>NW_027204159.1:6354437-7554437 GCF_024711535.1 Dipodomys merriami | reverse complement strand
TCTAGACCTGATGATGCTCAGTACTGACCTCCTTACCTGCCCTGTACATTCTCAAGTGCACATCTGCTCTGCAGTCCTGACCTTGCCCTGGATGCCATCCCCCACATCCTCAGGGACATGGATCCAGGGACACCCCTTCCCTCCAGTAAACATCCTTCTTTAGGGCCCAGACTCCCACTCAGTTGCTTTACCTGCTGGGGATGGGCACCTCAGTAAGTGGCCCCAGCACCACAGGATTCTGCAATCGAATGAAGGCCCCCAGTGGCCTTGCCAGAAAGCCCAGCTCTCCTGCCAGCACCGCTGCTGCCTCTGCCCCTGGAGGCAGCTTTTGTCTCAGGGGGTTACGATGCTGAGTAACCAGAAAGTAAGACATTATTTGGGGAAAGGAATGTTGCCAGGATCTCTCTCTATGGGCCCACAGGAGGGAGGCCCTCTGTTAATTCCTAACCCCTCTGCCAGCCTTTCCCAGGGAAGACCACAAACCTGTTCCTTCAGGGGGGCATCCTCATCATGAGAATCCTTTCTTATATCAGTGGATTCTACAAAACAGCAGTCTGTAGAAATTAATAACACAGATTTTGGGGGTGAGTCCACCAGGGCTCCCTTACCAGCTTTGCCACTGACAGGCTGTGAGAACTGGCACACAACCCCTCCCCTTTTCTGGGCCTCAGTTTCCTCTTCACTAAAACGGGGATAATTGTACAACTTTCCAAGGTGACTTTCAAGATTAAATGAGACACTTCATGCAAGGGTCCTGGCACAATACCCACCAAGTACATTCCTTCACAGAGCTCTGGCTGTTACGTTTCTATTCTTCCCTCCCCTATTTCCCTTCTCATCATTACCCCCAACTTTCTCTTGCTCATGAGTCCTGGGTTGAGGTCTTAACCAAGTTGAGGCCATTCCTGGCTCAGGAAGGTACAGGAGACATCTGGGATCCTTCTCCCATAGGGCATTGATCCTGAGTCTCTCACCCCAGCAGAGCTTGGTGCCTCTCATCTGGATGTTGTGTTGAGGTCTCTGCAGCAGCAAGGCCTGAAGTTGCCCTTTCAGTTCTGGACTCAGTGACTCCACCCTTATCACCTGCTCTGCAGAATAAATGTGAGACTTGAACCCCATCCTGATAGCCCTCTGCTTCCATTGCTCATACCCTTCCCCTTCCATTCTATTCTAGGAGTGACAGAGTACAGATGCCACCTTGTTCCTCCACTCTATTCATCTTGATCCTAAGAAAGGAATGGACTATCCTTAGAATGGGATTCATGGGGGTGGGCTCTGAAAGGTTCCAAGACTGTAGATCTCTTGGGAAATGTCCTATCTACCCAGGCCCTCCCCAAAAAGGCTTCCATCCTACCCACAAGTTCCAGGAGACTCTGAGCTGGACAGTCCAACAGTATAAGGCCTTCCGCCAGCAGGCTCCGGAGTTTCTGGAGGCTGGCAAGGGCCAGGGTAGGTACATGGGGGGCACTCCACCGGCCAGCACCCACCTCCAGCTTCTCTTCGAACAGCATCCACCTGTGATGGGTGGACAGTGTTATTGGGGAACTCTCTCCCATGTCTAGGATCAGGGACACTACGGAGCCAGGAAAGGTAGAATGGTAGGAGTTCCTTGGCCAAGTACAGAATATATCCTCATATTAACTACCCTACCTTGGGTATCAGAGAACCCAAAACTAGAATGTGGAGGAGACAGTAAGTATACAAATATTTAAGGAAGGTGGAACACAGAGAGGAAATCAGAATTGAGGATGGGAAAGTACCCCCACAGAACTGGCTTGGTCATACTCACCTTCCTGTCTCTCTCCACTCAAGTGCCTGGGGCCAGCCCAGTAGTTCATTCAGCTGAATGAAGAGCATAGGGTTGTTGGGTACTACCATGTCCCTGCTGTCTGTGTCTAAGGGGACATCAGGACCAGGGCCAAGGACATTGTCCAGCTCTCCTGCAGGAACATTTTCACCAGCACTGGAGGTTTCAAATTCCTCCTGGCCTGGCAGCTTCATCTTGGGGAGGCTTACACAGAATCTCAAGGGTCTCTGGCTGGCTGCATTTATACTGCACCCCTTACCACAACCTGACACAAACAGAGCAAGCCTGTTGGTCCCAGAGCATACTGGTCACCTCCTCACCTGCTTGCTTCTCTACCCCCTGTGGCCTGAGAGTATTTGTAAAGCTAGCCTGGCTTTTCCTAGTCTCTTCGGAAATGCTCAACTTGGGGGCAAACACAATATGTGTGCATTTCTCATGGGATCAGGTCTAATCTGAGTTTTGTATAAATAAATAGACGAGATCCATACACTGACACCTCCTCTAACTTGTATCAAATAGAAACACCAAACCTCCAGGACTGTTTTAGGTGTCAACAACATATCCCTCATACATTTGGACAAACTGGGAACTAATAAACAACTAGGCCTAGGCAGGGTAAAGGAGATAGCAGGTAGAGGCCTGCTGACTAATGATTTGAAAATACAGTCAAGTCATGGAGAACAGAATGCCTGTACCTTAAATTCTTTTGTCCAACAACATCTGGAAACTCCCTAATTCACCTTTGTTCCTATGTTTCCCCCCCCTAACCCACATTGAAGACAGAAGACACAACTAGGGTGTGTTTGTAAAAGAGTTCCTGAAGTCACATGAGCTAAGAAGAATGTAGTTACTTACCAAGTCCTGTTGGCTCTGTTTTCAGAATTCAACCCTATCTATAAGACTATCATCATGATCTAAGCCAACATCATTTCTTATTGCCTTCTATCCTGTCTAGCAATAATCTTCCCTGTTTCAGCTCTTCTCCTTGCCCAAAGTCCATCTGCCATATATCAGCCACAGGTTGTGTGTGTGTGTGTGTGTGTGTGTGTGTGTGTGTGTGTGTGTGTGTGTGTGTGTGTGTGTGTGTGTATCTGTCTGGGTCTGTCTGTCTGTGTGTGCCAGGACCAGGGCTTGAACTCAGGGCCTTGTGGTCTGGTAAGAGTTTACCACTTGAGCTACACTTCCAGTTTGGCATTTTGCTGTATAATTAGAGATGGAGTCTCACAGATTTTTTCTGGTGGGGGAGGGAGGTGCGCTGGGCTGGCATCAAGCTATGATTCTCTCGATTTTATTCTCCTGAGTAGTTAGGATTACAGCCACCAGCACCTGGCTCATAGGGGTTCTAGCATTACTAGCCAAACATCCATGGATCACACCTGTAATCCTAACTACTCAGGAGGCTGAGATCTGAGGATTGAGATTCAAAGGTAGCCCAAGCAGGAAAATCTGTGAGACTCTTATCTCCAATTAACCACCAGAAAACCAGAAGTGGTGCTGTGGCTCAAAGTGGTAAAATGCTAGCCTTGAGTTGGAAAAGCTCAGAGACAGCACCCAGGCCCTGAGTTCAAGTCCCACAGCTGGAAAAAAAAAAAAAAGCATTCCTGCTGGATGGGGTGACACATACCTGTAATCCCAGTATTGTGGAGGCTGAGGAAGAGGATCCAAAGTTCAAGATAACCTTGGATTACATAGGGAGACCCAATCTCAAAACACAAAACAACAACCCTCCCACTGAGAACACAAAAGGCATTCCAGTCACATTCTTTCCTACCCAAAACATTTCCAACACATGCCCACTACTCTCAGCATAAAAATTAAACTCATGTCATGGCCTACTATATTCATCCATCTCCAGCCCACCCCACTGACCACATCTCTACCATCACTTTCTCTCTTCTTTCTAAGTCAGGAATATAATAAATGCCCTGTTTCTGCCAGAAGGGCTTTGTGGTAGCAGTTTTCTGTAAATTTCCACCCTAAATCCTTACATGCTTGAGTCCTTATCACTGAAGTCTAATGTCAAATATGACTTGCTCAAGGGAAACTTCCTTTTCTATCCTTAGTTTCCCTCCGAGGTTACTCTCCATAACATTGCTATTTTATTTTCTTCCTAGCAGCCATCACTCTAGTAACTGCCTCATTTATTTGTTTATCATTTATTGCCTGCCTACACACACACACACACACACACACACACACACACACACACACACACACACACACACATACACACACACACACACACTGAAATGTACTGTCTATGGAGAAGTATCTTATTTGTTTGTTGGCTGCTCCTTGAGCAGCCCGGCACATAGTGGCTCTCAATAAATACTTTTTGGATGAACGCATAGAAAGAAAACGATTTGGTAAGGAGCCGAGCTACTCCTGATATCCACACGAGGGCGCTGCTTCCCACGCTCGAGTCTCCAGAACCGCTCCCTTAGGCCAAGTGGCTGTGTTTTGTTTCCCAACTAGGGCGCTGGCGCCGAGATGGCGAGATGTCAGGCAGGGAGGGGTACATGATCCTCTCTGCCTTGCCCTTGCCTATGGAGAATTGATCTAGGGAGATGGGGCTTGGGGCAGCACAAAAGGATAGGGAAGGGAGGAGTGTTCCAGTTCGTTGGAATGTGAGCCAAGCCCCTCAATAAATACCAGGAACCTGTCCCCTGAGAAAATGGGACCCAGGTGGTCCTCTCCACCAACCTCAGGTATAGTCTAAAAGGTCCCAAGGCAATCATTAGAGGAAGGAGTTACTACATTACCAATTGGCAACGGTGATGAGTCTCAGGGGAAAGATAGATGTTTTCAGTCTCAAGGGGAATAGAAACTAGCCTAGGGCATGAAAAGGCCAGGGAACCCTTGTGACCATTACTTTCAGGAATGTGCCCCAATCTTAGGGACAGTGAACTCAAGACAGCTTGATGATGAGATCATGCCTTTGGCATGCATACCCTCCCTCTCCACACACACACCTAATACCCTCTATTCCTGCCTTCACTCTTGCCAGAGTTCAGAGGGTCTCTGTCCTTGTGCATCTCTATGACCCTATCTACTCTGCCTGCTGTAGCAGGGCCATTAGGCCACCTCCCCAGATTCCACTCCCACACCCCTGTCTGAACTGGGCAGGTAGATGAGGGCTACGCCTATGGGCTCCAGTAGACTCCCAGACAGGACCCAGGACACATGAAGTGAGCAGACCAGGGGGTGCCTATTAGAGTTCAAACACCAGGTTCTCCTGTTGGCTAGGTCATATACCCTGGGCAAGGCCTTTCTCTCTGAGCTTCACTTCCTCTGCATGTAAATGGAGATTGTTGGATAGATGATTTCCAAGGTTCAAACCTTAATGCTATACACTGTGCAGGATCTGGTGAGGTGGGCGTGGCCTTGCCAACTAGCCACACTATGTGAACCCTGCATGGTTACTTCCCAGCAATAGAGAAGAGATTTGCCTTGGCTGAACTTGAGTTTTCTTATGAGCAAGTGGGAAGTAATTAATAAAACATTTGTGGGTTGGCATTGCCAAGCATGTGTGAGGCCCCGGGTTCAATCTCCAGCACTGAAAATAAAGCCTATACTTTGTAGGTTTACTAAATGACACAATGATGTAATATAGCCCTAGAACTCAGTAAATACATAAAAGGAGGTTGTTATTATTATTTAACAATGAGAATAATTGCTCCAGAATGGAAAGAAAAGAAGATTTTAGGAAAGATACTAAAATGCTGAATGTCCAACTCCTGTCCTAGGCATATTATCTTACACAAGCCATACAATAAGTATTTTTTAAATATAATTACTTCTCACAATGCCCATATTCTGGCACAAAGATGAAGTTGAAGGCATCTGGAGGGAAAGAGGATGCAGAACCAGGGTGATGTAGTATGTAAGACCACCTGGGTCTGCCATAAATTGCTCAGACTCAGACTTTCTGGTCCTCTCTGGCCTAAGACTTCTACACTCAAGTAGGAAGAAGAAAACTGGTAATAGTTGAGTTTCATATTCATTATTTATGTTCTCCCTGATTCCAGAAAAGATTGAAAGGTGTTTTATAACAAGACATAGACACAGGTATATATCTAAAGAATGTTTAAAGAGCTCTAGAATAAAATCAAATTATGGACAAAGGAAACCATCCTCAACATCCTGGGTTAGAAATAACATTACAACAGAACACATGGTCTTAATTTGAGCTTCTTGGCTATGGAATCCATGAGTTCCACGCTTGTCATATCTAATAAAAGGAATTATTATACCAGATAGACACCAAGACCATACCATAAGAAGAATTTATCCTTTCCAACTTAGGCCCGGCAGAATGGCTCCCACAAAGAAGGGTGGTGAGAAGAAAAAGGGCTGTTGTGCCATCAACGAGGTGGTGACCCATGAATACACCATCAACATTCACAAGCACATCCATGGAGTGGGCTTTAAGAAGCGTGCTCCTCGTGCACTCAAAGGATCCAGAAGTTTGCCATGAAGAGTATGGGGACTCCAGATATGCGCATCAATACCAGGCTCAACAAAGCTGTCTGGGCCAAAGGAATAAGGAATGTCCCCTACCAGATCTGTGTGCCGTTATCTAGAAACCGGAATGAGGATGAAGACTCCCCAAACAAGCTCTATACTCTGGTAACCTATGTCCCTGTTAACACATTCAAAAATCTACAGACAGGCTGGGAAGGTGGCTCAGTGGTAGAACGCTTGCCTTGCATGCATGAGGCCCTGGGTTCGATTCCTTAGCACCACATAAGCAAAAAGAAAAAAGCCGGAAGTGGCGCTGTGGCTCAAGTGGTAGAGTGCTAGCCTTGAGCTGAAGAGCTGAGGGACAGCGCCCAGGTCCAGAGTTCAGGCCTCACGACCAGACCCCCCCCCCAAAAAAAAAAAAACATCTACAGACAGTCAATGTGAATGAGAATTCGTGTCAAACAAAGCTATAAAATTGCTTTTTTTTTTTTTTTAAAAAAGAAGAATTTATATATCAGACTGTATAGTTTGGGGTGTGCTAGTACTGGGGATTGAACTCAGAGCCTGGGTGTTGTCCCCTTAGCTTTTCACTCTGTCACTTGAGCCACAACTTCACTTCTGGCATTTGGTGCTGAATTGGAGATAAGAGTCTCAGACTTTCCTACCCAGACTGGCTTCAAACTGCTATCCTCAGATCTCAGCCTCCTGAGTAGCTAGGATTACAGGTATGAGCCACTGGCACCCAGCTCAGAATACTTTTTCAAAGGATATATATAGGAAGGCTTACCTTGTATATCTCTTGTGTAAATAGCTCTAAATCTTTTAAAAATAATTATTTCCTGTGGGTGGGGATGGGAGGGAAAAATTTGGAGAGAGCAAAGGAAGGGGTGATATTGTCAAAAAGAAATGTACTCATTACTTGAGTCATGAAACGGTAACCCCTCAGTGCATTACCTTTATTAAAAACAATAAAAATTTAATTTAAAAATCAATATTTCCTTCTATCAAAAATATATTGTGAATACTTCTTTACTATCCTGAAATGAAGTTCAAATCTAATACCATAACTGTATATTTGCTCTGTAAAAAAATCAATACCCTGGAGCCAGATACAATTAAGCACCTAATTCCCAGCTGAGACAGGAGATGAAGCCAGCTTGGGCTACATAGATGCTGTTTCACAAAATAAACGAACAAACAGAGCCAGGCGGATTGGCACATGCTTTTAATCCCTGAGACTTGGGAGGTGGATATAGGCCAGCCCTGGAATAAAATCAGTAAGACCCAATCTCAGAAAACAGTCCAGATATGGTGGTTTACATCTGTGGTCCCAGCTAATCAAAAAGCAGAAGGAGGAGGATCTCTGATGTTGTACAGAGCAAACATGTAAAACAAAGGGGGGAAGAGAGATGAGAGAGAATAATGAAGGATAAATCTGATTAAGAAACATTATTATGCATATGGACATGTCTAAATAAAACCTATTTTAAACTAATTTGATGCTACTAAAAGTTTAGGGGTGGCTGAGAATGTGGTAGAGTGCTTGCCTAGCATGCATGAAGCCCTGGGTTCAATTCCTCAGTACCACATAAACAGAAAAACCCAGAAGTGGCGTTGTGGCTCAAGTGGTAGAGTGCTAGCCTTGAGCAAAAGAAGCTCGGGGATAGTGCCCAGGCCCTGAGCTCAAGCCCCAGGACTGGCAAAAACAAACAAACAAACAAAAAAAAAACAAAAAAAACTATATATATCTATATATACAAAAATGTAGGGGCTAAATCATTAAATAAAAACTAAGCCAGGCACTGGTGGCTCACACCTGTAATCCTAGCTACTCGGGAGGCTGAGATCTGAGGATCATGGTTCAAAGCCAGCCCAGGCAGAGAAGTTCATGAGACTCTTATCTCCAGTTAACTACCAGAAAACCAAAAGTGGAAGAGTGCTGGCCTTGAGCAAAAGAAGCTCGGGGATAGTGCCCAGGCCCTGGGTTCAAGTCCCATGACTGACAAGTAAATAAACTAAAGCAAGAAGGGACAGAGATGTGGTTCCTGTGTCCTAAATTCAAACCCCAGTATCACCAAAAAGACAAAACCTCAACCAATATCCCAATTAATAAAAAAGAGAAAATGAATTTTAAAATACTCACTTGGGTCTGGGTACAGTGGCTAAAACCTCTAAGCCATTTACAAGGCTGAGATTGGTGGTCACAGTTGAAGGCCAGCCTGGGCATAAAAGCTCACAAAACTTCATCTCATTTAATGCCTAGGCATAATAATATACTGCTATCCCAGCTGCAGGGGAAGCACTGTGTCTGTGAACAGTGGTGTGCAGTTGTCATCCCTAGTAACATAGCAAAGCACACATAAGGGGATTGCACCCTAGGCCAGCCTGGGCAGAAAAGTGCTTGAGACTCCTACCTCCAATTAAACTGCAAAAACCTACAAGTGGGGGGCTGGGAAGGTGGCTCAGTGGTAGAGTGCTTGCCTTGCATGCCTGAGGCCCTGGGTTCAATTCCTCAGCACCACATAAGCAAAAAGAAAAAAGCCAGAAGTGGCGCTGTGGCTCAAGTGGTAGAGCTGAAGAGCTGAGGGACAGCGCCCAGACCCAGAGTTCAGGCCCCGCAACCGGACCGCCCCCCAAAAAAAGCTACAAATGGAGATGCGGTTCAAGGGGTAGGGCACCAGCCTTGAGCAAATAGCCAAGCAAGAGTGTAAGGCCCTTACTTTAAGCCCTAGCACTGGCACCACAGAAAAAAGAAAAAGAAAACCAAGGAAAAAAGGTGCTTGCCTCCTGAATTCAGTTTTGGAACTGGCAGTGCTTGGCACTGTCATTAAAAACAAAAACTCACTTTGAGAAGCTGAGGTAGGGAAAGTTCATGTTTAGGCTAGCCAGGGTTACATAACTAAACCTGGTCTGAAAAAAAAAAAAGTGTATATATAAATTGTGAGGCAGTCTTCCTTACTAGCCTTGGATACCTGCCTCCAGATGTTTTGTTTTGGTTTGGGGGGTGAGGTGGGGACTTTGCTTGGGGACTGGAACTTAGGGCCTAGAATTCTTGCTTGGCTTATTTACTCAAGGCTGGTGCTCTACCACTTGAACCATACCTCCCCTTGTGTGTATAATTTCATTACATAAAGTTGTTTTTTGTTTTTTACAATAACTACTCCAGAAACCTCCAAGAAGTGGCCCCTTGATTTAACCTATTCAGACTTAACTGAGATGGAACAGCTTTTAAAATTGATACAGGTGTAACCAGGTACTGGTGGATCATGCCTGTAATCCTAGCTACTCAGGAAGCTGAGATATGAGGATCGAAGTTCAAAGCCAGCCTGGGCAGGAAGTCCGTGAGATTCTTATCTCCAATAAACCACCAAAAAACTGGAAGTGGTGCTGTGGCTCAAGTGGTAGAGTACTAGCCTTGAGCTGAAGAGCTGAGGGACAGTACCCAGGCCTAAAGTTCAAGCCTTATGACAAACAACAACCACAAAAAAGAAGTTATAGGTATATTGACAACTCAGATATCACGGAAATAACAGTCGGTGCTTATTTTCTTCCTGGTAAAATCAGTGCAAAAACTCTACTTAGAGCCTTGTATAAATTACAGACAGTTCTAGATTCATATGATCAAATTTTTCACTGAGATGTGTGTCCCACAGAATACTCAAAAGTTGTTTGAGCCAGATGCAGTGGTTCATGCCTGCAATCCTAACTACACAGGAGGCTGAGATCTGAGGTTCATAGTTTGAGGCCAGCCCAGGGAAGGAAAAACCGGGAGACTCTTATCTCCAATAAATTGACAAAAAGCCAGAAGTGGAGCTGTGGTTCAAGCAGTATAGTGCTAGCCTTGAGCCTAGACCCTGAGTTCACCCCCAGGATCAGCACATACACACACACACACACACACACACACACACACACACACACACACACACACACACAGCTTGAAATGTGGAGCATAAATTAATTATGTAGGCCTGACCCCATTTTCTCTCAAATGCCTGAGAATCCTCAGTGACAACCAGAAACTCTCCACAAATCCCTAGAATGTCCCATAGAGGGCAGTAGCTCTTTCTTTTCAACCCATTGTCATAGACCGACCTTAGTTATAAAGAATAAATGGTTGTTCAATTACTGCTAGCCCTTGATTGCCTTCCTACCAGGAACTAACTTTACACATTCCTGGTAGAAAGTATGATGTGATTGCATTCCAAGGTTAAGCACTGGAAACAGTAACAAGCGTACTGAGCTATTTATATAGAGCATTGCATTTTACCAAGCACTTCAGAGATGCTTTCTCCTTCAATTGCCACAAGAACTCTGTAAGTCGACCCCTTTTCTCCCCACTTACAGGCAAAGAAGCTGAGTCACAGAGAAAAAGACTATCACATCTTGTAGATCAGGCACCATAGATTTTCCCAGAACTGTCTCAGCAAGCCCTTTGACAGCAGCATGACAGAAAACAACTCATGATGGACATCACTGACCAGTACCTTACTATAACACATCAGGAATCTGAAGCTTGAAGAAAATGATAGACTGTGTGATGAGGGAGGAATCACTTGCCCCCCTCTCTGCTGGCAGACATCCATTTGTGCTAGAGAATGGCTCAAGGACAAAGTCCTATATCTGTTAATCATTCAAAGCCATAGAAATAAGCTTGGGCATAGGAGAAAATAGCAGGGTAATCAGCATGTTCTAAATGCCCCCCTCAAATTCTGCGATAACAAGGATTTCTGGATATTTTCTCCCCCAAACCAGCCTCTCTCTACCTCATCTATTCATATTCTTTGTCCAAATGGATCCTGGCCCCAAACAATCCAGGTATCTGTGCAGCACATACCTTCAGGTGTTCCTGGCTAGCACCAGGAAGTGCAAGGGGATTCTAAAGGGCAGGCCTGGATTGTAATGCACCTAAGTAACTGAATTAGGGTGAGAGAGCCAGTTTGGGACTAGGAGGAAGCCCTCTCCCTGAATTTGACCTTCAAGTTTGGGGTAACTGGACTCACCCCCAGGGCATGTGGTTTTCTTAGTTGGGAGAAAAGATTGCATTTTTAGATTGCAAATTTAGATTCCAAACTTACCATTTCATTGATAAGCATGATATCTCTCATCAAGGAGCACTTCATCTCTGAGAATGGCTGGCCTATGACAAAGAACTATTTACTCAAGTTACCACTAGGAAAGGGAAGGGAATGGAAGGCAAAAGTAGAGATGGGAAGTGAAAGGGAAAGGAAGGAGAGAAAGAGGAAAGGAAAGAAGGAAGGAAGGGGGAGGTGAGAAAGGAGGAGAAAAAGAATATTGTTCACAACAGCTTCATTGAATCTACCTATTATGTGTCAGACATCCTATTTTCCTTAATATATATGATCTGCTTTTTATCATAAGAGCCTATAATAACCACTACTACTATTATCCTCATTTTCAGATGAGTAAATCTTAGATAAGGGAAATTAAATAACATGTTCAACATTAGAGAGCTTAAAAAGAGAAAAAGAAAAGGCTGGGTATCAGACAGTGCACATTGGAAAGCAGAGGCAAGAGACTGAGCTACATATCTCAAGAGAGAGAACTGAATTTTGAGCCTAAGAGCATTCATTTCCATAGCTGTCCTGAAGCCCTAACCTAATCCTTCTTCCAGCCCAGTAATGCAGATTCTTATCACAGCCCAGGGCAGAGGAAGGGCAGAACCTCAGTAAAGCTGATGATGTTGCTGTCCACAGAGGTAGAGAGGAAGCTGCGGTCTCCTTATCCATTTGCTCAGACTGTGTTGAACTGAAGAGCAAAAGCCCGAGTAAAAGGGAAGGATGCAAAGGGATGATGAGATACCAGCATGACCCTGGGATGTCACTTTTTTTTAGCTTCAATCTTTTAAAATGGAGGTGACAATGATAACTGTGTCTAGTCTTAGGTTGTTGTAAAGATCAAACACGGTGATGCCTATGAAGATGAGCATGTAGGAGCTGGCCCTACACAGAGCTCCTCAGCCTCTGCCTAAGAGGTTTATATTTCATGCAGATGTTTGACATCTGGATGAAATGATTAATGATGGTTAGTGCTTCTGAGCCTGAATGGTTGTCAGAATTACCTTTCTGAATGTACAAATACTCAGGCTCCATCCCAGGAGAGTTTTATTTAGGAGGACTGGGGTAGGGGATGGGGTAGAGTCTGGAGCTTTTCACTTTGAATCCATTTCCCAGGTAATACTGATGCATAGCCAGGTTTTGGGGGAAGCAAACCACAGATGTTTCAGACATAGTAGTTGGAAAGGAACTCTGACTGGTTCCTCTCCGAGAAGGAGACACCCTTTTCTCCCAGGTCCTCTATACAGGTTTGCAGTAAACAGCATTGTGAGGTACTAGAACCTAGCATGGGTTGGGAAACTGGATGCCAGGAGTCAGATCTGGATTTTGTCCTTTTATTTTTTTGACTCACCTTGTGATAGTTATGGAAATTGTTCAATTGACCTCTACTTCCTGAGGATTATGTCCTAAGTGTCCCTCACACTTGATAGCCACAGTGGGTGAAGAGTCCTGGGGCAGGAAGGGAGGACATGGAAGAATCTCCCATCAGTCAGCTTTCCCACTGACATCTCATTAGATTCTCACAAAGATGAAGAATAAAATCTAGTATCTACCATTTAACCTTGTTCTCTGTCCTAGCCTTTGTTCCAGTGTCATCCTGTCCCCTTCCACTGACTCTTCTGGCTGCTTTGCTGTTCTCCAAAGTTGTTTCTGCCTCAGGGTCTTTGCACTATTGCAGGACTGGACGATTTTGCCGTGGGTGATCACAAGTCTAGTTCCTTTTCATTCTGCACTCAGCTTTCTTGTCACCTGATCAGAGAAAGCTTTGCTAATCCATCATCAGATCTAAAGTGTTATCTCAGACCTCATTTTAACTTTTGTCATAGCACTTATCACTATAGGACATATTTTCCTGGCCATCTCCTAGTGTAGATTGTAAGCCCCAAGAAAACAGGCCCTGGGCTCTTTTGTTTACTGTGGCATCATCCCTAGCAGCTGAAAAGTGTTTAGTGAATATCTGTGGAATAAATGAGTTCATGAAGTTACCCCAGCATTAATTTTGATTTTGTCATTTGCTCTGTTTTGCTTTTGGTTAAAAGTCTCTAAGTTCTGAGAAGGGAAATGACTATCCCAATCAAATTCAGGTCTCTCACATTTTTTCCAGGACCTTCCTGTAAAGCCTGACTGACACACAGGCCTGGCTGGGGTGAGGCCTTCAGGTGTGATGAAAGCCTGGAGTTGCCCTGTGATGTAGGGTGAGGAGGCTGAAGGAAGAGCATGGAAAGAAAGAGGCAGGCTGAAACAGGAGAGGGAGCAGGGTGTGGAACAGCAGGTGGGGGGAAGGAGGGAGGGTGATTTGGCTATGTGTCAGGAAGTGTTTCCCTCCACCCTCCCCTGGAGAGAACCCTGACCCCCTGGTGGCTTTGATTTTGGGACATTGCTAAGGGAGGAAGAAGGTGTGGCCTGGGTGGTGACCATCCACTGAGGTCCCCAGCCCGCCCGATACTAACTACAGGAAGAGTAATCCCACAGTGGCTCTTGGCCAAATAGGTAACAGGTAAGCTTCCGACTAAAACCAGCCTACCTACAACATGGAAACTCAGAGCTGGCTTAGGGGCAGTCAAAGTGTCCGGGGGAAGGACAGAAAAGAGATTCTAAGGGAATACAGTATTCATGGTTGAATGCTTGCTAATAACAACAAATATATCACACTGATTGAGAGCAATCCTCAAAAAGCCTTCTACAAAGTAAGCATTATTATTACTGCTGTTATTTCTATTTGCAAGTGTTGGGGACTGAAACACAAAAATATTAAGTATTTTCTTCAAGATCATCTAGTAAGTAGCAGAAACAAGATTCAAACCCAAGTCTATAGTAAGTGCACTGCACTCTAGAAACCTATGCCTAGGGAGAGTTGCCTGGGCAGGCTAAGACAGCAAAGCCAGACTGACCCCTGCAATGGCTGGGGCGGGGAGAGAGAGTGGGATAGACAGTGTATAAATAGCAGACCTGTTTTTATCCCTACACACGGCTGAATCAGGCAAGTACTCTATCTGGCACAATTTGAGGGCTCTGAATGCCAACCCAGCCTTGTATCAAACAACTCCGTGGCAGCACGTCCCTGGGAGCTGAAATACCCACTGAGAGAGTCATTTCTTAGGGTCAGGACATTGACTTCAGAAGATCCCTGTAAAAATGGAAGGGTTGGAAGGGAAGCACATCAATCTCCTGGCACCTGTTGACCAGAGCAGTCTAGGTTAGCCAGCTGGGTCCTGGTTGAGGGAGAGTTTTTTTTTTTTTTTTTTTTTACTACGGTGGCAAGGAAAAATGTAAGGCTTCTTTGATAATCTGTCTCTCTGATCTCAGAAGTTTAAGGATTATAATCCATCATAAAAAATTCTACCGTGGACTCTTGTCACTAGACGAAAGCTGGGAGAAGCTACTCTAAACTTCTTCTGCTAGGCTAGATTGGCACCAGGTGTATGCAACTTCAACTCTGCTCACCTCGGGCTCCTAAGAACCGCTTTATAATTCTTGTGTTTCGTTTTTAAATGATTAATGAGCTAGCTAGTCTTACTGCATTGATAGGCAAAAGAAAGAAAGAAAGAAGGAAAAAGAAAAAAAGAAATGAAAAAAATAAAGCGAGCTTCTGAAACTCTGGGTGGAAACTCACGGGTGGAAAACCCCACTGGTATGGAGCTGGGATGGTCTAAAGAATCAGGCCCGAAACCCAGCTCTCTGATCAGCAGTCACAACGCTGCAGCTCTCTAGGCGTTTGGGGGAAAGGTAGGACCGGTCCCTGCCACCTGCCGATCGGTGGCCCTACCCACTGCCAGGCCTCCACTGCCCTGGCTTGCTCCCCAAAAATGTGAGCGCGGCCTGCTCCACACGCCGCTTTCCCATCGCGCTCGCCCGCCCGCGGGTCCGGGGCTACGTTGGTTGGCGGCGCCAAGGGCCGGGCTCGCTTCCCGGCCCGGGAGGGGGGCGGGGAGGGGAGAGAAGGGGGCGGCGCCCGGCGGGGCGGAGCTCCGGCGCCTCGCGGAGCCTTATTCCCCACGGCGCGACGAAGGAGTGCTCAGTCCGCCCGAGGAGCTGCACGCGGCACGCGGCTGATCGGCCTGACGGAGGTGTTAGGGCTCGGGCGCGGACCCCCGGGGAGCGGACCGACGCGCGGCGGCTGTGAGCTGAGCAAAGGTCCCAGCCGGGCTTGCACCCACAGAGGCAGGCGGCTTCACAGTGCCCGGCGGAATCTCTGCGCCCCCCCTGCCTGCCTCCCGTGCGGGCTCTCAGTGCCCGCCGCTTCCAAACTGATTGCTGCCTTGCTGACTCTGCCCGGGTCTGGGAACATGAAGCTGCTGCCGTCGGTGGTGCCAAAGCTCTTTCTGGCTGCAAGTAAGATAGCTGCTGACGCCCCCGAGGTCGGGGGCGGGGGGGAATGGGGGCGCTGTGCGGGGGGGGGGGACAAGGAAAGATCGCTGCAGCGCCCCCGACGCGTGCCACTGCGTGCCACTTGGTGGGGCCCGTGCGCTCCGGCGGGAGGGCGTAGACAGCCATGCAAGGAGGCGCGGGGTCTAGGTGGGGGTCTTATGCGGCCTTGCCCTTGGTTCTCAGTGTTCTCCGCGTTGGTGACTGGCGAGAGCCTGGAGCGGCTTCGGAGAGGGATGGCAGCTGGAACCAGCAATCCGGACCCTCCCACTGGCTCCACGGACCAGTTGCTACCCACGGGAGGTGCCCGAACCAGGGAGGTCGTGGACTTGGAAGAGTCAGCCCTTTTCAGAGGTGGGTGAGGGGGCTGCCCACTACTGGACTCTGGTGAACAGTTGAAGAATAATCAGCTCTAAGATGCATCCTTTTGGGCGCTCCTGTGGATTATTTATGCAGGACTAGAAGCAAAAGCTGATGGCATTGCAGAAAGCTGGGCATCCTGAAATGCAGGTCCCAGGTTCTACTGTCTTTTTTTTTTTTTTTTTTTTTTTTTGGTCTTTGGGTTCCACTTGGTGAGTTATCACCTTCTGGATACTTTGGAGCAAACTGAAGCAGGCAAGTTGTCCTCTGAAGTAAGCTAAGCTAGTAGGTAGTAGGTAGTAGGAATATAGTTAAGATGCTTTTCTTAGAGTTCCTATGTGAAAATGGATACAAGTCCTGCTTTCCAAATCCAGTGATAAGGAAAATATCTAAAGTGGAGATAACAGATGTGCCACTTATAAGCATAAAATCGGTTTGCAGTGATAGTCTTCTCCACCCACTTACCTTCAGGTTGGGGAAATGGGAGGGAATGAGGAACTGGTGGCCTACCTGGGTGAGACCAGCTCCTCTGGGGAGGCTTTAAAAGGTGAGCCTTGGGGCCTTAAGGGGCTGTTTTGAATATTCCTGACACCAGAAGACTTCCTAACCAATTGAATCCCCAAGGAGACTCCAAGGGGAAAGAACCACGTGGGTTCCTCCCACCTGCCTGTGTGGCTAAGGCTGAGAACAGATATTGATTGGGCATAGTCCAGATCCTGCTGGTTTCCCTGCCTCTGGCTACCTGCAGTGATTTTCAGGGGTGGAGCAGAGTCTAAGCCCTGTGACCCGGAATAACTATATTTGGTTGGGAAGATACTCACCTGTTCTAGCCCCGCCTGTCACTCAGCTGCCTTTCTCCCCCTTAACCTGAGAGCTTCACTTGGTTGCTCCAAGTGTTTGCTCCAAAGCTAAACCTGTATTCCCAGACTTCATCCTCTTATAGTGGCCCTTTGGGGTCACCCATGGCCTAAACAGCCTAGATTCTCCTGGCTCTCTCTTCCTAAGCTGGGCAGGGCTGGGCTAGGCTGTGACTCACTCTCCTTCCCCCACCCCCCCAATCCCCCACCCACATGGCTGCTCCTCATACCTCTGTAGACCTGACTCACTCTGGGTAGAAGCCTAGCTGTCACTCTGCCATTCTCTCACTCTTTATGATTACTTGGACTTCCTGCCTGGGTCTCTGTGTTCCTCACTTGGCCACCTGCCTCACCTGGGATGGATTACATTTTTAATCCTTCATGGCTGTGGGCAAGTCAGTGCCCTTCAGGATTCTAAGTTCTTGAAAATGTAAGGCCATAATCTTTGGGGGAGCCACTTCTAGCTTGAGAACTTTTCAGTCTCCAGTCTAATGTTTCATTCTCACCTTTCTGCCAAACATAGGCTATAGCCATAGATACTGGACGCCTTTCTATTATTGGGTGCAGGTGTGGGAAAGAAGCTGGTGTCAGACCCTGGAACTAGTGAGCGTAGCCTTTGTCAGTCCCAGCTGAATGTCTGGGTAAGATTGTTTTTCCCCCAGCCTCTGAATTCTGGGAAGAAGTGGGGAGTCACTTTTTAACCTCCCTATCCCTTATACACATGTATCACCCCCCCCAAAAGATCAGAGAACTATAAACATAATATTTGAGGATAGATGTAAATGGAGAGAAGGATAAATATTTTGCTTGAAATGGGAAAAAGACAGTCTTTACCAGGGATAAGCTGCTTGCTATTTCTGAGCTGGGCCTTGATACTAATGGGAATCCCAGAGGGGGGTCACCTGAACACACAGACGCTCTTCTTATTTTAGAAGCCTCCTACCCCAAAACATCCAACTATCTTCTCCAAAAGCAATTTTTGTCTGTGACACTATCTTCCTGCAAGTGGGTCACTGAGTGAAGTAACAGGAAATGAAGACTAAAATAGAATGAAGTAGATGCGGGGGGAGTTGGAGATGGAGGTGGGAGGTGGACAATGGTGTGGGAATCAGTTTGGTAGCTTTGCTTGCTACTATTGGCTGCTATTACTCAGGAGCTATAGCATTTCCTGAATGAGGTTCTTAAGTTGGGAACTATCCTAGCCTCTACCTCCTCCTGAAATGCCATTTTTCTAGTGGGTCTACACAGTGTCCCTCTAGCACGTGAGAGGTACCAAACCAGAGAGTCTTCCCAAACCTCTGATGCTAGGTAGGATCAAAGCATACACAGGTGTGGATGGGCCCATGACTGTAATCCCAGCACTCAGAAGGCTGAGGCCTAAGGAGCACAAGTTTAAGGCTAGCCTTAAAACAGACTTTTTCTCAAAAAAGTGTCATAGAATCAAAGTCTTACCAGCATACCTTTCTCCTGCAGTTGCTTTATCTTCCAAGCCACAAGCTCTAGCCACGCCAAGCAAAGAAGAGACGGGGAAAAGAAAGAAGAAGGGCAAAGGATTAGGGAAGAAGAGAGACCCATGTCTTCGGAAGTATAAGGACTTCTGCATCCATGGAGAATGCAAATATCTGAAGGAGCTCCGGGCTCCATCATGCATGTAAGTATCCCTTCCCCAGATGGAATCTCAGCACACTCTCCGCCATGTGGCTGTTTCTCCTTGTTACTGTTTCTTGAAGTCACAATTTCACCCACGCTTTTTTTTTAACCTTTGGGTGGAAGTTCAGAAGAGGGAAAATATTTTTAGTCCACAGAAGCCCCTTCCCCCACTACCAAAGAGAATGCAGTTTCCTGTGGTATGGGTTTGTGACACTCTTCAATCCTCAGGGACATTTCCTGCTTGTCCAGAAATGAGCATGTGGCTAGGAGAGCTAACTCCTGGAGGCAGCTAGTCCTTCATTCCTGCCTTGTGCATTTTTCTGTGTGGGAGGTGGTAGAAAATATGGCAAAACAGGTTCCTGGGTACAGTGGAGCTTCTGTAAGCAGAAATGAGGTGCATTCGATCGCATGCTGTGCAGGTATTGTATACTAGGAAGATGTGTGCTTATGAATGAACAAATGTAGGTTAGTTCTAAGGCATGGTAGGGCTGTATAGAGAAGAATATATACAAGGAATGTACAGAGAGGAATCATTGTGGGGCAAAGGGAACCCTCCCCCTCCCCAGTCCTGCTTCCTCACTGCACCATGGGCCAGGAGAGTATTGGCCTTTGGTCAGGGGGTACTAGAACACATTCTTTGTGCAAGATTAAAAGGAAATAGAACCCAACCCAGCAGGCAACATCAGTCCTTCCCTGGCAGGAGTGTGGGTGGAGGGGCTGTGGGTTGCTTAGCTTCTAGCCAAACCCAGCATTCGGCTGCCTTGGCAACCCCTCAGGGATGACAGCACTGCCATGCTCTCTGGCAGGCATAATGTCACCACTGTGCCTGAGGCCAACACCCCACGTCAGGCTGCAAACATCCGTCTTCTTTCCTGTGGGGACTGAGCAGACTCCGGGGACCTTGTGACCTGGAGATTCTGGGTGTGCTAACTCACTATTGTGTGCATGCTGTCTCCCATCTTATCAAGAAATCTGACTGTGTAGTGTCTCTTTTAACACTGACTGGTGCAGATCCTTGGCTTTTTTTTTTCCTTTTTTTTTTCTTTGTCAGTTGTGGGGCTTAAACTCAGGCCTGAGCACTGTTCCTTAGCTCTTTTGTTCAAGTGCTCTACCATTTTGAGCCACAGTGCAGCTTCTAGTTATCTGGTGGTTAATTGGAGGTAAGAGTCTCATGGACTTTTGTGCCCAGATTGGCTTTGAGCCACGATTCTCAGCCTCCTGAGTAGCTGGGATTATAGGCATGAGCTATCAGTACCCAGTGATCCCTTGACTTATACAAACTTCTTTGTTCAGAGCCTGGTACCTGTGGCTCACTCTCAGAATCCTAGCTCCTCAAGAGCCTAAGATCTGCAGTATCACAGTTCAAAGCCAGTCCAGGGAAAAATAGTCCGAGAGACTCCATCTCCAATTAGCCACCTAAAAGCTGGGTTAGAGGTGTGGCTTAAGTGGTAGAGAGCCAGCTGTAAGCAAGTAAACTAAGGGAGGACTCTTAGTTCAAGCCCTGGTACTGGCACAAAAGCAAAATAAGAAAACATCTTGACTTGTGAGTACATACTTAGCAGAGCTGCCCCATATTTGGCAATCAGCAGAGAAACCTATCTACAATGATTGTGTCCTTTCTTGCAACATCCTTGTTAGGAGCTTGGCATGGGAAGAGATTGTTTAAGAGTGGTGTAGAGCCATGCGCTGGTGGCTCGTTCCTGTAATTCTAGCTACTCAGGAGGCTGAGATCTGAGGATCACGGTTCAAAGCCAGTTTGGGCAGAAATGTTGTAAGACTCTTATCCCTAACCATCTGGAAACCAGAACTGGCACTGAAGCACAAGTGGTAGAGCACTCACCTTACCCTGAAGAGCTCAAGGACAGTGCCCAGGCCCAGAGTTCAAGTCCCAGGACCAACAACAACAACAAAAAAGTGGTGAAGAAAGTCTTCTTAGGGCTGGTAGAGTGCTTGCTTTGCATGCATGAGGCCCTGGGTTTGATTCCTCAGCACCACATAAGCAGAAAAGGCCAGAAATGGTGCTATGGCTCAAGTGGTAGAGCGCTAGCCTTGAGCTGAAGAGCTGAGGGACAGAGCCCAGGCCCAGAGTTCAGGCCCCATGACTGACAAAAAAGAAAAGAAAAAAGAAAAGAAAAAGCCTTTGTAGTATCCTTTCCAATGTCTGGCAACAGAAAGAAAATGTTTTGTCTTACATTTGTAAAATGGCATCATTAGCTCAGGATGGAGAAAGTGACTCTTAAGGCAGTCAAGATGGACTGAGACCAGGAATCTTTCTGGGCTACATTGGCCCAGGGCATTTTGATGAGTGGATGTGGGACTAAGAACCCTTATAAGGCTACTGTCCTGAAGAGTAAATCTCAACTGACCACCTGAACCCAGAGATCCTGATAATTGTGCCCAAAGCCATCTTCTCAGTGGCCCTAGGATAATGGTGGTAGTCATAATGTTAACATCTCCCCTCCATCCCAGAGCTTAGTGTTTACATTTAATATAAATGAAACCCAGTGAGTGTATTAAGTACCTACTTGTTGCCAGTTGGTCTTCTAAGAGATGGGGAGAAGATATGGTCCTTGTGGTTTCCAAAAGCCCTTTGCTGGGTAGACAAGATTTTCTATTTCTACTTGAAAAATGAGGAAACTACAGCCAACAAGTTGCATGAGATCAGCAGCTAAATAAGTAGATAGAAATAGAACCAGGGTCTCAGGTGCCTCACTCCTAGGTCAGCATGCTTTCCATGTCTCCAGGCCCCACTGTTGGCTTTCATCTTTCTTCCCAGTCCTGACCATGAGTTTGAGCAAGATTTTATAGAGGACAGCTGTTGTTCTAGAGCACTCTTAGGCTTAAAGCGTAGCGATCTGACTTGAAGATCCATGCCAGCTTGCTGGACAGATTTTCATGGGGTAGATTCTGTGTCTGGTCTGGCTGCTTCATATGTCCAGGTACTCAGGGAAAAAAAAAAGAGCTTTTGGGTTGGCGTAGTATGACATCTGTGCATTTATCTCTGGGGAGTCTTTGTGGTTCCTCCTTGTTTCCAGATCCAGGAACCACCAGCCAGGGTGTGTCCAGACTGCTGTGGTAAACTTGGGGCTATCGGGCTTCCTAAACCAACCCTCTGCAGCCACCATAAATAGGAAAAACCTTCTGTGTCATCAGCCAAGTTACCCTCAAACAGTTTCCTGGGGCTTTGGACTGGCCACTGACCCAGAAATTGGCTGCGAAGTTTCCTGTGGCTGAAGGAAACCTGGGAGCATATGTGTTAGGGAGGACTTAAAGTTGGAAGAGAGACAGGAGTGGAGCCTGTATTTGATCTCACTGCCCAGATGCCCAGAGGATTGGTGAGCCCTTTCAGTTGACTCCAGCTGGCTTGGGTTCCCTATTTGAGCTAGCAGCTGTACCCTCTGCAGGTCCAATTATATAATAAATCACACCTATGTAGGACCTTCCTTCCATTAAGTGCTTTCATCCATATTATCCACTTAGATCTATTGACAATGCTCCAGTGATATAGTCACTTATTATATTGTATTAGGACACCAGTCTTAGAAAGGTAATGTGACTTGCAAAAAAAAATCAGCTGGCTAGAAATAGCAGCAGAAAGCTGAGCACTGGTGGCTCATACTTTGTAATCCTAGCTGCTCAGGAGGCTGAGATCTTGAGGATCCAGGTTCAAAGCCAGCCTGGGCAGGAAAGGCCATAAGACTCTTATCTCCAATTAACCACCAGAAAACCGGAAGTGGCGCTATGGCTCGAAGTGGTATAATAAGCAGAAAAGCTCAGGGGGTGTCCCATGACTGACCACCCCCCCCCAAAAAAGTAGTGGAACCAATCTGATGATACGCTATTCCTGGTGTCCTTATCAAATGATGCCCCTCCATCTGCTGGAGTCTAGTCCCTAGAGAGTTTTGTATTGTTGTTGTTTTTGTACCAATCCTGGGCCTTGAACTCAGGGCCTGAGCACTGTTTCTGAACTTTTTTTGCCAATTGAGCCACTGCTCCACTTCCAGCTTTTTGGTGGCTAATTTTGGGTAATTCTCTCAGACTTTCCTGCCTGGGCTGGCTTTGAATCTCAATCCTGAGATCTCAGCCTCCTGAGTAGCTGGGATTACAGGCATATGCCACCTGTACTTGGGTTCTTGCTTCTGTTATACATATTCTGAAATGGGTCATAGACATGGAGCAGAGGAATTTGTCCTAGTTTGATGGACATGGGTGCTGGCTCTGGACAAGACACATGATCTCACCCCCACCCGGGGATGCTTGGAATGTACTAGATCCCCCCTCCCCCTTTCTTCCCTAGGGGAAGCCAAGAGATGGCTGCTAAGGGAGGGAGAAGTGGGTAATATTAGGATGTTTACATTATTATCCTTTTGACTCAGGCTGGAGGTGGAGGGATTATGTAACTGAATTGCTGGACTCTGAGGCCAAGCTTTATTTCTATCATCTGAGTAACTACCTGTGGGGTTTGAATGCTAGACTAGAAGTACAAAACAGACTTAACTTCAGTTCTCCTCTTCTGGGCCAGGACAGTCTCTGAAGTCATCCAGGCTGCTGTATTGAATCTTGGTTCTAGCACTCACTAACTTTGTAATTTTGGCAACTTATTTAATGAAAGTTAAACCTCAGTTTCTTCATCTTCAAAATGAGGATAGTAGCTGGATGCTGGTGGCTCATGCCTATAATCCTAGTGACTCAGGAGGCTGAGATCTAAGGATCTCAGTTTTGAAACCAGCCCAGGCCATGAGACTCTCGTCTTCACTGAAACACCAAAAAATAAAGCCAGAAATGCATCTGTGGCTCAAGTGGTAGAATACTAGCCTTGAACAAAATTGTTCAGGGACAGCAACCAGTCCTTGTGTTCAAGCTCCAAAACTAGCACACAGAAAAACTGGGGATAGTAACTCCTTCATAGACATGGTTTTAACCTGAAAGGTCCCAGGTTCAATCCCTAGCACCAGTCAAATAAATAAGATTAAGTGAAGTGTCTTTGTAAAGCAGCTCAGAGTACTTGGCTCATAGTAACCTTTGATGTTTGCTACTTATTAGTGCCAATTATTAAGGCTATGAATAAATAGAAATAAACAATACAGTCAGAGAGCAGGGCTAGATAAACCCAAGAGCCTGTCAGATGTGTTACCTTACATATGTGAACCTTTACTGTTCCAAATGGGAAGAATCAGAAATCAAAGTGGCTTCTGTTTAATCTTGCTGCTTTCTAGTTAAACCTAAGTTCTCTAACTCCTGATCACTGTGCACAGGTGATTTTCCAGGATATTCCTGGCAGCTTCCTCCATGCCTTGATAGGTTTGGGGTGACTTTTTATCCCCCATCCCAGGTGATGGATCACATGCATGGAAAAAGCTGGGCAAAGAACTATGTATTCTGGGCATGACCTACCTTTATCCTGCAGTGAGCTGGGTCTTGGGAAGGAAGAGGTACAAGGCAGTACTATGGTAAGGGCAGAGATGCAGCACTACTCAGCCTGACTTCTCTGCGCTGCTGAGTGACTCCTTGGACGAGTGGCTCCTTGAGCATCCCTGCTGCCCTGTCAAGAGAAGGATTCTCCCTGAGGCATCAGGTGCACAATTTCCTTCTCAAAGAAAGTGCAGTTAGAGGACCACACAGTTCTCAGTGCCTTCATCAGCAGCTAGTGGCTTCATGTCCCCAAGCTGACAGGCTGTCCCTGCCCCTGGCTGGTAGGTTGGCAGCCTGCTGAGCCCAGAGTCAGACAATCCCCATCAGTGCTTCTGCACTGCTGTGTGACCTTGAGAAGCCACTTCACCTTTTTGTAGAATAGGGCTCCCATAAACATCAAAGGATCTCTGGAGTCCAGAGAAAGGAAGGGATATGAATGTGTTTCTTCAGCAGTTTTTCTAAAAGCTTCAAGGAAATGCTTTGTTAGAAGAAGCAGTTGCCACTTAAGAAGAGCCAAGGGATTGTTTGTGACATTCTTTTACTGTGGCAGGGCAGCTGGGCAGGAAGATGCTATCTTGGTTTTGTTTGCTTTGTCCTGTGATGAAGGAGGCCTGAAAGCTCCACATTCAGAGGCAAAGGCTGTAGTGAGGCTCCCAGGTTGGGCCCTGTACTCAGAGGGAGCTGCGAGTTAAATGAAAGAAACTTGAGAAAAATGACTCCTAGCAAGGGAACAGGGCCTATGAATAGGCTAAGCAGCAGTAGGGAGGGACTGGCCGCTAGAAGCATTGATGGGCAAGGCTTGATTTATTTCTGGGTTAGAATGTTGAGGGGCCTCACTGGAGGGAGTGATACTGAATCCCCTCAACTCAACCCACCGCCCTGGGGCCCCAGCACTCTTAAGTGGCTTAAACAGATTGTCTTAACACACATGTAATAAATCAGCCACACATGGAATAGATCTAAACTGAGACCTTCAAGTCCATCATTTTTTCCCTGCCTGGAGCAGGACTCTGGGACCAGAGAACCAGAGGAAGTAGTAAGGGGGAGGACAACAAAGGAAAGATGAATGCAAGGGAGCATATCAGAGGGCCATTTTCAGAATGCTCTGAAAGGAGAAAGCTAGAGGAAAGGTAGAAATCATGAGCAGAGATTGAAAGGCTGAGGGTATAGAAAATGGAGTTTGGCTTAAATAGGTAGAACATTGCAGAGAGAGACACAGACAAAGATGCCAAGTCATTTACCCCCCTCTCCTTTTTTTTTTTTTTTGGTCTTATAACAGCTGCCATCCAGGTTACCATGGAGAGAGGTGTCATGGACTGAGCCTCCCAGTGGAGAATCGCTTGTATTCATATGACCACACCACTATCCTGGCCGTGGTGGCTGTGGTGCTGTCATCTGTCTGTCTGCTTGTCATCGTGGGACTTCTTATGTTTAGGTGAGTTTTGGGGAACCCATCATAGTCTGGTTCTGCCAATCTCTCCCCTTCTACTTCATCTTGGGATTCCCCAGCTGTTGAACGCACGAACCCCATTCTCATATCTCTAAATTCTGAGCTAGATACCGGGTGCAGATTCTCTAAAAATCTACTTTGTCGGGCATGGCATGAGGCCAGCTAGTGTTTTAGAGCCCAGGACATATATAACAGGTTCTGTTTCCTCACAAGGGTTTGTTTCCTGTTTCTGGGGCCCAGGGACTCACCCATAAAGCCACCATTTCACACATTTCTTTCTCTTGGCTCTGTTCTTCAATGCATTCGTGTGTTATTTGGTTGTGAAGATCTGAATGATACTTTTGATATATATACTTCCAATTCTGAGATATCTGAATCAGGCTAAACATCCAGTCTGGGTATATTGTAGGTTGGGGGAGACCTGAAATACGTGTTTTCAAGTGGTACAACTCATCCATTGTGAGACCTAGAGCAAGGTACCTGTTTTTTTTCTGAGAACAGTAATCTTTCATTTTTTATACTATTCACCTACCTCATGAGGATATTTTAAGGATCAAAGAAATGTAGGTAAAATGTAACCTGCTGGTAGATACAGGCATCCCTCAGTTGGCCTTTGTCCAGAGATCTATGGGACTGCCATATTCTCTGGAGTTTTCCAAGTAATGGAAAGAACAACCAAGGCAGAGTTCTTAGGAAGGACCTGCTCTGAGACTTGCACATTCTCGTTCTTACAGTAGGCAGCTCTTGCTCACAAACCTTACTTTTCTTAGGTACCACAGGAGAGGAGGTTATGATGTGGAAAATGAAGAGAAAGTGAAGTTGGGCATGACTAATTCCCATTGAAAGAGACCGATGCTCAAGGTAATAGCACCTCCTTTGCCCCTAGCAGCATCAAGGGCCAGGGTATGGGTAGTCTCCTGGTCTATTTCAGTGAGTACTGAATTTTTCTCTTGACTAAGGGTTGGGGTATAGGATAGGGGATTGGGAAGAGAGGTTACAGTGCACAATTAGTTTTAAAAAGAACACTGATGAATTATCATCAGGGTGTACGTTGTTAGATACCTACCCCCCCTCACTCCTACCCCCCCGTAAAAAAAACCAAATACTTAGAAGGTCAGCTTCTCCTTTACTTCAGCCCCTTTCACTCCTTGACTCCCCCTTTTGTGGTACAGGTATTAGAACTCAGGGCCTAGCACCTTCTAGGAAAGCACTCTTATCACTTGAGCCGTGCCTCATCCCTTTTTGCTTTTTCAGGTAGGGTCTGAAGCTTTTGTTTGTGGCTGTTTCAGGCAGAGATTTTTCCCATTTATGAATCCTGTGTAGCTAGGATTACAGGCATGAGACATAGTATTTGACTGCTCTTTTCGTTTTCTTTTGGGGGAGCAGACTGAGGTTTAAACTCAGGGCACAGTCTACCACTTGACCATACTCCCAACCTACTCTTTCCATTTCTTAAAACTGGACCATGGAGACTTTCTGAGACTTCTTTAGACTGGACCCAGCTTCCCCCTTTCCCCACAGTATTGGGAGATTGAACCCAGGGCTTCATGCATGCTAGGCTAGTGCTTTAATACTCAAGCCACACCCTTAACCCTTGACCTAACTTTAAATGTCTTTCTCTTGTGCTGTAGGAATCTGCAGGGATGGCCTCCTCTGAGAAGACACTAGTTGATTGCAGGTCTGCAGAGGGAAAAACTTTCCAACTAGTCACAAGACTTTATCAACCCTAGCTTTGGTATCTCGTTTGGGCCTCCTATAATTGCTTTGCGAAAATACCAGAGCCTACAAGTGCCAAACTATATGTTCAGTGGGATGGAGATCAGAAGAAAACAAAAATCAGGACCTTCAGGCCCTTCTGATTCCCCGCCACCAAACCCACTCCTCCCATCAGTTTATTTAAACACTTGTCTTCTGGACTAAAATACCAGCTAAATTCCATATGCTCCAGGATCTTTCAAGAGAAAAAGAAAAACAAACGAGGAAGAAAGAAAGACTGTGGCCTATGGAAGAAAGCAACAAAGTTGAGAAGCCATGTACTCAAGTAGTCACCAAGGGATCTACTTTTTGGACCCTCCAGTGCTGGACGAGCTAACTGTGAAATACCACAAACCTGAGAACTCGAGATTTTGGGACTTCTACCCAGAGGGGAGAGAAAAAAAAAAACAACTATTTTTTGTTGTTGTTCGTTTGTTTGTAAAATGCCTTTTAAATTATATATTTATTTTATTCTATGTATGTTAATTTATTTAGTTTTTAACAATCTAACAATAATATTTCAAGTGCCTAGACTGTTACTTTCGCAATGTCATGGCCCTCCTTGCATCCCCACCATCTGGCTCAGTGCAACACACTGTCACAAATCTGAGATGGCTCTGTGACCTATATGTGGCAGTTCATTGTTTGTCTACATTTCTAAAGATACCCCAGGAGCAGAGTGCCCCCAGGGAACTGCGGATGGTCAGGATGCAGGAGTTGACTTGGTCAGACCCACTCTATGAGTTGGATTGCAGTCTTGCCTAGGCGATTTTGTCTACTGTTTGTGTTTTGAAAGCCCAAGGTGCTGATGTCAATGTGTAACTGATATCGGTGTTTCCCTGTCCTCTACCCACCAAATCTCAGAAGAGATTGGTTGTCCATACCTATGGCTGTCCTAGCCTCTTACCCCCACAGACCCAGGCCCACAGAGTGGAAACCCGCTCTCCCTTGTGTCAAGACATTTCTCTTACTCCTGCCATTCTTCTGGTGCTACTCCACGCAGGGGTCAATGCAGCAGAGGACAGTCTGGAGAAGGTGTTAGCAAGGAAAAAGACTGAGGAGGAACAGGAAATGTTAGCATCGACCTGTTCTTGAAAAATTGATTAACTTGTTATTCGCTATAGAAGAGCTGTTTGGAGTTGGTGAAAGTTTTGGGTAGCATCACCCATCTTACTAAAACTACAAACATTTGCTGTTATGGTCCCTTCTGGAAGTTTCTGGTGCCATATCTGAACTGTTACAACCTGTATTTCCAAACCCGGTTCATATTTATATTTTACAATCCAAATAAAGATAACCCTTATACCACAGTCTGCTTGTTTTAACTGGGCACTTGTTACTATTGTTTTTAGTGATTACTGGGGTTTGAACTCAAAGCATCACTTGCTAGGTAGCTACTCTACTACTCGATGTCCCCAACCTTTTTGCTTTAGTTATTTTTCAGTTAGAGTCCTATGTTTTACTTTCTCAGGGCTGTCCTGAATCTTGATTCTCCTACTTGATACCTCCCAGGTAGCTGGCATGACAGATACATTCCACTATGCTCAGCTTTTTATTGGTTGAGATGGATTCTCATTAGCTTTTTGTTTGGGCAGTCCTGTAGGTTTCTACCTCCCAAGTGAAAAGATTTTTCTAAAATTAAGGGCACTTTTTTGCACTCCACACAGTGCTATTAAGGACCAATGCCTGACTTTAGTAATCAGTTAAGATGTCGAAAATAACTGGTGTACTGAGTTTCTTTGAACTCTGTGGGTTCCCTTTCCTGCTTCCAAGTTTCTAGTCTCAAGCCCGTAGGCTGGACTGGGCTTTTCTGAGCATACTTTGTTTCTCCAGCTGAGGTTTCCTGCAGGTTCAGGGTTTCCTGTCTTTCAGCTGCTCTCTCCTGCCGCCTCTGTTACTAATGGAGTTCCTCTCAGAAGTCCTCTAGGCTGCTGTACTATTTCAATAATGAGGATTGAACTCAGATCCCTTTGTATGCTAGGCAGGTGTTCTGCCAATTGAGCTATGCCTCCAAGTCCTTAGGCTTTTGCTAGGTTGATACAGTGGCTCTGAGAACTTCTGAATCTTCATCTATTACTTTTTTCTCATTTTTTCTTTTGTTATTTATTTATTTTTGCAGATCCTGGGGCTTGAACTCAGGGCCTGGGCACTATCCCTGAGCTTCTTTTGATCAAGACTAGCACATCTGAGCCATAGCACCACTTCTGGCTTTTTCTGTTTATGTGATACTGGGGAATCAAACCCAGGGCTTCATGCATGCTAGGCAAGTACTCTACCACTAAGCCACATTCTCGGCCCTATCCACTAATTAAAAAAAATTTAAAACTAAAGTAGTACAAAGGGACTTAAGTTTAACATGTCAGTTTATGAGTATAATGAATCGATTGCTTCTGCACCCACTTTTTTTCTTTTTTGGTTCAAGTCCAATACTCAAACTTAGTACCTAACACTTTCCCTCATTGACTGGTGCTCTATCAACTGAGACATGCCTCCAACCCCTGCATCCACTTAAGATTGCTCATCAGAAGTTGGCCCTCTGAGCACTGAGAAACATCTACCTTTTCTTTCTTTTTCTTTTTCTTTTCTTTTCTTTTTTTTTGTCGGTCATGGGGCTTGAACTCTGGGCCTGGGCGCTGTCCCTCAGCTCTTCAGCTCAAGGAGAGTGCTCTACCACTTGAGCTACAGCGCCACTTCCAGTTTTCTGGTGGTTTATTGGAGATAGGAGTCTCACAGTCTTTCCTGCCCGGGCTGGCTTTGAACCGCGATCCTCAGATCTCAGCCTCCTGAGTAGCTAGGATTACAGGCGTGAGCCACCAGCGCCCGGCCTTCTTTTTCTTTTTGTCATTTGTAGGGCTTGAACTCTGGGCTTGGGTGCTGTCCCTGCGCTCTTCAGCTCAAGGCGAGCACTCTACCACTTGAGCCACAGCGCCACTTCTGGTTTTCTAGTGGTTTACCTGAGATAAGAGTCACACGAAGTTTCCTGCCCAGGCTGGCTTTGAACCTCCATCCTCAGATCTCAGCCTCCTGAATAGCTAGGATTACAGGAGTGAGCCACCAGTGCCCAGCCATCTACCTTTTCTTGACAGACCCCCTTTTAGCTTTCTATAAGATATTTTAATTTTTTTGTACTTAATATAATCATCAATAGGTTTTTTTTTTATTGTAAAGATACTGTACAGAGGGTTACAGTTACATGAGTGAGGTAATGAGTACACTTCCTCTTGAACATTGTTACCCCCTCCATTTTTTTCCCCCTACCATCATCAATAGGTTTATAAACATTTAGCACTCACTGAATGCTTACTATATATGAACACTGGCTACATGCTTTATAGGAACTATCTCACAACTTACAACAATCTGGAGGGTAGGTGCTTATTATTAAAAGAAAAAAGACAAGATGTGTATTGGGAAAACCTGACTCCCAAGCCTGTACTCTAACCACTAAGTTACACTCTTAAGTTCTACAGCTTGGACTGGTTTTTCTCTTCTTCCAGAGATAATATAATGAAGAAATCATATGTAAAAAGAGAACAACTCCTTATCAGAGTTCCTTCCGCCGCCAGTTCACAAATTCATGAAAGGTGGTCCAATGTGCCTTATTAGGATATAGTAGAGGAGAAAAAGGACAAGCTAACTAAAATTTTGGTCTAAGTCCATGCTTCACTGTTAGGGCAGTGCCTTCATGTATGATACTTAGTCTCTGAACCTGTCTGTAAAATAGAGGTACTTATATGAGCTAGCGGCTGGGAATGTGGCTTAGTGGTAGAGTGCTTGCCTAGCATGCATAAAGCCCTAAATTCAATTCTTCAGTTCCATATAAGCAGAGAAGGCCAGAAGTGGCACTGTGGCTCAAGTGCTAGCCTTGATCAAAAGCTTATGGATGGTGCCCAGACCCTGAGTTCAAGCCCCAGGACTGGCAAAAAAAAAAAAAAAAAAAAAAACTGGAAATAGGGAGTAGATTAAATGGCAGAATGCCTGCCTTGCCAGTACTGAGCCCCTGAGTTCAAACCCCAGTACCACCAAAAGATTGAGGGTATGGGTGGGTTTGGGAAAGATGAAAGAAAATATTGAAAGGGGTTATATTGATCAAGATGCATTGTACTCATAATCTGACTTGTTGTATTGTATTGAAACCTCTTTGTACAACTACTTAAACAAGAAATCCAGCATCTCTGGATCATGCCTAAAATCCTAACTACTGAGGAGGCTGAGATCTGAGGATGTAGTTCAAAGCCAACCTCCAGGCAAGAAGGGCTCTTCTCTCCAATTAACCGCCAAAAAAAATGAAACCAAACCCGGAAGTTAATGTCTCACTCAAGTGATAGTCTTGAGTAAAAAAAACTCAGGAATAGCACTCAAGCACCCAAGCCCTAAGTTCAAGCCTCAGGACTAGCACCATAAAAAAGAAAAGAAAGAAAGAAAAAAGAAAAAAGATATCGATTTATCCTGAAGGTAAGCTACACTTCTGCATAACGTGCAGAAGACCCTGAATTTGATGTGTACTACAATAAATTACATGTACATATATATTTCTATATCTATCTTAAAGAGTCGCAAAGTATTTGACAATAATACAGTGAAATCTGTTGATCTGTTGAAATCATTAGAGAAGGAATAGAGGGATAAGGGAGAGGCATAGGGGGTGAGTTTGATATAGATAATGTATATTTGTACAGAAGTTCACAGTGATACCCCCTTGTGCAACTATTATAAGCTAGCAATCTTTTTCAATTTTTGTTGTTATTATAAAGGTGATTTACAGAGGAATTACAGTTATATAAGTCAGGTAATTAATACATTTCTTTTTTGGGGGAGTGTCCGGTTGTGGGGCCTGAACTCTGGGCCTGGGCGCTGTCCCTCAGCTCTTCAGCTCAAGGCTAGCGCTCTACCACTTGAGCCACAGCGTCACTTCCAGCTTTTTTTTTCCTTTTGCTTATGGGGTGCTGAGGAATCGAACCCAGGGCCTCATGATGCAAGGCAAGCGCTCTACCACTGGGCCATCTTCCCAGCCCCATGAATACATTTCTTTTTGGACAATGTCACCCCTTCCCTCACTCTCTCCCAGTTATGCTAATAACTATCATTTAAAAAAAAAGAAAAAAAAACAAATTGCTTATCTGAGTGCTGAAGTTCAGTTTTCATAACTGCAGGAGTCAATAAGCAAATGTTTCCTTTTTATATCTGAAAGAAATAGCAAAAACAATATACAAGGTACATTTTATGTTCTACAAGATAGTGATCTCTTTATCTTTATTTCTTTTTTTCATTTTTTTTTTTGGGGTCCGGTAGTGGGGCCTGAACTCTGGGCCTGGGCGCTGTCCCTCAGCTTTTCAGCTCAAGGCTAGCGCTCTACCACTTGAGCCACAGCGCCACTTCCGGGTTTTTTTCTTTTTGCTTATGTGGTGCTGAGGAATCAAACCCAGGGCCTCATGCATGCAAGGCAAGCACTCTACCACTGAGCCACCTTCCCAGCCCTCTTTTTCATTTTTGAGACAAGATCTCATTTTGTAGCCCAGGCTGGCCTGGAATTCATGATGCTCCTCTCTGAGACTCTGAAATGCTGGTAATGCAGGTATATGCCATCATACCTGGCTCATCTATTAATAATACTAGAAGCCAGCTTGGTTACATAGTGAATCCACTAAAAAGAAAGAAAGAAAGAAAGAAAGAAAGAAAGAAAGAAAGAAAGAAAGAAAGAAAGAAAGAAAGAAAGAAAGAAAGAAAGAAAGAAAGAAAGAAAGAAAGAAAGAAAGAAAGAGAAAGAAAGAAAGAAAGAAAGAAAGAAAGAAAAGAAAAGAAAGGTTTCTATTACACTTTTTTTTTTTGCCAGCTCAACTCTGGGCCTGGGCTCTGTCCCTGAGTTTTTTGTGCTCAAGGCTAGCACTCTAGCATGTGAGCTATAGTTCCACTCCTGGTTTTCTTTGTAGTTTTAGTGGAGATAAGAGTGTCACTGACTTTCCTGCCCACGCTAGCTTCCTCAGATCCTCAGATTTCAGCCTACTGAGTAGTTAGGTTTATAGAGGTAAACCTCCAGTACCCAGCATGTTATACATTTAAACAATTTATTTTTTAAATATTTAAATTATTTTAGCCATAAAATGCTCCTAAAGTTCATAGTTCCAAATCTAAATAATTATATTTACATTATTTAATTTTTTGCTCTTAGATACTTTAGTAACTATATATTGTATTATGTATTATATACACAATTTTTTCCTTAGAAAGTTACTTTCAGTATTTTTTTGAGGGGGGTGTGGGTCGGTCGTGGGGCTTGAACTCTGGGTCTGGGCACGGTCCTTGAGTTCTTCAGCTCAAGGCATGCTCTCTACCACTTGAGCCACAGAGCCATTTCCAGTTTTCTAGTCGTTAATTGGAGATAAGAGTCTCATGGACCTTTCTGCCTAGGCTGGCTTTGAACCATGATCCTCAGATAGCAGCCTCCTAAGTAGCTAGGATACAGGTATGTAATACTGGTGCCCAGCTCAGTATTTTTTTTTAATAGAGAATTCCTTCAAATAATGGCATAAATAACCTGGTTACTCTATCATATCATTCTGAAGCCACTGTTTTGGATTTCTCATGAGTAGAAGCAGCATCATTGGTCTATTAATAATCATTTGGATAAAATGGTAGTATTTCCTCCCAGAACTTAAATGACCTATCCAAGGAGCAAATTAATGGCATGTCTAGGATTGAAAACTAGGCCTTTGCATTCTTTCTTTAGAAACAAACATTGCTTTTTAAGCATTGTTTCATATTTAACCTCAACTGCGATTTCAAAGGAGCCCTAAAGATCTTTATAGGTCTTTGAGGATTTAAGCACCCATGGAACTGTGGAACATTGTCCAAATATATCACTTTAACTAGACTGGTCTGAAATTCTTCCCTTTGTCAACAATGCCTGAAATTCAAGCTTCCTGTTGGAGAATGCTAATACTCTTGGGAATAGCTATGCTTTAAGCCAGTGGCATTCTTTGCTGGGGTAATTCATTTTAGCCTTATTCATTCAGCAAATATTTGTGAAGGCCTCCCTATCACCTTCCAAATGAGATTCCTGTTCTGAAGGAGAGGGTATTTTGACACAGGATGGGGGTGAAAAGAGCTCATTTTGGAGCAAAGACATTCATTTATTCCCTCCAAATAACAAAAAAACAAAAAACTGCCTGTGCTTAGTACAAGAGGCTCATGCCTGCAATCCTAGTTACCAGGAGGCTGAGATCTGAGGATCATGGTAAGAAGCCAGCCCAGGCCAAAATGTCTATGAGGCTCTTATCTCCAATTAACTAAAAAAAAGTGAGCTTTGGTTCAAAGAGGTAGAATTCTAGCCTTGAGCAAAAGAGCTCAGGGACAGTACTCAGGCCCTGAGTTCAAGCCCCACAATTAACAACAACAAAAAAATTGACTGGGCACTTCAAAATGTCAAGAACTGGGGCTGGGAAGGTGGCTTAGTGGTAGAGCGCTTGCCTTGCATGCATGAGGCCCTGGTTCGATTCCTCAGCACCACATAAGCAGAAAAGCTGGAAGTGGTGCTGTGGCTCAAGTGGTAGAGCACTAGCCTTGAGCTGAAGAGCTGAGGGTCAGCGCTTGAGTTCAGGCCCCACGACTGACCAAAAAATAAAAATAAAATAAATGTCAAGTACTGTTCTTGTCACTAGAGAATCAGTCTCTTATCAATGAATAGTACTGACAGTGGACCACAATACATGCATACATAAATTGGATAATTTCAGATATAAACAGTTTCAGAATAAGCAATGTGCTGATGTGGGTGGGTACAGAAGTCATTTGTATAAGTGGGGGGCTTCTTCTCTGACAAGGTAACATTTGACCTGAGAAAAGCAGGGATCAGGCATATAAAGTCCCTGAGACAAAAAATAAGCTCAGTGTGTATGAGGGACCGGGGGAACTGTATAATGTGGAGCCTCCTGGACATGGTAAACAATTTGGAAACCAATAGAGTAATGTGTGTGCGTGTGTGCTGTGCGTGTATGTGTACCAGTACAGGTGCTTGAATTCAGGGCCTCAATGCTATCCCTTAGCTTTCATGCTCAAGGCTGGTGCTCTACCACTTGAGCTTTCTGGTTGTTAATTAGAGATAAGAATCTCCCTGACGGAGCCAATTATGAAAAGTGTGACATAGATTAAGATGCATTGTACTCATACACTGACAGGTTGAATTGTGACCCCTTTGTACAACTACTTAAAATAATAAAAAATACAATTAAAAAAACTCTCATAGATTTTCCTGTCTGGGCTGGCTTCTAGCCAAGATCTTCAGATTTCAGTCTCCTAAGTGTAGCTAGGAGAACAGGAATAAGTCATTGGTGTCTGGCTCACCAATGTAGTATTTGTGGCAAGGAAGTGATATGATTTGATTTACATTTCAGAAACATAACTACTTACAGAAAAGGGGTTCTAGAAGGCACAAGTGAAAGAAGCTAGACTACTTAGGATACCTCTACTAGTGTAGACAAGAGGCAATGGTGGACAGAAGTAGGCCTGTAGCAGAGAAGTGGAAAGAAAGAAAGAAAGAAAGAAAGAAAGAAAGAAAGAAAGAAAGAAAGAAAGAAAGAAAGAAAGAAAGAAAGAAAGAAAGAAAGAAAGAAAGAAAGAAAGAAAGGAAGGAAGGAAGGAAGGAAGGAAGGAAGAAAGAAAAGAAGAAAGGAAGGAAGGAAGGAAGGAAGGAAGGAAGGAAGGAAGGAAAGAAAGAAGAAGGAAGGAAGGAAGGAAGGAAGAAAGAAGTCAAATACAGGATCTGTTTTGGAAGAATCACATGTAACATATGCTGATGAACTAACTGAGTGAGGGTGTGTGAGGAAAAGAAGAAGCAAGGATGACTTCTTGGAATTTAGCCTGAGCAACTGGGTAAACAATGGCTCTTTTAATCAATACAGAAAAGAATGGGGGCAAGTTCAAGGGGCCATGGAAATCAAGAATTCTTTTGCAGCTATGTTAAGTCCATGTAGGGTGAAGGACGGCACTGCAGAGAGGGAAGTGGGAGGAAAGATGATGTAAGGAGGAGTAAAAAGAGGCTAAAAACCAGGGGGCTGTGGCTCTTGCCTATAATCCTAGCTACTTAGGAGGCTGAAATCTGAGGATCAAGTTTTGAAGCCAGCTTGGGCAAGAAAGTCTGTGAGACTCTTATCTCCAATAAACTATTAATAAACTACTCAAAAAAAAAGCAAAAAAGCCAGAAGTGGCACTGTGGTTCAAGTGGTAGAGTGCTAGCCTTGAGCAAAAGAAGCTCAGGGACAATGCCCAGGCCCAGAGTTCAAGCTCCAGAACCAGAAAGAAAAAAAAAAGAGGCTAAAGCAGTGCTTTTTGTTTTTAACCTGAAAATGGGGAGTGGGGAGGAAGGATTCCTGGTCCTTGTATGATGTTCTATAGCTCTAACATCCATTTCTCATGTAGGATATTCCTTAATAAGCCTCACATGTCCCAGGAGATTAACCCCAGGATTAATGGTCAAGGGCTCTGAGGCTCAGAGGGGTGAAGTAACTTACATTAGGTTACTCTTAGATAATACAATTTTCCTTAATGCTGACCTTACTCAGCTGGACCCAGGCTCCTCAATGACAGTGAATTCATCCTGGCCACTATTCTTCAGAGAGGTTAAGGCAAGACGCTGTGTCTTCCTCACTGTGGTAAGGTACCCAGGCCAGACCAGGCCTTCAGGGAATCAGGACAACAGGCAGTTGGATACACTGAGGCCAACCTCATCCAAGAGCAGAGGAAGAAATCAGAACTGCGCCTTCCCATGATTGGTTTCCGGAGTGTCAGGCCACCACCAAATTAATGTAATTTGGAAGTTGTTGTGGTTTGGTTTTTTTTAACTTCTAAAATTGCACTCCCCCCCTCCCCCCACTGATTACCCCTTTGATTGATGGAAAAGAGAGCCGGGACCTCTTAGCTCACTGCCACCCACACAGCTGTGAAGGAAGCCAAGCTGCCCCTCTTGCTCTTTTTAGGACATCCTTTCCTCTCTCTTCTTCCCTCCTTCGTTCTCTCCCTCCCTCCCTTCTCCTTTTATTTTTCCCTCCCAACATCTTGTCTATTACTAATCAGCAGGGCATCTCAGGAAAAGGGCTCCTTTCAGGGCAGAGTGCTGAAGGTGGTGGGTCAGACCCTGTGTGGGAGGCTTTCCAAAGACATATGATGTGGGTGTATGAACCAGACAGATGGGAGGAATTAAGTCATTCTTTTCCCCAACCTTTATTTCCTTGCCCAACCTAAAAGTCAGTGGGGTGGTATGCCCACAATGAAAGGCTAGTTTTATTTCTACTGTCTCCCTTGCTTTAACGGTGGGTAGACTTTAGTGGGGGAAGCTACCAGCTCATTCTCTCTTCATGCCTTTAATGTGTGAACTAAGGATGGCTACACAAACCAAGCATTTACCCAAGGTTTTCTAGAAAGTCTTGACCTCTTTTTGTTTTCCTAATGGCCCTGGGAAGCTCAAGAAGGGGCCTTAATCAGGTGCATTTAGGATTAAATGCTGCCCTGAGAAGTCTGACATAAATTCAACCCTATAGACATAGATAACATTTCTGTTTTTTGTTTTGTTTTGTTTTGTCTTGTAGTTTGTTTTGTCTTGTAGTTTGTTTTATCTTATTTTTTTTTGCCAGTCCTGGGGCTCAAACTCAGGGCCTAGGCACTGTCCCTGGGCTCCTTTTGCTCAAGGCTAGCACTCTTACCACTTGAGCCACAGTGCTACTTCCGGCCTTTTCTGTTTATGTGGTACTAAGGAATTGAACCCAGGGCTTCATGCATGCAGGGCAAGCACTCTACCACTAAGCCACATTCCCAGCCCCATAGACACCATTTCCAAGGTAAGTACTTAATAACGACCTGGAGAAAATCAATCATTCTCTGGTCCCTTCTGAGTTGATCATTCTTCCTCTCGCTCCCATATCACCTGGCCTTGGAGGATGCAAGGAGAAAAAAGATTATCTTCTCATAACAGCTTTGCTATTTCTCTCCTATGGTGTTCATACCATTGTGCATTGCTGGTATTTGTTCATCCATTTCTTCTACTGTGGAGTCATGTAGGTCACAGAGTCTATCCTTCTACAGTTCTGTATTCATCCCTGCACCCAGTATAGTCTGTCTGTAGCATGTCATAGGTCCTCATGAAATGTTTGAGGCATGCATGAATGAATGGACATTTGAGTAAGTGAATGATGAATAAATGATGAGTGAAATAGAGGTTAAGAGTTCAGGTTCTGAATCAGACAAATCTGGGTTCCAAGTCTGATCATGTCATTTGGGTGAATTATTTAATCTTTCCAAGCCTTAGTTTTCTTATTAAAATTTTTCTGTATATAAAGCATATATGACAGTGTCTGGATAAAGTAAATACTCAATAGATGATAGCGATTACTATCCTCTGCTATTTTATCCATGGTACATCTCATATGTATCTCCTTTTCTAGATTCATGGTCTAGTGAGTCTTTTCTAGACTTAGGGCTTGGCTGGGCTTTCCCTATGGATCCAAGTTGAGGTCAGACTCCATAAGGGAAAACAGCATGGGGGTTGCAGAAAAGAAGCAACAATGATAGAAGTCTGCAGAAAGCCAGGCAAACAGGTCCTCACCATGCTCATTGTAGCAAGCTTTCTTTGCTGGCAGTGTCCTCAGGAAAAGAGGAACAGTGCTGCATTTAAGGTGCCTGAATGACAGTCGCATCAAATATGTGACCTTTGCTTAGGAAGCCCGGTTTCCATGGTGAGCAAGACCTTACACTCTCTCAAGCCAAGCACTGTGGCTCTCAGCTGGCCTGGAATGTGATGGCAGTAGACCCAGTAGCTGGATGGGGACATCTGTCCAGGGCTGCCCCCTCCAACATCTCCAGGGTCGAAGAGGGGCTGAGATAGCCACCTAGGCTGTTAGATACCCACACTAGCATTTCAACTAGGAAGGATTTACACTGAGGCCTTGACACCATCCCCTCCACCCTATCCTATATACACAGTCAGTTGGGCATAAGCCAACTGTCAAGATGACCAGAAAGAAGTGCCCCTTGCTATGTCCCCTCTTTCTCCCCCACCCCCATGTTAGGCAGAGGCCCTGACCCTTTCTACTTCATCTTGGCAGACTGGGCTAGGAGAGAGTGTCCGCCTTCCGAGCTTTGGCAGAACTTGTGTTCAGTCTGTTCTGCAGCTGCCAGAACAGGAGCTGAATGCCCAGTGCGGCTGCCAAAGCTCACTAACTTCTTTCTTCTTTCCCTGAGCTATGCAAACGGAGGCTGCTGAGGAATGCAGCAACTAACCTCCCCACCTCCCGCCTCCCTCTTCCCAGAGTCTATGCTCCCCCCCCCCCCCCCCCCCCCGCTGGAGTCACACCAGAAAAATGCAGGAGAGGAAAGAAATCCCCCAATGTGTCATGACATTACATTTCCGCCTGGTGCTCAGAAACAAGAAAAGTAGGGGGCAGAGGCCGGAAGGTAGGATAGTCATAGCCAGTCCTGTGACTGGCTCACCTCATTGTTCCCTAGGGCAGATCACCTGCTCCGTTAGGGCTCAATTTCTTCATTAATAAGTGGAGACCAATCACCCTGATTCAGATCATGAAGAAACTCTGAGAATTAACCATTTCTATCACTAAGGACACTCATGTTTCTATGAGGCACCAGGAGATGCCATACCACAACTTCTATGTGGCAGGCATGGATTCCTGCTTTGTCCTCGAGACTAAGAACAGCCCTCTAACAGGAAAAACAAACAATTAACAAGTCACAACAATGAAGTATCGAGGGAGTTATAATGGGCAGTTGGAGGTGGTAGATGCAGGGGTCAGGAAGGCCACTTCTCTGAGGAAGTGAAATTGAAGCTGGAACTTGAAGAATGACCGGCTGTGGTCCTTGTGATGAGGGAGGTTGAGTTTATCCTATGTAGAGGGAAACGTCAGAGCAGAGAGGAAGGACAGTGTGAATGAGGAACCTAAAGGAGTTTGGTGCATTCATGGGAAGACTGCTGAGTTGGGATCAGGAAGGGGAGGGCAGTACTAGATCATTCACGGCCCTTATGACAGTGCCACAGAGTTTGGATGGATCATCAGGGGGATAAAGAGCCAACCTAGGGTGTTCAGGTGAGGGTGGGAATGGTGTGGCATGAGTACACCTACTTTTTGGTCAATGACTAAGGCTGGAGAGCTAACTGAAGTAGTGAAGAAGAGACGTATATGAATTAAAGAGATAGGTGGAGGATGAGAGAAAGGGAAAAGAAATCAAAGGGGTAATGGAGAGGAAACAAGAAAGGCCCTGAGTTTTAGGCTTGTATGTTTGGGTAAAAAGTGTAGTATCCCACAAAAAGGTGCGAGGTTTCCAGGGGCTGAAGACAGCAAATCTAATCTGGGCCATAGTAAGTCCATATAGGTTACTACCATGCCATTAGGAATGGCTAGTGCACAGCTGTGAGAATGGAGTCTGGAGTCAGGAGAAGGGCTCTGGAATGGAGAGGTGTTATTGGCTTGTAAAGAGTTGGGGAATAATTAAGATCACAGAGTAATTGCTCTAACAAGAAACTTCCACTGTGATAGGCTTAGCACAGTAGTTGATTTCTCATTCAGGTAATGTCTAACGTCCAAAAGAGGAGATTAAGTAGGAAACTCTTCTCCAAGATCAGGGGCCCAGGTCCTTTCATCTTATGTCTATGACATTTTCGTTGTTGTTGTTGTTATTGGTCAGGGGACTTGAAGTCAGGGCCTGGATACCATCCCTGAGCATCTTCGCTCAAGTCTAGTGCCCTACCACTTTGAACCACAGCTCTATTTCTGATTTTCTGGTGGTTAATTGGAGGAAAAAGTATTATGAACTTTCTTGCTCAGGCTGGTTTCAAACCACAATTCTCAGATCTGAGCCTCCTGAGTAGCTAGGATTTCAGACATGAGCCACCAGCACCTGGCTCTGTGCCTTTTTTTTTTTTTTTTTGCCAGTCATAGGAATTGAACACAGTGCCTGGGCATTGTCCCTGGGCTTCTTTTGCTCAAGGCAAGCACTCTACCACTTGAGCCACAGTACCACTTCTGGCTTTTTCTGTTTATGTGGTACTGAGGAATTGAACTCAGGGCTTCATGTATGCTAGGCAAGCACTCTACCACTAAGTCACATTCCCATCCCACTCTGTGCCATTTTTAATCCAGGGCTTACAAGGTTGCTATGATAGAGGATCATGTATGGGATCTCCTGTCTCTCTTACCCACATAGTTTAACTGGGTGCCCACAAGCAAGAGAAAATGAGTTTGTCATTCTATGGTACTTGACAGGATAAGAACTGGGCCTTGTACTCATTCATTTATCCCTATTTTTTGGTGCCTAGACACACAAGGCCCAAAAATAAAAACAAGCTGCTTCTTCCTCTTCCTTCTTCTCCTCCCTTCTTGGAGGAGAGAAAAGGCTTCAACGAATTTTAGTGCCTTCTGTAACCTGAAGTTGAAATAATTCGTTAGTATTTAATCATTTTGTCTGTGACACTGGCTATATCTGCTCTTCCCCAAAACTTGCTTCCATTTACCCTCACTTCACTTTTCTTCTCCTTAGCAAACACTTATTGAGTATCTGTTATGTGCTGAGTACAATGGCCAGTTTTTAAATTGCAGCGATATAGTAGGCAGAAGTCCCTATATTAATTAGTTTATTGTCTGCCTCTCTACTAGAATGTAATGTTCAAAGTATAATCTGTGTCTTTTCTTGACTACTGTATCCCTTGCACCTAGATCAATGCACCTAGGAGAAACTTTGGAAAAAATCATCAGTAAATGGATGGGTGAATGAAAGCCCTTGGAGAACTCACACCTATAATGAGCATTATTGAAGCGAAAGAACACAGTGACTACATCTGGTTCAGGAGGTTGAGGGGGCTCTTCCTAGGGAAGTTTAGAGTTCTAAGATAAGTGAGTGACAAAGCAGATGGAAGATTATCGAAAAGCTAAGTATAGATTGAGCACTATTGGTTCACCCCAGTAATCCTAGCTACTCAGGATGCAGAGCTGAGGATAATGGTTCAAAGCCAGCCTGGGCAGGAAAGTCCTTTTATGTCCAATTAACCACCAGAAAACCAGAAGTAGAAAGAACTATGGCTCAAAGTGGTAGAGTGCTATGCTTGAGCAAAAGATCTCAGGGACAGCGCTCAGGCCCTGAGTTCAAGCCTTATAACTGACCAAAAAAAAAAAAAAAAGTTTTCATGGAAAAAAGGCCCCTGAAGCCGGAATGCATAGGTTTCCAGAGGAGAAGCAGCATTTAGAGGCAAGAAAATGCTTGACATGTTTTAGAAATTCAAAGGAAAACATGGGATGGAGCCACTAATATGAAGGAAAAGTTCTCTCAAATGCCATTTTCAGTCTGTAAATGAATCTAACACCTCTGATGGACTTAAAAAGAATAATAAAATAAAATATATTTTGTTCACTGAGAGAACAGAGAAATATCTAACACTGCAACCACAAATTCTTGCTACATGCATAAATGAACAAATGAACAAATTCAGTGTATGAATAGATGTTTTTTGGTTTGGAAACTCAAAATACCAAGAAATAATGAAGTTGTACAAATGTTCTATTGTCCTAGAGGTTGAGGACTTGGAGAATCTGACCATCTCTGAAGAGAAGACTCAGGGAAACCCAGTGGGGGTAGGTCAAAGAACCTATTTTCCTGGATATCAATTGTGGTCACCATGAAAAAGGCACTTTGGCTGCCTTTGGATGTTGGTGTTTTTCTCTATGGCTTGTTGAGTTTCAGGTCTCCTTTCCATGAATTTAATTTTTCTCCTTGTCATAAACACTTGAAGTATTTATATCAGAATGAATTTAAATGTCAAGGCTTGAAGCATTCTTTCTTTCTTTCTTTCTTTCTTTCTTTCTTTCTTTCTCTCTTTCTCTCTTCCTCTCTTCCTCTTTCTCTTTCTTTCTCTCTCTCTCCCTTCTCTCCTTCTCTCCTTCCCTCCTTCCTTCCTTCCCTCCCTCTCTCCCTACCTCCTTTCCTCCCTCCCTCCCTCCCTCCCTCCCTCCTTCCTTCCTTCCTTCCTTCCTTCCTTCCTTCCTTCCTTCCTTCCTTCCTTCCTTCCTTCCTCTTTCTTTCTTTCTGCAAAGTGCTTCTTTACTATTTTCTTATAGAACTCCAACCTCTAAATCCATTGAGATGTTTTTTTAAGTGCACGTTTTCTGGGTCTCAATACTGATCCTCATTGAATCTACTCTTCTGAGATGGCTTGATCTCAGGTATTTTAAAGCTCCCTGGTAGGCTGGGAGCCAGTGGTTCATGCTTGTAATCCTAGCTACTCAGGAGGCTGAGATTTGAGGATCATGCTTCAAAGCCAGCCTGAGCAGGAAAATCCGTAAGACTCTTATCTCCTATTAACCACCAGAAAACTGGAAGTGGCGCTGTGGCTTGAGTGATAGAGTGCTAGCCTTGAGCTGAAGAGCTGAGGGACAAAGCCCAGGCCCAGAGTTGAAGCCTCATGACCGAAAAAACAAACAAACAATACAATTTATATTTAATGAAACAGAGAGACAGTATTTATAGTGTCTTTGAGCTAAAAAAGCCAAACAACATTAAGACTTGTCTCTAATTTCTTTGAATGGGACCCTCATGTCCAAAGATCCAAGGTCCTCATTGCAAAGCAAGGCTGTTTCCATGCTATTTGGGGAACATGAAGGATTATCTTCATGAAGTTCGTGTACATTGAAAAGCAATTGATCTGTTCATTAGGAGAGAATGAAAATGTTCAAATTTTGGCCTGTTTTTTTTTTTGTCTTTTCAATACATGTTAAAATGTTCTCTTTTTTTTGGGGGGGGGGGGAAGGAGGGTTTTACATCTTTTTTTTTTTTTTCCTCAAGGCTAGAATACTCTACCACACTCCACTTCAGGCTTTTAGCTCATTAATTTAGAAATAAGAATCTCACAGACTTTCCTGCCCTGATGGGCTACTAACCTTGATCCTCAGATCTCAGCCTCCCAAGTAGCTAGGATTATAGATGTGAGGCGCCAGCACCCAGCTTAAACTGTTCCTTTGGTAGATATATTTTACTGTTTTGGAAAGAAGCTAGTTATGTTTTACCCTCAGTTCACATGTTTTATGAGTGGGAAATGATACCCCTAATCTGCCAGGAATAACAAGAACTGCACCTTGCCAATCAGAACATTCTATGCCTCGGGCCCTTGGGTTTGGTTCAGAGACAGTCAGGTGACCCAAGGTTGGCCAAGAATGTCCAGTCCTTGGACTTTTTCTGGAACTGTAAAGGAAAGAGGTATTGTTTCTTTCCACTATAGAAGAATATAAGCCTAGAGTTGGTAGTAGAGAGTATCACCTATGTAACCTAACAGGTAGCTGGATCTGGCCCTTCCTTCCTTCCTTCCTTCCTTCCTTCCTTCCTTCCTTCCTTCCTTCCTTCCTTCCTTCCTTCCTTCCTTCCTCCTCCTTTCTATCTTAATGTTGGTCATGGTGCTTGAACTCTGGGCCTGGGTGCTTTGAGCTCTTCAGCTCAAAGTGAGTACTCTACCACTTGAGCCACAGTGCCACTTCCGTTTCTGGTGGTTAATTAGAGATAAGAGTCTCAAGTACTTTCCTGCCCCAGGCTGGCTTTGAACCATGATCCTCAGATCTCAGCCGCCTGAGTAGCTAGGACGATAGGCATGAGCCACTGGCACCTGGTTGGGCTTTCTTATTTTAAGTAAGTTCATTGCTTACTACATGATACATATACTCATGTTCTAATTCACAGAATGAACAATATTAACATTTTAAATTTCTTGTACTTAAAAACTCTTATTTAGGGCAGGGAATGTGGCTTAGTGGTAGAGTGCTTGCCTAGTATGCATGAAGCCCTGGGTTCAATTCTTTAGTGCCACATAAACAGAAAAAGCCAGAAGTGGTACTGTGGCTCAAGTGGTAGAGTGCTAGCCTTGAGTAAAAGAAGCTCAAGGACAGTGTGCAGGCCCTGAGTTCAATCCCCAGGAATGGCAACAAACAAGCTCTTATTTAAACACTTAGAGCTAAGCTCAGTTGTAGAGCACTTGCTTTGTGTGTACAAAGCCCTGCTTCCATCAAACAACAATAAGAAAAAAATTAGAGCTATTAACGTGGGGGAAGCCTTAATCACTTGTCCTAGGTTTGGTTCCAAGAGTAGGAAAACATTGCTTTGAGGTGTTATTTTTGGTGCCTATTTATAAAATAGTTGTGAAGTTTTGTCTACATTGCAACCCAACCCCATTGTACTCCTCTTCCTGTTCTAAAGGACTTTGGTGAGCTGGGGTGATAGAGGCAAGGATTCCCCACGAGGCTATTGATTTCCCTGATTTTATTTTCCAACTCTTGGGCAGTTTCTATTCTTGGCTATCACTTTAGCAGATTTCCACACCCTCACTAAGCAATGGGATATCTAAGGCAGACTCTGCTAGGCTGTGTTTTCCATACCTTTTTCTTCTATACATTTAAATCACCAGGGTTGATTAAAAGTCCTAACTTGCAAAAAAGTATGCATTTTCTTTGATTTTTTTTTATAAACAAATGAATGTGGCAAGACGCCTAGGAAAAGCCGACATCAGTTCCTGCCAGTGACGACTCACTTCCTCTCCTTGCAGAATTTCCTATGACTATGTCATTCGCTAGGCACAGTGAAAGCGCCTTTTTCCTGCCCAGCAAGGTCCCAGCCCAAACTTACTTTGTCAGCTGGAAGGTTTAGCTCAGAGTTTCTTAGCAATGTGTCACTTGGAAAGGTTCCTTCCCTGTCTCCATTCCTTAGACTCTCATGGAGCAACTATATAAGCTAACAAATATGTCTACTACCTTCCATCATCCTACCCCTAGACAGATTGTTGTACAAAATTCACTTTCATAAGTAATGGGACAGATTGTTTTCTGCAGTGTGTGTGTGTGTGTGTGTGTGTGTAAGTGCGCGTGCGCGTGCGTACAGACCCAAGTATCATACATATGGAGCATGTGCTTTACCACTTGGCTAACTATGCCCCTTTTTTCTTGAGACAGGGTCTCACTATGTAGTCTAAGCTGGCCTTGAATTCATGATTTTCCTGTTTCAACCTGAGTGCTGTGATTATAGGTGTGCATCATCACACTCAGACCCTTGCTCCAATTTTTTTTTGTTTGTTTTTGTGCTGTTACTGGGGCTTGAACTTAGGGCCTAGGCACTGCCCTTAGCTTTTGTTCACTCAAGGCTGGTGCTCTACCACTTGAGCCACAGCTCTACTTTGGGATTTTTGTTGGTTAATTGGAAATAAGAATTTCACAAACTTTTTTTTTTGCCTAGGCTGGCTTTGAACCAGAATCCTCAGATCTCAACTTCCTGAGTAGTTAAGATTATAGGTGTGAGCTACAGGTGCCCAGCTTGGTTTGTTTTTTTAAGTAAGTTGTGGCTACGCATGGTGATACATACACACCTGTAAAACCCTTAGCTTAAGTGACTAAGACAGGAGGTTTCTGAGTTTGAAGCTAGGCTACAGACCAGCCTGGACTCCATAGGGAGTGATTGGTCATTCCTCTGCTCATAGCCCTCCAGTTCTCTCGATGACAGGATAGGATCCAAATTCTTGAGCTTCACTTGGAAGGTCCTCCAGCACTGGCTTTGCTTGCTTCTCTAGCCCCTCTTCTTGTGATTGACATGTCTCTGTGTTCCAGCCATACAAAACAACTTGCATTTTCCTGAAGGTACCAATCCTACTCTTGCCTTGGTGTCTGTCTCTTCTAAGAATTCTCTTTCTTCTTTCTTTGTCACACATAACCTTATTTTCATTTGAGTTGAAAGCCTGGTGTTGGTGCCTCAGGTCTGTAATCCTTGTTACCCTGGAGGCTAAGGTCTGAGGATTGTGGTTTGAAGCCAGCCTAGGGGGAAAAGTCTGTTAAGACTCTTATCTCGAATGAATCAGCAAGAAGGTGGAAGTGGAGATGAGGCACAAGAGGTAGAACACCAACTGTGATGGAGAAAGCTAAACAAGAATGCAAGGAGCTGACTTCAAGCTCTACTATTGACACTGAAAAAAAAAGACTCCTGAGTTGATCTGAGAAGGAAGTTTTACAGTAAAGCACCTGCCTAGCATTACTGAGACCTGAATTTCATCCTCTTACAAAGATATAAAAAGATTCCTGATTTAGGAATCCTTGCCCTCTGTTCTTCCATTTCTGTGATTGCTTCCTTTTTTGCAGAATTTTCATGTTATTTAATAATTCTCTGTTCATTTATCTATGACCTCTATTATACTGTAGATTGGTGTTTTATTGATTTGTAGATCTGCAATGCTTGACATATAATTAAAGCTAATGTTGAGTTAATATAACAATATGTCAGGAACTTTATTTTTTGGCCAATCCTGGGGCTTGAATTCAGGGCTTGGGCACTGTCCCTGAGCTTTTGCTCAAGGCTAGTGCTCTACCACTTGAGCCACAGTGCCACTTCTGGCTTTTTCTGGTACTGAGGAATTGAACCAAGGGCTTCATGCATGCTAAGCAAGCACTCTACTACTAAGCCACATTCCCAGCCCCTATGTTGGGAATTTTGCATAATGTATTATCTCTTCATCATCATATAACCCATGAGATGGGGTACTACAACCAATTCCACTTTTTTTTAGTGCCAGTCCTGGGGCTTGAACTCAGGGCCTGAGCATTGTCCCTGAGCTTTTTTGCTCAAGGATAAAGCTCTACCACTTGAGCCATAGCTCCCTTCCCAGCTTTTTGGTAGTTAACTGGAGATAGGAGTTGCATGAACTTTCCTGCCTGCACTGGCTTTGAACTACTATCCTCAGATTTCAGACTCCTAACTAGTTAGTTATGATTACTGGTGTGAGCCACTGATGCCCAGCCACAATCTCTATTTTATAGTCAAAGAGACGGAAGCTTTGACAAGTTAAGCAATTTTCCTTGAATAACACAGCTAGTAAGTGGTAGAAACAAGATGTGAAATTTGGAGGTTAGATTGAAAACCCAAACTCTTACCACCATTTTAAACTTCCTCTCAAACTGAATGAATCTTTGTGAGTTTATTTAGATTACAAAGGGTGAAGACCAAATTATAAGACAAATAGAAAATAGCTTCATAAGCTGAAAACATGTGTCAGAAACTGATCACTTCCAAACACCTGTCCTCTATTTTTCTATCATAATAATAGAATTCTTGCTGTTTAAACACATAGTGCCCATAATAAAAAACTAAAGTTCCCAGCCTTTTTTACAGCCAGGAATGACTATGTGACTGTGTTTGGGCAGAGATGACAGGAACAGAGCCAAGCCTATACTTTCTGAGATATGCCTTTAAATGGAAGAGGTGAGGTACAGGTCCTAGGCCCTTCAGAACTGAAAATTTACACTATGCTGACCTGAAGACCAAGGCAACTTGAAACTTGTGGCTCTGTAATAGGAGAAAACTGAGACACAGAAAAGTGACTGGCCCAATATTCCATAGCTTTCTTTTCTTTCTTTCTTTCTTTCTTTCTTTCTTTCTTTCTTTCTTTCTTTCTTTCTTTCTCTTTCTTTCTTTCTTTCTTTCTTTCTTTCTTTCTTTCTTTCTTTCTTTCTTTCTTTCTTTCTTTCTTTCTTTCTTTCTTTCTTTCTTTCTTTCTTTCTTTCTTTTTTTACATTGGTCCTGAGGCTTGAACTTAGGGCCTGGGGGCTGTCTCTTAAGCATTTTTGCTAACGTCTAGCACTCTACCACTAGAACCATAGGTCTACTTCTGCCTCTTTTGGTGGTTGAGATAAGAGTCTCAGGGACTTTCCTTTTCCAGGCTAACTTTGATTCCTGATCTTTGTATCTTAACCTCCTGAGTGCCAGGATTACATGGACCCTGTCTCAGCTTTTTTTTCCCTATAAGTCTAACATAGTGAATCAGCAAGATCTAGATCCAAGTAGTTCACAGATGTGACAGATGTGGAAGTTGAGATAGACATTGAAGAACTTATTAAAAGATATGAAGAAATGTGGAGAATTATGGAAGTGTGTCAGAATAAAGTATCATTTATTGGAACTGAGAGACTAATTAAAGTGCTCAGTTAGCATTATTAATTATGTAAGTGAAATATTTGACTGCTGAACTCAGCCAAAAAACAAGTAAGTGCCTTGACTGAAGATATTCTGAGCCAGGAGCGGGTGGCTCATGCCTATAATCCCAATTGCTTCCCGTTCTGGCTTTTTTCTGGCTCATTGGATATAAAAGTCTTGTGGAGGGCTGGAAAGGTGGTTCAGTTGTAGAGTGCTTGCCTTGCATGCGTGAGACCCTGGGTTCAATTCCTCAGCACCACATAAATAGCAAAAGCTGAAAGTGGTACTGTGGCTCAAGCCTTGAGCTGAAGAGCCCAGAGTTCAAGCCCCATGACCAACCAAAAAAAAAGGGGGGGGGTTGGAAAGGTGGCTTAAGTGGTATAGTGCTTGCCTAGCATGCATGAAGTCCTGGGTTCGATTCCTCAGTACCACAATCACAGAAAAAGCTGGAAGTGGTGCTGTGGCTCAAATGGTAGAATGCTAGCCTTGAGCACAGAGAGGCTCAGGGACAGTGCCCAGGCCCTGAGTTCAAGCCCCAGGACTAACCAAAAAAAAAAAAACCTCCAAAAAAAAAAAGTCTGTGGATTTGTCTTCTCATGCAGACTTTGAGCCTTGATCTTCAGATCTCAGCCTCCTGAGTAGTAGAATAAATTTTTTTTGTAGTACTAGTGTTTGAATTAGGGCCTTAATACTTGGTAGACAGATGCTACCACTTGAGCCAAGTCACCAGCCCTAAGGAATAATGACTTTAAAGAAAGTTAGAAAGTGTTATATCTCCTTTTCCCCCTCCTCCTTATTGCTTTGTTGTGCATGCTAGGCAAGCATTCTACCAAGGTACATTCCCAGCTCTGGAAATGTGCCTTGGGAGAGGCAGAAACCTCAGGGAGAGTTCAATGGGGATTGTCTTTGGCTTGTGTGATGGGAGACGTGATACTTGCTTTACTTTGAAAGATACACTCTAGGACAATGATAACTTAATTACATCAACTAATTTATGGAGTGCATAGTATGTGCATAGTGCTATGTCCAGAGAATATTATCCTGATCTCTGATCTTATCTATTCCTCACAATAGGTCAATATTTTCATTCTCAAATTGAATTTGAGGAGATTGAAGCTCATTAAAGATAAGTGGATTGTTCCAAGTCACACAGCTTGTAAATGAAAATGGAGTCAGGCTAGTAGGCCAAGTCTTGAATCTGGAGTTAGAGGTTTTCAAATTCTCTCTTCTTTTCCTCTCTATGTTTAGAATAGATATATTTCCATTTCCAAAATCCAATTGCTATCCATTCTTTTGGTTTAAATACTAGGTCTTTTTATAGCAAACGTTCCCAAAATTTGGCCCTCAAACAATTACATCATATTGATGAGAGTGTTGGCAAAAATGCAAATTTCTCAGCCTTACTCTCAGAAACTCTAAATTTGGGTAATAACATTTATTTATTGCTGTCCTGAGAACTTAATTCAGGGTCTCCCACATACTAGCATACCTTCTACTACTGAGTTACATCTCTAGTGTGAAATCTTTTTATCTTTTTTTTTTTTTTTTTTTTTGTCAGTCTTGGGGCCTGAACTCTGGGCCTGGTGTTGTCCCTCAGCTCTTCAGCTCAAGGCTAGTGCTCTACCACTTGAGCCATAGCACTACTTCTGGCTTTTTTCTGCTTATGTGGTACTGCGGAATTGAATCCAGGGCCTCATGCATGCAAGGCAAGTACTCTACTACTGAGCCACCTTTCCAGCCCTAGCCTGAAATGTTTTAACAAAGTTATTTGGCCTCTGAAAATCACTGTGTCTAGAAGGTCTTCATAGGAAACATCAATAGAAATAAATTCTTTCAGAGAATACTTCAACCATGTCTTTATTTTTTAAATTAACATACATTAGTTTTAAAAGGGGAGATTTCAGTGTGACATTTACACACACACACACACACACACACACACACACACACACACACACACACACACACACACACACACACACACACACAATGTTTTCCAGTCACTTACCTCCTCTATCAATGTCCTTTACCCTTCTCCCTCCTTCTAAAACAATTTTAACAGGTTTCATTGGTCTATTTTCAAACATGCAAAAAACTACCTTGACCATATTCATTCTCATTCACCCTCTCCATTAGTTCTCCCCCTGTTTGTACTTCCCTCTCCTCAGCACTGTTTTTTTTTTTTTTTTTTGTCGGTCGTGGGGCTTGAACTCTGGGCCTGGGCATTGTCCCTCAGCTCTTCAGCTCAAGGCGAGTGCTCTACCACTTGAGCCACTTCTGATTTTCTGGTGGTTTATTGGAGATAGGAGTCTCGCGGTCTCTCCTGCCCGGGCTGGCTTTGAACCACGATCCTCAGATCTCAGCCTCCTGAGTAGCTAGGATTACAGGCGTGAGCCACCAGTGCCCGGCTTGTTTTACTTTTCTGTCTTGTATATGTTGGTACTGAGGCTTGAACTCAGAACCTCACACACTCACTTGGCTTTTTCTGCTTAAGGCTAGTGCTCTACCACTTGAGCCATACCTCTACTTGTTCTTCTGTTCTTTCTCCTCCCTTCCTCCCTTTTTCCCTCCCCCCCTCTACCCTCCTCTCTCTGTCAGTGCTGGGTCTTGAACTTGGGGTCTTAGTTGTTTGTTTTTTGTCCCTGAGCTTTTCTATGTTGATAAAGGATATGTTCTACCATTTGAGCCACAGCTCCACTTCTGGCTTTTTTGGTAGTTATTGGAGATAAGAGTTTTAGGGACTTTCTTGCCCCTGATGGCTTTGAACTGAGATCCTCAGATCTCAGCCTCCTGAGTAGCTAGGATGACAGGCATGAGTCACCAGTGCTTGGCTTTTTGTTGGTTAATTAGCGATAATAGTCTCACAGATCAGTTTGACTTCAAACCTTTACTCTCAAATTCCAACCTCCTGAGTAGTTAGGATTGATTATAGGTGTGAGCTATTGCCAGCTCTTGGCTTTAAAAATAATATTATTTTTATTTTTTAGTGTGTTAATTGTATCAAGGGCCACCGCTAAGTGCTCCTTTTTATACTGGTTTGTCTGAAACTCAGGGCTTTACTCATTCCTGACAGCACAGGTACGAGTTGAAGTCTAACTGAAGTTTTAAACCCAGGCCCCAAACTCCAAGGATTCGTACCAGATTTGCCCACAGGCCCCCATGTGGGAGATGTTAACGATGAAAGGCTGAGAAAGGAATTATTATTCAGCCTGAAACATGACTTCAGAAGAGGCAAAATGAGTACTTCAGCTCATCTTCAGCCAGAATGTGGCTGTTTAAATAGACAAAGAACTGAAGGCAGAAGAAGAAAGCATTGCATGAATACTAAACAGTTCTGGTCAAAGTATGGCCTGGTGGCTCATTATGGAGGAGTCCTGAGCAGAGCAGCTGTTAGCAGTTGAGTGAAGTAGTTTTGGTCAGGATAAACAAGTTGTTGTTGCCTAGTGGTAGTCTATAGGAGAGAGGAATTTTTTGGAGCATGGGGAAGAGGAGAGGGAATACTGGGCTTGAACTCACGTTCACTCAGCTTATTTGCTTGACTGGTGCACTACCACTGGAGTTATACCTCCAGCCCTATTTTTTTTTTTAATATCATTTTATTTTATTTGAGAACATACTGTACAGAGGGGCTACAATTACATGGGCAGGATAATGCATACATTTCTTACCAAGCATTGCAGCCTCCTCCTTTGTTTACCCTTCACCTCCCTTCCCAGCCTCCCCCCACCCAATTATACCCCCCTCCCCCCCCACCGACATTGTAAAGCTGGTTTTGACATGACATTTTGTACTTCTCATTGTTGCAACAGGTCCACCTGAATCCTTAAACGACTTGTTTGCCCCCATCTCCTCCACATGTTATACTGACATCAAATATAGTGAAAGCGGGGGTTACACTGTGGGGGAGGGACATACAAAGCAACAAAGAAATAATCTTATAAATGCGTTAGAAACATATGCATGAAAGAAACGAAAACATTAAAATACATATTTAAAGGTTCATTTTCCTAACATCACATTATCTGACCTTTTCTGCTTGACTCATACCTATACTAGATATTGCAAATAAGGGAAACCATGGGACCTACCTATTTTTGTTTTTGAGACAGTCTCAGGTGACCTTTCTGTCTTGCTTGGCTTGAACAGCCATCCTCTTGATCTCAGCCTCTTGGATAGCTATGATTATGAACATGAGCCACCAGTGCCAGGTCTGAGGAAGAAAATTCTGCTGTTCTTTTTTTTTTTTTTTGTTAATTATTGTGAAAATACTGTACAGAGAGGTTACAATTACATGGGTAAGATAATGAGTACATTTCGTATCAAGCATTGTAGCCTCCTCCTTTGTTTCCCCTTCCTTTGTTTCCCCTTCCCATCCTCCCCCCAATCCTCCTCTCCCTTCCCCCCCACCAAAGTTGTAAAGTTCGTTTTCGACATAACCTTGTACATCTCATTGTTGCAATGAGTCCACCTGTATCCCTATTTAAACGATTTGTTTTTTCCCTTCCCCTCCACAAATAATAACATCAAATACAGTGAAAGCAGGGGTTATACCGTGGGGGAGGGACATACAAAGCAACAAAGAAATAATCTTTTAAATGTGTTAGAAACAATCGCATGAGAGAAAAAAACATTTGAATACGTATCTTGGGGTTCATTTCCCTAACATCAACTTGTCTGACCTTTTCAGCTTGTCTCAGACATATACTAGTTATTGCAAATAAGGGAAACCATGGGACCTATGTTTCTTTGGGCCTGGCTTACTTCACTTAATATATTTTTTTCCAAGTCTTTAATTCTCCTGTTCTTTATCTTGGGAACAGTTTTCTCCGTCCTTGTAATGATGTTACCCCTAAGCCTAGTATTTCTTAGGTGCTAAGGTGATTGTACAGAGAATGGCTTAGAGCAAAGGCAGGTAGAAAATGGATGCAGGGGTGAAACATTTCTCCTATTTTTAGTTTATGGGCCCAAGTAAGGTCATCAGTACGTTTCACCAGAAACATCTTAAGTACCTGTTACAGAAGTACTGAACTATAGATTATGGATAGCGCTGATCTACATATCAATTTCAATTCAATAGCAATAACTATTTGTCAAATTGCCCAAAGCCACACACGAAATCTGCAGCTTCTCTCTGGAAAAGCAAGGCATATCTGATTTGTTTCAAAGAGAAGTCAAACTGAGTTGATTACAAATGATTATTCATCCCTGCTTGGGGAAATAAGCCAGGTTAGTGCGACTCCTGCGCAGACGCAGAAGCAAGGCGGACAATAAACTCTCCAAGCGCACCCTTCCCCCCGCCCACTTTCCGTGTGCTCCCAACGCGCAGGCGCAGAGAGTGCGTCAAGATGGCGGCCCCCGTGGATCTGGAGCTGAAGAAGGTAAAGAGGGGTTTTGACCAGGTGGATCCTTCACTGGAGGATGAAGGGAGTGTGGGCAAAAATATTGAGGCAGGCCCGTGTCGCGAAAAAGGAACGGGGCTCCCGAGGAGTGCGGGGCATGGTTTCCAGAGTCCCCCGGCGGCCCGTCGTTGTCCTTAAGCTGGGGTGGGGGCGAGCGGCCCCGGCCGGGTGGGCGCCGGCTAGGCCCGGGAGCGTCTGTTCGCCTGTGGGGGGCCTGGTGCCCGTCTGTCCTCACGTTCCAGGCTCCAGAGCCCTCCATCTGGTTGCGTTTGGAGCCGTGTGCGACTCGGTGACACTAATAACTGCAGTGTTTCAACCTGAAGCCCCTTCAGATCGCTTGCCCGGAGCTGAGGTTCGGTCTCATGTTTAGAAAAACTCCGAAGTTCTTGTCTTGTTTTCAGGCCATTGATTCAATATCATAATCTTGAAAGGCCTCAGTGTCTACACTCCAGAAAGTTAGGCACTGACTTAATAGGGGATTAAGTGCTGCGCCCTTCCCCGGCTCCCTTTTTGAAGGACTTGTCAAGAAAAAAAAAATAAGTTTTGCAGATGTGGTCACTGTCAGGAGGAGATTGGATTGCTCTCCTACCTCCACCAGTTGCTTCTACAAGGGTTGCTTCTCACACATTTATTTTCCCCCACCAAAGACTGATGTGGATTCTAAACAGTACTGGAACTAGTTTTCTATAAAGTCTCAGAGATTAGAACTAAAATTCAATATTCTTATTTCACCTCGCATGATATTTTGATGATTAGACGCTTCAGGTGAGCAACATCGCTAAGTAATTGCTTCTGGCTGGTAGCATACATACCTGGATAATCTCAGTTCTGGGAAGTTTTTTTTTGGGTACAGTCGTGGGGCCTGAACTCTGGGCCTGGGCGCTGTCTCACCTCTTCAGCTCAAGGCTAGCGCTCTATCACTTGAGCCACAGCACCACTTCCGGCTTTTTTCTTTTTGCTTATGTGGTGCTGAGGAATCGAACCCAGGGCTTCAGGCATGCAAGACAAGCACTCTACCACTGAGCCACCTTCTCAGCCCCAGTTCTGGGAAGTTGAGGCAGGAGGATGGCAAGTTTGAGGACAACCTAGGGTGACTTACTTTTTTGGGGGAGGGAATTTAAAGTTAATTTTTTATTTTTTTATCTTTAGTTATACAAAATTTGCATTTAATAGCCGTTTATTCATACAATAAGTCCTCACCAAGATTGCCCCTTTCAGCGTTCTCACCCATCCCTCTTAACCCACTCCTTCCCTCACTTTTCTTTCTAGATGAGTCAATTTATACATTTCATATCATGGTCCAGAGCTCTTCCTCTGGCAAAACTCAGACTTGGTACTCTTCAAACATTAAGTCCTTACCGTACCATCTACTCAGCCCTAAGCCACCTCTGGGCATTTTAAACTGTTCCTCTTAATAAAGCTGTTATTACTCTGAGATTATTACCAATTTGTCTTGTTTTTGCCATTTTTGTCTTAAAACTTGTGAATTTACTTCCTTGCTTGTTGGCTGTACTGAAGTTTGAATTCAGGGCCTGTGTTTGCTAGGAAGGCGCCCTAACAGCCAAGCCCACTACTTGTAAAATTAGCTTATGAACAGTGTCCTTTTATGCTGTAGGTTTTTTTTGTTTGTTTGCTTTAGCTTTAACAGTATTCTTATACTGTCAGGTAATACCTGAATTTTACATTTCAAAACAAAATTGTGCATTCTAAAATTTTGCCTTTTTTGCTGTTGTGAAAAGTTGAAATTTAAATCATGGTTTAGTTAGAATTAACAGAAATCCCGCTGTAAATGGCCTCACTTACCAGTACTATTTGAATTTTTGTTAAGAAAGATAGACAAGTACAAGCAGAAAATAATTAAGTTGAGTAATTTGGACAATAATTAAAAATGTGTTTAAAGGTTTTATCCTCTAATGTCTTTACAAGGTCTTTTTTGTGTGAAAACGAACAGGAAATTTCTGACACCTCTCTTCCTTTTTCTCCACTCTCCTGTCTCCCAAATAAACTTTTGATGTCTTTTTAGGAGGCAGAAACAATGTTAGAGTAAAAGGTTAGTAGCCAGCAGATGCTAAATGTTATTAAGCTGTGAATTTGACAGCAAGTGAAAGTCATTCTAAGCACTTCAAGAGTATCCAAGTACTGTTTATCTTCCAGTTAAGTTAGTAAACACAAGGGTCAAATTTGGTATGGTATGTAGAGATGAAGATCATGATGTAATTTTGCCACTGCTTTCACATTTTTTCTCATTTTTATCTTTCTCTTTCAAATATTTGCATGTTGTAGTAGTTGGAAAAATTCCTGAACTAAGTGTCAAAAGAAATGGATTTAAGTGCCTGCTTTTCCAGCTAATAGTTGTTCAACCCTAGTTGTTCAAGCCACATTTCTCCCTCCCTCCCTCCCTCCCTCCCTCTCTCCCCTTCTCCCTCTCTCCTCTTCCCCTCTCTCCTCTCTTCTCTCTCTTCTCTCTCTCTCTCTTTCTTTCTCTTTTGGCACTCATCCTGAGGCTTGAATTCAGGACCTAGGTGCTGTCCTTGAGCTTTTTTGAGTTGTAAAACTCCACTTCTGACTTTTTGGAAGCTTACTGGAGATAAAAGTCTCATGGACTTTCTTGCCCAGGCTGACTTTTGAACCTCCATCCTCAGATCTCAGCCACCTGATTAACTAGGATTACAGGCATGAGCCACCAGTACCCAGCCACTTTTATCTTTTAACTAATTTAGTTACTTAATTTGTAGTGTGTGGGTGATAAAACTGCTACTCCTTACTCATACTATTGAAAGGAATAGATGGGTTATGTATATTATCACTCATAAATATGTACATGTATATATTTTGTCCCTCATTGTTTCTACATATTTCAATATGGACAAGTGCTTTGAAGTGTACTTACTTTTATGATTCTTGTTTTGGGCCTCTAGACTTCATTGAGTCATTTATTGTTTTATTTTGTCTACTTGATATGGTTATATAATGTGCACTTATTTTGCTTCAAATTGATTACATCTTCTGAGGATAGGATAAACTCAGACTTTAGCATAGCTTTCAATTATATAGTCATGTTAAATATTTTCTTCAGTAAATTTTACAACTTTGTCTCTGCTAGCATGTTCTGTTTTAATAAGTTTAGATTTGTCCTAAATGTTTTCTTTGAAATGTTTTACCTACTAAATCAAAGACTTGTTTTTGTTAGGCCTTCACAGAGCTCCAGGCCAAAGTTATTGACACGCAACAGAAGGTGAAGCTTGCAGACATACAGATTGAACAGCTAAACAGAACAAAAAAGCATGCACACCTTACAGATACAGAGATTATGACTTTGGTAGATGAAACTAACATGTATGAAGGCGTAGGAAGAATGTAAGTAAAATATATCCTTAATGGTGTTATCTTGGGAAAGCTTTAATCTGAATTAAGTAATAAAATTTCTTTGTTTTTTAAAAAAATTATCTTTAGTTGTACAAAGGAGTTGCCATTCAGAAATTTCTTCATTTTCAGACTTGTGTTAATGTGTCAGAAAAATGGCCTTCAAAATCATGTAGTGAAAAGCCTTTTCTAAAAAACCTAGAATTTCAGAAAGATAATAAATGTTTGAATTTATACTTTGCAGTACATTTCTTACTCTACTCTCTACAAATTATAAGATCACTAAGAAAAATAAGATTTATTATGGGAATATGTTTATTGTAATTTTGTATGTGAAAATTTAGTTGGTATGATTTTAATCTTTTTATCCTTGAAGAATTTATTTGGAGTTATACAAATCATAAATCTTTTAGACAGCTCACCCAATTTGTAAAATAAAAATAAAGATTAATTTGCCATTTAGGTACCATCATTCTAAAAGAATAATTTTCATGTGAGAAATCTGGTAAACTGGGCTAGGAAGATGGCTAAGTGGTAGAGTGCTTGCCTTGCATGCATGAGGCCCTGGGTTCGATTCCTCAGCACCACATAAGCAAAAAGAAAAAAGCCGGAAGTGGCATTGTGGCTCTAGTAGTAGAGCAGTAGCCATGAGCTGAAGAGCTGAGGGACAGCACCCAGGCCTCTGGGCATAGAGCGCTCAGTGGTAGAGCGCTAGTCTTGAGCTGAAGAGGTGAGGGACAGCGTCCAGGCCCAGAGTTCAAGCCCCACGACCGCACCAAAAGAAAAAAAAAAAAGAAATCTGGTAAACTAACTTATCTTTTTTTTTTTTTTCTAATTTTTTTTGCCAGTCCTGGGGCTTGAACTCAGGGCCTGGGCACTGTCCCTGAGCCTTTCTGTGCTCAAGGCTAGTGCTCTACCACTTGAGCTATAGCACCACTTTCGGCTTTTTCTGTTTGTGTGGTTCTGAGAAATAGAACCCAGGGCTTCATGTATGCCAGGCATGCAATCTACCACTAAGCACATTCCCAGACCTTACCTTTTGTTATTTTATTGGTCGGTCGTGGGGCTTGAACTCTGGGCATGGGCACTGCCCCTGCTCTCTTCAGCTCAAGGTGAGCACTCTACCGCTTGAACCACAGCGCTACTTCCGGTTTTCTAGTAGTTTATTGGAGATAAGAGTCTCACGGAGTTTCCTGCCTGGGCTGGCTTTGAACCATGATCCTCAGATCTCAGCCTCCTGAGTAGCTAGGATTATAGGGGTTAGCCACGTGCGCCAGGCTCTTATCTTTTGTTATAATCAACCATTTTCAACTTTTTTTTTCTTTTCTGGGGGGGAGGGTCTGGTGGTGAGGCCTGAACTCTGGGCCTGGGCACTGTTTTTTCTTTTTGTTTATGTGGTGCTGAGGAATCGAACCCAGGGCCTCATGCATGCAAGGCAAGCGCTCTACCAATGAGCCACCTCCCAGCCCCCATTTTCAACTTTTTTCTCTCAGCATATTATCTTTGTGAGAAAGAGTAGGTTTGCTTTATATATTTATTTATTTTTATTTTTATTTTTATTTTTTTGGGTCCGGTCGTGGGCCTGAACTCTGGGCCTGGACGCTGTCCCTCAGCTCTTCAGCACAGTGCCACTTCCGGCTTTTTTCCTTTTTGTTTATGTGGTGCTGGGGAATCGAACCCAGGGCCTCATGCATGCAATGCAAGCACTCTACCACTGAGCCACCTTCCCAGCTTCATATTTTTTAAGAAGAAAATGAAGAATGGAAAAGCTCTTAAGTACAGGTCACATTGGAAAAGCTCTTAAATACAGGTCACATTCCATTATAGTGAGCTAACAGGAGATTTTCTTTTTTTATGGGGGAGGTACAGGAGAAGGGTTTTTCTGGAATTTTGGAATATTAGGTAGTAAGTGAACCATTATTTTAAGTTCTGAGTTTTTCTAGTTACAATGCAATTTGACCTCAGTCTTTGGATGACTTGTTTTGTGATTGAGATGAAGGAAAAGCATAACTTGTAAAATTTAGTAATGACTTTAAAATTACATCATGAGCAGTAGACCCAGCTTGTGACTTTTCTCTTTTTGGATCAGAATATGGTAAATTGTTGATCTGATTTGCTTTTTGAGAATGGACATTATGTCATTTATAAATTGTATCTCTGAGTTCATATTTTTCATTTTGGCTTATTTTAAGAGGATTTAATTTTGTGAGTTTTTAAATAGTACAAAAGAAGTTAAGAAAAAGTAGAGTATTTGATTATGTGTTTATGTAATACCAAGTGCATTGTTTGCATTCAATACAGGGTAATTTTATCCTTAATGTAAATATCTGTAGGTCTTAAAGTAGCAAGGCTAGCTTTTCTAGCATGCTATTAACATTGTATGCTTGGATTTCATACCATTCTACAAGCCATTGTTTGTAATAGCTGAAGAATCCCTTTTCCAAAATAGACTGTTTCACTATCTTTGGCCTTTTGAGTTACACTGAAGTTTTTAGTTAGAGTAATTTCATTTATTAAACATTTAGCAGAAGTGATGGGAGAGTTTGCATTTTTCTTTTCTGCATATTGCCTGAAGCACTATGGATAGGTTGTATTATATGCAAAGAATGTTACCAATTAAAGGCTCAGGTATGAATTAATGATAGAATGGCATTATTTTCAGAATGTGTTCTTAAGAGAAATGTGTAGTTTCAAATGTTTGGGTAAGCCTTGCTTTTAAACTTTGTGCCTTATGTATTGCACTAGCGTCTGAGTTTGACCCTACATTGTAAGGGCACGTAAGGTGAATAGTGTTTGTTATTTGGCTAGAGTATTAGTGCCCGGAGAGGAAGAAAAGACTTGCTGAGTATTAGTCTGGTCATGAGGATGTTCTTTTTCTTGATGCTAAACCTGAAATATCTATTTCTGAATTTATGATCTTGAGTAATCTTGGGTATCGTTGTGATTCACTCCTTTAATACTAGTCTTTACCTTAAGTTGTCTTCCTTTTTGAATATTACTTGGGAATTCTGATTATAATATTAAATTTCCCCAAATTTTTGTTTTTAAAAGAGATTATACTCTAAAACTGTTCTTGTGTTAGCACCTGCAATAGATTTTCCTGTATCTGAAATTCAGACCTCATTTTTTTTTTTAATTTTAATTTTCTTATCAGGGTGATATACAGAGGGGTTACAGTTACGTAAGTTAGACAATATATTTCTTGTCAAACTCCTTACCCTTCCCTCATTTTCCCATTATTTCTTAACCATTGCAGTAGCTCTTAACTGTTTTTCCTGCCTTCTGTCTGTACTGATTCTTCACACTTGCCAGAATCAGTCATGTCAGTGTTCTTCATAAGCTCTTCTGTTCTTTTTCTGTTGACTATAGGGGGGAAAAAAAAATCTAAGCTTGTTAGCCTAATATTCATGGTTATTCAGAATCTGTCTAGCTAGCCTCAGGTCCATCCACTTTCTACTTGCAGACTCAGGATAGCATATATATTTCTTCTTTTTCTGGTTTTGTTATGTGTTGAGAAGGATTTTGAAGTTTCATGTGGACTTTAAACATGCTCTTATTGATGACTGATGGGTAAAAGAGTACTAGCACATGTACTAGAAATTTTTATCTGTAACCTTGTACAAACATGTTTTTGTACCTTGCCTTTGTTCATGCTGTTTTTGGCTTACAATATTTCTTTTTCCCCTGTGAAGTTCTCTTAAAGTTATAGTTCTCTTAAAGATATAGCTCATTCTTAAAATGCCTCTGAAGATTTGTGTAGCCACTGCAGTAGACTTACACAATCTTTTCTGGGTGATAATAGGGCTTTTGTTTCTATAGTCTTTAGAGAACTGGAGTAGCTTTGTCCAGCTAGATCATCACTCTGATATCACAGACATATATTACCTTAGTTTCCTCATTTCTTAGTATAATGTATGGCACAAAGGAGATGTTCAGTAAATATGTATTGGTTTGAGTTGAATCTGCCTAATCTTGACTAAAATAATTAATTTTCTTTTGGTTCTTCAGAAAAAAAGATTTATAAAGTGCTCAGGGGGCTGGGATGGTGGCTCAGTGGTAGAGCGCTTGCCTTGCATGCATGAGGCCCTGGGTTCGATTCCTCAGCATCACATAAGCAAAAAGAAAAAAGCCGAAGTGGTGCTGTGGCTCAAGTAGTAGAGCACTAGCCTTAAGCTGAAGAGCTGAAGGATAGCGCCCAGGCCCAGAGTACAGGCCCCACGACCGGATTCCTCCTCCCCCCCCCCCCAAAAAAAAAAAAAAAAAAAAAGAATTAGTGCCCAGTCATTCTGTTTAATATATGATTTAGTCAAAGTGAAATTATAAAAGTAACATTTTTCTACTAAGGTCAAAGAAATTATTTCTCACCAAAATTGTCTTTGACAGGATCAATGTACAAAATTAGTTGTTAAATCTGTTGAGACCGTTTACTTAATTCTAAATGCCAGCCAGTTGCAGAGATAGTCAGAACTGACAACAAAGAAACTGCAGACTTTCAGTTATGCTGAAGGTAGCCTAATTCTTTGACAATTAAGGCTAGTCTGTGCAAAATAATTTCAATATAATTGTTTCTTTTTTACATTTCCTATCTTCATGTGGGGTATGCATTTGGTTTAAGAACATTGCAAGCCCTTCAAGCTTGTAGGAGAAATTAGTAGAAGAAATTAGTGCTAAAGACTTCTTACAGTTGCCTATTTTTGGTTTAAAATAAGAAAAGTCAAGCAAAGAGGGTCAGAGAAGATGAATTGTTATATACTGTAAGCTCTGAGAATTCATTGCTCAAAGCTATAGTCCATCCAGTCTTTTGGCAGGTTGCCAGCACATTTTAGTTCTCTTACTTCATATTCTTTGGAGAGGCTGTTATGTAGCCTGATACTACTACCACCAATTTCTAGTTTTGCTACTTAAGCTGTTTGTGAGCTGACCTCACCCTACTGCTTTGAGAACTATGATGAAAGTTACAACTGTGGGATGATCTGTCTGAATATTTGGAAGTGTTTGTCTTTGCATCTTTCTAGCATGCAAAGAGGGAGTACAGATTCGAGTCAACGTGATATGAATATTTCTTGTATTTTTTCATAAATAAGAGGCCATTTATGTTTGCTTGTGGGCAGTTTCTCTTTTTTCTTTGTATAGTACAAGATAATTGAAAAAATGTTTTACTTTTTTTTGCAAGAATTACATTTGGAGTTCATATAAGTGACATTTAATCATGCTACTGTTTCAAAGGACCATCATTAGAATAAATAAATGTCAAACATGTTTATTAACAGCAGACAAGATCCTGGTCCTGATTTGATGTGAAGAATATTATTCTAACACCCTTTTTGTTTGGGTACTATGTAAATTTCCACAAGAGACAAATTGGTCTTTATTTATTTAAATGTAGGAGGAACTTGAGTAGATTAGCCTTTGAGAAGAATGAGTGCCTTTTTAAAACTTGGAACCTAACTAAAAATAACTTTGTGTCATATTTAAACTAATTTAGAGGTATGCTACCATTCTGTGGGTATTTTTTACATTTAAGGAACTAAGAATGAACAATGGTATAAATCTACCAACTAGATAAGTGTCTAGCAATGCAGAAATTGCTGTTTGGGAGCAGTGTTGCTATTTCTACATGTTGAAGTAATTTAATGGTTTATCCTTGATGGTTGAAAGATCTAGTGGCAAAACTTGAGATAAATGTAGCACAGGTAGAAAGTGAAGTACTAAGTATAATTCTAATAGGTAATAGATTTTTTTTTTTTTTTTTTTTTTTTTTTTTTTTTTTTTTTGTCGGCCGTGGGGCTTGAACTCTGGGCCTGGGCGCTGTCCCTCAGCTCTTCAGCTCAAGGCGAGCGCTCTACCACTTGAGCTACTGTGCCACTTCCGGTTTTCTGGTGGTTTATTGGAGATAGGAGTCTCACGGTCTCTCCTGCCCGGGCTGGCTTTGAACCGCGATCCTCAGATCTCAGCCTCCTGAGTAGCTAGGATTACAGGCGTGAGCCACCGGCGCCCGGCTAGGTAATAGATTTTTAAAAAATTAAGACAACTAAGCATTTTGAACATAGAAATTGAGACTTCATGACATTGAGATTGAGCTGTCTTTGTTTAAAATTTTCAATTTTTTTGTGGTAATCTTTTTTTTAGTGTTGACCTATAATTTGAGTTGTTATATTCAGTAAAGGCAGGATGATTACTTTGCAACTATTGCAACTCTTTTATAGTTTCATGTAGCTATAGAGTACATCTTAAACTGAAGAAACTGTTATATTTTATTCTGAGATGAGAAAATAAAAATTTTAAATCTTGGTATAGTAAATATTTTTATTTTTTGATAAATGCTGTTAATAATGTAGTAAAAATTATATTGTTGCTTTCACCAGAACGAAGTTTAGTTTTTTTTAATAATTTAGTGCTTACTACGGAAGGTAAAATAAAGGAGTAGATACTTTTGTTTTGAAAACCACATTGCAGATGCAAACTTGCCTATTTATATTTCCTTAAAAGTATTAATTTATGGACTGGGAAGGTGGCTCAGTGGTAGAGTGCTTGCCCTGCATGCATGAGGCCCTGGGTTCGATTCCTCAGCACCACATAAGCAGAAAAAGCCAGAAGTGGAGCTGTGGCTCAAGTGGTAGAACGCTAGCCTTGAGCTGAAGAGCTGAAGAGCTGAGGGACAGCACCCAGGCCCCGAGTTCAGGCCCCATGCCCGACAAAGAAAAAATAAATAAATGTAGTAAATTTATATTTTAGAGTCTAGAAAATAAAGATAAAATGTCAAAAGTAATAAAAGTTTTTTTAAGCTTTTTTTTTTTTTTTTTTTAAAGAAGAAAAGTTCTTGGCATTCAGAAGCTTTTACTAAGAGAACATGACCCGCCCTTCTTAGGTTTTTATACAGAGCCATTTAAAGTCATGGCTGTCAAAGCTCAGAGTTCTAAATGAAAAAAATAACTTTTCCTGTTGTGCAGGGAAAAATGACTTCAGTTTTATTGATATGTATGTATATAACCCCAGAAAGGTGCACTTTTCTCTTGCATAGATTGAGTACTCTGGGGAAGGAGATTTTTGAGTAATGTTCTTAATTCCCTTAAGATGTCAGTGCTTTAAAAAACGATGTTCATTACACCTCTGTTCTGCCTCTGTCTACAATGACATCACTGTTTTTACACCAGGAGAGGTTAGCAAATGATTTTGTAAGACTTACATACTCATGTTTCTGCAGAAGAGTACTTTAATAATTCTTTCCTTTCTTCTCCCATGGCTCCAGACTCTAAATATTCTCACCCAAACACAGGAAATTAATTTTGAAAAATGCTAATTGCAGTCTATTGTCAAATAAGTTTATTTTGGAGAGTACAAATGTGCTAAAATGAACTTTTTATTTAGTATGTCCTGTTATGTATGGCGTTAACTTCTTTTTTTTTTTTTTTTGGGTCCGGTTGTGGGGCCTGAAATCTGGGCCTGGGCGCTGTCCCTCAGCTCTTCAGCTCAAGGCTAGCACTCTACCACTTGAGCCACAGTGCCACTTCCGGCTTTTTTCTTTTTGCTTATGTGGTGCTGAAGAATGGAACCCAGGGCCTCAGGCATGCAAGGTGAGCGCTCTACCACTGAGCCACCTTCCCAGCCCCATTAACTTCTTTAGTCTATAAACTTGCTAAAAAAAAAAAAAAACAAACATAAAGATAATCGTTCAGTTATCTGGAAGACTGCTTTTTGTCATTAAGAAAAACAGACAAACCCTAGCCAGGCACTGTTGGCTTACACCTATAATCCTAGCTACTCAGGAGGCTGAGGATCTCAGTTTGAAGCCAGCCTGGGCAGGAAAGTCCCTAAGACTCTGAAGGGGCTGTGGCTCAAAGTGGTAGAGCACTGGCCTTGAGCAAAAGAATCTCAGGGACAGTGACCAGGCCCTTAGTTCAAGCCCCAGGACAGGCAAAAAACAAAAACAAAAACAAAACCCTCACAAAACCCCTAACAAACCAATGAAACCTTGTTTTGTTTCTTGCCAGTACAAGGGTTTGAACTTAGGGCTTTTGAAGTTTGGTCAGCAATGCTCTACCACATAAGTCACACTTCTAGTCTTTGCTAGTTCTTTTGGAGATGAAATCTTATTGACACCCTTTCTTGCTGTTCTTATGTAAATAAAAAATGAATAGCAGCAGTCTTGAACTGTGTTACCTTGTTACTGAGGAATTCTGTGCTATAACTGACTTAATTCTGCCTGAATTTCTCTAAAAAGGAAACAGTCAATTTTAAGCAGTACCAAGAATTTTCTGATTTTAGCTGCTGCTTATCTCATAGTGGCAAATTTAGGAACAACTTACTGTCTAATCTGAGTGAGATGACTGAGATGTTCATGTCAAGGAATGTAATCTGCCTAATGCAATGTTCAGAAAAGAGTTCAGAAAAATACTCACCTAGAAGGTAGTCCATATATGTGAAGACATACTTGGTAATGAATTGTTAGTGGTCTTCTCTTTTTCTTGAATCAAAAATTCTTGGGCGGAGTGCCAGTGGTCCATACTTAAAATCCTAGCTTACTTAGGAGGTTAAGATCTGAGGATCAAGGTTCAAAGACAGCCCTAACCGGAAAGTTCATAGGACTTATTTTCAGTTAACTACCTAAAATCTGGAAGTGGAGGTATGGCTCAAGTGGTAGAGCACTAGGCTTTAATAAAAAAGCTCAGCGACAGTGCCTAGACCCAGAATTAAAGCCCCAGTACTGGCACACATACACACAAAAATGCTGGGAATTATTATTGTGGTGGCTACCTCCTATAATTCCAGTATATTTGTCAGGAGGGAAGGTGAAGCTAGAGGATTGAGACTTTGAAGCCAGCTTGGGTTAAAATAGGAAGACCTATCTCTGGAATGAATGAATAAAATATTAGCACTTGGGAGCCTGAGACAGGAGGAACATGAGTTCTAGGCCAGCCTGGGACTACATTGTAAGACCTTTTCTCAAAAAATTAGTTAGCCAATCAAACAAAAAAGCCTAAAAAAATTCCTGGGATCTGCAAATAACCATTACCCTGGTGGAATAATTAGAGTTGCAATGGTTTGCGTGCACCAGTTGTGCTGTGCCTTGTGAAGAATGTATGATCATTTTATTTTTAGGATTTAGGTTTGAATGGGCATATCTGAGCGAATATCTCATGTCCAGGCTGAAACTCAAATTCTTGTTTTGAGGATAAAGTATCCTTGAAACAGACTAGATTACTTGGAAGATACTATCATTTAGGCTTTGAAAAGAGGATCTAAAATATTCTGATATAAAATTGGCACAGTACCAGGAGCTAGTATTAAAAATATATCTTTAGCTAGGTGCCGGTAGCTAATCCTGTAATCCTAGCTACTCAGGAGGCTGAGATCTGAGAATCACAGTTTAAAGCTAGCCTGGGCAGGAAAGTCGTCCTGTGAGACTCTTATCTCCAATTAACCACCAGAAATCTGGAAATGGAGTTGTGGCTCAAAGTGGTAGAGTGCTAGCCTTGAGCAAAAAGAAGTTCAGGGACAGAGCTCAGGACATGAGTTAAAGCCCCAGGACTGCACATGCACACACATACATATAGGAAATATTTTTAAATAGATAAGAGCATGTCTGTCCTAAGTTTAACCTTTTACATTGGCCAGTTGTGTGTGTATGTGTGTGTGTGTGTGTGTGTGTGTGTGTGTGTGTGTGTGTGTGAGTCTGAGACTTTCATATTTGTGCTAAAGTACACTTATATTTCTCTATGACTTTGTGCTTTTATACCAGTTTTCTATTTATTTATTTATTTATTTATTTTTGGTCCAGTCGTGGGGCCTGAACTCTGGGCCTGGGCGCTGTCCCTCAGCTCTTCAGCTCAAGGCTAGCGCTCTACCACTTGAGCCACAGCGCCACTTCCGGCTTTTTTCTTATGTGGTTCTGAGGAATTGAACCCAGGGCCTCAGGCATGCAAGGCAAGCGTTCTACCTCTGAGCCATCTTCCCAGCCCTTATACCAGTTTTCTGTTCTGTATTCAGTATTAGGATTTTTTTAAGCCTTAGTGCTTGTATTTTATCCATTGTCATAGTTTAACCTACTTACTTTCCTTCACAGCCTGAAGGAAGCTGTACAATAGTGCCATGCTTAGTAAGGGTAAAATGGTAAACGAGAGATTATTTATCAGAGGAGATTATTTACTTGGAGTAAGTACCAAATAGTAGTTGTGATTTTAAAAAGAGACTAATTTTAATTAGTAGAAATTGAGCCTAGCAGTGTGTGTTGCTTATCTGCAACAAGGAATGTTTATATATGGGATTGGGTTTCTCAAGAGATGATGATTTTCTAGTACTTTCAGTGATTTCTTTTTTCCTCATCTTCTTTGCCATATTCATAGTCTTTAGTAGATCTTCCTCCTCTTGACTTTGAGGAAACCACCTCTTGGGTTGTTTTCTTTTACTTTCACATTTGTGATATTAGATTGACATTGCGTTTGGTTCTCCGATTTCTTTTTTCTTTTGCATTTACTCAAGTCTCTTAGTGACTTTTTGTATTAAGTAGTTATAATTTCATATGTCAGATTATGAGTACAATGCATCTTGATCACTACCGCCCATTTTATTGTTCTCCCTCATCCTTTCAGTGCTTCTAAATCTTCCTCCATTTTCCCCCCTCATTGAAAGGATGAAATGAAGTTGTTGCCTATGTCCTTTTTTTTGTTCCCAGCCCCCCCCCCTTTTTTTGTCTTCTCTTTTTTGGTACTAGGATCGAACCCAGGATGTTGCACTTGCTAGACAAGTGCTTTGCCACTGAGCTACATTTATTTATGGTATCTTTTCTTCTCCTTTTCTCAGAGTTTTCTCTGTTATTGCCTTGCATTATTTAAAATCTTACATTTGTTAAAACTTTTAAATTTATTTAAAATTTTTAAATAAGATTCATACATAGTATATATTGAGAATCATTATATTTTCTAGTCCTAGGCTTTGATAAATATGTAGTCTTCTGTATCAAACATTACATTGTCACATTGATAGTTTTATTGTCCCCTAAATTCTTTGTGCTCTATCTTTTCATCCCCCTCCCATCCTTCCTTCCTGCCTCTCCTCTCTGGTGATTGCTGATCTTTCTCTACTGGTTCTGTAGCTCTGCCTTTTCTGGAATGTCATTCAGTTGGAATCATGGCTACAGTGTGTAGCCATTTCATACTGGCAATATAGGCATACTTGGCAATAATGTGTTTCAAGATTTTTTTCCATGTCATTGTGGCTTGATAACTCATTTCTTTTTCTTGTTGAATAATACTCCATTGTATGGATGTTCTACAGTTTATCCATTTAAGGATAAAATATCCATTGAGAGATATTTTGGTTGCTTCTAGGTTTTAGCAATTATGAATAGAGCTGTTGTAAACTTTTGTGTGCAGGTTTTTATATACATAACGTTTGCAACTCATTTGGAAATACTGAAGAGTATAATTGTTTGGTCATATATTTAATTTTATGAGAAGCTTCTAAACTATTTTTCAAAGTGGCCTGTACTACTTTTGCATTCCCTCCAGCAATGAATGAGCGTTCTTGTTCTGTATCTTCACTAGCATTTGGTAGTGGTGTCAATATTTTTGGATTTTGTCACTATATTATAGATGTGTAGTAATATCTCACTGTCAATAGAATTTGCCATTCTCTACTGGTATGTGATGTTGAATATATCTCACCTGCGTCTTCTCTCTCTCTCTCTCTCTCTCTCTCTCTCTCTCTCTCTCTCTCTCTCTCTCTCTCTCTCTGTGTGTGTGGATTTGAACTCAGCCTTGCACTTACGTTGTAGGTGCTCTATAACTGAGCCACTCCTCCTGACCCACATGATTATTTTTTCTCTTTCTCTTTGATAAGTTGTCTATTCATATATTTTTTTCTTTATTTTTTTTTTCTGTGGTAGTAGCGATTGAATTCAAGGCATATTTGCTAGGCAGGTGTTCTGTAGCTTTTAATATGGGCATTTTGTTGTTGTTGATGCTGTTGTTCAGTTCTTTGTATAAATTTTATGTTAGTCCTTTATTAGATAGGTGTTGTGCAAATATTTTCTGTCTATAGATTTTCATTATTTTTAGCCTTTTGTTTTTAGAATGTTTCCTGACGTAACCATACTATAGGATGTATCAGGTTCATCTTGTATTTACCTGGTGTGAACACTAAAATTAGTCTTCTCCCTAAAAATTCTGATTCCCTTTACGAAGAATGATGTTTACAAACCAAGATATGGTTACTGGGTATGTTTGTTGATACTGTGTACCACTATTTCTAGGTCCTCTCAGTGAATAGACAGATAGGGACAGGTATAAGTATAGGTGTATATTCAGATCTATAATTTTTAAAATGTATATCAATTATATATGTTAAGCTGAGTTCACAGTGATACCTACTTTTGTTGAAAACTATCATTCTGGTCTTTATTACTTATCTGTAACTTGCTCTCTGCCAGTGAGGATAAAGGCATGAGCCACCAGTACCCAGCATTTTTCTTTTTCTTTCTTTCTTTTTTTTTTTTGTCGGCCGTGGGGCTTGAACTCTGGGCCTGGGCGCTGTCCCTCAGCTCTTCAGCTCAAGGTGAGCACTCTACCACTTGAGCTACAGCGCCACTTCCGGTTTTCTGGTGGTTTATTGGAGATAGGAGTCTCACGGTCTCTCCTGCCCGGGCTGGCTTTGAACCTCGATCCTCAGATCTCAGCCTCCTGAGTAGCTAGGATTACAGGCGTGAGCCACCAGCGCCCGGCTTCTTTTTTTTTTAAATTCTTTTTTTTTTTTTGGTCAGTCGTGGGGCTTGAACTCTGGGCCTGGGCACTGTCCCTCAGCTCTTCAGCTCAAGGCGAGCGCTCTACCACTTGAGCTATGGCGCCACTTCTTCTTTCTTTTTTTAATGCCAGTCCTGGAGCTTAAATGCTTGGCCTTGGTGCTATTCCTCAGCTTTTGTGCTCAAGTCTAGTGCTCAACCCTTGAGTCACAGATTCACTTCCAGCTTTTTTGGTGGTTAACTGGTGATGAGAGTCTCATAGACTTTCCATCCCAGGCTGGCTTCAAACCTCAATCCTTAGATTTCAGTCTCCTGAGTACCTAGGATCACAGCTGTGAGCTACTGGTACCTGGCTCAACAGTTGTTGTTGTTCTTTAATAAAAATATCAACATTCTTTTTCTTAGTCACATTGAGACTCTTTGTTTTGGTTTTTGGGGGGAGTTGTTTATTTGGTTGGTTGTGGGACTTGGAACTAAGGGCCTGTATGTTGTCCCTGAGCTTTTTTTTTTTATATTGTTGTTGGTTGTGGGGCTTGAACAATAGGCTTGGGTGCTCTCCGTCAGCTCTTCAGCTCAAGGCTAGCGCTCTACCACTTGAGCCACAGCGCCACTTCCTGTTTTCTGGTGGTTTATTGGAGATAAGAGTTTCAGGGACTTTCCTGCCCAGGCTGGCTTTGAATGGAACCGAGATCCTCAGATCTCAGTCTCCTGAGTAGCTAGCATTACAGGCGTGAGCCACCAGCACCTGGCTCCCTGAGCTTTTATGTTTTGTTTTATTTTTTTTTGGCTGGTCGTGGGGCCTGAACTCTGGGCCTGGGCGCTGTCCCTCAGCTCTTCAACGCAAGGTGAGCGCTCTACCACTTGAGCCACAGTGCCACTTCCAGCTTTTTCTGCTTATGTGGTGCTGAGGAATTGAACTCAGGGCCTCATGCATACAAGGCAAGCACTCTACCACTGAGCCATCTTCCCAGCCCCTGAGCTTTTATGTTTAATGGTAACATTCTACCAGTTGAGCTACAGCTTGACTTCTGATTTTTCTGGTGGTTAATTGGAGATGAGTGTCTCATGGACTTTCCTGCCTGTGCTTTATACCACGATCTTCTGATCTCAGCCTCCTCAGTAGCTAGGATTACAGGAGGGAGCCACCAGCACCCGACTCACAATGAGACTCTTAAAATACAACGGTTAAAGTCATTTCCTTTTGGGAAGTAATCCTGGGGATTGAATCCAGGGCTTCACACAGGCAGTTGCTTTAGCACTAAGCTATAGTCCTAGCCCTGTTAAAATAATTTCATGATTAATCTGTTATTTGTTTTGTTGGGAGTAGATGTCAGTTCATTTCCTGGATTGTTTATATTTTATATAACCTTATATTTTCCATGCTGGCCCTGAACATACTGGCTCAGGTGATCCTCCTCTAGAAGTGGGGAGTTTCTGGGCCTACAGGTGTGTGCTGCCATGCCTGTATTTAGCTCTTTTTTTTTTTTTTTTGAGGTATTATTTATATAGAAAATATTTACCTGTAATAAAAATATATTTATATAAAATAATGTATCTGTAAAATTATATATTTGTTTAACAAAAAATCTAAAAATCTTAAAAGAAAACTTTGACAAATATACTATTATGAAATTATCACTACAAGTTATAGAAAATACACATCATCCCAAAGTATTTTTTCATATCCATTGGTGGGCAAAACTCTCCCTAACCCCAGGTTAGGATTGATTTGGTTTCTGTCCTTGTAATTTTGCATTTTTTAAGTGTGTTATGGAAATAGAATCACACCATATGTAGCTTTTTTGTGTCTGAATTCTTTGACTTAGCATAATGTTTAATGCTTTAGATATTTCTCCATAATTTTTCCATATGACAGTAGTTTGTTCCTTTTGTTCCTATTCCTCCCCTCCCCTTTTTTTTTGGTTCGTTGTGGGGCCCGGAACTCTGGGCTGGGGCGCTGTCCCTCAGCTCTTCAGCTCAAGGCTAGTGTTCTACCACTTGAGCACAGTGTCACTTTCGGCTTTTTCTGCTTATGTAGTGCTGAGGAATCAAACCCAGGGCCTCATGCATGCAAGGCAAGCATTCTACCACTGAGCCTCCTTCCCAGCCCCGTTTCCCCTTTTTTTCTGAATAACATTCACCTATATATCTCACCATAATTACCTCTGAGTTGAATTGCTGGGTTGAATGAAATGTGATTGGGTTTATAACAAATCCTCTGTACTTCTTTCCAAGGAAAAATGACTTCACTATTTTGCATGCCAATTAGAGTGCATGAGTCTTCTAATTTGCTTTGTATCTTCTTTGTGTTTATGCTGGTATCAGGGCTTAAATTTGGGGCCTGCAGGGCCTTAGCTCTTGCTCAAGTTTTTTGATCAGAACTGATGCTCCATCACTTGAGCCACATTCCTGTTAGGTTTTTTGCTGGTTATTTGGAGATAGAGTCTGGAGGACTTTTATACGTAGGTTGGCTTTGAGTCTCAGATCTAAGCTTTCTGAGTAGGTTAGAGTTATAGGCTTGAGCCACTGGTGCCCAGTTTGCTATGTATTTTCATCAACATTTGGTATTGCCTTTTTTTCTTTTTAAATTCTAGCTAATAGGTGTCAAATGGCATCTCATTGTGGTTTAATTTGCATTTCCCTAAGGACTAATGTTGACTGTATTTATCTTACATAAAATTCACCTCTTCTTTGGTGAAGTTTCTTTGGGAATCTTTTGATGATTTTTTTGAAAGATAAAATTCAGATAACATTAACAATTTTTTTTTGGTAGTGGTGGTTTTTATTTATTTGCTGGTATCATGTCTGAACTTTGGGCTTCATGCTCACAGCTGGTGCTCTACCTCTAAAGCCATGCTTCCAGCCCAAGTTTTTGTTAGTAAATTGGAGATAGTTGCTTGCAGACTTTTCTGCCTGGGCTAGCTTCAAATTGTAATACTAAGTCCTAGCATCCTGAGTAGCTAGGATTATGGGTGTGAGCCATTGATGACTGATTGATACTGAGGTTTAAAATCAGGGCCTTGTGCTTGTTAAGATGCCTTCTCACTTGAACCATGCCGCCAGCTCATATTTTTCCATTTAAAGTGTACAGTTCAGTGGTTTTTCTATACTTATGAAGTTCTGCAGTCATAATCCTTTTCTGATCCCAGAACATACTTGCCACTTCCAAAAGACTCCTCCAGTCCTCCTATACATTAGCAGTTATTTATTTATTTATTTATTTAATTTTTTGTCTGGTCGTGGGGCCTGAACTCTGGGCCTGGGCGCTGTCCCCCAGCTCTTCAGCTCAAGGCTAACACTTGAGCCACAGCGCCACTTCCGGCTTTTTTATTTTTTCTGCTTATGTGGTGCTGAGGAATTGAACCCAGGGCCTCATGCATGCAAGGCAAGTGCTCTACCACTGAGCCACCTTCCCAGCCCAACATTAGCAGTTATTTTATGTTCTCGATGTCTACAGATTGGCCTCTTGATATTTCATGTGTGAATGGAATCATGCAATGTGGTTGTACCTGTCTCTTAGCATTTTGTCTTTAAAGATTCATCTATGTTAGAGCTTGTATCAATTCTTTTTTTTTTTTTTTTTTTTTTTTTTTTTTTTGTCGGTCGTGGGGCTTGAACTCTGGGCTTGGGTGCTGTCCCTGTGCTCTTCAGCTCAAGGTGAGTGCTCTACCTCTTGAGCCACAGCACCATTTCCAGTTTTCTAGTGGTTTATTGGAGATAAGAGTCTCAGGAACTTTCCTGCCCAGGCTGGCTTTGAACCTCGATCCTCAGATCTCAGCCTCTGAATAGCTAGGCTTTGTATCAATTCTTAATTTCTTTTTATTGTTGAATGTTTTATTGTATGACTGTACTCGCTTTTATCTTAAATATATTTTTATTTTTAGTTGACACATGGTAATTGTACGTGTTTATGGGGTATAGTGTGGCATTTCAATACATGCTTTCAGTATATAATATCAAATTAGGGTTATTGACTTTATCTATCACTGAAATTAGTATTAAGAACACTGAAAATCTCCTACTAGCTATTATGAAATGATTGTTGTCTCCTGTTCTGTAGAGTATTAGATATCATTTCTCCTATCCAGCTACAGCCTTGTACCTATTAGCCATCTACCCCTCCCACTGTAAGTCTCAGACTCTGGTAACCACTCTTTACTTTGATGACTTCAACCTTTTAGTTTCCACATGTAAGTTGTACCACTTATTAATCTATTCATGCATAGATATGCAGTTGAATTGTTGCCACTTTTTTTTTTTTTTTTTGGGTCTGGTCATGGGGCCTGAATTCTGGGCCTGGGCATTGTCCCTCAGCTCTTCAGCTCAAGGCTAGCGCTCTACCACTTGAGCCACAGCGCCACTTCCGGCTTTTTTCTTTTTGCTTATGTGGTGCTGAGGAATAGAACCCAGGGCTTTGAGCATGCAAGGCGAGTGCTCTACCACTGAGCCACCTTCCCAGCCCTGTTGCCACTTTTTAACTATTATAATACTGCTTTTGAACATTTATGTGCAAGTTTTTATGCAGACATGTTTTCAGTGACTATTTCTTGGAGAGGAATTGCTAGGTCATATGATAATTTTATGTTTTAACATTCTTGAATAGCTGCCTATTTTCCACAGTAGTTGTAATCATTTACATTCCTGCCAGCAATTTGTAGGGTTCTTTCTCTCCCCCAACACTTATTATTTTGTGTGTGTTATGTTTTAGTGTGTGTATATTTGTCTGTGTGCGTGCCTGTGTGCACACGCACCAAGTAGTACTGGGGTTTGAACTTAGGACCTCTTACTCTTGCTTAGCTTTTTTGCTCAAGGCTCTACCACCTGAGCCATACCTCCACTTCTGGGGTTTTTTGCTGGTTAGTCTTGGATTTGTCTGCCTGTGCTAGCTCTGAACCGAAGTCCTCAGATCTCAGCCTTCTGAGTAGCTAGGATTACAGGCATGAGCCACCAATGCCTGTTTTTTTTTTTTTTTTTTTTAAGTTGAACTTGAGGGCTGAGAAGTTGGCTCAGTAGTAGAGTCCTTCCCTCGCACACATGAGGCCCTGGGTTTGATTCCTCAGCACCACATAAACAGAAAAAGCTGAAAGTGGTGCTGTGGCTCAAGTGGTAGAATGCTAGCCCTCAGCTGAAGAGCGGAGGGACAGTGCCCAGGCCCAGAGTTCCAAGCTTCACGAACAACAAAAAAGAAATATTTGAACTTGAAATCAAAGCCTCTTGCTTGCTAGACAGGTGTCTACCACTTGAGTCACATCCTTATTTATTTATTTATTGGCCAAAGCTGAGGACTGAACTCTGGGCCTTGCACTTGGCAAGCAAAAGGCTCTTCCACTTAGCTAAAGGCCCAACCTCACATTTTTATTTCATTGAGGTTCTTCCATCCCAAGCTGGCCAGAAACTTGCTCTGTAGCCCATGCTAGCCTGGAACGTCAGTCCTCCTGCCTTACTTTCCTGAGTGTTGGAACTATTCTTATTCTTTCTCTCTCTTTTTTTAATTTTTTTTTTTTTTTGGTCAGTTGCGGGGCTTGAACTTGGCTTGGGCACTGTCCCTGCGCTCTTCAGCTCAAGGCCAGAGCTCTACCATTTGAGCCATAGCACCACTTCTGGTTTTCTAGTGGTTTATTGGAGATAAGAGTCTCAGGGATTTTCCTGCCCAGGCTGGCTTTGAACCTCAAGCCTCAGATCTCAGCCTCCTGAGTAGCTAGGATTACAGGCGTGAGCCACCGGCGCCCGGCTAAAAAAAATTTTTTTTTTTTTTTGGGTCCAGTCGTGGGGCCTGAACTCTGGGCCTGGGCACTGTCCCTCAGCTCTTCAGCTCAAGGCTAGTGCTCTACCACTTGAGCCACAGTACCACTTCCGGCTTTTTTCTTTTTGCTTATGTGGTGCTGAGGAACCGAACCCAGGGCCTCATGCATGCAAGGCAAGCCCTCTATCACTGAGCCACCTTCCCAGCCCCTATTTACTTATTTATTTATTTATTTTAATAAGCCAGATAACACTTATTTTTGCCTTTGCTGGCCTTGTACTCTGCAGTTCTTTTGTAATTTTGCCATTGTAGTGAAAAAGTAGGCCATTGGCATTATATAAACAAACATGACTGCATTGGCCTGCAAGCCATAGTTTGCCAACCAACTTTTTTTTTTAATTAGCATATGTTAGTTGTACAAAGGGTGTTTCATTGTGACAATTTCACACCTGTAAAGGATTATCCCAGATCACCCTCCTTCATTATCACTTACTACTCTCCCTTACTATTCCCCTTTTAAAAACAATTTTAACGGGCTTCATTGTTTTATTTTTGTATACAGATTAAAATAACATTGTCTACATTTAACCATGTTCATCCACTATTACTCTTTCCTACTCCCACTGGGGCTCCCATCAGAGCTTGTTTTACTTTCCTGTCATTCATTTTTTCTTTCTTTTGTTTTGTTTTTTTTTTGGTCGGCCATGGGTCTTGAACTCTGGGCCTGGGCGCTGACCCTAAGTTCTTCAGCTTAAGGCAAGCGCTCTACCACTTAAGCCACAGCGCCACTTCCAATTTTCTGGTGGTTAAGCAGAGATAAGTCTCACAGACTGTCCTGCCGGGGCTGGCTTTGAACTCACATCTCAACCTTCTGGGTACCTAGGATTACAGGTGTGAGCCACCAGTACCTGGCCTCATTTTTTCTTTTAAGAGAGTATTAATTGCACCAAGAGGTTTCACCTTGGCATTTTAGATGTGTATGTATTGCCTTTTATTGTTTTCTCTTTCATTGCGCTCCCAGTCAGTGATGAACAACTTTCATTGAGGTTCTTTATACCATCTTCATACAAAGTTGCACTATATTTCAAAATTATTCACTCTTCATCTTTTTCCTTATATATTTTTTTCTTTTTAAGAAAGTTTATTAGAAAAGAATACACTGTCAGTAGGCTGAAAATGGGTTATGTTGAAGTGGCTAAGAATGACCCCTGTATTTTTTTTTTTAAAGGAAAATAGTTTTTGTTGCTTTCTTAGGAAAATAGTTTATTTGGAATCAAATTTGAGTTACACGGTTACTCAGAAGCACTCATACCATGAATAACGTGTTCCTACCAACTATTAAAAAAAGCTCCAAACTATTTCTTATTGTCACAATAGAACAAATTATTTCAATTGGTACTGTTTATATTCATCTTATTTATACTATTTCTAGTTCTTTTCATTTCTTTGTAAGTTGCCATCATTAGTTGTATATCTATTTAGTTTGTTTTAATATAAAAATTAACATGTATCAAGTACAGTATATTTGCATGCATGTATATAGTGTTTGAGTCCAATTAAGTTTTTTCACTTTTCAACCCTGTTTAACTTTTCACTGTGTCTGTAGTCACTGTCTATTTTTAGCTTTACAGTCCTGGGGCTTGAGTTCAGGGCCTAGGTGCTGTTGTCCCTAAGCTTTTGTGCTCAAGGATAGCACTCTTAATGCTTTGAGCCACAGCTTCATTTCTAGCTTTTGGTAATTGGAGAGAAGAGTCTCAAGGACTTTCCTGTCCAGGCTGGATTTGAACTTGGATCCTCACTCATATCTGTGCCTCTAGAGTAGCTAGGATTATAGGATTATAGGCAGGAGATGCTGGTGCCCTGCTTTTTTTTTTTCTTTTTTTTAAACTTCCATATGAGTATTTGTTTTACTATGTTCTATTGTAGTTGATATAATGACCTCTAGTCCCATCTATCTGGCACAGGATAGGATTTCATTCTCTTTTATGGCTAGAAATTTTTACACTATGTATACATATTCCATTTATACATTATATTACATACCTGGCATGCATTTGTTGATAGGTACTGAGTCTGAGTTCATGTCTCAGCTATTGTGAATAATTTGGCTATATACTTGGGAGTAGAATAGCTAGATGAGCCACCAGCACCTGGCCCTGAGCTCTTTTTGTGCGAGGCTAGCCCTCTACCACTTTGAGCCACAGCTCCACTTCCAGTTTTCTGGTAGTTCCTGGAAATAAGAGTCTCATGGACTTTCCTGCCCAGGCTGGCTTTGAACCATGATCCTCAGATCTCAACCTCCTGAGTAGCTAGGATTACAGTGCCTGGCTTCTGCAAGAAAGTTTTCTTGAGCCACTTCTGTTTTTGTTTTTGTTTTTCCTGTTTATGTGGTACTAAGGAATCAAATCCAGGGCTTCATGCATGCTAGGCAAGCACTCTACCACTAAGCAACTTTCCCAGCCTTGCAGGTGTTTTTTAGGATCAGAGGAGTGAGGCAAAGAAGCAAGACTAGTTCATTCTTACTCATTCTTTTTGTGTTATTTCATTTGTGGCTGTTCTGAAGTTTAAGTGCCACTAAGATATATTGTCAGACATCCTATATAAGTTTCACACTTAGTGCACACTATGGAAAGCATATTTATTTTCGTTTCTCTTTGTTTTGTTTTTATTTTTATTTATTTATTTATTTTGGCAGTACTGGGTTGGAAATAGAGTCTGGTGTTTGCTAGATTGGCAGTCTAAGCCACTTCAGCCCTAAGAAAAACTGTTTTTTCTTATTCTGAGTAACGTATGTTCAGATGACAATACTTTGGAAGTATACCCAAAAAACATTGGTTCTGGATTGTGTTTTGGGCAGGTGAACAGCACTTTTGATTTATGCTCATGTATAAGAAGGTGAAATTTGCTGGGGTCTGGAGGCTCTCATGCTTATTAGTCTTAGCTACTCAGGAAGCTAAGATCAGATGATCTTGACGTAAGCCAGCTTGGGCAGAAAAGTCCAAAAGATTCTGTCACCAATTAACTAGCAAACAGTTGGGCTGAATTCAGGGTTCAAGTGATAGATCACCAATGGTGAGCAAGAAAACCTTGTAAGAATGCCAAAGTACTGAGCTCAAGCCCTAGTACCTGCACATACACAAAAAGAAAGTAGAAGTCATGTACTAGCTTGTAGGATGATGCAGAACATAGCTTCTGATGTTTCTCACGTAATGAAATCTGAGCCATCAGAGAAGTGTATTGTTCAGCTAGCATAATTACGATTAAGTGAGGATGTAATAACAGCTAGTTACAAGGTTTTGAGAGTTGACAGTGAAGGGCCATAGAGCATGAATTTGCAGGTGCAAATGGAGGCCTTTTACAGAGTATTGACTCTAATCTTGGTTATATAATCCTGGGTATTAAGCACATATGCATTCCACGTGACACTGGAGAATACTTTTCTTGATTCATTTTTCCATTGTGGCACATTTTGAATCCCAGAATCTTTTATCTTCCTTTTTGTTACCTATAATCAGGTAGTATCTCTGAGATTCTCTACATTGAGAAACATTGTAGCTAATATTCCTTTATGAAAATAAGACTATATTTTCTCCAGATAGTATCTTATAATTTACTGTCTTTTAATTTTATTTTAATTTTATTTTTTTGTTGGTTGTGGGGCTTGAACTTTGAGCCTGGGCATGCCCCTCAGCTCTTCAGCTCAAGGCTAGTACTCTGCCACTTGAGCCACAGTGCCACTTCCAGTTTTCTAGTGGTTTATTGGAGATAAGAGTCTCACAGACTTTCCTGCCCTGGCTGGCTTTGTATTGTGATCCTCAGATCTTAGCCTCCCGAGTAGCTAGGATTACGGGTGTGAGCCACCAGCACCCCATTTTACTGCCTTTTTAAACAGCATAAGGTGTTTTAAAAAGATTTTTCAGAAGTCTAGGTATTTCTTGCAGCTCTTAAAAATCTCTGTATTTTTTTAAAATGGAGGACTTAACCAAATTTTATATAAATTGTTTGAATTTTGAATATGTAACTGCTTTTTGAGGTAAACATTTGTGGTTACACTGTGGTACTCATCCTTGTTTTTTAAAACTTTCATAGCTGAGATGTTTTAAGCTTATAGTAGTAGGTTGGCCAGCCTCTGACCTTTGAAGTTGGCACAATCCAATGTAGTTACCTCAGGGATGTGTGGCCATGGAAAAACATGTTTTTGTTGTTGAGTGTTCTTGCTTTCTAGTAATTTTATTTTCTGCTCAAGGGATTTAGTATCTGTTCAAATACTTTCTTTTTAAAGGACACATAAGTAATGACTTGACCTCTAATCTTAGCTTTGAAATTTTCTCAGACGCTAATAAACATGATGTCTGATAACCTATTATTTGAGAATACTACTTATTAGCCAGCAATCAATGCTATTTAAAAAGATATATTTCACTTTGGAAATTGCTTATATGACTAAAAGACTTTCTTAATAAAATTATACATGTGATGATATTATTTGGCAACTCTTGGACCTTGTTTTATAATGTTTCTTACATGGTGTCACCAAGACCTAATTCAGTTCAAAAACAACTCTTCTCAAATCTGGCATGACTTAGTTCTGAGAAAAATATTTTGTGCACCACAGTCTTATCCAAAATAGTACTTGTCTCTTGGAACTAGTAAGTAGGAACATTTTTGACATGAAGGGTTGTATATAGGAAAAGATATAGATTTAATTAATACTTTGCAATATGGGCAATCTTGCTAGCATATAATTTTTGTAAAATTCTTAGAAAAGTTAAAGTTTCTACCAAAGATTAAGATAATCAGTTAAATTACCTTGGCTGGCCATATAAGAAATGTGGCTCAGTAATTCATGGAGTGAAAAAGAGAGGTTTATCAGATTATATTAATAGATAATGACAAAGTATATTCATGAAGAAGGAAGTTTCCTCTTAGGTATCAGAACGTAGCTTGTTCTTTTTTTTTTTTTTTTGGGTCCGGTCGTGGGGCCTGAACTCTGGGCCTGGGCGCTGTCCCTCAGCTCTTCAGCTCAAGGCTAGCACTCTACCACTTGAGCCACAGCGCCACTTCCAGCTTTTTTCTTATGTGGTGCTGAGGAATCGAACCCAGGACCTTGAGCATGCAAGGCAAGTGCTCTACCACTGAGCCACCTTCCCAGCCCCAGCTTGTTCTTTTTGGTCTTGTGTTTTATGGTAACAGAGCCTTTTGGTGAGATGCCACTTGGGTACAGTGTTGTTTCTGTTGGGTAGAGAGAAGAAATTGCATATTGCTACTTTAAATGTGCTTTCTTGTTAAGGGATAATGTTTAGTTCTCTACTGTTGAATTCTACTGTAAAAAGAAGAAATAGTTTGTTTGATTAGTGATAATCTTTACCTGAAAAATTTTTTGGCCTGGTTAGATGGTCCTGAAAGAGGTCTAAATAATTGGGGTTTCCCCTTGGTTCTAATTAAAGGGAAATAATTATAGTTCATTTACTTAAAACAAAACAGCTTGTTCTTCCATTCCCTGCAATAGAGTAATGAACATAAAGCCTCAAAACAGATTCAGTGTTAACTTTGAAAGCTTCTTCAATATTTTTGCCCTCATCTGGTAAATAATGTCCGTGATTATAAAATGGAAAAAAGTGAAATTTTCCATTTGTGCATTTTGAGCTTTTCAGAGGTATTACACACTCTGGAAATAATAATAATAGGCTTATACAGTGATTTTTGTGTGAGGAGCTCATATAAACACTAATGCATTGATCCTAACACAGTACTTGATTGTAACTTTCAAAGGTCATGAGTTAACTGCTGTTACCAGAAAATTAAAAAAAAGAAAAGCTTCAATTTACAAATACTATTTAGAAAAATCTGAATAAAAGTGAAGTTAGATAAATGAAAAAAGTTACAGAATTTTTTTAATGCTGATTTTCTCCTAAAATATTTTTATGACTTTATTTTTTTAATGAATCTACTTGAAGCCTAGTTCCCTTCTTTAATTAGAAATAAAAAGCACTTTCAAGTCATTATTTGTTTTCCACAAAGAAGGCTTACAGACTGTAGTGGTTTCCTATGTTTTTCACATTAACAGTATATTTTCTTTTGTCTTGAGTTGAGATATCAATTTTCTCATAGTGAAGTTTGTAGCATGTACCTATTGATTTTGATGAATATGTAGCTTAATTTTCAACTTTGTTTTATAGGTTTATTCTTCAATCCAAGGAGGTAATTCACAACCAGCTGTTAGAGAAACAGAAAATAGCAGAAGAAAAAATTAAAGAACTAGAGGTAGGTTTGAATGAATATTGGCAATAGTGGTCAGAAAAATTAATAACCCCATTGTGTCATATTAAATGAAAATGTGTTTCTGAAAAGGTTCATGTTATATTTTTCTTTGGTCTAATAGTATTAGAGCATGAAATAATATTTCATGGCAGTGTAGAGACAAAACAAAAAAAAACCTTTTTGGAACAGTGGACAATTTTAAAGATAGGATGTTGTTAATCTGAATGTATTTTCATCATTGTCTTTTCATAGACAGGTCTATTTCTAAAAAAATATTAAAAAAGCAATGCATAAACAGCACAGTGGTCAAGTTTTTTCAACTTTTGTTTAGTAATTTTGTTTTTCAATCCAAAAAATGGGTTTGGTGAGTAGATTGTGCTGGGTGGCATTAGAGTGAGTTGGGTGATAGAAATAGTTGTTAGAGGTGTGGTGTTTCTGTTATATCTCATAATTTCTTTATTCTAGATTGTTTGTGGCCAAGACTAGCTGGTGACAAGAGCTAGTTCTTTCTGAGGACTTAATGAGCTCAGATTGTACTTAATGAGTTGTGACTGTCTAAAGTATGGTACTCCAATGAAAAAATACATTGATTTAAGCTAGGATAAAAGATGAAAGAAAAGAATGAATAAATTTTTAAGAAATTGAAGTTTATTACTGTTTCCTTACACGTTAAGATCTTTGGGATATAGTTTTTGTTCTTTGGCTCAAATCCTGTATTTATTAAAAGTGAGACTGGACAAAAAAAATTGGACCAAATCTTAAGGACCAAAATTTCTCAAGATGGAGGTGGATATACCATGATTTAATAGTTTATTTTATCTAATTACTCTGTGAACTATTTGAAGCAATGTTTAGAATCTGACTCAGCCCATTGTTGAATTGGGAGGGGGGACACCCCTATAGACACTGGGTATTTCTCAGGGGCACTGGCCTGGAAACATGTAGTATATAGTTTTGTTTGACTGCTGATAAATAAACTTGAGGATAGATTTTTGACTTAGAAAGATGCATTGTAAAAACAAAACCAAAAAAATAAAAAGAAACAACAAAATTTAAGATAAAATTGCTATCCTGTGGTAACCAGGTGGTTGTTAAATTTTGTTTCTGTTTTCGTATCAGTATTGGGGGTTTGTCCCAGTGCAGGCCATTGTCCCTTAGCTTTTACATTCAAGGCTAGTACTCTACCACTTGAAGTATAGCTCCAGATACGTTTTTTTGCTGGTTAACTTAGTGACTTTTCTGCCTGGACTGGCTTTGAACCATGAACCTCAGATCTCAGCCTTCTGAGTAGCTAGGACACCTGGCTATTGTATTTATATCACTATCTGCTCAACTGTTTTGGAGTAAATTTTATATTCTGTTACATTTTCTATCTAAAAAAAGCTCATAAATGAGACACTCAAAACTATTTCAAATAGATAAAACAGTAAATGGATCTGGGCATACTGGCTTATGCCTGTAATCCTAGTTAACTTGGGGAGGTGGAGATTTGGAGGATTGCAGTTTCAGCAAGATGTTGTGAGACATTCCTCTTAACCGATGAAAAAAAGCTTGAGTGTTGAAGCTTGGGCCTGTCATCCCAGCTACTTAGGAAATATAAATAGTTGAATCTCTTTCCAGGCTAGTCCAAGCAAAAAGCAAGACCTTATTTAAAAAATAATGAAAGTGAAAAGGACTGGGATAGTGGCTCAAGTAGTAGAGAACCTACCTACCAAACATAAGGCCCTGAGTTCAAACTTCAGTACCACCAAAAAAAAGGGGGTGGGGAGTTTACAACTAGGTAAACAAAACATAAATAATGTATTTATTATTTTTTGTCAGTTATAGGGCTTGAACTCAGGGTGTAGGCACTGTCCCTGAGCTCTGTTGTGCTCAAGGCTTGTGTTCTGCCACTTTGAGTCACAACTCCACTTCTGGTTTTTTGGTGGTTAATTAAAGTTAAGAGTCTTTTTTGCCCCATCTGGCTTTGAATTGCAATCCTTAGATCTCAGCCTCCTGAGTAGCTAGGATTACAGGTGTGAGCCACTACCACCCAGCTGTAATTTTACGTAGTTCTCTTTTTATGCTCACACACAAAACCCAAGATCTATGTAGGAACATTTGAAATGTTTTATATAAGGAAATTACATTGTTTTATATAAGGAAAATACATTGTTTTATATAAGGAAATTACAGAAGACACTGGGGATAAAATGACTTTTTTCTTTTTGATCTGTGCTGAATAAACTATAAGTATCCATTAATACTTATAATTTAAAAATTATCAAAATGCAGTTGCTGCAGAAGATTTATTTTGGTGCATATTAGGATTTTTTTCCCCCAAAGTTTGACTTTTTAGTTTCTTAAATTCAGCTTATAGAGTTTCTTAAATACAACTAGACTATTCTGATAGCTTTCATATAATAGAAGCAGATTAGTTACCTTTTGATTCCTGTTTCAAATGCTAATTAAAGCTACAAAAACAAGCAAAGTTAAGAACTCTAGTCTGTATCCTAGGAAGTTATTTTGTTTCTTTTTTTAGCCTTTTGTTATTTATATTATAAAAAGAATACAAGTACACACTTTAAAAAAAAGTCAAAAATTCTAAACAATGAAAATAAGACTTTTTCTCTTTTATTTCCAAATGTCACCTCCATAGTTTGCAGTGTACCATTTCTAACTTTCTTCTGTATGTAAGTATTTCAAATACATGTTTACAGGGTTTTTTTTTTTTTTTTAAGTAGGAATTAAAGCATGTTTTCCATCATTTGAAAGTTTTCTTTTGGGTTTAGTGATATAATTTTTGTGTGTGTGTACAATTTCTTGTTTTCCATCTCTCCTACCATTGTGGGCTGGTTACCTCAACATTCAATTATTATATGAACCATATTTTTGCACTTAGCACACAGGTATGCCTTGGAGACACTATAGATTTGGGTGATAATAAAATGATTCTAATAAGGCTATAATGCTTGTTTCCAAATGCCTATGAAAGTTGTGTTTAAACTGTTTTTGGTGATACTAGGACTTGAACTCAAGCTTTGAGAGTGTTCAACAGGCTATCAACTTGAGCCACTCCTCTAGCTAGTAGTGTTTATACTATTAAATTGTATAATGTTTTTTAAAAAGGTATATACCTTAAATTAAAAATACATTATTGTGGCCAGGTGCTGGTGGTTCATGCCTGTAATCCTAACTACTCAGAAGACTAGGATCTGAGGCTTATGGTTCAAAGCCAGCTTAGACAGGAAAGTCCATGAGACTCTGTACCTACCAAAAAGTGGTACTGTGATTCAAAGGATAGAGCGCTAGTCTTGAGAAAAGAAGCTCATAGACAGTGCCCAGAGTTCAAGCTCTAGAACTAGTGCACACACACCCACACCCACACTATGCCCATCCCTCCTTCCCAAGGTTCTTTTCTGATGGAGTTGGGTTCTTACCTCAGTGATATGGTGGTGGTGGTTTCTGAAGGTTGGGATAGCTGTGGCACTCTCTTAAGAAAATAAAGTTTGCTGCATCATGTGACTCTTTTTTTTGGTCAGTTGTGGGCCTGAACTCTGGGCCTGGGCGCTGTCCCTCAGCTCTTCAGTTCAAGGCTAGTGTTTTACTACTTGAGCCACTGCACTACTTGCGGCCTTTTCTGCTTATGTGGTGCTGAGGAATTGAACCCAGGTCCTTATGCATACAAGGCAAGCACTCTACCACTGAGCCACCTTCCCAGCCATCATGTGACTCTTTTATGAAAGATTTCTTTGTAGCACATGGTGCTCTTTGATAACATTTACCCATAGATGAACTTCTTTTCAAATCAGTCCTTTCAAACTTGGCCACTTTATCAGGTAAGTTTATATATTACTCCTTTGTTGTCTTCAGCAATTTTCACAGTCTTCCACCAGAAGCCATTTTCTTCACTCATGTATATGAATCAACTCCACTCTACCTCTGTTAGTTTTGTGTGGAGATTGTACCAATTAGGCTCCACTTCTAATTTTGGTTCCCTTGATACTTCTCTATATCTGCAGGTATTTCCACCACTGAATCATGAATCCCTCAGTCACCCATGAGAGTTGGAATCAACTTCCTTTAAACATTTAATAATATTGATGTTCTGACATCTTATAAATCACAAATTATGAGTGCCTATACTAGAGCTTGAACTCAGTGTCCCTTTTTTGGCGTAAGCCTGGTGCTCTAACACTTTAGGCTCAGCTCTACTTTTGATTTTTTTTTGTCAGTTGTGAGGCTTGAACTTAGGGTCTGGGTGCTGTCCCTGAGCTTTTCTGCTAAGGGTTAGTGGTCTACCACTTTGAGCCACAGCATCATTTCTGGTTTTCTGGTGGTTAATGGGATATATAAGAGTTTCATAGAATGAGGGAATAGATGATACTATGCAGTAGGAAATGTACTTATTACCTGATGTATGTAAAGGTAACCCCAGTGTATATCACCTTTAAAACAACAATAAAGTAATTTAGAAAAAATGTCTCTAGCTGGCTTTGAACCTCACTCCTCAGAGTAGCTAGGTTATAGGTATGAGCCACCAGTGCCTGGCTTACTTCTGACTTTTTGGTGTTAATTGGAGATAAGTGTCTCAGACTTTCTTTTTTTTTTTTATTGTAAAGATACTATACAGAGGGTTACAGTTACATGAGTGAGGTAATGAGTACACTTCCTCTTGAACATTGTTACCCCCTCCATTGTTTTCCCCCTACCATCCCCTCCCTCCCTCCCTTCCCCGAGGTTCAGACTTTCTTTTGTGGGCTTGTTTTTAACTGTGATCCTCAGATCTTAGCCTCCTGAGTACCTAGGGTTACAGGCTTTAGCCTCTGGTACATGGCTACAATTTTTTTTTTTTTCCTGCACAGGCTAGCATTCTACACTTAAGCCACAGCTCAAAACAACATTTTTTGGGGGGAGGGCTGAAGGGGCTAACACTACCACTTGAGTCACAGGTCTACTTCTGGGTTTTTTGGTCTTTAATTGGGGATAAGAGTCTCATGGACTTTCCTGCTTAGGCTTAGTTTGAACCTCAATCCTCTGAGCCCCCCTCCCCCCACCCCCACCCCCCCCCAGTAGCTAGGATTACAGGCATGAGCTACTGGTGCCTGTCTTATAAATGTTCCTAATTACACTTGGAATGGTGAATCTTTTCCAGGTTTTCAATTTATTTTGCCCAGATACATGAGAGAATTTACTATATGTGGTATAGTCTTATGAATGTAGTTATCATATTTATTTGTTTTATTTTGACAGGAACTCTTGATATAGTCCAGACTGGCCTTGCATAATCCTTTAGCCTTTTTTTTTTGGCCAGTCTTGGGGCTTGAATTCAAGGCCTAGATGCTCTCCTAGCTTGTTTTGCTCAAGGCTAGCACTCTACCACTTGAGCTACAGTGCCATGTCCAGCCTTTTCTGTTTATGTAGTACTGAAGAATCAAACCCAGGGCCTCAGGCATGCTAGGCAAACACTCTTAACATTAAACCACATTCCTAGCCTTGCCTTTGCCTTTTTAGTGCTAGGATTATAGGTATGTGATACTATTCCTGGTTTGAAATGTATTTTCTAAATAAGACTTGAATATCAAAATTATTCCTTCATCTATGGACTTTAGAACAGATATTCTTTTTTTTTTTTGGGTCCAGTCTGGGGCCTGAACTTTGGGCCTGGGTGCTGTCCCTCAGCTCTTCAGCTCAAAGCTAACGCTCTACCACCTGAGCCACAGCGTCACTCTGGCTTTTTTCTTTTTGCTTATGTGGTGCTGAGGAATCGAACCCAGGGCCTCAGGCATGCAAGGCAAGCTTTCTACCACTGAGCTATCTTCCCAGCCCCAGAACAGATATTCTTTAAACAGGCATGAAAACAAAATTAATCTTATACACCTTCAGAACTTTTGTTGTTGTTGTTGTTAATCGGTCATGGGGCTTGAACTTTGGGCTTGGGCGCTATCCCTCAGCTCTTCAGCTCAAGGCTCCCTATCACTTGAGCCACAGTGCCACTTCCGGTTTTCTGGTGGTTTATTGGAGATAAGAGTCTCAAGGACTTTCCTGCCTGGGCTGACTTTGAACCATAATCTTCAGATCTCAGCCTCCTGAGTAGCTAGGATTACAGGCGTGAACCACTGGTGCCTGACTCAGATCTTCAGAACTTTTGGGTGACCAAATTCATGGCCAATAAGCAGAACAATTTTGAGAGGAATCTTTTTTTTTATTAAGCACTAGGTCTCAGAAGTGAGCTTACAATCTTTAGTAAAGCATGTTGGAACAGTTGTGCTGCCAACCAAGTATTGTCCCATAGGTCCCAGGGAGAGTAAATCTAATATTCTCAAGGGCCCAAGAATTTTAAGTAAATATGGCTTTCAATTTCAAGTGACTAGCTGCATTAGCCCCTATTTGCCATCAGGCAATTGACTTCTTGAGCTGTTAAAAGTCCTAGATGGCATCTGCTTCCAATAGAAAGTTGTTTTGTCTACATTGAAAATCTGTTGCTTAGCACAGCCACTTTCCTTATCTTAGCTAGATCTTCTGTATAACTTTCTGCAGCTTCTGTATCAGTATATGCAGCTTACCTATGCCTTTTTTCTTAATTATTATTACAAAGAGGGTCACATTTCTTTCTGGACAGTGTAACCCCTTTCTTGCTCTCAATTTTTCCCTCCTATGCCCACCCACAAGTTTTATACCATGGCTTTGTTTTTTTGTCGGTTATGGGAGCTGAACGCTGGGCCTGGGAGCTGTCCCTCAGCTCTTCAGCTCAAAGCTAGCACTCTACCTACCACTTGAACCACAGCACCACTTCCGGCTTTTTCTGTTTATGTGGTGCTGAGGAATCGAACCCAGGGCCTCATGCATGCTTAGGCAAGCACTCTACCACTGAGCCACCTTCCCAGCCTCTTACCATCCCCTTTCATGTAATGAAGATAGGTAACTAAACCTCAAAAAATAGCCCCTGTTAGTGTCATGATTCTGTAGCCTTCTCACCTCTCTCAGCCATTGTGGAACCAAAGAGATCAGTATTATGCTTTGACTTAAGGCTGTTTAAAAAATTTTTTTTTTATTATAAAGGTGATGTACAGAAGAGTTTCAATCACAAGTTGAGTAAAGAATACATTTCTTAGTTCTATAAGGACCTTTCCACCACTCAGAGCTATATAGAGTCTCCGGGACGGGGATGGTGGGGGGAGGGGGGAGACGGGACACGGGAATCTGTTACTTTAAATGATCTCAAAAATAACCAGAAGCTGGGCTGGGAAGGTGGCTCAGCGGTAGAAAAAAAAAAAAAAAAAAAAAAAAAAAAAAAAAAAAAAGAATACATTTCTTTTTGGACAGTGTTACCCCTTCCCTTACCCTCTCCCAGTTTTTCCCTCCCAAACCCACCTAGGGATGTTTTGGTCTTTTATCTAAGCCATCAATCCTTTCGTTACAGGAGCAATAAGACTATTTTGCTTTATCGTCATTTGTGTGCCCACTGGCACTTTGCATTGTCTTCAAGAACTTTGCCTTTGCATTCAGCCTGGCTGTTTGGTGTAGATAGTTTAGTTTTTGACCAGCTTTTGGCTTTCAGTATTCTTCACTAAGCTTAATCATTTCTAGATTTTGATCTAGTGAGAGGTTTTGGTTAGGTTCTTTCATTCACTTGATCACTTAAGACACAATTTGTGGAGTATTCTATTGCTCTAATTATGGTGGTGTTGTATCTTAGGAGAGGTAGAGAAATGAGAGAATAACCAGTATAGTGGAGCAGTCAGAACACATATCAATTAAATTTACTGTCTTATATAGACTTGGTTTGTGGTGCCCCAAAACAATTACAATAATAATAATAATAATCTAGAAACATAGATCAAAAGATACAGTAATAATGAAAGAGCTTAAAATACTGTGAGAGTACCAAAATAACAGATATACAAAGTGAACACTAGCTATTGGAAAAATGCCCAGTGCTTCATTTTCTTTTTGGCTTGACAGAGTTAAGACAACTTTCAATTTTGATAAAAAAATCTGCAAAGCACAATAAATGAGGTATATTTGTTTTTCCCAATACTGCATTAATCTGTATGTTTAACAGTATCAGCCATTACATACTCCACCTTACTGAAGCAATCCCTTATTTTCTTTTGCTACCCTATTAACATTTATATCAGTCTGAAGCCCACTTGTGAACATAGAGACACATTAATTGTAGTGTTCAGAGCTTCTGATTTTTCTTCTGGATATTCAGTTGATGAGAAATGTGAGAGAAAACAAATTTCTCCTTTGTCTATTGGCTGGCATTTAAGTGTTATTACTCAGTGCACAGCTAAGAGCCTATGTTTTATTTTGCCTTGTGTTTTTAGGAATGTTTCTGCTTCTATTATTTTTTTAAATTTTTATTTTTTTTTTTGTCAGTTGTGGGACTTGAACTCTGGGCCTGTCCCTGTCCCTCAGCTCTTTAGCTCAAGGCTCCCACTCTACCTCTTGAGCCACAGCGCCACTTCCAGTTTTCTAGTGGTTTATTCAAGATAAGAGTCTCAGGGATTTTCCTGCCCTGGCTGGCTTTGAACCCCGATCCTCAGATCTCAGCCTCTGAGTAGCTAAGATTACAGGTGTGTGCCACCAGTGCCTGGCTCTGCTCCTGTTATTAAAGATGGCATTTCACTTACTTTTGACTTCCATTGTTGTTGTAAGGAGATGCTTAATTGTTAATTTGTCTGTTCTTTTTTGCTTTTCTTAATGTTCTTTAATTTTTATTTATTTTTATTATAAAGATAATGTACAGATGGGTACAGTTATGTAAGTCAAGTAATGAGTATATTTCTTTTTATACAATGTCTTTTCATGCTTTGTGGTTACTCTGGGATATATTTAAGAATTTTTTTCTCTTTTTCTCCTACAGTGCTGAGGTTCAAATCTAGTGCTTCACATACACTAAGCAGGTGCTGTGCCACTGAGCCACATATGCAGCTCTCAATATTACTTGGAATTTTTTGAGTTTCTTTAAGGATAGTTCTGAAAAATTTTTAATCTTCCTGAACATTATTAATGTTTCCTTCTGGGATAGTTTCTCACTTTAAACTGGCTATCACCTCCTTTGCATAGCATTTTTTCTGGATTTCCCTATTTCTAATCTTCCCTTGTGTAGTACTCAGCATAGGTAGGTTATAACAACTTTTGTGTCTGGGGCTTGAACTCAGGGCCTGAGTACTGTCTCTTGAGCTTTTGTGCTCAAGACTAGCATTCTACCACTTGAGCATAGCTCTACTTACAGTTCTTTGGTGGTTAATTGGAGGTAGGAGTTGCAGACTTTGTTGCCTGGGCTGCCTTCAAACTTCTGTCTTCAGAGCTCAGCTTCCTGACTAGCTAAGATTACAGGTGTAACCCGGCACCTGGCATAATGACCTTTCTAAAATGTTATATCCAGTCATGTTTTCCTCAGTATAAATTTGTCATTATTCTTAGGATAAAGTTCAAACTTTTCTTTTGCTGGTCGTGGGGCCTGAACTCTGGGCCTGGGCGCTGTCCCTCAGCTCTTCAGCTCAAGGCTAGCACCCTACCACTTGAGCCACAGTGCCACTTCCGGCTTTTTTTTTTCTTTTTGCTTATGTGGTGCTGAGGAATCGAACCCAGGGCCTCATGCATGCAAGGCAAGTGATCTACCACTGAGCCACCTTCCCAGCCTAAAGTTCAAACTTTTTAACATACTTTCAAAGTAGTTTATGGAGTGACTCCTGTTTATATCTCTTTATGTTCTTCATTTCCTCTTATGCTGTATGTTCTACCCATGCCAGAAGCATGGACTTAGGTTTTCCAACTTACTATGCTTTTTTGATTCTTCTGAATTTTTGAAAAGTAGTTCTACATGAGTACTTTTTATCAGCTCCATATACTAAACCATTCAGATAGGAGAACAGGGCTGTTTTTCTTGAGAAGCATTTTCTAGTTATATACTGCTTCTCTCTGATTGCTCTATTAGCTCCTTAGCACAGTAGGGGAATTGAACTACCATCAGGTGAACTCAGCACAAATGAGATTTTCTATTACTTGGGAAGCTTGATTCGGATTTAGCTATCTAGCTTTTTTTCCCCCCTAAAACCTTCCAGTTGTTGTTCCTTTCAGTTCCATATTCTTTATGTGGACCCATTTATTTATCAGTCCAACGCATTTCATCTTAACTCTATATAAATAATATCAGTTTCTATCCTTAGTTACTTTGCAATTGAGAGAGGCATGCTTTATACAAAACCCTGCAGACAAAGGACAGGCTATTTCCTTTTTGCATATTTTCATCTCTGAAAGAGTTGGAAGGGTCTGGGTCCTAGATCTAGATTTGAGTTAACTAGTTGGGACCACTCTGTACGCTTTCTGACTCCTTCATAACAGTCTGTGTGGGTGGCACTCTGGATAGACCTTATTTATGACATAGACACTGCTAGTTTGACTTTGGTTCTCTGATCTAAGAGTTTATCTTTATTGTAAAGTTCTTAGATTTTCCTATTTAGCTCTTTTTAAAAAAAATCTGTCTCTGCAGTTGTGAAAACTGAAGTTCAGCATTCAAAAGAGCTAGAGCTCAATCTTTTGTTTAAAAAAGATTATTATTAGCATATATTTGTTGTACAAGGGAGTTTTCACTTGTGACACCTTACATACAATATATTCTGGCCAAATTCATACCCTGTCAGTTTCTTGTACTACCCTTTCCCCTTAAATGCAAGGTTTTATTGTTCTGTTTTCATAGACCATATGCATCATCATCATGTTCCCTTGCCACTAGTCCTCTTCCCTCCTGCTGGTACTCACCATTTCCATGAAGCCTGTTTATGTTCCTGTCCTTTTTTTTCTTTTTTCTAGTATTTCATCAAAAGGTTTCACCAAGGTATTTCAGATGTATACATATTTTAATCAGAATAGCCTTTGTATTGCTTTACTCTCTTAATTCTACAATGATTTATAGCTTTCTTTGAGATTCCCATGCCATAAATGTTTTTTTCATGCATAGTTGGGATGTTTTCCAAAATTATTCACCATCCATTTTTTTTCTACTCCCTCTCCTTCAGCCCCCTAAACAAATAGTTAGAAACATGTTCTAAGTGTATATGCTTAGGTATATGCACACACACACACACACACACACACACATACATATATATGTATGTACATGTTCATGAATAAGTATGTCCTTTAGGTGTTGCTTCCACAAATGAGTGGAAACAAGATAATGGCTTTTTTTTTTTTTTAAGATAATGGCTTTTTTTTTTTTTTTTTTTTTCCTGAGACTGGGGTTTAAACTGGGTACCTGATGTTTTCACTCATTGGCTGGTGCTTTACCGTTCCTCTGCCCTAGTATTTTAGCTTTTTGACCTTGGCTTATCTTATTCAACATAATGTTTTCTGATTCTATCTGGTTTCTTAAAAATGAAATAATTTCATTTTTGGCCATGTAATATTTCACGGTATATCACAGCATATCTTCTTTATGCATCTATCTCATCTGTTGTTGGGGCGGTTTAGCTGTTTCCACAGTTTGACAGAGCTACAATAAACATGGTTATGTAGGAACTGGGGTTGGAATTCAGAATCTTAGGCTTGCTAAGCTGGCTTTCTGCCACTTGAATCACTTCAGTCCAGCTGTTTTGCTGGTCATTTTGGAGATATAGTCTGTTGAACTTTTCTGGCTTCAAATGCAGCTTCAAAGCCTTCTGTAGTAGCTGGGATTACACATGTGAGCCACTAGTGTCCAGCTAGGTCTCTTTCTTAGATACTGATTTGCCCTCCTTTGAATGTATGCCCAATAGTGGTATGGTAGGATCATAGGTAGTGCTGGTTTTTTTTTTTTTTTTTTTAAGGAACTTTCTTGACAGTGATTTCCGTAATGCTTGTTCTAGTTTACTGTATTCTTACCAACAATGCATGGGGGTTCCTTCCTCCTCTTCTAGAACCCCTCTATGTACTTGGCAGCATTTGCAGTTGTTGTTTTCTTGATGGATGCTATTCCTGCTGGAATGAGATGGAATCTTAGTGTGTTTTTCACTTGTATTCCCTTTATGGCTAAGGATGTTAAACAGTCTCATTTGTATTTGGTCTTCTTGAGACAGTTCATTTGCACATTTATTAATTGGATTATTCTTTTGCTGTTTCCTTTTTGAGTTCTTTGTGTATTCTGGATATTCTTTATCCATTGAATAGCTGGAGAAAATTTTCTTTGATTCTGTGGTTCTCTCTTATTTTTTAATTCTTTCTTTTGCTATGCAGAATCTTGTTGTTTACTGTAGTCCCATTTGTCAGCTCTTACTTGCTTATCCTCTGGGCAACTTAGAGTTCTATTAAGAAAATACTTAGGAAAATATTTATTTGTTTATAATTTCCAGTGCTTTTCCCATGGTAGATTTAAGGTTTCAGGTCTTTTGAGTTCTTTGATCTATTTGGGGTTGATTTCGGCAGGGTGAGCGATAAGGACCAGTTTGTCTCTTGCAAGTAGATACCCAGTTTGCCAATACCATTTATTGAAGACTGTCTTTTCTCCAGTATATGTTTTTGGTTCCTTTGTTGAAAATTAGTTGGTTGTATCTGTGTAGTTTTATATCTAGGTGTTCTGTACTGTTCCATTGGTTTTTGGGTCTGTTTTTGTGCCAGTATGATGCTGTTTTTGTTACTATGAACCTGCAGTATAATTTGAGGTTTTTGTATTATGATACCTCCATTTTTGCCCTTGTACTTAGAATTGCTTTTGTGATTTGGGATCCTTTATGCCTTCATGTGAACTTTTGGATTTATTTATTTAATTCTGTAAGGATGATGCTGAGGTTATGTGTGTGTGCGTGTGTGCACATGTATGCCCATACTTACATTCTTTTTGGGCTTGAACTCAGGGCCTAGGTGCTGTTCTTTAGCTTTTTTGCTCAAGGCTGGTGCTTTACCACTTAGCCACACTTCCATTTCTGTCTTTTTGGCGATTAATTGAAGTAAGTTTCACTGACTTTCCTTTCATTTTTGTGCTGGTTCTAGGGCTTCAACTCAGGGCCTGGGTGCTGTTCTGAGCTTCTTTTTGCTCAAAGGTAGCACTCTACTACTTGAGTCACAGCTCTACTTCTGACCTTTTGGTGGTTAATTGGAAATAAGAGTTTCATGGACTTTTCCTATCCAGGCTGGCTTTGAATCATAGTCTTCAGAACTCAGCTTCCTGGGTACCTGGGATTGCAGGTTCTTTGTATAATTTTTAAAATCTTCATTTCATTGATTTATGCTCTAATGTTTATTATTTCTTTTCTGTCTGCTAATTTTGGGTTTAGCTTGTTCTTGTTTCAGGGGCAGCAATTAGAGTATTCGAGAGCTCTTTTCTTTTTTTCATTTAGGTATTTGGAGCTCAACTCTTGGCCATATAAATCTCAACTATGGGGAATCCTGGATATAGCTATTTTCAGTGTTATGTTTGAACATGTTTTGGCTGTTGTTCCCTTTACTCTTTCTCTTTTGTGTCAGATTGGGGCCAAACAATGAGTACTTCAGGTTCATCTGACTTCAATCTAAATTCTCTGTTATATTTTAGGTACATGCATATACTGGTTAACCACATTTTTCTCTCCAAGCAGAATTATTGCCCTTTCTACCACCAGTTACTTCAGCAATGATAGAGTAAGAACAAGGAAATATTGCAATACCAGAGTTGTTGAAATAGCTCTCCCAGGCTAGGCTATAAGTAAAAATTTAAAGAATTATATAAAGTCTTAGTTTTCAAGATCCCTTTTTTTCTCACAAAAATGACAATTTTGGTTTGACTAACCAAAATTATATGTTAACTGAAATAAGTAGGAAGAAAAGTAATGAGAGAACTGGATAGGAGTTGCCTTTGATACTCTGCAGTTGGCTTGAGTCTAATATTTTGATGAGAACATGTTTTGGAGAAATTCCCATGTTTGAGGAAATTTAGCTCTGCCTATTGAGGGTGATTTTTTTTCCATAGTATGGGTGGCACTTGCATGGACGCCTAGTTTTTCCCTTAGTACTTCATTTTAGAGTTGGTATGATAGGACTATTCTTTGGAGGCAACACTATTAGACTGCTACATGATAGGCACTGCTTTTGGGGATGGGCAAAGAGCTGGTAATTTGGCTTGAATTTAGAGCCTTGCTCTCTCACCTTACTTCACTCAAGGCTGGAACTTGAGTCATGTCTCTAGTACAGCATTTTCCTAGACCTTTCCTGACTAGGCTGGCTTTAAATATTGATCCAGGCCTAACCTTCTAAGTACCTAGGATTGTAGGTATGAGGACAGATTATAGATACACAGCTGATAGGCACTGTATTTTTAGTTAAAAGAGGAGAGAAAGTAAGAGCAGAGTTGGTGATAGAATGTTGTTGTTGTTTTTGTTTTGCAATAGTCTCACTGGCCTAGGCTGGTCTCAAACTTGAAATGTTTCTGCTTCAGCCTCTTAAGTGCTTGAATTACAGGCCTGTGCCACCGGAATGTCTTTTTTTTTTTTTTTTGTTGGTCATAGGGCTTGAACTGTGGGCCTGGGCGCTGTCCCTCAGTTCTTCAGCTCAAGGCAAGTGTTCTACCATGTAAGCCATAGCGACACTTCCAGTTTTCTGGTGGTTAATTGGTGATCAGAGTCTCATGGACTTTCCTGCCTGGGCTGGCTTTGAACCTCAGATCCTCAAATCCTCAGATCTCAGCCTCCGGAGTAGTTAGGATTATAGATACGAGGGAGCCACCAGTGCCCACCAGCACTAGATTTATTGTTTTTAAGACAATGTTTCAAACATAAACATACAATTCAGAAGATTCTAGTTTTATGTGCATTTTCAGCAATCTTTTATTAAGTAAGTAGTTGTATAAAGAGGTTACAATTCCATATCAGGTTGTGAGTAGAATGCAGTCTTGATCAGTATCATCCTTTCCATCATTCTCCCTCATTTCCACCCCAATTTACATGTTTAATTTTTACATAATGTACATTGAATATCATTACTGCATTTGCTTACCCTTTCTCCTTCCATTTGTGTGCCCCCTCCTACTCCTCATACAACCACACATATGTGCGTGCTGCATGTGGGTAGGCAGTACAGGGGGTTTGAACTAAGGCCTTTGTGTTTTTACTTGGCTTTTTTGCTTACTGCTGGTTGTCTACCACTTGAATCTTGCCTCCAGTTCAGGCTTCTTCTTGTTGGTTAAGTGGAGATAATCTTTTTTTTTTTGCAGTCATGGGGTTAGAACACAGGGCCTCAACTTGGTAGGCTGGCATTCTACCACTTAAGCCATAATTCTAGCTTATGGAGATAAGAATCTTGAGGAAGCTAGGATCCAGTAGCTTATGCCTATGTAATCCTAGCTGCTCAAGAGGCTGAGATCTGAGGAACGAGGTTCAAAGGAAAGTCCATGAAACTCTTATCTCCAATAAACCACCAGAAAAACTGGAAGTGACGCTGTGGCTCATGCGGTAGACCACTGGCCTTGAGCTGAAGAACTGAGGGATAGAGCCCAGGCCCAGAGCTCAAGCCCCATGACCAAAAAAAAAAAAAAAAGACCTGGTAAGAATATTGAGGAATTGTTTGTCCTGGTTGGCTTTGAAAACCATGACCCTCAGATCTTCACCTTCTGAGTAGGGAGGATTGTAGGTATGAGCCACTTGCACCAGCAAAGAGCCTTTAAAAAAAAGTATATTGCTGAAACAATTTCTGTGTTGTTTTGACTTGGGGACTGTTGGACCAAGTGATTAAAAAAATTTTTTTTTGTTGCATACATTGGGATTTTATATAGTTACCTCTTTATAAACTATAGCATTCATTTGCACTTTTGACATTAATAAAATGTTATTTATTTTAAAATAGTTTCCAGTTATTTAAAACTTAAGTCTAAAAGAACTTGGTGGTAGGAAATCCTAGAGTTTATAGTGAACTAGATATAATCTGTGTTTTGATGTCTAGGGCTTAATGTAGCTGCAGAATCTTCTTCTGTAGCTTCCAGAGTAGGCAATGATCCGCAAAGCCCATCTGAACATTCCCTTATATATCATTATTACCAGCATGTTGGTTAGTGGTACATGTGTTATGATCCAAGAACTGAAATTTGTCCAAATGTAAACCTATTTGTGATATATTTATTTTTTCAATAGGGCTGAAAGAACTTAAGTGTAAGCAGAATAGCTTTTCTTATTTATTTGAACAATATATATTACAGATTTTACAAATACACACCTTTGATTTGGTACTTCCCTTATAGTTCTTTATTTATGATTAAGGTGAGAAACTTGAGGTAATTGGACTTGCGTTCCATCTGGCCCAGAGTTCAGCTTTTTGATCTTGATTCAGTTGTTTTCTTCTTGGACACATTGCCAACGTGCTTGTCACCCTCCTGTGCCCATACCACGCTATTCCTTTGAATGTGTTAGTGACTTCTCATTTACCTGATGTATTCTTTTCTGCCTTCGTAGCTATAAATATGTCTTTAGCCTCTTTCTAGTCATGCTTGAGAGTTCCTCAAGTCATTTAAGACTATCTAGAAAATGATTTCTTTGATGAGTTAGACTTTGAGGGTTTTTTTCATGTTAATGCCTACCTTCCTTCTCTTATGACTGTATGGTAAGGAGAAATTAATCAGCCAACTTTTTTTTTCCCCCCTAGTCCTGGGGCCTGAACTCAGGGCCTGGGCACTGTCCCTAAGCTTCTTTTGCTCAAGGATAGTACCCTACTACTTGAGCCACAGTGCTATTTCTGGCAAAACCCAGAGCTTCATGCAAGCTAGGCAAGCATTCTACCACTAAGCCACATTTCCATCCCTCATCTTTTTCTTATACCCTAGATTCTCCTGATCAGTTTCAGTTCTCACATCACAGATGTCCTGAAGTAATAGATACTAGCAAGGATAAAAAAAGGTTGTTTCATGATCAATATGGGGAGAGCCATACCTCTATTTAGTGAGCTTGAGACACATATCAATTGTAAAGAACAAAAAGATCTCCAATTTTAGATTAGCAATTCCTGATTTTAAATCCTTATGTTGACTTAGGAGTTCTTGGTTCTAACTCTTGTTGTATTCCATGTTAGTTTCTATATCTGTAAAACGATTGGATTTATTTTACAACTTTGGTCTTTTTCTGAATTTCTACTTTGGCAGGAAAAACACCTCTAGAATGAAAATATGAAAAGTAGGACTGGGAAGGTGGCTCAGTGGTAGAGTGCTTGCCTTGCATGCATGAGGCCCTGGGTTCAATTCCTCAGCACCACTTAAGCAAAAGGAAAAAAGCCAGAAGTGGCGTTGTGGCTCAAGTGGTAGAGCGCTAGCCTTGAGCTGAAGAGCTGAGGGACAGTGCCCAAGCCCAGAGTTCAGGTCCCACGACCGGACCCAAAAAAGAAAAAAGAAAATATGAAAAGTAGCAAAATAGAAGTGGCGCTGTGGCTCAAATGGTAGAGTGCTCGCCTTGAGCTGAGGAGCTGAGGGACAGCGCCCAGGCCCAGAGTCCAAGCCCCACAACTGACAAACAAAAAGAAAAAAAAAAAAAAGAAAAGTAGCAAAAGAAAAAGTATCCTTGTGTATCTAGATCAGGGCCTGGGTGCTGTCCTTTAGCCATAGCGCCACTTTGGATGTTTGTTAATTGGAGATAAGAGTCTCACAGACTTTGCTTCTAGGGTAGCTTTGAACTGTGATCCTCACATCTTAGCCTCCTGAGTAGCTAAGATTTTTACAGGCCTAGCCAGAAATGTTTTGTTCTGTATTTTCAGTGGAATCAGGGCTTGAACTTAGGAGGTTCAAGCTGAGCTAGCTTGCTCACAGCTTGTGTTCTTAAATCACACTTCCAGCCCAACCTTTTGTTGGTTAATTGGCAGTGAAGTCTCACATACTTTTCTGCTTGGACTGACTTCAAACTGATTATCCTACCTAAGCCTCTAGAATATAGCTAGGATTATAGGTGTGAGCCACCAGTGTCTGGTAAAGCTAATATAAAAACTACCTACAGATTTGCCATCTACAGTGTAACACAAGATTATGGCATATTCCTTGATGTCTTTGTAATAGTCACTTGTGGCATATAAACGTAAGTATGTGATAGTCTAAATGTAGTTTGTGTTAGGCATCACTTACATTAGAAATACACTTTTTTCTTTTCATAATTGAATTTTTAAAATGAGCACAATTTTTAATGTTATTTTTTGAGAAATTTTAGGTGCACAGCAGAATCAAGTGTAAGGTACAGAGATTTCTCTTATTCTCTGTACATATACAGCTTCCCTACAAAATCCCACATCAAAGGGACACTTCTGTGTTTTTTGTCAGTCATGGGGTTTGAACTCGGGGCTTGGGCGCTGTCCCTGAGCTTTTTGCTCAAGGCTAGCACTCTACCACTTTGAGCCACAGCTCCACTTCTGGTTTTGGGGTGATTAATTGGAGATGAGTTTCATGGAATTTCCTTCCTGGGCTGGTTTCACACTGTGATGCTCAGATCTCAGTCTCCTGAGTAGCTAGGATTACAGGTATGGGCCACCAGCACCCAGTGGGACACATTTGTTAATACAGTGGATCTACATTGACACAGGAGACATATACTTTTGGATGGAGCTGTGTTGACATGTTAACTCCACATACATAAATTAATATACCTAGGAAGACATCATTTTATTCATTTATAGTGTGTTCTGTACTGTCTTATGATACAGTATTGGCATTTATGTCCTTAGTGTTCAGAAAGTGCTGTTGTTTGATTAGATCCCTTGAGTGTACATTGACATTGTATAAATTTTACATTGTTAATTTGTATAAAATGTATTTTTATACATTTTAGTTAACTTTAAAAGTTATTTTACCATTAATTTTACCATTTGGGCTTTGTATTTTTTTGCTATATTTCCTCTACAAATAGAATATATAGGGATGATGTATTGCTAGTTATGATTAATTGGAAGAGACTCTCCAATCTCACTCTTGTCTTGCCTTCAAATAAGTCTCTCACCTTCTACTAGCATAATAAAAATATTTGAATTCCATCACCATTCATTAAAGCCATTCTTTTGGATACATAATCATCCTTTAAGGGAGTTTTTCCAGAATGGATACAGATGGTATTGTACACCTAACTTTTGTGTAAAACAGTTTATTTAATTTGCTTCTGCTTTTGTGTTTAAGAAAACACATGCTAGGATGGAACAATACTCTAGGGCAGGAAGCCTTATCAGTTTCCACTGGTGTTTTATAAGCACTTTGTTTTTATATGTGACCCTAAAGGCTGGAATTGTGTGATGCTGTAAAGACATGGAAAATGGTTCTTTCTTGGGGTTAGAGGAAGTGATGACTAGGTTTTTTTTTTTTTTTTTTTTTCCTGGTAGTATCTGATAATCCCCCTCCCTTTAGCTATTCTAGGCATGTTTAGTTGTCAGGCGTTGTCTGGCTAAATTGCTAAAAATAACAAATAAGGGGGAGGCTGTTCTAAGGCCAGCTCTTGCCACTGTTTGTAATCTGTTTAATTTAGTTCCTAGGAAGAAAGGGTAAAAGGAACATGGTGCTATTCCCATTGAATGGATTTTTTGTTTAAAGTGCTGACAAGAACATTGTTTGAGCTTTCCCTTTTCCTAAACCCCATAGGGCTTGCCTGCCCACATCCACTTATTGTGGGGAGCCTGTGTCCAGGGCTCAAAGAGCATGCTCTTATTCAGTGGTTGTGCTAGAGATTAAACAGGCAATTGTGGTCTTTTGATTGCCTTTTAATGTGGCTTTTGACAGTGGGAATGTGCAGTTAGCCTGTAAGAAAGAGGAGGGAGGGCCGTGATTAGAATTGGTAAGTATATTAAAAAAAAAACATTTTGTTTAGTGCTTTCCCTTAACTAAGTGTTTTGAATCAGGCTCTTTGATAATATTGACCATACATACAATATCTACTCCAATTCACGTGCATTTAACTTTAACCCACAGTATCAGCATAAAAGTTCTGCTTTGATTTGGCTCTGCACTTCTCTGTCTTTAGCTTCTCCCTAATAATAGAAATAACTGTTCATAATACAGAGATAGCAATCTAGTACTTGCTTGTGAAGGTGTTGAAGATCACTGAGGAAGCGATTTAAATGCCTCTCCTAATGCTTGCTGTATATTTAGTGGCTGTGAAAACCAGGTTTAGATATTCGATTAAATTTCTTGTATTCTGCATTCTTTGTTAACTAACCCAAGGATTTTATATTCTGAAGTTAACTGATTTTTTGTATACTGAAGTCTCATTTGAAATTCTTTTCCTTTGGGCATTCATTTTGTTTGGGAGGAGGTGCGGGGGATAGGATTTGAAGGGAAGGTGTTTAAACAACCACTTTAACACCAAAGGTGGGAAATAGGCTGTTTTCACTAGAGATTTTGAAGGAGGACATGGAAAAGTCTTGGGAAAACCCACATTAATGAAGATCCTGGTGTTTACATAAAGCTTTGGGATCTGAGCATATTGACACTGCAGGCTTTGGAAATATTCTTAAACATTTCTTAGGTCATCAATCTGACTTATTACTAAATTCATACATTGTCCAGGTGGGAGATATTGGCAGGTTGGACTAAATTGTTGGTAGTCGAGGTGGTCAGACTCTAGATAGACTTTAAGTAGAGACAAGGGTAAAAGGGAGAGTCAATAAAGACTGAAATTTTGAACCTCTTCCTTCTGCATATAATATTCACTCTTCAGTTGCAGAGGTCTAGGTTGGACTCAAAGGAGAGAGGGGATATTTCACTGGGTTTTTGAAAGTTAGGAAGGAATTTTGCTAGTTGGAGCTGAAGCAGAGAAGAGTACTTTAGAGTGTGTACTGATGTTAGGCACTAGTGGTTCATACCTACAATTTGAGGATCACAGTTCAAAACTAGCCCCAGTAGGAAAATCCATGAGACTTTTTGTTTGTTTTTGTCCGTTTTGGGGCTTGAACTCTGGGCCTGGGCGCTGTCCCTCAGCTCTTCAGTTGTGGGCTAGCCTCTACCACATGAGCCACAGCGCCACTTCCAGTTTTTTGGTAGTTTATTGGAGATAAGAGTCTCATGGACTTTCCTGCCCGGGCTGGCTTTGAACCACAATACTCAGGTCTCAGTCTCCTGAGTAGCTAGGATTACAGGTGTGAGCCACCGGCACCGGGCTGAGACTGTTAACTCTAGTTAACAACCAAAAAGACAGACATGGAGTTGGGACTTAAGTGGTAAGAATGCTAACCTTGAGCAAAAAAGCTGAGGGACAGCACCCTGACCCTGAGTTAAAGCCCCAGGATTGGTAGAAAAAAGAAAAGTCATGTAAAGGAGCAGTGATTGGTCTGCCAGGCTGGAGGGAAAATGAGGCTGGAAAAGTCCAAGAAAGGAACTAAAATGAATGAAATCAGCATTGCTTCTACTTATTTTGTCTAAGGACTACTTATTCCAGGCAAGTTTTTCCCATTGATGATGTGATTCATTCATTGTGGTTTGCATAGAGCATTCCATAGGTAGTAGGCTCCACAGAGATTATCTCACGTCAGACATCCCTCATGTTTATACGAACAGATGTGTTATTGCTAACTCTTAGATCAGTGTTTTCTATTCAGTTTTCAGGCTTCAGAACTAATTTTAAAAGCAAATTATGGCAGGAGGATTATGAGTTTGAAGCTAGTCTGGGCTACATATCAAAACCTTGAGTCAAAAAAAAAAGGCAAATTGGGCTCTTTTTCATGGTGTCTCTTGGCTAGCAGCTACATCAAGATGAAGCCACTGGCTGTCACAGACTCACTGAAGTAGATGATGAACAAATGCAAATTTTGTGCTTTTTGAAGCATATGGTCACAGAAATTGGTGCTGATGCTCTGGTTAGAGAATGGATTATGGGATTTGAATCAGTGATGGGACTAACAAGGTTTTCCCATGAAGTGGGGTGTCTTAGCCCATAACCCGCTGAGTTCACCTGCTACTGAGTCTGGGGTATTCCTGTTACAGACAAAGGAATTACTTGGAGTTACAATGTGTGTGGCAAAATGAGTGTTCTCAACTTATCTTTTTTTGGGGGCGGGGGGGGTCCGGTCGTGGGGCCTGAACTCTGGGCCTGGGCACTGTCCCTCAGCTCTTTAGCTCAAGGCTAGCGCTCTACCACTTGAGTCACAGCGCCACTTCTGGGTTTTTTCTTTTTTCTTTTTTCTTTTTTTTTTGCTTATGTGGTGCTGAGGAATCGAACCCAGGGCCTCAGGCATGCAAGGCAAGCACTCTACCACTGAGCCAACTTCCCAGCCCTGTTCTCAACTTATATAAAAAGAGGAGCAGGAGATACTATGGTGCTCTGTTATTATGGGCCCCAAAGCACTAGCAGAATCTGCAAATATTTCAATCTCTTAAAAAGATGATGACCAGGCTGGGAAGGTGGCTCAGTGGTAGAACGCTTGCCTTGCATACATAAGGCCCTGAGTTCGATTCCTTCGCACCACATAAGCAAAAAGAAAAAAGCCAGAAGTGGTGCTGTGGCTCAAGTGGTAGAGCGCTAGCCTTTAGCTGAATTGCTGAGGGACAGTGCCTAGGCCCAGAGTTCAGGTCCCACGACCAGACCCCCTCCCACCCCCCAAAAAAAATGATGACCACCAGTATGTTCTCAGAAAGTTCTTGAACAATGATTAAAAACCTAGGACCCCGTGCACCCAAGGTTGAACATCATCTTACTTTACATGTCCTACAACATAAATGCTGGCATGGGCCTCTGCAGAAACAGTGTACTAAGAAAAATGATCAAGATGTTACAGAACATGATGAATTTTTGGCCAAGAAAATAAAAGAAGCCAAAGGAATATGCCAGGAACAGATTGCTAGGAGTTAAAGGCTGTCCTCTCTGAGAGCTTCTACTACTGAATCTGGCCAAAAATAAGAATCTTAAAGAGTAACAAATAAATGATCAGACTTCAGAGTGAGGGTAAAAAGAGTTTGGTTCGGGCCAGCTTATAGATGAGATACTACTGAATACACAGGGGAAAATGTTGAATAGACGGTTACTGAACAAAGTTAATAATTATCTCAAGGAGCTGTATGCAAAGTGTCCCCCATATGTGCACCCCCCAACAAAGAAATTGTTTAAAAATGGTCAATTTATAGGTGGTATTTAAAGTCACAGAAGTAGATTCAGTTAAGAGAAAAGGATTGCTAGGATTCATACACTGGAAAAAGGACAAGGATTTATTCACTGGGTCATTGCAGTAAATGTAAAGAGGTATGAACAAATGTGTAGTGTGAGACTTAATAACACTGCTTGCCCATGTGGCAAACCTCTGCTGAGAAGGATGGAGACAAACACCCTCTATGGTTAGGAGGCTGCTCGTGTGTGTGTGTGTGTGTGTGTGTGTGTGTGTGTGTGTGTGTGTGTGTGTGTGTGTGTGTGTGTGTGTGTGTGTGTGTGTGTGTGTGTGTGTGTGTGTGTGTGTGTGTGTGTGTGTGTGTGTGTGTGTGTGTGTCTGTGTCTGTGTCTGTGTGTCTCTCTCTCTCTCTCTCTCTCTCTCTTTCTCTCTTTCTCTCTCTCTTTCTCTCTTTCCTGGGTCTGTCTCTGAGCTGCCTTTTGCTCAAGGATAACACTCTACCCCTGGAGTCAGGTCACAGCACTACTTCAGTTTTTGTCTGAGTAGTTTGTTGGAGATATAAGAGTTTCAGACTTTCCTGCCCAGACTGGCTTCAAACCTCGATCTTCAGGTATCAGCCTCTTGTGAAGCTAGGATTTACAGGTGTGAGAGCCACCAGCGCCTGGCAGGAGGCTGCTTTTTCTTTTTTTTCTTTTTAAATGGGTATTCAGATCCCTGACTTTGAGGTCGCAATAGTAGCTGTCGGTTGTATTTGTCCGGAATTACATGTATTGTGTGGTCTTCCTTACTAGTACAGACCCTGAAGCACGACACTTTTCCTTGGCTCAGAAAAGCAAGTTTGTTCTTCTTGGGAGGGAATACAGAATGTAGAAATTGACACCAGATTAAGCTCAGAGCCCCTGCTTTGCCTGTGGGACCTCGCTTCTGGCAGGGAATGGCTGAGTACATTATAAGATCCTTTTAGGAACCTTTAACGTTGAAAAACTGCTTCAGGGGCATAGTAGCTCAAACCAAAGCCTGGAAAAACAAAACAAAAACTAGTTCAAAACTATTTGGCGTGTTTGCTTTTGTCTATGAAAGTATTCATCTCCTGGCTGGCCTCTCAATTCTTGATTCTCCTGCCTTAGCCTCCTAAGTGTTTATAGGCTTGTACTACTATGCGTGTCTTGGCAAGATTTTGTGTCTTCTATACTTGATTGTTGTTTTTTTAAATTCATTGTTCAAAGGGGTTTCATTTTAAGTTACCAGTATATAAGTGCATTGCATCTTGGTCATCTCCTATACTTAAGGAATACCTTTATTCCCTGTGCATACTCTCACACATTACACACATACTTTCTTCCTGTCCTTGAGACTCAGGTATGTTCTGAGAAACACTTCAACCTTTGAAAACTTGTAGTTACCTTAAGAATTCCTTAGCAAGAATCATAAGGCCTTGGCTTAGTAAGGTAGAATTTGAACACATGGCTATGAATCTGAATTTTTTTTTTTTTGGGTCTGGTCATGGGGCCTCAATTCTGGACCTGAGTGCTGTCCCTCAGTTCTTCAGCTCAAGGCTAGCGCAAGGCTAGCGCTTTATCACTTGAGCCACAGAGCCACTTCTGGCTTTTTTATTTTTTCTGCTTTTGTGGTGCTGAGGGATCGAACCCAGGGCCTCATGTGTGCAAGGCAAGCACTCTACCACTGAGCCACCTTCCCAGCCAAAATCTGAATTCTTAACTCTGCCACTTACTGCCATCATACGTAAATTTAGTGTTTTTGAGCCTAAAAATTGTCTCTATAAAGTGACAGTAGCAATGATGTTGGGATGGAGGGGATAATAAATACCATTAGTTTCCTGCTCAAGGATGAAAACAATGGAAGGGCAGACAGACAAAAGAATTGTATCTTAAAAAAAAAGTCTATTTTACCTTTATTACTTATTAAGAGTAGCTAGTAGCTGGGTGCTGGTGGCTCATGCCTATAATCCTAGCTACTCAGGAAGTTTAGATCTAAGAATTAAGGTTCAAAGTTATCCTAGGAAGCCAACTCAGCAACCCTTTTTATTTCTAATTAATCAGTAAAAAGCTGGAACATAGGAGCATGGCTTAACTGATGGAGCATCAGTGTGGACCTAAAAGCCAAATGAGAATCTAAGGACTTAGTTCAAGTCCCAGTACTGGTGTACATACAAAAAAGGTTGAAGAATGTGGTTTATGATGCAACAATAATGATACCAGAGTAAGAAATATAAATGAAAGGTGGGACAACCAGAGGTCTTTCTGCAGAGGTAGGCAGAGCCTGATATCAGAGAATTGTGTACTTTTGTAAGCAAGTAGCTTTTTGCAGAGTGGGAGAACTGAGGGGAATAAGTGTATCTTCCCTCATAGAAAGTACCTGCCTGGTGAGTTGCTACTTATAAATCACTTACACTATACTTGGTATATGGTACGTATTGAGTTCAAATTTTATTACTGATTGAGCATATTGCCACTAAGTGCTTATAAGATAAAAAGGTATTTTTAATTAGGGTAAAAAGACATAAAAATGTAAGAAAGTTAAATTAACACATACCTATCTACTCACCACCAAAAACTGACAAATGTTAGCTGGTGATTTTCTTTGCTCTGCTAAAGATCTAACCCAAGTCATTGTACATGCTATGCGAGTGCACTATCACTGAACTATAACCCACAGCCCTAGCATTCTTTTTTTTTTTTTTAATCATCCCTTCCTCCGCCCCCCTCAATTTCCTCACCTAAGGCTGTTGGAAACTTTTTGTTGTTGTTGTTGGTCGTGGGGCCTGAACTCTGGGCCTGGACACTGTCCCTCAGCTCTTCAGCTCAAGGCTAGCAGTCTACCACTTGAGCCACAGTACCACTTCTGGCTTTTTTCTGCTTATAGAAGTCTACCACTTGAGCCACAGTACCACTTCTGGCTTTTTTCTGCTTATGTGGTGCTAAGGAGTCGAACCCAGGGCCTCATGCATGCAAGGCAAGCACTCTACCACTGAGCTACCTTCCCAGCCCAGCCCTAGCATTCTGTAGTACTTCGTTTATTATTGTTGTTGTTGTTTTTAAATGCCTGTATGGGGTTTGAATTCAGGACCTTGACATTGACACTATCTCTCTTTTTTTGTTCAAGGCTGGTGCTCTACCACTTGAACCACAGCTCCACATCTGGGCTTTTGCAGAGTCTCATGGACTTTCCTGGCTTTGAATTATGATCTCCAGATCTTAGCTTCTTAATAGTTAGATTACAGGTGTGTAAACTGCCAGCACCCAGTTACTTTTCTTTTCTTTTCTTTTCTTCTTCTTCTTCTTCTTTTTTTTTTTTTTTTTTTTTTTTTTAAATAGAACAGTACTGAGACATTGTATCATCCCTCCTTCCTGCATACCAATATCATTGCCATTAACCAGAAGCAACCACTATTGAGTTTGGTCTGCATCTTATATTTGATGGATGGCATCATGTTGTTCTTACCTTTTATGTTTACTTTTTCATTCCATAGCAGGTTTTTGAACTCTTACCTAAACTAAAAAGCATAAACGATTCATTTTTAAGCTACCATTAGAACATACAATTTTCTATGTTTTCTTTGAAGCATCCACTGTTGGTGTAGTATACATTATGTTTGTGTGGTCAAAAGCCTGAAGTCTGCTTCTTCAAGAAGTGTAAATAAAGCCCTGAGTAGGACTAAATGGATTGGTTTGATGTCAGTGATATCTGCTGCTTTTACTTCTAAATAGTCATGGTCTTTGGTGAAGCCATCTCAAGAACTTGGTGCCTCTGTCCATGTTTTGGATGGAGATCACATGTCCTTCTTACAGTCAGAATCAAAGAAGGGGAGACCTGAGTGGGAACGCAGGCCCAGGTTCTAGACTCCAGCTACTATATCATTCATTTGGAGTCTGAAAAAAAGATTCTTAAGGTTATTCTCATTAGAGTAGCCGGACATTCTAATATATGTGGTGTGCTCCCTGCTTCTCTCAGACACTTTTTGAGTCAAGGGACTAAGTGGTTTTCTAATTGGCCTGTCATCTGAAAGTTGAAGAAAGGGCAAAGTGAAAACCACCCTTTGAATCATGTTTGCAAAGAGAATTGTGCCAAGGCTCTTTTATTACTTCGGTATCATTATAAATTTAATTGGTCTTATGTCAGCTACTTAGATCAGAGCTAATAACATATGAAACTATATTCTGTTTACATCAGTTCCATGGTAACTTGGTGGGTGTGGAGTTGGGGACAAGTGACAACTGTGACGTTTGGTCTGTTGAGTGATTTCATCATGGTCTGAGCTCTGAGCACCCTGGATGGGTGATGTGGACCTGACCTCTTACAATGCTTCTCAGAGCACTCTCCTATGAATAAAGATCTTGGGTTGCTTGTCTAACCTGCAAAGTTAGCTTAGAGTTGGAGTATATCCTTTTCTTGGGTGATACTGACAAGTACAACTACAAGTTTTCTCTTTCTTAATTAAGAGAGCCATAGTTTTTGGAAAGCCTTATAAATAGCTCTTTGATAAGGGAGCACATTTGCAGTTCTCCAATTCTGCCCTCTGCTGACCCATACGAATCAGCCCAGGCGGTGCCTATGAGTCATGCATCTGTGCTTGTTTTCACTGTCTCTAGGTCCTTTTATGGGTTTCCGGTTGCCATATCTCTATTTTTTTAGTTGCATAAATATGTTACTCGATTGGAAAGTGGCGATGTGATTACATAGACCTTTCCCTACCCTTGTTTGTCTCTTGGCTCTTCCAAAGTACCTCATTGACTCATTAAATGGTTAGTGCTTCTGCTTGCACCACTAATTTTTAGAAATAAATTTGTCACTTTATTTTACCCTGGCCAGTTTGTATATATATTACTGTGAAGTCTTTGGGTGGAGTACAGACTATTTGGTGATGAAAATAATTTGTCAGGAAGTGGCTTGGCCAATCCTGTTGTCAGACACAAGAGATTTAATGTTCCGTCTTTGCCCTCTACTGTGCTGTGCAGCATTTTGAGAATAGCTTCCCCCCCATTTTTTTTGGGGGGGGGGCGGTCCTGGATCTTGAACTGAGGATCTGTGCACTGTCCATGAGCCACAGCTACATTTTGGCTTTTTGGTGTGTAATTGGGGATAATAGTCCCACGGACTTTCCTGCCTGGGGTAGCTTTGAACTGTGATCTTCAGATCTTAGCCTCCTGAGGAGCATGAGCCATCAGCATCTGGCAGAAGTTACTTAAAAAACCCACACGGGGAAGGTGGCACAGTGGTAGAGTGCTTGCCTTGCATGCATGAGGCCCTGGGTTTGATTCCTCAGCACCACATAAGCAGAAAAAGCTGGAAGTGGCACTGTGGCTCAAGTGGTACAGCACTTGCCTTGAGCTGAAGAGCTGAAGGACAGCGCCCAGGCCCGGGGTTGGGGGGCAGTGGGGGCTGAGGAGGGAGGCACACAGGTGGAGGCCTGGCTTAGTTGGTAAAATGCCAGCCAATGAGCAAAAGCAAATGAGTTCAAGTCCCGGTCTAGGACAAAACAACAAAACAGTCCTTTGGCCAGGTTCCAGTGGCTCACCTTTAATCCTAGCTACTCAGTGGCTGAGATCTGAGGATCATGGTTCAAAGCCAGCCCAAGCAGGAAAGTACGTGAGACTCTTCAGTTAAACACCAAAAAAGCTGGAAGTGGAGCTGTTGCTCAACTGTAGAGTCCTAGTCTTGAGCATAAAAGCTCAGGGACAGCATCCAGGCTTTGAGTTCAAGCCCCAGGATAGATGTGCCCTTGTGCACACATGCACACACATACTCACACCAAAACTTGAAGTAAAATTTATGTAACATAAAATTTACTGTGTTGCATAATGGACACCTACTCTCTAATTATTGTTCCCAAAAGAAACCCATTACACTCACCATTAAGCATTGACTTCCCATTCTCCCACCACACAGCAACCATTTCTCTGTTTCCATCTTTGTAGATTGTCTGGTTTTTGTTGTTGCTGCTGTTTCGTAGTACTGGGCTAGAGCTTTCTGTAATACTGGCCTCGTGCTTTCTAGGCAGACATTCTATTGCTGAGTCATACCTCCAGCCTACATTATCTGTTCTTGATGCATATATACATATATATATATATATATATATATAAAAATAAATGTACATATACATATATATAATGTGGCTTTTATGTCTGGCGTCTTTTATTTAGTTGAGGTATTTTCGGAGCTCATCCATGTAGCATTCAGTATGTCATTCCCTCTTTAGTCTAAATATTCTATTGTATAAACATACCACAGTTTATCCAGTTGATGTAAACTTTCATTTTTTTCCCACTTTTTGGCTCTTCTGTGTAAGGTTACAGTGACCATTCACAAATTTTCTTTGAATACCTGTTTTCATTTCTCTTGGGTATGTACTTCAGAGTAGAATTGCTGGGTCATTTAATGTTTTAAGTTTTTGAATGACTGGCTCCTGCAGCAGTTATACCAGTTTACATTTGTACCAGCAATATATGAGAGTTCCAATTTCCTGACATCCTTGTCAGTATGTTATTTTCTGTTTTTAATTATAGCAGTCCTTGTGAATGTAAAGTCATTATGGATTTTTTTTTGGGGGGGGAGGGCAGTCCTAGGGCTTGAACTCAAGGCCTAGGCACTGTCCATGAGTGTTTGTGCTCAAGGCTAGTGCTCTAAGCACGTGAGCCACAACTCTACTTCTGGCTTTTTTTGGGGGTGGTAATTTAGAGATAGAAATCTCATGGATTTTGTTTTCCTGGCTAGCCTCAAAGCATGATCCTCAGATCTTCAGCCTCCTGAGTAGTTAGGATTACAAGCTTGAGTCATTGGCTCCTGGCCTTAAATCATTTTTTAACTTTACTGTCTATTAGGGTATGTTTATTGTATTTCTTTCTTTCTGTTGGTTATGGGGTTTGAACTCCGGGCCTGGGCTCTGTAGCTCTGTCACTGAGCTCTTTTGTTCAACTTTGAGCCATAGTCCCACTTCCATTTTTCTGGCGGTTAATTGGAGATAAGAGTCTCACAAACTTTCCTGCCCAGGCTGGCTTAGAATCATGATCCTCAGACCTCAGCCTCCTGAGTAGGTAGGATTACAGGTGTGATCTACCGGTACCAGGCTTGTTGCCTACTCTTAATACTTTTCCAACATTGTTTTTCAATGCAGGACTTCTCAACTTTGTTTATATCACAATAGTCAGAGATTGTATGTACTCTATTCACCGGAGTATCTGGTGAAGGGTGGTCAGCCGCAGCAGCTGCCTGGGGGGCTTTGGCTGCCTTGGTCTAGGGATGTGTATCTAGAATGCATCTGTTGTCTGTTCATGACATGACTGCATTCTGTGGGGAGCTGCATTCTGATTCTTGTTCTACACTTCAGCTGGATTAAGAATGTTTTCAATGGAGATTTGGCTTTTGTCACTTCTTAAAATGAAAACTTTGTGGATATCTGTTGTCTTCAAAATAAATAACCCTTTTGAATTAGGTATATAATTAAAGCCTAATTTTAAAAATAAGTGTACTTCAACAATATAATTTTAGAATAAAGTTTTATTTTCTGGATAAGATATAGTTAATTATATCAAATTTAAATGTTACCTTATAATAGTAAATTCCTTAAGAAGGATATTTAAACTTCTTTGAGTATTTCCTACCCCCTCCAAGACATCAAAACATTGTAATCTTGTATTAACTAATCTTCTATGTGAGTTTTGCCTTATTAAACATTGTGCCTTATTTTCTTAAGTTTTGTTGAAACCAGCTCTACATTTGTGAAAATAACAGTATTTTATTCTTAATGAATATCTTAAAAAAATCTAAAATCCTTTTAATGTTTGTATTTGCCTATTATTGCTTATCTGTTTATTGAACTTTCAATACATGAATCCATTAAAAATGGCTTAAAAACTGGCATAATTTGACTCAGTTTCCCTAGTCTCATCTCTGTGTGTTTTCCTTCTCTTGCTTCCTCCCTGTCTCCCTTTCTTCCTTCCCCCTCTCCCTTCAAGTTTACTCAGTTCCAAACACACTGTGCTCTGTGTGACCTTTGTACATGCCGCTCCATTCACTGCCCAGGAAATATCCCCTCCCCCCCCCCCCCACTTGAAACTGCCACATAGTTAATCCTTGCTTGTCCTTTAGACCTACATTCAAAAGTGCCTGATCCTTGATTGTATCAGGTGTTTGCTCTATTAGACTGGGCTTTTCCTGAGAGCCCTTATTCCAATAGTAATTTGGTGTCTATGCCCTAGGACAGTGAATAGGTGTATGAGCTAGTTACCGCTCTAATCTCAGTGGTCTTAGGGTCTGACATGAACTGGGTGTTAGTAAATCTTGACTAAATGAATATGTGCCAGTTCTTGGTGCTAGGGGTGAAGATGAATTAGATCAGACAAGTTCTCTTATCTTTGGGGAACTTGTGCTGAGATGTAGACAGTATAGAAATAAGCAAGAAACTGTCATGTAGAAAGGTGATATATATTAATATTTATTATATATAATATATGTTATACTTTATGTTAGTATATATAATGCATTATGTATATATATTCCCCCCTGGTCCTGGGGCACGAGCTCAGGGCATGGGTGCTGTCCCTGAGCCTCTTTGTGCTCAAGGCTAGCGCTCTACCACTTTGAGTCACAACAGTTCTGGTTCTCTGGTGATTAATTGGAGATAAGAATCTCATGGACTTTCCTACCTGGGCTGTCTTTGAACCATGATTCTCAGATCTTGGCTTTCTGAGTAGCTAGGATTACAGGCATGAGCCAGTAGCACCTGGCAGAGGGTGATATTTTAGAGTTTGTAGGGATGGACTACCTTCAATTGAGTAGCCACGAAGACCTCTTTGTTAAGGACAAAATTTCTGCCACACTCTGAGTAAAAAGAAACAGCCTCTTAAAAATATCTGGAGGAAGAGTGCTACAGGTGGAAGGTACAATAGTCACTGTTTTAAGATGGGTGAAAATTTGGTGGATTGTAAGCAAAAGCATGAGAGATCATGAAGGTATAGGGCCTTATTGTCCAGGTTTGGATTTTATTCTAAGTGTGATGGGAAGCTGGAAGAGGATTTTGAGCAGACTTAAGTCAGGAGGGAGTTTTTGTTTTGTTTTGTATTTGTATTTGTTTTTATAAAATATTTTATATATTATACATATATTTAATATATCCTTCCTTTCTCTTTTTCTTTCTTTCCCCTCCCTTTCCCCTCTCCTTTCCCATTCTCTTTCCTCACCGCTTTCTCCCACTTCACCAGTAGAAGGTTTTTGAGCAGATATTTATTCTGTTAAGGTATCCATTATAAACCTTCAGGCTTGGGCTAGGATGGTACAGTGGAGTTAGAATAATATAGATTAGAATTGCATTTGGAAGTTAGTAATATTTGCTGATAGAGGTTGAGTTTGAGGAAAATAAAAGAATTGGACATAGCTTCTGTATTTTTTGCTTTGTTTTCATGGTTTTTCAGTTGAGTGCCATTCACTGAGATGATTATAAATCAATGGTCTTTGTTGTAAACACATTGAGTTTTGTAAAGAAGGGGATCTGAAAATCAAGAATTAAGGGAAGTCAGGGTTGGCGATATAATTTGAAGGTCTGAGGCAACTGAGCGCATCTAGGAGGTGGCACTGAAGGGGTGGAGAGCAAGCATCGCAGTGATATCAAAGGAAGAAAGGGTGTGGTGCCATGAAAGCTAAGAGAGGAAAGTATTTTGAGAATTTTGCTGAGTGCTGTTGATTGAGTTACATGATTATAGAGAAGTGCCCACGCTTTGGGCAGTGGACAGATCCCTAGGCCTGGATCACACAATCAGTTCATTAGAGCAGATGGATGAGTGCTGGAGAGCACTCATTAAGAGGCAGCTATTAAAACACTTAAAGAAATTTTTCTGAGAAGGGGGCTATGAGGTCACAGAAGGATTTATCTATTTATTGTTGGTGTTACTAGGGTTAGAATCCAGGGCTTCTCACTTGCTAGACAGATACTTTACTGCTGAGCAAGGCCTCCAATCCCTTTCTGCACTGGTTGTTGTTGTTGTTATTATTATTACAGTTATTATTGTGGGTCTTGAACTCAGGGCCTGGGCATTGTTCCTGAGCTCTTCTGCTCAAGGCTAGCACACTACCACTTTGAGCCATTTCTGGTTTTCTAGTGGTTACTTGGAGATATGAGTCTTACAGACTTTACTGCCTTAGGCTGGCTTTGAACTGTGTTCCTCAGATCTCAGTCTTTGGAGTAGCTAGGATCACAGGTTTGAGGCACCAGCTCCCGGCTGCAATGGTTATTTTTGAAATATGATCTTGCTTTCTGCCCAGACATTCACCTAGACCACAACAATCTAGTTTAGGCATCCTATTTAGCTGGGATGACAATACACACCATTTTGCCCAGCCATAGTTGAGAAGTAGTCTTGAGAACTTTTCTATTCAAGGTGGCTTTGGATCATGATCCTCCTCATATCAGCCTCTGAAGTAGTTAGCTACCAACACATAGCTAAGAAAGTCAATCCCCCCCCCCCTGTAATATTTGCCTACCCAAGAAGGATCTTTCAGAAAAAAATAAAGTTAAGAAGAAAGAGGAAGGATAACAGTGGGAATAAAGTACTTGGGGATGCAATCAGTGCTTTACTGGAAGGATTCTGTTTTGATTCCTATGAAAACCCAGGGGCATTCTCTATTACAACAGCAGAAAGAGGCCATATATATGAGCATAATAGGTCCAATAGTAAATTTGAAGAAGAGTGACCATCAGATTGCTTTTATTTTCCCTTTGAGCTGAGAAGAAGAGAGGTAGAAGAGGTTTGAGGAGACAAAGTACAAAATTATTTTGGAGAACAGATAAGTTAATAGAATTTCTGTACAATACAGAGTGTCATTTGAGATTCATGGCTCTGCATCTGAAGAAAGAATAGTCAGCAGGGTTATTTTCCCCTAGTGCCATTCAGCTGTAAAGGCATGGGATGGGAAGGCAGTTTGGTCTAACCTGGGTTGACATTTTGCCAAGTAGATGCAGCAGAGTGAGGAGGCCAAGGAAAAAGAGTAGGAAATAGATATGAATGAGGGATAAGCTGGGTAAGGGGAGAATTTATGGAAGCGTAGTACACGGTAAGTGTGAGGAAGCTGAAAAAATGCTAGCGGAGAAGTATCACACGTGAGCTGGAAGAACACGAGGTGGTGGGGTGAAATTAAAATTTCTAAGGTGTTGACAGGACCTAGAGCATTTTCATGGGCAAGATGGCTGATGTGGGGAGTGGGAAGTACAGTAATAATTATGAGGGGAGAGAAGGTTCTGGAAGAACTCAACTTGCAAGGTGCAGCAGTGGTGTGGATGAAGATGATGCCAGCAACAAATAAGGGTTCATACATACACAAGCTGTTGTTGGAAAGGGAATTGGGTGAGAAAGCATAATGTCATGAATTTCAGAAGCCAGTTATTGAAGGAAAAAGCAGGAGAAATGATTTGGCAGTGAGGTGAATGAATGGAAAGATGGATGAATGGAAACTTAGGCTTTTATTAGACAGTTTTCATTGAAAGTTAAAATCTCTACTGTATTGCATTCTACCTTTTAAAGCTACATCTTTTATTTTTATTTTTTTTTAAGAAGACAGGTTGGCAAATTGGCGAGGCCTGGCAGGCCATAGCCAGCGAGGTCGCAGCCGGGCCTGTGAGTCACACCGTACCACTGCCTCCCACATCGTCTATGGCTGCTTTTGTTATAGTTGTAACAGGCCTAAAATATTTCTTATCGGGCCCTTTATAGAAAGAGTTTATTGATTGTGATTTATGCGGTGATTCATACAATTCATGGAACCTCAGAATCATCTGGGGGGGGGGGGCTACAAAACATAGATTGGGCTCTCCTTCAGCATTTCTGATTCCGCGAGTCCGGCTTGGTTCCCAAGAATGTACATTTCTCATAAATTCCTGGATAAGGTTTCTGGGATAGAAAGAATACTTTAAGAGCTGTTGCTTTTAAGATAGTGATTGAGTTCCTTTTCCCTTTGATTTTTGCTAAACCGAATGTCTCAGACCAGCCTACTTGAGCACCTATCACTTGGCATGATTTACTAGCTTGCCTGTTTTAGGCCTGTGCCCTAAATGATAATGATTCTTTGGACTGTGCCTGGTGGTCAGTGCCATTTCCATTGGACTAGTTGTCCCTCTTGGCTCTGCACTTAGCTATGAAATTCTATCTTGTCCTTTCCCTGATGTCTGATAGCCTGAAGCTTAAATGGAGCTGATACAGTAGGAAGGCTCATGGACTATGGAGGGACTCGCCACTAAGGTGCAGAAGAAATAAGATTTCCTCCCAGTCTATCTCTGCTATAAGGTGCTTGAGCAGTGTGGAGGTTTGTCCTGGCAGATTGAGTTGGGGTGGGGACCAGCAGGTGGTTAGGAGAGATTTACATCCTTTATGGTAGCAGTGTCAGTCCTCTAGCAGGTAAATCAGGCCAACGAGAAAAACAAGGTCTGTGCTTACCCATACCAAGTCATTTGTGCCTATGCTTGCTCTATCTTTGTAGTCTCCCAGCTCAGCAGTCATTTTAGAGGCTAATGGGTCTTTGATGGGAAAGATGTTCTAGTGCATTCACAAGTGGCTAGCCAACTTCTACTCCCAGCCCAGGTTTTGCCTCCTTTTCCTGTTCAGCCTCCCTCATGCATTCAGTCATGGGAGCACTTGTCTTCCCTGAGCTCTGCCCAACTCCTGCTGGCCCCAGCTCCCCTCTACCTCTCCCCTTTGTTCTCAGCTTGTGCTTGTCCTCCCCACTGCCATCCACATTTTGCTGTCTGCCAAGACAGGCTTCCTTAGCCTTCAGTGAATTCTTGGCTTCTTGTTAATTTTCCCCATGGTAGGTGGCAGGCACTCTCTTCTGCAGAGTGAGAGGAAAAAAATCAGTGAGCCGGGCACCGGTGGCTCACGCCTGTAATCCTAGCTACTCAGGAGGCTGAGATCTGAGGATCACGGTTCAAAGCCAGCCCGGGGCCGAAAACTCTGTGAGACTCTGATCTCCAGTAAACTGCTAGAAAACCTGAAGTGGCACTGTGGCTCAAGCGGTAGAGCACTCGCCTTGAGCTGAAGAGCCCAAGGGTTCAAGCCCCACGACCAACAACAACAACAACAACAAATCAGTGAGAGTCTTGGGCTTTTAATTTGAATACAACTGGCAAGACAATGAGAAGGTAGCCCTGGCTTTCAGTTTTCTCATTAGTAATAGAGTTGTCAGGGGTCTACAGAAGCTTGAAGATAGATTGAACACAAGGGAGAAATTGGGTAGGTCAGAGCAGAAGGTTTCTGAAGACAAAGATCGCACGAACATTAGGGACAGAAGGGAACTTAGGATGGGTCTTATGTGTTGCTTCCAAAGCCTGAATTGGAGACAGGCCAACTAGAAGGGCTTGTCAGTCTACCATGTCTCCTCTTTCCCCTGAACTCCGTTTTACTTCTTCTATTCGTTTGTTTTGCCTTGATGAGTTCATTTGAAGAAAGGGGCCTGTGGCTAAGAAGAGCAGGGAGGCCTGGTGAGGAGATACACTGGTGTTGTGCAGATCTTCACTTTGCAATTGGAAAGAATCCGAGGAAAAACGTTTCTAATCGCTAGGTATGGTGGTTCATGCTTCTAATACCAGCACTTAGGCTGAGGCAGGGGGATTAGAAGTTCTAGGACAATCTGAGGTACTACTTATCAGACTTAGAACAACAAAACCCCCCAAACATGACAAACTCATTATAGAGAAAGCTGGGGACAAAGTTTCTAAGAAAAGACAAAGTCTGTAGATAGTGTCATAAGATGAATTACCTCAGAAGTCTAATTGAGAAATGGTCGTGTTGGGACAGTTCTAGAGACTTGAGCCTCTTCCCTTTAGCGAGAATGAAGGGGCCCCTTACTCTGCCTCCCAGAAAATTGAACCTTCAGCTGATGAGCAGTAACTCTAGCAATGTCACTTCCCTAGCCACGCTACCCTACAGGAAGCCTCAGAATTTCTCAGAATAAGAATGTTGCTGCAACCAGAGCTTTGTGGTTTGATGCCACTAGAGAGACTCCTGGGGACAGAAGGAAGGGCCTCAGCAAGACGCAAAGCTGCTGCCATGCGGGAGGGGAGTGCAGGCAGCCCGGGACTGCTGTGGAAGGCGTGGCTTCCTCATGCCCTGTGTTCACGGGACAGTGCTTGTCTCATGCAGCTCACTGAGACCCTGAGGATGACATCTGAGGGAGCAGTTCCTTAAGTATTTCAGAGCTGGGGCATGGGAAATGAAGGCGATTTGTTTTAAGTTTCAGTTTTGAATCTGTGTATAGCTAAGGGCAAGATACTGGAAGTCTGTGTCCAAACCAGAAAACCTCTGTGGAAGATGGTTGCTTTCTGCCTTTGCTGCTTCTGGTGCATGTTCATTTATTCAAGTTGGAGGAACACTAAAAAGGAGCAGTGTGACTACAAGTAAACCCATTCAGATTCATTCCTATAGCAAGTGATGCAGTTATATGCCAGTCATTCTTCTAGACGCTAGGCCGCTATCATGAGGCAGAACAGAGTCCTGTTTGTAGACCTTTTTAGGGAAGCCAGGCACATAGTGACTTTGTTTTAGAGAGTGATAAGTGCTGCCGAGAGAAATTTTGTTGAGAATTGGACATAGTAAAAAGGTCTTTCAGGTAAGGTGACCCTTGAGAAAGGTCTGAAAGAGTGGCACTTAGGAGGTCATAAGGGTAGAGCCCTGGGGCTGGGAAGGTGGCTCAGTGGTAGAGTGCTTGCCTTGCATGCCTGAGGCCCTGGGTTCGATTCCTCAGCACCACATAAAGAAAAAAGCCAGAAGTGGCACTGTGGCTCAAGTGGTAGAGCGTTAGCCTTGAGCTGAAGAGCTGAGGACAGCGCCCAGGCCCAGAGTTCAGGCCTCACGACCGGACCCCCCCACCCCCCAAAAAAGGGGGAGGGGAGTAGAGATTTTGGGTAAGATTAGTGCCCTTTTAGGAGGGAAGCTCATTTGCCCTTCCACTATGTGAGGACACCATGAAAAGGGGCCATTTGTGGACAACCGGTCTTGACCAGGAACAGAACCTACTTGATCTTGGATTTTCTAGACCCAGAACTGTGACCCAGAACTATTAAGCTGCTCAGTCGATGGTATTTTGTTTCAGTAGCCCATAGACAACAAGGCTTTGCTTTGAACTGGATGAGCTGGGAAGCCATCTAAGGGCTTTAGGTTTAAAAGCTGACACTGGCATTGTATGTAGAAGGAACTAAGGGTCAAGAGCAGAAGAAAGTGGACTTCCTAGGAGGCTCTTCATTAAGGTCAAATTCGGTATACATTTTGGACAAGGTTAATGGGATTTTTGCTTGGCTGGATGTTGCTATTAAAGATGATTTAAGGATAATGTAAAATGTTTTTATTTAGAACAATTACCAGAATGGAATCGTCAATTATAGAAATGTGAGAAGACTGTAGTCCTTAGAATTTCTGACTTGAGCAGTTTTAGGAATGAGCTGTGGAGATCCAAGGAGGAAAATGGTTAACGTAATCACTGGCTCCTTAATTTTCTTACTCTCTGAAAGCCTCATCTGTGTTTCAACCAGTTCTGCATTGATTTAAAAAAATTTTTTTTATAATTTCATTGAGATTAAATGATTACATAAATTTCACAGTATTGTAGGATAGTGATATTTAGTTAAAGTTACAAACACATTTTAACCTTCATAAAGCAAGTTGTCATTTCTACATTGATTTTTTTTGGGATAAGTGTAATCCCAACATATGAACTTTTAGGGACACTTAATCTAGGCTAGGGCTCTGAAACTCAGTGTGGTGAGAGCTAAGTCAGGATAGGGTCCTTTGGGTCTGGAAGACCCTTGTCTCCACACACAATCCTTTCTTGATTTCCTAACTGTATAACAAGTTATCACAGCGTTGTCAGCTGGGAATGTGGCTGAGTGATAGAGTACTTGCCTCGCATGCATGAAGCCCTGGGTTTGATTCCTCAGCACCACATAAACAGAAAAAGCTGGAAGTGGTGCTGTGACTCAAGTGGTAGAGTGCTAGCTTTGAGCAAAAGAAGCTCAGGGACAGTGCCCAGGCCCTGAGTTCAAGCCCCAGGACTGGCCAAAACAAAACAGAAAACACACAGCAATGTCTTCTATCATGGTTCTGGAAGTTAGAGGACTCCAGAATCAAGGTGATACATGGCTACGCTCTTGTCTGAAATTCCTTGGGAGGAATCCTTTCTTAACCTCTTCCAGAGAAATTGCTTCAGTTTCTGCTCCTTTCCATACATGGCATTTTCCTTCTCTGTGTCTGTCTCCACATGGCCTTCTTATAAGGACATGAAACACTGGTCTGAGTCCACGCTAATTCAAGATGACCTCACTTTAACAGGGTTAACACCTACGAAGACCCTCTTTCCCAGTAAGATCATGTTAACTTGTAGCAAGGATTTGCGTTTGTGTGGTTTTTTTGGGGGGTGAGGGTGAGAGACAGTTTACCTCACAGAACATGCTTTGGTTTCAGTTTGAGGATCTTCTGGGCTCAGATGTGCTTGTGGATGAGACACTATTGAAATAGTTAGAAAATGGGTCTCACTATGCTAGGAGTTGCCTCTGTCTCTTGGAATTAATTTTCTAAAAAGAATTTCCCATTAAGTTCATTTATATTGTTATTTTAGAAACTTAAAGACCTTAGGAATATATAAGTAGTACGCTTCATGAAAGTAAAAGAAGGAAGAATGTTACAATATGGAATAAAGTATTTTTATAACTGAGAATGACAACCTGAATTTGTCCAGAGGCCTGGAGTAGTCGGGCAGAGAAGTCTGTGCTGATGTTCAAGTTTATAGTTTTGCCAGCTGTGACATTAGCAGAGATTGAATGCAACAGACCCCAGAGTCCCTGAGCGCAGGCAATGGCAGGGAAAACCTTTTTTTTGCCAGTCCTGAGCTGGGCCCAGAGTTGCCCAGGAGTACGTGGCGCTTCCTGTGTGACTGCTGTTCCCTCTGTGCAACACCCAGGTGTGCATTCTTCAATGATGTGTCAGGATTTATTGGTATGTGCCTCTTTTTAAGTCCCAAGTAAACGCTAGGGTTGTTTATCAAAGGAAGTTCAAGTTCTTGCTTTGCTATTACAATGATAGGACTGTATCAGTGTAACAGTATAATTAAACAAAATTCCTTAGCAACAGTATACATTTGTGATCACTCAATTGTTACCACAGTCACAGTGAGTTGTATAGAGATCCTGTTGTGTTGTAAGGGTGTGGGAAGGTTGGCAGGTGGGAGATGAGTAGACTGGGCATTTTAGCAGAAAGGAAATTCAAAGTTATAATGGACAAGAGTCAGAGGTTCATATAAGAACTGGTAAGATTTGTGTCTTAACTACAGAAGCATTTGGCTTCTGTAGGGAAAAGCCTCAGAATGTATCATTTAATAGATACCTTGCCAGAGAGTGGGATAAGGTAAAAGCAGGGACATGGAGATGAGGATCAGGAAGATTTGATGCCAGTGAATGCTGTGAGGAATTGTTCATCTCCATCTGTCCTCTAAAGTGACTGCCTAAGGCCTGTCAGGCTATGATGCCACCTGAAGCACAGTAATGTGTGATGCTCTCTTCCTTAGCCTTTCCCTGGCTTCTCTGGGTCATGTGGGCACTTAGAGGGCAAAGAAGGGTTCTGGTGGCACCTGGGCTGGGCTCTGCATACTGGCTTCAGTGGGCTCCCAGTCACATGCACCCTGAGAGGGGATGGTTGTATTTCTTCAGGATGTGTGGGTTATTCCACTGCAAGCCAGCCTTCATTTCATGTCTGCTAAGTAGGAATACAGACATAACTACATCCTCAGGGCAGGGACCTGTGGTAATGCCACCATACGTCTGGGGTGAGCACAGGGCAAGGAATATATACAAATCATTTCCTTTTGACTCATCTCTTATTATCCTAGTCCAGATGTGGCTTCTGAAAGTAGTTAAATATCTTTGTGTAAATTGAGATTTTTAATTTAGGACCCAGATGGATCAGGAAGTAAACTTCCAAAAGGTCTGCTTTACTCAGTGTGTCACTGTCCTGGGTTTCTGGAGGCAGCAGTTTCATTAGCAAAGCAGTTCCTTCCCCTTCCCTCCTCCGACTCATCTGCTGCAGTGAGATGTGTGTCCAGTGCTGAGTGCTCAGGGCAGTCACTGGCTGGACAGAGCAGTGTACCCCTACAGCACCAGGAGGTACAGGCACCTGGCCCCGGCCATGGAAAATCTTGAGAAGAGACAGTCCATAATAGAGCAGGAGCTCTGTCCTGGAATTTCCTGTCCTTTGTCTGTCTGGCCTAACTTGTACATAGACAGATGCCTGTTTTTTAGAGCCAACAGCCTTCTGGGGAAAGAGTGCTGCTGCCTTCCATGGGAGCAGCTCCGTGTCCTGCCCAGGCTATCTCCTCCCTTGCTTGCTGTGGCAGGTGGAGGAGCACTGTGGGCATGCATGTGCCTAGAAGTCTTGATCAGAGATTGTGATCATAGTGTTTGGCCATAAAGGCTGCATCTGCCAGCCCACCTGTTCTTCCTGGTCCTAACTCTTCTTGTTCTCATATTGCAGCAGAAAAAGTCCTACCTGGAGCGCAGTGTTAAAGAAGCTGAGGACAACATCCGGGAGATGCTGATGGCACGAAGGGCACAATAGGAGATCTGAGAGAAGCTCTTCCCTCCTGATTCCTCTCATCCTGGCAAGAACTGAGGGACTTGTGCCAGGGTAACATCCTCCCTCAGGCTAGATGGACCTTTTAATCTGAATGGCTTCAAACCCCCACTGTTCCTATATTGGGATCTCTTTTGGGTCCTCCCCTCTGTATATGTTCCCTGCCTCTGCCTAGGAAATCCTTGGAGCCTGGGTTGAGCCAGGAACTCCCAGGAGAAGGAAGACAGGGTCCAGGGCAGATAAGGAAACTTTGAGCCTGCTGCTAGGTAAACTGTCAGACCAATAAAAGGCTATGTCCCATTCTAAGTCTGTTTTTCTTGAGCCAGTAAGAATAAAGCAAGAGGCAGCAGCATCTCCTAGTTCTGAATCCCTTTCTTGTCCCTTTCTGGGAGCCCATGTAGTACAAAGAGGAGAAAGACTGCTTAGGTTCAAGGCTGAAGTGAAAAGTGGCAATGGCTGGTGGCCTCAAGATTCCCTTCTTCCTCCCAAACTTGCCAAAAGTTAGTTCAGTAGCAAGCAGCACTCTTTAGCACCACACACTCAAAAATCATGGCCTTTTTTCCTCTAAAGAGAAAGGACTGATAGTTAATGGCACTATTGATTTGTAGAGCAGAAGGTAAGCAGGTGCCAGCAGGGAACTGAGGCCTCCACTACCAGCCAGGCTAGGAGAATCTGACTTGCTTGGTGGCATTTCAGCGCCACCCTGTGGTCAAAGGTGGGATGAGTAGTTGATGAGTAAGGGAAAAAAGGAAGCCTTTGGGCTGTCTCCTTTTTTTGGGTCTGGTCGTGGGGCCTGAACTCTGGATCTGGGCGCTGTCCCTCAGCTCTTCAGCTCAAGGCTAGCGCTCTACCACTTGAGCTACAGCACCACTTCTGGCTTTTTTTCTTTTGCTTATGTGGTGCTGGGGAATCAAACCCAGGGCCTTGAGCATGCAAGGCAAGTGCTCTACCACTGAGCCACCTTCCCAGCCAGGGCTGTCTCCTTTTAACTGTGGGCTTAGTCTTCCAGGGAGCAGGCCTGAGGCAGCCCACTCACCAAAAGTCCCCCTTTGTAGGCCATGGACCAAATCAAGTTGAGCCCATTTTGGAGGAGTCCAGAGCTAAAGGATACTCAGACTGTTGGGATGTGGCCAGAACAAAACAGTAATGAGGCTCCTTGTGCACTGGACAGCAGCATGCAACCCAGACAACCACATTCTATGAACCAACCCTAGCCTGCTGAAGAGTAATCAAAAGGTAACAGAGTCCAAGCGACAGATCAATCCTAGGTGTTCAGATTATCTGCAATAATTCAGACAAGTAAAGTTTTGACAAATTTATTGAAACATACAGGGTGTAAGCAGAGAAATCATTCAGTGGTATGTTACATCTTGCCACTATTTTAAATGTATAATTTAAGATTTATAAATATATATATTTAATAACTAAGCCTTTGGCCAAAAAATAAAAGGAAGGTCATTTAGCACATTTGTTAAAGATCAATAAGAAATGGATTTTGAACACTAGAAAGACCAGTCACTGAATTAAACAGCAGCAACCCTCACTAATCTAAAATCCCATAGTATTGAAAGTGGAGGTGTCTGCACAGGCTAATCAATACAGCAGTCAGAAGAGATGGGGCAGGCACACTATTGAGGTGGCTGCAGAGCCAGCAGAGCACGAGGGCCCTGCTCAGGTGAGCATGTCCCAGAGACAGCAGCAACAGAGAGCAGTCCAGCAGGCTGTGAGGCAGGTGGATGGGCCCAGATCATCTCTTCTTTGGTCTTCTACCACATACACTGCAGGGAGAAATGGAAGGAGAGTGAGAAGGGTCTGCTGCAAACCTCAGTCCCCACAGCATCCCTGGTCAATGGCGGTGGGGGGGGGGGCAGCTTTAACAATAGTCATTGAGCAGTCTGGGTTTTTGTTCTTGCCATTGCTGAAAATGGAGAATGGTGACTTGGTCCATCAGCTACTTTCCTTCCTCGCATCATTCCAGACAGAGAATACTCTCAACCTCTCAGGAGTAACAACTAAGGAAATGCCAAGGCAGCCAAAATAAATAAGGAACATGGGGGCGGGAGAAAGGCAGGCATACCTTCTTCAGATACAGCTCAATTATTGCCTGAAAGCAAGACTTACAGTCTTAAAAGGGGTTTTAAGTCCTGTTTTTTCAGTGCTTTGTTGTTTTTTTCTCCCTCATACCTGGACAGTATGTAATTGTAAACTGTGCTCCCAAACTCCCAAAGCATTAAACCAAGCAGGGACTAAAGTATGGCCAAGTGAGACAGATGGCTAGAGCCTACATGGTGGTATTTTGTGAACCTGGCCTCCACTCTTGTGAGAATGGAGTTAAAGATCTGAGTGCAAAACAGATCCACAGGTAACAGACCACTTGCCCCACTGGGGCTTGTGCAAGCATCCCCTGAGAACTTATTCTAAATAGCTGGTAGTTAACATTAAAAAAAAAAAAACAACTCAAAACCACCCCCACCATCATCAAACTCATAAGCAGTAAGGACTTCTCAGTTTTGCAAAGCTCATGAATGTACAGATCTTACAAATTAGACCAGTCCTTTTGCCAGCTGTCTTGGAGTTCTATTTTGGTGTTGGGGATCTATTTTTATGCCTCTTGGCAGCTCTTCTCTGGAGTTGCTAAAATGCTCTGACTTACTAGGGAGCTTCCCCACGTCCTCCCCTTGTATTGGTAACCCCTGTTCTTCAGGGATTGTCCTTCCCTTCTCTGGCACAGATTTAAGCCAGCAACAGAAGCAGAGGGTTCTGGGAGAGGTGTCTTGTCACCATCATGGAAGCCTGGTCAAAAGGGAGAGGCTGGCCTATTCTATTCTGGGGCTTTGTAAGGTATGTGCCCCATGTTGTCCCTCCAAGAACCCTGAGATAACACCAGCAGCCATGTTGGAAAGGAACTCCACACTTAGGACATGCTAGTCTCTGGCAAGCCAGGCCTTCTCAGGCCCATCTGGGCTAGAAACAGAATCAGGAGGAGCACAGGACTGTGGGGGCTACACCCAGCTAGCAGAGGCTGCTCCACCCTTGGCAGCAGGAAAGCCCTCGGCAGTGTCACTGGCTCTGCCTAGATGATCTGCCCATGTCCCCATCTCATGTCCTGCATGTGCAGCTCTCAACAGGGAAAGAGAACAGACAGTAACCTCTCTGTAACCCAGGGGACTGGCTCCCTTGCCAGCTCTAGAAATAACCTGCTTGATTCATGTGCAGGCTTTTGCCAGGCCTCAAGCCAGATCCTGCTGTGAGAGGCTCCTAGTCTCCAGCAATCACTTACTGGGGTGCTCACCAGTGCTAGACATCCATTTTGTCATCCTCTCCAGCCCCAGGAACAGGGCTTTCCCTTCCACCTGAACCTTAGCAGACCTGCTTCCTTTCTCCTCCAGCTCAGCCAAAGGACATCATTGATGGGGCACATGTCATGTCATGTGCTTAGAAACCTGGGAAACTAGGGACTCGGAGCTCATCACTCTGAGACTGCCAATAGAGGAGAGGAATAGTAGGCTGTGTCAACCAAGACAAGTGAGTGTCGGTATAGCACTTAGAAATTGAGGCACGTATTTCTGGGAGGAAGGGCAGTCTTCCAAAGCCCTATGACTTTCCCCCCTTTAATCCACTGGGGCCAAGCCTGCCCTCCCCTACAGAAGTTGGGCAGGTGGGGTCTGCAGGTTCCCCCACAAGTTATCCAAAGCAGGAAGTGACTGGCCCAGGAGAAAGCTCTTAAGAAAGATTTCCTCATTTCTCTAACCACAGGCTGTGGAGCCCAGAAATGAAGTCTCAGAATGCTATCCTCTGGATGACTAACTGCCCCTGGGAATAAGGCTGGGGACATAGAATCTCTGGCACCTGCTGCTCCTTGCCTTCTGCTTCGCTATCAACCCTGTCACCCCCTAATAAGGAAATTTGCCTGAGGATTCCTATTACTTCCCCCATTGGCCAGCCAGTATACACCCATGCTGTGTGGGCATGTTAGCAATCTTTGTCACCCAGTGGTGCTGAGACAAAGATGGCTCCTCCCCAGCTGTTCCAGACCCAGGCCAGATGGGCTGACCTAGCAACTGCTTATCCTGCCAAGCAGGGTATGAAGATCGGGGCCCACCAGTTGTGTAAGATAGGAAAGAGCATGCCTAGACTCCACTGCCTTTGTAAGCCAGCTCCTTGGTCTCTATTCTTGCCTCTCTAGCCTCTCTCCTTGTTCTTTTTCTCTCTCCCCCTCCCTACTCTTCCCTCTTTCCCTTCTCCTCCTCCCTCTCCTCTATTCATCTATCTCCTCTCCGCTCTGCTCCTCTCCCTTCACTCCCTCGCTCTCCTTTTCCCTCTCCTCCCATGTCTATTTCTTTCTCTCATTTCTCATCTGTCTTATTTCCCTTCTCCTTTCTCCCCACCTTCCCCTCCCCCAAATATGTACATATGTGTGTATGTGTGTGTTGAAAGAGGAATGGGAGCAGGTGCCTGGGAGGTACCTGGGAGGCCAAGTGGGCCCTGTTGGCCAGCCTGGGAACGGAGGATGGGTTCCTGATCCGTGTAGACCTTAATCCCTCTAGCTTCCATGCACATCAGCCCAATGGTTAACCTTTCACCAGTGTCCCCCATCCTGTTCAGCCTGTTTCCTGATCCCAGACAGTATCATGGTCTACCATAGCCAGAGCAGTGATGGGCCTCAGGACTGGCCCTCGAGACACCATGGCCACAGCACCTTCCGAGAAGTGCCATCAGTGGAAGAGACGGCTTTGCTAGGAGCAGGGGACCTGTAGTCCTGTCCTTTATGCAGGAGCAAAAAGAACAGACTTGGAGAGGGGAAGGGTTTGTTTTGTTGGTGTGTTTGTGTAGTGAGATCATTTGCTACCAAGCAAAACTGTGCTGAAAATGAAACGCCATCAAATTGCCTGCTCAACCTGATGAGCACCAGGAAGTGTGCAGAGGGAGGTGAGTGAGGGCAGCAGGAAGCATGGGAACCAGCCCTATTTCCAACCTCCCAGACCTTATTCAGGCAGATCAAGGCTCTATAGTTTGGATACTGGAGTCTGAAGGTGAAGAGCAGAATGGCCCAGCAGGAGAGTATGGGGCTGGTCGAGATGGCATAGGCCCTGTGTCAGGCTCCAGGACAGCAGCTGTCTGTGCCAGCTGTGCTTATCCCATTCCTCAAGCTGTCCTCCAGCTTCAGCCCTGGCCTCACAGAGGCTGAGCTAGGACAGACCTGGTCTCCCAAGTCCCTTCCTTCTCCCTGCTTTTGTTTCCCTACTGACTGCTGCTCTTCACACTTAGTAGCAGCATTCACGTGAACTGAGCTGGAAAACATGAGCACCCGTTGACCTGTGTGTGGGTCCTTGTTCCTAGGTCTGTATAAGTACATCACCATCATCCTGTGAGCAAGGCCACTACCCCAGAACCAAGGCAACTTATGCTGGCCTAACAAGCAGGACTGTACTGCCACCACTGCCTGGCTCCACCTGGCTAGAACCCTGTCCTTGGACGAGCTCCTGGGGCCCCAAGGAGAGGGTTGATTCAGATTCTGGGACAACTGAGAACTCAGACCCTGAGCTGCGGGTGTAACTACCTCAGGAGTACCTGGGCTAGTCATTTTGGTAAGGGGATGCTGAATTCAAAGAAGGAAGTGCACAGTGAATACGGGCAGGTCACCTGACCTGGTGCTCCTGCTTCCTGGCCAGGGCTCTGTACATCAAGGTAGCTTACTCCAAACCAAGAAGTCTGGCTGCCTGCCATGTGACAAACGGGAGGGGCAAGAGGACTTTCTCCTTTCTGTGCCTCTGTTCTAAAGCCAAAGACTGTGCCTGACGTTAAAATCTAGACCTCACCCAGAATGTCAAAGTCCCACATAACTGTCAAGTGAGTACACTGAACCAGAACATGCACATAGCATCCCAGGAGCAGGCAGCTGGGTTAAAGGGCCTACACTCGTCCCTTGCTATATTGTGCTTCACATATTGTGGCTTCACTGTATCACAGTTTTAAAAAAAACTACTTAAATAGTGATCCTTCACCTATTGCAGGGGTTACGGTCCAGAGACCCTCGCGATAGGTGAAAATCTGAGAAGTAGCAATAAGTGAACCGCATGGGCTGGGAAGTTGGCTCAATGGTAGAGCGCTTGCCTTGCATGCTTGAGGCCCTGGGTTCGATTCCTCAGCACCACATAAGCAAAAAGAAAAAAGCCGGAAGTGGCGCTGTGGCTCAAGTGGTAGAGCGCTAGCCTTGAGCTGAAGAGCTGAGGGACAGAGCTCAGGCCCAGAGTTCAGGCCCACGACTGGAAAAAAAAAAAGGAAAAAAAAAAATAAGTGAACCGCAATATAGCAAGGGACCACTGTCCAACGCTGCTACTTCACTGTACTTCAGTTTCCTTGGCCACCCGGTGTTTTAAAGACAGTGGCTAAGTATACGGGATCAAGTTTCAATCTAGACTGCCATGGATAGGCTATGTGCTATAGAACAAGTCACAGCTTTCCTGTGCTTCAGTCTTCTCACAAAATAGAGCCAGAGATGTGATGACAAAAATGTAAAAGGAAGTAAAGTGCTTCTGGAACTGGCAGGGGCCAAGGAAGGAGCACTTTATTTATTTATTTTGTCAGTCGTGGGGCTTGAACTCGGCTTGGGCGCTGTCCCTCAGCTCTTCAGCTCAAGGCGAGCGCTCTACCACTTGAGCTACAGCGCCACTTCCGGTTTTCTGGTGGTTTATTGGAGATAGGAGTCTCACGGTCTCTCCTGCCCGGGCTGGCTTTGAACCGCGATCCTCAGATCTCAGCCTCCTGAGTAGCTAGGATTACAGGCGTGAGCCACCAGCGCCTGGCTGGAAGGAGCACTTTATAGGGACTACTTACAATAGGTGACATCCTATGGGGAAAAAAATCAGGGAAAGGGTAGGTTTTCTTTTGCGTCTGCATGAGAGCAGGGGCCCTGCCAACCAATCCAGGATAACACAGATATTTGTAACTGTAGCTTCAAATTGTTAAAGGATGATAAAGGTGAGAGGCAGTATTCTACTGAGAAGAAAGGGAAGGAAGAGGAAGGCCAGTGGGGACTGGGGTGGCAGGCAGGATGCACAGCTTTAGCTGGGAAGATGCTTCAGAGACTGGCAGGTGAAATATTTAGATACCCATTTCCTTAAAGGGAAGAAGAGCTGCACACATGCGCATTTCCTAGGTGTGGTGGGTCTGCAACTGTCACTGAGACAACAGACACCGAGGAACACTGTAATGTGAGGCCGGTGAATGATCAAGTTGGAAGACATTTCAAAGACTACTAAGGACCAGCTTTTTCTCAAAATAACACATATCTGATGCTTGAAAATTCCAGCAAGACTGCTTTTGTTTACCAGATCTCAGGAAAAGGGACTGAGAATATCTTTTGTGGTGACAAACATTTAGAGACACAGCTGCCAACAGTGTTTTTCAGACAAGGGAAACTAAAAACATTCTCTGTCCACAGCCCCAGAATATTTAAGAGATAAGTTCCCCTCACCTCCCAGGTAGAGATGCTGGAGGAAGGAGGATGACACTGAGGAATCTGACCAAGACAGGTGAGAGGGCTAGAGTGTACCCCATTTTCCTCCTGAGACACAGCTACAGTGCTGGAAGCCGACTGCTCTGGTGCCAGCAACCAGAAGTTCAGTGCTTGGCATCTTCCAATAAAGCAAAGATTAGATGAAAGCAAAGAAGTTAAAAACAGGTCCCATATCCCTCATGTCCTTTGTACCAACTTGAAAGTTCAGCAGACCTGAGCTGAGGTCCCAGTGCTGCTGTTCCATACATAGTTCAGTGTCTTCAGGTAAGTCACCTACTTCCTCCGCTAAGGATGAGAGGACTGCCTGGAATACCACACAGATGCTGTGGTTATTGTCATTAAGGTGGTGACAACGAAAGCACTCAAGTTACACACAGGCAAGTTTCACTTCAGTGTAAGTGGTGGGCTGGTGAGCACATTCCATGAAGCATCATGAAATGAAGACCCCCCCCCCCCCCGCTCCCCCAGACACTCACTTGTCTGAGGCACTAACCTGAGGGCCTGTCCAGAGCAGCGCACATGTGTCTGGGTGCTGGTGGCTGCAATATACATACACGGTTTGGCCTTGTCAGACAAGGCTCCAAACACCCACTGGGGTGAGAGAGCACAGCCACGCTGCCATCAGCCAGCTGCGGCTCTACCACATGAGCTACAAGATGAAAGCGTTACAGATACCCTCAAATCTTAGGAAATAACCAGATGTTTCTCCGGCAACTGTGAGGCGGAATCAGCAGCTAAACAGGAACATCGAAAGTGGCTTATTAGGGTGACTGCCCCATTTCCTCAGCACAAGACCTTTGAAAGCAACCCTATATGCCTTATAAACTTATCTTCAGTGTGGAGAGGAAGCAGTTTTATCCTGAAGCTAGCCAGGAGACTTGGTGGGGACTGAAGAGTAAAAAGGAATACAACACAGCAATTCTTCAGCACCCTACTAATCCACTACAGGTTCTCTTGTTACTGCTTCTGACAGACCAGACAGAGTGTGTGTGAGCTGGGGAAGACATCACTGTAAAGATCAAGTAGGAGGCAGGTCCGTAAGTATGAGGAGACCCCAGATGTGTTGGGGCAGAAGACAAAATGATTTTCCAATATCATGGGTAACATTACAGCAAAAAAGAGGGAGATAGCTTACAAATGTATCCTTAATGAAGTTTTCAGGGAAATAAAATAAGCACATAATTAACCAAAGTCCCCCCCCCCCCCCAGATACTACATACTCATCAGAATGGCTAAAATGAAAAATACTGGCAATATCAAGTTCTGGTGAGGACACAGAATAGCTGGAATAAACTCATTGTTGTTGATAGGAATGCAAGATGCTATAGCCACCCTAAACACAGAAGCAGTTTTGTTAAAAATGTATGTTTATCGATCTAAAAACAACTATGCTTGATAACGTATAAAGGGCACAATGCATTTACACAAAAACAACTGACTAAAAGAGGTATACTTAAGGGAGGAATACAAAGGCATAGCTCTAAACAACTAAATACTGTTTTATCAAAATGAGTGACAGGAAGTGGAAACGTTTTTTGGGGGGAGGGTAGGTAAGGGGCAGCACAGGACTAGAAGGAGGAAGATGGAGCAAGTGCAGTCATTCCATGTACAGAATGTAAAAAACGAACTATGTAACATGATGGGATGGGCAGGGGGAAATGGAGGACAAAGGAAAAGCTGACACCAAGCATTATACTCAACCTGATTAATGGAATTGTAGCCCTTTGTACATCTACTTAGTGACAAAAATAACTCAAAGTATATGCTTCCAATCACCCAGAGGTTCTACTCGAGTAGTCACTTAGAATGCAAAATCTGTATACAACCTTTACAGTGGTTGTAGTCACAATGGCCAAAAGGTAGAAACAATACAAATAAAGTCATACCTCTGCATGATGGATTACTGCTCAGCAACGAAGTTCTTTCCAGATCCTCACGGAACATGCCAGCAGTTACATACTGATAATTTTGCTTATAGGACAGTATCATTTTAGGGTGAAACCTAACTAGCTCATACTTCTCTTGGCCATCTATATTGAAAATTCCAAAAGACCAAACCTATTCAAAGGGTGTCTGAGCTTCACAGATATTTTGGTAAGGTAGGAGATGGTCCTTTCACTCAGTCACAGAAATCCTCTATTTACCAGAGTTGTATGTAAAGTTGCTTTTGAAAAGGTTTATCTTTTTTTTTTTTTTCTTGTGCTGGTACTAGAGATTGAACTCAGGACCTGGGCACTGTCCCTTAGCTTTTTATTGTTCATGGCTAGCACTCTAGCATGTGAACCATACCTCCACTTCTGGCTTTTTACTGGTTAACTAGAGATAAGTGTCTCAGACTTTTCTGTCTGGGCTGGTCTTGAATCACAATCCTCTGATCTCAGCCTCCTGAGTAGCTAAGATTATAGGCATGAGCCTATAATCTTTTCAAATCTTTTCAATCTTTTTTTAAAATTTAATTTAATTTGTGAACATACTGTACAGAGGAGTTACAATTACATGGGCAGGATAATGCGTACATTTCTTACCAAGCATTGCAGCCTCCTCCTTTGTTTACCCTTCACATCCCTTCCCAGCCTCCCCCCTCCCCCCCATTCTTTTCAATCTTTTCAAAGCCTGAGCTTTGAAAAAGTTTATTAGCAAAATCTCTGCTGATGATCCTGAAGCTTTAGGCTATCATAGCTGTTAAGAAAGGCCTTCTAGAGCCTGGATGGTTAGCTGGTTATGTGTGGGATGGCTCTGTTGGATGCTCCAACTGACACCTCAGAGGATACAATCTGAGAAAACAAGTCTGTCTCCTCTGTCCAGGCTCAAAATTGAGTGACATTATCTTGGTGCCCTTTGTGTCTGGTGGGATCTTTCTGGAATTCAAAATGTTTTGTAGCATAAATCTCTCCAGCATGGCCAGTGTTCCTGGTCTTTAGGTTCCTGCTGGTTCTTTGTACCTTTGGGCTTGCTGTTCCCCATGCCTTTCTTGAAGTTTGAGAAGTCTTGTCTTATAGTCTCAGCAGTACTGCCTCTTGGTGACAGCAGTGTGGCTAGCTCTGATGACACATAGAGTTCTCACCTTACCTGACCCTTTATTAATATCTTGATCGACCTGCTCAGCTTTCTGGACATCCCATCCTCATCTTCTACTCTGGACTATTTTGCAGTTTTTTTTTTTTTTTTTTTTTTTTTTTTTTTTTTTTGTCGGTCGTGGGGCTTGAACTCTGGGCCTGGGCACTGTCCCTCAGCTCTTCAGCTCAAGGCGAGCGCTCTACCACTTGAGCTACAGCGCCACTTCCGGTTTTCTGGTGGTTTATTGGAGATAGGAGTCTCACGGTCTCTCCTGCCCGGGCTGGCTTTGAACCGCGATCCTCAGATCTCAGCCTCCTGAGTAGCTAGGATTACAGGCGTGAGCCACCAGCGCCCGGCCTATTTTGCAGTTTTGTTATCTGCAGATCCATGCTGGAATTCCTTAAAGCTCAGCAATAAGTTGCTATCTTTTCTTTTCCCTCTCTGCTCCTGCCCAACGTGATTTTTTTTTTTGACCTGCACATCTTTATTGTAGAACACGAAAGGTCATGTTGTATCTACCCACTCCCAGACTTTCCCAACATGATCTCAGTTTCAATTACCAGCACTAAGCCAAGGATTTCCCTATTTCCATCTTCATCCCAACCTTTCCTCCAGGCTGCAGGATTACTTAACATTGCCTGAGTGTCTAACAGACACCCACACACCTCAAATTAACCCAATATTCACATACAGTTCCTTTCCCTGTTCTCAGCCTCTATAACAGTGCTACAGTCAGAAGCCCGAAAGGCTGGATCCGGACATTCTCACGTTTCGTCTTTAATCATCCATCACTAAGTCCTATTGGTCTTACTTCCAAATTTCTCAACTGTATTGATTTCTCTCCAGCCTCACATATTTTTGTGCCCCTTCCAAACAAACTGAATCTCTTAAAATGCAAATGTTACTATCTCTTTGCTTTAAAATCCTTCAGTGTCTTCCCATTGTTCACATCGCAAAGATCAAAATCCCTAAAACTTGGGCTGTGGGTGTGCTGTTTCTCACGTTTCCAACATCCTGTTACTCTGCCACACCAGCTTCCTCTTCTAGATTTACCAAGGGAGCCAGTTTCTCTCCTGACATTTGGACTTTGCACCTGCTGCTCCTACAACCATTGTGCCTATTAACATCTTTCAAATCTCAGTGTCTACATGAAACCATGGGAAACTGTCTAAGTCAGTGCCAGATTGTTCCTTATTTGTTCTCATGGCATTACATCTCTTCATATGAAAGCATGTCTGGTATGAAAAACTTGGTACTTAAGAACTCACAAGCAGAAGAAAGGAGAGACTCCAGATGAGACAAAGTGCAATTTAGTCAGGATTTATGGTCAAATGTGTGTACTGGATGGTGACAAAACAACAGGTTCCGCCCTCTCCCAAGCAGTAGGGAAAGATTTATGTGCTAAGACAAATGTGGCCTGCAATCAACTGGGCTTGGGCAAGGGGGATGTGGGGAGAGAAGAAAGAGGGGAGAGGAGAGGGAGGAGAAGGAAAGGGGGAGAGAGAAGAGGGAGGAGAGAGAACAACACTATTAATACACCAGTTATCAATTAAACAATCCTGGTTTCATTGTCTATCTTAATGACTGTCATGAATGGTTTGGAATGTGTGCTAGGTGTGTCTGGTGGGCAAAAACGTTGGTTACAATAATTGTGGTCATATCAAGCTGGATCACAGTGTCATTTACTCCCTAGATGGGGGAGGCTGAAGAATTGGGGGGGGTTATTCTATGCGGTCTGTCACCTGATACACTAGAACTGTGCAGTAAGTTCACAGAATCAATGACTGTCCTTGGCCAAGTTAGTGGCTTGAAGGATGCCAAGGTACCCTGAGGAACTGCTCTTCTCCCACTAGAAAAAACAATTGAGTGAAATTCCTATCTGTAACTTTTAGAATGAAATTACTTCCCTCAAGTAAAAAAAAAAAAAAAAAAAGCTTTTTTTTTTTTTAAAAGAAATCTATCCACGAGAGCATCAAGCTTAAGCAAGCTTAACTTAAAATTAGATTTCTGAGAAGAAATCTAATTTTACAAACCAACAAAGGTATTATAAGACAGCTAAAGAAAATTACAAGACAATTTAAGGACTTAAGATAAAAATACACTGAGATGCGCTGGTAGAACATTTGCCTAGCATAGTACAGCATTGGGTTCCTTCCCAGCCCTGCAACAAACAAAATGATATAAAATGAAATGAAACAGAAACAGAGACATTTTGTGACAGGTAGACAGTATTGTAAATATGTTCTTTTCCAAATTACTCTGTAAATCACATGCTATTCCAATCAAAGCCAAATATGTCTTCCTGTAGAAACAAATCTAGAATAAAGAAGAGCCAAGAATAGAAAATTATGAAGACTAAGCAGTATGTGTTTATGGGTGTGCTGGAAGTAAGGAAGGCGCTTACCATACAAAGATTCCCGATTCTAGCCCATTCCTATGGGCTAGAACTTGGTAGGTGAAAATTTTCATTTCAAATGAATGGGAGAAAGCCAGGCACTGATAGCTCATGCCACCTAGCTATTCAAGGAGGCTGAGATCTGAGGATTGAGGTTTAAAGCTGGCCCAGGCAGGAAAGTCTGTTGAGACTCATTTCTTATTAGCTACTAAAAAGCCAGAAGCAGGGCTGTGGCTCAATGTTAGAGCAGTAGCCTCCAGCAAAAAAGCTAAGCAAGTGTGCAAGGCCCTGAATTCAAGCACACTGACTGGCACACACAATCACACACAAACATGCACACATGCACATGCATGCATGTACAAAACAAAACAAAACACCAAAGTCTAATAAATCAGGGGAAGGATGACTATAGATGTGATGTTTTTTGGTTTTCACCCCTGGTTCCTGACTCAAAACATATACTTTAAGGCCATAAAAATAAAGCTTCTAGTCCCTGTCAGGAGCTGGCTATAAAGATATCCTCTGACCTACCTTGTCTGGTAGTAGATCAGAGAAATGCCGAACAGAAGCAAAGAACAATCTGAAAAGACAGACCTAGCTGGTTTTCCCCAGTTTGTTAGCATTAGATCACAGGCTTCTGTCTAGTCATGTTTCTATACACTGTGCTTCAGTCCTGCCTGAATCCAGAGGAAAGGGTTCACAGCTGAACATGGAAGGTGGTACAGCTGGAAAGAGGGCACAGAAGCCCCACACCCTTCCCCATATCATGCCCTCTGCATCTTCCTGTGTGTCCTACATTTGTAATACCCTTAGTTTTGGGGGGGGGGGCTGTTAGTACTGGGGCTTGAACTCAGGGTCTGTCTGGGTGCTGTCCCTTAGCTTTTTTGTTCAATACTGGCACTCTACCACTTGAGCCACAGCTCCAACCTCCTGTAATATCCTTAATAAACCAGTAAAATAGTTCTCTGAACCACTCAAGCAGATTATTGGAACCTAAACCCAATAGGTAATAAGTCCCTATAGAACTATCTGGGGCTTGTGGCTGGTATTGGAGGAAGGGCAGTCTTAGGGACTAAGTCTCTTGTGGGATCTGCTGCCATCTTTCAGCACACAGCATCAGGACTCAACTGAGTTGGATGATGCTTGGCTGGTGTTTGCCACTGCTGCAGAACTGACTAACTGCTTGGTTCCTGCAGAGAACCTTCCATCCTGGTTTCCGCTGTGGCCATATATAGGAGAAACTGAGTCCGGATCTTTTTTCTATTCAATGAAATAATCAGTACAGGGTAGGAATGATCAAAACAGAAAAAGTGAGAACCTTATCATATAACTTGGCCAAAAATACCTTTGCTGGGTGTGGTATACTTCAAATACTCAGGAGGCCAAAGCAGAAAGATCAAGAGTTCAAAGCCAGGCAGGCTACACAGGAAAAAAAAAAAAAAGCCAGGCACTGGTGGCTCACACCTCTAATCAATCCTAGCTACTCAGGAAGCTGAGATCTGAGAATCACAGTTCAAAGCTAGACTGGACAGCAAAGTCTGTGAGACTGTTACCTCCAATTTAACCACCAGAGAACCAGAAGTGGTGCTGTGGCTCAAAGTAGCAGAGTGGTAGCCTTAAGTAAAAGAGCTCGGGGACAGTGCCCGGGCTAACCAAAAAAAAAAAAAAATCAAGTGAATTGAAGACCATATGTGAAACATTTTAAAAAGAAAATATACTGATTTTATGGCTATGGAAAATAATTATTTCAAAGATAACACAAAAAGCAATCAATGATAGAGTGGTATGACATTTAAGATTTTTCACACTCAGGCTGGGGAATGTAGCCTATGCTTAATAATCTTGAGGCTCTGGTTTTGACATCCAGTATTGTGTTTAAAAAAAAAAAAAAAAAAAAAAGGTATCCATGGCTCATGCCTGCCTGTAATTCTACTCAGGAAGCTGAAATCTGAGGACAGCAGTTTGAGGACAGCAGTTCGAAGCCAGCCTGGGCAGGAAAGTCTGTGAGACTCCAATTAATCACAAGAAAAGCTAGAAGTGGCCACACTCCGGTTGTAGAGTGCTAGCCTGGAGCAAAAGCAACTCAGAGACAGCACCTAGGCCCAGAGTTGAAGCACCAGGACCAGCAAAAAACAATACAATAATAAAAAAAAAAACAACCCCAAAACACAAAGGTTACTGACAAGAAAAAGATATTCGCAAGCCTATGAAATTGACAGGTATTAGTGTACAAATAAAGGTTTCCCTACAAATCAGTAGGGAAAAATATAAAAATGAGCTATGAATATATACAACAATTCAGAAGATTAAGTACAAATCATCCAATTTATATTTTTATATTTAAGGTCACTAATAAGCAGGGAAGGTAAATCTATACATAAACCCAATGGAGAGTAAAAGAAAAAAAAATAATAGTTGGACATGATAAATTAAACAGGACTCTAAACATTCACACAGTGAGACCAAAGGAGGATATTCTTAGGAGAGGCTCACAAGGGCTCAGTAGCTATGTGCATATGATCGTATAAAATGATGCCTATCAAAATAAACTCCAAGAAGTGGAATCAAAAGGATTTTTATTTTACTTTTTACAGTTTTTTTTCTATTTTCTTCCCTTTTGTAGCTTTTAAAATTTTTCTGTACTTTTTGTCTTATATATAAGTTTATCTGATTTGGGGAGGGGAAGGGGAAGCACAGAAATGGTAGGACAAAGAGTGAACTAATTCAGCAGTGATGCTAGACACTATACTGGAAATAAATTATACAACTTGTGGGGGTGGGGAGGGAAAGAGAGTGAAAAACCTGCGAGAAAATGAGAGAAGGGGTGACACTGCTCACAAAGAAATGAACTCAACACCCGAGTTAAGTAAGTGCATCACCTTTGCAATAAAAATTAGCATTAAAAAAAAGCATGGAAGGCAAATTAGATACCATTTTTCCTCTCAATAGGTGCTAAAAATTTTAAGTCTATTGATTAGATTTGTTTTAAAGAAACAAAAACTTGAATTTGTACAACTCTAGTTTATTCCAGTGACAAGAGACAGTGAAGCTGCAGGGAGCACTCAGATCTTGACTGCTCAGTCCAAGCCATGCAGGAGGCAGCAGCAGCACAGCGCAGCCCAGCACGCAGCCATGAGGGCCTGACAGCCGCTACTCATGTCCGTCTCCGTCTTCGGTTCCCGTTCTATCACGTACACTGGGGGGGAGGCGGGAGGGGAGGGCAGGGGAGAGAGAGACCCAGTCAGAGGGGACTTGGAGCAGCAGCTGTCTGGCAGCACTTACCACACTGCATGGGACTTGTTTATATTAAGCTGTGAGCTCCATGAGGGTAAGATGGGGGCCATTCCAGTGTCTAGCACACCGGGGAGTCTGATCACTGTTTCTCACCTCCTTCTCCAAGCTATGAAATAACAACAGCACTTCCTTTAATGCTGTCCAGAGTGCCTGATTTGGAATCCTTGCCCTGTGCCCCATCCCAACAGCCTGGTGTGGCAGGCACTGGCTGGAAGCTTTCCCCACTCTCATTTAATTCAAAGAAAAGTGTGAATTCTGCTGTGAAATTCCTGTGCAAAGGAACCAAGGCGTATAAAAGTGAGTGAAGGCAATTGTGCCACAGGAGGCAGGGGTCTGCTTGGAGCTTATCAGAGAGCGAAGGCAGAACTTCCCTGAACACCCATCAAGCTGACAGCTGTGGTGGGCAAGGTGGGCATCAGCACATCTCTCCAGTGGGTACACATTGCCTAGCATAGGCTAGCTCACACAGGTGGAGGGCATCAAGGCCATCTGAAAGGGTGTGTCCTGTTCTATCCACAACAATGCAACAGATCACCTCTGTTCCTATCTCCTGACCCAGCCTTTTCTTTTCAGATTCCTTCCGAGGGATCTGAGGTTCAGCACGGAAGAGTGGGAGGAAGAGTTGGTAGGTACTCAGAAGATTCTGGTGACAGGAAGTTCAGAGTAAAACAGGGAAGAACTCTCCATACCTGATACTATGTGTAGGAGGATGTTTTTACTCCATTGTTCCTGGCTCATAAAAGTCCCTCTCCTTGAGACAAGCCACTGAAATTATAATTGCTTTTCCCCAAGGAAGGTCATAGAAACTCGAATATTCCCTGCTTTCCTGTCTTAGAATTGGCCATACAGAAATCATCTGGTCTACCTTGCTCAAAATCATAAGACCCTCCTTGTTACAGACGGTTCCTGCCCCACACTCTGGAGAGAGGGATGCTGCACAGAGAGGCCAAGGAGAATGCTGAGGCCCACTGGCCTTGTGTTTCTCCACCCTGCTTATTAGCATTAGATCATACCCTTCTGTTCATTCCCATTTCTATACCCTGCTTCAGTCCTGCCTAAGCAATGAAATCTCCATTAAAAAAAAAAAGACATGGAACTATCTATCTGGGTAGATAGCTGGTTAGGTGAAATTTTTGGAGGATGGTGCATCTGGTGCACCTGGCATGAAAATTCTACACCCTCTTTTCTACACTTCTCATGCTATGTGTCACTTCACCTTGAGCCACTGTAATACTGTTTGTAGTAAATCAGTAACATAAGAAATCCCCAAATCGTTTAAATAGGGATACAGGTGGACCCATTGCAACAATGAGACATACATGTCGTTATGTCAAAAACGAACTTTAAACTTTGGTGGGGGGGGTAAAGTTGTGGGGGGGAGGATGGGATGGGAAGGGGAAACAAAGGAGAGGCTACAATGCTTGATAAAAAATGTACTCATTATCTTGCCCATGTAATTGTAATCCCTCTGTACAGTATTTTCACAATTAAAAAAAAAAGAAATCCCCTAAATTCTGAAAGCTACTCAAGCAAATTAATTATATCTGAGGAAGGGTTAGTTCAAACCCCAGTGTATACACACCCACACAGCTCCTGTCACTTGTCCTTCAGCTTAACCACATAACCTCAGACACCAGTCATGTCTTTGGGAAAGCTCAGGCAGGGCCTAGGACAGAGCAGCTTCCAAGGCCAGTGGCCACGAGTTCACATACTGAGCCTGCATGCGAATGAGGCTCTGAGTTGGAACCTTAGTACCATAAAGACAAACAACAACAAAAAAAATTCCAAAAAATATGGGAACCATCAGGAGGCTAGCCCAGTGACTATAGTCCAGGGGCCACAGATACACCTGCACCTTGACAGACAGGTTCTTGCCTAATAAAAAAACTCACTTCATCCACTGAAGGCCTGGGTACTCTGGAAGGAAATCTCATCTCACTGTGAGCTTTATCTATACCTCCCTAGACCACCTGCCAGGCCTCAGGCTTCTGAGGATCCTAACCAGGCAGTGACACCTGAGAACAGACATGCCAGCCCACCTCCAGGAACTGGTCTGGTGGCATACCCTTGGCATAACTCTTCATTATTCTCTCCCTGCCTGAGGAGGCTTTTCTGCCCTAGGGCAGCAAACTATCCAGCTGAAAACCAGCTGCTGGATTCAGGCCCCTCCAAAGGGGCCTAGAGATCCAGCTCAAAAGTAGGTAACCCTGTGAAAGCCTCTTCCTCACCACCTCCTGGTTCTTTAAGGGGCATCTTATCTGTTGTCTGTGATCTCTGCCCTTCTTCCTCCACATCGAGAATAAACTCAAATAGGAATGACTCAGCAGCCACAGTACTATTAAGAAGTTAGTAGTCCCCTGCTTCAACTCATCTAGTCCACACCTTTATGTCTCTTACTCGTTCTTCCTTCCTAGTTTAGCTCTGCCCCTCTCTTGGCCCACTCTTGTCACTTCACAAAATCAATAGTGTGCCTATAAGTGAGATGAAATCTTTTGATCACCTTATTATCCCAGAAGCCAGATACAGGAGCAGTTGGAAAAGGCAATAGCTAGCCCCAGAAGTAGAAAAGATCCTTTCTCATCTCCCTCCTTCTCCACCTCTGCTTTACCTCACCAAAGTTGCCTGTGGGTTCCAGACAGCCTTCCAGACCTTTCCCTTCTTTCTGACTTGGAATTCCAGCCAGCCCTTCCAATAGCCAACATTTGAAAACAGCCTAATAAACACAGGAGTAAAGCACTGAGGCAGACAGGGGCCTATGTAAGCATTTAGATGAAAGACTACATGCAGGCCCATTCATGCTGCTTAGCATCTAGAAGAATAAGGCTGTGCTGGGGGTAAAAGAGATTTTCACTATATGTCAGTGCCACTTTCCTTTTACTCTTGTCATCAGAATAGAACAAAGAAAGCAAGACTACCTTAAAATTGTTTCTACATACCCTAACTACTCTAAGTCCTTCCATGGCTGGGCACATGCATTCTCCACCCACTGTCATCATGAGACCCAAGATACAAGGAGGACAGCATGAGATGGATGGGAACTGTGAACAGGCACAGTGTCAGTCTATTCATCAAGACCCCCAAACCTTCTAGACACAGCAGGCAGTAGTGGTGTCCCCATTCTACTCACAATGGCTACAGTCTAGGTTTTCAACATGCTATGGGTCAAAGTTTACCATAACACAGAGAATTATTAATTTTTGGTGGTTCTGGATCTTGAATTCAGGGTCTTCAGGCTGCTAGGCAGGTGCTCTACCATTCGAGCAACTAGGATTGTTCTTAGTGTCCTTAACTTTGCTAAAGTTTGAGTGGTTGAGAGATTTTATAGTAAGAAATTAATACCAAGAACAAGCACATGCCCGTTAAGACCAGTTTTATTACCTACCATTTCTTTTTTTCTTTTTCTTTTTTGTCGATCATGGAAGCTGAACTCTGGGCCTGGACGCTGTTCCTCAGCTCTTCAGCTCAAGGCTAGCACCCTACCACTTGAGCCACAGCTCCCCTTCTGGCTTTTTTCTGCTTATGTGGTGCTGAAGAATTCAACCCAGGGCCTCATGCATGTGAGGCAAGCACTCTACCATTGAGCCACCTTCCCAGCCCTACCTACCATTTCTAGTTCCCACTTCTTACAAATACAGAAGGACACTGGATCCAAGACACCTCACCTATGACAGTGCCACTGAACCATCAAAAGGTCCATTGTCCCTCAGTGTTTTCTTAGTGGATGCTGTAAAAACCAGGCCAGTAGCAAATCCGAATGCCAAGGTATTTCAGAAATATATTTTATTCTCCTAAGGAAAAATTTACATGTAAATCCAGTAACTGTACATGCTGTATAGGAACTGGATGGAACAAAAACATTATGAGAGCCAGAAAACACAGGGGACAGTTTTACAAGCTTGCACAAAGCTGCTGTGTGGAAGACAAGTGATGTCAGTCTTCTGCAGGCTCATGGTTTCTGGTCCCAAGTTGGAGCCAAGACTAAAGACAATATCAAAAGACTATCCTACTCAAATCAAGAGAGACAAGGATCAAAGCCAACAGTGCCCTGCACCTGCCACTGGGTGCTGAGGGTGCTGCATTCCACAGGCAGAAGTGGCAAAATGAAGGGTCATCAATGAAAGGTGAACTATGAAACAAGAATTGCAGCGTGTTGCAAAAGCCTATCAAATATCCAAATGTAGTATGACTCTCCAGGTGACCAGTGATGGTTATGCTGAAGTCTAAAATTAGAAGGTGAGTAAAGCTGACTTTTGGTCTGAAAGCTTAGCCCTACCAGATAGGGTGATTCATCAGCAACTAATCTTTAAAAACATTTTGTTCCGGTGCTTTAAAAACCTTTACTCCAAAGAACTGAAAGCAGGTCCTTGAGCAGATATTTGGGTGTCCATGTTAACCACAGTAATATGTTCAATAGCCTAGTGGAAACAATCCAAGTATCCATCAGTGATAAAAAGATCAACAAAATGTAGTATAAACAAAGAAATATTATTCAACCTTAAAGAAGGAGGAAAATTCTGACACACATAACATGGATGGATCTTAAAGACATTATGCTAAATGAAATCAGCTAGTGACAAAAGGGCAAATACTCTATTTTTCTACTTACATGAAGTACCTATAGTCATCCCACTCATAGAAACAGAAAGTAGAAGGGTGGTTGTCAAGATTTGAAGAGGGGAGTTGTTTAACCAAGTAGTTTCAGTTTGGGAAGACAAAAAGGTTTTGGGACAATGATGTTGATAGTTACACATCAGTGTGAATGTACTTGATGCTAAAGTAATAAACATTTTTAAATGGTTAAAATAACAACTTTTATATTACAAAATTTTCTATGCATACATTCATTAGTCTTGTGATTATTTGTGAAGATCCTAGGGCACCTCCACACCTGGGGAGGAGACACACCGGAGCTCAGCTTCACAGCAGGCAACACTGTAAGCTGGTAGCTCAGGGGCATTCAGTTCCACAGAAGCTTCAGTTCTCTAGTTTTAGCAGTGTAGATCAATGCTGTAGGCTCCTGAGGTCAGGCTGGATGCCAGCCAGAGGCACATGTCTTGGGTATGAAAAACCAAAATATATTCTGCCTGCCTGTGAGCTCATTGCCTTTCTGCCTGTTCCTTCCAGACTGTTCCAGCTACCTCTCACAGGCACCCATGCTAGAGGAGAAAGCTGCTGCCGCCAGACTTGTGGCTTTATCTCCCCACAAACCTCACATGCTTACTTCTTTGTTTTCCTGACCCAGCCAAGCCCGCAGGAGACTACAGAAAGAACAGATTTCATCCTTGACTCAGAAGCTCAGACCACTTGGAAAGATCAGACAAAGACCTACCTGAGGAAGTACACAGCCCCATGCCAACTTGGTTCAGGCCAGAAATAAACTGGAATTTTACATATGGAAAATCTTTTCAAATATTAAATGGGGAGCATTTCAGTCTCATTACTGTTCTGTCCTCTTTTCTCTTCCCTTACAAGGCCACAAGAAACTGTAAGTGGACAATGGCTAGTGAGTGGCTCGCCAAGAAATAGGCATCAACTTAGATCAGCCTTGTGTCCTTCATAACTCCATCAGGACCTGATGTCCTTGTCCTTCCCCTTCCTACTCCCCCTTGGATGGAACAGTGGTGAAGGTGGTAATGTATGACCTATACATCCCATGTAGGAAGAGAAAAAAGACGCTTGGAACCAAGGAATCATGGAAACAGAGCCAAGAGAGAAGAGTGGAGCAGAAATAAAAAGCCATCCAATGACCACAAACTCTTATTTGCTAATAGTCCGAAATATAAGTCACTATGACCATGATTTTAGAAGTCTAAATAGAAATCAGGAGAATCTTCATTGTCTTGGTTTTCAGGCATTCAGGTTACAGGAAAAAATGGAGAGGTTATTCTGAGGGGAGCTGGCACTTTGGAACTTGCCCAGATGGGCAGAGATCACCGAGACGGAAGCTGCTGGGTTTTACCAATTAGTGTCCAGGCACAGAAAGGCACAGGCTACTCTGTTATCGGCAATGTCAGCCTGACTCATATTGAGTGCTAGCCCCGGGAGTCTCGTTCAAATAGTACTTGCTGCATTTTCTAGAAGGGCAAACACTGCCATATCATTTTTACTGAACACAAAGCTTGTTTTATCTTAGGTGTTCATACAACAGGCTTCTACCCGTACCAGATTCCTTTGTTACTGATTAACAGCTCTAGTAGATATACTTATGCAAAACATTCCAGGCTGTTTTCTTCCTCTGCCATGGGCTTAATTTTTTTTCTCTTGAATGCGTATCTCTTTAGAGCCCAGAACACAATGAGACCTCAGGGGAGGGGTGTTCTATTTTCAATGAATAGCTATTTTCAGTGAACATGGGAATGTAATTCACGCAGACCTCATCTATAAGGTCTGTGCCCATACCTCCCTACTACTTTCTGATCACACTGTCCACCATATCAGAGATGGAAAGAACTGTCTGAGATGCTCTGCCTATACTAAGTTATTCATGGCAGTTGCTACTGTTTTGTAACACTGCTACAAGCCAACTTCCACCAAAAAGCCAATGACAAAGTATCTTAAAACTCCAACTTTTCCCAGTGAAATAGACTTATTTGGAAAATGTGAGGTCAGAGACCTTCCCCAGGGGATAGATGGAGGCAGGAGAGCCTGACTTGTGACTGGAGTGCTGGTAGCCTGGAGGACAAGGCAGAGTTCAGGGAGACAGCTACCCTCATGGCCAACTCTATCAATCTGGCCAGCTTATTTCTAGAGGAATATCCAAAGTCTCCAACATCATGTCTGACTACTTTTCCTTCCAAATAGGCTAAGCCTTGCTGTGAAACTCTAGGTGGAAAATAAGTGGCTTCACCTTGTAGGTGAATGTGCATAGATTGGCAGTTCTAATATGCTAGGAAGGGCAGAAACTGCTTTCTCCCCATCCACTAAGCAGAACTAAGCTACACAAAGTGTTGAGTTTATTTATAGCACCACAGCTGGTGCTGTAGAGACACAGCAGAAGTACTTGCAGCAAACTCAAATCCCACTCAAGCTAGGGCACACTCTTGGCTGTCTGTTTGCAATGCTGCCCACAGCACAGTACAAACAGACCCAGCCACTCACTTGGAAGGCTGCAGAGCAAGGGAGACACCACTAGAGACGGGCAGCCTAGGGCCAGTTTCAAAGCTATCTTGAGGATGTGACAATCTCTTCCAGCTTTAATTTCTTCACCTAAAATGCATCTTCTTCAGAGACTTAACGGGTTAATTCAGTATCTATTATACACAAAGTATTCAGTATATGTGAGGTATTGTTACCCCCAAATCAGAAACCCAAAGGACAAAGGTAGAGCTGGCTCCCCAATGGCTAAGACATCTGGAAATGGGCATTGCATACGCAATATGGGCATTGCATGAAGCTAGTAGACCCTAGAAGCACCCCACTTTACACAACAAAGTATAATATTTTTAGATGATGATGGGGTAAAAGGGATGTTCACTTCCTTAAAACACTGCTGAGTCCAACCCTCTGTGGATGGCCAGGCTAGCGAGTGACAACTTCAAGTGCCTTTAAATCATGTTCATAACCACACAGTCCTCTTTTACTATGCCCACCATACAAGCAGCCTGGAACTGGCCAGCACAAAGAACCTTCTGTAGCCCCTCTCAACACTCTTCTCCCATGACTGAAGAGTGGAATTGTCCTATTTAAAAATCCCTTTGACCTCCAAGAGGAACTTCGTGATCCTCCACTCCTAATTTTACCTAAAAAAAACTTTTCAGAGCTCCAACACCACTCATCATTCTATATCCATAGCCCAGCAAATGGTACTCAGTAAGTCTGGCATAAAGAATACATGAATGAAGAAACAATTTTCTTTCTACCCATTACCTCCATTGAAAAAAGCTGTTTCAAGTAAGCAGGATGCAGACATGGACTAAGCTGGTTACTGCAATTACTTCAGAGTAACTGCAAAGCACTAATAAGAAAAGGCATGAGGTCTAATCAGTTTCAAGTACTTATGAAAAGAGTCACTCTTTTTCCTTTTTTTTTTTTGCCGGTTGTGGGGCCTGAACTCTGGGCCTGGGCGCTGTCCCTCAGCTCTTCAGCTCAAGGCTAGCGCTCCCCCACTTGAGCCACAGCAACACTTCTGGCTTTTTCTGCTTATGTGGTGCTGAGGAATCGAACCCAGGGCCTCATGTATGCAAGGCAAGCACTCTACCACTGAGTCACCTTCCAAGACCCACTCTTTTTCCTTTTTTCTCTTTTTCATTGTAAAATCATCTTTAGTTGTACAAAGGAGTTCCACTTCAACAAATTTTCTTTCTCTTTTCTTGTTGTGTTGAAAGTATCTTGCAATGTACCCCAGGCTGGCCTTGTGATTCTTCTGCCTCAGCTTCCTTAATACTGGGCTTACAGGCATGGACTACCACCAGATCCAGCTGTCACTCCACTTCTGTTAGTTCAAACCCTTCAATAAGACCTTGGAAAACCAAGGGACTGTGGACAGTCTCTGGGATCAGATCATGACCTTATAACAGAAGGGAACAGTCTACATAGGAGATTGTCTTGGAAGAGGGCTAAACAAGCAAAGGGAGCTCAGAGTTAAGCCCAGCTAGGCCAAAGAGAATAGGACACAGAATATACCTTCCTTCAGGGGCCCCTATGCAATCTTCCCTTCAGATCTATAGCCCCAGAACATTGTGCTCACAGCCCTGAGAAGTTCGTGCTTATCCACAGGCTGACAGAGGGTCTTTTTTCTTCTTTTCTTTGTGTGTGTATGTGTGTATGGGGGTGGGTGGGTGGGTGGTGGTGGTGGTGGTGGTGGTGATGGTGGTGGTGGTGGTGGTGATGGTGGTGGTGGTGGTGTTTCCTAGGGCTTGAACACAAGGCCTAGGCACTGATCCTTATTTACTCAAGACCCAGTGCTCTAACACTTGAGCTACACCTCCACTTATGGCTTTTTGCTGGATTTAACTGGAGATAAGAGTCTCGTGGACTTTCCTGACAAGTTGGTTTTGAACACTGATCCTCAGATCTTAGCTTCGTGAGTGGCTAGGATTACAGGCTTGAGCCACCAAACTCCAATGGCAGATGGAATAGGGCACAGTTTTTATTGAAGACTAGGAGGAAGAAAGAGAATATTGATCCCATAAATAACCCATAATACATTGCCACAAGCAAAAACACATTTTTGGTCATTTTGGTCACAATCCAATTTTCTTACACTGTCAAAAATCTTCTAATCTGGGCAAGTGCTTGTGAGGCGTCTCACAAGCAGTAGAGTATGTGCATAGAATTCAGCCGTAGGAAACACAAACACTTTTTTTTTTTTTTAAGTTTGAACTCATGGCCTTGCACTTGCCAGGCTGGTGCTATACCTCTGAGCAATGAATAGGTCTAGCCTTGGTTTTGCTTTATTTTTTAAATAAACTTTTGCTTCCTATCCAGGCATGCCCTTGTAGACTGTTTTGCTTACTTTAAGGCTTCCACTGCTGGGAATCATAGGCATGAACTACCATATCTCTACCTTCCTTTCCTTGAGATGGAGTCTGACATTTCTACATTTCTGCCTTGACTGGCTTGGTACCTTAGCCCTCCAAATCTCAGCTTCCTTGAAGCTTGGGTTAACAGGTGCATGCTCCTATGCCCAGGTATAAAAGAAAAGGTCTTGTGAATTTTTCTTCCTAGGATGACCTTGAACCATGATCCCCCAATCTCAGCCTCCCAAGTAGCTAGGATTACAGTGTGAGCTACTAGCACTGGGTTCAGACTTTTTTTTAAAAGCCCAATGGAGATTCCCAACCCCATATACCCCTAAAGAAATGTAACTAAAAGGCATCAACGTGTTTTCTAGACTGTTCCTCTGTTCTTTAAACAAGTGTGTCCCTGAGGGAAAAGGTCTAGTGGCTAAGACCCCAAGGAGAAACTTGGGCTATAATGCCTAGAACAAGAATATGTGAATGGGGCTGGGAAGGTGGCTCAGTGGTAGAGCGCTTGCCTTGCATGCATGAGGCCCTGGGTTCGATTCCTCAGCACCACATAAGCAAAAAGAAAAAAGCCGGAAGTGGCACTGTGGCTCAAGTGGTACAGCGCTAGCCTTGAGCTGAAGAACTGAGGGACAGCGCCCAGGCCCAGAGTTCAGGCCCCATGACTGGACCCAAAAAAATAAAAATAATACGTGAATGTATGCTGTCGGGGAAAGGCTGTCACTCCTTTCCCACGCTTCAGAAGGCCCCAACTGTTTAAAGAGCCAAAGATGGGTCAGGACAATCCTAGGAATGTGTTTCTCTTTTCCAATCAGGATCCTAGCCTGAATATGCAAGCCCTCTTTGAACAATTAAGAAAAGTCCACAGAGTCCAGCAGGAAAGGAAAAGGAGGAGCATACTACTGGCCTCTCAAAACCAGAAGGTTTGCAGCCCTGACAGCATTAAGCAGCAAGCTCCTGGTTCAGGAAAATAGACTTTCTGTAATAACTGTAAGCCAGGGCTGAGAGTGTGGCTTAGTGGGAGTAGAGTTGCTTGCCTAGCATGCATGAAGCCCTGAGTTTGATTCCTCAGTACCACATAAACAGAAAAGGACAGAAGTGGTGCTGTGATTCAAGTGGTGTGCTAGCCTTGAGCAAAAGATCAGAGATAGTGTCCAGGTCCTGAGTTCAAGCCCCAGGACTAGCAAAAAGAAAAAAAACGAAGGAAGGAAGGAAGGAAGGAAGGAATAGAAGGGGGGAGGAGAGGGGGGGAGGAAGGGAGGAAGGGAGGGGAAGGAAAGAGAACTGTAATCCAGGCACTGGTGGCTCATGCCTATAATCCTAACCACACAAGAGGCTGAGATCTAATGACTGCAGAAAGCCAGCCCAGGCAGGAAAGCCAGAAGTGGTGCTATAGCTCAAGTGGTACAGTGTTTGCCTTGAACACAAAGAGGCTCAGGGACAGCATCCCCACCCTGAGTTTAAGCCCCAGGACTGAGGGGAGGGGGAAGGGGAAGGAGAAGAACTGTAAGTATTTCCTAGAGAAGAGACCCACTCCCCCAGGGATCCAAGGCAAGACTGGAATAGCAGAAGAAAAGGACAGTAACCCAACCATTGGACCCACTCACTGGGTCTGTCGCTATGGAGCCAACCCATCCTGCTCACAGAACAGCAAAGAGCAGGATCCTTTTCAATTCTATATCTCCAGGTCCAGCTTTCACGATGCACAGTCAACAACTTGAGACATTATGCTTAATAGACCTAGTATGGTTCATTGAAGTAAAACATGTCCTCTACCTCGCTTCACCTCTTAGGAATGTTATTAAGATCATGAGATATTCCTCAAAAAGCAGTACACAGTGCCTAGCACAAAATAAAAAGCAAACTGTGGCTATTATTGTTATCCTATAAACCAAATGAATAAAAAAATCTAGTATTTTAGAGCTTTACACATTCCACTGAAATGTTTAAAAACAAGAATAATTTAAACGAGTGGGGGGAGGGCAGGGGAATACAGCATGGACTCAGCAGCATGAGACTTACATCTGCAACATAGACTTTGGTATAAACTGAGGCCCACTGCTAAAGCCCTGGGATAGACTTGGATTTAAAATAAAAACAAAAACAGCAGAGCACCCAACAACACTTTTATGTCTAATTACATAAGCTGTAAATATATTCCCTGGACAAAAGCTAATGCACAGGATGAATTTAAACAGGCTGCATAATTTAAAAAAATATATATAAATGCTAATGGCAATAAAATGATAGATATTATTTACTTTCTAGAAGAAATTTTTTTTTGTGGTGCTAGGGATTAAACCCCAGGCCTTGTGCATACTAAGCATAAGCTCTGAAATATACCCCAAGCCCAGGAAGATATAGTTTCCTAATTTAAAAAGCTATTTAAAAAAAAGAGGCCATGCTTCTCTGCATGATAATCTGGGTATATCCAGGAGCAGAAGCTCTGAGGTATTAGCAGAGCTGAACAAAGCAGGGTTTCAAAAAAAAAAAAAATCAGCTCTTCTGGCATGCTGATGATTTGGTCTTCATACTCCCACTGTCTTTACACAGTGGGGCAGATGCCAATCCTTGCTGTCTTCACTAAGTAGTCTAATTATAATTGCACTGTGTCATATCCCTTTTTTTTTTTTTTTTTTTTGCTAGTCCTGGGGCTTGGACTCAGGTCCAAGGCACTGTCCCTGATCTTCTTTTGCTCAAGGCTAGCACTCTACCATCTTAGCCACAGTGCCATTTCTGGCTCTTTCTGTTTATGTAGTACTGAGGACTTCATGCATGCTACACAAGCACTCTACCAGTAAGCCACATTCCCAGCCCTCATATCCCAATTTTAAAAGCATCTTACCTCTGGGGAGTCACAAAACAAGTAGAACATAGACTTTTTATAAATATACTACTTCCTATCAGTGCTGCCAGTTCTCCTCAAAGTGACTTACATGAAAACCCAAGGGAAGCTTTAGAAAATGAAAAGCTGTCAGTTGTCAAGAGGTTCCACCTCAGGTTTTCCATGTGGCTAACCACACCAACCACGGGGAGGACAACACTAGGTGCCTGTGGAAACTGCCACACAGGCAGCTGTGCGGTTAGAACCACATCATCCTGTGCATAAGCCTTCGATCCTGGGTCCCTCCAGTATAGCTAATGCCTCATTTCTACTTGGAAAGTGTATTCCGGGGGAAGATCCCTCCATCCTGAGCGTTTTCTGGCACTGACCCCTGCAGCACTGGACTTACTCTGCAGAGCAGAGCTTGGCACAGTGAGGTTCCAAAAGAGCAGGCTTGACTTCAATCCTGCTGACACATATCACACCTGTATCCTACAATTTCTTTAGCTGCCTTTTGCCCAAAGCAGTTTTTATTGCCCTCCAAACCAATGTCCTCATTGTATCAGGCTAACTAAAGAAAACTATGCAAGAAAAAGGTAGAGGGAATGTATTATGTTTTCAAAATAGTAGTATTTGAGCAGAAAACACAAGATGCACCTATGCAGAAAGGGGCTAAGAGTAACAATGTTCAAACTAGTTTGGAAGCGATGTAGTAAGACTTCAAAGCATCTTCTGTTCTTAGGCCAGCTAGGTGTGGCCTACCAAGCCTGCTCCCAAGCAGCAGGCAGTAGGCATATCTACTAGCCAGTTGAGGAAATGAGATTTACAAAGAGCAAATCTTTTTCATACCTCATTACTTGAGTGCTGTGCAAGCCAAGGCATTTGAAAAGGCAAGACAGTATTCTATATAAAGTATGGGACCAAAGCTGATTATGTTTCTATTGCCAAGAAGGAAAAAAAGAATGAGGCCATCTTTAGGAGTCTGGATTTTGCTAATGTCCTCATGGTCAGTCTGTCACAATACACAGGTCCATGAGAGAGTGGTCACTAGGGTAACAATCTTTAAATTGCTAGGGCTAGCTGAGCAGATCTTGTTCATTTAAAACCTGAAATCACAAATATATGAACTGAGAGCTAAAGTTGGTACTAGGCTCACTCACTAAAGGCCATTTTCACCTACTTTTTGTTAAGAGAGTTGCAACTGCATGTCACCCCAGAGAATACTTCTTACTCACAGAAGCGTCTCTTATCATTGCTAACAGTGTGCTAATACTGGTGAACTGTACAGATGGATAGTCCCTAACAGAATACAAAATAGATACAATTAAGAATATAACTTGCTGGGTGCCAGTGGCTCACGCCTGTAATCCTAGCTACTCAGGAGGCTGAGATCTGAGCAGGAAAGGCTGTGAGACTCTTGTCTCCAATAAACTACTCAGAAAACTGAAGTGGCACAGTGGCTCAAATGGTAGAGCACTAGCCTTGAGCTGAAGAGCTGAGGGACAGCATTCAGCCCAAAGTTCAAGCCCCATGACCAACAACAACAAAAAAGAATTTGAAGCTGGGTGCCAGTGGCTCACACCTGTAATCCTGCCTTCTCAAGAGCCTGGGATCTGAGGATTATGGTTCAAAGCCAGCCTAGGCAGGAAAGTCTGTGAAAATCTTACCTCCAATAAGCTACTCAGAAAAAGCCAGAAGTGGAACTATGGCTCAAGTAGTAGAGCACTAGCCTTGAGCTCAGCGAGGGTAAAGGACAGCATCCAGGTCCTGAGTTCAAGTCCCAGGACCGGCACCAAACAAACGTGTGTGTGTGTGTGTGTGTGTGTGTGTGTGTGTGTGTGTGTGTGTGTGTGTGTGTGTGTGTGTGTGTGTGTGTGTGTGTGTGTGTGTGTGTGTGTGTGTGTGTGTGTGTGTGTGTGTGTGTGTGTGTGTGTGTGTGTGTGTGTGTGTGTGTGTGTGTGTGTGTGTGTGTGTGTGTGTGTGTGTGTGTGTGTGTGTGTGTGATTTGAGCAGCAGGGTGCTGGTGGCTCACACCTGTAAACTTACTTGGGAGGCTGAGATCTGAGAATCTCAGTACAAAGCCAGACCAGGCAGGAAAGTCTATGAGACTCTTATCTCCAATTAACCACCAAAAAGAATAGACAGCTCAAGTGGTAGGGGGCTAGCGTTGAGCACCAAAGCTCAGAACAGCACCCACACTCTGAGTTCAACCTCAGGACTAGCATACACACATACCAAAAATTAAATAAATTCATACATATACACACAATTTGGAAGTAGACAGACCTATTTAAGACTCAGCTAGCTACTACTTCATAGACCTGAGAAGAGTTATTTTGGTGGTACTAAGGTTTGAGGTTTGAACCCAGAGCCTTGTGCTTGCTAGGCAGGCACTCTATCACTTGAACCCAAGCCCAAGAAAGTTATTTTAACTCTCTAAATCTTAGTCTTTTCTCCAAATGGAGCCCCACCATTATCTAATCTGCTTTATAAATTAAATAAGAAGTTGTGCTGGGCACTGGAGGCTCACACCTGTAATCTTAGCTAATTAGAAGTCTAGATGAGATCTGAGGATTCTGGTTCAAAGCCAGCACAGGCAGACAAATCCAAAAGACTGATCTACAACTAACTAACAAAAAGCCAAAAGTAGAGGTTGGGACAAATGGTAGAACAGCAGTCTTAAGAGGAAAAAGTTAAGCAAGACAATAAGGCCCTGAGTTCAAGTTCTACTATCAGAACAACAACAACAAAAGATAATGTACACAAAGTACTAAATAAGATCTGATTAGAAATGAAAACATTTATTTGTGACTGGCACTTAATTAAAGAAGACATTAAATGGTGTTTGCTGAAGGAGTGGTAGTTCTAATGGAAGAAAGAAAATAAGGTTATAAAAAAACATTATTGGGGGGGGAGCAGGAAGGATTGGGTCGGGGGGCAGGGGGAGAATGGGAAGGGGAAACAAAGGAGCAGGCTACAATGCTTGATAAGAAATGTACTCATTATCTTGCCCATGTAATTGTAACCCCTCTGTACAGTATTTTCACAATAAAAAAAACATTACTCATATGCGGGAGGCCTCATGGCACATGGATTCATGTCAGGCTCTGGGCTAGAGACATGGGGTATTAAGATAGCACCATATCTTCTCTTAGCCCCTAGTTCCAAGTCTGTGCAATTTGAAATACACCATTTACTCTGAAGGAATGTTATACAAATCAGAAGCGACAAATGAGCTCTTCCTAAACAAGCTGAGCCTTTTATGCTTCTGCTTCTTTATGTACATGGCCAAGCTTACAACAAGACCTGCCTCAGAGGGTTGGTCTTAAGACTGAACAAATTTTAAAAATGTGCCCAACACACAATAACTACTAGGCAAATATTAGCTTTATTATTTAGCTAGTATTATTGAGTAAATTATCTAAAACTGCTAGCTCAAATTTCTGTTCTAATTTTTGTTTCATGCCAGACATAGAACTGGAATTCTGGACCCAGGTAGAAACCATGGGCTTTTTTTGCTCAAAGCTAGCACCCTACCACTTGAGCCACAGCTCCACTTCAAGATTTTTGGTGATTTGGTGAAGACAAGAGCCTCTTGGACCATGATCCTCAAACCTCAGACTCCTGAGTAACTAGGATTACAGGTAATCAGCCACCAGCTCTAATAGTTTTAATAAAAGGACTGATATCAAACATCCAGGCTTAATAGCAGTGTCCTAATAGCTCAGGCCTATAATCCTAGTTACTCAGGAGATTGAGATCTGAGGACTGAAGAGATGTGAAGTTAGCCAGGGCAGATAGACTGACAGACTCTTCTTATCTGCAACTAACCTGCAAAGGGCCAGAACTAAAAGTGTGACTCTAGTGGTAGAGTGCCAGCCATGAGCAAAAAAATACTCAATGAAAGCTTGAGGCCCCAGTATCAGTGCTTACACATGCATATGTACATGCATGCCACACACAGAAAGCAGGGTAAGCTTACACAGGTAAGTGATGCTATTTGCAACAGCCTAAAAAAAATGTATAGTCACAAACTTAACCAAAGATATTAAAACCTATTAAAAACCCTATTAAAAAGATAAGAAAATTATAATATACTCAATAAAGAAACTGTAGAAGACACTGGAAAAAAAAATCCAGGCTCTTAACTCCAGATTGCAGAGAAGCTCAGAAGAAAGCCTGTCCACTCTACAGTCACAAATTCCCAAAAACACTTCCTTTGGTAGGCCACCAGAAAATGTCATGTATTTTTCATCTGTGCTAGAGCTGATTAAAAAGGACTTTTCCTTCACTGGGCTCAAAAGCAATGACCCACTTAAATGTTTAACCATTCAGACTCTGTGGCAGTAGGGATGTTGGACATTAGGGAACATCTGCTAATGCCTGAAGACATTTTCAGATGTCATAACTGAGAAGATATTATTAGCATTTAGTGCCCAAACTTTGGCTATAATGCCAAACATTGTACAATGCACAGGACAACTTCCATAACAACAAAAAAAAGACCCAGGTGTCAGCAGTGATAGGGCTAAGAAATCTTCTCTATGAGGAACTTGCTGATAACAAAGGAGGACAGTCTACATAATGTATGTGTATGTGTGTGTGTGTGTGTGTGTGTGTGTGTGTGTGTGTGTGTGTGTGCGCATGTGTGTACACCAAAGCTCAAGTGGAGGCAAGCATGGTCAGAAACTACACTTCTCAGTTCTGCTTATTCAGACATCTACAATAGTGCTCATGGTCCCTCTATGCAATAAATTTCTTGCTCAAACTTCAGAACCAACAATGGTGAGGGAGGGGAAGTGCTTCAGTCTTTCCTGAAAAAATCAAGCCTAGAGATTAACAATTAAAATGTTTCTCACTGTCCTGTTTTCTTTATATCTCAAACTATTCTTCATATTTTTATTTTTTATTATTATGAAGATGATGTACAGAGGGGTTATAGTTACATAAGTTAGGTACAGTTTACTTCATTTTGGATGTTACCTTTTCCCTCAATCTCTCCAGCTTTTCCCTCCCATCCCTATCTGAAGCTTTTTTTAAGTTGTTTTATTAGCTTGGTTACACAGAGATGGATTTCACTGTTACACGTCCACATATGCTTACAATATATTCTAATCAATTTCACCTCCTTTCCTGCCCCTTTTCCAAAATCTTCATCTTTTCACAAATATTTTACTAGTTAAGTTAGAAAAGGTCTACCATGAAGCTTTCCAATCCCAGAAAACAATTCTACAAACAATGTCAAGAATGAAAAATTACAAGATGGTTAAGGACAGAAGCCTGACTCTAGGCATAGGAAGCAGAGCAGGGGAGTACCACTAAAGTGACACATGCATGAGATGCAAAGGATTCAGGATTATTGAGCCAAGAGAAGGGTAAGTAACACAGAGAAAATGGCATGTAAGAGGACATCTGGTGAGACTGAAGTGTCAAAACAAAACCAGGAAACAGGGCCAGACTATGAGGGGCCTCAGGGCCTTTGGAATACTGGTCGTTATTTTAAAAATAATAGGAAACCATTAAGGAATGCAGAAAAATACATTAAATCCTTAAACTGAACACAGTTTCTCTGCCTATCACACAGAAGCCAAGAACAATGACAAAAATCTCAAACTAAAGGGAAGCCAATTGTAAGAAAGGAGAAATGGTTTCCCTCCAAACCTAGGACCAGAAAGTTCTACACCCCATGTTCTCTTTGGGATAGGAAAACAGAAGCCTTTGAGATGACAGAGAAACATCTGATGTTGAAACCACAGCCCTTTTTAGGCCACAAGCTCTAGGAAGATCCTGTAAATAGCTTGTCATCTTCCAGTTAGGGGGCCAGAGTAAATGATCCTGGCCACCAAGATTCAGTGTTCTCCTCCTAACAAAAGTACACCTCTAGATCCACTGGCTAGGTCAGAAACATGAGCTTTCACACTTTTGACAGGCCCAGTTAAAGATGCTGTCACAGACCAAAAGTGCCAAGGAAACTTCCAAGAGATGCCCCTCAAACACCATTTGAGCATTAGGAGATTCCACTGGGTGTCATGGGATATGTGTTCAGTGATTTGTGAAAGGAGGAAGTAAGGTTAAATTAATTAGACAAGGCTAACCCTCAGTTTATATAATTCTTCAGCCACAGAAGAATATTTTTCACAATAGCCAACTCTTTCTTTTAAGAAAGCAGAGACCAGGGGAAACCAGGAGGTAAGGAAGGAAGACGCATCAGAGGCAAAAAAGCCTATCAAGTCAGACTCTCTGCCAAATTAGAACAGCAAGGTAACAATGAAGCAGAACCCAAAGGAAATGGAGACCTGCCTTGTAATTGGGGCACTGAGACAGTTGGCAGGCAAAGAACAAGCTTCAAAAACCAGGCACTACTATGAGAATTCCTGCTCCCCATGTTTGCTAGCTGCTAGCTCAGACCTGGAGCCAATTACCTTTTTTAATAGGATCTACCTCCTAGAGGTTTAACTGCCATGCCAGGCCTGACATATGACAGTAACTCAGTAGATTCTGTGCAGAAATTAAGGATAACAGGCTTGGAGGTACTCAGCAATTCAACAAGTATTTGCAATTCAGTGGAGAACAGAACAAATAAAAGTCCCTGCTTTATGGAGTTTATGTTCCAGTGGGAGAAAACACAGTCAATGAAGTAGCTAGAAATACAGGCATGAGCCATTGGTACCCGATTGACTCTAAGCTTTTTGTTGTTGTTGTTGTTTGTTTGTTTTGTTTGTGGGGCTTGAGTTCTAGGCCTGAGCGCTATCCCCAAGCATTTCAGATCAAGGCAAGTGCTCTACCACTTGAGCCACAGGGCCACTTCTGGTTTTCTGATGGTTAATTGGAGATAACAGTCTCATGGACTTCCCTGCATCAGCTGACTTTGGATAGTGATCCTCAGATCTCAGCCTCCTGAGTAGCTAGGATTACAGCCATGAGACACTAGTGCCCGGCTTCTAGTTTTTTATTCAAGTGAAACTGGAGCTATTTTCAGGGATCTGAATAAATACATAACAAGGGGATAAACTAGGAAGGACTAGTTACATGACTGTGATTACAAATGAGAAATTACTTTGGAGCTGTCCTTTTTGCCCTAGGCCAGTGAAGACTGAGATCAGAAGTGATGCTCAACTATTGGCTCCTCCCATTTTTCCTGAGCTTCCTGTTTTTCCCCATTCCTATTTATGCACAAACAAAAATGTGAAAATATGTGGGGCACTAACATTGCTTTTTATTGCCCACCAAGGTTCACAGTAGTGAACTATACAAGGTTATATTCTTTTATTAGTTCCTTATTAAGGTCCTATAATGTCAACTTTATAAAGAAGCAGAAGTCTAGAGAACTGCAGAAACTTTACCTATCATAAGTCAATGCGGCTTTTGGTGGTACTATGCAGTGTCCTTACTAGGACATTCTGTCATCTAACACCTGGCAAAGACAGGAGGCATTGCACAGGAGGCTTCCCAGAGCAATAAAACTGCTGATTGCAGTTTCTGATGAAAGAAAGTATAAAAGGCTCAAACAAGCCAGGCTGTAATTCCACACCTCAGGCCAATTAGTTAGAGATGCCAGACCATTAAATTGCTTTCCCTTCTGTCTTCACACTAACTGATGAAAGCAGCCATGAAATGCTAATAGTTTTCAGAAGGAGACTATGACATTCTATCACCTCCCCAAAACCTCTGACCAGTGGGATAAGAGAGGCCATTGACTTGTAAGCCAAGAGTTCAGAAGAGCTCTCTTAAAAATGCACTCTCTACTTCCTCAAGTTACAAAGACCTTTATTTAACAGGGCTCTTGGGTAGTTAGTTCCTTACTTAGTAGCTTGATTCCATGGGGGTACCGAAGGATTGTACTAAAGTACAACTTATTTTATTTGAAATCACAATGTTGTCCAGTATCACCATCCAAACCTAGAAGAACTGTCTAGGACCACAATCTCAAGAGTTACAAAGCAAAAGAAAACTCTGAAAGGGAAAACAGTGCATGACCAGACATCTTACCTGACTCCAAGTCCATTTTGGAAACGGTTAATATTTCCACCGACCCAATACAGATAATTATCTGAGTGTGTACATACACAACCTGTTCATGTTCAGTACTGTTCTGGGAGCCATGCAAACAGAGATGAAGGACAGAAGAATGTCTGCCTTCACGAACCTTCCAAGGGGAGGAAAGGAGGTTAAAGAACATGTGCATGCGCAGGTCCTTATGTTAATGAGAGATTTGAATCCAGCTTTACCACACTCTACCTCTGGCTATTAGAAAACTAGTGTTCTAGTGTAACTAGTAGGTAGTGTTCCATGTGTTTGTGTTGTAGGGAGGTGGTCTAGACAGGGAAGAAAGGCACTGGAGAAAGTTTTCCTTTGGTACATGTCTGTGAATTTCTAAGAAATGTGCTTAGTTTGGAATTAGGAGTGTTCTAGTTACAATTCACAGATCCTGACAAGTCACAAAAGATCTCTATATAATATTTCTGTTTGAATAAAAGAAGGGTGTTGGCCTAGTAAGGAATGGTAAACTGGTTCGTCTTTTTTTAAAAAAAGTTTTTGTTATTATTATAAAGGTGATGTACAGAGGGGTGCCAGTTACAATAAGTCAGGTAAAGAGTACATTACTTTTTGGACATTGTCACCCCTTCTAAATGATTTTTTTTTTCTGTCAGTTGTGGGGCTTGAACTCTGGCCTGGGCACTGTCCCTGAGTTCTTCAGCTCAAGGCTAGTGCTCTACCACTTGAGCCACAGTGCTACTTCCAGCTTTTTCTGTTTATGTGGTGCTGAGGAGTTGAACCCGCAGCCTCATGCATGTGGGGCAAGCACTCTACCACTGAGCCACCTTCCCAACCCCATGGTTTATCTTATTATTATTATTTTTTTTTGGGGGGGGTCCGGTCGTGGGGCCTGAACTCTGGGCCTGGACGCTGTCCCTCAGCGCTTCAGCTCAAGGCTAGCGCTCTACCACTTGAGCCACAGCACCACTTCTGGCTTTTTTCTTTTTGCTTATGTGATGCCAAGGAATCAAACCCAGGGCCTCATGCATGCAAGGCAAGCACTCTACCATTGAGCCACCTTCCCAGCCCCTCATGGTTTATCTTATCTAGTAATTCAAACCTACTCACAGTGGCCTCCATATGCTGAAGTCACATTTCTATGTAACAGAAGGAGCAGAAAGAGTGGTAATCAACTAGTGATGTCTGTTATGAGGTTTGAAGATTAACCTGGACAGTAAATTCTGATGATTTGAGGTATCAGTGTGAGTCATTTTAATCTGGTGATAAGAAAACTCTCCTTCTTTCATGACCTTCCAACTAACTCACAGAACTTTTCTTAAAGACAGATGGTTCACAGTACTAGAGATTAAACTCAAATCTTTGCACCTGCTAGGTAGGGACTCCACTACTTGAGTCATGCTCCCAGTTATTTTTCATATAGGGTCTTGTGTTTTGTCTCAGTCAAGCCAGACTATAATTCTGTGTATGCCTCCCATACAGCTGGGATCACCACACTGAGGTTGAGATGAAGGTCTTATCAACATTTTGCCCAAGCTGGCCTCAATTGCAGTCTTCCCAATCTCTATCGCCCAAGTCAATTTTTCACTTTCAATAATTCTGATACTATGGCATATCCATAAAAATCTAGAAATAGTTGTGATTTAAATGAGAACTTACACCTGAAATCCTAGCTACTCTGGATCCAGGCTGAGATCTGAAGATCATGGTTCAAAGCCAGCTTGGGCAAGCAAGTCTATGAGACTCTTTTCCCCACAAAGCTGGAGATAGAGTTGTGGTAGAATACCAGCTTTGAGCAAAATTGCTAAGAGATAGTACCCAGACCTAGAGTTACCCCAGTATCTGCTTCACTGAACAGAAGTATACCTGTTCACTGGAACTTGTGGTGGTGTTTCCAAAGATCTCCCTTCCCCCATGCCATTTTGTAAGATGACTCTACCCCACCCCCATCCCTATCCCTACCACCCACCAGTCAAGGAGGGAGCTGGGTAGGGTAGATTGGGAAACTATGAGAATTAGGGATGAAGAGAACTTAGATCATGAAGGCAGATTACAGATAATATCTACATATAGCCTACAAGATGGATTTTTTTTTGGGGGGGTCCAGCCATGGGGCCTGAACTCTGGGCCTGGGCGCTGTCCCTCAGCACTTCAGCTCAAGGCTAGCGCTCTACCACTTGAGCCACAGCGCCACTTCTGGCTTTTTTCTTTTTGCTTATGTGGTGCTGAGGAATCAAACCCAGGGCCTCATGCATGCAAGGCAAGCGCTTTACCACTGAGCCACCTTCCCAGCCCTACAAGATGGATTTTAAGATGATGTAGTTATTGGATAAGATACCTGGTAGTCTTGGGAGTAGATATATTTTGCACATTAGAGAGATGTAAATTGTTGAAAGAGCAGAATGAAGTGATTGTCTGCATAGGTGGTCCATAATTCCTCACCCTGCATTGACACTCCATTCATCTGATCAAACAGGAGTCTATTTTACACAAATGTTGATAACATGAACAACCCAAATGCCCACTGTCTAATGAACAGATATAAAATGTCTTACCTATACAATGGAATATTATTTGGTACTAGAATGACAAGTTACAAGGATAAACCTTGAAAACATTAAGCTAAGAGAAAAAAGCCAGTCACAAGCAACCAAATACTATATTATTCCATTGATATAAATTTTTCAGAGAAAGCAAATTTACAGACAGAAAGCAGATTAATGGAAAGAGGGCTGGAGGAAAAGGGGTGGAGGTGATCGCAAAAGGGTAGAGATTTCTTTTTAGGCTGATGATAATGTTCTAGATTTCTGATGGTAATGTTTAAGATTCTGTGGATATAATGATTAGACTGTATATTTTAAATGGGTGGCTTATAGCTCAAACTGTTAACACAAGCTGGGGAGGATTCCTATTGAATCAAAATGGGCATGTGACTTGTTCTGAATGGGAAGTAAGGTAAGTGATACTGGGCCAATCTAGGTCTAAATTCCAAGCCTGGCAGCTTTTACTACCATCCTCTTGTAAGTTACCATACAGAGCAGCTCAAGCTGGTCTATTCAATGCGTAAAGAGGCTCAAGGAGGCATCAACAACCTAATCATGTGAGAGCATCTTGGATATCCAGCCCCAGCCAGGCTAAATTAAGTCACACAAATGACCCCAGAAATGGTAACATGAAACAGAAGAATCCCCCTGCCAACTCAGAATCATTAATGCTTTAAACCACTGAATTTGAGGTGATATGTTATATACAACCTCTTTGAGCCCCAGACTCTACTTCTGTAAAGTAGGACTGAAGCATTAAAACACGAAAAGCATTAAACACAAAAAATAGGTTGTTATGGTTATTAGTAACAAAAAACATTCAAGTGATCCTTGATGTAACATGCAGGTGTCTCGTCTGGCAAGTGGCATCTGCCACTTCCAATCACATGGAAACACTGAATTTCTAAGAGAAATAAAAGTGTTTCTTGCTGTTTTGCTACAATTTCTGAAAAATTAACTGAGTATCATCAACAGATGAAAAAAGTTTCTGCTTAGATCAAGCATCTACTCTACCTGCTTACCTAAGCATCACACTTTTATTAAACCATAAATACATGACATCAATTAAAAATGGCTGAAGATATTTCCTCCTTTGAAAAAGAAACTATTTTCACCTATGCAGCAGTTAACAAAAAGGGACTACATGCTTGTAGTTCAGAAGAAAAGAAAATCTTCAGTAAATGCAAAAATCATCCAATCAATGAGAAAAAAATTTAAATTTCCATACAAAGCTCAAACATATAACAGGAGCACAATGATTCTGGTTAAAGATCCCAGAAACAATACTAAGAGCAGGCAGTGAGTCCTAGAAAGGTTTATTTCTTAGTGCCTAGACTCTGATTCATAGTTGCTGGATCCCTGTGAAGAACTTGATCATCTGACATTACTTCCTTTGTTTAGGTGCAGAACAGGTCCAGCATTCTCACACATACTCATACACTAGTAACAAAGTAAGAAACTTCAATCTATCTGTAGGATAGAATGTTATACAGCATTCATCTACAATTGTGAAATCAGTCATGACTTAATGTAACAGTCTACATTAAACTAAAAAGTGTTTTAATCCTAAGAACAAAAAATTATTTTTCTCCAAGTGGTTATCACCAGTATTTTAATACACCAAAGAATGAAAACATAAAGTCCATCATAAAGTCCACCATAATTAGGAAGAACTTAGTCTAGACAAGCTCAAAAAAGTTACAAACTGTACATTAGAGAATGCGTATAAAAATTGTTTAAAAATGGACGTAAGACTCAGAAAAAGAATTGAAGATTCAAGGGCTAGTAGGGTAAATAGAATTATAAAAAAATATTTAGAGCCAGGTACCTGTAGCTCATGCCTGTAATTCTAGCTACTCCAGAGGCTGAGATCTGAGGATCCCAGTTCAAAGCCAGCCCAGACAGGAAAGTCTGTAAGACTCTTATCTACAATTAACCATCAGAAAACTGGAAGTGGTGCTACAGCTCAAAGTGATAGAGCACTAGCCTTGAGCCAAAGAGCTCAGGGACAGTGCCCAGATCCTGAGTGTCCCATGACCACAACTACCACCACCAACAACAAAAAATTTAGTAAACCAATCCCGTAGCAGGGCAAGAGGGTGACTGAAGATCAACAAATTGACAGATAAAATGACCCAACAGGGAAAACCTGAAAAACAAAAGTAGCTGCCACATTAAGACCTCAATTGGTACATGCCCCTACTAGTGCTCTAGGGAAAGCCCTAACAAAGGACAAGAGGCAGGAACGAAGAAAGAAGAGCTGACTTAGGCCTTAAGTGATAGGCCACTCTCAGCCCTCACCACCAAAGAGCAATCACAACTTACACAGCTCAGTTTCTTTTCTGTAAAAAACAATGTGATGTGAGAACTGTATATATGCACCAACCTGTGGTCTTAGGAGGCTCCTGAGGTGTGCCCTGCCAGCCATACTGTGGATATCCTTGATAAGGGTACCCCTGAGGAGGTGGAGGTGGATAGGGACCTGCCATAGGTCCCATTGGTTGCTGTGGGTAAGGTGGGTATGGAGCTGTGGGGCCTGGGCCCGGATATGGTGGAGGATTCTCTGGGTTCATCAGGGATCTGCAAAGTGTACCTAAAAGACAGAAGAAAAAAAAAAGATTTGTATTAAACCTATGGAAATCAGGGGAAAAAATCCAACCCATAAAGTCATTGACAAAATGCCTAAAAGGTATCTCTACTGCAATTATCTATCTTTCTATTTGCCTTTTATCTGTTCCTCTGCTATACTGCAGGCTGTGATAATGGGGGTCAAATCAGTTTTGAATCACTGTCATGTCCTTAGAGCCTTGCAGAGGGCAGGCTCCTACATAAATGTACTGGATAAGACATTTTATATTTTTATATTATTTATTTTTTATTCCCTGAATTGTCCATACATGTGACTGGAAACTTTAAGACAGAAAGTCTAATAGCACTATAAATCAGAAGCTGACCCACTACTAGAAATTTTCTAATAAACAGGGCTAAGCTTCAGCAGGTTTTTCGAACAAGCACCACTGACAGCAGTTACCAAGCAAGGTTGTAACCACTGCCAATGCCCTGGGCATCTAGGGTGACCTGGTTGTTTTCCCTAGACCCACTGCTCTAGGCAGCTAGGCAGAATTGCCTGTGAAGAATGCAGAGTATCTCCTCTGACCATCCAGGCCGCCAGGATTCAAGAGGGCTCATCAGGAACCCTCACTTATATGTCTAAGATCTTGTCCTAAGCAGTATACTTCTGTGAGGAAGGACATGCCTCCCAGCCCCCCAAGCCTCTTAACCTTTCTCTTGACTGGACTTAAAGCTTGGAAGGCCAACATCTTGTTTCCATGCCTCTGTAATCTCCACAGTACCTGGCACAGTAATTTCAAGATTAAAAGCAAAACAAATCATTACTGGGGTGTACCAAGTATTCTACATATGACTCAAAAGCAGTATGACTACGTGCTTCCTTGTATAGATACGCATTTCCTGTATTGATGAGTGTTTCTACCTCTTAATAGATAAGTAGCAAAAGGTCTACTAGTCACAATTTAATAATTTCACTATTAATTCCTTTTTATAACATGCAATCAATAAATTCATGTGACTTTATATCAAAATAAAACCCTGTAACAGTCATAAAGTAAGGTTCTCTAGAAAATTTGGACTAAAGTTAACAATGAACTTTGCTGACTGCCTACTCAACATCATGGGAAGCCTAATCTGTCTAAACCAATTCAGTTGCCACTCCTTTTTTTTTATTATAAATGACTCAAAGAATGTAGGATGCAGCCAATCACAAATGGTCTCCCTTGCTACTAGAACTTTTTCAGAAGTGGTTTCATCAGTAAAAACCTCGTCCAACACTCCCATCAAAACTCCACTTTAACATAGGCACTCATGAAGTTGAGGATAGGCATGCCTACAACACTGGTATCAAACAATCTGCAGCCCTATCAGCCTCAGGCTGAAATAGGCACTTAAAAAAAAAGCAGAGTATAAAGAAAGAAATGGGCTGGGCACACTGGTTCATGCCTATAATCCTAGCTACTCAGGAGGTTGAGATCTGAGAATCAAGGTTTGAAGCTAGCATGGGAAGGAGGAAAACCTGTGAGACTCATCTCCAATTAAAGCACCAAAACAGCAGAAGTGAAGTTGTGGCTCAAGTGGTAAACTGCTAGCCTTGAGCAAAAATAATTCAGGGATAGTACCCAGGCCCTCCTGGAGGGAGGGGGGGAGGGGGGAGAGAGAGAGAGAGAGAGAGAGAGAGAGAGAGAGAGAGAGAGAGAGAGAGAGAGAGAGAGAGAGAGAGAGAGAGAGAGAGAGAGAGAGAAAGGAAGGAAGGAAGGAAAGAAAGAAAGAAAGAAAGAAAGAAAGAAAGAAAGAAAGAAAGAAAGAAAGAAAGAAAAGAAGGAGGGAGGGAGGGAAGAAAGAAAAGGAGGGAGGGAGGGAGGGAAGGAGAGGGAGAGGAGGAGAGGGAGAGGGAGAAAAAAGAAAGGAAGGAGGAAGAAGGAAGGAAGGAAGGGAGGGAGGGAGGGAGGGAGGAAGAGAAGGAGAGAGGGAGGGAGGGAAGGAGGAAGAGAAGGAGAGGGAAGGGGGGGAGAGAGAGAAAAGAAAGGAAGGAAGGAGGGAGGGAGGAAGAGAAGGAGAGGGAGAGGGAAGGAGGGGGGAGAGAGAGAAAAGAAAGGAAGGAGGAATGGAAGGAGGGAGAAAAAAGGAAAAGAGAAGTGGGAGGGGGAAGAGGGAAGGGAGAGGGGAGAGGAGGGGAGGGGAGGAGGGAAATTTGATGACTTTTTTTTTTTTTTTTGCCAGTCATAGGGTTTGAACTCTGGACCTGGGCACTGTCCCTGGGCTCCTTTTGCTCAAGGGTAGCACTCCACTACTTGAGTCACAACACCACTTCCAACTTGTTCTGTGACTAGTTAGAAATAAAAGAGTCTCACAAACTTTGCTGCCCAGCCTCAAACCATGATCCTTAGATCTCAGCCTCCTGAGTAGCTAGGATCACAGGCATGGGCCACCTGGCTCCAGATGACTTTTTAAGACTTCATAAAACAAAGACTGACATCCAGCCTAATTTAAACTGCCTTTACAGAATTTCCAGTAAAATAATGAGCCTTAGTGAACGACATTTACCAAACATACAGTGCTGACTCAATGCCTGAAATTGGGCTAAGTAGGGAGGAATATCAACGTGGCTCAAATCCTTCCTTGGGCAAATGGTTAAAAAGACAAACAAAATTATTTTTAGAAAAGGTGGGTTTCTAAATTGCTAGAGTAGAAGCTTAGACCCAGCAAAAGAGGTGGAGGTCAAGAGAGTCCCCTGCAGTAGGTAATTATAAGTTAAAAACCTTATAATATGGAATTAAGATGGCTTGAAAGTTTCTATTTTGATGACATTTGTCCCTCAAAGACTCACATATTTTTTTAGTGCCTGACATGGATTTTAAACAAAAAACCAACCAAAAACCCTAGTCATCTTTCTCTTCTCTGATCTCTCTCTATGTCAACGTGGTATCACAGAACTAGCCAGACTTTCCCTTAACCCCATGATGACTAATACTACATGCAGCATCTGAATCTGGATACAGATAAAAGCCTGCCATTTTTTGCATCATGTTTCTTCTTTCTTCCCAGGAAGACTGGAAAACCTAATTAAGTCCTGGCTGATGCAGAAGTCTCATTAACTGCCATATAGCCATTCTATAATTTATATCTCTTTATTTTTGCTATGTTGGGGATTAAATCCAGGGCCTTGTACATGCTAGGCAAGTTCTGTACCACTTAGTTAACTCCTAGCCCTAGTTAGTTATTTTTAAGCCATGGAAGTAGAACATAGCCACTATAACTACTCTGTTTGGAAATTCAATGTATGTGGCCTAATTTTATTAAAACTATAGCTTAAGTAGATTAGTCCCCAAATTATGTAATAATGATCACTCAGCGTTTAGGCAAAGTCTGAGTCTATATTTCTCTGGAGATACTATTCCAAGAATTAACTTACAACTTCAGTTGTTGACTGAAAATTTCATGACTTGCCTTGATCAATTACACATTATGCTATATATTTTCTTGCTGGGGCCCTCAAAACTCTTCCAAATATATTTGTCCTCATTGCCCCCCATCATGTTTCCCCTCATTTTTGGTATATACTCTTCTCCCTTTGAGAAATCACCTAATGTCTAGGGTAAAAATCCCATCGGTTATTATGTATAGGTATAAAAACACTAAGGGTGTTCTAGCAACTATTGCCTCTTTCTACACATAAAACTCCTTTCCTGTGATTCCAAGACAGTTGGTCATTGAAAAGATCTCTATTCTTCTTGTACTTTCCTCTAAGCAAGAAAAACATCCAGTAAGAGAATGGCAAAAGTCACAAAAAGCATCTGAGAAGGATTAAAGATCCTAGAACTAGCATTTGAGAAGCAGGATTTACTGAGTACAAATCAACTGTTTCCAAGCTGGCAAAGCAGCAACCAAAATAAAAAGGGCTGTTCAACACTGATACGCTCTATATAAACAACAAAACAACAAAACCAAAGGGCATATGAGTTTAAAATTTAAGTTTGATACTAAACTTTGTAAAATGACTGTTTTTTCTTGCTGATAAATTTGGTCAGGTAAAATAAGAGCCCAAAAATAGTCAAGTGCTGCACTCAGGATCAAGTTAAACAGTGGAAATTGTAGCATTAAAGAGAAATGAGAGCTCTAAACGAGACAGCTCAAACAGTGCAGCAGTCAAGCTCCATTAACAGACTATTAACCACTGCTACCTGTGATTCCATAAAAGACATACTTAAAGTCACAAGATTAGCAGTCAGTCAAAGAAACTTATTCTTTATGAAAGTAGGCCTTAGAGATAACACACTAGAAAACCTCATCCAAGTAGAAAGCCAAGAAATAAGAAATAATAAGATTGGAAGCTGGTGGCTTGTGTCTTTAATCCTAACACCAGGAAGCTGAACTCTGAGGATTAAGGCTTGAAGCCTGACTGGAAGCCTCTTCTCTCCAACTAAGCAGCAAAAAGCTGAAAGTGGAGTTGTAGCTCAAATGCGAGAGTACCAATCTTGAGCAGAAAAAGATAAGCCCTGAGGTTCAAGCCTCACAGGCACATAAAATAAGTAACTTTAAAAATTACTGTTAAATTACAATAGTTTATTAACTTATTAATTTAATAAGTTACTGCCTCCGTAGACAGTACAGTGGAAAACTATCTTCCAGAAAAAGAAAAAATTCTCAATGGAAAATGAATTTCACACATTTGAGAGGATGACAAAGAAAGGATCCATGCAGGTATATACAGTAAAGCCACATACACAGAACTCCTAAGTGATTTTTTTATTACCTTATACATAAAGGAATGAAAAAAGATTGGAAGAAAGCCTCCAATATAAAAGATAGACCAAAACAGGAAAAAAGAAAAAAAAGTCTAACAAAGAAGTTATATGTGTAACTATGTGATAATTCTAAGTTTTATGGGGTTCCATTTTTTTCTTTCTTTTCTTTACTTGGGGAGCAAACAAGCTACACTGAGCTATATCCCCAACCATCATTTTTAATTTATGCTTTTGAAGTACAACATAATGCTATATAATGCTGGGGCTTGGCCTTAGGTCCTGCTTTTCCCTGAGCTCTCAACCACTTGAACCACAGCTCCGCTGCCAACTTTTTGGTGGTTAATTGGAGATAAGAGTCTCACAGACTATTCTGCCTGGTTTGGCTTCAAATTGTGATCCTTAGATCTCAGCCTCCTGAGTATGATTAGAGGCATGAGCCTCCAGTGGCCAGTTGTGTACAAAGAATTTAAAAACTCATGCTGGTAATCCAAGCTACTTAGGAGGCTGAGATCTGAGGATCCCAGTTCAAAGACAGCCAGGGCAAGAAAGTCTGTGAGACTTCATCTCCAATTAACCACCAGTAAACCAGAAATAGGGCTGTGGCTCAAAGTGGTAGAGCTTCAGCCTTGAGCAAAAGAGCTCAGGGACAGTGCCCAGGCCCAGAGTTCAAGCCTCACAACAACAACAAAACTAAATAAATAAATACAAAATATAAACTACAGGGTCAGCATGGCTCAACTTTTTTTTTTTTTTTCCTGTCGGTTGTGTGGCTTAAACTCTGGGCTTGGGTGCTGTCCCTGAGTTCTTCAGCTCATGGCTGCTTCTACCACTTGAGCCACAGAGCCATTTCTGGTTCTCTGGTGGTTAATTGGAGATAAGAGTCTCACAGACTTTCCTGCCTGGGCTGGCTTTGAACCACCATCCTCAGATCTCAGCCTCCTGAGTAGCTAGGATTACAGGCATGAGCCACTGGTGCCCAGCCTAACATTCTTTAAAATAAAAATACATTTTTATAACAGACTATAGTCCTAAAACAAATTCATAGTTTAATCAATTAACTAGACAAGTACCATAGCAATTCATAAAGGAAGTAGTGATCTGTTCCCCATAGTCTGCATTAAAAATTGACTGTATATGAATTTTAATAAACACAAAATAAAGCCCCTCAAATAAGACTTATAAATAAAAGCTAAAAGAATCAAGCTTTTAGATAAAAATATTATCATATGCTCATTACTTTGGTAGGTTTTACCATATAACCCAGGAACTTTACTTTTCGATAAACAGTCATGCCTTGCTTAATTACAGAGATACATTCTGAAAAATATGTTGATAGGTGATTTTGTTATTGTGCAAACATCACAGAATATGTTTACACAAACTGAGATGGCTACTGCCTCATTAGTTAATATAATCTTATGGTACTACTGTTGCATGTTTAATTATTGATAACAATGCATTGAGTCCACAACAATACACTGAAGGAATTGAATAAGCTGAAGGTTCATCAATCACACAACAGATAAATTATAGTAAAATATGCAACAATAAATGAACTATTAATACACATAACAAGGAAGAATCCTAGAGAGAGGAACAAGTAAAATCAACCAGATTCAGCCAACTTCACTGACACTTTATAATTCCATTAATATGAAGTTCAAAACAGGCAAGACTAGTCTAGGACATTGAAGGGCTCACCTTCAGGGATAAACAAAATGTCATGTTTACATAAAAACATAAAGCTGAGTTGAACATTAAGATTTTCATGCTCTACATTGTACTGCAAACGACAGTATTTTGCTAGAAGGAAAATTATCTACAGCAGTTTCCCATTGTGTTAGAATTATGGACATTTTTATTATTTATATTTACATGTTTTCCAGATTTTCCAATGAGACCATATAGTGAGGAGAAATTCCAGTTTGCTTAATGCTTTCAGGATATTTTCACAATGCTCACCCCTCTTAAGCTCTACCTACTTCTGATGGTCCAACTTTTTTTGGGGGGGTCCAGTCGTGGGGCCTGAACTCTGGCCTGGGCGCTGTCCCTCAGCTCTTCAGCTCAAGGCTAGCCTCTACCACTTGTGAGCCACATTGCCACTTCCGGCTTTTTTTTCCCCCTGCTTATGCGATGCTAAGGAATCAACTCAGGGCCTCATGCCTGCAAGGCAAGCGCTCTACCACTGAGCCACCTTCCCAGCCCTCCAACTTTTTTTTCCTGTTACTACTCTTTACTGTTTTTTGTTATGGTTTTTGTAGTTGGGACTCTTTCTTATCAGACACTTAATTCATAGAAACCTTTAAATTACTTCCTTCTGCTTTCAAACTAAGAAGTCATTTGTCTGGGTAAAAGACATTAGGTTAAAAAAATTCTGCATGTAACAGATTTCCCTACCTTTTTATTACCAAAGCCTGAAGTCATGCTTATCTTTTTATTCTTAAATACCTTTCTTGGTGCTTTACAAAATTATCTTTAAAAACATGAGAACACATCTTATGGGTTGGAGACATGGTTCAGGTAGTAGAGGGCCAGACAATGGGCAAAAACAAGTGTCAGTGAGTTTGAGTCCCAGTTTCAGACAGGAAAAAAAAAATCTTACTTTTAGCTAGCCTTTTAGCAAGACCTTGTAAGTAGACTGCTTATACTCTAGGTCACTGGATTTTTCTTAAATCTCATGCCCATAGTTTTTCGGTGTGGTTTGTTGGCAAAAAAAAAAAAAAAAAAAAAAAGGGTTGGGAAGGTGGCTTAGTGGTAAAGCTCTTGCCTTGCATGCATGAGGCCCTGGGTTCGATTACTCAGCACCACATAAGCAAAAAGAAAAAAGCCGGAAGTGGCGCTGTGACTCAAGTGGTAGAGCGCTAGCCTTGAGCTGAAGAGCTGAGGGACAGCGCCCAGGCCCAGAGTTCAGGCCCCACGACCAGACCAAAAAAAGCTGTGCTGGGAAGGTGGCTCAGTGGTAGAGTGCTTGCCTTGCATGCATGAGGCCCAAGGTTTGATTCCTCAAAACCACATAAGGAGAAAAGCCAGAAGTAGTGCTGTGTCTCATGTGGCAGAGTGCTGGCCTTAAGCTGAAGAGCTGAGGGACAGCACCCAGGCCCAGAGGTCAGGCCCCAAAACTGACACAGACACACACACACACACACACACACACACACACAGACACTTTAAAATGACTGGTTTTATGCTCTCATTCATTAAATTATAACATGAAATTAAATTAAATTATAGCATTGACTGTTACCTTATTCCAGTCATGGAAGTCATTTACTCAATTTGCATGGAACTCCCAGGAGCATAGTCTAAGTACAAATTGTTTCAGGCACTATTGAGACAGTGGTAGGGAAGGGACTCTTCCTATTCAGACTACAAAGATAGTAAGATCAGCAATTACAAAATTAAACTAAGTTTAGAGGAAGCACAGAGCATTGTAAGTACAAAGTAGATAAGTAAGTAGACATGGAAGTTATAGAAAGCTTTTAATAGTAAATGATGATCCCACTGAGAACTTTGGATTGGAAATTTGGATTGCTCAAACTTCACTCTTCATCCAATGGTAACAATCTGGACATCTCAGAAAGAACAGAGCACATCAGAGAGAAGGAACAGATTCTTTATCATTAAACCTATTGTATGGAATGAGACTAAAGAGCAACACAGCCCTGCCAAAAACCTTGTGTCTTCCTTTCCTGCAGTTATTTTTTGTTCCATTAAAAAAGATTCTTGTAACTTTATTTAACATTTTTCCATCAGACGCCACTGGCAAATAATATTTATTTATGACTTACTAAATGTCAGGCCTAGAGCTGGGCATAAAAAGAACTCTACCATTAATTTAGGCTTTATGGGAAAGCTGAAAATAAAAATAAAATTGGCTTTTCTATTGGTTATTGCATCAGATGTAAAAATGCTAGAAATTCACCACATTTCAAGGGCATATTAAGGGTATTTTGGCTAGACAAAACTCACTTTGGGAAGTCCAAGAGCAGATCTTAAGAGTTATACAATGTAACTGAAACTGAAGTACAAGTAAAATGCCTCCACACAATTGGGAGTCACATGTCACAAGTGATGGGCAATGAAGTTTAATTAGGAAAATGGTGGTCTTGAACCCAAACATTAAAATCAAAGCTGCAAGCACAGGCATTTCCAGAACATCAGGCCTTCATGTTGGAACAACCATTCCTGATGTGGACAGATGAACAGAGGGACCCACAGCAGGAGGGGCTTAAAGATAGTAGTGTGGTCCCAGCATCGGCATACCTGGAGACCTCTGATCAATAGCACAACATGGGCAAGATATTTCATTTTATGCCTTGCTCATCATTTCTAGCTCTTTTTGCTGTGTGTCATTTCCTAATTTGCTTTTCTTTTGAGGGGCAGACTAGAAGACGACGATCTGCACTATTACTCCTTAACTGTTTAAAAATCTGATTCTGGTATCAACTTCCCAGTTACTACCAGCCATCACTTACTTCATTCATAATCTTTTGTTTGCCATAGAATTATACCAGGCCCTGAGCTATCCTCATATGTCAACAAGCAAATATTAGAGCATGTCTTTTGTAACAATATTTTGGCTTATAGCTTTAGAACAGCCTCTATGTGCAGCAAACAATGACACAAAGCTCAGACATGGGACTTTCCTGAACAAGGGATCCAGAGTGCACATGGAAGGCAAAAAATAGAAGTGAATCATCTGTGTCTGGAGGCTCTGACACAGAATCACAAAGAGGCTCAGCAGGTAGCTTTTTGTTTTCCTTTCTCATAAAGAATACTTAATATAAAAACTATATGTTACTCTTAGTGGTACCTGTCTGTAATCCTAGCACTTGGGAGGCTAAGGTGGGAGGTCAGAGTTTGAAGCCAGTCGGCTCCATAGTGGGATTCTAGTCCAAAAATAAACAACAACAAAAATCCAACGATTGTTTTTTTTGTTTTTGTTTTTTTGTTTTGGCTAGTCGTGGGGCCTGAACTCTAGGCCTGGGCACTGTCCCTCAGCTCTTCAATGCAAGGTGAGCCCTCTACCACTTGGGCCACAGCGCCACTTCCAGCTTTTTCTGCTTATGTGGTGCTGAGGAATTGAACCCAGGGCCTCATGCATACAAGGCAAGCACTCTACCACTAAGCCACCTTCCCAGTCCCCCAACGATGTTTATAATAGTATACCAATGTTTGTAATATAATAGTATACCAATGTTTGTGATAGTATACCTAAAATATAAATTATAGATACATGGCTTTGCTAATACATTCAAGTTAGCTGTTTTAAGCTAATTACACAAAGATGTAACAAGTATTTTTAACTTGTCCTGACAGATTAGATTAAGAGCAGCAAAGCTACATTACTCTCAGTAGCTCAGAATTATTTGAAAATGTCTATAACCAATCAATCTTGTCTTCCTCTAATATTTAACTTGTTATATATTCCTTAGCATTCTCTGACACTTTGAAACTTTGAGGGAATACAAGGAAGTTCTCTTCAACAGAGGATAACATATTACCTGTTATAATCTATTTGCATAAAGTTCTTTATAAAGAACTTCTACCTGTAATCCTAGCTACTCAGGAGGCAAAGATCTTCAGAGATCATGGTTCACAGCCAGCCCATGCAAGAAAGTCTGTGAGATTCTTCATCTCCACTAAACTACCAAAAAAAATTCAGAAGTAGAACTGTGGCTCAAGAGGTAAAGCACTAGCCTTAAGCTAAAGCAGCTCAGGGTCAGTGCCAAGTCTGAGTTCAAACCCCAGGACTGGCACAAAAAGATATGTGTTAAAAGGCATAATCTGCCAAAAGAAAAAAATATATATCCAGAAGTAGAAAAGTGGCTCAAGAAAAAGTCAAGTTCAAGTTCTAGTATCAGCATACACACACACACACACACACACACACACACACACACACACACACACACACACACACACACACACACACACACACACACACACACACACACACACACACACACACACACACACACACACACACCCCTACTGTTCTACATAAAGTTATGTTTTCAAATATATTTATTAGACAGTCTTTGAGGAAAACCATTACTACTTGAAAATATCAGTGACTGAAATGTTCAAACTTTAGACATTGGTATCCTATTCTTCCCTAATGTTTGGAGAAAACACTGTGTGTGTGTGTGTGTATTGGAGTGTGAACTCAAAAACACTGTGTGTGTGTGTGTGTGTGTGCGTGCGTGCGTGCGTGCGTGTGTGTGTGTGTGTGTGTGTACTAGAACGTGAACTCAAGACCTAGGTGCTATGAACTTTTTTGCTCTAAGCAAACTTTTTTGCTCTTGAGCCACAGTTCTACTTCTGGATTTTTTTGGTAGTTTAGCGGAAATTAAGAATCTCACAAACTTTACTGCAAGGGCTGGTTTCAAATCTCTCATCCCTACAGGGTCTTGCTATGTATGTATCCTAGGTTGGCTTTAAACTAGAGATCAGTGTTCATGAGGCTGAGGCAGGAAAGTGGTTAGTTAGAGGCTAGCCAAGCTACACAAGGATACTCTGCCTTAAAAAAAATTACAATAATAAAGTTCTATTTTTAGACCTGAATAGATTGCATAGTGCTTGTAAGGGGGGATGAGGATATGTATGTATGCGGGTACACTCAGGGTCTCACACTATGCTTGGCTTGCTTGCTCATGGCTGGTGCTCTAATTGGAAATGGAGTCTCATAGACTTTTCTGCCTAAGCTGGTTTCCAATCAAGATCCTCTAGGTCTCAGCCTCCTGTGTAGCTAAGATTATAGGTGTGAGCCACCAGAACTCAGCTTGTTTTGAGATAGGATCTTGCTATACAACCCAAGCTGACCTACAACATGCATTCCTCTGCTTCAACCTCCTAAGTACTAGGTTTATAGGCCTGTGACACCAAACTGGCACAGAGTTATATTAATAAATATAATTACTAGGCTATACTTTTGTGTTAAACTTTTTATACATGTTATATTTGGCAAATGCATTTTTTTTTTTTTTTTTTTTTTTGTCGGCCGTGGGTCTTGAACTCTGGGCCTGGGCGCTGTCCCTCAGCTCTTCAGCTCAAGGCAAGCGCTCTACCACTTGAGCTACAGCGCCACTTCCGGTTTTCTGGTGGTTTATTGGAGATAGGAGTCTCACAGTCTCTCCTGCCCGGGCTGGCTTTGAACCGCGATCCTCAGATCTCAGCCTCCTGAGTAGCTAGGATTACAGGCGTGAGCCACCAGCGCCCGGCTGCATTTTTTTTTAATGGTCGTGGTGCTGAGGAATCAAACCAGACTCATGCATGCAAGGCAAGCACTCAAACACTGAGCCAACTTGCCAGCCCACTTTTTTTTTTTTTCTTTTTTTTTCTTTGTCATTCATAGGGCTTGAACTCTGGGCCTGGGCACTGTCCCTCAGCTCTTCAGCTTAAGGCTAGCACTCTACTGCTTGAGCCACAATGCCACTTCCAGATTTTTTTGCTTATATGGTACTGAGGAATCGAACCCAGGGTTTCATGCATGCTAGGCTAGCACTACCACTAAGCTATATTCCCAGCCCCATATACATTCTTTTGGGAAAAACTATTCTATTTCCGAACTTATTAAGAAGGAAAGTTATGCTTTTAGATGCTTCCAACAAACAGAGACTATAATTTGCTCCAGGTACCACCTGTAAAAATCTATAACTGTGACAGGATCTTTAGCTACACACAGTCCTGTGGGTTCCAAGCCAACCTCACCTAAGTCCCTTTCTCTAACTTCCATTCATCAGGTCCATACCTATAGTCCTCTGCAAAAACTAGAGGACTTCCTACTCACAGGACTCCTTTATGACTTAGTTTCTGGAAGAAGTCTCCAAGAGAGGACCTTGCCCCTTTCTGACTACGTCAAGTACTGCCAGCAAATCCATACTCCCTTCCATACTGCTGGGCCCCACTTGGGGCAGAGGCATGCCCAGCCTTACCTAGCCACTCAGATAGGGAACTCTGGTCAGCATCCCAACAAGGACGCTACCAAAAGTCAGTGGTTCTTTCTCAGGGAAAAAAAGAAACAAAACTGAAGCCTCTGAATTACATCTAGTCACAGAACATACAGGACAGCACTGTAACTCTGGAACTTCAAATACTCAGCTTTCACAGTGAGAATGGAGAGAAAATGTGGCCTGGTAAGACAAAGGATCAAAAGAGGGGGCAGCACTGAACAGAAGGGAAGGGAAAGAGGAAGAAAGCTGTTAACACAGAAAGTGAGTTGGGAAATGAAAGGCAGGGTTAGAGAATGAGGAGCTAGAGAAGTGAAGAATTCTATCTCCTGCCAAGTTGACAGGATGAATTAGAAAGAGACAAGGGTATCCCTGCCAACAAGCCTGATAAAGCCACTACCCAGGCCAGGTCCCCCAGGGGCAAGCCCCTGAAAGACAGGTTCTGCCTGCCTACTCCTAGAGCATTAGATTAGGTTTTGTGGGAAAGTAGAACTCTTGATGGATTAGAAAAAGGTGCCCATAGCTTAATGTGCTAGCAATTTAACTAAGCACTCTTGGTTGTTGTGCCATGAAAGCCACTTTTCTGACCCTTGGAGGGAGATGCAACTCAGTCAACACTGTGAGTGGCTCTTAATGGTAACAGTGACTCAGTTCACACTACTCATGCCTACCCTCATGGCACCCTAAGAGATTACACAACCCCACAGCAGCTCTCTACCTACTTTCTCCTGATTTTTAAAGGCATGGGCTCAATGGACAGTTAAGTTTGGGGGGGAATGCTGACTTCTGTCATGAGTAACATCCACAAAGAGCCTTCTATATGTGAAAGACAAAGGGCTCATAGAAGTTGAAGTACTGAGATTTAAAAAAAAAAAGCACCCCTTGAGCCCCCAAGAAAATCGACTCTTCCAGGAGCCCACGTGCACAAAAAGAACAACATACCACAGCATCAACAAAGCCATACCCTGTCTACAAGCCTGCAATTTAAGATAGCAACAGCTCTATCATCTCTCAACTCTCTTTTTGGCAAACTTAAAAAAATGTATTTGTACTTTTCCTTTTGTTTACTTGACAGGTTATTTGTCCATTCATAGCCAGGCTGGCCTTGAAATCCTGATCTTTCTGTCTCACCCCCCTAAGTACTAGGATCACAGGTGTGCACCACCACTCTGAGCCTTAATCTTCTTTTCACTTTTGTATGTTTGTATGTATATGTGCACTCTCTGTATGGGGGCTTGAAGTCAGTGCCTTGTGCTTTCACATAGCTTTTTCATTTAAGGATGGGTTCTACCACTTGAGCCATATTTCTACTTCTGGCATTTTGCTGGTTAATTGGAGTAAAAGTCTCACAAACTTTTCTTGCCCAAACTGGCTTTGAACCTGGATCCTCAGATCTCAGACAGGAGCCACTGGCGCCTAACATACTCATTTCTTTTTAACTCCTAGATTCTTCATTCTGTGGCTTTTCTAGTATCAGACACACCCAAGTTTTGGTACATGACTTAAGAGGCTCTCTCTTGAAAGCTGTCTACTTAAACCATCCCTACTATCATCTATTGCCACCAGAAAAACTCAGTCTTGGTGAGTCATACCTTTGGCTCAGACAGTCTTTCCACATGTGGGAAATGTGACATGGTTTGAGGAACATGGAGAGACAGCTTTAACTTTTTTTGTACTGGAATCTAAACTCAGGGCTTGAATTTGCAAAACAGGTACTCTATCATTTAAGTCATGCTTCCAATCCTTCCCTCCCTCCTTTCCTTCTTCTTTAAATACAAGGTATTACTTTATGCCCAAGCCAACCTGGGCTGTGATCCTCCCACTTATGCATCCCCTGTGGCTGGGCTCCTGAACACAGATATTGAGATGGAGTCTCACAAACTTTTATGCCCCTCTGGATTCTAACCTTGATTACCTTCTCCTCCTTACCATCCACCTACCAAGCAGTTGGAAAGTTTGAGCCATCACATCTGGCCTTGCATTTATTTGTGGTAGGAATTATAGAAGTTTTCGATTCAAAGCAATGGCAGTTCCCCCTTGTAAGTAAATTTTACAGTTAAAAAAAAAAATAGGTCCAGCCAGGCGCCAGTAGCTCACACCTGTAATCCTACTTAGAAGGCTGAGATCTGAAGATCACAATTCAAAGCCAGCCTGGGCAGAAGAGTCTGTGAGACTCTTACCTCCAGTTAACCACCAGAAAACCGGAAGTGGCACTGTGGCTCAAGTGGTAGAGGGCTCATCTTGAGCTAAAGAGCTCAGGGACAGCGTCCAGGCCCAAGGTTCAAGTCCCATGACTGACAAAAAAAAAAAAAAAAAAAAAAATAGGTCCAAGGAAAAATTTGAACAGTAAAAATGCCATAGGATAAGACAATTGCTTCTCATTGGAATTTCAGCTGGCCATCAACAGACATTAAAAATCACCAAGAATAGTTCAACAATGTTAGTAGAGCCAAGAGGATACAGAAAATGGGAATGGAGATTAAACTGGCTTTAGAGGGAATTGTCAGAAAAACTGGATGACGGAGGAACAGGGAGGATTAGTGGCAGCCAGAAAGTACCAAGCCTTGAGAGCTTGTTAGGCAAGCTCTTTACTCAAACCATTCTTGCTACCCTCCTCCCCTCCCCCCCTCCCCCATCCTCCACCCTCTGCCGGCTTTTTTTGCTTATTTTTCAGGTACTATCTCAAGCTGAGACTGAGATCTTTATAGTTATGGCTGCCTATAGAGCTGATATACAATACTACCCAGAGTTTACTGAGATGGGGTGTTGCTAACTTTTGCCAAGGCTAATCTTGAACCATTTGATCTCTACCTCCTGAGTAGCATAGCTACAATTATAGGGTTTTGAGCCACAGCACACAGCTAGATTGTTTTTTGTTTGAACTCAGGACCTAGCGGCTTCCTATCTTTCTTTGAATAGAACATGTCTAGTTTCTAGGCATGATGTGTTTTCTGGGCCAGTGCTCTTGGGACTGGCTATTCTTTAGCATAAATGATAGGCACCTCTGAATAAGGCATTTTAACTCCATAATGAGTAAATTCAGATAGAGAAACCCTCCTCCTCCTATGACTACCAACACTCTCTGAGGCCATATAATTAAGAGTTCAGAAAAATATAAATCATCCTTTGTTTATGACAGTCATACCCAGCCTTGCTGCCCATAAAGGCTGGATTCAAACAATCCAGTTGCACACATCTAACTTTGAGGCCTAAGTCAGAACTCAGATGTGCACAAATATATGATGGGGTTACATCCTAATAAAGCCACTATAGGTTAAAATATTATGAAAAATGCAGTTAATATTCTGAATACCATAGCTTAGACTAGCCTTCTTTAAATGTGCTCAGTTTACTTTAGCCTGCATTTAGGCAGGCTAAAGTATATTTACAATATATAAAGTATATTTACAATAAAGTATATATACAATAAGGTATATTGTATAGTAACATGTTGAGTATCTCTTATAATTTATTAAATACCATAATAAAAAAATTAAAGAAAGAAAACAATGAGCTGAGTGAAGTGGTGCATGCATATAATCCCAGCACTCAGGAGGAAGTAGAATTGGAAGTCCAAGATTATATGGGTAAACTTTTGCACCACTGTAAAGTAGAAAAATTGTAAGTTGAATCACTGTAAATCAGAGACCATTATAGTACTATTTCACATGTGTCTCCTGAAGACTATAAGTACATTGTTCTAAGGTCATTTTATTTATTTTAGTGCCAGTCCTGGAGCTTCAACTCAGGGCCTAGGTGCTGTCTCTGAGGTCTTTTTGCCCAGGCTAGCACTCTTACCACTTGAGCCACAGCTCCACTTCTGGCTTTTTTGATGATTAACTGGAGGTAAGAGTCTCATGAAGTTTCCTGCCCATGCTGGTTTTGAACTGTAATTTTCAGATTTCAGCTTCCAGAGTAGCTAGGATTATTGACATGAGCTATCAGTGCCCAGCTTCAAGGTCACTTCTTTTTAAAGAACTCTCTGCATTTAGTGCTTGAAGTGTTGTGAACCTTTTTGGATGTAGGACTGGACAGTCAACTTATGTCCTATTTACCTTGCTACCATATAGCTGCTTTTAATTGCTGACTCCTACTTTATAGTCAAGCCAATTAGTGGCCTGGGCCAACCCCCAAGAGCACAACACTCAGCTCAGCTTAAGGAAAACAAGAAGTCTCTTCGGTCTAAATTTTCCTCAGGTGAGAAAGTTTCATCTGGTCAACAACATCAGAAGTTTAAGAGCTGGATGTCATAGTTCCAGAGTACCTGGAGAGTCCATATTAGCAAGCACATAAATCTAAATAAACATAGCAAGGCCGTGGACCATCAAACATAGGGTAGGGAAATGTTAAAAAGATTACTCTTTCACTTCTCACCTAATTTAGTAACCATTAATACCTTTCTGGGCTGAGACAATTTCCTGTAATCTAGCTGTTAAAAGGATGTTGGATGGAAAGCTGCCAGACCCAGAGCCTATAGTGTTATTGGTTTACTGCATGCACTGGAAAAGAACCAAGACTGTTACAGATTAAAAGGTAATGAACAACCCGTGTTTACTGATGTATGAAATACAAACAGGCACAAAACCATGGACCTCCAGATCTTGATTATAGACTGATTGGTAATCCAATCTATAGACTCCACAGGGTAGACTAAAAAGCCTTAGAGTTTGAAGGAGATTATTACAAAAGTTTGTAACTTTTACCTTTTTCTTTTTCTTTTTTTCCAGTCCTGGGGCTTGAACTCAGGGCCTGGGCACTGTCCCTGAGCCTCTTTGAGCCCAAGGCTAGCACTCTTCTCCTTAAGCCGAAGCACCACTTCCAGCTTTTTCTGAGTAGTTTATTGAGTTTCACATACTTTTCTGCCTGGGCTGGCTTCGAACCATGATCCTCAGACCTTAGCCTCCTGAGTAGCTAGGATTACAGGTGTGCGCCAGTGGCGCACCCAGAACCTTTTTCTTTCTTACTACAAGATTTACTATCCAAAAAATAAAATATTCTGCTTCGAGGGGCTCAAATCTCATATAGCCTTTAATTAATTCTCTGGGTACCTGATCACTACTAGGTTCAAGATCAACTACTAGGTTCCATGCCAGGAAAGGAGTGGCCAACCCAGGTGACACAGGTGAAATTCCTAGATATCCTGTGTCTCTCACCTTGGCCAATTTCCCCCGGAGAAAAACCACTTCTGTTGAAAGTCTGTGCTAGTGTGTATGGATGGTAGCTTGTGTTTAGGAAAATAATGTTTCTCCTGACAATGAAACCTGAAGTTCTCTACCAATGGTAAAACGTGTGGAAGTGGCACCAGTGAATGAAAAGGAAAACACACAAAACAACCCCTCTTGGACTACTTAACTGCCCTGACAACACATAGTTATTGTGTCTGGGGGAGGGAGGAGGTGGACTGTTTCTTTCTATAGGAAGATAATTAGTTGCCCACTTAAAGTATGATCAAAGAGATTCAGAAAGTAGGATATATATGTAATTAAAGACCAAGTCTCATAGCCCAGACTATTCTGAACTTCCTAAATAGCTCAGACTACCCTCAAACTTGTGAACTCTGGAGTGCTGGGATTACAAGAGTATATCATTACCTCTAGCCAAAAAAATTTTAATGCAGTCAAGACACCTAATTTCCAACAACTCTTACGAGGGCAAGGCTCCTTAAAAACTACTGTGGCCTTTTACACCTTTTGATTTTTTGCTTTGTTTTGGTAATCATCTATCCTGGGACTTCTTTCACAAAGAATGATTTCACTGGAAGTTCATTTTTCTTGAATTCCCACCAATCTAAATTTGCCCTCTCAGTGCTGGATTCTATATTTACATACAGACCAGCTGTGCCACCTTCTGAAGTTCTTAGCAATTCCCCAAACTGCCTTTTCCTGTACAGGATCCCTGGAGGTCCAATTTTGTTTCCTGGAGTCAAACAAATACTATGCAAGTTACTGAGAAAATTCAGTCATTTCACTTCCTCCCAGTAAGTTTTTAATGTTTCAATATAAAAATGTATAACTGTATGTATCTTTTATCATAGTATCAACATACTTTTGGGCTGGGAAAAATTAAAGCCACAAAATCATTCCTCCTTATATAACAAAAATATAGTCTGCCTGCCTCTTAGGCCTATTAAAATTCAGGGAGTCTTACACTGAGAAGCCCACAACTGAGAAAAGCAAGTAGACTTGGTTAGTTTATCAAGTCTCCCAAATTTGTGTCTGGGGTACTAATTCTTTTTTTTTTTTTTTTAATGGTCGTGGGGCCTGAACTCTGGGCCTGGGCGCTGTCCCTCAGCTCTTCAGCTCAAAGCTAGCGCCCTACCACTTGAGATACAGCACCACTTCCGGCTTTATTCTGCTTATGTGGTGCTGAGGAATTGAACCCAGGGCCTCATGCATGCAAGGCAAGCACTCTACCACTGAGCCACCTTCCCAGCCCCACTAACTCTCTCTAATAACTCCTTTCCCATTAAATCTACCAGTTGTTGGGGGTTTCAATTCCACCCTAGGCAGAAGAGGTGTATTTGTAAGACACTTGAAACCCCTGAAGGGGGATATGGTGGATATTAGTCTCCATGCATATTGAGGTACGGTCAGCTATGTCATTTAATCCACTCAAATGAGGTATAAGAAAATTAGCTGCTGTAGGGTGTGTCCTTTCTCAAAACAAAAAAAAAATATGTAAAAACCAATCTGTTAGCAATGGCTGGGGTGTTATACCAGCAACTAGCTGCCTGGGTCCGCACCGAGTCTGTTTAAAATTTTTCATAAACAAAATTGGAAGAATCCCATTAGAGAAGAGTTCGAGTGTTATTTCCTTTTTTTTTTTTTGTCACATCAACTTTTCAGTGTATCTCCAATCACAGGGTTCCAACAGCCCCAACCTAGCCGACGTTTCAATAGCGGCCCCATAGCACACAATGCCTCAAGTTTTGGGGGTTGGTTTGTTTGTTTTGAAACTGGATTAGACCTAATTCTCCACGACCACCCCCCCCCCTCAGAAAAACGATTTGCTGCTGTAGCTATCTCCAGTGCAAGACTCAAGATCTCCTTCCTCCGAGGTCTCCTCTTTTCCCTTCCAGCCCTCATCCCTCAAGACCCCTCTCAGAGCTAACCTCAACATGTCTGCTCAGTTTCCCACCCTCTGCCCTCTCGCCACCGTGGGATTTCTTCCTCACCACCCGCCCCCCTCCGTCGGATCCCCAGCAACACCCCTCAAAGCCCGGCCAAACCTAGCACCCGGCTCAGCGCTCCACACTTCCCACCCAGTCCACCTCGCCCCCTGCGAGCCCAGTGGGGGCTCCCCACCCGCCCACACCCCGCTTCCAGAAGGCTCAGGAGGGCAAGCGGAGCGGTGCCTCAGAAATCGCAGCCCAAGGCAGAGACATCCAGAAGCTTGGGAGGACGGACGTCCCCTGAGACAAGGCGAGACGAGCTCGGCTCCAAGCCGCGAGCGCGGCCGCAGAAACCTGAAGCCCTTTAGCGGGCAGACGGCGAAGGGAGCGCGAGGGGCGTCCTATCAGAGCCGCGGGGCACAGCCGCTTCCCCGCCGCCGCCGCCGCGCCTGGCCGCTGCCGCGCGCTCCCCGCCACAGCCCGGCCGCGTCCCAGTCCCGCCGGCTCTCCCAGCGCCCTTCGGGGAGTCCAGGGCTCGCGCAGCCCGACCCCTCCACGCCTCCCTTGCCCCCCGCCTGGCGGAGCCCCCTCACCTCTTTCCACACAAACCGACTAGGTACTGCTCGACTCCGGCCCGAGAAGACCTAACCGCACTGTACGAAACGCGCCGCACCTGCCACAAGCGAGTGAGGAGCCGCCGCGAGCGAGTGAAGACCGCCGCGCGCCTGACGTCACGGCAACCGCAAGCGCCCGGAGCTCCGAATCACCTGATTTCCCTGGCAACGCGCATAGGGTGGGGCGGGGAGAGGGGCGGGGCAAGGGCGGTGTCACAGCACAGTCCCCGCCCACGCCGCTCTCTCCGGAGTCACTGCCGGGAGCGCTCCGAGGCTGGCTCCGGCTGCCCCGCAGGCACCGCCCCCCTCGGGTTGGGTCGCAGCTCCGAGACTCCAGCCCATCCTCCTCCCAGCCCTCGCCTGCCAGCCGCCAATTCGGATGCCTGGGAAGAAAGAGCCTGTGCCCGGTGGGGACTCTGCTCAGCACGTGCCACGCGGGGCTCGTGTGCGCCGCTGCCTTCTGGTCGTCTGAGGCAGACCCCGCTGGGCTCAGGGACTTACTTCGAGCGGTACCTACGAAGGCTGGGCTACTGGTAATGCTTGTTCGGCGTCAACTTGTTCCCCCTTTGAACCGTGGACTGAGAATTTATAGACTTGAATTTCAACTGCCAGAGGCGGAAGGGAGGAGCTGCAGCCAGGCCCAGAACCTTCGGAGGAGGCGAAGGTCTGTTTCCCCAGAAATGACTGATTTCTCAGGAAATCTCTCCTGGGGAGAAAGCCTGGGAGCCACGCCTGGAGCACGCTTGCAAATCCAACTTGCAATACTTTTTTTTCTTCTTCTTCCAGTATTTGATTTTCTGGAATGTGATATGTTTTAGTGGTTAGGTTGACTGCCTAACGCGAGGGAGGCCTGGTTCCATCCCCAGAAAAGACAAAAGAAAGAAAACACAATTTGTGTCCAACTTCCTCATCTTGCTTGCTATAATCTACATACGTGTTTGAGAGTCTCCAAACAGACCATGAAAATGTAAACAAATGAGACGATAAACATTTCATGGAGATCCCAGTTTCAGAGTCGCTACTTAGCCTTTTACTTATTTTATGAATGTATCTCGGATTCACTCCTACGTTACCACTCCATGAGTCCAAGTCAAAAGACATATTTAATCCCTAACTTTCTGGCTAAATCACCAAATATGTTATCAGAAATTTAAGGCAGCTCAGCTGACCTCCATCCTTGCATGAGATTTAAAAAAAAAAAAGAAAAGAATTAAGGCAAGAGTCAAACATCAAGGCAGTAGGAAAGTTTATTTGAAATGAAATATGACAGAGAACTGGGCACCAGTGACTCACAGTAATCATATCTACTTGGGAGACTGAGATGTGAGGATCACCATTTGAAACCAGCCTAGGCTGATAAGTCTATCAGACTCTTACCTCTAACCACCCAAAAGCTGGAAGTGGAAATGTGGTAGGGCACCAGCCGTAAGGAAAAAAGCTCAGGGAAAGCTCAGGGACAGCACCCAGGCCCTAAGTTGTATAGTAACATGTTGAATATCTCATAATTTATTAAATTATAAGCCTCAGACCAACACACACACACACACACACACACACACACACACACACACACACACACACACACACACACAAAATGGCAGAGAAAGAGAACATAACTTAAATATGCTATGGGAAGACAGAACTTGAGCCCATCTCCGCCATCTTGTGCCTGTCTTCCATATAGACTGGCCTTAAGAGGGAAAAGTAGAGTTCTTGAAGATGGCTTTTTGATGGGTGGGTTTCTTTCCTGTTTCCTACATTGTCATGTCATCAGAGATTTAGTGCCCAGTCCTTATTTCCTCATTCTTTTGTCCTTCTTACTGCCTCATTCTTTTGTAGCCCTTTGCCCCCATTTTGTTGTTAGACAGGTTTTAGTTTATCAGCTAATCTTGCCCTCTGCAAGCTGTAAAGGCTACAATTCCTTGGTTATTTGCTTTTCTACTAACATATCTGCACCACTCTGAAGATTTCATATATGTTGTCTTTCCCTCACAAACAATAGGACCTTAAATCATGGAATTCTTTTATAACCAACTTCTAGTGATCCTCTTTGGTGCCAGGCTGATTGAGTCATGATCCTAGGAGATCAAGAATATCTGAGTAAGCTGGGCACCTGTGGCTCCTGCTTATGATCCTAGTTACTCAGGAGGCTGAGATCTGAGGATCATGGTTCAAAGCCAGCAAGGTCCATGAGACTCATCTCTAATTAATTATCAAAAAGCCACAAGTGAAGCTCTAACTCAAGTGGAAAAGTGCTACCTTTGAGCAAAAATATCTCATGGACAGCACCCTGGCCCCGAGCTCAAGCCCCAGGACCAGCATACACAGAGAGAGAGAATCAAAGAATATATGAGTAGCCAGACATGGTGGGCTATGGCTGTAATCCTAGGACTCAGGTACCAGGAGAATCCCAAGTTTAAGGCCAGTTTGACCTACATAATGAAACCTTCTTTAAAAAAAAAAAAAAAGCCAAGTGCCAGTGGCTCATGCCTGTAATCTTACTCAGGAGGCTGAGATCTGAGAATTGTGGTTCAAAGCCAGCCCAGGCAGTAGTCCCTGTGAGACTCTTATCTCCAATTAACTACTCAAAAACCAGAAATGGCACTATGGCTCAAGTGGAAGAGTGCTTGCCTTGGGCACAAAGAGGCAGTACCCAGGCCCTGAGTTCAAGCCCCACAATCAACAACAAAAAGAAAGAAAGGAGTACCCTTTGTACTGTTTATTATGTACTTAATCATTTTTATTGTAGTGGCATCTTTTTCCCATTTATTTTGTTTTAATATTTTTATCATTGTAAAGGTGATGTACAGAATGGTTACAGTTTCATAAGTCAGGAAGAGAACAGAAAAGTAATGGACCAGACTTGATTCTCAACAGGCTATTACTCGCAAGGGCACAGACCTTCCCTGGGTATGGAGGTTGTGCAAGGGACTGGTTTTCAGGGCTGGGTTTATATGGGTCTTAACAAGGAAGCAGAAAATAAGAAATAGACTATGGTCTCTTGGGGGGCCAAGGGCAGTGTCCTTGGCCAGACCTAGAATGGAATACTTCACTTGGGGTGAGGGGGCTTTCAGCTAAGCCAAGGTCAAAGTGACCTGCTTGTGGACAAGCACATGAGCATGCACCTGGTGCTTTGCTTGACCTGGGGGAATAAGGCAGGAGACATTCCTTCATATTCCATCTAGGTGTAGATACATAAAAAAGATCAGGCTCAGAAGGGTGAGGAAAATCCTTCAATGAGAACAAAACAGATTCCCATCTATGAGTACATTTATTTTTGGAAAATGTCACTTCTTCCCTTACTCTCTTCCAGTTTTTTCCCTCCTGTCCCCACCCCCAAGTTGTATAGTTCATTTTCAACACACTGCATTTCATCACTGCTGCATTTGTTTATCCTTTATCCCTGCATTCCTGTGCTCCCCTCACCCTCTGAAAGACAGATAAACAAGACAAAAATAAAAGAAAAACAAAGGTAAAAGACCCTCTTTTTCCATTGTTTCCTGGAGTTCATTTTGATAAATAATATTTTCTATGATAGAGGCAGAATTATTTAGTCATTTTTATTGTAATGACACTTAAAATGTATACCCTTATTTTAAAAAGAGACTAGCATATAAATAAGACATTTGTGAAAGGTAGAAAAGAATCATGGCTCCAGTCCAGAAGAGTTGAGAAAATGGAGAAAAGAGGCAGAAAATGTGATCCCAGCTCTCAAGAACAGTGATCAAGAAGATGGTGGGAACAGGGCAGAGGCAGCCAGGTCTGGGGTAGTTGGCAGAACTGAGGACTTCCACAGAAGCATAGTGCCAGAGGCAGGTTAGAGAGAGGGAGTTGAGCCAGAATGGTTTAAAGGATCCTCCAGGGGGAAGAGTGAAAGAAGTGGAGATAAAAAGCAAGTGGGCAGTGCTTTCACAGGGGTTGTTGTAAGGAAGGGCAAGTAAAGAGAGACTTAGCAAGGGGGGCTAAAAGCATTAAAGAGAAGGGAGCCAAGAGGTTGCCAATGTGAAGACAGGAAAGAAGCAACAGGTAAAGGAGAACCTGATGAGCTGACAGCCATTCAGGGCAAGACAATATCCTGGCAAAAAAGAGAAGCTTTGTTGGATGATAGGGCAAAGGGCATGCATGAGCACTTGAAAACTATCTTTGGACCATCAGAAGCAAATTTCTGATCTCTCAGCAGAACATAGATGAGAAAAGAGCATATCTGTTAACTACATTTTCACAGTCCCCATCAAGACAGTTTCCTTAGTGTAATATACATATGTATTTCTACCTTTAATCTGGTCTGCGGAAGGTGGAAATAGAGTCGAAGGGAGGAGAAATTGCCTTGGAAGGGAGAGAAGCCATTCATGGCATCTGCATATGGGGCTTGTGGTGAGGGGAGAAAGATGCTACAGTAAGTTTTCAGTCAAGTCTCTAGCCATTCCTTTTTTTTTTTTCCTGAGCTGGTAGGATGAGAGTGTAACCATCAAAAGAAAAAGCAGAGCATTCCTCAACCTACCCCCCACCTCCACAGCTGAGGAAGGGATGATATCACATGGGCAAAAACTCCAAGAATGTTGCTGGCAGCATCCTAGATCTAGAGATGTAGCCAGAGAGCACATTTTCCAAGTGTTCTAAGATTTGCCCTCCAGTCCCAGGACTTAGAAGCAGCCAGATGTAGAAGTTGATGCAAGACAGCTTATCTGTGAATTGAAAATAATCATATCCACTCACAAGACTATCATAAAATTTAAATGAAGTCTAGGACCAAGAAAAAGAACCCAGATTCATAACTTATTTTCAGTGCTGAGGATCAATCTCAGATCCTTGTACATGGTTGGCAAATGCTCTACCACTGGGTTTCACCTCCAGTACACTTTATTTACTTTATTGTGGATCATGGGGCTTGAACTCAGGGCCTGGGCACCAACCATCCCTGAGCTTTTTTGCTCAAGGCTGGTGCTTTGAGCCACAGAGCCACTTCTGGTTTTCTGGGGTTAGCTGGAGATAAAAGAGTCTCATGGACTTTACTGCCCTGGCTGGCTTTGAACCATGATCCTCAGATCTCTGCCTCCTAAGTAGCTAGAATTACAAGCATAAGCCACTGGAGCCCAGCTTCTTACAATATTTTTTAACAGGCTTTTTCCTTTTTCCCTTTTGGTACCATGGATGAAATCCAGGGCCTTGTATATGCTAGGCAAGTGTTCTGCCACTGAGCTACATCCCAGTCCTAAAATTCCTATTAAAAAAACATTATGTTTTTATAGCATAAAAAGATAATTGGCTTTTTAGTCCCACCCATTAATCTAAAGCAAGAGAAAAACTTGGCATCCTTGTCTGCATTATAAAACTCCTTCACTCTGCTTCTCTGTCATGCAATCCCTTGGGCTCCATGAAGGTCAAAATGGATTATAAAGCACCTTTATGACAAGATATTGAAACTATTCCCAAGGAAGGGAATAGCACAGACTCCCAGGACAGGCCACTCCCCCCTCCACCACCCCAATAAGGGCAATTACCTATAATGAAGAGGCTGAATACTAAAGCAGGATTAATCATCTCATGAGAATGAGATTGTTCCCTTCAAATAATGCTAGGAATAAATTTTTCCAAAACTCCCCTGGAACAACCAGACCTGAGATAATGATCAAGCAAACCATTCTTTGCCTGTAATTGACTATGTAATTGTGCCCATTCTCTTTTCCTTACCCCAGTTCTTTCTCTACTTAAACATGAAGCTCCTGTTTGGACCCCAAAGCTGGGCTAAAGTGCTTACTTTGCTTGTTCTTTAGGTTTGACCATGCTACAAAATAAATCTCTCTTTGCTCTTCACCATTACTCACTTGTCTCTTTGTATTTTGGGATGTGTGGCTGGACCTGATATGTCTAGCCTAGAATTCCAATTATATACTAATATATCCCACTTGTTCATGCAACAGAGTATTTCTTAAAGCCTGGAGATATAGTTCAGGGGATCAATCCCCAGCACCAAAAATAATAAAAATTAATTTTAAAAGTTATTTAACAGTTTCTTGCTGCCAACAAGGTACCAGGGAAACATACCTATCATCCTAGCTGCTCAGAAGGCTGAGAGATCTGAGGATCAAGGTTTGAAGCCAGCAGAAAAGTCCATAAGGGTCCATCTCCAAAATGACTAGCAAAAAGACATGGCTCAAATGATAGAGCAGCAGCTGAGCAAGCAAGCAGAGTAATCACAAGGCCCTGAGATCAAAATTCAGTATCAGAAGAAAGAAGTTTCTTAGCTGTCTAGTAGAGTGCACTGAACTCTAATGAATATGAAAGTAGCATGTCCCTGGCTTGGTTCTCCAGGCATGTGACTCCTGATGGGAAGAGGAGACAGCATGCGACTTCAGGGCCACAGTGAAATTGAATGCTAAACTATGCATGCCCTTCTGTGCCCTCACCATTCACAGAACAGGGGCCATGCCAGCTGCACTGGCCAGGTGGGTGGCATGAAAGGAAGGGACTGGGTCAGAGCCTTGAAAGATAACCAGGAATTCAGAGTCACAGAAATGACCTCAGCAGCTGTAGCAGGGGCTCAGTTAATATTTACTAGACAAATGAGCAAGCAAAAATAACCATGAAATTATTGGGTATAGTATAAGATCAGCCTAATGGATGCTATGATGAATGAGTGAATGAATGAATACAGAAGCAAAAACAAACTAGAGAATTGTGAGCATACTTATGGGATCAGTCTAAGTGGATGGTGGAACCTGAAGAGTTGGGGGAAAATAAATAGAGACAGTAGATTGTGGGAGAGCTTCCTCAGAAACAGTAGACTATTCCTCAGCCATCTACTGGCAGCAGCATGGCGTCTGCATCTAGAATGACAGAGTTGCATGTGGACTCCATCACTTAACCTACAGAAAATTACTTAGCATCTGTGCATTAGTTTCCTTGTCTTTAAAAAAAAGCAGATAATAAAGATTCATCTTAAGGAACTGAGAAACCTATGAAACCTAAGCATGGTGCACAGCAATTAATTTGTCTTCTTTGTTTTGGCAGTACCAAGGCTTGATCTCAAAGCCTCAGGGCTTTACTTGCTCCTCTGGTGCTCTACCATTTGAACTACAGGTATGGCATTTGCCGATTAATTGGAGTCTCACACACTTTTCCTTCCTTCCTTCCTTCCTTCCTTCCTTCCTTCCTTCCTTCCTTCCTTTTCTTTCTCTCCCTTCCTTCGTTCTTCTTTCTTTCTTTCTTCTTTCTTTCTTTCTTTCTTTCTTTCTTTCTTTCTTTCTTTCTTTCTTTCTTTCTTTCTTTCTTTCTTTCTTTCTTTCTCTTTTTGTTGGCTATGGGGCTTGAACTCAGGGCCTAGATGCTGTCCCAGGGCTTTTTTGCTCAGGATTAGTACTCTACCACTTTGAGGCATAGCACCACTTCCAGTTTTCTGGTGGTTAATAGAAGATAAGAGGTTTATGGGCTTTCTGAGTTTGAACACTGAGGTCCTCAGATCTCAGCCTCCTGAGTATCTAGGATTATAGGCATGAGTCACCAGGGCTCATTATCTTACATAATTTCCTTCCCAGGTGGCTTTGAATGCAATTCTCCAGGATCCAGGATTCAGCCTCCTGAGTAGCTAGGATGACATTCATGAGCCACTGCCACCCAGCATAGTAGTTTCTACTAATTGTATTCATTTTACTAAAAAAAATGAGAAGAGAATAGATACAATATAAAAACTAGAAGAAATTGCCCACATTCCTTGAATTGGGAAACATTTTGAAGCATCATTTGGCAATACCATTCAGGCTGGCTCAGAAGGGAAAGTAGGGCCATAGCAAAGGCACAGCAGCAAGGGGTAGAGAAGGGCTGGCCAGGGATTAGAGGCTACCCTTCCAGAGAGAGAAAGGCTGTCAGCCAGGTGCCAAGTGCTCTTAGCTCTTGCCACACACACACACACACACACACACACACACACACACACACACACACACACACACACACACACACACACACACACACACACACACACACACACACACACACACACACACACACACACACACACACACAGGGAACACTATGAAAGGTTAGCCTGTGAACATTGCCAGCACAAAAGCCAGGAAAGAATGGCCAACCTCTTCTTTCATATGAAGGTATTAAGGAAATGAGAAAAATTCCACTACTCCTACTATTTTCTGGTTCACCGTTCTAGTGGAATCTGAGATACGTGTAAAGGAGAAAGAGGCAAAATTATCAGTTCACTTCTGGCCAAGGTCTTAGTTTGCACAGGAGCAATGGGCCTCAGAGTTTTGTGTTTCTTTTTCCATTCAACATCTTCCAATTCCAATGTGCTAGTAAGGAATGTCTCTATGGAAAGTGCAGAAGCACTATTTGCTATTCAAATTTTGTTTTTTTGGTTTGTTTTTGTTTTGGCAGTATGGGGTTTTAAACTAAGGGCCTGATGTTTGTGAGACAGGTGTTCTACTACTTGGGTCACATCCAGCTTTTTTTGCACTTTTTTTGGCTCTTTTTATTGCCCCCTCCCTCCTTTTTCAGATTGGCTGGCTTGAGCTATGATCCTCCCATATAGCTTGGATGATGGGTACTAAGGTACTAACCACTATGCTCCAGCTTTTTTCTTCTTTTTTTTCTTTTTTGTCGGTTGTGGGGCTTGAACTCTGGGCCTGGGCACTGTCCCTCAGCTCTTCAGGATAAGGCTAGTGCTCTACCACTTGAGCCACAGCACCACTTCTGACTTTCTGATGGTTTATTGGAGATGAGTCTCACGGACTTTCCTGCCCGGGCTGGCTTTGAGCTGTGATCCTCAGATCTCAGCCTCCTCAGCTAGGGGGTGTGAGCCACAGGCGCCTGGCTATGCTCCAGCTTTGAGAGAGGTTATGAACTTTTTACCTGGTTTTTCTGGCATGGAGATTCCTCCCTTTTCCATCTGCCAAGTTGCTGGGATTACAGGTATGAGTCAATCCAAGTAGCTCAAATCACTTTGAGGGAGTGATAATCTTATTAGTTCATGAAATCTAAAATCCAAAGTGACTGTATCAAGTTTACCTGCACCCAAGTTCTCAAATACTGTCAACAGGAATGGTCTCTGCTTCTCTCAACTCTCTTTCCTCTGCATCACTTTATTCTTACTCAGGTAGTCACTCTGAGTGTCAGAATTACATTCTCATTAGCAAAAAGTCTCACAGAATAAAGGTTTTCTCTCTCCTGATAGGAGTCAAGAAAGCTCTAGCACGGGGTCAGGGTTTGGATTGGCTTGAAGAATTTGCCTTTGTCTGAATATGTGGTTGTGGCCAGAGGAGGTAAACTAAGCCTACCCCAAATCCCACAGATGAACATGTGGGAGGAATAGCTTTCTAAGGAGAATTAAAGTTTAGTTCCCAGAAGTAGGAGGGGCAGATGCTGAGTAAAGAAAAAAACACAGGTGACCCCTACAGGCCACCAGTACTGAAACCACAAGCCTATTGTAAGTTCCTGCCTGCGCATGTAATAGAATATTCCAATGGGTTCAAATTCACTTGGGAGTGAACTTACATTCCCTTGTATTCCAGGAAAGGCACACCCAAGGGAGAAAACTCTGGCACTCAGAGGTTGAACCACATAGAGAGCATGACATGGGACCTGCTGTTGGTTTTTATCTAAGAGCACTCTTCTCTGAAAGCATCACTTCTGTGGAGACTGCTTCAAGGAGCACTTAATGCTCTAAATGTGTTTTTACGACATCCGGAGTTTTCAAGAGGCAGCCCATAAATGCATGTGTTTCTAATTGTGACATTCTGAAGCACCATGTTAGGAGACATGGCTAGAGGTTGATAGTGATCTTAGAAACTCAGCCCTGGAGAATTAAACATTTTTCTCCCAGGCGGCAACACAATAAAAGTCCCATTGACTCAGAGCATCTTCTTGCTTTTTAATCCTCTTAAAAATTAGAACAGAAAAGCAGCACAAGAAATTTAGAGATGATCAGTATAACTTGTGGAGGAGATGGGGAAAAACAAGTCGTTTAAGGATACAGGTGGACCTGTTGCAACAATGAGAAGTACAAGTTGTCATGTCGAAAATGAGCTTTACAATGTCGGTGTGTGTGTGTGGGGGGAAGGATTGGTTGGGTGGGGGAGGGGGGAGGCTGGGAAGGGAGGTGAAGGGTAAACAAAGGAGGAGGCTGCAATGCTTGGTAAGAAATGTATGCATTATCCTGCCCATGTAATTGTAACCCCTCTGTACAGTATGTTCACAAATAAAATAAATAAATAAAAGAAATTTAGAAATGATCAGCCTCTATATTTATATTTATAAAATAGATCCATAATACTTTAGTACCTAGGATAAGTAAGAAGTGAGGGAATCATTAAAACCACAGACTCAGCTAGGTACCAGTGGCTCATGCCTGCTGTAATCTTAGCTACTCAGGAGGCTGAGATCTGAGGATCGCAGTTCAAAGCCAGCCCAGGCAGGAAAGTCCATGAGACTCTCACCTCCAATTAAACACCAGAAAACTGGAAGTACACTGTGGATCAAGTGGTAGGGTGCTTGCCTTGAGCTGAAGAGCTCAGGGTCAATGCCCAAGCCCAGAGTTCAAGCCCCATGACCGGAAAAAAAAAAAAAAACAAAACACATACTCATTCCACACATTTTCTGATTATCTACCTGGTGCCAGAAATAAGGAATTATCTACCTGATTGCAAACAATAAGGAATTTTTTTTAGTGCTTATATGAAGCAAGAGGTGAGTATGTATCACCAACTTCAAGTCTCCTGTGTGTCATTCAAAGAGCTACAAGGCACAGCCATAAACACACATGCTAAATCTGCAATAAGTACTTCTTCTAGCATAGGTACTACCACTGCCTGGTATCTACTATCTCATTATTCTCCTCTCTCAGAGTATTAAAAAAAGTCTTCAGGGCTGGATGTGGTGGCACACACTTGCAATCATAGCTACCAGTTTGTGGAGATGGGAGGATTATAGTCTGAGGCCAGCCAGGGTACCAAAGTTAGTAAGAAGTTATCTCAAAAAACAAGCTGGGAGCAGTGGGTCACACCTGTGACCCTAGCTATATGGAAGCAGAGGTAGGAGAATTGGAATCCAAGGCAAAAGTGAGATTCTATCTGAAAAATAACTAAATCCATAAAGCACTGGCCTTAGTAGATCAAGAGATAGAGCATCTGCCTAGCAAGCAGAAAACTCTCAGTGCCACCACCAAAACACACACACACACACACACACACACACACACACACACACACACACACACACACACACACACACACACACACACACAAAGAGCAGGTATCACAACTCAGAAGGCTGAGGCAGGAGGATCAGGAATTCAAGGCTGATCTGAACTTTAATCCAAGACCTTGTTATAAAAATAAAACAAAAATCAGGCTTCAGAGAGATGCAAACACTTGTTCAAGGGATTATAGGAAGTGGCAGAGCCTACGGAAGCCATAGATCCATATCTGATTGTGTGTGTGTGTGTGTGTGTGTGTGTGTGTGTGTGTGTGTGTGTGTGTGTTCTGAACTCAGGGACTCACATTCTCAACTTGCCTTGTTCAGTCAAGGCCTGGAGCTCTATCACTTGAGCTGTCCCTCCACTTCCAGCTTTTTGCTGGTTAATTGGAAGGTAAGAGTCTTACAGATTTGACTGTTCTGGATTGCATTACATCATGATTCTCAGATCTCAGCCTCCTGAATAGTTAGCTCCTTAGTTGATTTTTAACTAGAACTTTCCCTCAGGGTGTGGGTAGGAGAAAATGGGAATGGGGGGGGGGGGGTGGGGGAGAACTATGGTAAACCAGAAAAAAAATCTTTGTACAAAGGTAGCAACTATTATTTAGCACTTATCATGAGGCAAATGGCTCAATGTGTCCAGGTTTTCTGATTTTTCTCAAGAGAAGCCAGAAAACAGGATTTTGAAGTAAAAACCAACTTTCAAAACAATATGAAAGCTGGGTGCTAGTGGCTTATGTCTAAAATCTTAGCTACTCAGGAAACTGAGATCTAAGGATATGGTTTGATGCCAGCCCAGGTAGAAAAGTCTGTGAAACTCCTGTCTCTAATAGAACACCAAAAAGCAAGAGGTGGGGCTCAAGTGATAAAATGCCCCCCTTGAGTGGAAAATGCTAAAGGCCCTGAGTTTAAACCCCAGTACTAGTACAAAACAAAACAAACAAAACCAATATGAAAGCCAAACAAAATGTGTCTGGGAATAATTCTGTTGTTGATCTGTATGCCTATTAGAGGTCATATTGTGTCCAACCCTAAAACTAAATGTGGGGAGAAAACTACAAGTACATCTTAGTGCTTACAAAAGGTATTTCTCAAGGTAATTTTTTTCAAGTGTGAGGTAGAAAAGCAGGACCCTATTTACCTCCAAAAAGAAAACTACAAGTACATCTTAGTGCTTACAAGGTATTTCTCAAGGTGATTTTTTTCAAGTGCGAGGTAGAAAAGCAGGACCCTATTTACCTCCAAAAGCAAAAGGCCTTAAGGAAAAGTAACAGGGATGGCGCAGCTGGAACATTGCAACCCCCTGTTGTGGAGGTTGGCACGGAACCCTCTTATATTGGGCTGACAGGCCACACTTATCTTAAGAGGGAAAATTTAACTTCAGGGCGGGCTTCATGTTATATCTGAGGCCCTAATAATGATCATTATGCTGTCAGCACACAAGATTTGGTTCAAAATAATTCTCCCAAAAGACACATTCTACTCGCTTCCTGGTCCTTCCTTGCTGCCTCCACCCCAGGGCCTCCCACACTCAGCAAGCCTTTTCTTTGTGCCAGCCCATTTGCCAACAGATAGAAGCCACAGGATGATATATGCAACTCCCATCACCAGAGTGGTCTGTAACTGGAATGGATTTGGTTGCCCGTTGGTGACAGATCCTCTTCTTGTCCTGGCCTTTGAAGGGAGAGAGTAAAGGAGCAACAATGGCTCCCATGTCTTTTTAAAACAAACCAACACAAAACATTTCATCATCAATGAATTATGACTCTCCAAAACAATATTTGTACTTAAAAAGTGTAAAGGAATTCCCATTCTCAGATCTTAACAAGATCAGAAAAACCTCTGTTTACTACAAGAATTGCTTCAGAAAGGGGAGTGAAATCTGGCACAGGAAAAATCACATTTCTATCAGCTCTCAAGATAGTAACGTCGCAGCCATATGCTATGTGTGTAGCATCAGAGCAGAACAGCAGTGTAGTGCGCTGGGGACAGATTTGCTGTTGCTGCTGCCGCCACCTCCTCCTCCACCGCCTCCTTCTGTTGCTTGGATAAAGCTAAGGCATGTGGCACTGTGTGAGATTCTTCGAAGATCCAGGCAACCACTGCTGGCTGGGACCCTAAAAGCCTGTTTGCAATATGAAGTTCTAAAATGCCCAGCATCTCTGCGTCCTGGGAACCTTCTCTTTGGAAGCCACACAAAGGAAAAACCTTCTGAAAGGGATGGGACAAAGAAAGCTTGGATCCATCGTTCCCCCTACTTGGAAGATCATTTACAATTATGTGACTCCTCTGAGTGGGAGACTAGGCTATAACTAGAAGAATTCAGAGACTCATCTTTTCCTACATCCTCAGCCATTTATTGAACCTTTTTCTTTCTTTCCTTCTTTCTTTTCTTTCTTTCTTTCTTTCTTTCTTTCTTTCTTTCTTTCTTTCTTTCTTTCTTTCTTTCTTTCCCTTTCTTTCTTTCTTTCTTTCTTTCTTTCTTTCCCTTTCTTTCTTTCTTTCTTCCTTTCTTTCTTTCTTTTCCTTTCTTTCTTTCTTTTCTTTCATTCTTTTCTTTCTCTTTTCTTCTCCCTTTTCCTTTCTTTCCTTCTTTCTCTCTTTTTTTAAATTTGTTTTTGGTGCTGGGGCTTGAACTAAGGACCTCACTCACTTTGATTTTTCACTAAAGGCTGATGCTCAACCATTTGAGCCACATCTCCACTTCAGAGTTTTGCATAGTTAATTGGATATATGTGTTTCAGATTTGTCTGCCTGGACTGGCTTTAAACCAAATCCTCAGATCTCAGCCCCTTGAGTAGCTAGGATTATAGGTGTGAGCCATCAGCTCCAGGCTCTACTGAACCTTTCTGAGCTTCATTGTCCTCATCTATATAATGGGCATAATATGGGATCAATTACATAGAGATAGGGCTTTGGTAGGGGAAATGTGTAGTATTGATTTGTTCTCTTTACATAGAACTTGTCCTGCAGTTCACTGCAGTTCCTAGTGGTCCCTGCCGGACTCAGCCCATCTCCTAAAAGTTACAAGGCAGTTCTAAGGCAGTCTTGGCCCTGCCACTTACAGCATCATGAGCTGCTGATCAGGAGTCTTTGTGACCCATGACAGCCAGGGATACTTTTGCAATGCTTCAGCCATACAACCTTTTACCTTTGACCCTGTCCCATCCAGCGTCTTATGTTAGATGTACATTCACATAGATCTCTGGACTACTTAGTCATACTCCATATAGATACCAAGGGCTCCCTCTGAGGGGCAGATGCAAATGAAGTTAGCATATCCAGCCTCCTCCCCACTCCCCATCCTCCGCCCCTCCCCAGTGCCTCAAACTCTGCAGATCTTTCTCTCAACCTGAGCAGGCAAATGACCTCTTAGCAGAGTTGGGTGCTTTTCCTTCACTTCTTCAGGCTTTTTTCCCTGTATCTCTCAGAACCAGGTGGTCTTACTCTTTGCCATCCCAGGCTGGAGGCCTTGACTGGAAGTATATACCTGGCCCTGATACTCCCTAACTTGGAATTCTTCCAGGGTTCCCATCTCCTGTGGGATCAAGTCTGACAAGGTACTGAAGCCTCCCTTGGCCACTAGCCTCTGCCTCATCCCCTCCTCCAGAAACACGCCAATAAAGCTTATCTGTGCTCAGCTTTCTGAATAGCCCAGGAGACTATTTCTTCATTCTCAGCTGACATGTCACCTCCTCTATGAAGCCTTTCCAGATGTCCCCAGGAAATGCTGACTATTCTCTCTTCTATACTTGCTCACTTCCTAAACGTATTGCCATGACTCTACTTTTAGTTCATATATATTTCTGTCCACTAGACTATAGGGATTTATTCATTATTATTTTATTAATTATTATTATTATTTTTCATTCATTTCAAATTCCTTATCTTTGTTTGGGTTGATAAGGACCTACATGATCCGAATTCTATCACTTTTCTACTCTACCACTCTCAGACCCATCCACTTGGCTAGTAGCCCTGGTTTCCAGCCTGTGCCCAGGCTTCCCAAACTACTTCTTGAGGCTGGGCCTTAGTTTATAGTGCCCTTTGCTGAGAAACCCTCCACCCCATCTTCCCTGATTGGATCTGTCTTGTGTTACCTAGTTAAGAGTCCTTCCCTGGCCAGCCAACCTAGAGTAATCTCTTCCCCATTATTTTCTCTCACAATACCATGTTATCTTCCTTTTGTAGTGCTTATCACAAGCTGTAGCTAATTCACTTTTTTATTAATAAGTTTTTATTACTTTTTCTTTTCTGTTCTTTTCTTTTTTCTTCTTACCTGTGCTGGAGGCTGAACCTAGGGCTTTGCCCATTCTAAGCAAGTAATTGACAACTGAGCTACATCCTTAGCCCTGTTAGGGAAAGGAGACACCACATGGTTCAGGCAGAAAGAGTTTATTGGGGGCAGGGGTAGGGGGGAGAGCAAAATGCCAGCCTACAGGAGATGAGGCATGCAGAAAGAGAAGAGAGAGAAGAGAAGAAGAGAAGGAGGGAGGAAAAGAGGGAGGGAGAGAGGGAAGATAGGAAGGAAGGAAGGAAGGATGGAAGGAAGGGAGAGAGGGAGGGAGGAAGGAAGGAAGAAAGGGAGGGAGGAAGGGAGGAAGACAGGGAACTTGTGGTTGAGTGGGATTATATAGGGAAAAGCCAGGAGGAGGTATGACCACAGCAGATGTGAAAGTGATCTTGGAGCCTGTCTGAATGACACATGACCAGAGTGGTTCAGAAAGTGACCTCAGTGGATGTGGAAGTGACCTCAGAGTCTGGGGTCCTTTGTTGACTCACAGTCAGTTGACTGACAGGCAGGTGATTTCCGGTAAGACTCTACTCTTTCACGAAGAGGAAGTAGGGAGGGGACATTCTTTGGGGCAGACCTAACAAGCCCCTAATTCACTTACTTTATTTTTAGTTTTGGCAGGTATTAGAGTTTGAATTCAGGGTCTCATGCTTGCTCAGCTAGTGCTCTATCACGAGCCATTTTTTTCTTCTCTTTCTTTCTTTCTTCCTTTGTTTCCTTCCTTCTTTTCTTTCTTTCCTTCCTTCTTTTTCTTTCTTTCTCTTTCTTTTGCTAGATAGTTGGAAATAAAAGTCTCATAGTGCTGGGGATGTGGCTTAGTGGGAGAGTGTTTGCCTAGCATGCATGAAGTCCTGGGTTCAGTTCCTCAGTATCACATAAACAGAAAAAGCCAGAAGTGGCCCTGTAGCTCAAGTGGTAGAGTGCTAGTCTTGAGCAAAAGAAGCTCAGGGACAGTGCCTAGGCCTTGAGTTCAAGCTCCAGGACTGGCAAAAAAAAAAAAAAAAAAGAGTCTCATTGATTTTTCTGCCTGGGCTGACTTTGCAAAGTCCTGAAGTTTTTTTCATCGTCTTTCTTCTAGAAGCTTTAGTTATCTTCTCCCTCCTCCCCTTTCTTCTCTCCCTCCCTGCCCTCTTATTGTTTTATGGTACTGAGGATTGAATTCAGGGCCTTACACATGAAAGGATGAGCTACATCCTCAGCACATCATTTTCTTTTATAAAAGTCTTAAGTTGTTTGATGCAGTATGGTGTGAAGTCAGGATTGAGTTGTACTGCTTTCCATTATGGATATCTGATTATTCATTTGTTAAAAGTTTGTCCCTTCATCTGTAGTTACGTAAATTTTGTGGGTTTTTTTTTTTTTTTTACTATTTAACTATTGCTCCTTCCCACTGTCTATACATTTGATATATTAGTTCGAGTTTAGTTTAGGCTCTTCTCCATCCCTGCTACCTACTAGCAGGTAGAGAAAGCAGAGAAAAGTCTTGCTTACCAAATAATTCAAGACACAATCACTGGAGCAGGGGGACAGACAGGATGATATCCAGGAAGGCCAGCACAATGGTGTCACACCTGTGGCTGGGGCTTGATGCAGTGGGGACTTAGAAATGTCCACAAAGGTCAGAATGGAGTGTATCACCACTAGTTCCAGCTGCTATGGGTCAAAGGTGTACAGGAAGTTTGACTTACTCAGACTTCCATGCTGCAGTGCTGGACTTCAACAGGGAATCAGAAGAGGAGGCCCAGAAGGTTCACCGGCTCCAAGCTCATGGCCACAGTGATGGCAGAAGAGTCAAAAGAATGAGAGGAGGATCACAGGAGTTTTTCCCAGACACATCCATCCCAAAGATACCTACTATTACCTTGTGTGTGCTTATGTACTGGACATCATCATGCAAAGTCAAGCTTTGCCTTTTTGGGGGTGGGGGGGGGGAGAAAGACAAGAGATAGGTCAATAATTGATGTATCAAGTGGTCCATGATTGAAAACCTTGAAGGAGAGAAGGGATGGGTTAAGAGAGATGAGTGGCAATGTTGTCAGACACTTTGTACTCATATACTGTCTTGTAGAATGGGAACTTCTTTGTACAACTACTTAAAGATAATTAATAAAATAAAAAAGAAGAAAAGAAAAAAAAAGAAAACACAGAAAGATGGGGTAGCAGAATTTAAAGTTCCAGACCAGTCTGAATACATAGGAAGTACCTGTCTTAAAAGAGTGGGGTGGGGGTGGGGGAGCAAACACACAAGTGTGGTGACTCAGGTCTGAAATCCCAAATCCCAGATTCTTGGGAGACTAGAGACAGGAGTCTCTTAATTTGGAGGCCAGATGGCACTAAATAAGCAAGACCTTATTTCAGAAACCAAAGCAAAAGAACTCAGAGTGTGGCGCACGTGGTAGAGTGCCTGCCTAGTAAATGCAAGACCTGATTTTATACGTCAGTACTGCAAAACCAGAAACAAAAACAAAAACAAAAGAAAATGCCCCAACAAACCTATATACAAATGTAACTTTATTTATAATTTCCCCAAACTGGAAACAATTTCAAATACCCTTCAATTAACCTAGAAAGTGCCTAAAATGTGGTCCATGCATACAAGAATCCTAGTCAGCAATAAAAAGGAAGGAGCTATTAATACTATATACAACATGCTTAAAGACATTATACCCTGTGGAAAAACTGAACTGCATGTATGTAACATTCTAAAAAAAAAAGTGCCAGTGGCTTATGCCTGTAATTCTGGTTACGTGGGAAGCTGAGATTAGAAGGATTAGGAGGATTGAGATTTAAAGCCAGTTCAGGCATTCTTGTGTGACCCCCCCCCCTTCCTTCTCAATTAATAACTGTATGAGGTGGTGTGTGCCTGTCATTTTAGCTGGGTGAAAGGCTGAGATTGGGAGATCAAGGTTCTAGGCAAGCCTGGGTAAGAAGGTTCACAGGACTCCATCTTAATAGAAATAACCTGGGCATAATGCCAGCCACCATGAAAAGCCAGAAATAGGTGGGAAATGCTCAGGCATTTGCCTGGGCAGGTAGCAAGACCCTATCTCAAAAATAACCAGTGCATGGCCCAGGAGCTGGTAGTTCATGCCTGTAATCCTAACTACTTAGGAGGCTGACATCTGAGGATTGTGTTACAAAGCCACCCCAGGTAGAAAAGTCCATGAGACCCTCCAATTGACCACCAGAAAACTGGAAGTGGAGCTATATCTCAAGTTGGTAGAGAACTAGTTTCAAGTAAAAGCTCAGGGACAGCACCGAGGCCCTGAATTCAAACCCCATGACCACCAACAATTAGTCATAACTAGTACATGTTTATAATAGCTGAACAATGGAGTACAACAAGGTGCCCAACAATAACAAAGGTTCCCAAATGACATATTACACTACAGCATATTACACAGCCATAAAGAAAAAAATGAAATCATGTCATCTGAAAGAAAGGGGATGAAATTGGAGGATTTCATATTGAACAAGACAAGCCACACTAAAAACAAATAAGCTATCAAGGTGATAAAGAATGATAAAATGAGTGACAATGATAAAGACTTATTATACTAGCTGGGTGCTAGTTGCTCATGCCTGTAATCCTGGCTACTCAGGAAGCTGAGGTCTAAGGATGGAGGTTTGAAGCCAGTCTGTGAAGCAACGCCTGTAAGACTCTATACTTAACTACTGAAAGAGCCACAAGCAGAGCTGCAGCTCAACTTGTAGAGCACTAAACTTGAGCAAAAAAAGCTCAAGAACAGCACCTAGGCTCTGAGTTCAAGACCCAGATCTGGCACACACGCAGTCTGCCACACACACAGGTGTGCACACACACACATGCACACACATATAAACTGGTTTATTGAAACCCCTTTGTACAACTACTTAAAAATAATTTTAAAAAATCAAGATATCACGCTCTTTCAACCGTATATTGGAGGTAGATCTAAAAGCCATACATATTCATGTATATGAATACATACACATATGGATGCATAAGTACAGAACATGAATTCAACTAAGGGACTACTTAGGAGGAGAAGTTTAAAGAAGGTGAATAATTGAGCCAGTAGCCACAACTGCAATCCTAGCTACTCAGGAGGCTGAGATCTGAGGATCATGGTTTGAAGCCAACCTGGGCAGAAAAGTTCCTGAGGCTCTTATCTCCAATAAACTACTCAGAAAAAGATGGAAGTGGTGCTGTGACTTGAGTGGTAGAGTGCTATCCTTGAGCAAAAAAGCTCAAGGACAACATTCAGGCCCTGAGTTCAAGCCCCAGGACCAGCAAAAAAATAAAATTAAACTTAAAAGGTGAATAATTTTGAAGTACATTGTAATTGTAGATGAAAACAGCATAAAAAACTTCAAAAGCAGTTTATCAGTAGGGAGTTGGGGGTGAGGAAAGAAAAGCAGGCTCTGTTGGGCAAGGAAGGCACTAGAGGAAGGTGCTAAGCTAATGAGTCTGATTGAAATAGATTGTACACATGTGTTACAATAGAACAGCAAAACCTGTTGAAATTGTATTAAGAAAGGAGAGAACAGGAAGTGATAGAGTGGGGAAGATTGACTGGAATACATTGTATACAGGCATGCCAATGTTACAGCGAAATCCTCCTCCTATAGCTAGTGTAGTCTCATAAAATAAATAACCTTTGTGGTGCTGGTGGCTCATGCCTGTAATCCTAGCTACTCAGGATTCTGAAATCTAAGAATTGAGGTACAAAGCCAGACTGGGCAAGAAAGTCCCTTTGGCTCCAATTAGCCACCAAAAAAAAAAAAAAAAAAAAAGCAAGCAAGAAGTGTAGCTGTAACTTATGTGGTCGAGAGGTAGCCTTGAGAAAAAAAGCTCAGGGACAACACCTTGGCCCTGAGTGCAAGCCCAAGTACAGGTATTAAAACAAACAACCAGTGCTAAAAAGGGCCAGAGGTATGGCTTAGGGGCACAGCACCTGCCTAGCCAGCTGTAAGCCCCAAGTTCAAAGCTCATTACCACAAACAAACAAACAGAAAAAACAAACCCAAATGACAAGAACAGAGATGGAGAACAGATTAGTAATTGCCAAGTGACAGCAGGTGTAGTTGTGCATAACAGTGGCACAAGTGAGTTCTTTTGTGGTGATGTAACAGCTATGTAGCTAGACTCGAGGAAGTTAAAGGAATGTCTATTTGGAATACAAGTGCACAGAACTATACACACCCACACCTAAGTGAATGCAGGTGCAAGCCACCACTGAGAACTAATGTACCAATGTCAGTGTCAATTTCTTTGTTCTGATATTACAGACAGATGTGTCACTATTGGGGAAAGTTGGGGAAAGGGTACAAGAGACGAATATACTGGCAACTTTCTATAAGTTCATAATTTTGAACAATTAAAAGTTCCAAAATAGGCTTAAGGTTGGCTCAAATGGTAGAGGGGTACTACCAAAAGAAAAAAAAGTTCAGAAATAAGACCCTAGAAACTTGAGTAAAAAGCTATAGGAGATTTTTTGTTAATATTGGGGAAATTTACAAATAGATGGGTGTTAGATGATGTTTGGGAAATCCTGTCAGCTTTCTTAGGTGTGATGATATTTGCATACCCCTTAGGTGATGTAGATTACAGTTTTAAAGGGGAGGTTCTGTAAACTACTCAGATGGCTGAGTAGATACATGCCTATGTACATACATTGTTTAGAAATGTGGTAAAATGCAATTATTGAGTCTAGGTGGTAGGTTTCTAGGTGTTCATTGTGATTCTCTTCACTTTATATTTGCAAATGTTCATAAGAACAAGTTAAAAGAAAAATGAACTATGTATATATAATAACATGCACAAGTCCCAAAAGTATTATGGTGAATGAAAGAAGACATGCAAAGGCCACACAGTAGGAGTCCCTCTGGTGACATTCTGCAAAAGCTGAACTACAGACAAACAGCAGATCATTGGCTGCCAATGGCTATGGTGGGGGAGGGGTTTACTACTGAAGAGCAGATGAAATTTTGGAGAGTGCTGAAATGATGTTATATTCAGGCTGAGATGATGGTCACACCACTGGCTGTGTTTGTCAAGATTCACAGAACTACCTGCTAAGCTAAGCACTGGTGGCTCATGCCTGTAATCCTAGTTACTCAGGAGGCTGAGATCTGAGGGTCGTGGTTCAAAGCCAGCCAGGGCAGGAAAGTCCCTGAGACTCTGATCTCCAATAAACCACCAAAAAACTGGAAACGACACTGTGGCGCAAGTGGTAGGGCGTTCGCCTTGAGCTGAAGAGCTCAGGGACAGAGCCCAGTCCCAGAGTTCAAGCCCCATGACTGACAAAAAAAAAAAAAAAAAGAACTACCTGCTAAAAGATGTAAATTTTAATGTATATAAATTGTACCTTTAAAAAAAAAGAGAGAGAGATTTCCTGATACAAGGCTCATGTCTGTAATCCTAGCTACTCAGAAGGCAGAGATCCTCAGAGGTGACAACTAGATTCTTCAACTGGGACCCCAGTCAAAGAGACTTAGAAGAGACAGAGATGACATTGATTGAGATGCATTGTACTCATAAACTGGAAGCCCAATGCACTATCCATTGCAGCACCTTCATTCTACTCATAACTGACAGGTTGAATTGAAAATTCAACTAATTATAGATTTTCTTTTTAAAGAAGAGACTTGGAAGTCAAACTTTTTAATTCTGAAAAGTATTCTTTGTTTTGTTTTGTTTTGAGGAAGGGTCTTGCTATGTAGCCCAAGCTGGCCTTAAACTTGAGATCCTCCTGCTTCTACCTCTCAAGTACTGTGTCTACAAGACTAGTTTGTTTTAAAGAGTAAAAAGATATAGGTAATTTCCATTGTGAATTTACATAGTAAGCAGGCTTTCTCAGGGCAAGGTCCCTGTCCAGGCACCAGATTCTCTTCACAGTAGTTGAATATCACAGCTGCTGTCCATAACCCATTGTGTACGTGAGGAGTCAAGACTCAGAGAGATGTGGTTACATCCTGGGGTGCTCACTTCCCTGTGTCACCATGTGGCTTCTTGCAGCACCTTCTCTTCTTCAACTGTCATAGAGATAGCTCAAGGACAGCCTTTATGCAGGATCCCCTGTGGGTCCCGCAGTGCTACATGGGTCATAGCAGCTCTTCTATAGCACAGAACAGAAACGATCTCTCCATCAGAGAGAGTGGTCGCATCTAGGTCAAATGCAGGAGAGAAGGGGCAAACATGCAGAACACACCAGATGCTCTTTCTAGCTTAAAAAAAAAAAAACAGGCATTAGGAAGCACAGATTTTTATCACAGTCTGTTGCACTAGGAGGGAAAAGTGGGAAGGGAAGAGCAGGCTGTGAAGGGAGGAAGGGCTACTAATTCAGAGCTCAGAATTGGGTCTGGGGCCCAATGACAAGAATAACATACGGGGTATTGTGCTAAACACTGCCACGTGAATTATCTCAGGGAACCATGTAAGTACTGTCATCTCCACCTTCAGATTTAGGAAACTGAGGCTCAGAGAGCAAGTACACTCCTCTCCATATGTACAAATGAGTGTATAAATGCTTTGAATGAGGTCAAGAAGGACATATTAAGGAACAATAATAATTATCTGAGGACTAAAGTGGGCTTTAGCTATTATCATAGTGTGTGATACTTTTTTAAAAAAAAAAACAATGGGAATGTGTAGCTGTTTGTGTATAATTAAAGAAAAAGAAGAAGAAGAAGGTGGTGCTAAAGCCTGTTTCTAAGGATCCCAGAATGAATTTGGGGCAAGGTCTCTCAAGACTGCAAATCCCAGGCCTTCATCAGCCGGCAGCGCAGCCTTTCCTTCTGCCTGCTCCTGGTGGAGAGGCGTCAGTCCCTTGTCATCCCCCGCCAGCTTCCCCCCTCTCCGCCCCGCCCCGTCCGTGGGTTTCCTGGGGGACCGGGTCAGCCTGGCGTCCAGCTCCACAACCCTCCCACTGTCGCCGGGAGGACTCTCGAACCAATCAGACCCTGGGGATGCCACTCCGGGGATGAGAGTGGCAGGAAATCAAGGTCAAGGCCCGAGACACAATGGGGCCATTGTCGGTCTCCAGTCGATTGACTTTCAAGCAGCAGCTCCCCACCCGGGTCCCCTGCCAGGAAGTCACCCAAACCTTCTGCCTCCTGATTAGCCTCCGCCCTAAAAGGAGCCTTATTCTGGATCCCACCCCAGGCGGCGGGGCCGGACCGCCCTTGCATGGGCAGTTCTGTCCACCAGGTGGCGACAGAGCACCGCACTGAGCTCGGGGAGGGCGCCGGGCCGGCCGCTCAATCACCGATCTGGGCTTGGGGAACCCTGCCCTTCCTGTTTTATCCTACAGCGCCAAAAAAGCAAGTCGGATTTGCCTGCCTGCGTCCTTTACGCTGAGGTCACAAGGATCTGGAGTCCCAGGAGCTCTTGGCTCAGCAATCGGCAAAATGGCCGTGGACTGCAGCATTTTTCCCGGATGGAAAAGAAACGGAGGGGGAGCCTCTTTGCTCCAAGAAAACCCCAGCAGGTGGAGCCCAAACTGCTTCTCTGTTCTGAACTAACCAACTGGCTCATGTATGGGTTGTGTTAATATATAAACATCCCTCCCCCTCCCATGTCCTTCCTGTTCCCCGTCAGAGCCTGTTGTAATTTTCCTTTGCATGTATCTCAATTTGTCTGATTATTTCCCACTGTAACATATGCTTGGTGAGAGCAGGGCTTGGGTCTCGTTTTGCACGTCAATCAACCTAGAGCACTGTCTAATGTATTAGTAGGTGTTCAGTACGTATCTGGTAACCTGGGGGGGGGGGGGGAATGATGCTCTACTGAACAATGAAATGAAGGTGTGAATACACAGGGCATCAGGACCCATTTAGCAGGCTTCATCCGGCCATCACAATTAGATTGGCATGCTCCAGATGTGGAAAGCTTCGGGATTAAGACATCTGAGTTTTTGCCACCTGGCATCACAGTTTCACCCACTTAGCTGGGCAATGTCTGTCTCATCAGTAAAATGAGAATAAAAATGCCATTCATCTTGGAAGGCCTTTGTAAAAGCACTGAGGACTCAGTGATTCTAGTTGTTGTTTTTTGTCATTTGTGGGGCTTGAACTCTGGGCCTGGGCGCTGTCCCTCAGCTCTTCAGCTCACTTGAGCCACAGCGCCACTTCCAGCATTTTTCTGTTTAATTGGTGCTGAGGAATCAAACCCAGGGCCTCATGCATGCGAGGCAAGCACTCTACCACTGAGCCACCTTCCCAGCCCTAGTCATTATTATTCTGGCTGCTCTTGCTGTTGCTTGTGCAGGGCCATAGTGAAGAAGCCCAGGCAGGAGTGGCTCAGGCACCCCTGGCAGGGCTACTGGGACCTGCGGCTTCTTAGAGCTTCTGCTTTGTCTTCTTTTGTGATCTAGTCTAGGAAGCAGAGGCTGGTGAAGCCTGCTGTCTTGATGGCAGGTCCGACCCTCTAGTTAAGAGATCAGATCTGTGCTGGGGCCTCCTGCTTCATGTCAGTTACAATTGAGGGGCAGGGTGGTGACCAAAGCCACACAAAAAAGAACATTTGTTTTATTTTAACTGTGACAGGGGACAGAGCCTGGTCTAACATTCCCTGAGGAAGTGGTTTGAGGGCTAGAAGCTAAGGATGCAGCAGAAGAGCTATTCAAGAAAAGTCATCCCTTAAGACAGCCACACATAGAGAGATTGCTTCTAGGATGACTCAAAGGAGCTCAAGCTCTTCCTGGCCAGGCAAATGGCCAGTCCAGGCTTTGAACTCAGGGCCTTACTTTCTCTATTGGCTTTTTTGCTTACAATTGATTCTTTATCATATGAGTCATGCCCAACATTTTTCTAATTGAATATAGAGTCGCACAAATTTTTATGTTCAGTCTGGCCTTGAACCATGATTCTTCAATTTCAGATTCCTCAGTAACAAGGATTACAGGTGTAACTTACTGATACCCAAACTAACTCCTTTATTTTAATTTTATTTTATTTTATTGCCGGTTGTAGGGCCTTAACTCTGGGCCTGGGCACTGTCCCTCAGCTCTTCAGCTCAAGGCTAGCGCTCTACCACTTGAGCCACAGCGCCACTTCTGGCTTTTTCTGCTTATGTGGAGCTGAGAATCGAACTCAGGGCCTCATGCATGTGAGGAAAGCACTCTACCACTGAGCCACCTTCCCAGCCCCTGACTTCTCTACTTTTTAGCTTAATGTCCACTAAGCTAGTTACTTAGCCTCTCTGGCTTTCAGGTTTCTCATCTTCAAACTAGCAGAACATTTGTGGTAAAACAAACAAACAAACAAACAAACAAGTGAATGTACAGTAATAGCACTAAGGCTCACTCTGTGCCAGAAATGTTTCACACAATATCTCATTAAATCCTCAAAACCACCCTGTAGTGGTTTTACTCTCATTTGATAGGCAAGAAGACTAAGACACAGGGTTAGTAAGTTGCAAGTTACAGAACTGAGATATTTCCCCAGCAACCTTACTCCATGGTCCACAGTGCTCTCAGCTGCCCTGCTGTCCTGCTGGCTGGTGTAGATGGGCACCCACATTTACATTTTAACACAACTGAATGGCTCCAGATCCCACTTTGCAGTGGAAACTATACTAACCTCAGCTCTCTCCCCTGGTCTACTTAGGCCTGTGCAAGCTTCTCCTGGCACCACCACCAAAGGCTGCACTTCCTTCCCCAGGGCCAGGCCACATGGGCCTGGGCAGGAGACACAAGCAAGAGCAGCAGATCCCAGGCTGGGCCCCAGCTGAGATCCTCACCTTCAGCCTTTTCCAGAAATAGTGGCTAGGGCAGGGGTCCCCTGAGAACTGGGATCACTCCAAAGTCTTGTTCCTGTGAGGGGATCTTTGTGTTCCTCCCATAGGTGGGGCTTCTGACTTGTTTCTATCCCCTTCCCCTCTATCCTTACCCAGCTCTCCCAAACCTGGAGAGGGAAAATTCTTGGGCCTCCAGCTTTTGAGTGTCAAGGGAACCCTTGAACTCCCAAAGCACCTACTCCCCTAACAGAAGTTCCAACACTGTAAACCAGAGCTTCTGGAGCTGCTGATCTGAGCTGTGATTGGACTGGAATGTTCCCAGTCCGGGTTGCTTTGAGGTTCAATGGAAGGTGGGTCAGGCTATCCCAGTTTCCACAGGCTTGGAAGTACACACAACTTGCTTTGCAGCCCAGGATTTCTCAACAAGCCTCTCCTCTTGCCTCAGCCACGGTTCTCAAGAGCTCACAGGTGCATGCTCACTGGCTCTCTGCTCAGTGTCCTCCACTAGCCTATCAGCCCTACTCTTTCCTTTAGACCCCCTTCTGGCAGCCTTGTTGACCCCTCCCAACTCAGACTGAATGGGCTGGCTGCCCTTCCCTCTCCTAAGGACTGGGCTTACGTCATGACTGCCCAGAGGATAGGGAGAGGGAGGGTGACAACTCTGAGTCCTGGAATGTAAGATCTACATGTTGTGGCTACCAGTTGGAATGGACGAGTGAATGGTGGTCACACATGGGAGCTTTAAAGAGCCCCCAGTTTATTGGCGAGTAAAGGGCTGTGCAGGGAGACTTCTATTCTCAAATACTTCTCTCTCTGGTCCCTGAATCTTAGGGCCTCCTTTCTCTTCACTCAACCCCATCCAGGCCTCACAGCTGATAAAGGACTAGCAAGCTAAGGGACTTTGACCCAAGTTTCTTGCAACATCACCATTTTTAATGTCTATAAGGACTGAAAGTGGTCATTCCTGCAGGGACCCCACCTGCTCCCTGTTCACACAGAACAAGGGGTATTGGGAAGTGCTGGGTCTGCTTTAACATTCTATTTGTAGCAGTTCTCCTTCCCCACCCCCATAGACACTCTCCCTAAGGCCACATCTTTTTGCCTGGAGTGCTCCCCAGGGGTGTTCTGGGACATATGGCCTTGGTTCCTAAGGGAAACTTCTGGGACAGACAAATAGCGTCAGTGGCAAGTTCTCTGTCCACATGGTTGTATTGAGCTTTGGTTCAAGGGTACCTCTGTTTTTAGGGGTTCCCTCTGTGCCTTATGCTGCCTGCTGGGTATCCAGGAATGTGGGGAGTCATTACCCAGATCCAAGGTGGAGGGTGGAAAGGCACAAATCCTAGAGGGCTGTGTCATTCTAGGTGAGGTGACTCCATGGCTTTGAGCCTCATTTCCTAAGCTATGAAATGGGGATCACAATGGCATACAATGGCACATGACTCTTAGAGAGCTGTAAGAGTTAGATAATTACTATGATTTAATAACTAGCTAAGACAAAGGCTTAAATGTTAAAATCCATGCATTTAATTCAGAGTACCCATAGTAAGTAAAAAACAAATGGTGGTACTCTTTGCGGTGTTCCTAGCATCTATCTGGGATACTTTGATGCTGTGCAATCTAACAATGAATCTGGTTAATATTTACAATTCCTTGAAGAGGATCTCCAGGCACTCAAAGGACAAGGGCAAGTTAACCCCTGAGGTCCAAGGCAGGAGCTGTCATTCCTTCCTGTGCATGCCTCTGGGAGCTGGGAAGCAGAAGGAAGGAAGTGGGAGGAATGTCTGGTTAGAAAAGTGACAAGGGTCTGTCCTATCTTTGCTCAGTGCCATGGTGTGGCTTTAGCAATAGCTCATAGGCGATGATGTCAGGAGCAGAAGGGGCCCCACATTTAGGCTAGAGACTCAGAGACAAACCCAACCCAGTTATGAAGGTACCCTGAAGTTACAGTGGTGGGCAGGGCCGAGGCCACAGGAGGAAAGTATGGAAAACACTTGGCCAAGTCCTAGTTGTTCCCCTGCCAGTCTTACCCACATCTGTAAAGAAAAGCAAAATGCCATCCATCTTGCAGGTCATCTAATTACATGCAAATGGCTACTGCATATGTCATGACACTGGCATAGGTCCCCAAGTGTCTGCTGAGGGGCTCAGACATTTCCAGGCCGGCTCTCCTGAAGACTAAGAAGTAGGAGATGGAAACTGTGCCCAAAGACTCAGACCAGTTAGGGATCCTGGCTACAATGTTTTGTTGTTCTTTAAAACGGAGGCCTGGGTCAAGTTACCAGTACTGTATTCTACCTTCCCTTCCAGCTACCAGTCATGGGTGGAGTTGGCACCCTGGTGAGGGCTGACTCTTCAAAGTTTGTTAACTGGTATTTCCCAAGGTGGGGCAGTACAGTCATACCTGAAAGCAGGGCAGCCCAGCATCCCCATATCCAGGCCAGACTGTGAAACAGAAGAGAGGCCAGAGACAGGCAGGACCAGGCATCTGGAATTGCTGTTGTGTTGGATAGGTCCCAGGCTCAGAGCCTGCCACTCTGCTGAAAAATAGGAGTTGGGAATGTATCCTGGCCAGGCCTTGAAAATGAGAAGGTCAGAGGAACAGAGGAGTAGAGGCTAAGGGAGGGAAACAGCATGCAAAACTCCATTGCCTTTGTCTCAGTTCTTTTATGAAAAGTTCCAATTCCAATTTCTCCTCTTCATGGAGCAAGGAAGGCTAGGATGCTAAAGCCCAGCAGCCTGAAGCCCCACCCCTCTGCTGGCCCACACCCTTCAATTAGTGACCAGCCTCCCTCTGCAAATCCACTGCAGCAAAGGAAAGGTGCCTGGCATCCTCAGATAGGGAGGGGACCAGATGGAAAGCTGGCAGGTGTAGAGGGTTCGGATTAGGAATAGGGCACAGGGAGTCACCTTCTTTCAGTAGAAAGACAGGCACCAAAACACATTCTGCCAAGTTTGTTCCTCCTCGAATTGCTCCCTTTTATGCATACCAGTACTCCCCATCGCCTTCATAGGGGCTCAAAGCATTCTGGGGTGGAGTTCCAGGGCCTTTGCCATCGAATCAAGGCCTGGGCTCACTTCTATGTCTGGGTGAACTGAGGAGGAAGTAGAGGAGTTCCCTGGGGGCTCAGGTCCCAATTTGAGACAGATTTGAGGTCTGGAGATTTGAACCCAGCTCCACCTCTCGGACCCCCAAAAGCACGTAGATGGTAGAATATCTTGTGGACATCCTAGTGGGCAGTGGGATCCTCTCCCTCAAGGATTTGAGTGTGGATCTGACCAGCCATGAGTCAAAAGTTCTGATTGCTACAGAGGTCAGCCCTGGCTGGCATTCTCCATGTGGAAGGAAGCCAGTACATTAGGATGTGAAGCCAAAGTTTATATGCAATTTGAGAATTAGTTTATCCTTTAACTTGGGGGAAGGTTACAACCCCTCCATACACCAAATTAAAAGAAAACATGGGTGATTGATTAGGAAGCAAGCGGCAAGGTGCTGTGTTAAGCACTCCCTTTGAAATGAAACATAAATGTGACTTCCTTTTGGTAAGGATTTATTCCGTGGCAGAAATACCTAAGGTGCATACTAGCTTGTGGACACACAAATCTGTCTCTGCCTCTGTCTGTCTGTCTGTCTGTCTGTGGGTGCGTGTGTATCTCCTCTCCCCTCCCGCCCCCCCCCCCCCCCCCCCCGCCCATGGAGGCTGCCTTGGGATTGCAGGAGCAGAATGCTGCTGTGTGAGAAGAGCATGGAAACCCAGGGCGTGGGGGGGGGGGGTGGCGAGGAGGGAGGCACACCTGTCTGGGGCTGTAAGGGTGTTACACTGCAGCCCTAAGAAACTTACCGCAAATAAGGTCCTTGCCACGAGCTGACCCAGACAGGAGGCGCATGAGTGCAATTGTGAGGACCCCCTCCCTCCCAGGGGAATCGCCGCCTTGGTGGCCTGTGCGGTGGGCTCAGATGTGGCAGGCGACTCTAACAGGTGTGCGCTTCAGAACTGGGGTTGTGCGGAGAGGGGGGGGGGTCTCTTCCTCTGACACTCGGCCTGGAAGTGCGGTGTCTTCTCCGTCCCTCCTGCAATTCCAGCGGCCTCGGTTCGCTGCGCCCCAGTTGCGGCCTACTCCGCCACCCCCACGGCCGACCCCCCGGCTGGAAAACCCGGGCGGCCGCCAGAGCAAGAGAGGCCAAGAAGGGCTGAGAACCGGGAGGGCACGGTGGCGACTCCGCCAGGCAGGGCTCGGTGCGTACCGAGCCGGGCTCGCTGGGGGCGCGGCCTCCGCGGCGGGCGCGCGGCGTCTGCACCCGTGTCCGGGGCCTGAGCGCGCCGAGACGCCCGGCGGGCCCGGGGCGGGGCTGCAGGTCGCGAGCCGGGCTGCGGCGGCGCAGCGCAGCTCAGCGCCTCCCCAGGCCGGGCCTCCCCGGAGCGCCGTGCGGGCGCGCCCCACGTCTCAGGAGCCGCCGGGGCCCCCTTTTCGCCCCCTGGTGGCGCCGGGACACGCCGGGCGCCCGGCACCGCTGCCGCCGCCGAATGAGCTGTCCACAGCAGCACTGGGCGCCGCCCGAGGTCACGCGTGAATCTTGCCCACGGCTGGGTACAGACGGGGGGGGGGAGGCGGTTCTCAGGAGGGGAAAAAGAAGTGGAGGGGATGATGGAACAAAGCAATTATGAGGCTGGGGCGGCGGGGGGCGTCTTCTTGATCCGCACCTTTCAGATCCTGCGTGTTTCTCCACTAACATGAGAAGTGACACTCAGGGATCTCATCCTTGAGTGGATCTCGTCCCTCCCCTCATCCTATCTCCCTGAGAATCAAAGCTGCTTTTTCTTTTTTTACTCTTTCTGGAGAAACTATGTCCTTATCTCCCCTCCTTCTGCAGTGACCTGACAATGGCAGCCCTGGCCTGCCAGCCTCACCCGGGACCCTGCCACACCCTTGGAAGTTCTGAGACAGTGCCAGGTTTCAGGAGGAGAGGAACAGTGTTCAAAACGCTCCCTTGACTGTCTGTGGGGAGCCTGGCACTGCCCAGGCCTTCTATGAGGTAAAAGATCTTGCCTTCTATAGGCTTCCAGTCTCAGAAGACCATACACTCAGGAGACAGTGGACCACAGCAAGCCGCCAGGAGCCCCAGGAGAGAGTTGACCCGGCTGGGCTGGGCTGTGAACACTGAGGCTATCAGCACTTACTAAGTGGATGGAAAGAGAAAGCGAGCGTATTCCTGGCTCCATCTGGTGTGGAGTGGAGGGCTAGGGGAGGAGAGTGAGGGCAGCCAAGCCCAGAGGCCCCATAAAGGTATAGTACTTCTGCCATGAAAAACCTGGGAGAAGGAGAGCTGCGGGCCAGGAGTTCCTCTGGGAGGGTGGCAGCAGGCAGAGAGAGGAACACTTCCACTAACAGTCCTGAGCAGCTGTGTGCAGGTGGAGAGGAGGCGGGGAGCAGGCGGGGTCCCAGCTCCTTCAAGAGATTGGTCTGACTCAGAGGTTTTGATGAAGCCTAGGTCAAAGCAGAAGAGAGGCAGAAGTTTCAGGCTAGGGCCAAAGGTGAAAATAATAATAATAATAATAATAATAATAATAATAATAATAATAATAATAATAATAATAATAATAATAAAAATAGTGAGGTAACCATTTCACTACACTGAGGCATGAAGGAAGGACCAGGAATCCCTGGAAGCCAAAAGATAGAACCTGTCCAAGGGACCAGCAGGGGGCGCAAGGGTCTCCATACCTCAGGCCCACCAGGGCTGGCTGTAGCTGATTGTCAGTTTCTGCTCCATTTCCCATTCCATTTCCCCTATTGAAGTCATTTCAGGTAAGTGGGAGATCCCATCCCAGGCAGTCTCTGGTTTTGAATAGATGTGACAAACTCAAGAATGACACTTGCAGGCCTCATTGGGCCCTCTTGCTCAAACCTGTCCAGGAAAGGTCTTAGGCTGCTGGTATCTTGCGCTAATTTTCAACTGGAAGAATTGCCTTTCTGGCAGGTAGAGACACCAGACCTTTGGGTTTTATGGTAGCAACAGGCCATCCCACTTGACCTTGGCTTTCAGAATGGTCCCTGCCTGAGCCTGGGCTGCTTCTAACTCCCCAGCCTGATTCTGGGGCAGACCTTGATAGGGGTTTGCCATAGGGAGGAAGGAAGCAATCAGAGCTGGGACTGGGGGGTGGGGGTGTGTGTGTGGAGGGAGTGTAGAGCCAGCTACCACAAAGGTAGCTTTGGGTAATGGGACTTCCATGCCACTAAGCAGTCGGGGTAGCTTGTGAAATGTTCAGCAGGTGTGGCAGCCCCACAAAAAGCAGAGGATGGAGGGAAAGCACTGTCAGTGAATTCTGCCACAGTGATGGCTTTGTTGAGCACTCAGCAGGAGAGGGCCAGCTCTGGCTGGGGGAGGGAAGCAAGAAGCACATCTAGGGAAAGAGGGTCTCCTGAGAGAAAGGCTCCTCTCTTTTGTTTTTAAATTGTCTAGGTGATGTACAGAGAGGTTAGAGTTACATAGGTCAGGTAATGAGTACATTTCTTTTTGAACAATGTCACCTCTTTCCTCATTTTCTCCCAATGTTTTCCTTCCCACTGGCCCCCAAGTTGTATGGTTCATTTTCAACATAGTGTCTATTTTTTTTTTTTTTTTTGGTCATGGGGCTTGAACTCTGGGCTTGGTCACTGTCCCTCAGCTCTTCAGCTCTAGGCTAGCACTCTACCACTTGAGCCACAGTGCCACTTCCAGTTTTATGGTAATTAACTGGAGATAAGAGTCTCATGGCCGTTCTGCCCATCTGGCTTTGAACCATGATCCTCAGATCTCAGCCTTCTGAGTAGTTAGGATTACAGGCATGAGCCACCAGCGCCTGGCTTTCAACATAGTGTCTAGTGAGTATCACTGCTGAATTAGTTCACCCTTTATCCCACTATTTCTGTGCTTTCAAACAGATACATTTACATACGATACATTTACATACAAAACAACAAGTACCCAACTCAAAAACAGCAACAAAAGGGTCAAAACAAAACAAAAATCACAAAAAGTGAAATAAAAAACCTCTAGGATCCTGGCTTAGCAGGGTCCACACTTCCTTTCCTTTATAGCCAAGCACTCATGTATTGCTTGAACTCCTCCAGGGTCAGTCATTCACTCTGGCTCCATCTTCTATAGGCTAAGTGAAAATAAGGAGAAGCTTGTTGTACACATGATGCTTATATGACACATATCCCTTGTGCCATACTACTATTAGCCCTCTCTAGGAACAGACCACAGAGGGGGGAAATGGCCACTTCTCTCTGCCATCTCTTTTTAACATTTAAAAACATAGCCATCCAAGCCAGGTGCCAGAGGTACATCCCTGTAATCCTAGCTACTCAGGAGGCTGAGATCTGAGGATTGTGGTGGGTCAAAGCCACCCCGGGCAGGAAAGTCTGAGAGACTCTTATCTCCAATTAAACAACAGAAAACCAGAAGTGGCGCTGTGGCTCAAGTGGGAGAGCTCTTGCCTTGAGCTGAAGAGCTGAGGGACAGTGCCCAGGCCCAGAGTTCAAGCCCCATGACTGACAAAAAAAAAAAAATACCCATCTATTTCTAAGTCTCTACCATGTATCAGGCATTGAAGTTGGCATGACCACTGTGGTCAGAGGTCCAGCAGCCTGACTCTTTGGATGGTTCTTTCTGATACGGTTCTCAACTGAGCCAAGCAAGAGCGGCTGAAGTCTGTTCCCTAAGCTGATACAGAAAACACAGATCAGTTTCATTGCCACTGTGTGGTGGCTCAGTAAACATTAATTGACGTTGAAGGACAGGCTGCACTTTGACTTGCCTCTGGCTAATTAAATAAACCTGCCATATAAATCAGCAGAGGGGACACAGAGACATTAGGCTGTTCTTAAAGAATCTTTGCGGAGAGTCTGTCAGACCCTTGCCTTCAAGTAGGAAATTTGCTTTGGTCTATTATGGCCTTCACATTCTTTAATGCTAGAACCAGACTGGAATTGATGAGGAATAATCCCCACCTCTCAAGCAGCCCTGAAGAACCTGGAGGAGGCCTGCAGGTTCTAATGCCCCTTTTAGGAACCATATGTCCCTGAAAACCCTAACAGTTTTCTAAGGAACTAAGGCAGAAGGGCCTGGCCTTCCCCTATCATCTGTATCCCTATCCCTGGGGGCATCATGTTCAATGGTCCTGTGACCACAAGAAAAACAAGATGTGAATGTTCCTTCCAACTATGCCTGGCAGTTTTGAAATGCTAGGACTAGTAGCTACCTTGTTGGGCTGTGCTTCCTTTCTGCTCTTTCAGGGAGAAAAATGTGCCATGACAGCTGTCCCAAACTCTAGGGAAACCAGGCACCTCTCTGACCAGCTAGGAGACCTAGAGCAGGCTACTTAACCTTTCCAGGCCCCGTTCCTTCTTTGAGATGAGGAAATAAAAATAATGGCCTCACAAGGGGGCTGAGAGGATTCACAGGGAATGGAAAACGTGGTATACTTCCCTGGACAGGGCTCAGTACATGGTTGCCATTCTATGATGCAGCCTACTGTATCCTCAAGTACAGACAAACATTTACATCCACTACTTTGGAAGGATCAAATGTGGTTCTCAAAAAGCTCAGACTTGCAAGCTTTGGAGAAGGCCCAGGTTTGGCTCCCTTTAACTCCCAAACAAATTCTTGTGGGCTGTTGCAATTACTTGTGACAATCCCTCTCCTTGCTTGGGACTTTGATTTCAGATTTAGACATGTAAAACTGGGTGGCTGGCTGGGCTCTGAGCAACTTGGGGGGTGGGGTAGGGATGACTAGGGAAAACTCTTTGCAGAGTGCTGTCTTTGGAAGGGGGATCCTGAGGAATCAGATACTGTGGCTCAGCTTAGGTTACCAGAACTTTCCAGTCAATGTGACAGATTTTCTGTCCCTGAAATTGGTTCACTGTTGGAGAGTGGTTCATTTTTCTTCTCCAGATAGGGCCTATGTCACTCAAGATGATCTTTTGAATTCAAAATCATCTTGTCTCAGCCTTCTGAGTGTTGGGATTCCAAATGTCCACCACCATGCCAAACCTCATTCTAGTTTGAAACACAAATGTCTAGGATTACTTTTCTGTAACAGTCTTACAGTAGAGTAACTTTCCAATTACTCCATAAATTCCACAGTATTCATACTGAAAGTGTAGTCCCAGATAAGCAGCAGGTGAGAAGTCATCAAGCTCAGGTGAGTTATTTGGTGATCTCTTGTGCTGACTTGGTCTGAGAGGAGCCTGGGAGCAGAAAGAGGGAGAGCCCAGCAGATGCAGAAACAGAAGAACATACCTGGGCAAAGTGTGTCTGGGTGCAAGGACACTGGCCTTTCTGGGTCCTCAGGTCTAAATCACAATGGTGTTGGCAAAATGCCTATGTTTTTGTATTGCTACTCTCCTTGGCCTTAAAGCAAATCCAGCTCTTTTGGAGGATCTTGAACCTATATTGAGTTCCTGTTGCCTACTACTTGGATCAATACTTGGTGCAAGAGCCCACACAACTTTAGTTCTGGCCTTTATCCTTTTTCAGAATTGGTGAATGCCGCTGTCTCTAAGAAGGGGTGTAAATAAAGTGCCTATGGCTTTTTGTTTTACTCCAAGCCTCTGGCAGTCAGCCAGATGTGGCAGCCTGCTGCTAAGACTGGCGTGCATGATAGAATCTGGGTTAGAAAATAATTAGAATTCCTTAATATCTCAAATTCATCCTGGTGAGCAAAGTTATAAGCAGGTACCTAATGGCAAAAGTGGGGTCATGAGCTATTACTTTTAGGGTGTGCAGTTAAAGTAGAATCACCAACACTGCTATTATCTTAGAGCTCATTGTGAATGCTCCAATTCTTCCAAGATACCATCTCATCTGGACAAAGCTCAGAAATCACTGAACAATGTGAAGAGAGAGAAGATCTGAATGAGGGGTTACATTTCAGGTCAACCAGATTCTTAGGGAAGTCTAGATTAAAGGGAACACTAGGCTGACCTACTCCAGATTAGAAATACTAGAATTCCTGAAAAAGCAAGATAAGAAGGGAGATTCTGAGGGAGGATAGGATAAAAAAAGTAGGGGTGAAAAAGAGAAGAGATAATCCCCTCAGAGTTCTTTGGGTCTTAGAAAGATAAAGCTCATAATTACTGAGCAAAAGCAAATTCTCCATAATTTTGCCCATCTTTGGGTAAGACAAAGGAATGACTAAACTAAGATCATGCAACATAGTAATATGAGCATCTTGTAGCTCACAGCACCAGCTGAGGGAAGCCAGGGTACTGAAAGAGCCAGAAAAAGAGAGAAAATCTCCCCTGTAACCTTTAAGAACACAGATGTGATATCTTGCTTCCAGAGATCAGTATTATAGAGCTGTAACTCTTTCTCCTATTTAATCCATATAATCAATAAAATTATAATCAAAATCCCAAAAGGAGTTATTAAATGAAACATGACAAGCTCATTAGAAATATAGCCTGAAATTTAAAAAAGTAAGTAAAAATAGCAAAATGACCTTGGAAAAACAGAAAAAAATACAGTATATTAAACCATACCCATAAGCTTTAACAAGTAAAATAGTACATTTCTGGAATAGAATATTTTAAAAAGTTCAAAGTATCAGAGAATCAAGAATTACTCACATGTATTTAGGGAAGTTCTGAATGTGAGAAGAGTAACATTTCAACACACCAAGGAGGCATATGATCCATAGAATAATTCAATGCTGGATAGCATGTGATCCTTGAAGGAGGGGGGAGTTAGATCCCTAACTCACACCATTTATGCAAATAAATTCTAGATGGATTAAAGAACTAACATAGAATTATGTGAGAAACACAAGAAAACATATTTATTATTTGTCAGTAGGGAAACCTTCTTTAAAACTCACAAAATACAGAGCTATGAATACATTTTGACTATATTAAAACACTTCTTAAAATGTAACATATTATTAGGTCATAAAATCTTGTCGATCTGGACTGAAGGTGGCTCATCTGGCCAAGGGCCTTGGAGGGTCTGTCTGCTCCTTCAGAATTCCATCAGAAGAGCCGGGTGCTGGTGGCTCACACCTGTAATCCTAGCTACTCAGGAGGCTAAGATCTGAGGATCATGGTTCAAAGCCAGCCCTGACAGGAAAGCTCTTGAGACTCTTATCTCCAACAAACTACTCAGAAGACCAGAAGTGGTGCTGTGGCTCAAGTGATAGAGCGCTTGCTTTGAGCTGAAGAGCTGAGGGACAGCCCCCAGGCCCAGAGTTCAAGCCCCATAACCGACCAAAAAAAGAAAAAAATTCCATGAGAAGTTCAAAGTTCAGAAGGAGGCAAGTAGCTGCCAGAGAGGTAGCTATTTTCAGTTAACTCAAGATATAGTTATTAAGAGTCAGCTCCACAAAAATGGGTTAAGTGGAGCAGAATGCATAAGTGGAGGAGGCAAAGCTAGAGTAGAAGCATTATTATTATTATTATTTTGGTTGGTTTTGGGGTCTGAACTCTGGGCCTGGGCGCTGTCCCTTAGCTCTTCAGCTCAAGGCTAGTGCTCTACCACTTGAGCCACAGTGCACTTCCAGCTTTTTTTTGCTTATGTGGTGCTGAGGAATTGAACCCTCATGCATACAAGGCAAGTGCTCTACCACTGAGCCACCTTCCCAGCTCATGAAGCTATTTTTTTTTTTTTTTGGCCCAGGAAAACTGGTGGGAATTTGGAAGAAGGGCTGTCTTGGTAGCCATCACAGGCTCCACTTCTTTAAGAGTGGCAGCTCTTAGAGAACTTAAGCTCTGCCAAAGCCCTCATTTCCCCTGAACAGAGAAGATTTAGGGAATGCATGAAAAGAAAATGTCACTCTGTGTGGGCCTTAAACATCTCCATGAGACCATAGCTCTGCTTGGTTCTAAGCTGATGGTCCCTGCTTAAATCCCAAGTGACAGCAATGGTGAATGTGCCTATTATCTGTGGGTGAGCTGGTGCTTTGCATGGTCTGACAGCTCCGTATCAGTGGCATATGTTAGGGAAACCACTCTGTTGCTTGTCTAGAACATCCTGGCACAAGGCCTCCAAAGTAGAGAGAAACTTCTATGGAGCCTTCACCAGCCGATTCACTCTTAGAGTCAGGGAACCTCTGTGCTCTACTGCTCTCAGCCCATCCCCCTCCTACCTGTGAATGACCCTGAACTCTGTGAATGCCTGCTTTGGGTAGGATGACAGCCACATTCAAGTCTTGGAAATTTTGTGGCCTTCCATGCCAATTGGTTGAACACATATGGTGTCTGAGAGGAGGGAAAAATTCTCAATAAGGGAGAGATAACATTTTCTAACAAGAGCTGCAATAAAGAATGAAGTGTACTGGGAAAAGCAAGAGACTGGTCAGAATTACAAAATAGCCTTAATGATAGAATCATATTTCAAGAGCCATCAGAAAATCACACAGGCTGTCTAATTTGGCTTTCAGAGATGTTTCAGGATTTTGAGGGTAACAAGTAAGGAGTAAATAAATTCAGTTAGGGATATATCAAGGCACCTGACCCTTCATGAAGGATGCCACAGGGTCAAGAAGAAAGCACTGGTCCTTGGGAAATTAAAAAAAATTGATGGAGGAGCATAGATTCAATGTCTCTCTAGAAAGTAAGGAAGCAACTCCTTTATATCAATATTCAAGCAATGGCTCAGTACCAACCATGTAACATGCATTCAAGTGAGAACAGTTCATTTCTGCCACCAACACATAGCTAGCAAAGTCACCCAACCCCACTTCTCACATGTGAGAAGTGACATCACAGCAGTCCACTTTTTGGGATAAAGTATGGCAGTTTGAGGGGCTGGGAGGGTGGCTCAGTGGTAGAGTGCTTGCCTCTACCAGGGGCTGTAAGAGAAAAGTATCAGCATAGGCCCAAAGCTGCAATGGGAAGCAATCAGAATATGTCTCTCCCTCAAGCTAGATGAACATTAACTAGTTGAGTATTCTAGAAACATACACTATAGTTTTTAAATATGTATGAAGTGTCCTCCATAGCCTCATGTACTGTGGCCTTGTCTACCAGTTGATGGGATTTGGGGATGTGACTGGATCCTTGGGAAGTTAAAGACTTTGACTTAATCAATGAGGAATCCTTTGATAGAGAGGCAGTGAAAAGTAGAAGGTGGGGCCTAGTTGGAAGAAGTAAGCCTGGCAATACTACTTTGTGGGTTATGTCTTTCCCTGGTCTATTCCTATATTTTTTTCTTTGTTTCCTGTTTGCTACAAAGTGAGCTGCTTTGTTTCCTGTCTGTCATGAGATAAATAGTTCACCTCACCACACTCAGGCTATCATGATGATGGTCAAGTAACCATACATTGAACCCTCTGAAACTGAGTCCAAATAAATCTTTCTTCTTTTAAGTTGTGTATGTCAGGTATTTTGTCACATTGATGAGAAAAGTAAAACAACACACTGTTCTTCCTTGTCTCTACCTGGCATATAGAAGCTACTAGAGTTTATTCCCTTATCAATTACTCGACTTTCATATTTCTCACCTTTTTATCAATAATAACAAAAATGCTGAATGTAATGATGATGATAATAGCAGCACTTATTATTATTATTATGGCAAGTACCATGCTTTAAGCTCCTGACCTAAGTTATTTCACTCAATCTTCTCAACAATCAAATGAGATGGGAACTCTTGTTATCTCATTTAGAGATCAGGAAATTGAGACCAGGAGATGGTAAGTAGAGTTGCTATGAGGCCCCAGAGCTAGTGAGTTGTGGAACTTGATGTCAAACACAATTCATTTAACTTCTACTCTCACTGCACCTTTCCAAAAGACCAGAATTCAGGCAAAGGACTTGGAAATACTCCAGAGTTACAATCTTGTCTTCTAGTTTATGCTACCTTCTCCTCTCCTGCCCACTAAGCAACAGCTTGATTTTCTTTTTGGCATGCTTAAGTTACATAATTATATTAATGAATATAAATAGCATGAATTGCTTTGAGGAAAACTTAACTGGCAATGATAGACATACAACTCAACTCATAAAAGAAAACAGACATTATAATCCTAGAAAATACCCTAATACCTATTGAGTACCTAGCAGGCTCTGCATATTAGAATGTTTATAAGGGGGTATAGAGAACTCCAAGGAGACTAACTTTTTAGAAAGCAAGTTGGAAATCCTTTCTCTACATGTCTTTATGAGTTCATACTCCACAGCCCTAAATTTATCCAAGGGCCTACATTTATTTTAAACTCAGCTAACCCTGGAAGTCTCATTTTTATCTCAGACTATAATCAGGAAGAAGACTTTTTTCTACTTCATCCCTGGAAAGTTGTTGGTAGATGGGGGATTAACTGCCATCAATCTGTTTTAAAGATCTGAGGAATAACTCAGGCACAGAGAGGGTAGGGACTAAAATTTGGTAAGGTGTCACTAATGGTGCTGGTACTATGGAGGCCAGACTTTCTACCCTCAGCTAGTGGAAATAGGGCATATCTCCCCTTAAATAGATAGCTTCATCCCTTTCTTGAGCCAGGGAGAGGGAGTGCCCAGCTCACTAAGGAAAGACCTGAGAGAAAGCTGCCCATGCTATGTCCCAGAACCTTCCAAGTATATGTTGAATTGTTAGAGCCCCAACTAATGGTCTTTGAGGAGCTAGTTAGAAGCTATCTTCTGAGACCAAGATTTCTTATCCTAGCTCCAGAGCCTCATCTGGAAATGAAATAGCTAAGGTAGAGGAGATGATGAGGTCTCTACACTGGCAGGAGGTTCAGGAAATTAGAGAGGTTGGCAATATAGAAAATTATCTCATATTCAAGGTCTGTGTTCTATGCTACTTGTAGGCCAGAGGTGAGGTAAAATAAGATGATAGAAACTGGATTCAAAGTGGGGCAAAGCTGACTTCTCCAGGAGCAAAGCTGACTCCCAGAAAATGGCCCAAACTCATTGGAATCCAGTTATTTAGTCATTAGATGTTTAATGAGTGTATTCTGTGTGATAGAGTTGACTGGGCACCTGGATGCTATATTGAATCTTACCCTAAGTAGCAGACCACCAATAGAAAAAATAGAAGCAAGATGATTTGGACAGTGCCAAGCACTAGGAAAAACATGGACAGAGCAGTGAGGGAAAGCCTAGAATGGGCCCACTTCCTTTTTGAAGGCTGAGCATGATAATTAAGTCACATTCTGAAATGGGGGAAGTACATTTTAGGAAGCAGGAAGAGCAAATCTAAAGGCCCCAGGAGGAAATGGGCTCCATGGATTTAAAAAACAAAAAGCAGTAGCATGAAGCTGGGCATTAGTGGCTCCTGCCTGTAATCCTAGCTACTCAGGAGGCTGAGATCTGAGGATCCTGGTTCAAAGCCAGCCCAGGCAGGAAAGCCCACGAAACTCTTATCTCCAATAAACCACCAGAAACCAGAAGTGGCACTGTGGCTCAAGTGGTAGAGCACTAGCCTTGAGCTGAGAGCTGAGGGACAGCGCCCAGGCCCAGAGTTCAAGCCCCACGACCGAAAAAAAAAAGAAAAAAGAAAAAAAAGCAGTAGCATGGCTTTAGAGAAATTAACTAGAAGATTGAGAGGAAGAGAAAGAGCACTAAAGAGTGAGGCAAGGTCAGATCAGATTGGCCTTGTAACCACAGTAGTTAGATTTTTATTCTAAGATGGCTAGAAGCAAGTGCGGGGTGGGGGGTGGGGTGTTTGATACCATCAAATTAGCATATTAAAAAGGTAATTCAAGTGGTGCAGTGGCTCAAGTGGTAGAGTGCTTATCTTGAGCTGAAGAACTCCGGGACAATGCACAGGTCCAGAGTTCAAGCCCCATCACCAATAATAATAATAATAATGGTAATGATAATAATAATAATAAAAGGTGATTCAGGGTGTGATATGGAGAATGGATTGCAGGAGGCACAATGGAAGCAGGGAGACCAGTTAAGAAGTCTGTCTTTAGGTAAGAAAGTGGATACTTGTGCAAGTGAACAGGAGGGCTACAGCTAATTAAACAGGTTTAACAGATACAAGGATGGTATCAGGCAAAATAGGATATATGGTGTCTTTAGATGTGACAGGCTAAAAGAAGTGGTTCTGAAGGTGTGATTCCTAGATCAATAGTATCAGCAGACTCCAACCCAGACCTGCTGCATCAGAAACACAGGTTGTGTTCAACAGTGTGTGTGTGTGTGTGTGTGTGTGTGTGTGTGTGTGTGTGTGTGTGTGTGTGTGTGTGTGTGTGTGTAATTTTTGGGAATACTGGCAAATGAACTCAGGGCCTTGCACTTGCTAGGCATACACTATACTTCTGAGCCCAGATCCTAATACCCCTCTTCCATTTTTTAAAGATATTTTTCAGATAGGGTCACAGTTTTGATCAGGACTAGACTCAGATTGAGATCCTGTAACTCTACCTCTCACATAGCTGAAATTACAGATGTGAATAACCATATCTGATTTGGTCTTTGAGATAGAGGCTCCCTAATTTCTTTGTTGCGGCTGGCCTTGAACTTTAACCCTTTTATATCCATCTTCCAAGAAGCTAGCTGGAATTATAAGTGTGAGCCACCATGCCTGCATCTGAATCTATTTTGGCTCTTCTTTTTTTCCCCAGCACTGGGAATTCCTTTCAGAGCTTTGCACCTGCCAGGCAGGTTCTATCTACCACGTTTAGAGAGCTCAACTATACCTATAGCCCTAACTTTGTTTCCTCCCCCAAACCCTTCAAGGGATTCTAATCCAGGTTGGAGCTTGAGAATCATTGTACCTGTTGTATTGGTAAGATGTGGCCCTACAGATTATATTTTGGGATTCTGGAGGTGAAGAAAACGAGTTAAACGAATTCTGCTTTTGGTTTAAGCATTTGTTTATAATGGTGTTCTTCACTGTTATAGACAGACATAAGATGGGAGAAATGGCTTTGGGAGAAAATTAAGCTTCTGCTTCAGATATGTAAAGTCAGGGTATGAAAACAGGCTTTCTTCCTTGGACTGCCTTAGAACCAGGAAGCAGTCCCCTAGCCAGAGGAAGAGATGCACAGGCAGTCCAAACTGCAGCTCTGGGTACTCTTCAGGCAATCTCCTTAAGAGGCCCTAGTTTTAGAGAAGGGACTTTCCTCAGTGCTGTTGCTCTGAGTTACCAGGTCAGGTCCATGGCCCAAGAATGACTGTAGAGAAAAAGCTAAGTGCTGACCACAAACCAAGTAACTTGTTGCTCAAGTGAAAACAGCTTGAAGGGGCAAACTGAGACACTCTTTACTAGGGAATCCAAGCCTGGACCTTGTTTTGGGAGATCAAGTCTTTGTTACTTACAAAGTTCCAGTTGCTGTTAACTTCTCCTAGCTAGGACTGACACAGCTGCCAGCTCTAGGAAAAGGTATTTTCCTATCTAGTCTCAGACTTCTGGCTTGGTGGCCCATGCCTGAGGACCATTTTCCCCTAGTACTGGGGCTTGAATTTGGGGCCTTGTGCTCTCAGTGGGCTTTTTTTTAACTTATGACTAACCCTCTACAACTTGAGCCATTATCTTCAGTTCTGGCTTTTTGTTGGTTAACTGGAGATAACAATCTCAAGTCTGCATGCTGGGCAGATCTGTGTCCTAAATAGCTAGGATTATAGGCATTAGCCACTGGCACTGGGCTTAGGATTTTTGTTTTTTGAAATAAGGGTCTTACTATGTAGCTCAGGTTGGCCTTGAATCATTATCCTTCTCCGTCTAGTTATCAACTGCTGGGATTACAGGTGTATACAACTATGTCTGGCTTAACATTTGGTTTTTGTTTAGTGTTCATGGACTACAGTTATAGCTCATAAAGGATGGTACAGGGACACACACCTTCAGTGACATCCAGCTGTTTGGATAAAATAACAAACAGGGAATATATAGTTATTTTTTTGTAGCGGTGCTGAAAGCAGGGGGAAGTCAGAGAGGGATGGACAAGCTCTAAGTTCCAGAGCAGAAATTCTTAACTTGGATCTTAGAGGGTGTGTGTGTGTGTGTGTGTGTGTGTGCGCGCACACACACACACGCGTGCACGCACGCACGTACATGCATGTGTGTATGTACAGCAAATCTGTGAAGTAGCTGAACTGCTTTCTAACAAAAGCCTCAAGCCTTTTCTTCAGTACTGAAGTTTGAACACAGAGACTTGTGCTTGTTAGGCAGGCACTCTACCACTTGAGCTACACCTCCAGCCCTCATCAGGTTCTTATACCTAATAATCTCAAAGAGATGAAGAACTTTTGCTTTAGAGAGGAGTGGGTTCATACCTCAGTGTGTGTCAGAATCACGTTGAAGAGCATGTTACAACAGCAAATGCTAGGCTCTCCAACGTGATTCTGACACACACTGAGGTATGAACCCACTCCTCTCTAAAGTACACACAATTCTAATTTATTAGGTCTGAAGTGGGGCTCAAGGACTTGTATTTGCCAGGAGATACTACTGTTCAAAGTGTGGTCCAGGATCTATACTTTGAGATTCTGCTGTATAGGCACACACACACAAAAAATCATGAATGGTTAAGGTTCAAATTATGATCTTTCCTTTTTAGACAAGAGTTCTAAAAGATGCCATTGCTCTCTAAACTTTCTCCTAATAATCAAGGAATTTAAAATTTTAATTTTGGAAGAAGCCCTTAGAGCTTGACAGACTCTAGACTCTCTTTGGAAGTCAGGAAATATCTGGCAAATAGTATTTTAGAGGGTACAGGAACAAAACTGTTTTCAGAGACTTAAAAGTCCAAGCAAAATTCTGAGCTAGAAACTACATGGCTGATTTGTCAGATCTAATTCCTGGGTCAACTGGTGAAGAGTGGGATTCTGGGAACCTGGGCAAACCCAGAGTCTCTTCCAGAGACTACCTATTGACACTTGTTGCTGAGCTTTCATTTGAATCACACAGTCTCAAGTAGGGTGTCAACAGGTAAAATCTTGGACAAAGGAAATGGTTAACACAAGACAGGTTAAAGGTTTTGTTCACAGAACCTTTTATTCAGGTCACTGCGGGCAGGGTGGAGGGAGGCAGGAACAGTACTCAGGACTGTGCTTAATGTAACCAAGGGCAGTAGAGAGAAGCCTGGAAGGGCCACTTGCCAGCTTTCTTCAAACTTGCTCTGAGCAAGTCTCATGAAAGGTAAAAAACAAAGTTAAAAGGTGGATCCATTCACAAACCCCTTCCAAACAGGAAGTGTGGCTTTGGGGCTATGCAGAGGAAGGCTCCTTGGTGTGAGAAACTTCTTGCAGCCATTGAGCTCAATACACCATGGGGTGAAGTAATGCAAAGTTGGGGGATGTGGAGGCAGCACCTCACTGGCCTGGGAAGACAAAATTGGGGTAATAAAGACCAAAGATAAGATTTGACATTGACCTATCTAGACTTTCAGTTTCAACTGTGGAATATTGGCTTTGTTCATCTTTATGTATCTTAATGTCCTAATCTATAAAGTGGAAATGATAGTAGTGTCTATCTTACAAGGTTGTAGAAAGAACAAAATACCCAGACTAAATGCTTAGTTTGGTGTCTATTTTTAAGTACTCAACATTTAAAAGGTGATGGGCTTGGAAGAATTTAGGATAGTGACAACATAGACCAAAAATACCACTGGTTTAGAAAATGGCTAGATTAGAGCTCTGCCATTCTCCACATAGCAGAATGGTAGTGTCAGGAAGCCTAAAGTGATAGGGATAAGTGAACAACCTTACTAGTTGCAAGGTAAGGTTATTTTATATCTGTCTGTCCATCCTATCTACCATCTATCTATCTATCTATCTATCTATCTATCTATCTATCTATCTATCTATCTATCTATCTATCTATCTATCTATCTATCTATGCTGGTACTGGCTTGAACTCAGGGCCTCAAGCTCTTGCTCTTGGCTGGCACTACCACATGAACCAGGCCTCCATCCTACTCTTTTAAACATTCAACATTTAGTGAGTCTGTTGTGACAATTTCTCACTCCAACTAGGTATCAATTTGAGCAAATCAAAATGAATGAAAAATCAGTGTTGGCTGGAAAACTGGACTGATATCATTGGGAACACTGGTGATTTGTGGTATTAAGGTAGAATCCCCATTTTCAGGGGAAAATAAGGTTCCTCCTACTCATGTTCCAGAAGTGTGGGGAAAGTGCTGAAGTGACAGCAGCAGAGGTGTGTGCTGGCCCTGAGGTTTAGCAGTCAGCAATTGAAAAAGATCTCCTGTAAAATTCTTATAAAAACCAGTACCCCCAATCAAAAAGTCCTATCTGCTTAGAAAGCAATTGTTACTGGAACTAGGAATAAAGACATTTCTAAAAACAAAGCAAATTACATCCACCTGGTTAATGTTTACATTCATTGGAGGTAAAGGTGGGAAGGTTGCCAGTTATATCAGCTTAGAAAAGAAAGACTAAAGAAAAGTGATTAAAAGTTCTCCAAACATTAGAATTTATAGGCATAGGCAGAAACTTTCTGAAAAGAGTCCAGGGGTACAACAGACAGGAGAGAGAATTGACAAATGGGATTACACCAAATCACAAAGTTTCTGTACAGCCAAGGACAGTTACTAAATTAGAATGACAGCCAACAGATTGGGAGTTTACCAGCAATACATCCCACAAAGGCCTAATATCCAAAATATACAAGAGCTTAAGAAATTAATCCCTCCCAAAGCTAATAAATCAATCACTAAACGGACAAAGGAGGTAAGGAGAGCCTTCTCAGAAGAGGTAAGAATGTCAAAGAAACATGAAGAAATGCTCAACATCCTGGCCATAAAGTAAATGCAAATCAAAACAACTTTGAGATTCCATCTCATTCCAGCTAGATGAGCCAGCATGGTGAATTTGAACAACAAATGCTGGTGGGGATGTGGGGATAAAGGAACCCTATTGCACTGTTGATGGAAATGTAAACTAGTACAATCACTGTGGACAACTAAACATAGATCTTCCCTATGACCCAGCCATACTACTCCTGGTCATCTACCTAGAACATCAATCACAAGCCAAGATATCACAAAGACACTTGCACATCTATCTTCATTGCTGTACTATTCACAACAATCAAGTTAAGGAAACAGGCCGGACGCCCTACAGTAGATGAGTGGATCAAAAAATAAAATGTGGTACTTAGATACAATGGAATTTTGCACATCCATTTGAAAGAATACTATGTCATTTATAGGGAAATGGATGGACCCAGAACAAATCATGTTAAGTGAGGTAAGCCAAGCCCAGAGAGACAAATGGTGCATGTTTTCTCTCATATGGGAAGCTAAATCTAAAGTACAGTGGGACGTGATAAATTATATAGGACTTTAGACATCGACATACAGTGTGACCAAAGGAGGATGCTTTTAGGGGAGGAACACAAGGTGAAATGCCTCCGTGCCCCTGATCATATAAAATAATATTTATGGAAATTAACTCCAGGAAATGGAAGTAAGATTTTTTTTTCTTTTTTGCCTTGTTTGTTCACTTATCTGTCTTTGGGGGAGGGTAATGGGTAGGCACAGAAATGGAGGGACAAAGGATGAACAAATGCAGCAGTGATACTCACTAGAGACTATGTTGAAAATGAACTATACAACTTGTGGGCAGGTACAAGAGGGAAAAACTGGGAAAGCAATGGAAGGGTTAACATTGTCCAACATGAAATGTACTCATTACCTGCCTTACAAAACTGTAACTTTTCTATACAGCACCTTTATGATAACAATAAAAAATTTTAATTAAAAAAAGTTTCCCAGCATGTTACATGGGGCACATTTCTTGAGGGTTCCTCATGGCCCTACTAGTTTTGTTTTACAGTCCCAATATATGCCAACTCTTGAAAATTTCCCTGTAGAATCTGAGTAAAACCTCATCTTAGGGCATATTTATGACCGTCCCATTTGGAGTTTTTTTTTTTTAGGTCTGAGACCAGGACTCAAACTCAGTACCTGATAATTTTGCTCATTGGCTAGTACTCTGCCAACTGAGACACATTTCCAACCTTCATTTGGAGTTGTTAAAAGGCCAAGGTTAGGAAAGAGCCTGGCTTATCAATCCCTTATATTTAGTGGGAGCAAATCATGGATAGATTTCACTACAAACTCATTTGTCAGAAACTTTCTCTTGGATAGGGATAGATTTCACTACAAACTCATTTGTCAGAAACTTTCTCTTGGATAGGGACCCCTGGATTTTATCTGATCCCTCTTGAGGATATCTCTCTTTTAGGAAGTACCACCTACATTCAGTGTGTCCTTAAAATTAGAGACATGGAAGAATTTAGGTAAAACTAGTTTCTTGGATACCTAACCTCTCTCCAAAACGGTCTACTTCAGCTCTAAGGTTTTTGTTGCTGTTTGTGCCAGTCTTGGGGCTTGAACTCAGGGCTTTTGCTTAGCTTTTTTTTCCCCTCAAGACTGGCATTTTACCACTTGAGCCACATTTATATTTCCCAGCTTTAAGTTTTGATAAAACTTCTTTATTTTTATCAGAGTTGGTGGTTATCAAGTGTGAAAACTACTTTAATCCTGTTGTTTGCTTCAAAGAAAACAATAAAACAATGAACTTTCTTGGGATTCACCCAGGGAAGCATAGAATTATAGTTCTGTGAACTTGAGATAATCTACATTGATGCATCAATTTTTACATGTCATATATTTAATATTGAAAGATTTTCTGTAGTGTGATTTTTGCCAAGAACCTTGAAGAAACAAATTCTTCCAAGTCTTTTCATATCCTGCCTGAAGGTAAGTGGAAGCAACAAAAAAGAGAACATAGAAAAATCTGCAAATAAAACCTCAAACTTCCATTTCCAAAAGTGAGGAAAATATAGACCTGAGACCTCTGCAAGATTTTGAGTCAAAACTAAGTGGTTTTCTTTGGTCAGATAATCTAGTCTCCTAGGAGGTCCCAATGAAACTGTCCTGAAGGACCTCATACCATGTTTTTATGGGTAACTTAATTCTCTGTCCCCCATTCTACTCACTAGGAAAGTTTTGAAAAGGATCTTATTTTAAGACGGAACTTCTATTTTTCTACAGAGATTCTCCTTTTTTTTTTTTTGTCATAGACACTTTTGTAAGCCTTTATACCCCAATCTAGCTTCACATTTTAAAAGGAAAGAAAACAAAATCTTTCACAGAAAAGGAGTGTGTGATCTGTGGGAGTTTTTCCTTTGGTTAAATGTGATGACAAGAAGATAGATGGGGAAGCTATTCATATATAATATTCAATTTTTTTTTTCTGGTCCTGGAGCTCAAACCCTGGGCTTGGGCCCTGTCCCTGACCTTCTTTTTGCTTAAGGCCTATCATTCTACCATTTAAGCCACAGTGCCAATCCAACTTTTTTTTTCTTTCTGTGATTAATTGGAGATGAGTCTCATGGACTTTCCTGTCTGGGCTGGCTTTGAACCATGATCCTCAGATCTTAGCCTTCTGAATAGCTAGGATTACAGGTGTGAACCACCAGCACCCAGCAAAAACATAAATGTTCTTAAATGAAATAGAATATGGAGAGTTTTCGGTATGACAGTACACTTCATGCTATGGCAATTGATGGTCACAAGTAACAGGCAAGTAGAGGTGTACTAAGTCCTAAAAATGGTTTCCACGTATGGGAAGAAAAAAGAAAGAAAAAAAATCAAAAAGCCCCTGATCCCCTCCCAAAAAAAGCACTGAAACAAAAGACTGAGTTGCTTATATAGTCACATGAAAAATAAACATCTTTATTTTTTGCCTACTTTATTTCATTTTTTTCAAATAAAATTTAAATCTGTACAAAGTATACTGTTACAGTATATATTTTGTAAGAATCAATGCCTAAAAGAATCACAATACTTCAATAAGCAGTACAGCAGACCTCGCTAGTTTCAGCTTTGATATTGAACAAACTCAAGCCGGCTGATGCACAACACGTTTGCTTGGTTTCCACATGGTGAGTTCCCAGCACTGAGATGGGAGAACATGACAGCAAATATGGTTATATTACAGCCCAACACACTGCGCTTCTTCATATGATAACTGCACATAATTAATACAGAATGCTCAAATTTACTTTTTAAATTACATTTGCTTACATTTTAGTTGGCAAAATTCAGCATTCTTAAATGGGGTCCCCAAACAGTGCAAATTAATGATATTCTACTATATATTGGCACATCTCCAATAAGGATTAACTTGTAAACGCAAAGAATATCAACAACTTATTCTAAATTTTAACTAATATACATCTGGTCCATTTAACCAAAGTCATTTTGGAAAGATATTAAAGAACAATTCTATTTTTGAACAGATTTTGTTTACCATTCTTTAGAGAAGACAAAATTTTAAATTGCCATTAAAATGTTTTACTATAAAAATTTTACAAACTTGATTAGAAATTTCAAGAGTATGATTCACAGCAGACAAAACAAACTGTTTATATTCCAACAACACTTAATCTTTAAGACTTTCAGACAGAGTACAACCATGTCAGCTGTGTTAACTGAAATTCTGAGCAATGTACTAAATTTGTGAGTGGTGCTGGGTCTAGCAAGTGTAAATACACAGTATATTTTGATGAAAAGAATTGTCTTCTTTATACTTTATATGTTTTCCCATAAGGAAACATTAATGTTTACATTCTTTAATAAAGTTAATCTTACATCAGAATATAACTTAATACTGTCAGCAACAGGGACCACACACAGTAAATAAGAAGCACATTTAAAATAAGTCTGAATTCACATAGATTAACATTTGTTGGTTAATAAAATATTGACAGTATTACAATCTTACAATATTTACAGTAAGAAAAATCTAGAGTAATATATACCTTTCACAGCAGGATTCCTTTTTTAAAATTTCTTCCAGTTTGGGATTGTGTATACACAAAAAGCTCAAAATAAAGCAACTCTGCAATATAATCTTAAAATAATGGCTACTAGGGGGAAATTCTATCACAACCATTGAAAATAATGGTGACTTCTCACGGAGTCTGTGGCATCTGAGAACCCAGTTAATTAACCAAAGTCTTGCTCAAACCAGCCTTAGTTACCCAGATTAAAGCTGCAGAACTCCGGCCTTCCCTGACTGCCCAACAGATTTTCTAATTATGCCATAAGAAAAGAGGGAAAATCGATTTCAGCTGATACCTCATGGCTGTAAGCCTCCTGCTAGTGTATATTCCCAAACTTACGCAAAACGTGGGCCCATTTCATCCCTAAACATCACAAAAGTCCATTTCCCAACCACAGGCCATCCTGACACCAAGCTCATTTACTCTTGAACTCTTGTGCATGAGAATACGGCATGAATTTGGCCCACATAATTAATACACACCAGTATCTTAGAGACTTGGGACCAGGGCAAAGAAAGAGACTAGTGTAGTTTGCACGGAGAGCCACAGGAAAAATGGGAAGTGATGAACATTTCCAATTAGAATGACAAGAAGACCCACATCCCTAAACTGGAACTTGGCCAGGGCATCAGAGTTAGCACCCCCTCTCTGAGTACCACAAGCAATTAGGATGTGTGCTCTGGGCCTCCTGTAGGAGAAAGCATCTATAGTAAGTAACAGTGTGGGACATTAGTTCAGTGATGACTCCCAAGAAAGCAGATACAATTTTTGAATCTGGAGCTGTCTACAGCACCTGAGGTCAATCATCTGAGCTGTGGCCTGTCCCAACTCTCTTACTTTATGCTATCTGATGGGCACAGAGCACCCAGGGATACAGCTGCTGGCTACTTTGGACTCTAGATCTCACAGGTAATCAACAGGTATCTGGGATTGAATTAGCAAACTGTACCATGGCTCCTTAAACAGACAGTCAGGTTTGAAATCATGTCAAGCATGAATCTTCACTGTCAGGTCAGAAATCCATGTGGGAGTCTTCCCACATCAGCCAAGGTTATTTTGTCAAAACCTAGAGGAGTTGTACAGTTATTCATGTTGCAAGTGATTAGTTACTTATTTCAGTTAGGCTGGATTGGCAAACCAGACTGATCTATTTTGTTTTGTTGTGTTTTGATTCTTACATATGTGCTAACCCAAAGCTGTTGTTTTGGGTTAAATACACTGACAGAGAAAATTCAAACAAAAGTTTCAGCAAACTTCTGTGGTATTCTCTTTTTTTTTTTGGAAGTCAATGCAAGATCTAAAGGTATTTCTACCCAACAAAGCCTGTTTAAGTGTTTAATGTTACTTCCTTTTTGGTCCTATACAGAATGCTATGACTTCTATATAGGTCTGAATGCTGCTCCATGTAGATTATTCCTTCTGTATATCTAAAAATATATACTTTTCAGTAGTTCAATACATGGTAATCTTCCCACAGAGGAAGATTTTTGTAATCACATGTTGCAAAGTAGAAAAACATCTCCTTTCTAAGAAAGGAAATACACTTTTCTATTGTACACTTTTGAATAAGCCCAAAGGCATGCACCAAAAATCATTATTAAAATTAATACATGCACTAAAATGGTGTAGAGTTAGAATTAAAGTGCTGCTTCTCAAATTGTGAATTCTGAATTTTTGACATTTTGTCAGTTGTTGAGTCAAAGATTCCCCCCTTCCAACCCACCCCATGGTATCAAGAGAGTAAAGTAAAAAGTATGCATAAACCTCTAAACTATTCTTTACATGGGGAAGAAGAATGGATATATTAACTATCCTATTTATAAACTGGATTCCCAGTTTTAAATAAAATCAGTATTTACTGGTAAAAATTGTCAAAGCTAATACACCCAAATAAATGTTACTAGTAAATAATGTTCTACATAGAGAATAATTTACTTTGGTTTAATGTACCATCTTAAAAATAATGCTAGTGTCCCACCAAACTGATGTGTTCCAGCAAAGTTGTAAGGCAAATCTTTTTTTTTCCCTAGTGACATCTTTTTTCCCAATAGGCAAAACTAAAATCTTTTGGTGAGGCAGGGGTTAAGATAATAGCTAACCCCTTGGCATCCTGAGCATTGGTTTATCAAACTCTACCCTGCTAGAAGTTGTCAGGCATCCTGATCCCTGCCTTGAACCAAAAATGGCTCCCATGTCTAGAGATGCCTTGACTCCTTATAAATAGTTCTCAGAGTCTTGCTTCCTTTTCCTTCTGTCTGGATGTTACAATGTCTAACAAAGCTGGTTGCAATGCCACATTTTGCTAGTAGGGGCCACCATTTAATAATTTGAATCTGAAATATTTAAAGTTGATAGTTCCTATTTTATCAACTATTTGCATTACAATTTTATCTAGAATTTACTTAGAGCAGAGATCCTTAAGTTGGGTTTCAAAAGATCTGTGATGCCCCTGAGGTTGTATGCAAAATTATGTGTATGTGCATTTTTTCTGGGGAGATGGTCCATCACTTTCGTCAGATTATTGAAGATATCTGTGACCCCCCAAAAAAGGGTTATAGGGAATTAGAAGAATACCCGTAATTCATTCAATACCAGGATTAGGAAATAGGGGCAGAAAATGAAAAATGGCCTCAAAAAGGAGGAAGGAATGCTGATAGTTTGTTGTTGTTGTTGTTCTCATTTAGAAAATAAGTGATTAAAACTAAAAAAAAAAAAGGATTAATTAAGCTGGCTAAACTTCCATTAAAAAGTAATCAAAGCCATTTTCTTCATTCCCCCCACCCCATTTTCCATATGGGTAAATTTAAATCTCCAGGAAAAGGTTTGGAAACAGAATTTCTTTTTTCTTAAAGGAATTAATTCATGGATCTAATGCTGAATATCATCCACACTGAAAGATCTAAAAGCATGAAACATAGGTAATTAATGATATGGGTTTTGAGTACAGGATAATCTAGAGACAAATGTACATTTGTTAACCATCATTTTCAAAATTGGTCCATATTTAGAGACTACCTGGCACAATTCTACCAGATAAACCTAAAATCTGGACAATGGAAGTTAAACTTCCTACTCAAATTGAAAACAAAGCCACAAGTTCCACAATAGAATCCAGCCACAAACATTCACACCATGTCATAGAAGACATTCTCATTTCAAATACATCACAGAATTTCAACAGAATTTGCAAACATAAGATCCAGAATGACTAGCAAAACATGCTGAGAAGAGCATGTCAAGAATTAACACCCCCTCCTCCATCCAGAAACACACTCAAGCATTCCAAAAATAAACCAAATCTGAAAAGCCTCTCACTTGTTGGTTTTAAGTATGAGGTGTGTAAAAAGCTATGGGCAAGGAATACAAAATGAAATAATTAAGTAACTTAAAAAAATTAAGCCCCAAACACATCTTTGTTCTATTGATGAAACTGTCATTTTTGCAACTCTGAACACTTCATTGCACAATCTCACTAAGACAAAAAGATATGTTCACAGGTACACTTTTTGTTCTCTTTGTAGAGCATTATCAGTGAGGTTATAAGATAGCCTCTGATTAAAATAAAGTCTCACATCCTTTGCTGTCCCCTCCCTTCAAAAAAAAGGAGTCAATTGTAAATTCCAAAAAGGAATAGTCATTTAATTATTTCAATACCAGTTAAATCACATAGATTATGAGGAAAACTATAGGAACATTATGGAAAAACTACATGAAAGAGGGAGCTGCCACTTGCAACCCACTTCGCTTTCAGCGTTTTAAGCATTACCCACTAAGATTCGGATCTCATTGACTAAGTAAAAACAGACCAACACTCCAAAACCAGGCCATCTGAAGCCAGAGGTTGGATTTCAACAACATCATTATACATATCCTATCCTAAACTTTCATTTTATTTAAACAGTTCAATAAAGCTCACATTTACAAAAGATTTCATTGGCAAATAAGGGCCCTTATTAAAAAATTTTATCAAAACAAATTCTTGTATTATATAGCTAACATTAAGAAATATTTCCTTGGCCTTATAAAGCAGATTTAATTGCATATAAGTTTTGCTTTGGGTGGGATCTTGAAAACATAATTCTGCAAGAAATTAGAAAAGACTAGAAACAAAAGTGAAAGTGACTAGTCTTAACTTCCAAAATATCAAGTGCAAAGATAATAGTGCAAATAATGAAAACTAGAAAATTTATAGGCAACTTTATAGTCTTTCCTGCTTTTGCACTTATATATAATGACACCTTTACCAACCCTAACAACCGTATGCAGCATGGAAATGGGCTATCATTTCTACTGACTAAAGTCAAGCCTTTCCAAGACTTGTCTTACAGATATTTAAAATCACTGGTTCTTGATGTAGGTTTGGGAATTCTCTTCTTAAGGGAAGGAAATTACTTCCCAAGGAAGGGGCTGTTTAAGAAGGCTATTAAACAAGTGATACTATATAACTACATTATAATTTAAAATCTGACACACAATAAGACATGAAACTATACTAAGTGCTACCAATAAAATAACCCCACTATTGTTAATGAATTTGACATTAAAAAATTACCTTCCAAGTTCAAAATTCCTTTGGGCTATTTTAAAACAGATTTTTACTTTATTAATGTACAGAGTCTGATTAAAATGAAAACTTGAAGGTAAGTGTACAAAAATCACTGGGTATAAACCCATAGTAAATCTGCCAATGAAGAGTCAATCCAAGAATATCTGAATTAAATAACCTTAAAAACAAATATTAACAGCAATTCTTCATCTTAAAATAATTTAAAACACTCCTGGGGTTATAGGAACAGAAAACAATACCATCAGCTCATCCTACAAAGAACATAAGAACCCCAAACATATATTAAATTATATAATTAAATTCTACCACTACTAAAATTTTGGGAATTCTATGATTTTAAAGTAAGAGAGAAAGTGGGAAAAGAAACAAAAACATCAATTTAAGGAACAGGTTGTCTAATTTTAGAAATGGAACATTTCTGGAGGGCCTCAAGACCATGATCATAATTCACATCTAGGAATACAAATGTTAAATAGAAAAGATACCTAAAATTGCAATTTAGTGTTTTTTACCTAGCTCATTAAAACAATTATGTGACCTAAGACTAAAGTTTCTGTAAAACAAAGGATGTTTGAGAATGAATCTCTGTGGACTGAAAAATCCGATAATTTGACTTCAAGAATATTTTGAGTATGACAAGAGCTTGAGAAAATAATTATAAATATTATGGATAGTTTAAAATGACTGTAAAAGGGCTTAAAACTTCTTTTTCAAAATGGTAAGTACCTTGATCAGAAAAGCTGGGATTCCACAACTGTATAACTTAAATTTGACCCAGAAAAGGAAACATTCTACAAATCAACCTACACATGAAAATATATTTGTACAATGCATCATTATCCTCAAAACTAGGTGTAGAACATCAGTTTTCTCTTAGCCAAAGGGGTCCTATTTTCTCTGGCATTATCAAAACTTCCTTAGTAAAGATCAATTTCATTGTTTTGACTAAACAACTGTCCATCAGACTTCATTTTAGTACTTTTTCTATCTCCAATAAAATTTTCTCCCACTTTACTTCCAACCATTCCCTTATATACTTCTCACATCCCCATTCACAAATACATTAAACAGCTTTTCCCATTCCTGCTCTCAAATTTCCAAACCAGTAAGTCTCAGTTCCCAGTAACTTACCTAACCACATACTTCTTACACTCTTCAATTCACAAATTTCCTAACAATCATTAATTTAGATGCTCTTCAAACTGCCAATTTAAGACTATGGAGAAAATAAGAGAAAATACTGCCCAATTACCTCATAATACAGAAATCTCTCTGGATCATCAGTTAGCTATGTTCTAAGGTAGAGGTCAGCAATTTCTTTACTTCTTTCTGAAGGGAGTAAGCTTGAGCGCAGGCCTATGGCAAGAAGAATAAAGACAAAAAAAGACAAGGAAAAAAGGATGGGAGACAAGATGTCAGATGTATTCATTAAAGAGGTAGGTCAAGAGATACCAGCTAATGTGCTGGCAACTGCCAACATATTCCAGCTGAATGGGAGTTGGGCAGAACTATGAGTCTAATAAATTACCTGAAGTTATCATTGTTTGAGCTAGTCAAGGTGAGTAGGTACTACCTGTTCCATAACTGCCACTTCACAAGGTCATCTTTTCTTAAATCCTCCTAGATGCCTTCTGTGTTAATACATCTTAAATCAAAACACATACTAAGAAGAGTATTTCTGTGTTTTGTACGATTCTAGAATACAAGGACTTGGTTACCAAACTTAGAGGCCTCCTGAATTATTAAAAGTAGACCCAAAATCAAGAAAATTCAACTCTAATTTAAATTTTCCCTATAAGATGTTATACAATTTAAATGGTTATCAGTAATCACCAAAATATGTATCATGGAAACACAAAAATCTTGTGTCCAAGGTATGTAAAATATTTCTGGTCTGTAAGAAGCAACTTAATTTTTCAGAGGATCACCACCATGTTTCTATCTTATCAACAAGACAATTTTCCACAAGAGCAAAGGATATCAGGGAAAAAACATCAGGAAGGAGGGAGGAACCAAGTGGGGAGAAAGGAAGGAGAAAAGAATAAAATAGTAAACGCCAAATGTAATATGGAGACAAAACAAAAATGAATAGCTACCAGACTATTAAGGAAAATGTTTTAAACAAGTGACCTTTACCCTATTAAACTTTCCTAAAGACATAAATTGTCTAGGCCAGTTAGCATCAAATTTGGTGGTCAGTTTGGCAGATGAAAGACAGAAAATTGTTGGCTTAAAACCAACCATATTTTTCACATTTCATCTGGTTGTTCATCTTAAAATTATAATTCAGGCCAAAACTAGTTTAGATTATCTTCACTTAGCCCATAATAATGAAATGTCTGTTAAAGAAAGAGCCAAAATGGCCTCGGCCTTAAACTTAGGCTTGGTTTTAGAATCAAAGCTCCATAAATATTAGTCAGCCTTTCTTAAAAATACACTGCAACTCTGCAAAGACTCTAATTAATGCTGTTGACTAAAAACGGTAATTTTTAATAGTATTGATCACGTTTTATAATGTACTTAATTATAAATGGTCTAAATTTGGTTAACATGAATGAAGAGAACAAAATATATAATGTGTAATTCAAAAAAGTTGACAAAAATTTTAAAGGCAGATTCACAAAATCAGTGAATTACTTGCTTAATCAAATCTAAAAATGTTCTCTATTCCACTCTCATGAAGAAATATATATATATATATACATACTTGTATGTATATATATGTATATATACACACAACTGTTTTCAAAATCAAAGTTGCTAAAGATGCCCTTGTTTTAGCATTTTTTTTCACATAGTAAGTAAAATGTTATTCTAACATTCAAAAGACTTTGAAAAAGGAAGAAAGTCATTAGATTTGTTATCTCTCTTGGTGGGGAATAAAACATGTTCACATAAAAAAAAAAAAGAAAGCTATGAAAGCTACCCGACCAATTTCAGAAAAAAAAAACTTATTCTAAAATCATGTGGAAATGTGTATGGAGGTGTTAACATAAGGAAATGGGAAGATTGTAGAGAAGCGGGTAAGCCATACATGAAACGTAAATATAAATTCATGCCCATGGTGGGGTTACCATGGTTGGCAGAAAACTGAAAATGTCATAATTAAAAAATGTGTTGTGGCACTGTTTCAGCATTTGTGCCAGAACAAAAACATTAAAGCACAGAAACAAAAATGAATAACTTCTCCAAACATCAAGAAACCAGAAAGAAAAAAACATTGGCATACCATCTTTTTAAATACACTAAATCTGACTTAAAAGATTAGAGAAAGTGCCTGAGCCATTATACCCACCCAAATTCTCATTATCAACAGATTCATCATTTTTCCCCTCCCTTCCAACCCAAATTCAGTTGTTTTCCTGCAGAAAAAGAACATCATTCCTACATTAATAACAAGAAATGAAAACAGTGAGTACAACTGATATAGATCCATTGACTTTTATTACAAATGTACTTGATCACTTGGCTTCAAAAAATTTAAAATCAATACCCTATTTTCTATATGCCAGTACAAAGCAAACTGTTTTACAAATTAAATGCTAAAATTTGACAAAAATATTAAAATTTGATGAAAAACAATTATAAAAATCCTTAATCTTTCTCTTCAAAAAGGGAGGCAGTCTTCCCAGTTCTATCATACAGTATTAGTAATATTCACCATTTTTAGAATAGGTAGCTAAGTTATATTTTTATTAGCATAAAAACTCTTAAACTATTTTGTTTATGCTCCAGTTACGTTTGTGAATGTCATCTGATTGCAATATAATGAACTATTTTTAATTTAATTCTAATTTACATTTAATAATTTGCATAGTTTGAAAGGGATAAAGGTTATTCTACAACTAATTATGACAGGCTATTACAGTGCTATTTTTCAAGGCAATAAGTACTTGCTCCCAAATGAAATAATGTCTTCTTTAGGCAGGGGTTAAAATTATTAGCAGCTTTCTCCATTACCTGAAGTATCAGACTATCCACTGGTAGATATGAAGGCCTAAAAACAGTAACAAAAACAATATCCTTGCAATATGGAGTCAAATTTTAACCCCTGCATGGGACTACTAGAAAGTGAGACTTTCAAAATTTTAAAATTTCTCTGTTGGTTTTGGTTTTTACTTTCCATGGCTTTTGTGAAGCTGGAAAACAGTTTGTCATTCCTGACTAGCATTGTCTTCTCCCCCCCCCCCCATTTGGCAAATATTCATGTACCTCCAATCTGTATCTAGTAGAGGAAAAGCCAGAATGGCTTTCCTTATGAACTTCCTTTGTTGTCAAAGGCATGTATGATGATTTCTACAGTTCTGGTTAGTTAACTTTAGCTCCCTCTGTGGCTGGATGACTGCTGCTTCTAACATCAGCACGATAAATAGGAGGCACAAATAAAAAAAATAGCTTAAAAAAAGACTCAGTGATTTTAAGGAAAAAAGAAACATGAATAACACCACACACACACACACACACACACACACACACACACACACACACACACACACCATTTCAAATCTGATGGCTGATCTCTGGATTAAATTACTTGACAGTGTCTCTCATTTTAAGAATGTCAATATTGTAATGCATTTCAAGTTTTCCTTTTTACTTAGGCAAATAACATAGTTTAACCAAGCTCTTAGACTTGAACTATAAGACAGAGCAGATCATTAAAAATAAGGCATTGTCAAGAATTAAGTTTTGTTTACTTATTTTTGGCACATTTGATCATACTGTCTTCTATGAATAACACATATGGTCAAATATACCATTTTTTTTTCAGCACAAACAGGGTTTACCAACTAGCAAATAAAAACAAGAAGAAACTAACATAAAACACTGAGATATAGAACCTTGGTAAAGTACCGAGCACCTGGGAAGGGAAAGGTAGTGGAAAGATGAAATAGGAGAGGGGAGAAGGGAAGGTTGGGGTGGGGGGGTGGGTAAAATGAGATGCTTAAAAAAAAAAGAGCATCTTTACAGTCACTCAGTTTTTTGTATGATCACTTCTTAGTCTTAAAGATCTGCATGTAGATTTCTTTTAAAACCCACTGACCATAAATCAATGGTTTCAAAATCCTAGTAAGATTGTGTTCAACTGTAATAGTGTAAAGACAACTGCACAATACATGTGCTTCTTGATCCGGTAGGATTCCAAGCAGAATCTGAAGTCTATAGTTAAGTAAGGCTTCACTTTAGGTAACTGGCCCTAAAGAAAACCTCTTGAAAGAACTCACATCTCAAAGAAAGGACACTTTGCCTAAGTTTGCTGTGTTTTTGTTGACTTGCACTACTTATTGCTGGCTACTATGAAACACTGATCTAAGAGTACTCCAACAACCTGTAGTACAAGGCTTAACTTTAAGCTATAGTAAACAAGAGACAAAAATCAAAGCAATTCTCTTTCCTAATTAGCAACAGCATAGAGAATGCAATCTTTTCCATATCACAGTTAAAATACAGTGAACAAAACAGCTCAACAAACCTTAAGACAAAAAAGTGCAGGTTATTAATGTATACATGCAATTGATAAGCATTCCAAATGTCACAATACGCACTGTAAAAGCTCAACTTTACTATATGGAAATAAGAAAAAAAAAACGCACCTTTGGGGAGAGGGGGAAGCAATTTAATCATTTCCAGTGATTTTGTAAGTAAAGAAACTCCTAACTATTGTAACGGTCACCTCATATTTAACATTGTATATTAAAAGCAATGGGAAAATGCACAGTACAATGAAAATAGCTTGTTATTCAACACATACAGTAGATCTCAAAAACAAAGACAACATACTCAACCAGGGAGCTTAAAAATATCAAATCAAAACCCAAAGAACCAGCCAAAAAAAAAAAAATCCTTCAAAAAGACAACTGTTTCACCTTCCTAGGCCAATGCTTTATAATGTGAGAAGCAGTGATACCTTCCCACTCTACAGGTGTTTCTTCTACATACAGCAGTTAGATCTATAATGGCTGGATTTGCCAAGAAACAATTCCATCCCCAGAACTCTCTGTCAGACAAGATCCAAGATCCTTTTTTTCTTTTTCTTTTTTTTTTACCAAAATACTTTCTACAGAATTCCAAACCAAAATGTACTGTTTAAGGCATCTTTTTTTTATAACATTTTCTCTTCACTCAAAGATGATAGTCATGCAGCAGTTTAATGATAAAAATATATTAATATTTTACTATACAGCAGCAAGAAGTTAGTTGTCAATTAAAAGCACACAGACATCTTTAAATGAAAACCTGTAAAAGACTATCGTTACAAACAATTTCAGTTTGGAGGACACCAGCTTGGTAAAGTGCTCTCCTAAGCTTGCATTTTTATACCCTAACACTTTGAATATATGAGTTATAGAACATACTTTTGATAGAAGGCTTGTACACTTGGGGAACACAAATACACTTAGCATATAATGTAGCCAGTAATAACTAGCACCACAGCTACATGGAAATCCTTTACAAACACCAACTTGGCTTTCACTTTTAAAATGAAACTCAGAATCCATGGCTCAGTAGGATAACTATAATTGTGTTATTTTGCTTTTTAACAGGTCTACATAAGTTAATAGCACTGGCAAAAATCAAAAGATAGCTTCAGACCTCTTACAAGGTTAGGAGACAGTGCTAGTGACCACAAATAGACTCACTACCTGATGTCCAAATACAGGTTCACTGGAAATTGCTGCACGTTAGTTAAGTTTTTAAAATCTTTCTACACATAATAAAAAAAATATATTATGAACGATACAAGTACATCTCATATACACAATAATAACAAAACACCTACTCAAAGCAAACAGATGCAGAAAAATATGGGAGATTTCTTTTTTCTTTCTCTTTTTCCTTTTACTATTTGAATAACTTTGGTTCCAACCATAAAAATCACAACTTAGCAAATTTCATTTAAATGCCTTTTTTAATAATTTCTTCATGTTCACAGAAGTTTCACTGACCATTTTTATGCTTAAGGTCCAGATGCAATGCATATTGTATAAAAGAGAGCACTTATTGTTTACCTTGCATGAATTAAACCTACGTACCTTTAACTCTACAAACTTCTGCATAACATTTAGACAAAGCTCAGACACACAGCATGCCTAGCCCTCGTATATATATACACATCTCTAATCACAGGTATATAGGGTGTCAAATATACTATAATAACCTCCATGTAAGGTTTGAAATTTGGTAACAAAATGAGAAAAACTAAAAATATTATTTTACGTGTTCTAAAATATCTCTTCTTTGTGCTAAAGTCAAATGTTAGCTCAACATGAAAAGGACTTTTATATAATTCAGCAATATTATAATCTTGACCATTTTGCAAACACTTTTAATAATAATAGCTTAAATGTGTACAAAAGTTCTTGGTTAATTAGGGAAATAAACACTCAGTTCTTTATATTTTTTAATCAAGTAGGAAACACAGTTCATATAATGTTATTACTTTTTGTATTTTTTTTTGTTTTTTGTTTTTAGCAGCTGCTTACTGTTTTATATGGTGGATAAAGTGGACAACATCCAGCGATGGGTGGCAAGTCAAGAAGAGAAACTGTCAGTTGGTGGAGGTTCTGTGGGTGGTGCTCCCTTGGAGTTGAGTTTTTTTTTAAGCTTTTTAACTTTTTATTTTCTCTCTTTCTTTACAGTATATATTTTTCTGTGTGGCTGTGTGTATGTGTATTTGTGTGTGTGTGTGCGTGTGTGTGCGTGTGTGTGCATGTTTTTCCATTCAGTTTGATCAATCTTCTTCCCCTTCTTCCTCACCCTGCAGTAGCAGGGTGGCAGCGGTGGTCTCCTCCTGCTGTTGCTGCTGCTGCTGGTGGAGCTGCTCACAGGCAGCCCGCTTCTCCCTCTGCTTCTCTTGAATCTTCTTCATCTCCTCCGAGTACTTGCAGAAGGTGTGTCCGAACTTGGCCCACACCTTGTAGGGCACGGTGATGGAGTTGCGGTAGGTGGGCTTCACCTCACTGACTCGCATAAACACGCCGTACTTGTTGGAGCCCACATCGAAGAAGAAGCGCTTGTTGTCCACAGTCAAGGAGGTGCCCTCGGGCAGCTCGGCCGGCTCCTCCTCCACTCCGTAGTCGTCGATGAGCTTGGCCAGAGCGTCACGGAACTCGATGAGCCCCTGCGCGGGCAGCGCGATGGTCTGGCCCTGCGTGGAGCCCAGGCCTGGCCCCCGGTTGACCGTCTGGCGGATGCGAAGGAAGCGGCCGCGCTGGTTCTCCTTGAGATCCATGTAGTACTTGCGGTTCTCGCGCACCAGGAACTCGCTCTTGAGCGCCCGGCGAGGCTCGTCCTGTGCCTGGGCCAGGTCCGGCGGCTGGCTGGGGCCCAGCTGCGCGTAGTGCTCGATGAAGTCGCCCAGGTAGTCGCGGAACTCCACGGCCACTGACATGGAGAGAGTGAGGCGGCTCTTGTTGCCGCCCGCGCCCACCTCAGCGATCTTCAGGAAGCGGCCCTTGGCGTTCTGCTTCACGTCCAGGTAGAAACGCTTGTTCTGGATGTCCACCCGCTTGGAGGCCAGCTCCTGCGTCTCGTGCTGCAGTCCCCCCGGGGCCCCGCCGCCACCGCCGCTACTGCCGCCGCCGCCCCCGCCGCCACCACCGCCCCCGCCGGAGCCTGAGCCCGAGCCTGGGTGCCCCAAGGAGCCGCCCGAGCCCAGCGCCGCACCACCCTGCTCGCTGCCGCTGTCTCGGTCCGCCATGATGCTGCGCTCCGCCGCGCCGCCGCCGCCGCCGCCGCCGCCTGCCGCTCCGCCCGCCGCCTCAGTCGCCTCAGCCGCCGCTGCTTTTCCCTCCCCGGCTCCGCCTGCTGCTGCTGCCGCCGCTGCCGCTGCTGCCGCCGCCGCCGCCGCCGCCGCAACCCCCACAGCTAGTCAGCCACTCTCGCGAGATCTGCGGGAGAGACGAGACAGACGAGACCCGGTAACAGGGCACTGACTCCCCAGTACAGTAGCTGGGCGCCCTACTGTACGCGCCCACCCGCCCGCCGGCACGTGACCTGCGCCCCCTCCCCATGCCAGTCCCCTCACCCCTCTAGTCCCCACCCGCCAGGCGGCGCCCACCCGCCAGCCCTCACCCTACACCCCTCGCTAGAGGGAGGAGGGAGTGGGACGCGCCGCGTCGCAGCTCTGCTGCCACCGCAGCTACTGCCACCACCACCACCACCCTGGTTGTCGCTGTTGGCCAAACCCTTAGCGGCCTTGGCCTGGGGAGTTGGGGGACCAGGGTGAGACGGCATCAGCCGTACTAAGCACCAGGGACGGCTCTGGGCTCTGCTTTCTGGAGACCCTGGAGAGCATGGGGGGAGGGGCGTGCGCAGCATAGCAGAGTCCACTGCAGAGGGGACACCAAGTCACAGCCACCCCCTCCCTTGAGAGCCTCAACCAGACCCAGTCCCAAATCCAGACAGGCCCTCCCGCCACCAGGCTAGGTTGTCTCCTACCGCAGAACCCTGGCTGCTAAGGCAAGCGAGGAAAAAGAGGTGGTGCGGTGGTAACCCTTAGCTGCAGAGGGGGCTGCTGGGGGAGAGGACGGGGCGCCGGCAGCAGTGGCGCGGAGCAGCAGACACCTAGTCCGTCCCTCCCCTCTCCCTCCACTCCCCTCCCCGCGCAAGGCAGCCGCTCTGGCCTCAGATGATCCCGCTCCCCCCTCCCCCCAACCGCAGCCCCGCACAGTCGGGCGGGCGGGCGGGCGGGCGGGCGCACTCACCGGCGGGAGGGGGGGAGAAGCAAAGGGAAGGACTGTAGCCGCACCAGGACCGGGGTGCCTGCAATGATTATTCAGTAGTCTCTGCCCTTATCCCAAATAGCAATCAAAAAGAAACCCCACACTCACCCCCAAACCTGCAACCAGCCCCTCTTGGGATCACAACTGCCTTCCAGTCTCCCCCTTCCTCCTTCTGAGATTTGGGGAAGGGGGGGCACCCTACTCTTGGCTGAGCCCAGCCTGGGTTGAAGACTAGCTCTGCGGATGAACCAGGCCCTCCTGAGCATTCAGACCCCAGCCCACTCATTCCTCTCTGGAAGGACCCATAATGGAAGAGAAAATCATTCGGTCTTTTGGAAATTCATGAGCTAAAAATGTCAGGAATTTCCTGGGATACGCAGTTCCTTGCCGGATTCATTAAAACAGGTTCACTCGACCCTTAAACTCTGCCTCCCAGGACCTCTTAAGTGTCGAAGACAGCCCCCATCCCCCAAAAGGTAAAACACTAAATGATCGCTACGTTTTCTTCAGACAACTAGGCTATCCACCATTAATTAACCAATGAGTCTTTGGATAGTGACAGCTAAAGGGGGTTATTTTCTGGTTATAGTAAAGAAGAGGCTGGGGAATAGATTTTGTTCTTCCTAGAATGGATGCATAATCTAGGGCCTATTTTCCAATTCCCAGATAGGTAGCAAATATTCCCTTACTGCATATACCTAAAGCCCCGCAGATGTGGTAAAGCTAAGGCCTATTTCCTTAGGGGACCGCACCAAGGCCCCTCTATTCCTATAACCTGCAGAGGACAGGATACAGCCTTACTTCTGGCCTTTCCAACATTGAGTACTGTCACCCTAAGAGTGATTCCTATCAAACTTCTCTCCCTTCCCTCCCAAATGGAAGGAGCCTTAACTCCCCAACTCTTAGCTCCAGAAACAAATGAATACATGGTTGCCCCCAAAAGAGAACAGTCAAGAAACTTAAGAAGTCTAGGGGTATATGCCTTATCCATGCCCAAGTATTTTATTTTTTGTACAAACGTGTCTGCTAGGCATTTGTGTGTCTTCCCTATTTTCTTAGCAAAAGTGTTACTCTACTCAGCATTAGCTACTTTATACTTTAGTTCCAGGCTGAAAGTTCATTACTTCCTACTATGAGGAAAAAATTGTGTAGAGAATACAGGCCACCAAAGAGCAACCTGGAGGATGAGCCTGCCAGCCTCAGAACCAGGTGCCTGTGTCCAGTGATCTCTGAAACGCTTGCTCTCCAAGGAGAAGCTCACTATGAGAAACAGAAACCCAAACTCTGGGCCCCACAAAGAATTTCTGTTTAATTTGAGGGGCAACTCTAGTACTACATTGAGCACCTTCAGTGCTGTTTTCCAGCACTTCCTCCCCTATCCCCATCTGTTGGAAGAGGACACAAATTTTTGGACTATTTCCTACCCCAGAAAAAAAAATAAATGTATTAAGTGGCAGTGTCTCCTTTAGGCTCATGCAGCAATCGGAACCCTGGATAGACCCCAGACTCTCCAGAGGCTGAGTGGCACCACATCTGCATAGAGCAGAGCCGGTCCCACTGGCAAACTAAAGCTAAGATCTGATGAAATCCAACCTAGAAAGGATTTTGCTCTTTTTCAAGGGTTTATTTTGCAATGAACCAAAACCCCTGCCCCATAATGAGCTCAGAGTAGCAAAGAGGCCAGTGAGATTTTTGATGAAAGGGCTGCCCACCTCTGGTCCCACACCTTGCTGATGATCAAGGCAGCAGGGATAGAAGTGTAGGGCTCCAAACTACCTGCCTTTCTGGTCTGGCTTCCATAGTTTAAATTTCTTGCCCTCTGTCCCAAACACTTATGTGCAAGGGTTTGGAAGCAGTTGTACTGTGCCCTGGGAAGAAATTTTATTATAATCAGGAATTGACTTCTTAGTTCCCCAGCACAGAGGCAACTGAAGTTTCAAGACAGAACTGTTAAATATCATTTGCACAGTTGATATGGAAATTTTAAGCGAAAGTGGGTAAATGGGTAAGACCTGGAACTCTTTAGGTAAACATGCAATTATTTTATCCATCTATATATGTACTTTCTGCCCATATATTCCAGCTTCTCTCTTTCATATATGTATCTAAAATATATAAGGCTAATACTCCCTTTTCCAGATTCAAAGATAGCATTTTTTTTTACTACAAACAAGAGGTATTAATTTCAGTATTAACCGAGGCGTATGGGATTTTTCTCAGGCTTCTTAGGTAAAAATTGCTTTCCTTACGCTATTGAATATAGTTTTAAAATGCAGTCTGGGAGGAATGAATATTAACTGGAAGAAAAGTCTTAAAACTGAAAGGTTAGAACTTTAAGTAGAATTTCAAAGTTATAGTTGCATCCTAACATTGAAAATCCATAAGAAAATATTTGTATTTAAAAAGGATTTACCTATTTGTGAATTACCTGAATAGTACACTAACCTGATGAGTGAAAAACCTATAGGTTAGCTGTTTTTATGTGTTACTTTAAGACCATTAGTTGCAACACTAAATTTACAATTTCATTACAATGTAGGAAAGTAAAAGAGGAAACGAAATTTGTAGTAAAATATCCATGTTAATGAAAACTCATAAAAATGTTCTTTTCCTCAAAATGTGCTTGCTTATAAACCTGATAAAGATGTCTGGGTTTCCTGAGCTCTTTTATTAACACTATTCACATATTTTGATGAGTCTAGAGCTCATTTATTTTTCATTCTACTATGTATTTAACAAATCCCTACCCACAAAAAATTTGCACAAAGAAACAGGTAAAAGAAAAAAAAGTACTCAATTTTCATCAGCCTAAATTACAGGTGATTCTGAAACAATATAATTCTACCTTGTTTTTTAAAGTAAAAATCAATACACATTTCTGAAACATCTGGAGAGAGCATCTCTCAGAAACAATGTTGATGAATATTTTACAAATGCACAAATTTCCAAAATAAAAGAGAATGTTAGAACTTGTTGTGACTCAAGAGTTACTTGGGTTAAAACAGACAATTATCTTCAATACCTAAATCATTAAAACTAACCAGAATGTTGTTCTACAAATATTCAAAGTGGAAGAATTACCCATTTTTTCCCCATTCATGGCTTTCTACCAGGAAACTTAAAGGAAACTCTTAAGTAAATCTTAACATTTAACATAACATCAACAGTAACATCTCATAGTACCAGCATTTCATCAATCATTTTTTAAAACATGTCCCTTTTTATAGCTCACCTATTTTGAAAATTATGCTTCCTTAATGCTATATTAATGTTTAAGGTTTAAAGATATGAATTAAACATGTAAAATATGAAGAGAACAATTCATTCGATAGAATCTTCGAGTTTACCAAATATTTTGTTTAAACATTTGCAAAATAGTTAAGTAATTTTGGCACACATTCTAAAATTCACAAAAGAATCAGAGAACCCAACATTTTACATATCCTCAAAGGTCCAAACAGAACCGATTCAAATGTCAAAAACTCTTCCAAGGAGATTTAAATAGTTTTACTAGTATTGTACTCAAAGCAATGAAAACAGCAACTCTCTCCACACTCTAATCAACACTAATTTCCAAAGCCACAATTCGCTTGGGCGGGGGCTGAGGGAGTCTTGAAGTAATCCACAAATTTCCTTTTCCTTCTGACAGTTTACCAAAAGATGTCAAACCAAATCCAACCAAATCTATCCTGTTGTAACTAACACTCACACGGACCTCCCTTCCAAGGACACGGGCCACAAGCATAGATACTGATGCGAAAAGCTGTCCAAAAGCTCCTGGCCCGACAGAAACATGAGGGTCCCAGAACAGAACAGAGTAAAATCATCAAGAGTGTCCCGCAGAGACGAGGGAAATGAAGATGGCATTTATTCAGGGGTTCACGGCTACGAAACTAAGTTACCTAGCCAGTGTCTCCGGGCCTCCAATCTACCAAAGTTCAGGTTTATGGCCGTTAAATCTGTGGGGTCCCTTCCCCTACAAACATCACAGCCCACGTCTGGGCCCACTGTCCTTCAGAAGGAAGACTCTACAGCTTCACATCCCTTTCTTTTGCCCCCCACCCCCGCCCCCGACAAAGGCAGAGGAGGCTGCAGAGCTGACCCAGCCCCGTGGGGCAGTAAAACTGCCTTATTCGCGCCACCCATCCTTGGGCCTGACTACATCTGCGATGTCAGCGCAGATTTTATTTTGCCTTTTTTTTTTTTTAAACAACGCATCCTGGGCGGGGTGTATGCAATTTGGGGTGGGGGGTGCTCAAAGGGGGGGATGTAGTGTATTCTATAAAATCTTCCTTCCTCTCCCCTCCTTCCAGGGTGGCCTGAAGGGAGTGTTGGCTACGTCTAGCGCACAGTCCCAGGCCCCGCGGTTTAGGGGAAATGGGGATCAGAGATTACTAAGAAAACTGCATCACTGACTGTCTACAGCGCCTACAGAGGTAGCCTCCCAAACCGGCGGGGGGGAGGTATTTTGTCCTTTATAAGAGGTGGAAGGGGGTTCATTCCTACGTCGCTGCCAGGAGCGCGGCGGGGGGAGGGGGGGAAGGGTGGAAGGCGTTGCTGCACCGCCTGGATCCCCAAGAGGGAGGGTGCGGGGATGTCTGCAACGGTACCACGGTTACTCTTGGACTGAGAGGGCAATTAGAGGGAACAGGATGGGTAGCACCTCGAGCTGTGGCAGTGGCAGCACGGAAGGTCGCGAGGGGCTTACCCGGGCCGAGCGGGCGGGCGCTGTCCTGCCGCAGGTGAGGGAGGGCGCAGGCTGGAGGGAGGGAGGGAGGGCGCGCGCGAGGCCGGCGCTAGGCTGGCGAGAGGAGGGGTGGGGGGGAGGGGAAGAGGGCGCGCGCGCGCACACCTGTCCTGGACAGCGGCGCGAGCGGAGCTGCGCCTCAGTCGGGCTCCGCAGACTGAGCAGGGAGGGGGGCGGGCGGGCTGGCTGGCGGGGGCGGGGCGCCGAAGGGGAGGAGGAGGAGGCGGCGGCTCGAACGGAGGCTCGGCTCTCGCTCGTTCTCCCTCCCGCGGGCAAGCCCGGCTCTCACCCTGCTTCTCCCGCGCACTCACAGCCCCCTTAGGCTCTCCCTCCTCCTCCTCCTTCCCCAGCGGGAACCGCTCGCCGCCGCCGCCGCCGCCGTAGACGGCAAGTCGTGGCAGCCAGACGTCGGCGCGTAACCCGGCGCTCCGTGCGTGACTCCCGGCGACGTCAGCGCGCGCTCCGCGCTCCCCACCCCCTCCGTGGCCCGCGCCTTCAGCTCTCGCGTCCCGGCGTTTCAGTTGTTGCCGCGGCGGCCGCCGAGCGCGCTCCCTTCCCTCTGAGTCGCGCGCAAGTGCGCGCCCTCTCTGCCGTTGGCGCGTCAACATCCCGCTGACCGGGGGCCTGGGGCGCGACTGAGGAAGGGGCTGTCCGGGTTTTGGCCGCACTTGTTTCACCGGAACGCCCAGGGGAGGACCGGCCTCCCCTCGTTGGCCATCTGAAGGCCCAGGCCAGGCTCAGGCGGGGATAGAACCCTGCGGGGCCTGCGCCAGCTCTGACTTCGGGCCTCTGCGTCGCTGCGGCTGCGGCCACCATCTCGTCACCGCGCCCCCCTCCCCCGCCCCAGTCCATCCCGAGGCCTTTCATCTCCCGGGTGGGTCTCACCTTGGCCTTCAGACACCCGCGGAGAGGGGATGGACGGGCAGAATTAGCTTGAAGAAGAAGGGGCCTGACCGCGCTCGGCTCCAGCTCCAAGAATCCTTGACAGGAAGTGTGGGGTTGCTGCCCAGCCTCCCACGCTCCGTAGGTGAAGCTGGGCCCCTTTGAGGGAACGTGACGAAGGACAAAACCCTGATAAATATTAGATGCGTCCTGAGGCAGAGAGGGACCGAGTAAAAGGGCTGAGTTAATGGTCATGGATTGCTATGCAAAGACAAAAATGCAGAATAACGTGTCCTTTACAACAATTTTCTGGATATCACTGACACAATATTTGGTGCACAGTAACTTGTTTCTCTACGCTGTCACCTCTGAATCCTGCAACACATGAAGTAAGGTGGGTCGGCTAATAAGCTGCAAAGTAAATTTAAAAACTGCCTTCACCATTTGTTGTAATTAAGTGGATCTCCAAGAAGTCAGTTATTTAGAAAAACGAAGACACTACCCTTAGCTTCAATAACTTTGATTTCGACCTTACTTTACAGATACACCACAAAACACCCCTTTTCTTAGGCAATAGTACTTTAAACACGTATTAATCTTCCAACAGGCTTATCCTGTGAAGCAAAGTAGGAATGGGTTGTGATTAACACCCCCCCTTTTTTTTTTAAAGAAAAGAATTTGAGTTACCAAAATCAGTATGAAGAATTTCTAATAGACTGCCATGGATGAGAGAAAGTCTGGGTCTGTAATTTATCCACTTAACCAGAAACCTCTCAATCGTCATCAAGCATCTTTTAATGCCTTCTCTTCTATATTGTAGTCAGTGATTAGTGGCTGGAAGAATGGCAGAGAACTATACACTGTTGCTTTTGAAATTCTGAGCCATAGAAATATGACATCTCAGTAATCAGTTGTGAAACAATTCAACTTCTATTCTTAAAATGTTTATTAAGCCTCAATTAGAGGTCCGTTTGAGACTGATTTAAGTGTAATGGGTCATTTCTTTTAAATTTTTTTATTCACCTCATCTTTAGGTGGCAGCATTACTATATAAATACCTTTAGAACTACAGTCTTCTGCAACTTGATAGCCTGAAGAGAGTTGGTCTTACATGCTTCCAACTGTATTGTGAAAATGATACGCTGGTGAAAATATAAAATGGGAGCTAAGAATTAGAATATGAGATTCTAGGGGACCCACCATAGAAATGCTACCCAGAGATATTACTGAAATACATGAAGCTACTGAAAGAAAAGGTTAGAAAGTTAAAAAAAAAAACCAAACTATAAGAAATAACTATCTTTAAAAATCGGGTCTCCTATTGAAATATAACCTCCCCAAACCGTAGTTTCTCAATAAGCACTTATAAGTTTATAAAGTTGTTGCGTTCTAACTGCAATTTTTAAATTTAGATGCAATTTTTTTTCATTAAACAGCATCAAGCTTATGGAGATCCCAAATAGGACTTACACTGTTGATCCTGTTGAAAAGAACTCTTCTTGGCCTCTTTTCTGGCTTTCCTATATTATTTATATACAAGTAGACTACAAGAGAAGCGAGAAAACAAGTTGAGCTAGATGTAAAACAGCATTTTATAGGTAATTCTATAGCTAAATTTCTCCACATTTTGGAGGATAATGAATTGTAATTCATGGTGGTTATTTAGGCCAATTGTTTTCTAAACAGAACTTTGTCTTAATTGTGTGTATTTATAGTAGTTCTCCCTGCACCCCTATCCAAGTAGCCCAGTAAATTTAATTTCAAAATATACTACACTTGATTTATCATGTAAATACAACTACAAAGGAACACAAACGTATGACAATGAGTGGAAATCAAATTATTATATTTCAACTTATTTCTGAGTAAAGGGTTAAAATGTTTTAGTGACAGCTTCCATCTTAAGTCAAACTTGGAGGAAGAATCTCAAGTGAATTGTTAGTTCTCAAACTCAGCAGTATTAGGTTAAGATTTTTGAAGCTCTCTGGTGCCAGCAAATCATGCAGCCCAGGGGGCCCTTGCTCCAAACTTCTGCCAACACCATTTTGGCAGTAAAATGTTCTGTTGAACAAAGTTTGCACGTGTTTAGGGTGCGAAGTGGTTCCTCAGGCATTTATTTGGTTTTATTCCAGTTTAGGGCCTTGACGACAAGGGTCAGAAGCATGAGACTTAACAGAATATATATATATATATATATATATATATATATATATATATATATATATATAAATATATATATATATATATATATATGCCCAGAAACAGACTATACAAGCAATCTTGAATTTTCACTTAGACTAAAAATGGCTTTTTCTTTGTATAGAAGGGTCTTTTAATTTACATCTTAAATACTAACATGATATTGAACCAGCTCTCATAAGCAGGTAAAGACCTTTTCTATGTTGGCTGCAGAACTGGGGAAAATCATTCCTCCCCTTCCTTCCTCCAACACCACATTCACAAACTGCTTTGTTAAATGGCAACTCCTTTGTACACGTACTTAAAGATAATTAAAAAAAAACCAAATGTGTTTATTCAGATGAAACAGCAATATACCACTTGACCTCAAAGGCATCAATAATTATTTAAGCTTAGTCTCATCTGTCAATTTTTTCATAATTATGGGTCTGTGATTATTTTTGGTATTATCTGGTAAATCATTTTGGCTCTTCTCTGTCGTACTCCAGGTTAGTGCCACCTGGCCCACAAATATATGCTAAATTGTCTTATTACAAGGATTCCTTAATGGACTGGAAACACTTAAAATTGCCATTTCCATTATTTTGTCAGGTAAATCATAAATCTAACAAAATATTTGCAGAACTGGGATAACCATGAAAGTGTTACTGGCTTTTTTAATTGTTGGTTTTTGTGTTTTGAGGTTGGTTTTTGTGAATGGCCTACATTGGCTTTGAACTTAGTCCTCCTGCCTCAACCTCTTCAGTGGTAGGATTATGGGATTATAGGCGTGTAATACCACATTGGGCACTGCAGTATTCTTTTTTTTTTTTAATTTTCTGTTTGGGTTTTTTTTGCCAGTGTTAAGGCTTGAACTCTATACCTCTTGATCATGCTTGGCTTTTTCTGCTCACAGTGGTGTTATACCACTTGCACCAGGCCTCCAGTTTTGGCTTTTTGCTACTTAATTAAAGATAAGACTACCTAAACTAGCTTGGAACCATGATTTTGAGATCTTAGATTTTCAGACCTCCTGAAAATAGCTATGGTTATAGGTGTGAGCCACTGACACCTGGCTGAAGTATTCTTTTTCATTGTTTTTGTTTCATCTTCCAATGAGGAGTCATGAAAGAAAAATATAATTAATGTGAGCTACAAGTCTGGTCATTTACAAGTGGTAGTTATTCTTGGTACTTTTGCAAAGAGCATGTCCTAACTACTTATTTACAAATCTTTGTTTTCTTTCCTTCTGTTTAAAAGTAACAGAAAAATACAAGCAAACAGCGAGGCAATGGTGGCTTATACCTGTAACCCTAGCTACTAAGGAGGCTAAGATCTGAGGATCATGGTTCTAAACCAGCCTGGACAGGAAAGTTCATGAGACTCTTTATTTCCAAATAACTACCAAAAAGCCAAAAGTGGCACTGTGGCTCAGTGGTAGAGGGTTAGTCATGAGCAAAATGCACAGGGAGAAGTATCCAGGCCCTGAGTTCAAACCCCAGGACTGGCACTTGTAATCTCTCCCCCCTTCTCCTCTCTTCTGTCTGTCTGTCTGTCTCTTTTTTTTCTCTCTCTCTCACACACACACAAATACAAGCAAATGAAAGGTAATTCAGATATCAGAACTAACAGATGAATGAGATCAGATGTAGAGTAACTAGCTGAAGATCTCTTAGAACTGGAAAGCATTATAGAAATTGTCGTTTCACATTCTGTGGTGACTACAAATACTTATAGTCAAGGGTGGGCAATGTCCAGCCCAAGAGCCGTATAAAGTTTTCAAAAATTAATTGATAGAAAACTGGACAGACAACATTCTTGTTGGTTGCCTATATACATCTGCCTATGGATCCTTTTTTTTTTTTTTTTTTTTTTTTTTTTGGCGGTCATGGGGCCTGAACTCTGGGCCTAGGCACTGTCCTTCAGCTCTTCAGCTTAAGAATAGCTAGTGCTCTACCACTTGAGCTACAGCACCACTTCCGGCTTTTCTGCTTATGTGGTGCTGAGGAAAGGAACCCAGGGCCTCATGCATGCAAGGCAAGAACTCTACCACTGAGCCACCTTCCCAGCCCCTGCCTGTTACTACTTTTTATGGTCTTCAAATGATGTCAGAAATATCCAAGTGGTCCTTGGCAGATAAAAGGTTCCTACCCCTAATAGACTATCAATGTGGTACTAGTTTATTACATGAATTGTCATTCAGCCAGATGCCACTGTCCTCCGAAGCTAATTTAGACCATTTTTTTCTAATCTGATGTTGTATTATTACTTTGCAATTAGATGAAGATTAGTAGAATTCTTTCCCCCTGTAGTAAGTAAATTATACTAGAGTCAATCACAAGAATAATCAAAGTAAAAAGGTAAAAAGTAGGCACCAGTGACCCACACCTATAATCGTAGCTATTCAGGGAGCTGAGATCTGAGGACTGTGATTCGAAGCCAGCCTGGACAGGAAAGTCCACAAGACTCTTAACCTCCAATTAAACAACAAAAATCCATACATGGAGCTGTTGTTCAAGTGGTAGAGTACTAGTCTTGAGCACAAAAAGTACAGGGACAAATCCTGGACTTGAGTTCAAGCTCTAGGGCTGGCACGCACACATGCGTGCACAAACACACACACACACACACACACACACACACACACACACACAAATGCAAACTCTTTTTTTGTTGTTGGTTGGTTGTGGGGCTTGAACTTTGGGCCTGGGCACTATCCCTGAGGTCTTTAGCTCAAGGGGAGTGCTCTGCCACTTGAGCCACAGAGCCACTTCCAGTTTTCTGGTGGTTAATTGGAGCTAAGAGTCTCATGGACTTTCCTAACCAGGCTAGCTTTGAACCATGATCCTCAGATCTCAGCCTCCTGAATAGCTAGGATTATAGGCGTGAGCCACTGACACCCAGCTCTCTTTAATATCTTATGTGTGGTACTTATTTTCTATCTTTTGAACATACTTTGAGTATTCTTTGTGTGTGTGTGCATAGGCATGTGCTCACACATTCACACATGCCTACACTGGGGCTTGAACTCAAAGCCTTATACAGTGGCTTTACTTTATGGCTCCACTTCCAGCATTTTGCTGGTTAAAGGGAGATAACAGTCTCTCAGATTCGATTGCCTGGGCAGGCTTTGGCCAGGATCCTCAGATCTCAGCCTCCTGAATGGCTAGGATTACAAGCATGAGGCCACCAGCACCTACCGTGAGTATACTTCTTGTCTACTTACATACTCAACAGCATTACTTATTAAACATAAATGTAATGATTAATTTTTGCTTCCTAGATAGCAAATCAATATTTAGTGATTGTATGAAGAGGTGTTTTTAATTACTATTTTGGAATTCCATTAATAAACATATAAACATACTATAGCAGATATTTAGATGGTATGTGTGTGTTTCCTTCTGGAAAGTAAATATAATCTATAATATCAGAATTAGTTCTTGGGCCCCTTTGCTGTTTTTCATTAAGCGTTATTCTCAAGTCATTCATTGAGCAATGTTTCTTAAATGTCTGTTTTCCAAACATTGTTAGAGATGTTCAAAGAAAATGAAGTCTTCTTTCATGGAGTTTTCAGTTTATGTAAGTAAATATATACTAAGCCAATAAATAATATAATAATGCTAAGAAGAAAAGAAAATAGAAAAGGGAAAAGAGTTTCTGTGTGATTATATGTGTGTGATGCCATCTGACATAGATTGATCAAGGCAACCTCTCTGAAAAGGTAACATTTAACAGAGATCTGAAACAGTCATTGAAATATCAAGGGAGATGTTCCAGACATTGTGAACAGTTTATGCCAAATGAAGTCACTCACGTGTAAGCCAGCTACCTTCCTGTATGGTAACTACATATATGTTCTTTTAAAAAAATTTAGTGTTATTATAAAGAGGAGTTACAGTTATATAAGTTAGGTAAAGAGTACATTTCTCTTTTGACAATGTCATCCCTTCCCTCTATACATATTCTTTTGAGAGAAAAAAGATCATTATGTTTTCTAAGACCTCATGTTTTCACAAGTTTTTATCTGGTCTCACCATTGTTCTATATTTCTCCAATGATCATTCTACTATTTATTTAATATACAATTTATGACTCTCTATATATACAACTTCACAATACCTTATCTGTAATTCTGAAGCACCTATTTAAAAAAATTCATTTGTAGTAAAATGAGATCAGAACCGACAGTCTACTTTAAATCTTCACTCATTCCATTTGGTGTGCCTATTTCTACATTTCATTGTAGAAATAATAACGTATTTTATTAAGAGCTGTTGCCCAGGATACCATATGTTAAGTAAAATATAGAAAATATACTATATTACTAAAATATGAAAAAATAAAAATAGAATAATTTAGCCTAATAAAAGATAAAAGATGATAGTCTGTAACCAGTTTCTTCTTTATTTCTGGTAAAATATTAACAAATTTAGGTTTTGTTTTTATTTTTCAGGTCATGGGCCTTGAACTTGGGGCCTTGGCATTGTCCTGGAGCTCTTTTGTTCAAGGTTAGTGCTCTACCACTTTGAGCGACTCCACCACTTCTGGTTCTCTGGTGGTTAACTGGAGATAAGAGTCTCACATACTTTCCTACTGGGGCTGGCTTTAAATCATGATCCTCAGACTGAGCCTCCTGGGGCTTGAATTCAGCCTCCTGGGGCCTGGGGTGCTATCCCTGAGCTTCCTTTGCTAAAGGCGAATGCTCTACCACTTGAGCCACAGCACCACTTCCAGCTTTTTGAGTAGTTTATGGGAGATAGGAGTCTCACTGGACTGGGAAGGTTGCTCAGTGGTAGAGCGCTTGCCTTGCATGCCTGAGGCCCTGGGTTCCATTCCTTAGCACCAAATAAGCAAAAAGGAAAAAGCTGGAAGTGGTGCTGTGGCTCAAGTGGTAGAGCGCTAGCCTTGAGTTGAAGAGCTGAGGCACAGCGCCCAGGCCCAGAGTTCAGGCCCCATGACCAGATGCCCCCCGCCCCCAAAAAAGTCTCACTGCCCTTACAGCCCTAGCTAGCTTTTGAACTGTAATCCTCAAATCTCAGCCTCCTGAGTAGCTAGGATTACAGGCATGAACCACAGGCACCAGGCTGATCTCAAACTCTTGACCCTTTCAACCCACCAGTCTGGCTTTAGCTAGCTTTAGATAGTGTGTGTTTGGTGTGGGTAGGTAGAGGGAAGGGTGGTGTGCCTGCATACACATGTGTGCCCCCAGTACTGGAGCTTAAACTCAGGGCCTTTCCTTCAAAGCTAGCTCTCAACCATGTCAGCCACAGCTCTCCTTCTAGCTTTTTGGTGATTCATAGAGATAAGATTCTCATGGACCTTCCTGCCTGGGCTGGCTTTTAACTATGATACCCATCTCAGCCTCTTGAGTAATTAGGATTACAGGCGTGAGCACTGGCAGTCAGCTAAAGTATAATAATGTTTATATAGTGCTTTTGTTATATACCTTGCACTACATAAGCCCTGTCTACCTGTTCACTCAAAAATTCTTGCAACGCTATTCACAATAGCCAAGTTATGGAATCAGCCCAGATTCCCTACAATAGATAAGTGAATTAAGAAAATGTGGTGTATACAATAGAATCTTATTCATCTATCAGAAAGAATAATATTGTTATTTTCAGGGAAATGAATAAAGTTAGAAGAAATATGTTAAGTGAAGTAAGTAAGGCTCAGGGCCACAAATGGCTTATGTTTTCTCATATGTGGAAGTTAGATCTAAAATACAAACATACACACATGAAGAAATGTTCAAAATCCCTAGCCATAAAAGAAATGCAAATCAAAACAACATTGAGATATCACCTCACTCCAGTTAGAACAGCAAAAATCAAGAACTCTAACAACAACAGATGCTGGAGGGGATGTGGACAGAAAGGAACCTTACTTCATTGTTGGTGGGAATGTAAACTTGTTCAACTACTTTGGAAAGCAGTATGGAGGTTCCTCAAAAGACTTCACATAGATCTCCCCTATGATCCAGCAATCCCACTTTTGGGCATCTACCCAAATGTATACAAACAAGACCACACTAAAGCTACCAGCACAACTATGTTTATTGCAGCATTATTTACCATAGCTAAGATATGGAACCAACCCAGATGCCCCTCAGTAGATGAATGGATCAAGAAAATGTGGTATATATACACAATGGAATTCTATGCCTCCATCAGAAAGAATGACATTTCCCCATTTGTTAGGAAATGGAAAGGCTTGGAAAAAATTATATTAAGTGAAGTGAGCCAGGCCCAAAGAAACATAGGTCCCATGGTTTCCCTTATTTGCAATATCTAGTATAGGTATGAGTCAAGCGGAAAAGGTCAGATAATGTGATGTTAGGAAAACGAACCCTTAAATATGTATTTTAATGTTTTCGTTTCTTTCATGCATGTGTTTCTAACGCATTTATAAGATTATTTCTTTGTTGCTTTGTATGTCCCTCCCCCACAGTGTAACCCCCGCTTTCACTTTATTTGATATCAGTATAACATGTGGAGGAGATGGGGACAAACAAGTCGTTTAAGGATTCAGGTGTACCTGTTGCAACAAGGAGAATTACAAAATGTCATGTCAAAGCAAGCTTTACAATGTCGGTGTGGGGGGGGGAGGGGGGTATAATTGGGTGGGGGGGAGGGGGGAGGCTGGGAAGGGAGGTGAAGGGTAAACAAAGGAGGAGGCTGCAATGCTTGGTAAGAAATGTATGCATTATCCTGCCAATGTAATTGTAACCCCTCTGTACAGTATGTTCTCAAATAAAATAAAATTAAAAAAAATACAAACATACATGAAAACATATACAGGGTTTTATGCATATATATATATATATATATATATGTACACACAAATAATGAACTAAAGAATGACGCAACTTGTCTGAACAATTAACTGTTTAACAAAATGAATACCAGAGAGCTGAAAAATATTCTGTCAATGGGAGAAGGAGGGCAAGGAGTTGGGATTACATGAGTTGAGAAAAGTGGGCAAATACAGTCATTATATTCAATGTACATTATGTAAAAGTTGAACTATGTTACTTGAAGGTAAGAATGGGATGGGGAGAGATGGGGGAGAATGATGGGAGGATTGCTATTCATCATTCATGATGTGATGAGTGGAATTGAAACCCCTTTGTACAACTAGTTAAATGAAGTTCCTGCAACAATCTTATAACTAACTTCTAGCATTCTCATTTTACAAATGAGAAAACAGAGGCACCGAGAGATTATGAAACCTGCAAAAGTTTCAGTTACTGGGAAGCAGACATAGGAATTCTACCTCGACAGCTTTCCTCTGTAGTTAGAACTGTTTGCCCAACTATCTCTCCTTTTCCTTTCTGCTCTTCCTTTCTATGCTCACTATTGCTATGGTATTTCTATTATTTATTCTACTTTGGAGAGATGTTAAAGTATCAACCCTTTCCAAGAACATGATTTTTCCTTCTACACTGAAATATTAAATGTTGAACCGTCACATTTTCTTTACAAATATCTTTCCTTTTTGCGGGTGGGAAGATTCTTTACTCTCACTATAATGTCAGCCTTTTTGGTTTTAAATTGAGATCAGATATTTGTTTATCCTTATTCTCCTTGTCTTTAGATAAGTTTTTGTGTTAGCCTCATCCTCTTCATCTTTTTCCTGTGCTCTGAATACTTTGGATAATTAAGAAGAATCTTTTGTGGCCTTGTCAGATGTAAGAAAACTTTAAAAAAGTGGATCTGGTTTGTTGAACAATGGCACCTATTAAAGTTCTCTTCCTGCTTTATAGGTTTCTCACTTAATGAATTGCATAATTTGCTGGAGATCACTTTATTTATTTTTTTGGGTCCGGTCGTGGGGCCTGAACTCTGGGCCTGGGCACTGTCCCTCAGCTCTTCTGCTCAAGGCTAGCGCTCTACCACTTGAGCCACAGTGCCACTTCCAGCTTTTTTCTTTTTGCTTATGTGGTGCTGAGGAATATTCGGAACCCAGGGCCTCAGGCATGCAAGGCAAGCGCTCTACCACTGAGCCACCTTCCCAGCGCGAGATCACTTTATTCTAAACATACTAAATTTGCATTTTAAGTTGGGATTAATTTTCATTACAAGTTGTTATTAATTTGTCCTTGAACTGAGATTTTTTTAATTAAAAATAAGTTTTGGCTACACAAAAGCAAGATATACTGGTAGGATTCTGTATCATGAGATTGGACGAACATTATTATGATTGTATAACATCAGTTTGGATAAATATACTGTATTGAATTCCCAATTGTCTTTTTCTTAATTATCCCAGGGATCTACCATGAAGCGTGAGGCATTAAACAAATCACCTTTGTTATTCTATGCAGTTTTTAGCTCTCTTTTTTTTGTGGTGGTGGGGATCGAACTCAGGGCCTTTCATCTGCTAGACAAGCATTCTTTCACTGAATTAAATCTCCAAATTCCTTAATTGTTCTCTGTTAAAAATAATAGTTTTTCCTTGAATCTAAAGATGAAGGTTCTGATATACTTTGCAGAACATCATCTTTTGTGTACTGTTCATAGACTTAATTTGAACTAAACACAGTTTCTCTGGGATTGTTCCACAGCTCACATTTGCTCAGTTTAGGAGTGCAGTTCATGACCACCAGAGCTAAAAAGGAATTAAACCCATCTATTTTACATTGTTAACACAATGCTGAACCATATGTACTAACAAGTCAGTTATTAAATTTTTGAAAAGTAAAGAAGAGACTTAAGTTATATGGTTATATATTGAGACTGACTATAAAGTACAACAGTTTATTATATGCCAACTTGAGAGCTTTGCCAATGCTAATCTTGAGTAACTTTCTGCCTTTACTCATGGAGGAAGGAGATAGAGAAGTTTTCTCCTAATACCATGCTCCATAGATGGTTCTTGTGCACTAATTCCTCTGCATCATTATACCCTCATTTGATCCAGTAAAAACTTTTAGGGCATACCAGTGATAGTTACCAGGGTGTAGCAATGTCTTAGGGAGTAGAAACTTAATATTTGCCTCTTCTATTGTATATTGTAGACAAGACTGTGGCTCTGAAGATTAAGTTCCTAGCTTTAAAATTCTATAACTTTGGGCAACAATATAACTGTAACTTTGGAAAAATTACTTAATCTCTATAGTTCTTAATCTCTTTATCAAATGAAAATAATATCACTTCCACATTGATATACTATGAAGATTCAATTTTTGTTTATAAGAAGCCTTCAGAAGATAATCTAGCACATAATAGTTAAATAAATGTCACTTCCTATTGCAATGTGACACCACCCTTTCTTGCCCTTCTTTCAAATCGAAGCTAAGACTCTTCTCTCTCTTTCTCTCTCTCTCTCTCTCTCTCCCTCTCTCTCTCTCTCTCTTCCCCCCCTCTCAAATATTTCTGGATCCCAGAAATATTTTTTTTTGACTTTGGTGTTTGTGCTAATTTTTTTTTTTTGTCAGTTGCGGGCCTTGAACTCTGGGCCTGGGCACTGTCCCTGAGCAATTCAGCTCAAGGTGAGCACTCTACCACTTGAGCCACAGCACCATTTCCAGTTTTCTGGTGGTTAATTGGAGATAAGAGTTTCACAGACTTTCCTTCCCAGGCTGGCTTTGAACTGTGATCTTCAGCTCTCAGCCTCTTGAGCAGCTAGGATTATAAGCATGAGCTACCAGCACCTGGCTATTTGTTGTTTTTTGTTTTCCTGGTCCTGGGGCATGAACTTGGGGCTTAAACTTAGGACCTGGGTACTGTCCCTGAGTAGTAGTAGAGGCTTTAGTGCTCTACCACTTGAGCCAGCTTTTTCTGAGTAGTTTATTGGAGATAAGAGTCTTATGGACTTTTCTACCCAGGCTGGCTTTGAACAGCTACCCTCAGGTCTCAGCCTCTTGAATAGCTAGGATTATAGGTGTGAGCCATCAGCTCCTGGCTTGGGCTGCTATTTATTACTATCTTTTGGTCTACTCTTAAAATTGGCATCTTCCATATTACTCAACTTATCAACTACATTGTTTTTGAAAATGTCCAAGTATTCTTTCCTTTTCTTGGTTTGGAGCCCTTTGACTCTTTCTCTGTGTGGATACCTCTTTATGTGTTGAATTCAGAAATATGATATCCTCTGTTATACATACTATAGAACTTCTCCTAGTACTACCAAGTGAGTTCTATTTTTTTTTTGCCAGTCCTGGGCTTTGAACTTTAGGTCTGAGTGTTGTCACTACACTCCTTTTACTCAAGGTTAGCATTCTACCACTTGAGCTACAGCACCACTTCCAGCTTTTTCTGTGATTAGTTGGAGATAAGAGTCTCAGGGACTGTTCTGTCTGGGCTGACTTCTCACGGTGATCCTCAGATCCGTCTCCTGAGTAGCTAGGAATACAGGGGTGAGCCACCAGCCCCTGGCATGTGCAGTCTATTCTAAAGAAAGGTTTGTTGAGTAAAAAATTCATTTCCCCTTTGTGTGTTTGCTCATTAAAATTTTTTTTTTTTTGCCGGGTATTCTATTTTGATTTCCTGAAAATTCTCCTGCTCCTTTGTCTCTGGAAATTTTAACCTCACAGAGATCCTAGCCTGCATCAGCACAATGTATTTCCTAACTGGCAGTTAAAAGGTTCTGCATACTGTCTTGCCATGCTGGTGGGGGAATATAATTTAATTTATTTGGATTTAGCTTTGGTTACATTCCTTTGGCTCCTGTGAGACTGATGAGTCTCTAAAATCTGTCGTAGAGATTGGGCATGGTGGTGCATGCTTGAAATCTGAAGGCTGGTACAGGAAGCTGGGAGTTTGAAGCCAGCCTGGCTACATATTGAGAGCCCGTTTAAAAACATAAAATAAATAAAATCTGTCAGTAGCTGTGGGAGGAGCTCTGTTTTGCAGAACTAATTGGTCTTTTTTTTTTTTTTTTTGGTCAGTTGTGGGACTTGAACTCTGGGCCTGGGCACTGTCCCTGAGCTCTTCAGCTCATGGCTAGCGCTCTACCACTTTACCACAGCACCACTTCCAGTTTTTTGAGTGGTTTATTGGAGATAAGAGTCTCATGGACTTTCCTGCCTGGTCTGACTTTGAACTGCAATCCTCAGATCTCAGCCTCTTGAGTAGCTAGGATTACAAGTATGAACCACGGGTGTCCAGCTTTGTTCCATTTTTTATTTGGGAATGGGGGTTATACCACCTTCAGTTTCTTTAAATATAGGGTAAGAAATAGCTTTCTTTCTTTTCATTTCATTCCTTTTTCTTTCTTTCTTTCTTTCTTTCTTTCTTTCTTTCTTTCTTTCTTTCTTTCTTGCTTTCTTTCCTCTCTTTTTCTTTCTTCTTTCTCTCTTTCTAACTTTTTCTCTTTCTGGTTCTGTGGCTTTGAGCTTCCCAAGCTTTTATTGCTCAAGGCTAATACTCTTCCACTTGAGCACAGCGCTACTTCTGGCTTTTTTGTTGTTAACTGGAGATGAGTCTGACAGGTTAGCTTTTAACAGTGATTCTTAGTTCTCAGCTTCCTGAGTAGCTAAGATTACAGTCATGAGCCACTCAAAGTTGTTGAGGATGAATCAGACAAATCTCCTACAAATTTGCTTTTTAATGCATAAGAAATATGTATGTAACCCATGTTTTAAGTATAAAGTTTAGTGATCTAATGGATACTCATGGACCTTTACCCAATCCAAAAATTAAAACTTGAAGTTACTTACATTTACCTTTGTATTTCTCTGCTGCCTCTTCCTCCTGACGCAAAGGTATTAATATTGTAAATTGTGTGACTGTCATTCCATTCCAGGATTTATGGGGGTTGGGGGGGGGTGAGAAAGTTCACATGTAGATCATTCTGACCTCACACTTGTGAACTTTCTTGTCTCAACCTCCAGAGTGTTGGTGTTATAAATAAGTACCACCACGCTCAGCTCAAAGTTGTGTTTTTAAGTTTTAGTTTGATCAAGAATGTAACTGGACTGGGAAGTTGGCTCAGTGGTAGAGTGCTTGCCTTGCATGCATGAAGCCCTGGGTTTGATTCCTCAGTACCACTAAGCAGAAAAAAGCCAGAAGTGGCGCTGTGGCTCAAGTGGTAGGGCACTAGCCTTGAGCTGAAGAGCTGAGGGACAGTGCCCAGGCCCAGAGGTCAGCCCCCACGACTGACCAAAAAAAAAAAAATGGGGCTGGGAAAGTGGCTCAGTGGTAGAGCGCTTGCCTTGCATGCATGAGGCCCTAGGCTCAATTCCTCAGCACCACATAAGCAAAAAGAAAAAAGCCGGAAGTGGCTCTGTGGCTCAAGTGCTAGCCTTGAGCTGAAGAGCTGGGGACAGCGCCCAGGCCCAGAGTTCAGGCCCCATAACCAGACCCCCCCCCCAAAAAAAGAATGTAACTGGTTGCCTGTGGTTCTCAGGAAGCTGAGATCTGAGGATTGCAATTCAAAGCCAACCCAGACAGGAAAGTCTGTGAGACTCCTATTTCTAATTGCCACCTAAAAGCCAGAAGTGGCGCTCTAGCTCAAGTTATAGAGCTTGAGCTTATTTTGTACATATGCCAAAATAATATTGTTTAATTTGTATGCTCAACATATTTCTAAGATTTGTCCATGCTGCATGAAATGATAGTGTGTTCATTTTCAGTACAATGTAGCATTCTATTGTGTGGATATACCACAATTTATTCTTCTGTTGATACACAGGTGGGATACTTCTAGCTAGCCTTTGAAAATGATTATAAATATTGATATTATAAATATTCTAATGTATATCTCTAACCATACTTTTCTTCCAGCAATGAGTAGAATTGTTGGGTTTTAGTATTTATAAAATGTTTAGCTTTTTGGAATAATATATAGGAAATCATTTTCACTGTCCTATTATTTACAAGAATTCTACATACTCCTGAATGATTGGAATTGTTATACATCTTAATTTTTGTCAATTTAGTAGGGTTAAAATGGTATATATCTATTTTTTATATAATGAAAAAGTCATCTTTGCCTAAAATTTTAAAAATATCCTCTTCTTTCTATATCAAGAGCTTACAGACTCATTTGCTATTCCAGTATCTAGGAGTTTCTTTAGAAAGTCATTTGTTTGTGTGATCATTTCTGCTAAGTATATAAAAATTTAGATTTTATAAAGACTGGATTTTTTGAATGTTGCTTCTAAGTTGATCCAGCAAATAATATCAAACTGTGTGTACTCCAAAATCTACTCTTAATACACTGAAAATGTGTAAAATTATGTTCTTCACTATTCTTTACTATCACAAATTAATCTGATCTAGAGCTTATACCAATCTGCAAAACTATTTTGAGAAAAGACTTCTTCAATCTGTTGATCTGGACTATTTCCATGGAACCAAGTTTAGTAAAGATATATTTATACATTCCCCTGTATTTTAATTGTATAAAAGAGATTTAATATATTGTCCTTTGACATGACTGTATAGTCCAACACAAATTAATCTCTCAATGGAATTTCAAAGACCCAAATTTCCATCTTATCATTGTTTAGTGAATTGAACCCACACATTAACCATAAAAATAATCCTCAACAGATGGTTCTGCTACATTGTGCCCTAAAATGTGTTTTTTAAATTGAAAAGGCCATCTTGTATATAAACAGTTTTCAATGATAACTAAAAACACGTGGAGATGGAAAAAGAGATTCAAGAAAAATGGCAATGTGTATGTATAGTTTTAAAGAAGTTTTATAGCTATTTGTGTTGATTATCCTTAAAGACAAAGAAATACTGGTTTGTGACTTGTGTTTTCTGCCTTTGAATGAAAGAATTTTAAATGAAGGGACTGTGTATTTATTATATGTCTCTTATATTGTTAATTATAGTGTCATAGCCCAAAGGCACATTCAGAGAATATTAATTGAATATAAAAATCCCTCTGTACCATTAATATTTGTTGAATAACCAAAGACTGAATGAATATTCATGGCCAAACCTTAAGAAAGCTGCAATTACTTATTTCTATAATATTTATGTTAGTCAATTTTTATTCTTGTGGCAAAATACCTGAGCAAAACAACTTATAGGAAGAAAGAACATTTTGGCTTGTGGTTTCAGTAGTCTCACAGTTCATGGCAGAGAGAGTGTGGTGGAACTGAGCAGCTCACATTATGGCATCCAGAAAACAGAGAGGATGTCTGTACCCTTTATTACATCAGACATTCAGCTTATTAGGTAGTGCCACCAACATTTAGGATGAATCTTTCCTCCTGATTTATTCCTCTCTGGAAAACACCTTGATAGACTCTTAGAAGTAACACTTTAGTGATCTCAGTTGCTGCCTGATCCAATCAAGTTGACAAGATTAACTATTACAGTATTGTAGCTCATTCTTAGAAACAATTATTCACTGACATATATGTTAGGTCAAAGAGTTTTAAGCCTTTTTCATACAACTTACACTGTGCTTAGTTAAGTTATGATAAGCCATTGTTTTATTTCAATGTTATTTTAATTTTTATTTCCTGGAGCTTGAACTCAGGGCCTGGACACTGTAGCACTTGTCCAGTTGAGCCACAGCTCCACTTCTGGCTTTTTGGTGGTTAGTTATACATTCTCACAGACTTTCCTGCCTAGTCTAGCTTTCTCAGATCTCAGCCTCCTACATAACTAGGATTAGAGGTGTGAGCACCAGTGTCCAACTACAGTGTTCTTTTTTAAAGACAAATGCTTAGCCTCATTTCTTCATTCCTGTAATGCTGGACATTCAAGATATCAAGTGTAGATGGAGCAAGAATGATTCCTGCCAAACTTCCTCAAAATGCTAGGAGCCAGTGTCTCACACTTGTAATCCTAGCTATTTAAGAGGCTGAGATCTAAGGATAGTGATTTGAAGCCAGCCCAGACAGAAAAGTCTGGGAGACTGTTATGACCAATTAGCCACCAAAAAGCCAGAAGTGGAGTTGTGGCACAAGCAGTAGAGCTCCAGCTTTGAGGGATAAAGCTAAGGGACAGCTCCCACATCCTGAATTCAAGCCCCAGTATCAGTGCACATGTGCACACAAAAACCAACAACAAAAGAACCCCCAAAACTCCCTCAAAGTGATGGTATTAAAAAAATGATACAGTACAAGTGAGCTGTTTGTTTCTGTTATTTTTTAGGTTGTGGTCTATGATATAGGTATAGCTAAAGATCAAATTGATTGAATCTTTTTTTTTTTTTTGGTCCAGTTGTGGGGCCTGAGCGCTATCCCTCAGCTCTTCAGCTCAAGGCTAGCATTCTACCACTTGAGCCACAGTGCCACTTCCGGCTTTTTTTTCTGCTTATTTGGTGCTGAGGAATCGAACCCAGGGCCTCATGCATGCAAGGCAAGCGCTCTACCACTGAGCCACCTTTCCAGCCCCATGACTGAATCTTTACATGGATTATAACAAGACCAAAACATGCTTACTGTAGTAGCCAGCGTCTAAGATGATCTGTAGTATTCATACCCTTATGTAGTTCTTTCCCATGTTCAATGAAGATTAGTCATACAGTGTATAGAAAAAAATAATGATATGTTATCTGTTGGATTATGTTATAAAAGATTGCAAGGAACTAGGGATCATAGGCCTGATTAGAACCTCAGCTGGTTTTAATGTGTGTTAGACAGGTCATAGGTAGGTCACCAGAACATCCTTAAAACCTATAAAAAGACATATATAGCAAGGAATTGATGCTTCTAGTAATAGCCGGTGAGGGTCTGTGGTTGCCAGTAACCTAATGGTCTTTGCTGATTACTCATGATAGGTGGAAAGTAGTATCTTACAAAGTTTTAAATTGGGAGTGATATGAGGCCTATTTAACATGTTTAAAGATATTTGTAGGAGGAAGACCAGAAATAAAAGCACAAGCTCCATATTCAATAACATTAGGACACATCTTTAAGTCCAAGGCTTAGTACATGAGAGCTAAAGGTGATGATGTGATAAATAACAAAGCAGAGGAAGATTACCAGGAGAGAATACTAGTCACCTGAAACCCATAGGAAACAGAGGGTATGAAATAGAGAAGGGGCTCAAAGGGAGTAAGTTATTTAAAAGTCTCTATTAGGATCAAGTACAACCAAGCTCCGAGCTCCCACTCCTACCTGAAGCAGTCAGGACAGATGGCATCATCTTAAACAAATTGGACTAAACCATAGGAAACTCTGAGGAATGAGTGTGAAAAGAAGATATGAGGACCCGAAAGTCTGTAATCTAAACACACCCAGCAGAATGCTAGCAGCCAGACTGTTGTTAACCCTAGGCAGCGGGTAAGAGGATCGATCTCTGGAGAAACTGAATAACAGAAAATAGTCACATATACTTGCCTTTGATGATCCCTAATTTTGTAAGTTTTACAAGTTCATAATATATCCAGAATGCAACCACCTCTTAACCACATTCACTACTGACATCCTGACACTAGTAACCATGATTCCTTATTCAGTCTATTGCAGCATATTTCAATTCTGTGATGCTGGGATCAATCTTAGGGTAAAGGCTCTACCACTGTACTCTAGCTAGCCCCCAGCATTTCACTACCTTTGTATGTACATGATCTGGTACTAGGGCTTGTATTCAGGGTCTCGCACTCTCACTTGATTTTATATTTGCTCACTGTTGGTGCTCTATCATTTGAGTCATGTCTCTATTTCTAGCTTTGAGCTGGTTATTTGGAGATAGGAGTCTCTTGATTTGTATTCCCAGGCTGGCTCTGAATAAGATTCTTAAATCTCAGTCTCCCAGCAGCATCTTCCTCTTATCACCTCCTTCTACAGGTTACATATGCTTCATTTTTGGGGGAGAGGTGGAAGGTTATTGAGAGTTTCCTAATGAGAAGATGTCATTATGTTCTGGCTGTTCTGAAACTTACTATGTTGCCCAGGCTGGCCTTGAATTCACCTTCTTTCTGTTCTACCCTCCTAACTTCTGGGATTACAGATGTTACCACTAAGCTCAACTGAGTCTTTTTTTTTGTCAGTCATGGGGATAGAACTCAGAGTCTGGGAGCTATCCCTGAGCTTTTGTTCAAGGCTAGTGCTTTACTACTTTGGGCCACAGAGCCACTGCCGGTTTTCTGGTGCTTAATTGGAGGGAAGAGTCTCACAAACTTTCCTGCCTGGGCTGGCTTTGCACTGCCATTCTCAGATGTCAACCTCCTGAGAAGATAGGATTATAGGCATGAGCCAACAGCACCTGGTTATATTCTTAACCTAACCATCAGAATAATCTTTTTATAGTAGAGGCAGATTGGGTCTTCACATCATTTTTCTATTCAAAACCTAGGAACTATAGGTCTCAATCAAAATAGAAGCTAATGTCATTATTATTATGTCTGTCCTCTGTCTATCTGACCTTGTTTTCTGGTCTCTGTTTTGTTTATTCTAGCCATGTTGGTGTCCTTGAAAATGTTAAGCATTCTCCTACCTCTACCTCTAGGTCTTTGTCTCTGGTGCTCTGTCATCCTAGACCCTCTTCCTCCAGATGTTCCCTTGGCTAGCCCCCTCACCCTCCTAAGATCCAGCTCAAATTTAATCTTAAAAAGAGGGAATGAAGACTTAAGGGTATGGATGAGATAGGGAAAGATGGGGTAGAATGATGAAAGGAGTGACATTGATCAAGATGCATTTGTACACATAACCTGAATTGGAACTTCTTTGTACAACTACTTAATAGAAAATAATAAAAGAGTGAATGAGGATGAATATGGTTGAAGTACTTTTTTGCATCTATGAAAAGAGAACAATGAAACCTGTTGAAATTTTAAGAAGCAGAGGAGTAAGGGAGAATGATAGAGGGGGTAAATTTGGGTGAGATACGTGTATTCATGTGTGGCAATGTTACAATGAATACTCCTTTCTATCATGTATATTAATCAAAATGCAATAAAATATAATAATCCTAAGAAAAGCTTCCTTTGGTCCCCTGAAGTAAGCAGAATCTTTCCCATCATTCTTTTGCCCATAGCTTGCCTTAGTTTTGTACTAGTATTTATTATTCCTAGATAGTAATATAGAATACCATAGATTAATATATAATATGATTTTATAGTTGATTGGATATTTTGCTACTGCCATATTGCACTTGGCACATAGTAGAATGCCAGTCTAGCAAGCATGAGGACCTGAATTCAAACCTCTGTACCACCACCAAAAAAAAGTAAAAAAAAGAACCAAGGTTAGTTCAGCCTTTTTTGTCTCCTATTTAGGAGTTCTGAACTTCCCATCTGCTTGGTTATGAGCAGTCTTTCTAGAATCCTTGGGATTTCTTTCAATAGAATTTTATCTCTGGAGTATTTCTGGGAGAGAGGTCTCTGATCTGAACTTGACCTCAAGTTTAAATGTTGGCCATGCTTTAACTTATGTGTTTATGTGCGAGTCCTGAAGCTTGAACTCAAGGCCTGGGAGTTATCTTTGAGCATTTTTTGTTCAAGGCTAGCACTCTACAACTTGAGCCACAGTTCCACTTCCGGCTTTTTAATTGGGTAATTTAGAGCTAAGAGTCTCACATAGACTTTTCCTGACCAGGCTGGCTTTGAACCATGATCCTTAGACCTCCTGAGTAGCTAAGATTACAAGTGTGAGCCACTGGCATCTGGCCACTGGCACCTTTAACTTTTAATTGCTGATTCAGGATAGTTATAGGGTGCATCACTTATAAATACTGTAATATAGAGATTTTCTCATTGGCTACTGCTGAGTTAAGTATGTTTGTCACTTTCTTTAAAGAGAGCCAGACTTCTTGTGCACCTCTAATTTTATCATTGTTTCTCATTTTCTTATTTTCTTTTTGATGTTTCTCTTGCAAATCAGATTTTTATTTGTTCCTTATCATCCCATGGGCATTTAAAACATCAATATGCTTGTTAAAATTATACATTAAACCATCTAGGTGCCTTACCACTGAGCAACATTCCCAGCACAATATTAAGTACTTTTGAAAAGCCAGATTTTTGTGTATGTAGTCCCAGCATTTGTGAGTCTGACAGAAAGATTTTGAATTGGAGGCCAGCTTGGGTTACATAAGAAGACCCTGTCACAAAACAAAACAAAACCTTTTACCATATCTTTGACTACTCAGTCTTTTTTATCCATGTTCATAATTCTATTCTGGATTACTTACTATTATATACACATAGAGAGAAAATATAGAGTTGTCTGCATTCAAATTATGATTTTTCTCTGGCTTTGGGACAAGAATCATAACTTTCAAGCCTCATCAAAATGCAGATAATAATTACATTTATCTCAAGGTTGTTGTGAGGCATACAAGGAATTATACATAAGAAATATTTGGAATAGTGTCTGGAACATAGTAAATGATCAATAAATTTTGGCTTTTGTCATTTAATCTACAATCTAAGTGTGGCCTTCCCTGAGGTTCTTCAAGTGCCTGATGAATAGAGATGAAGATATTTACGTATTCTTCTTTTAGGAATATAGGTTCAGTAGTACATACATATACATATCATTGTTTTAGGAGTATAGATTCAGTAGTACCATTTTCCTTGTTGTTGTTTTATTTTCTTTTTTTGGGACAGAGACTTGTAATGTAGCCCAAGCTGAACTCAATCTCAGTCCTCATTCTTCAGACTCCTGAAGAATTATTTTTTAAAATAAGGAAATTAAGCCATAAGATGAAAAGTGAGTTATTCTAACAATACTGTTAAGGAACAATGAATAAGAACCAGCTATTTGGTTTTCTCTTTTGAACTTTTCTCACAAATCAGTTATAAATATCAAGTAATTATTGATATACATTGAAAATAGATTTCATATCCAGTACTTTAGATGTACTCTCCATATGTGACATATATTTTGCCATATCTTTTTGTCTGTTAAAATAGACCATACTGTCAGTACTATATTCATAAGAAATCAATATTACCTTCAATATATTAAGAACATGTTTGTGACTTTAAGCATCACTATCCCACAATACTGTGAAATTTAAAAATTTTGAAAAAAAATATTATGAACAGGCAACCTTCCTCTAAGATGTCTAGTTGCTCAGAGTCTTATATATTTTTTTCTTTTTTGGTGGGGGTCCGGTTGTGGGGCCTGAACTCTGGGCCTGGGTGCTGTCCCTCAGCTCTTCAGCTCAAGGCTAGCGCTCTACAGCGCCACTTCCGGCTTTTTATTTTTTGCTTATGTGGTGCTGAGGAATCGAACCCAGGGCCTCAAGCATGCCAGGCAAGCGCTCTACCACTGAGCCACCTACCCAGCTCCGAGTCTTATATTTTTTGTGTCAAACTTGGTTTTATTAAAAAATAGGACCATGCATGTGAGAAGTATTGAGTTCTAACTACAGCAGAACCTCATGGAAAACAAGTAGTCTAAATCTGGAGCTTAGCAAGCCTGTGACTTAATCTCATTTCTCCTTTTGTTAGGCTCTTCTGACATAACAAATTACTTTTGCTAGTCATTTGCTTCCTTGATTGTGAAAAAATGATATTCACTAAGTAATTCCACTTGATTGTTCAGGATCTATTATGTGTCTGATTATTAAGGACTTTTTTGTTATATGTGACAGAAAAATCTAACATCAAATAGTTTAAGTACATATGGAATGAGTAACAATTGAGAATTCTAAGGGGTCATTAATCTCAATCAAGCCTTGATCTAGGGGTGGGGCAGTATCACTGGGAATTTCCCTGTTTAACTCTCAGTTCTGTCTTTTACTATTGCTATATCACAATAATTTCCTACCACAAAGTGCTGACCTCTAAGCCTTGTCAAGCTTATATTCCCCTTCCTATTAGCAATTCTAGAAGAAAATACCATACATCTCTCAGTAATCATTTCACTGTGTCTTTTTGTCCATTTCTTAGCCATCCTGGCATCCAGGGGAATATGACAATGACTCACCAGGTCTGAGTCACACATTAACTTCTGAACTATGGAAGAGTCCACTCTACCCAAAATTCATTCAGTCAGAAAAGAAAAAGAAGGAGTTTTGCAAGAGGAAATTAGGGACTTATTACTAGAAAAAAGTTAAAGGATGCTGAGTGGTAAAAACAATGGCCCACAAGTAAGACCTTCTAGTTCGTTTGCTGCTGTATTCCTCTTCATAAATCTCTTCTCAACTAAATCTATCAATCTACTTTTTTCCCAATACATTATATATAGTCACATCTTTCTTTTCTTTCTTCAGTTCTTTTCTTTCCTCCCTTCCTCCCTTCCTCCCTTCCTCCCTTCCTCCCTTCCTCCCTTTCTTTCTTTCTTTCTTTTTCTCTTTCTTTCTTTCTTTCTTTCTTTCTTTCTTTCTTTCTTTCTTTCTTTCTTTCTTTCTTTCTTTCTTTCTTTCTTTCTTTCATTCTTCCTTCCTTCCTTCCTTCCTTCCTTTCTTTCTTTCTTTCTTTCTTTCTTTTTCTTTCATTCTTTTCTTTCTTTCTTTCTTGTTTTGGGTACTGGTCCTTTTGCTCATCTAACACTCTACCACTTGAGCCACAGCTCTACTTCTAGCTTTTTGGAGCTAGATTCTCATATATATTTCTACCTGGGCTAGCTTCAATCTGCAATACTCAGATCTCAGCCTCCTAAGTAGCTAGGATTACAGGTGTGAGTCACTGGCACTCCACTACATCTTTCTTATATTCCTGTTTTTTCAGCTTTCTGAATATTGCCAATATTGAATTCTTCAACGAGTTTCTTCTGGATATATTGGCCTTTTTCTCTTGAGATCTCATCTAAGTAGGCTTTATAGAATGTAAATACATGAAAATATAAGAATAAGCTTCAGTTCCTCTTAATGTGTGTGTGTGTGTAAAATGATGTCCTATTAATGCCTTTACCATTAGATATGCATATTACTGTAAGATGCTCTCAGCTTACAGTGGCATGCCACCATATGGAAGTACCAGGCTGGGAACAGCTGATTTGGATTCCTCACCAGATTCATACCTTGGGTCAGTCAGGTCTTGTACTATTGGCCTGCTTTATATTTTTGTTATTTTTATCAATTTATTTGTTTATTTTGTGCCAGTATTGGGACTTAAACTGAAGACCTCTCACTCTCATTGCTCTACTACTTGGGCCATGCCTCCAGCCCAGCTTTTTGCTATTTAATTGGAGATGGCATCTCATGAACTTTTCTGACTGAGCTGGCCTTGAAATGTGATCATTCAAGTCTCAGCCTCGAGAATAGTTACAGGAGTGAGCTACCAACACATTATATTTTTACAGTTTTAAAAATTAATTTTACATCATTAAAAAATATTACCAAAGTGGAAAATGTTACTTAAAACTTTGTAGCTATATTACTTTCCCTGTAATACAACTCAGTCCCAACCAGATTAGCAATATCTTTGGTGAATTAAGTAGACAATGGATACACATTTGTAAATGAGTGAATTAAAAGATAAGCCATCAGTGATGGGGGAAAAGATATGTCTATACAATAATAGTGGCAATTTAACAGATCTATTAAGTAAAAATAAATACCTATAATGACACTTTCATTATTGTGCTTGTTAGATTATATCTTTTTTCTTAACTGTCTCCTCTTCTATATTGTGAGTAACTAGAGTATGGTGAGGCAGGTGCTATACCAGTGAGCTGCATTCCCAGTCCTAAAGTGAAAACCTTTTGCCATCAAAGGACATTATCATGCACATGAAAAACAGCTTAGAAAATGGAAGAAAATATTTGTAATATATCTGAAAAGGGTCTAGTATTCATGAGTATTAGGAGTCATGAACATACAAAGATCATTTACAGCACAATTAAAAAACAATTTAAAAACAAGCAAATAACATTCCTAGACATTTCTCTAAAGAATAAGCAATAAGTCCATGAAAAGAAGCTCAACCTCATTAGTCATTAGGGAAAGGCAAACCAAATCCAAGATGAGATACTACTTCACACCAACAGAATGGCCACTTGAAAAACAAAAACATAGCTGGGCACGGGTGGCTCATGCCTGTAATCCTAGCTACACAGGAGGCTGAGATCTGAGGATCATGAGTCAAAGCTAGCCCAGGCAGGAAAGTCTGTGAGACTCTTATCTCCAATAAACCACTAGAAAACCAGAAGCAGCACTGTGGCTCAAGTGGTAGAACACTCGCCTTGAACTATAGAATGCAGGGACAGTGCCCAAGCCCAGAGTTCAAGCCCCATGACCAACAACAAAATAAATACATAAGTAAATAAATAAAAATGATACATTGGCAAATATCAGGAGAAATTAAAACTCTTGCTCTTGGCTAGAAGGAATAAAAAGTAATGCAGACCACTGTGAGAAACAATTTAGTGTTTCCTCAGCCAATTAAATTGAAAATCACTATATGATCCAGTAATAAGAATCTCAGCCAGATGCCAGTGGCTCATGCCTGTAATTCTAGCTACTCAGGAGACTGAGAACTGAGGATTGTGGTTCCCAAAGCCAGCCCAGGCAGGAAAGTTCATAGCCTCTTATCTGCAATTATCCACCAGAAAACCAGAAATGGTACCATGGTTCAAAATGATAGAGCACTAGCTTTGAGTGAAAAAGCTCAAGGATAGCACCCTGGCCCCGAGTTCAAGCCCCATGACTCATTAAAAAAAAAAAAAGTCTCATGGACTTTTCTTGCTGGAAAGAGCTGCCAGGAATGCTCAGATCTTAGCCACTAGTAGCTAGAGTTATAGGTATGAGCCTAAAGGAAATATTTCTTGAAGCAAAAATATTTAAATTTCTTGAGCCCCAACTTTGCTCCAGGCACGATCACTTTGTCTTTTTTTTTTTTTTAATTAAAAAACATGTATTTTGTGCCAGTACTGGGGCTTGGATGCAGGGCCTAGGCACTGTCCCTTACCTTTTTTTGCTCAAGGGTAACCTTCTACCATTTGAGCTACATTCTACTTCCACATATGACATTTTAAAGGAAGAAATGATAAGATTTGGTGACAAGTTAGAAGCTTAATTTGTCATTTCAACCAAAAGTTGAATTGGGTAGTAACCAAATTCACAAAACTTAATTATAAACCAGGATGCTACTTCATTGCATTGTTATAGCATGTATTACCTGCTTATTTGGAAATGGAAATCCATTGGCTAGCATACTCCTTGGTTACCAATTACCCAATCACTAGAAAGTTAACTGGTAACTGAGTATCTGAGAACAGGAAGGCTCTACACTGTATATTCAAAAGACTTTTTTCAAGCCCTGAAGGACTGAGTCATCTTTCTTTCCTGAACCTGTCACCCAGATTTCAAGGTTTGCAACATCTAGTTAGGTGTCATTTCTTTCAGACAGTGCTGGAGGCATGTCAACATAGACTTATTTCAGTTTTATTGCACTTGGATTTGTTATTTATAATACCAGTTTTCATTATCTGGGCTCAAACTCACTTTGGAACCTGTAGTGCCTTATCCACCAATTGGTTGCTCTGGAGAAAATGCTGTGCAACATTGTCATCTGGATACTCTTTTCCTTTCCTTCATTTTTTCCCAACTCCCAAAGGGGATGAAGGAAGTGCAACAACCCTCCTCTTTCTACTTTTAATTGGTTCTTCAGCCACCTTGTCTTAAATGGAGAATTCAGCCATCTGGAACCACCAGGCTTTTTAGGCTGAAGTGGTGACTGGGATGAGAGAGAGAAAGGGGGAGGGAGAGGAAAAGAAAGAGGGAGAGGGAGAGGGGGAAAGTAGTTTTAGTGACTCTTTGGCTTAAATTTCTGAAGAGTGGTAAAGAAAGGGGGTGGCTCTTTCAGTCATGAAAGATTGTGTTCTCCAATGCTGAACCTATAAATATTAAATGGCAGTTTTGTGGTGGTAAATGCTACCCAACTGCATTGCTTTTAAAACTACACCTAACCCTGGCAAATATAATTTCAGCTCTTTTCTCACACTGTGCTATTCCTTTTACTTACTCTATACTTTGACAGAGGAAGAATGGAACAAGCTTCATTTTGATTCATGAATGTTGTTTTTATTCTAAATGCTCCATGTGAGGAGAATGCAAATGGACACAAGACATATGCAAATTTACTTGCATACTCAGAGAAGGCAAATGAGGCTTAGTTCTTCTTGGGATTTAAGTTGATCCGACTCCCTGGGTGAGAAGGCTAAGGAAAGAGGTGTCTGTAACTGAATTACAGAGAACTGTCATGTTTGAGAAGGGAGAAGGATGTTGGCTGCCATACAGCTCCCAGCATTCCAGAACCTGCACATAAAAGTTAGTGCAGCTGCCAGGCAAGAGAAGGCACTCAATGAAAGTCCCGCCTTCACTGGCACAGGAGTGAGTGCCCAAGGCCCAGTGTGCACTCAGTGAGCTAAAATTGAATCTTCAACTTCTCTGCTTGAGGTCTTGACCCACAATATCTACAGAAATCTTTTTGTTTTTATTTATTTGTTTACTTTTGGGGGCTAGTATTGGAACTTGAACTCAGGGCTTGGCAGGCTACCATTTGAGCCACAGCTCCGCTTCCAGCTTTTTGGTGGTCAATTGGACATGAGTCTCATGGATTTCCCTGCCTAGGCTGGCTTCCAACCATGATCCTCAGATCTCAGCTTCCTAAGTGGCTAGGATTAAAGGCATGAGCCACCAGTGGCCAGCCCCTGAAGAAATCTTTAAACCATTGATTATGCCTTCCTGCTCCCTGCTTCTTTTCTCTACATTCTAGGCCAGGACTAGAGTGAAATAAGGCACAAAATTTATGGGGAGCCAAAATCAAGCTCAGTAACTGAGATGAGAAAAAGTACTTGGGTCTGAACTCAGGGTCCTATGATTGTTAGGCTGATGCTTTACCACTTGAGCCATGCTCCCAACCTGGCTTTTTGCTGGTTGTTTGGGAGATGGAGTCTTTTTTCTGCCTACCGTGCTCTCAAACCGCAATCCTCCAAATCTCAGCCTCCTGAGAAATTAAGATCACAGATTTGAGCTGCTGACACTTAGCTACTGCAATATTTTTTCAATTAGACTTGACCCTGGTTCCAGACTGCAAAGTTGGTGTCTAGTAGCAGTCACCAATTTGATATTTCACATTGTTTAACTTGGTTACTGAGTTTTTGGTGCTTCCATTCATTTGATGCCTGAAGTGAAGGCCTTACTCACCAGACTGGATCTGGATTTTTACCACTTCCTCCACCCCCACTCCAACCCTTCCCAGTACTGGGATTAGAACTCTGAGTCTTCCTCTTGCTAGGTAGGCACGCTACCACTTAAGCCATATCTCTTGCACTTTTTGCTTTAGCTATTTTATATTTTTGAATGGAGTCTCATGTTTACATTCCTTCACCTTTTTGTGCTTCCTGAATAGCTGGACTGAGAGGTATATACTACCATATCCAGTTTTTTTATTGGTTGAGATGGGGGGGGTCTCAAATTTTTTTTTTTGCCCAGACTAGCCTCAAATTTTGATCCTCCCAATTGTGATAATCCCCACCAAAAATTCAAGGTTTCTGAGTTACTATTCACTAGCAGAAAAGTTCCTTCTATTGTCTGGCCTCAGTCCCTCCTGCTGCCAGAAATTTGCTTTCTCCCCTGAGTCCCTTTTCTTTGGAAAAGAAGGCTATCCATGAGAACAAAAGTGTAAAATCAGAAAACAGAACAAAAGTATTGATAAAGGGCAAAACCTCTTGATAAAGGAAAACTCCAGGCTAAGGTTGACCATCCTTGCTAAAAAGCAAAAGAACATCTCTCCCTCTCTCAGGCTTCCCAGGCTGACAACTTTGCTGTTTATTCCAAACTTTGCTAAAACTGCAAACAGCCTCGAGAGTTATCATGGGTTAAACTGAACTACTATGTCAAGTCAGAAGCTTGCCCCCACCCAAGGTTGTATTTTGACACTGTAATCCAAGCATATGTTTTGACTTTTTGTAATCAAGTATCAATAGTGTCAATAACATTAATAGTACTGGACATGCTAAGTCAAGATTATGTTTTGCCTATGCTCTTGTGACTCAGGCTATGTTTTGTTTCTATAACTTTGCTTGCTTGCTTTGGTAAACATCACCTATGTGGAACCCCTTCCTTTAAAAATCCCCTATGAAAAGCAAATGGGGCTGTTCTCTGAAGCTCAGCAAGCTGGAGACAATGCCACGTGGCTCATAAAAGACTTCCAGCGAGATTGACTGAGTGCTGGTGACTCTTTAGCCAATTGTGGGTTTGAGACCCACTGGTCCTGGGAAGCTGTGATACTCCACCAATCTTACAAGTGGCTAGGAGTACAGGGGTGAGCCATCACATCTGTTTCAACCCATTCTTTAATTAAAAAAATTAAACATCTCTGAAGATTCTGCTTGTGAACACCCTCTTGAATTTGGCTTAATGTAGTGAAGAGATAAGGAGGGTGTGGCAGCTTCTGCACAAATTTATTCACCCCAACTTCTTTTTCTACTTCTTCCTCTTAAACTATTTCCTAGCAAAATCTTATTTTTAATTAAAATTATTAAATTAAAAAAGTGATCTGATGGCTTACACCTATAATCCTAGCTAACTCAGGAGGTGGAGATCTGAGGCTCATGGTTCAAAGCCAGCCCTGGCAAGAAAGTCCAAGAGCCTCTTAACTCCAATTAACCACCAGAAAACCGGAAGTGACGCTGTGCCTCAAAGTGGTAGAGTGCTAGACTTGAGGAAAAGAGCTCAGGGATAGTACCAGACCCTGAGTTCAAGCCCTATGACTGGCAAAAAAAATGTTGAGACAAGATTTTGCTATGTATGGAGCTGGGAAGGTGGCTCAGTGATAGAGTGCTTGCCTCGCATGCATGAGGCCCTAGGTTCAATTCCTCAGCACCACATAAACAGAAAAGGCTGGAAGTGGTGCTGTGGCTCAAGTAGTAGAGCGCTTGCCTTGAGCTAAAGAACTGAAGGACAGCACCAGGCCCAGAGTTCAAGCCCCCCCGCCCACACAAAGATTTTGCTATGTATGACCTGGAGTGATGGTGAGCTTTGATGATGCCTTAGCCTCCCTTTGAGGGATAGGATTGCAAGTATAACCATCATGCTCTGTGCAGAGCTGCCTTAATTGTTCTTTCCTGTCCTCTTGTTGTTTAACTCCTTTTGTTCTCTCAAATTTCATAATCCACTTGTTTGAATTCTGACTTCTGAACTTGACAGCTTGGTCTATCATCTCAAAAAGTCTTTTTAATTTCTACAGTGATTTTAGACAAGTAAGAGCAAAGAGCAATTTGCACTGCTTCTGGCAAGTTCTTATGCCTAAGTCCTGTCAAATCGGGGCTGGGAAGGTGGCTCAGTGGTAGAATGCTTGCCTTGCATGCATGAGGCCCTGGGTTCGATTCCTCAGCACCACATAAGCAGAAAAAGCTGGAAGTGGGGCTGAGGCTCAAGTGGTAGAGCACTAATCTGCAGCTGAAGAGCTGAGGGACAGTGCCCAGGCCCAGAGTTCAGGCCCCATGACCGACAAAAACAAAAACTAAGTCCTGTCAATGCCCAGGTAGGCTAAGATGCTTCCTTAGGAGAAGGGATATTGTGGATATGCCATGACAGAAACAGGCCAGGTGTCCCCAACACTGAGGTCCTTCCTCCTGTGTTATGTTTGATATAAGAGGATTTATTCATGTTCTTTGTTTAAGCCTGCCTTGAAATTTATAGGCTGTTCTAGATTTGTATTACAGTGGAGTAAAACCATGAGAATTTTAGAATTATGTACAACCAACTGTCCATAACCAATAAGAGCAAGAGAGAGAAAAGGGGGAAAGAGAATTTAAATACAAATACCCAAGATAAACTTCAGCCATTCTACTAGATAAGCATACATCCCAGAGTGAGAACACAATGTAAATCTATTCTTTCTTTATAAACGTATGTCCCTGGAAATGTGCTTCATGGGTAATTTAAAGGAATCTGAGGGTAACTTGTCCACAGCTGGTTTCCTCCCCCCTTACATATTGATTTGGGATCCACCTCCACTAGATACCAATCCATTGTATAGTGAAGTGTCATTGTTGCTATGGAGTTTCCTAAGAGCATGTTTCAATTGTTGACTACATTTGAATTATCGTCACTTGACTATATTGACCTTTTGTGAATGATAATGTGAAGTCATAACCATTACACAGTGTTATCCGTAGGCTTTTCTCTTCAAGATTTGCAGACAGATCAAGGAACACCATGGGCTCTGCTCTGAAGACAGAGTTCTGGGGTTCAATTTCCAGCTTTGTCACTTATTGAATGACCTTGGACCAATGAGTTAGCGGGCCCCAGCTTTTCTCAACAGGGGTGATAATATCATTCTCAAATGGCTATTGGAAAGATGAGATGAAATAATGCAGATCAGGTACTTAGCTTAGTGCCTGATGTTTAGTAGGTTCTCAATACACATTAGCTTATGTATTATGTTAGGTGTGAGGTTGTATGCTGCAGAGTAAGTCTGCAGTTTGGGATTTGGTCACTAAAAATGGTGACCATAATAGTAAGGTCCAAACAACCTTTCTTCTAACAGACATGCAGTCAGCATGGAATTCTAGATAGTTAGGGATTTTTCCATAATAATATGTTTAGTGAACTTACTGACTGAACAATTACTAACTGCATGGATCACAAAGCAGAAGTGTTACAGTTAGGGCCTACTGTTAAGACATAGACTCACATAAACTTTAAGTTCCCTTTTAATTTTTACTGTCATTGATAGTTTTTTACTTCCTGGTTCTGTTTCCTTATGTTAACAGGACATTATTCTCCTTCTCTCCTAAATAAGCTTGCTTGGTTTCTTTCACACATCATCTTTGACACTAGGGTCAAAGGTCTTTTCGAATTGAAAAATAGACCCAGCTAGCAGTTTTGTCCTTATTTTCAGTTTTCTGAGTCTGGTTGCTGCTAGTCTTCATTCCATCAGATTTCTTGGGGGAGGAGGAAAGTCCCATTACCCTTCCAATGATCTTGTTTCTCTTTTCTTCTGGGCAAAAGAATAGAGGGAAAGATACTGAGGGATTTGTTACTCTACTGTACTCAGCTTTTTTCTAATCAGGCGTTTCCTTGGTAGTTGGGTCTATAGCCTTAAGCTGAGAAATCCCCTGGTCTCTATCACTCTTTTCATTTATTTATTTATTTATTTATTTATTATTGTGAGAATACCATACAGAGGAGTTACAATTACATGGGCAAGATAATGAGTACATTTCTTATCAAGCATTGTTGCCTCCTCTTTGTTTCCCCTTCCCCTCCCTTCCCATACTCCCCCCACACCCCCTGACCCTCCCCCCCCCCACCAAAGTTGTGAAGTTCGTTTTTTGACATAACAACTTGTACATCTCATTGTTACAATGGGTTTACCTGTATCCCTAGTTAATCCCTCCACAAATTATACCAACATCAAATACAGTGAAAGCAGGGGTTATACCATGGGGGAAGGACATACAAAGCAACATAGAAATCATCTTATAAATATGTTAGAAACATTTGCATAAAAGAAAAAAAACTTGAATACTTAACTTGGGGTTCATTCCATTCCCCTAACATCAACCTATCTGACCTTTTCTGCTTAACTCAGACATATACTAGTTATTGCAAATAAGGGAAACCATGGGACCTATGTTTCTTTGGACCTGGCTTACTTCAAGGACATAGCTAGCAAGATCAATAGAAAGCCCATGAATTGGGAGAAGATCTTCACTAGCCATACAATGGACAAGGGTCTCATATCTAAAATATACCTGGAACTCAAAAAATTAAATCCCCCAAAAACAAATCTTCAAAGAAACAACTGCCCAATAAATAAGCGGGCTAAAGACTTAAAGAGAAACTTCTCTGAAGAGGAAAGAAGGATGGCCAATATCACTCTTTTCTAACCAATGCTTCATATCATATCATCCCTGGTCTCCAGAGGAGCACTGGCAAACTACAATTCATACTTTTTTTTTTTTTTTTTTTTTTTTTTTTTGCCAGTCATGGTGCCTGAACTCTGGGCCTGGGCACTGTCCCTTAGCTCTTCAACTCAAGGCTAGTGCTCTACCACTTGAGCCACAGCACCACTTCCAGCTTTTTCTGCTTATGTGGTGCTGAGGAGTTGAACCCAGGGTCTCATGCATGCAAGGCAAGCACTCTACCACTGAGCCACCTTCCCAGCCCCCATACTTTTTTTTTTTTTAACCAGTGCTAGGACTTGAACTCTGGGCCTGCACTGTCCCTAAGCCTCTTCTGCTCAAGGCTAACATTCTATCATTTGAGCCACAGTGCCACTTCCGCCTTTTTCTGTGTATGTGGTACTGAGGAATCGAACCCAGGGCTTCATGCATGAAAGGCAAGCACTCTACCACCAAGCCACATTCCAGCCCAACAATCCATACTTCTATATATAAAGTTTTATTGCAATTAGGCTATGCCTGTTTGTTTACCTCTTGTCTATGGCTGCATGGCCCAAGTGATCCAAGGGCCAGCACAGAGGGAGCACCATTTTTGATGATCTAGTTGCAAAAGTGACATAGCCTCATTTATACCAAATTGTACTTGTTAAAAGGAAGTTACTAGTCTAGCACATACTAAAGTAAAGAAATTAAACCTTACTTTTTTTGGGGGGTGGGATGGGGGGGGGGTCCAGTCGTGGGGCCTGAACTCTGGGCCTGGCGCTGTCCCTCAGCTCTTCAGCTCAAGGCTAGCGCTCTACCACTTGAGCCACAGCACCACTTCCAGCTTTTTTCTTTTTGCTTATGTGGTGCTGAGGAATTGAACCCAGGGCTTCAGGCATGCAAGGCAATTGCTCTACCACTGAGCCACCTTCCCAGCCCAAACCTTACCTTTTTAATTAAAAAAAATCTGTGTTGGGGCTGGGAAGGTGGCTCAGTGGTAGAGCACTTGCCTTGCATGCATGAGGCCCTGGGTTCGATTCCTCAGAACCACATAAGCAGAAAAAAAAAAGCCGAAAGTGGCGAGTGTGGCTCAAGTGGTAGAGTGCTAGCCTTGAGCTGAAAGAGCTGAGGGGCAGCGTCCAGGCCCAGAGTTCAGGCCCCACGACTGGAACTCTCCCCCCACCAAAAAAAGAAAAAAAATCTGTACCATTTCTGGGGTTTGGGCACTGTCCTGGAGCTTCATTTTGCTCAAGGGTAGACTACCACTTGAGTCACAGCTTCCAGCTTTTTGGGTAATTTAGTGGAAATAAGAATCTCACAGTGGCTGGGCGCTGGTGGCTCACGCCTGTAATCCTAGCTACTCAGGAGGCTGAGATCTGAGGATCGCGGTTCAAAGCCAGCCCGGGCAGGAGAGACCGTGAGACTCCTATCTCCAATAAACCACCAGAAAACCGGAAGTGGCGCTGTAGCTCAAGTGGTAGAGCGCTAGCCTTGAGCTGAAGAGCTGAGGGACAGCGCTCAGGCCCAGAGTTCAAGCCCCACGACCGACAAAAAAAAAAAAAAAAAAGAATCTCACAGTGTTTCTTGCCTGGGCTGGCTTTGAACTTCAATCACATTTCAGCCTCCTGAGTAGGATTACAGGTGTGAACCACCAGAACCTAGCTAAAACCTTACTTTTTAAGGAAGGAATGTCAGAATTTATAAACATGTTATTTATTTATACTAGTTTAATTTTTTAATCCAGTTATTGATCTTACTTAAGCTTCAGTTTCTCCATTTGTAAACTGAGGATGGGAAAGTTTTTGTTGTTGTTTTTGTCGGTCATGAGTTTGAACTCAAGAGTTTGGGCATTATCCCTTTTTTTGCTTAAGGATAACACTGTAACACTTTGAGCCATAGCATCCTTCTGGTTTTCAGGTGGTTAATTGGAGATAAGAGTCTCATAGACTTTCCTGCCTGGGCTGGCTTTGAACCATGATTCTAGATCTCAGCTTCCTGAGTAGCTAAGATTACAGGCATGAGCCATCAGCGCCTTGCATGTATTTTCTCCCTTCTTTCCTTCCTTTCTTCCTTTTTTCTTCCTCCTTTTCTTCCTCCCTTCCTCCCTCCCACCCTTCCTTCCTTCCTTCCTTCCTTTCTTCCTTCTTTTTGTGCCAGTACTAGGGCTTGAACGAGGGTCTCTAGCTCTTGCTCACCATCCACTCATGGCTGGCATCCTACCACTTGACCCAGGTCTCCAGTTCTGGCTCTTTGCTGGTTAGTTGAAGATAAAGCCTCAGATTTGTCTGCCTAGTGTATCTCCAAACTGCAATTCTCAGATCTCAGCCTCCTGAATAGCTAGGACTAGTTGGGTGTTCTTTACAAGAGTTTTATAATTTTTCTTTTGGTATTGGGAATTGAATCCTGGGACTTGCTCATGCTAAGAATTCCCTTGCTAAGCACATTCCCTTGCTGACACTGATTTACACCCCAGCCTAGGTTGTTAATAAGTAAATATTTATTAAATATAAGTTCATTTATACAAATTGTACATCTTAGAATATTTCTTTTTATTTTTCTTTCAGCACTTAACCAAGGTTCTGGGAATGCATTTGCTATTTATTTAATACTTACTCATTATTTCATGGGTTCAGAGTATTCCATTATATTCTTATTCTCTATTATTTAACCAATTATTTCTGGTCTTTCTTAGTTCAAAGAGGCTGCACTTATTATATTTATACACACATCTTTAGACACATATGAATATATTTTAGAAGAGATTCCTAGAAATATAAGTGCTGAGCCAAGATTATGAAAACTCTTAGTCTGGCAAAGAGTTTCAAATTAAAGTTAATGTTCTATTTATTTCATGTGTGAACAATATCTCAAAACAAAAGAACAATATGTTTTGAACTTTATTTAAATGCTATCTTTATAGAACCTAGTATGTTTTTCTACAAAATTAATACAATTGAATATATATATATATATATATATATATATATATATATATATATATATTCCAGAACACAGTATAGAAACAACCATGTATTATATAAAAAAAAAAAACACTTTTTTTTTTGTCAGTCCTGGGGCTTGAACTCTGGGCCTGGGCGCTGTCCCTGAGCTCTTCAGCTCAAGGCAAGCAGTCCACCACTTGAGCCATAGTGCTGCTTCCTGTATAAAAAATTCTTATCCACAAGATGCCCCTAGCTCATAGCTATAATCTTCAGTAGTGAAGAGGCTGAGATATGAGGAGCATGATTCAAAGCCAGCATGGGAAGCCAAACCCAAGAGACATTTATCTCCATTTAACCAGCAAAAAGCCAGAAGCTGAAGCATGGCTCAATTGGTAGAAGACCAACCTTATGTGAGAAAGCCAAATGAGAGCTCAAGGTCCTGACTGCAAACCTCAGTACTGAAACATGTGTGCACACATATGCACACTCTCACACATTTTCTAGCCCAAAGTATTTATTTAAAATATAAATATATTCAGTATGCACCCCCACTTTATCTCTCTACCATGCTAGTGATATATGGAAAAAGCCAAATGATTGGCCTTGCGTCAGAGCATCAAGAAAGGTTTCTAAAAGGACAGCTGTTGTGAGAGGCAGAAGGGACTTACTAAGATAACTATGAAATAAGTGCTACATTCTTTCCTTGTGCTTCCTGTTAAGGTATGTATTTCCAGCTTTCCTTTTACAGGCAAGGAGATGTGCATGCAGAAGTTGCTGGCTTCCTGCTCACACGGCTATTAAGTGATGGTCAGGATTGATTTGAACTCAAGTTATTAAAATACCAAAGCCCTTCTACTCTGTAATACTGCCTCCCAATATGCTCAGAATGCATTGGTATCCAAGAGAGATATAGAAGACTCCAGGGCACAGACTTTGCTCACTAGCCTTATGGCGCTAATAAGTCAGTAAATTTTTCTGTCATTTCTCTCATTTGTTATGTCTAAGATTAAGGAGGCAGGAGCTGTCTATCAGAAGCAGAAGACTTAGCAGGCACAAAGGAGGTCAGGAAAAGAAGAGATGGGATAAAAGGCTTCAGTTCTCTTGACATAGAGCTGAGAAAAATGCAGTGATTCAATGTAACCATATTTTTGGTCATTATGCTAATTAAAAGAAAAGGGAAAAGTAAAGAGAATACAGATAGAAAGAAAAGGATGGTAGTTGTGGGAGAACACTTGAGAAAAGTGAAAGTATGTGTTAATTATAGGCCCACTGAGACAAAAATCAAATGGAAACCTTGCTTCTCTTCTTCTCATCTTACTTTAGAGGAGAAAAATCTGCTTTCCTTTATGTTAGTTTCTTTGCCTAAGAAATAGTAGAAACAAACTTGGTGATTCTAGTATCTACTTCTCTCCCCATTCTAGGAGATTGTGTCTGGGTTATATTTCTTCCTATTACATAACATATACAATAAATATTATGATATAATGAAAAACATAAATTACATTCATTAGGAATACAAAATTCATAGTAAAATTACTCAGATTATCCTGAAATTTCTACCATTGGAAATATAAGTTTTGAGATACCAATGTTGTCTGTGAGTGCTGGTGGCTCATCCTGGTGATTCAGGAGGCTGAGATCTGAGGATCAAGGTTTGAAGGCAGCCTGGGCAAGAAAGTCTGTGAAACTGTTATCTACAATTAACCACCAAAAAGCTGGAGGTAAAGCTGTGGTTCAAATAATAGAGTGCCAGCCTTGAACAAAAAGCTAAGAGACTATGTCTACACCCTAAGATCAAGCCCTAATACACACACACACACACACACACACACACACACACACACACACACACACACACACACACACATGACTATGATGTCGTTGAACAAAAAATGATAGGTCATTTAAGGGATAATTCATGAACTGTGAATAATAGAATGAGGTGTGTGTGTGTGTGTGTGTGTGTGTGTGTGTGTGTGTGTGTGTGTGTGTGTGTGTGTACCTACAGCCTGAATTAGAATGGCAAAAATTGAATTTTTAAAGAAACTCTTGTCTACATGACATTAAATAACAATTTAATTTCTAAGAGAATAATATACACCTTAGACCAGCTTTTTGGGAGTGATTAAAGTTCATAAGAGGTTAAATAATTTTTAGAAGAAAGGGTCCATTGCAACAATGAGATGTACAAGTCGTTAGGTGGAAAAACGAACTTTACAACTTTGGTGGGGGGGAGGAGGGTTGGGTGAGGGGAGGCAGGGGGAGGATGGGAAGGGATGGGAAGGAGAAACAAAGGAGGAGGCTACAATGCTTGATAAGAAATGCACTCATTATCTTGCCCATGTAATTGTAACCCCTCTGTACAGTATTTTCACAATAAAAAAATAAAAATTAAAAAAAGAAAGGGTTCATCAGAGATTTTAAATGCCAGAAGGAAGTAGAAGAGAATTAGTCTAGAAAGTAGTATGAGAATTAGCATGTAAGAGGTTTTTTGGTGACATCAAGAGGTTAGTTTTGGTAGTGTGGGATGAATGGAAACATTTCAGGGATGTAAGAAATGACTAGTAGTAGGGAAATGGAGGCTTCTAGAAGTTATCCATTCCAGATATATGGCAGGAAAATGAAGAAGGAAAAGAACAGTAACAATATGAGGAGGATAAAGTGCATGGAGATTTTTACCCCCTAAAAATGAGAGAATTCTGCAAGATGAAAGGCAGAGGAAGAAGATTGTATTGGATAGGGATAGGAAAGAGAAACATCAAAGGGCTACGTACAGGGCTAAAGGCATAGCTCAAGTGACAGAGTACTTGTCTCTCAAGTGTATAGTCCTGAGTTCAAAACCCAATGCTACCAATTTGGGAGGAGTGGACAGAAAAGGAAAAATTATGAAATTGGACTTTAAAAAATGAAGTTTTCTTTTCTTTCTTTCTTTTTTCTTTCTTTCTTCTTTCTTTCTTTCTTTCTTTCTTTCTTTCTTTCTTTCTTTCTTTCTTTCTTTCTTTCTTTCTTTCTTTCTTTCTTTCTTTCTTTCTTTCTTTCTTTCTTTCTTGTCAGTTGTGGGGCCTGAACTCTGGGCCTGGGTGCTGTCCCTCAGCTCTTCAGCTCAAGGTTAGTCCTCTACCACAGCACCACTTCTGGCTTTTTCTGCTTATGTGATGCTGAGGAATCGAACCCAGGGCCTCACACATGCAAGGCAAGCACTCTACCACTGAGCCACCTTCCCAGCCCCAAAATAAAGTTTTCTATTTTTGAAAGAAATCTTAAGAAAATGAGAAAACAAGTCACACAGTGGGAATAAACATCTACAAAATACATTTCAAATGGGGTATTTGTAACCTGAACTTTAAAAAAATCCCACTCTAAAGCTACCAGCATGACTATGTTTATTGCAGCACTATTTACTGTAGCTAAGATATGGAACCAACCCAGATGCCCCTCAGTAGATGAATGGATCAAGAAAATGTGGTATATATACACAATGGAATTCTATGCCTCCATCAGAAAGAATGACATTGTCCCCTGCTTTCACTGTATTTGATGTCGGTATAATTTGTGGAGGGGAAGGGGAAAAACAAATTGTTTAAATAGGGATACAGGTGGACCCATTGCAACAATGAGATGTACAAATCGTTATGTGGAAAGCGAACTTTACAACTTTGGTGTGGGGGGGGTGGGGGGAAGTGGGGAGGATTGGGGAGGGAGGGGGGACGGGGGAAGGATGGGAAGGGATGGGAAGGGGAAACAAAGGAAGAGGCTACAATGCTTGATAAGAAATGTACTCATTATCTTGCCCATGTAATTGTAAACCCTCTGTACAGTATTTTCACAATAAAAAAATTTAAAAAATTCCAGTAATGAAAATAGGGAAAATATTTGAACAAATATTACCCAAAAGAAAATGGCAAGTGCATGCAAATATGCTCAACATCATTTTGGCCATTAGGAAAATGCAATTAAGATAACAATGAGATACCACTATATACCTATTAGAATAGTCATATATATATACATATATATATGTATATATATATATACATATATATATACATATATGTATATATACATATACATGAAAAAATATCATTTTAATGTCAAATGTTGGTGAGGTTTCTGGCCTCAGCCTTGGATCCTGATGCCAGTCCTTGGATGTGGAACTGTACAGCAGGGTCACCATGCAGGAGATCCCATCCTTCATAGCCTTCTGTGAGTTCCTCAGTTGATCCTCACTGATTCAATGAAATCCTTAAGGGAGAATTCTCCTATACTTTGCACAGAATCTCACAGCACCTACCGAATTTACAGCAATGCTTGGTTTATTTACATTTAAAACATGAACTAGAATTCTCTTATATATTGCTGGTGGGAATGCAAAATGGTACAGTCTCTTTGGCCCCCAGATAGGAAACTTCCTAGAAAGCTAGACATAATTCTACTCTATGACCCAACAATCCTACCCCTAAGTATTCAATGGAAATAACAAGTAATACCTACACAAAAGCCTGCATGGGGATATTTGTGGCAACTTTATATTTTTCTCCAAATGGAAATATGCCAAATGTTCATCAATTGGTGGGGAATAATAAAAAGGAACAAACTGCCAGGCACTGGTGGCTCATACCTGTAATCCTAGCTACTCTAGAGTCTGAGATCTGAGGATCACAGTTCAAAGACAGCCTGCACAAGAAAGGCTGTGAGACACCTATCTCCAATAAACCACTCAGAAAACCGGAAGTGGCATTGTGGCTCAATGGTAGAGCACTAGCCTTGAGCTGAAGAGCTGAGGGACAGCACCTAGGCCCAGAGTTCAAGCCCCATGACCGACTCCCCCCCCCCCCCCAAAAGGAACAAACTACCAATACTTTCAACAATAACTCTAAGAAGTATTATATTGCTGGGCATGGTGGCACACACCCATAATCCCAACACTTGGGAAGCTGAGATAGAAGCTGAGATAGAAGGTACCTTACCCATTCTCTGTCACGTGAGCTATATTCCCAGTTATCTGTCTGTCTGTCTGTCTGGCTGGCTGGCTGTCTGTCTGGCTGTCTGTCTACGTACTTACCTATCTATCCATTCATCTATCTATCTCTTATACAAATTAATTTTTTATACCAGTTCTGTCATGTAGCCTAGGAAGGCCTTGAACTCTATTCTGCTGCCTTAGCCCCCTGAGTTTTGAGAATAGGGATATGTAGCACTACATCTAGCATTTTGAAACTATATTGAACTTTTCCTTGTACCTGCTCTCCTCTCCTCATAGAATTTGATATTAAAATGTGTAGGTCCTTTTTAAAAAAATGTTACTCACATATGCTTTTTCATTCTCACTGATTTTCTTTCAGGGCAAATCTGGTCCAAGAGACAGGCACTACATAAGGAACCACACATTCAAATATGTAATTGCCACTTGTGCTAAGTACCATGGAGGAAATAGACTGGGGCTGTTTTATAGCATTATGAGATGGCAAAGGGCCTGATCTATAGAGGGTAATAAAAAAACTTCATTGAGAAGATTACATTTAAGTTGAGAAGAATGAGAGAAAGCCAGCGATCGAAAGAAGACCATAATGAGTTGTAATGAGTTGAAGGGGAAAAAACATGAAAAGATTTTGGGATGGGAAAGAAACTGGTATCAATTATGTTCTGTTCAATGAACTGAGCAAAGTGATTTTAGCCTAAAGACAGTGGACAGTGGGAAGGTAACCTGAGAAGAGATTGGAGCAGGAACAGGTATGAGCTGTGTATGAGTTGTACACTATGGCAAAGGATTTGGATATTATTCTTTTCTTTTTTCTTTGTTCTGGTATTGGGGTTTGAACTGAGGGACTCAAGTTCTTAGTTGGATTTTTTCACTCAAGGCTGGTGTTCTTGTCTGCTGAGATAGCTTTGAACTTTGATCCTCAGATCTCAGACCTCCTAGGATTAAGGCATGAGTTTGGAGTGAGTATGTGTGTGTGTGTGTGTGTGTGTGTGTGTGTGTGTGTGTGTGTGTGTGTGTGTATGCGTGTGCGTGCGTGCATGCGCCAGTCCTGAGGCTTGAACTCAGGGCCTGGGCACTGTCCCTGAGCTTTTTTGTTGAAAGCTAATGCCCTACCACTTGAGCCACAGCTCCACTTCTGTTGATGGCTCATTGAAAATAAGTCTCATAGACTTTCCTGCCCAGGCTGGCTTTGAATTGTGATCCTCACATCTCAGCCTCCTGAGTAGCTAGGATTATAGGTGTGGGCCACCAACACTGGGCTTAGAAATTATTTTTTTCTAGTGTAAAACCACCAGGGGATTTTTATGAAGAGAATAGTATAATGCAAGAAGCAATGGTAAGAGAATGGGGAGGTATGGCTCAAATGGTAAAGCACCAGTCTTGAATGAAAAAGCGGAGAGTAAGTGGTCTTGAGTTCAAGCTCTAGTACCTGTGTGTGTGTGTGTGTGTGTGTGTGTGTGTGTGCTAGTACGGGGGCTTGAATTATGGTAAACAAGAGAAATTCTTGAGCATAGTTAAAGACACATTAGTTATGAACAACAAAACAATTATATTAGTGCTAAAACTGAGAATAGGATAAATCTAAAATACTCAATACAGGGCTGGGAAGGTGGCTCAGTGGTAGAGTGCTTGCCTCGCATGCATGAGGCCCTGGGTTCAATTCCTCAGCACCACATAAGCAGAAAAAGCCAGAAGTGGCGCTGTGGCTCCAGTGGTAGAGCGCTAGCCTTGAGGTGAAGAGCTGAGGGACAGCGCCCAGGCTCAGAGTTCAGGCCCCATGACTGGCAAAATAAATAAATAAATAAATAAATAAATAAATAAAATACTCAATACAGATAATGAGCCAGATGGGAGTGAGAATGATTGGAGATAAAACTTTCTGAGCCCTTTCAAGAAGAGTCTAGATAAACTGATTAATTTTAAATTTTTCTAACAGAAAGTCTGAGCTCTTGGGGTGCTGAAGCTGGAGGCTTGCTTGAGGCCAGGGATTTGAGAACCATCTGGACACAGGGAGACCATAGGGAAATCTCATCCACAAAACCCAACCCAACCCAAACCAAACAAAGCAAAACCTCCAATCTTAAAAAAAACACAACTAAACCTTTATAAGTACTTCAATAAAGCTATTCTCATAGTATCTATCCTGTGGTTATGAGAGAATACTTTAAACTGAATGATTTATATTACATTTATTGAACTTTGATGGCAAAGAATGGGAAGTTCAAGTAGGGTTGGGGCTCTTTGTGCTGCTCTATTATCCTATGGCAGAAGAACAGAAGGGAAAGGGCGGTGGGTGAGAATGAGAGAGCAAGAGGAGAGGGAGGAACAGGATTATGTTTAGCGTTTCTAACAAGCATACTGTAGTAATGAACCCAACCAGTCTAATGATAACCACATGGGCCTCATGACAAATGACCTCTTAAAATCTCACTTTTCAATCCTCGCACTGGAGATTACATTTCCAATATATGAACTCTAGAGGACACTTTCCAATCATAGCAACTCCAAGCTTTTATAAATACATAAGTAAAGTTAAAGAAAGGAATAAATAAAACTAAGTCCAATGAAAACATGCAAAGACTGTGTATGGGGTGGGGGTTAGCATTATAAATAAAAAGCATAATAGAATTGTAGGAACAAGTCCACTATGTTAGTAATTTCAGTATATAAGTAGACTAAATTTGTGAGTTAAAGTCAGAGCTTCTCAGATTATATTCTATATATATATATATATTCTCTCTCTATATATATCCTATATATATATATATATAATCTATATATATTTTTTTTAATTTTAATTTTTTCTGTTAGTCGTGGGGCTTGAACTGGGCCTGGTCATTGTCATTGAGCAGCTCAGCTCAAGGTGAGTGCTCTACCACTTGAGCCACAGCACCACTTCTGGTTTTCTGGTGGTTTATTGGAGATAAAAGTCTCACGGCCTTTCCTGCCCGGGCTGGGTTTGAACCGCAATCCTCAGATCTCAGCCTCCTGGGTAGCTAGGATTGCAACCACCGGTGCCTGGCAGCTATATACTTTTAACCATAAACATAGCTAAAACATAAAGAAAGGAAGTAAATGGAAAAGTACATGGTGGGCAAATGTTATCCAAAAGAATATTAGCATAGACATGGTAAAGCCAGACAAATGAAGTTTTAATATAAATTTTTTTTTTTAGGAATGGTGTGTGTGTGTGTGTGTGTGTGTGTGTGTGTGTGTGTGTGTGTGTGTGTGTGTGTGTGTGTGTGTGTGTGTGTGTGTGTGTGTGTATCCAGTACTGGGTTTCAAATTCAGGGCCTGGACGCTGTCTCCTAGCTTTTTTACTCAAGATTGGCATTCTACCACTTGAGCCACATATCCATTTCTGGCTTTTGCTGGTTATTGAAGCTAAGAATCTCACAGACTTTCCTATCTGGGCTGGCTTTGAACTGTGATCCTCAAATCTCAGCCTCCTGAGTAGTTAGGAATATGGTTGCTAGCCACTGGTGCCTTGCTGACTTTTATTTAAAAGAAATAATAAAGGAGGGCTGGGAAGGTGGCTCAGTGGTAGAGTGCTTGCCTTGCATGCATGAGGCCCTGGGTTTGATTCTTTAGCACCACATACACAGAAAAAGCCAGAATGGGCGCTGTGGCTCATGTAGTAGAGTGCTCACCTTGAGCTGAAGAGCTCAGGGACAGTGCCCAGGTACAGAGTTCAGGCCCCACAACTGACAAGAAAGAAAGAAAGAAAGAAAGAAAGGAAGAAAGAAAGAAAGAAAGAAAGAAAGAAAGAAAGAAAGAAAGAAAGAAAAAAGAAAAGAAAAGGAAAGGAAAAGAAATAATAAAGGAATAAGTCACCAAAAAACGTATAACTTGACATACCCCTTTAGTATGTAAAACAAAATGTTACCAACTTACTTGTAAAAAATTAACAAAGCGAGTTATAGTGAGAGATCTTTCTTTACTTTGCTTCCGAAATGAAAAGAGTGCCAAAACAGTAATCAAAACACAGAAGACATGAAAAAACAGTTAATGAGCTTGGTTACAGCCACAATTCCTTACCTAATAGACGATGTGTGTTCCTCTTATGTAGACATGGAAAATGTACAAAACATGGCTACAATGCCAGTCTCCCAAAATATCAGGAATTGAGATCAGATTCCTTTAAAATATTATAATAAAGTTATGAAACAACAACAGAAACCCTAAACCCCACAATAGAATGACTTTCAGTTTATGCCTTAATCAACTGGCTGGATGGCATGTGTGTCACTTACTGAGATGGGAAAGAATGAAGGAAGGAAGGGTTCTAAGCTGTATAGAAATGGAGTCAGAGGAAGTAAGGATGAATCAGTTCAGAGATCTCAGGCCAACCAACACCAAGTGAAATTGGGTGAAATACAACAGGCTCACCAGCCATGTGTATCTGCTGGGACCACACTTCTCTCAGGCAATTTTTTGTCTATTTTGGGTTCTTGAAAGTCTGATTTTGAAAAATCATGAATTAAGTAAGTTAATACTGCCTATGATTGGATATGCTTCCACCTAGTGGTGCATTTTCAAATAGCAAGCGATTTATCAGAAGATCCTTGGACACTTTTTTTTTGAAGGGTTATAAAAACATTTGTTGTTGTTGTTGTTTAGAATATTTTCATTACTATCCCAACACTAATGTATTTTACATGTCCCCAAACACCATACTGTCTTTGGTTCTTTAAAAACAGGAGAATCTTAGTGCACAAAAATTATACAAATAGGGGCTGGGAAGGTGGCTCAGTGGTAGAGCGCTTGCCTTGCATGCATGAGGCCCTGGGCTTGATTCCTCAGCACTACATAAGCAAAAAGAAAAAAGCGGGAAGTGGTGCTGTGGCTCAAGTGGTAGAGCACTAGCCTTGAGCTGAAGAGCTGAGGGACAGTGCCCAGGCCCAGAGTTCAGGCCCCATGACCGAACCCCCCCCCCCAAAAAAAATTATACAAATAGCTATTTGTCTTATAAAATGTTTAGTTGATCTAATAATGTACTTTATAGACTTTTTTTTTTTTTTTTTTTTTTTTGTCGGTCGTGGGGCTTGAACTCTGGGCCTGGGCGTTGTCCCTCAGCTCTTCAGCTCAAGGCGAGTGCTCTACCACTTGAGCTACAGCGCCACTTCCTAGACTTTTTTTCCTTCAGTACAGGTTCAATTTTAGTGTCAGATATTGCATTTAGTTGTCTAGTCTCTTTAGTTACCTTAAATTTGGAATATTTTCATAGTGTTTGTCATTTGTTACATTGACTTGTTGTTGTTGTTGTATGGGCTTTTGAATTCAGGGTCTGGGCCTCCAGCCCAGCTTTTTGCTGATTAATTGGAATCAGAGTGACTTTTATGCACAGGCTGGCCTCGAACTTAAATCCTCTGATCTCAGCCTCCTGAATAGCTAGGATCACAGGCATGAGCCAGCAGCACTCTTGACATCAATATTTTTGTTTGTTTGTTTGTTTTGCCAGTCCTGGGGCTTGAACTCTGGGCCTGGACACTATACCTGAGCACCTTTCACTCAAGGCTAGTGTTGTACCACTTGAACTACAGGGCCACTTCCAGCTTTTTCTGTGATTAATTGGAGAGAAGAGTCTCACGGACTTTCCTGCCAGGACTGGCTTTGAACTGTGATCCTCAGATATCAGCCTCCTGAGTAGCTAGGATTACAGGCATGAGCCACCAGCACCCGGTGACATCAATATTTTTTAATATGATTCTCTTACCTTTTTTTTTAAACACACACTTCATCTTCTGTTTGTCTGATGTTTTTTCCTGACGGATGAGTTTATGTGTGAACAGGAATATAGCTTAAGGTGTTGCATGAAGACCATCTGTCTCTCCCAGATGACATTAATTTTGGTTACCCACTTACAGTAATAAGTCTGTGGGGGCCAGACATTTTACGATGATGCAAGTATCCTATACCTCGCCAAAAATTTCCCTCAGATCTATCATGTATAAATTATTCTTTTTTTTTTTTTTTTTTTTTTTTTTAGTTGTGAGGCCTGAACTCTGGGCCTGGGCGCTGTCCCTCAGCTCTTCAGCTCAAGTCTAGCTCTCTACCACTTGAGCCACAGCGCCACTACTGGCTTTTTCTGCTTATGTAGTGCTGAGGAATCGAATCTGGGCCTCATGCATGGAAGGCAAGCACTCTACCACTGAGCCACCTTCCCAGCCCTGTATAAATTATTCTTACTTGATCTAATCTTTACCATAAAGGTTGCAAAATTAATTTCTAGCTCGGGCGCACTGCCCTCCAAAAGTCATTCTCCCAGAGATGCGTTGTAATGATGAGTCTGTCTTCATAGGCATCTTCTTCCATATAGAGGCATTTCTTTATGTATTAATGTTTTATTTAATGACGACACTAGGGCTTGAACTTAGGGTATCCCCTTCTCATTTGTCTTTTTCTCAAAACAGGTGCTTCACCATTTGAATCACTTGTCTACTTCCAGCTTTTTGCTGGTTAATTGGAGATCAAAATCATGGATTTTATGCCCAGGCTGACTTCAAATTTGATCCTCAGATCTCAGCCTCCGGAGTAGCTAGGATTACAAATGTGAGCTACTGGCGCTCATATGTTCATATTTCTAATGATAGCTAACCTTACTGGGGTAAGATGGAATCTCAATATTGTTTTGATTTTATATTTCCTTTATCGCCATGGGTGTTGAACATTCCTTCAGGTGTTTACTGCCCATTCTTGCTTCTTCTTACTTCTTCTGAGAAGTCTCTATTAGCTCCTTTGCCCATTTATTAATTGGATTATTGATTTTACTCATCCACCTTTCAGTTTGGGGAATGTATATTTTATTTTTTGTTATGGAGTATACTATGACAGGTACATTCAAACAATTTACTGTATCAAATCAGGGTAATTAGCGTTTCCATCTTCTCAAATACTTATTATTTCCTCCTCCTCCTCCTCCTTCTCCTTCTCTTCCCTTCTTCTTTGTGCTTGTCATGGGGCTTGAAGTCAGGCTTTGGAGCTGTCCATGAGCTCTTTTGCTCAAGGCTAGCTCTCTACCACTTTGTTGCCACAGTTCCTTTTATTGTTTTTGAGTGGTTAATTGGAGATAAGAGTCTCACAGGGACTTCTCTGTCTGGGCTGGCTTCAAACATTGATCCTTAGATCTCAGCCTCCTGAGTGGCTAAGATTACAGGCATGAGCTACCGTGGCACCCTGCTTATTTAGTATTTCTATGTATTGGGAACCTGTGGATTCTTGTAGTCATTTCTATTTTCCTTAGAATTTTTTGACTATTTTTATCCCAAGTTTAAGAGATTTTAAAAGTTGATGCATATTATGAGCACTGCATCTTAGTTTCACATGTCTTTTGACTTTTTATGGTGTTTTGTGATACAATATTTAAAAAAATTTATAGTCAAACTAAACTTACTTTTTTGTTATATTTCTTGCTTTTATATTTCAAATTGCAGTGGCAAAGTCTTTCCTCACAAAAAAGGTAAGGAAGAACTCATCCAAATCTTTTTCTAGTGTAATTTATTAAATTTTTTTGCATTAAAAAATTTTTTTTTCAGATAAGGGGTAGGTTTATTCAGTAGACCTGCTTGGACCAGGCAAGGGTGGCACTCCACGTGGCTGGGAAAGGCCTGGGAATGAGAGCTGGGAAGAGAGGAAAGAGAGAGAAAAGAGCAGAGAGAGGGGTAAGAACAGTAGCACTCACGTGGTATTCAGGTAAGGGGTAGACCTGCTGGGACCAGGCAAGGTTGGAAGGGGTAGACCTGCTGGGACCAGGCAAGGTTGGCACTCCACGTGGCTGGGAAAGAGAGAGCGCAAGAGAGCAAGAAAAGAGCAGCAAGAGCTAGAAACGAACAGAGAGAGAAAAAAGTTGCATAAAAATTTTTGATTCATTTAAAATTTATTCTTGTACATGATATGAGGAATGAGTCTCTTTTTCCCCCTCAAATGGCTCAATGACCTTTTTATAAAGCATAAAAGGTAATTCTCTGAAATGTTTATAATAAATGGTTTTAGATTCTTGGATATAAATATCTTCAGTTTACTTGTTTCATTTTCTATTTTCTTCTTTTATTTGTTTTTAAACTTTGTTTTCAGGGAAAAAATTATACATTGTATTTATAAAGTGCTTTGTTAAATGATACCTTTGTACAACTACTTAAAGATAATAAAAAATTTTAAATAATAAAAGAAAATAGCTGGAAGGGGACTCAGGGAAGACAAAAGGAGAGCGTGATGGGGTGAGTATAAACAAAGAACTTTATATGCATGTATTGAAAATAGAATAATGAAACCCATTAAAATTGGCTAAAATGAAATGGAAACAAGAGGGTTTTTTCTTTGTTTTTGTTTCCTTTTAATCTTGTTAGTTCATTTATGTGTCTTTGGGAAGGTGGGGGGGGCACAGAATGGAGGGATAAAGGAACAAGGCAGTGGTGCTCACTAGACACTGTGCTGAAAATGAACTATACTATGTGTGTGGGGGAACCGGAAGGAAAAACTGGGAGGGAACTAGGGAAAGGATGACATTGTCAGAAAAGAAATGTACTCTTTATCTGACTTATGTAACTATAACTCTTCTGTACATCACCTTTGTAATAACAATAAAAATAAAGAAAGTACTTAAAATGAGGGAGCAAAAAAAGCAACAGAGGTGAATTTGATCAAACTACATTACATGCATGTGTAGAAAATCACAACAAAACCCCAATGTATAGTTAGAATATGTTACAACAACAACAAAAACAAAGAAATAGCTGTGGCAAGCACTGGCATTTTAAAATCATTAACATTAATGAGACCCATTAATTTTGCTTTCCTCCTCAGAGCTGATGGCACCTCCAGGGCTTACAGGGCAGTTAAGAGCTTCATTTATATCTTTATGTGTTACTTCTGTTTTCAGAAATGTGAATATTTTCTCCTCAATTAGATGGTAAACATCTTAAAACAAAAACTACTGGTTAAACGAAGGGACCACACATCTTGGAAGTGGACCTATACTTCCAAGTGATGTTTTCTGATTTTTATTTGAGTATATATTAAGATTATTTTTACACAACACTGAATAGTTCATTGATTCTAACAGTATTGTGTATAAATTAGATGCTTATTAGTTGATTTAGATATTCCAGCCTAAGACAAAATGGATATTGACTGTAAACAAGTTTTGTACAGATTCCAGTCATTATAGGGAAATTATACATTAATCAACATAATTTTACAAATGAGAATATGGAGATCTACAAAGTGGTAGAAGCCAGGCACCAGTGGCTTGTACCTGTAATCCTAGACACTCGGTAAGCTGAGATCTGAAGGCTGAGGTGCAAAGCCAGCCTAGCCAGTCAAAACCTGAGACTCTTATCTCTAGTTAACCAGCCAAAAGCCACAAGGTGGAGTGTGGTTCAAGTGGTAGAGTGCCAGCTATGAGAAAAAACTATGAGAGTGTGGGGCCCTGAGTTCAAGCCCCAATATGGGCACAAAAAAGTGAGAGAAGTAGTTTAAATAGCTTTAAATTTTGATTCCTAACTGGCTACAAAAGAAATTTAAATTTGCTTATAGTTTGCTTTATAAAAAATGCATCTTAGAAAAATTTGTGTAATAATTTTTAATTAGTTGTATAATAATTTCAAAGCTGGCTAATTGATGATTAATAAAATATAAGTGCATGTATTCGTGCATAAAACTTCAAATGCATACACACAGTCTACCACCAGAAATAGACTGCTTCTTCCCCTCCTACAAATCTAACTCAAAGTTTATGTTTAGTTTATACCTTTTCTCCAAGATTTTCACTGCTATGTCTTCAAAGATGATATTACCTAGGAAGAATTTTAGGGAGGTAGACTTGCAGTGTGATTTATCCAGGAACCTGTCCTCCTTCTGGAATACCACCTTGCGGTTATCTTCACCTCAAGTCTTCTTGGTGAATTCCAGTTCATTTGGAAACCTTAATTCATCATTACCTCTTCCTTTGTGATATATTTCTGGATGAAATTAATAAGTGCTTAGCATTAGTGCATCTGGTTCTTGTTCATGTCTCTTACATTGCTTTTACATGTTTATACCTATGTTTCCTCTACCTGTTTACTTGTTGGTTACAGAGCCACATCCTCAGGATAAACTTGCTTAGTTGACCTGGTAGTGGTAGAAAAATTCCGGAGATCCAGGAACCTGGTAGGAAATGTTAGAAGTTGGTGATACACTAAATCCTTGTAGCTCCCTGGGAAGTGGAGTTTCTCATCTTTCTACTCTGTGAAAATTCTAAATGGGAGACAATATGGGTTTTCTAGAATTCTTGAGACTTCATTACATAGATAAGATTATACTAATAATTCATAGAACTTAAGAAATTATTACACACAGGATTAATATCAATTCATGAACTAGCTAAGTGCTGGATTTGAAGCTTGCTTGGGCAGAAGAGTCTAAAAGACTTCATCCTCACAATGGCCACCAAAAATCTGGGTTGGAGGCATGGTTCAAGTCATAGAAAGCCAACCAGAGAAGCAAATCAAGGAAGTGTGAGTTTGAGTTAAGAAAAAGAAAAGTATGGACTCACTGGACATGGTGGTACATACCTATAATTCCAGCATTTGAGAGACTAGGAGGATAGAGATTGTGAGGGCACCTTGGGCAACATGGGGAGACCCTGTCTCAAAGAAAATAAAACTCATCAACTCTGTTACTGGAAATAGCCTTAAACTGTTGGATTGATTCTATAAATAAAACAATTTATTGTTTCTTATATTGTAACTTTGTACAACTACCTCTCCTGATTTTAAGTTTAAAATCTTTTCATAAGAGGGCTCACTCTTTCATCAACCCTACTACTCAAGCTCAAAGTAAATATTCAAATACTTGATTGATAGTATCTAAGTCACAAAGTATTGTGACAGCCTTTTTAAATTTCAGACACCATATAAGCTCTGAGTCAAAAATAATCTCCACCTTTAAGAAGACTGTAATCTAGCAAAGTCATAGTGAAAGCTTCCTGTATAGAAACTTCCCTGTGTACAAGAGTATATAGAAATTACTCATAGGCAATTATGTAAATTTCCTGGGAAACATTTATGTCACTATCTACATAAAGGTCTTGAACAAAAATAAGGTTTAAGGAATGACATAATATTTATTATTGTTATTGTTGTTGTGGTAGAATTTTACTCAGGGCCTTGTGCAGACGAGCAAGCATTCTACCACTGAACTATACCTCAGTCCCAATTATTATAATTATTATTCTTATTTAGCATTATTCATTTAACACAGACTTTTGAGTACTTATGAGGTTCCAGGCACTCTTCCAGCCTCTGAGAATACAGTACTGAACAAAACTACAAACATATCTTCTCTCTCTTTTTTTTTTTTTGCTAGTCCTGGGGCTTGAACTCAGGTGTGGGAACTGTCTCTGAGCTTCTTTGGCTCAAGGCTAGCACTCTACCACTTGAGCCACAGCACCACTTCTGGCTTTTTCTGTTTATGTGGTACTAAGGAATCAAACCCAGGACTTCATGCATGCTAGGCACTCTGCCACTAAGCCACATTCTCAACCCCAAAAGTCTCTTTTCAACTGAGGTTTACATTGTAGTGGGAAAAGCAGATACTATGAATATGAAGACTGTAAGGTAAATTAAGTAAGGAGGTTTCATTAGATAGGCCACGAAGAGAGCACCACGAGCTATTCAGGCAGGAAAAGAAGTTTATTTACTGAACTTGTGGCCTCCGCTGTACATGGAGGAGAGGCATAGCCGAAAAGGGGAGACTCACCCCCAGGCCAGGGACAGGGAAGAGGTGTAGTCAGGTGGGGGAAAGGTGTGGCCACATTAGATCTGGATATGTCCTAAGGGCCTGGGACCTGCCTATGGAAGGCCATAGGGCCCAAGATATAACCTAGCAGGAGGGTGAGGTAACTGCTTCTAAGTGTGCCAGTTACCTAGGTAACAGATACTGGTTGGAAACTTAGCCAAGAGTTAGGGAGCTGTATGCACAGGACCTGCTTGGCTCAGGGAGACCTTACAAAGACAAGTAACAGTGAGAATTGCCATACTGAAGATAACATATGCTAGAGATTGATTTGGGGACCACTTGTTAGGTGGAAAGCCATATAAAATCTCCCTGAGGAAATGTAATTCAAACTGATACCTAACAAACAGAAGGATTAAGTAATGAAAAAGATCTGGGGAGAAAATGTGTTAGGCATAGCAAATGGCAAATGAAAAGGTCTTGAGGCTGGTGCAAACTTGATGTGTTCTTTAAACACTAGGTGTTTAATCAACTAGGTATATGTGGCCATAATTGGATTAAAGTAGTAAGAAAGTGGCAAGAGCTAGGGTTTGGAAAGTAAGTAGAGAAGTGGCGCTGTAGCTCAAGTGGTAGAGCGCTCGCCTTGAGTTGAAGAGCTGAGGGAAAACGCCCAGGCCCAGAGTTCAAGCCCCACACCCGACAAAAAAAAAACAACAAAAAGTGTATAGAGCACTGAAAAGTAAGTAGAGGCCAAGTAATGTAAGAACTTGTAGGTCAGGTAAAGAATTTTTATTTTATTCTAAATGTAATAGCAAATCTTTTTTTGGTATATATTTTTATTGTAAAAATACTGTACAAAAGGGTTACAGTGACATGACTAGGGTAATAAGTACATTTCTTATCAAGCATTGTACCTTCTCCTTTGTTTTTCCCTACCATCTCTTCCCTTCCAACCTTCCCAACTTCTCCCCCTCCCCTACCTAAATTGTATAGCTCCTTTTCAACATAGTGTCTTGTACGTCTCACTGTTACAATGGGTCAACCTGTATCCTTATTTAAGCATTTTGTAATAGCAAATCTTGGAGAAATTTTTTTAAAAAACAAACCAAAAAAAACCTCTTGTGTAGAGAGAATATGCTAAGAGGAGGTATGACAATGCTAGGCAGAAAAGATGATAACTTATCTAAATAATGGTAGCATTACAAAATGCCTTGCAGTTTGAAGGTAGAGTTGATTAGGTTAGGTTTAGATGTGGGTGATTAGGGACAGAGGGGATTTTATGTCTTGTAGCATTTTTGGCAGCAGAGTAGTGCAATTGACTGAACTGGGAAGGAATAGGTTTGGAGATGGGATTGGAAATCCAGGCCCTATTTTGTGAATGTTAAATTGGAGTTGCCTGTTAGGCTCCCAAGGGGAGATGTTAGGTAGGCAATAGGATATATGCTCTTAGAGTTCACAGAGGGGTTTAGGTCTTGATGTATCAGTGTGGAAGTCATTAGGTCTTATGGATTTACAGCATGAGAGTGGATGAGATTACCTAAAGAGTGAAGCTGGATGGAGAAAAGAAGGGCTTCTGTACTGAGGCCCGAGGAATACAAAAAACCTGAGGTTGACCTGACAATTACCCAGAAGAGAAGATTTTAAAAGAGTGGCCAGTGAGATAAGATAAAAATCAGAACCATGTGATGTAACAGAAAACAAAAAAAGAAATCGTTTGAAGAAAGGAGTAATGAACTATGCCAAATACAGTTGAGCGATGGAGGAAGGTAAGGATAGGGACCACTGCTGAATTTAGAAACCAGAAAGTTTTTGGTGCCCTTCACTATGCAGTAAGCCCAGTGGGAGTGGGCTGAGAGAACAGTGGTGGTAGAGACAAGACAACTGATTCAGGAAGTGTTGCTATGAAAGCAGTCAGGATAATGGGACAGTGGTTGGAGGAGATAATGGAGCAAGGGAGTATTTTCAGTGGATATTTACACAGGTTTACCTACTGATGGGAATGAGTCATCAGACAGGAAAAATTGATGATGTAACAAAAGAAAGAGATCATCAAGCAAATAAATCCTTAGAAAAGCTAGAAAGGTGAGCTTTGGAACACATCTGATAGTTTTCTTTCTTCTATCATATCCTATTAAGTTCTTCAAAACAACACATTACCATTATATGTAAGATGCATAAATGAGAGCTGAGGGGGTAGGGTGGTTCAAATTACAGAGAGACTGCTTTACAAGCCAGAGGCTCTGGGTTCAAGCCCTAGTACTGTACAAAAGGCTGGCAGTTATGCTAGTAGTTCCTGAGAATGTCAGCTGTGGCTGTGAGCCAGTGGCACTGATTTTCTTCCATTTGCCTTTCTGCATGGATGGTTGGATTTCCTTACCACATGATGATCTCAGGAGAGGAGAGGACTCTTTACATATCAGTCAGCTGTTTGTTTTTTAATTTTTTGTTTTGTTTTGTTGTCGGTCGTGGGGCTTGAACTCTGAGCCTGAGTGCTGTCCCTTAGCTTTTCAGCTCAAGGTGAGCACTACCACTTGAGCTACAGCGCCACTTCCTGGTTTTTAATTTTTTAAATTGTTATTATAAAATTGATACAGAGGGCTGGGAAGTTGGCTCAGCGGTAGAGTGCTTGCCTTGCATGCATGAGACCCTGGGTTAGATTCCTCAGCACTACATAAACAGAAAAAGCCAGAAGTAGTGCTCTGGCCCAAGTGGTAGGGTGCTATCCTTGAGCTGAATTGCTGAGGGACAGCGCCCAGGCCCAGAGTTCAGGCCCCACGACGAACAACAACAAAAGTGATATACAGAGGAGTTACAGTTACATGTTAGGTAATGAGTACATGTTTGAAGGATATTTACTATTAGTTTAGGAACAGCTTTGGGAGCCAAATTCATCTACCAATGTGATCAATAACTGGCAAGCCATAACCATATTTTTTTCTTTTTTTATTGTGAAAATACTGTACAGAGGGTTTACAATTACATGGGCAAGATAATAAGTACATTTCTTATCAAGCATTGTAGCCTCCTCCTTTGTATCCCCTTCCCATCCCTTCCCATCCTTCCCCCGCCCCCCCCCCCACCCCATATCCATATTTTGTCTTGCTATTTTTTTTTTTTTTATTTTTGACAGTGCTGGAGTTTTGAACTCAGGACCTTAAGCCTACTAGGCAGGCACTCTACCACTAAGTCACACCTCCCAAACCCTGTCAGATAAGAATTGTTAACAGCAACAGCTGTGATTTTTCTTAGACTTAGAAAATAGAAGTTTCATTTCCCCTTTAGGGACTTGAGTGTTTTTTCTTTATAGAAAATTGCCATCTGTCACTAAAACACCTATTTCATGTCCACATGGAAGATTTATCCCTGGTGTAGGAGTAAAAAGTCCCATTTGCCTCCAGTAGTAGTGATCACATTTTTCTCATGCATAGTCAAAAAAAAAAAAAAAAGCTGGACTCCAGTCACACCTGTAATCTTAGCTACTCAGGAGGCTGAGACCTGGAAGATTGCATTTGAAGCCAGAAAAGTCAGAGATCCCATCTCCAAAATAACCAGCAAAAAACTAGGCTTAAAATGTGGCTCAAATGGTAGAGCACCAGCAGTGAGCAAGTAAGCCTTGCAAGCTTGAGACCCTAACTTCAAGTCCTGGTATTGGCAAGAACAAGAGGAGGAAGAAAAAGAGAAGGAAAGAGAAGGAAAAGGGTTGATGTTCTCAGGGGAAATGAAGAACATTTTTTTCTGATTCCTGGATGTAAATACGATCAATGTGAAATTATACTTAAAACTTGTGTTCCTGGGAGAATGGAGATAAGGAGATTTAGAAAAACAGCATGTTAAGAGAAAGGAATGATGAGGTCAGATAAATGAAAGCTGATAGATTAAAAAAAGAGAGTTTTGGAAAAGCTACATTTATGGGAAAAAGCCACTTGATCTATAGAAACACGATAGTTTTCCATGCCAGAAAAGTTAACATGTATGTTTTCAGTAAATTCTGTTTCCTCTTAGACTTACATCATAGAATGAAACACTACACAATACCTGAAATTGAGCACAAATTCCACTGGTGGGGAGTAGGGGGAATGTATTTTTGGTGAGGAAGTGCTTGGTAGGGAAATCAGTCCATGTGATACTATAAACATACTATTAATCACTCCTTACCTCTACTGAAAATTTATTATTCCAAGTTGGAAAACTTTATCTTCGCTAGGGTTTCTGCTTTTAGAGCATTTTCCCCTCATGACTTCCCCTTTTCAGACCATGGGAATTTTTCTTGCTATCTGAGGCCTCCCTGCAGGGCTGCCCAATAAAACTTTCTACAGTGATGAAGTCTTCCATATTTTTCACTCTTCACAGTAGGCGCCAGTCACAGAGGATAACTGAGCACTTGAAATATAGTGAGTGGAAATGAGAAACAGAATTTTACTATTTGAAGTTTTATAGTTGGTTTTAATTACTTACAACTAAAATATAAATCAACACTTGTGGATTGCCGGGCACCCCTGGCTCACATCTATAAACTTAGCTACTCAAGAGTCTGAGATCTGAGAATCAAGGTTCAAAGACAGTCTAGTCAGACAAATCTGAGAGACTTATATCTCCAACTAACCAGCAAAAGGTTTGGCTAGAGGGGAACCAAATTGGTAGAACACTAGCTATGAGCAAAAAAGCTGGGCAAGAACTTGAGGCCCTAGTACCAACTCCTACTCCCCCACCCCCAAAAGAGAGCATCCATAGTCATTTGATATAAAAGAAAACTCTGATCTCTCTGCTATGTGTGTGTGTGTGTGTGTGTGTGTGTGTGTGTGTGTGTGTGTGTGTGTGTCTGTCTGTCTGTCTGTCTGTCTGTCTGTCTGTGTGAAAGGGAGGAATTTAAATATTTTGGAAAGGAAATAAGATCTGGTTATTAACAAGAAATCATTTGCCACATAATACTTCCAAATCAGAAAAAAGGCAAAATGGCTTTAGTAGCAATAAGACTTTTTTAAAAAGGAATTTTCTATATGCAAAACTTTATATGAAGTAGCTTATGTAATCTTCAGAAGATAGCTGTGTAGTGTAAATACTATTATTTTCCAAGTGACATAGAGGACAACAGGAGGAACTTACTCAAGGTCATATAGCTAATACGTAGCAGAGTAAGCATTTAAACCCAGGCAATCTGACTTCAGAGCCTACCTTCTAAAACATAATGTTGTATTGCTTTCTGTTTGATTGTGTCCATATGGTGACAAAAGCTTAGTGACCTCAAATGTCTGCCTCAGGCTTTTGTCTAAATTTAAACTCTGTAAGCCAGTGTCTCCTAGAGGGCTAGGCCTCTTTCCAGTGGTGGAGGTGGGTGGCAAGTGTGGGGGTCAATATTCAGGATAATACAAGAGGAAAATCTGCACAGGATTTCTTTTCTCTAACTAGGATTTTCGGTCTCCTAATAAGAAAGGGAAAATAAAAGCTTTCCTTTAATAAAACAAAACCCAAAGCAATCATTCTTCTCCTACTCTCTAAGTCTTTGGACTAGTAAGAAAGCTGAATGAAAGCTTAGAGATACTGGAATCCTACTGTGAATTAGCTTTCTCTTTCCTTTCCTCTCATCTCTATCAAGCATTTAGATAGTCCACAGTAGACATTCTTTTTTACTTTCTTTTTTAATTATCTCATCTAAGGATATCTTATCTCTTTGATGATTGCCAACTCCCACCCCCAGACTCTATCTGCCCTTTCCTTTCCTGATCTCTGCCCAAGAACATTGACCTTCTCTGAGTTACATGGATTTTCTCAACTTCTGGTTTCAATGGGCTTAGCAGAATTTGACATGAAAGTAAAGGAAGAAAAAGAGATTGGGGCGTATTGTCCTTCCACATCCTCCTACTTTCATACCAGGAGCTTGAGCAGCTAAACCAGCACCTTTGAAGCACTTACTAGGATCCCATGACACTTTCTTCACCTGCCCCTGAATATTTGGAGAAGGGGAAGTTTCACTTCTCTTGCTAACCCTGGGTATCTGCATACTCTGTCCACTATCTTGTAAATCAGCCTTTGACTAAATTATTTTCAGTAAACTATTTTGAGTAGAATGCCATTTCCTGCTTAGGACTCTGCTCCTCATTAAACAGGACAGGCATAGAAGAGGATTCAACTTCCATATATACATTTAAATAGGTAGGCTGTTCCCCAAATTGGAATATGAGATTTCATCACTTAAGGACAGTGTCAGACATTGTACTCTGTTATATACATCTGAGATTGTGCATCAGTCTTTATTGTGGCTTGAATGAAATTTCCTTTGCCTCAATATTCTGATTATCAAACAACCTTGCAAGTACTGAATTGATTGCCTGGTAGGTAACTTGATCCAGAGAAAGGGATATCTTGGAGAGTAACCACCAACATTTCAGATACTGGAAAAGAATACTCTTACATCCATCCAGTGGATTTTTTTTTTTTTTTTTTTTGCCAGTCCTGAGGCTTGAACTCAGAACCTGGGTGCTGTCCCTGAGCTCTTTTGCTGAAGGCTAGTGTTTTGGAACTTGAGCCACAGCTCCACTTCTGCTTTTTTAATGGTTAATTGGAGATAAGAACCTCACTGATTTTCCTGCCTGGGCTGACTTTGAGCCATGATTGTCAGATCTCAGCTTTCTGAGTAGCTAAGGTTATAGACTTACACAACCAGCTCCCAGCCTATTATGATTTTTGTTTGTTTTGCAGTATTAGGGGTTGAACCCAGGGCCTCTTGCATGCTAAGCAAGTGCCTCTTTAGCCAATCCTCAAGTCCTTTTGTCTATATTTTTTGTTTGTTTCTGAGATAAGTTCTCAATAACTTCCTCTGGGCTTAGCTTTGAACTTGTAATTCTCTTGACTCTGCTTCTAAACTAGTTGGCATTACAAGACAAATGTGTTCAACCTTGAATGTTTATTTACTTATGTATTTTTGCTTATTGATTTGGCACTGTGTTAAAGTGAAAATTTCTGCCACCCAGATCAATAGACTGACTAATCTATATCCATTCCCTGATACTGTATCTACACTCTTTTTCTTCCTTTTATAATAGAGTCATTCTTTCCTGTCAAACACAAGCTCCTTTCTTGGTGCTCTTGTACTCATTGCTCTTGTTTTTGGAAGGATTTTCATTCTTAATTATTTCCTTTCTTCTACATCCATTTCTTCCTTCCTACTGGGGACATTCCCATTACCTAAGCACATTCCTATTTCAGAAAATTTCCTCCTTTGACAACTCCCCACACCCACCTAGTGATTCCTTCCTCTATTCTGCATAGCAAAAACCTTTTGTAAAAGTTTATTGTACTGATTGTCACCCGTGCCTTACCTCTCATCGATGCCATTCTGGCTGCCTTCCAGGAAGTCATCATTCCACTGAAATAGCTTCAGCCAAGGTCATCAGTGACCTCCATGTTGCTGAATTCTATTGCAGTCTCTTAAAAGCATTGGACACAGTTGACTAGTCCCTTTTAAAAGCACTTTCTACTCTTGGCTTGCATGGCACCATTCTCTCAGTCTTTTTGTCCAACTCCTTCTCTATTCAACCTCTTTGTGTGTGTGTGTGTGTGTGTGTGTGTGTGTGTGTGTGTGTGTGTGTGTGTGTGTGTGTGTGTGTGTGTGTGTGTGGTGTACTGGGGCTTGAACTCGTGTCTTAGCTTTTTTCACTCAAGGTTGCTGCTCTCTCATTGGAGCCAAAGCTCCACTTCCAGCTTTTTGGTGGTTAATCGGAGACTCCTGGACTTTCCTGCCTGGGTTGGCCATGAACTGTGATCTCAGCCTCCTGAGAAACCACAAAGACAGATAAAAGCCATCAGCACCTAACTTCAACTTCTTGAGGTTGGCTAAGTTCTAGACTTCTATCATCCATATGTGGCTAAGAGCACTTGAAATGTGGCTAGTGTAAAATGAAAGTAGAAATACACTGGATTTCAAAGGCTAAGTATGAAAGAAAATAAAAACTATCTTACAAATAACTTTATATGAGGACATGTTGACATACTATTTCAGATATTTACATTTTATAAACTAGGAAATTTAACATTACCAATGTAGCTCACATGTGTGGCTCATTCATATTGCCACTGGACAGAGATGTTCTACACCTTTATCTCTTTCAGCCCTACCATCTATATTGGCTCCCAAATTTAGATATCTAACTCTGACCTCTCATTTGAACTTCAGACTTAACCTATACCCCTGGTACTTGAATTTCTTTTCATTTTTTTGCCAGTCCTGGGGCTTGAACTCAGGGCCTGGGCGCTGTCCCTGAGACTCTTTGTACTCAACCACTTGAGCCACAGCCCTACTTCTGCTTTTTCTGAATGGTTTATTGGAGATAAAAGTCTCATGGACTTTCCTTCTTGGGCTGGCTTCAAACTGAGATCCTTAGATCTCAGCCTCCTGAGTAGCTAGGATTACAGGAATAAACTACTGGCTCCTGGCTTGAATTTCTATTTATCAAGCATGTCATACATTCTCAAGTATGTCAGTATTAGTATGTACTAAATAAAATGCTCTCATTTCTTCCAGCTCTATTATGTTACTTGCTACTCTGCCCTCTCAATCATTGGTGCCATCATCTATCCAATTGCTTAAGATAAAAATGTGAGTCATTCCTGATTATTCTATTTTCTTCACCCTCATCAGTTTATCTCCCAGTAAATCTTGTTAAATCTATCTTCAAATTATATCCTGAGTTTCATCAATTTTTCTTCACCTGCACAGCTACTTAAATCTAAACTTTGGTGACCTATCACCTAGACTGTGGCAACAGCTGGATGTTTTGATTCTTACAGTGTCTGTTCCCTATTTCAGACTGACTTCTTGTGGATATATGCTGGATTATGTCATCCTTCTATTTAAATACTCTTGTGACCATTCCTCTGGTACTTAGAATAAATCAAAATTTACCCTAGATTGAAAAGCATACCCCTCTCCTTTTTGCTATCATTCTCTGGTCTCACCGCCCTTCCTTTCATGTGCCCAGTAGGTCAAGTTTATTATTGCTTCAGGCCCTTGCTATGGTATGCTCTACTCCTCGAGTTACAGATGGTTGACTCCTCTCTGTGATTTAGCTCAAACATTGTCTCCTTGTAGAAATTATCTTTCCTCTCTCCTTCTCTTTCTTTCTGTTTTTCCTTCCTTCCTTCCTTCCTTCCTTCCTTCCTTTCTTTCTTTCTTTCTTTCTTTCTTTCTTTCTTTCTTTCTTTCTTTCTTTCTTTCTTTCTTTCCTTTTTTCTTTCTTTCCTTCTTTCTATCTTTCTCTTCCTCCCTCCCTCCCTCCCTCCCTCCCTTCCTTCCTTCCTTCCTTCCTTCCTTCCTTTTTGGTGCTGATACTAGGGCTTGAAATCAGAGCCTCACACTCTTGCTTCACCTTTTCTCTCAAGACGGACACTCTATCACTTGAGCCACACCTCCACTTCTAGATTTTTGCTAGTTAATTGGAGATAAGAGTCTCATAGACTTTTCTCCCTGGGCTGGCTTCAAACTTCAATCCTTAGAACTCAGCCTCCTGAGTAGCTAGGATTAAGGTGTGAGCCACCAGTGCCTGGCATATCTTTTCTAGTGACAATTTATCCTAGTAATTTCCTTTCTTCCTTTCTTCCTTCTTCCTCTTGGGCCTGGATCCAGGGCCTTATAGTTTTGTACTCTCATTCAGCATTTTTGTTTATAACTGATACTCTACAAATTGAACCACAACTCCAGTTCCAGAATTTTGCTGATTGATTCAAGATAAGAGTTTCTTGGATTTATCTGCCCATGCTGTCTTTGAACCATCATCCTCAGATTTCAGTCTCCCTGAGTAGCTAGGGTTATAGGTATGAATCACTGGTCATTTTTTAATCATACCCACACCATAGTCTTACTGAAATGTTTTGCTTCATTTATTTATTGTTTTCTTGTTAGTATCTGTCTTTCTTTAAGAGTGTTTTTTCTTTAAGAGTGTTAACACTTCAAGAGTAAAGACCTGCACTTTTATTGTCTTCTACAAAGCTTGATCCATAGTAGGCACTAATTTTTTTGTTGTTGGTACCAGAATTTGAATTCAGGTCCTTACACTTCCCTAACTGGCACTCTGTCACTCAAGCCATACCTCTAGCTGAAGTTTTTGCTGGTTACTTTAAAGATTGTGTCTCTTAGATTTATCTGCCCAGGTTGGCTTAGAAACTTTATTCTCTAGATCTCAGTCTCCTGAGTAGCTAGGATTACAGGTATAAACTACTGAAGCCTGGCTTAAAACTTTTTTCAAAAATAAAATTATGCTTATTTGTGATCCTGAGGATTGAACATCTTAAGTTCTTTATTACTGTGCTACATACATCCTTTACCCTCTAAAGAATTTTTTTTTAATTGGTTGTGGGGCCTGAACTCTGGGCCTGGGCGCTGTCCTTCAGTTCTTCAGCTCAAGACTAGTGTTCTACCACTTGAGCCACAGCACCACTTCTGGCTTTTTCTGCTTATGTGGTGCTGAGGAATCGAACCCAGGGCCTCATGCATGCAAGGCAAGGGCTCTACCACTGAACCACCTTCCCAGCCCCCAAAGGATTTTTTTTTTTGGTCCAGTTGTGGGGCCTGAACTCTGGGCCTGGGCGCTGTCCCTCAGCTCTTCAGCTCAAGGCTAGCACTCTACCACTTGAGCCACAGTGCTACTTCCGGCTTTTTTTTTTCTTTTTGCTTATGTGGTGCTGAGGAATCGAACCCAGGGCCTCAGGCATGCAAGGCAAGCCTGAGCCAACTTCCCAGACCACCCCCCCCAAAGGATTTTTAACAAGAAAGAATGAGTAAAGGTATTCTGGGGATGAATGGATTCATTTTGGAATAAATAAGAAAGAATAAATTAGGGGCTAGGAAGTTGGCTCAGTGGTAGAGCACTTGCCTTGCATGCCTGAGGCCCTGGGTTTGATTCCTCAGCACCACATAAGCAAAAAGAAAAAAAAAACCAGAAGTGGCACTGTGACTCAAGTGGTAGAGTGCTAGCCTTGAGCTGAAGAGCTAAGGGACAGTGCCCAGGCCCAGAGTTCAGGCCCCACGACCGGACCCAAAAATAAAAAAAAAGAAAGAAAAGAAAGAATAAATTAGAAACTCAATCATAATTAACAGAGTTATAAATTAACCCTAATAGGTATCTTTAATCCCTTAGTATGATTAAATTTGTCCTCTCACCAATAGAACAAAAATTTGAAGATATATATTGAAATATTAAGGATACATTGTTTGCAGAAGACACTAACTCTGCCATTAGAGTTGGAAGACCCAAAGGAAGAGTGGAATAAGAGGCAAAGGTGAAAGGTATATTAAAGAAGAAAAGTGTGTGTGTGTGTGTGTGTGTGTGTGTGTGTGTGTGTATGTTGAGAAAAATTCAAGGCTGGTGCTCAAAAGATAATAGCTCACCCAAATAATCTTGCCTAGATTTTAGCTCTAGCAGAAACCATCTCTATAATTTACTTGGAATCTAGGTCAGTGATATGCATAGTAGATTTTCAATAAATGCTTTTTGGTAGATAAACAAATAAATTTATGAATTGTAAAGAGAGTCTAGGAAAGGTAGAGACTTAAAATTACTAATCTCTGGTACTATTGGAAGTGTCTAGGAACCAAATGTAAATGAATGCAAATGGATTCCAAGGTAGAAAGATGATCAAATTGGATACGCAAACTGACACTGCCTGAGGATTTGGGAATAAGAAAATAATTTCTTCTTGTCCTTCTTCATGCCTCCAGAGTCAAATCAACCTCAGAGTTCCTGTTGACCTCAAGACAGGAAGCCAAATACATAGATCAGGAAGATGGACGGGAGGGGTTTTGAGACAGAACCATCCATCCTGAGGACATCTCATTTTTCCCCAATCCAGTATACAAAAGAAAATGAATGATATTGTTGTGCATGTATGTATTATCTAGTTACCACAATATAGAACAGATACATCTGTGTTCACAGGTTATTTCTGCTGAGATCTACTTTAGGAAGCTTCTAGATTTGAATCTAAAAGTGATATCTGGAAAAGAGATAATAATTTGTGCTCACATAGCATTTTGCATCCAAAGGTCGCAAAACACTGTGTAAAGAAATAAGTATTATTATCCCAGATGCAGCAAGTCAGACAAAGGGGCTACTGCCCTTGTCAGCAAATTGGGAAATGGAAGCACTTGGATTCAGAACCCAGCCCTGCACTATAAATTATTGAATCATAGACTTTCCTGACTGGGATTTGGAACTACTAATAATGATGTGTGTGTGTGTGTGTGTGTGTGTGTGTGTGTGTGTGTGTGTGTGTGTGTGTGTGTGTGTCTGTGTCTGTGTGTGTGTGTCTGTGTCTGTGTCTGTGTCTGTGTGTCTGTGTGATACCAGGCTCTAATCTTAAGAATTTTAGTATGTGTCCAAAACATAGAAAATGAGTGCTTTTAAAACTACTGAATTTTAGGCTATGTGGTTGCTTAGAATAAGAAAAGTGGTTATGATAGGCTAATATGGCCATTGTACCAAACTTTCTCCTAAGTGGGTGATAAGTATTAATTTATTTAAGATCTGCAGCAAAGTTAATAAAGTACTATTATCATTTTACCCATGTTACAGTTGAGGAAACTGAGAGGATTAGTTAAGCAAGTGACAGATGGCATTCAAATGCAGGCAATTTGTTTCCACCATCCCTTCTTGTAACTGGGTACTATGTGCCAAGTACTGTGAAAAGCATTCTGAATAAATTATCAAACTTAATTTTCTCAGACTCCTAAGAGGTAGAAATATTATTATTTCAATTTCATTGGGAAGAAGAAACAAAGACTTAGAAAGGTGAAGTTAGCTGGGCACCAGTAATTCTAGCTACTCAAGAGGCTGCGACCTGAGGATCATGGTTTGAAGCCAGCCTAGACAGGAAAGTCTGTGAGACCTTTATCTTTAATTAATTACCAGAAGGCTAGGAGTGAAGCTGTGTCCCAAGTCATAGACTGCCAGCCTTGAGAAAAAAAGCTAAGAGACAATGTCCAGGCCCTGAGTTCAAACCCTAATATCAGCACAATAAATAAATAAGTAAATAAATAAGCCTAAAGTGACTTGTTTAGCTTCAAAGGCCAGCGGAGGTAGAACCAAAGAAAAGTAGACAGAAGAGTACTGCTCAAAGAGTCAGGATTTTAGGGCTCCTCCTGCCAGTAATTGGGTGGTAAACCTTGGGCCCATCATTGTCTCCATGCATTTCTCTGTAAAAGAAGGATATTGAGCTGCATGGGTGCTAAAGTTCTTCCTGGTGCTGAAATTCTGATGTTTGGTATTCGTTGTTTATTAGTTGCTTTTTTAAAACCCCTAGAGGAAAAGAAATTAACCACACAGAACCTGAAAGTGACTCTGGAAGCCAAATTTAGAAAACAGATCTCAAAAGGAGAAGGGGGTGGGGTTACAAAATATCTTTATTTAGAAAGTGAGTCTGTCCTGCAAAGTGTTTGGCTTGATTTGTAGCACTTGGTGACTAGATGCAGGCCCTGCATCTCTCCCTGCTTAGGCAGTTCAGGATGCAGTTAAGTTTTGTCACCTGGGGCAGTGATCCTTTTTGTCTGCTCAACTGGCCAGAGCTGGAAGAAGCCCATCTTGTGTGGGAGGGATCTGAGAGAAGCAGCCAAGCTTTTCATGTGGGTGTTCTATCTTGAATTCAGAATGTCTATACCATTCTGTCTACTTCTGTTTTTGTTCTTAGTGATCATTCTATAGTGACACAGCCCACTGTTACCATAAACCATTTTTTTAAAACAACCCTGTGGTAAGCCATGGTGTAGTGAACAGGGCTGGCTTCCATGGCTTCCTGTAGTTCTGTTCAAAAGTGTGAGCCTAAGTTTGTGATAACTTTTGGCCAAAAAAAGTTCAGCGTAGCTTTGTGATCTTGGGAAACTGATTTCAATTATTTCAATTCGTTTCTCTATGTTCCTTACCTTTTTGTAATGATGTGAGTTATGTAACCACTTACTCTCTGGTGTTATAAATTGCAAATAGTATGACATATGTTAAAGTAGTTTGGAGAGACTTGAGACCTTGCAGATGACAGTGAACAAGACACGCAAAGGATGCCTGTCATCTAGAAGACTCAGGGGTGGTAGACATGAAGAACCACTCTGGCTTGCCAAATTAGGCCTTGCCTATTATTTTACCAAGTTACTAGACCTCTGTAAGTCTTTTTATTTCTTATTTTTATTTGTTGGTTCTTTTTGTTTTGGTGTCAGTCCCAGGTCTTGAATTCAGGGCTTGGCTGGTGTCCCAGAGTCTTATGTTCAAGACGAGAGCTCTACCACTTGAGCCATAGCTTCACTTTGTGTGTGTGTGTGTGTGTGTGTGTGTGTGTGTGTGTGTGTGTGTGTGTGTGTGTGTGTGTGTAGGTCAATTAGAACTAAGAGTCTCATGGACTTCCTTTCCAAGAGTGGCTTTGAACCTCAATCCTCAGATCTTAACCTCCTGAATAGCTAGGATTATAGGCATGAGGCACAGGTACCCAATAGTCTTTTTATTTTATAAGATGCAACATTGTTGAAGGATAGAAACAATAATCATGGAGCTCCCAACACAGAATATACAACTAATAAATGGTAGCTGTTACCATTTTTATTATCAATTATTGAAGTATGATGTAAACTTAGAAGATTCAGAGCATGAGGTCATATTCCCTAAGACATGCTGCTAATTCATGTTGAACTCCAGGAAGAGGCCAGTGTGGAATTGGGCTGCTCTTAGATACTAAATGCCCTCTCCTTCTACACTAAATGGCAAAAGCTAATTCTGGAAGCTTATCCATATATATATATTTATATATATATATCACCTTGAGGACAATCAGATAGGTGCTGTCATTTCCTTTAGATATCTGCTTATGTTTCCACCTTCTGTGGCTACAAGAACTCTAGTGATGTTCTATCAGACTATTGAAATCTAAAAGCATTCCTTTTCATTCTAAGACATTCTGAACATTTTATAGAACATTTGTATAGAAAAATAATTCTAGTACTGTTTAGCAGAAGGATCTGTGTGTGTGTGTGTGTGTGTGTGTGTGTGTGTGTGTGTGTGTGTGCGCGCGCGCGTGCGCACATGTGCGCGTGTATGTGTACCAGTACTGTGCCAGAACTTAGGGCCTGGCCATAGCTTTTTTACTCAAGGTTGGTGCTGCTCTATCATTTGAGATACAGCTTTACAGAGATTCTCAGATCTCAGCCTACTGAGCAGTTAGAATTATAGGCATGAGTCACCAGTGCCTTACTATATAATCTCATTTTAAAGTTAAAAAATTTCAAGAAATCTTGTAAAATAGTTGCTCTGGTTTAAGTAGTCTTTCAATAAGGGGGGGGGGGAGAAGCATAATAAAAATTCAACATAGTAAAAAAGGTAAGCATCCTCTTTATTTTTTTAAATAGCTGGCGCAATAAGCTTGAGACAAAATTCACAAGAGACAACAGGGAATAAAATGAAAGTATCCTTCCTCATCCCTCAGTCTCACACTCACTTCCCCAGAGCCAAGTATTGTCTCAATTTCTGCTTTGTTCTTGCAAAGGTAATTTATGTACTACAAACGTTTACGTATTTATCTTTTTTTTTTTTTAACAAGAGAGAACTGGTAGCCTGTCTGGTAAAACATCTTCTCCTCTCCCTTATTTTTAAACTTAACATCTTGTACTTTTTAAAAAATGTGCTTAAAAAAAAAAGAGGTTTTTGAGACAGGCACTGGTGATCCTAACTCAGGAGGTTGAAATCTGGGGATCATGGTTTGAAGCCAGCCAGGGCAGGAAAGCCCATGAGACTCATCTCCAATTAACCAGCAGAAATCTGGAAACAGAGGTGTGGCTCAAGTGATAGAGCACCAGCTTTGAGTGTCCAGGCTCTGAGTTCAAGTCCTAGAAGTGACGTGTGCTTGTGTGCATGCGTGCGCGCGCACGCACACACACACACACACACACACACACACACACAAAGAAGTTTTTCTTTTTTCTTTAGAAGAAGGTTGCCATACTTGAGGTTAAATTACTCAAGTTATATATATATATATATATATATATATATTTTTTTTTTTTTTTTTTTTTTTTGCTAATCCTGGGTTTGAACTCAGGGCCTGGGCACTGTCCCTGAGCTTCTTTTGCTCAAGGCTAGAACCCTACTCCTTGAGCCACAGCACCACTTCTGGCTTTTTCTGTTTATGTGGTACTGAAGAATCAAACCCAGGGCTTCATGCATGCTAGGCAAGCACTCTATCACTAAGCCACAGTCTCAGCCCTGAGAATGAATATTTTTATTTACCATGGCATCAACATTAGAAATCTGATTTCTTTTCTTTCCTTTCTTCTTCTCCTTCTCCTCCTCTTCCTCCTCCTCTTTCTTCTTTTTGGTGCTGGGAATCAAACCCAGGGCCTTGTGCATGCTAGGTAAAGTACTCTACCACTAATTGAATAACTATATCAAGAACCCTGCATTTTTAATATATAGAAAAATCTAGTGTGCAATAACTACATACTATGTCAAGATTCTCAACTCTTTGGTTGGAAATCTATGGTATAAATCAACTATCAATCAGAGCCAACATCAGATTTTAGTATTTGCTCTGTGCCAGGCATTGTTCTAAGTGCATTATACATATTATCTCCTATCAGTCACGTCTTTCTCATCCTTCCAGTCTCACTTTAAATGTTATCTCCCAGAGAAGCCTCTCTTTATCCAAGGTGACCTCCCTTCTCCCTTTCCATTATTCTCTATCGTTTCATCCTGAATCATTTCCTTCAGAATGCTTATCACTGGAAGCACTTAGTTACCTATTTGTCTACTTGTTTACTGTGGACTCCCTAACCAGAGTAGGAGCTTTGAGAACAGTGATAGTGTCACCCAGTGACAAGTATAGGTGTTTCGGCCTGGATAAGCCAGGAGTTGAGTTACTTAGTGAATAAGTCCATCATGAGCAAACTTCATCTGTCTGAGGTAGATACTATTCTCCATTTTTCTGATGAGAAAACTGAGGCCTCAAGAGATAGACATATTCTAAAGTCAACAAGTTGCAAATCATTGAAAAACCTATCTCTGTTTGACTCAAAAGGTGAAGAAATAATAATGTTCTTTATTTATCTGGCCTCAGAAACAGAAGACAGAGTACATTCTTGGCTGCCTGTGACCACAAGTCTCCTTTCCTCCCTGGAACATTTTTTTTTTAATTGAAAAAAGAGAGTACAAGTTATCCATCTTTTTCTATAGCTATATTTAGTGATTTAGGAGATCTATGAAAATGAAAAGAGTCATGAAGGGACCATCAAAGTTGGCTTGGTATCTTTAAGATTGCTATCAGTGGGGCTGGGAAGGTGGCTCAGTGGTAGAGCGCTTGCCTTGCATGCCTTAGGTCCTGGGTTCGATTCTTCAGCACTACATAAGCAAAAAGAAAAAAGCCGGAAGTGGCGCTGTGGCTCAAGTGGTAGAGTGCTAGCCTTGAGCTGAAGAGCTGAGGGACAGCACTCAGGCCCAGAGTTCAAGCCCCACGACCAGACCTCAAAAAAAAAAAAAGATTGCTATCAGTTAATGTCTTCTTCATCTCTTCCCTTCTCTGAAGATCTGCTGCTTTTATTTGATGCCAGCATGGTGTTACATGTAATCATGATCTAAAGACATAGAAAGTAGTCCTTGACTTTAATAAATGGGAGATGGAGTTCCATTAACAGTTGCTTGAAGTACTATGTGAGTCAATGCCATAATAGTAATATATTCGAGACCCCTGGTAACACAGAGGAGGAAGACATGAATCCCATCATGTATGTTCATTGTGATTGGAGTAGTGGTGAATATTTATGAAGGGGCAAGAGATGAGGTATAATTCTGAGCTGGGCATAGCAAAGGAGTAGTTTTCCATGTGAAGGTAGAAATGATGCTTCCTGGACTCCAGACACCATGTGCAGAAGCACATGGAGTAACAGCAGAATGTGCTGAGTATTGCTAGGAGAAGAGGCTGGCTCTCAGAATAGGAGACTTAACTAATCAAAAGGAGCCTAGGCAGAGCCTTGATAAAGAGTTTGGACTTTAATCCTTACAGCAATGCTGAGCCACATCATTTTACTTACTTTATTTTTTTAGAAAGATCACACACTGGCAGTAGTAGAACTGGATAAGGGGGCAAAATGTGTGGATATGTGTAGCAGAGTTGAAGAGGAAGTAGATAAAGATTTTGAAAGGAAGTGTCAAAGGTCTGGATAATTGACTGGGTGAGGGAAATATAAGAGATGAGACTAAGGGATATGGGGGGAAGAATGCTGGGAAGAATTGGCCAAGTATAAAATGGTGCCATTAGTAAAGATAGAGAATCCAGAATTCAGGGGGAGAAATAATACTTTAGCTTAGGATATACATTTTGAGGTGTCTTTCTTTCCTTTCCCAAGTATCAATCTTTAATCTGATGATCCTTGGGCCAGTTTCTTGTAGGGCCTATCCAGCAACAAAATCCTCAAAAATCTTGCTACCATCCCTGAGCTTGACACCATTCAAAGATTAAAATGCTACTAACACTATCTATCTATCCATCCATCCGTCTGTCTGTCTGTCTGTCTGTCTGTCTGTCTGTCTGTCTGTCTGTCTGTCTGTCTGTGTCTGTCTGTCATTTATGTATTCAATCCGGCATTGGCTTCAGTGGAGCAAACTCTTCTGCTTCTGGCAGGCACCAGACCATATCTATGAAGCCGTCTCTGGCCCTGACAGTCTCTGTCTCTCCACTGGTTCCGGTGAGAACTGATTTTTTAAAAAGAAAGTGGGGTTGGGTAGCATGATGCTTGGGGAAAGAGCCGGGAGTTTTGGGGGGGACTGGAACCTGTCCCAATCCACCACCTCTGGTTGATTTTTAAGTGTTCTCAACGTTGAGGCAAAACTCCTTGTAACCCCAACCCTTTACAAAACAAGGCTGTAATCCTCCCCCACCCCAACTCAAACATCCAGAGATTGCCAGGCGGGGCACAGGAGGCTCATGGTCGGGCGGGATGGGGGTGGGGGGAGAAGGGTGGGAGAGAGATGGCGCTTCTAGTGTCCTTCTTGGGAAAGGGGTCGAGAAGCCGGAGCGTCATCCCGGCTCTGGCACCCTCCCTGGTACCACAGCTGATGACCCCCGGGCAAGGGGCACGCCCTGTGTCCCACTCCCACGATCCCGGGATGCGGCGAGGAGCCGCTCGCTCCCCGCCACCGTCTCCTCCCGCTCGTGCCCCCCACTGTCATGCTGCCCAGAAATCCCAAGAGGCGAGGGTGGCACGATTCCTCCCGCGCCCCTGCGGGCTGAAGGCGGGCACTAAAGCAGTGCAGTCCCAAGCTTCCCCTGCAGAAGCCACGCTCCCCACTCGGTCCGGGGGGCAGAGGGGGCGCGAGAGAGCAAGTGGGCGGGCGTCCCATCCTCCGCAGCCTCCTCCGAGCCCCGGCGCGCAGGGAGGGAGCGCTGCGCTGCGCCGCGCTGCGCATCGCGGCCCACTTGCCGCCGGTCCCCTGCCCTCGCAGGGCCACCTCCCCGGACCGCCGGCGGAGGACTCGAAGGCGCTAACGTTACGCTGTTTCCGGTTTTCCAGAGGGCTCTGTTTCCCCTCCCAAGGCGGCGGCGGCTGAGCGGCGGAGCCCCCCAAATGGCCTGGCCAGATGCGGCAGGTTTGCTGCTCAGCGCTGCCGCCGCCGCCGCCACTGGAGAAGGCTCGGTGCAGCAGCGACAGCGACAGCAGCAGCAGCAGCAGCGAGAGCAGCAGCAGGAGCAGCAGCAGCGGCAGCAGCAGCAGCAGCAGCAGCATCTCCCGTCCCGCTGCGCCCCCAGAGCCGCGGCCGCAGCCACCGCCGCAGCCCCGCTTCCCCGCAGCCCGGAAAGCCGCCGCCCGCTCGCGAGCCGCAGCCGCCGGCGGCATGAGGCGCGACCCGGCCCCCGGCTTCTCCATGCTGCTCTTCGGGGTGTCGCTCGCCTGCTACTCGCCCAGCCTCAAGTCCGTGCAGGACCAGGCGTACAAGGCACCCGTGGTGGTGGAGGGCAAGGTCCAGGGACTGGCCCCGGCCGGCGGTTCCGGCTCCAACAGCACCCGTGAGCCGCCCGCCTCGGGTCGGGTGGCGCTGGTGAAGGTGCTGGACAAGTGGCCGCTCCGGAGCGGGGGGCTGCAGCGCGAGCAGGTGATCAGCGTGGGCTCCTGCGCGCCGCTCGAGAGGAACCAGCGCTACATCTTTTTCCTGGAGCCCACCGAGCAGCCCTTGGTCTTTAAGACGGCCTTTGCCCCCCTTGGCACCAACGGCAAAAACATCAAGAAAGAGGTGGGCAAGATCCTGTGCACTGACTGCGGTGAGTTGCCCCCTCCCTCTGCCGGCGGAGGGGGGAGGGGAGGTGGTGGGGAATGGGGGTGGGGCGGAGAGGTGCTGCAGGTGCCCAGGCCCTGGCAGCGTCCGGCCGCTGGGGCCGGGGGGACTGTGGTGGGGGGGGGAGCTGCCCTTGGGCAGGGTGCCTGGCACGGGTGGGTGAGGGTTGGGGATGGGGAGCAGTAGAATGAGGCTCAAAGTGTGCCAGGGGCGGGGGAAGGCGCCGGCCTGTGTGCCAGCAGGGATCTGCGGCTGATGTATGGCATGTGGGATTGGACAGCTGCCATCATAGCCCAGTAGCAGAAGAAAAAAAAAACCCACAAAAAACAAAAACGGAGAGGTCCGGCGGTGCCAGCCCGAGGCTCGGTGAGTCAGGAGTGACCCTCGGAGGCCTGGCCGCTCCGCTCCCGAGGGCCTGCCCGGCCCAGGCTGGCAGGGTCTGCGGGAGCGGCTGGGCTGCTTCCCAGGCCGTGAAGGCCTCCGCTTACAAGTTCTCCTAGGGAATGATCGCCCCCGCCCCCTCCCTCCTCTCGGGCTCGCTGCTCTGCTCATACACACCGCTGGCGCAGGCAGAGTTGGACTTTTTTCTGCTACTGTTTTTTCGCCCTCCATGTGGCTCCGGATTTTTCTTTCCCCCCTCTCGGGTCGTGATCGCCTGTCTTTGCGATGCGGGTAGCACAGCTTCCTCTTAACCTCTAGGACAAGAGAACGGACACCTCTTTTAGCAGGTTCTGGAGGATCTTACTTGGTCTTTGGGTGATGATGATGATGATGATGATGATGATGATGATGATGATGATGATGATGAACGAAGAAGAAGAAGAAGAAGAAGAAGAAGAAGAAGAAGAAGAAGAAGAAGAAGAAGAAGAAGAAGAAGAAGAAGAAGAAGAAGAAGAAGAAGTGGTGGTGGAGTAGGAGGAGGAAGGAGAAGAAGAAGAGGAGAAAGAAGAGGAAGAAGAAGGGGAAGAAGAAAAACTAAGTCAGTCGTGCTGAATATTCTGAGTTCAGCTCTGACATCTTCCTGGCAGGATGTATCCCCGCATCTATCTTCATTATGTTGGGTGCTGCACAGGAATGCAGGTGACGAGAAATAAAACAGCAAAAGCCTATCCATCTGTCCAGCCAAGAATGGAGGTCTCCCATGTCAGAAACCAATCTTCATCACATCACAGTTTAAGCCTTTTCCTTCTTGTCCCCAAATCCACTGTTTCTCAGTAAGAGATGTTTAGCTGAATTGTCTCCTCACTGGAGTATTATGTGTTAGCCTATCCTGTGCTTATATTGGGCTTCATTTTGTCTACTTGAGGCTGGATCGGTGGTATTTGGTGTGGATCTCAACTGTGTAATTACGAATTGTACTGGTTGTCCTGGACTCTCATAGAAGTTGGTATGGTTACCAGTTTACCAGCTGATTCTGGGTAGTGTTAGTGGACTTGAGTATTACATCTACAAAGCTGTAATATATATATTGGAAGTTTTGCATCTCTCATCTTTGTAGATCAATGCCTTTGAGTTTGGGAGTTTTCCTCTCCCACTCCTTCAAGAGGCAAATTTTTAAGAGTTTAGTTGTGGGAGTTCTATCTAGGCACTATGTTAATATGTGATCACTTTAATGAGAAGAATCTTGACAGGAAAGAGAGGAAAAAAAAAACCTTTAAGGATAACAGCAGTTTTGGGCTCTGACATTATTCTAAGGAATATTTTTCACTATTCCTTAATGTTGGTTTTTATGCTCTAAAATGTTTTATGATGACAAGTTAAGACCAGTTAAGAATTTCTGATTTTTTTATTCTATTAAGTATTTTATCTACGATCCCTTGGGGGAGTGGAGGAACTGTATTGTGCAGCGAGAAATAGATAGTAAAAACATTTATTGAACCTTGTCCAAGGACAGCTTCTGTTTTGGTTGTTGGTGAATTTCTCCTGAATATGCACAGCACACATCTCCACAGGATCCCTAAAATGTGGGCCTCAGAAGAGCTGATAGTCATTGTCAGATAATCCTATAGAGTAATGGGCTTTTCTACCGCTTGTTCCTCTCTTCCTCCTTTCTCTTTTTCCCTACCCCATATGCCCTATAAATTGTCCTTGTTTGTTTTAGCGAGCATTTAATAATTTAACAGTTGAATGCTGAGATCATGAAAGACTTGAGGGTCAGAAATATAGCCAGCTTTTAGGTTACAGTCAAATCATATTATTTATGTTGTAGTACAGTTCTCAGAAAGATAAATTTAGGACCGTAATCATGGGGAATGGGGAAGGCCCTCACACATCATAAGTTATCCAGGAGCAGGAATGTGTATGGCAGTAAATATGTTAGAATATCAAGGGTTTTGCTTTAGATCAGTGTCAGTTTGGGGGAGCTTTATATAAGGGGATTAGAAATTAAATGTATTTTCATGAGAAAAGACTTGTGGAATTAGTGATAATGTGACAAAAGAAAATAAACTGCATTGTCTTCTTTTCTACTGTGTGGTTAAAGAAAACATGTATGATAATGGTATATTCACTAAGGAAACAAAGTCATCCTAACTAACCACAACACCTTCCTTGTGCTCAGCAGGAAATAGCTAACAAATTCATTTTCTGTTTTCTGTTCTACAGAAAACCCTCTGGGCCACAGGGTCATTGGGAACATTTTCTCCTTGGAGCAGATCTGTCCATTGCAAAATAGGGAAACTGGCACTTGGAAACTGTCATTGTAGTGTGTGCTATTGAGCAACTCAGGTTGAATTGTTACTTTGTTTAGCCACTTTGAGCTCTGAGTATATCTCGGCTCTAGAGGTGTGGCTCCTAGGGAGGTCATCTCCAAGTGTGTTGGAGCTGGGAGGACTTGGAGATGAGGTACTATTTGGAGGGTTATATTGTATTTTATAATTGGCACACGCCTGGAGACTATGAATGCAGGGCTTCTATGCATACCTTCATAAACAGCTTATTTTAACTGACAGATAGTGGCTTTGCTGGCATAGCAGTGTCTGTTAGAGGGGCACTTAAAAGATTTAATGTGTATCATGTAAAGAGTTGAGTAAAATTATTTGATTACACACATATGTCTTCTGTGGAAAGATGAGGAAAAAGAGTTAGAAGACCTTTCAGGGATTAGCACTCTGTGTGATGTTACAAGAGTGTCTTGTGCTGCAAATAGTCCTGCATTTTACATATTTTTGGTAACTATACTCTATCTTGTTGTTTTCTTATATACATGCTTTTAAGACCATTCCTTATTGAATAGATGCAGTGGCTAGCATTAGAAAGAAAGAAGCAAAAGATTTCTTCTTTTCCAATGTTTAGTGTGCTTTGGGTTGTTACACATAGACAAAGGTATATTCCTTAGGGACTTTACATTCTTTAGGGTAGTTTTAAGTTGGCACCCAGAGTCACATATTAGAGGAAGGCAGTTTACAAAATTCAATACAGCCAAAGTGATTGCATATTTTAAAGTGCTGTTTATTTAAAGACTCCCCCTCCCACCCCTATCCCACCCTCCCCCCACCCCCAGCCAGCTGGAAAGCCAGCTGTTCTACAGCTTGAAGAAAGTGAAACTAGATTAGAAACTGACCAGCTCCAGCAGTGAGGACAGGAGTGGTTATACATTAGGGGACTCAGCTGCCATCTTAATGCCATTACTCTTTGTAGTGACTGTTTTCCTCTGCAGAGTGCAATTTTGGTGGCAAGAACAATAACTTGTCTTTGAGGTCTTTTTGTCTTTTCTCTGTTCCCCTGCACAAACTACCTCCCCCCTTCTATGGTGGTTTATAGGGGGATTCTCCCCTAAGGGTCTTTTTGAATGGACAAAGTCAGGTGAAGTTCAAAAAGGAAGCCTCCATATTCATACAGAAGCATTCTTAACTCTAGGATCTGTGACACCAACTCCTATACTGAAAAGCTGACTTTGGTGATAGCTTTTACCTGTCGCTATGGGAACCTTTCTTCCAAAGGAACCCTTATCAAGGAGAGTACTTAACCACAATATGCTTAATCATTATGCTGATTAGTATTAATAGGATTTGAAAAGTGGGAGAAAAAGTCTTGCTAGAGAAGATCTGTTTTGGGGAAAGCTGGGAGAGCGAGGAGGTAGATTACCATGCTCCAACCCCAGAATTTAAAGGAAAACAAAACATCTATTAATTTGGATTAACAAGTAGTTTGAGATCAAGGGAGCATGATTTATTAACTAACTTCCTCTTGACCCCCAGTCACAGCAAGTATGGTTCCTCCTTAACCATTCTTTATTATGTAGGACATTTTAATTCTCTTTCCAAATAGGAGTATTTTATTTTCATATAAAATTGTATTTATATTTTTGTGTATGTAATATTTACATGGCTCAAAATTTAGAAAACACCTAAGATTGTATGGTAAAAGTTTCCCTCACACCCCTCTCTTCAGGCACCTACCTCTAAAACATTTGTAAAATAATTTAATCTTGAAATGTATATTTACCTAAAAATAAAGTATTTTTTCAGCTGGCACTCCTGTCTTATGCCTATAATCTTAGCTACTCATGAGGCTGAGATCTGAGGATTGCCATTTTAAGCCAGCATAGACAGGAAAGTGTATGAGACTCTTATCTCCAATTAACTACTAAAAAACTGGAAGTAGAGTTGTGGCCTATGTGGTAGAGTGCCAGCCATGAGAGAAAAAACTAAGAGGCAGTGTTCAGGTCCTGTATTTAAGTCCCAGTATCAGCACAAACCCACACATACAAAACATGACATTAACAAATAAAAAGATATTGACAAATGTTTTTTTCAAAGTATTCTTCTATTTTCTTTTAACAGATGGAGAATGTTAATGTTTCTGATAAGCCAGTTTATAGTAAATTCTTCCTCGGTAAATAGTCTAAGATCCCAACAACTTAATTCTTGCTATATCTGAGCCCTTTTCTTCACTTTCTTCTTATTCTTTTTGTGTGCCAGTCTTGGGGCTTGCACTCAGGGCCTGGGTGCTGCCCCTGAACTTTTGTATTCAAGGATAGCACTCTACCCCTTGAGCCACATCTCCACTTATGGCTTTTTTGGTGCTTGGGCTGGCTTCAAACCCCCTAGTCCTCAAATCTCAGTTTCCTGAGTAGCTAGGATGACAGCTGTGAGTCATCAGCGACTAGCCTGGGTCCTTTACTATCTCAAATTATCCATTCCTCACAAATATAATCTTAGGATCAGGAATGAAAGTATCAATTTATTTTTCAGTTATTTTGAGATTGAGACACTTTCCACGATAACAAATTGCATGAGTCTCTTTTTAGATGCCCAAAGGAGAGATCCAAAGGTTTGTTACTGAGATTTAGAGCCACAGCTCCACCCAGACAGCAGTTCCTACTAATTCATGAGCTAGGTAATCTTACAGTAGCATCCATGTGGGAGACCACAAGATTCCATGGATGAAAAAAGAAAGCTTCAGTGCATAATTGCTTAAATTGTTATTTAGAAACCAAAGACCCTTGTTGCCAAGGAAGAGTTTGATTGTGACCATAATCAACCACTGTGTTTTTCATTTAACATATCTGAATACAATGCAATGTTTAAATTTCAGAGGATCAGGGAATTGTCATTTGGATAAGTATGAAAAATGTAAATATGTACATATCTAAACAGCAGGAACTCTTAGCCCTCTAAATCCTGTTGGCTTAGTGAAATTTGGTAATTCTGAATATTGATTTAGGAAAGGAATGGTGATGTGGACATCAGTAAGGTTTTTCTTGTGCAATCTTTAATAACTGGCTCTTGGGCCTCTTGTTTCAAAGCCTGTAATATGGTTAGTATAATTTGCACAAAAGGAAAAAAAAACAAGTCATCCCCTCCCCCTCCTTAATTTTAATTTGGATGAATATATGTGGGATGGGATTTTTATATTGTTTCTAGCCAATTAAATCTCCTCTCCCGCTTTTTGGAACATGTATACAGAAATAATCTAGCTTATGAATGCCAAATGATAACATAAAGAACTCCAGAAAATTGGAGAAAGTAGATAAATTGACCTTAGAAATGCTGACTTATGACAAGTTTCAAAAGTGACTGTCTTATGTGAAATTAAAGTAGATTTTTAATAATAACAATGTACACAGATGACTCTTGCTAAGCTCAATTTCCACGAACAGCTATAAGAACTTAAGCAAAGTCAGAAGATGCTAAAAGACATTAAGATGTCTTGAAGAATGCATGCTGTACCTAGGCAGAACTGGGAAGCTTTGGCCAATCTGTAGTCAAAAGACAAATTCACACTGATGGATTTCAGTTACTGCTAATTGGCGTGGTGCTTTAGATAATTATGAAGTTCAGGAGTCATCTTTCTCTCCCTAGATGCTTCAAGGAGAGTGTGGCATATGAGATTCTTCCTGCAGTCACATTCCACTCTCACTTTGGACATGCAGCAGGAGCCAGATAGCCTTCACAAGGATCTTTTCTGGGATGGAGGCCCAGTATCTCCAGAGCCTTTAGCTCTTCTGTGTGCCTCTGCTCAGGCCTTAACTGTGTTGCTAGCCTCTTGAGGGGGTGGGTGGTACTCAACATTATATTTCCCTTGGGAATGTCTACAGAGGGACAGAGTCACGGTTATCCTATAGAAGTTCTCCGTTGACTAGCAATATACATTCCTCCCAAGATGAAATGGCTAGGCTATTTTCTATACTCTCTCCAGAAATAAAATACTTTGTGATTTTTCTTTATCATTTGTAGATGCCCTAACCTGTGCGGAGGATGTTAGCTCCCTTACCCTTTCTTTTCCCAGTCTGGGTTCTTTTATTTTCCTTCCTTTCTTCTTCTTTTCCTTTCTGTCATTCCGTCTTTCTTTTTTTCCTTTCTCCCTCCCTCCCCTCTCTTCCATCCTTTCATTCTTTTCTTCCTTTCTCCTATCCCTTCTCTCTCTTTCTTTCTCTCTCTTTCTTTCTTTCTTCATTCTCTCTCCCTCCCTTCTTTCTTCCTTCCCTCCTTCCCTTCCTTTCTATCTTTCCTTCTTCCTTTTCCTCTTTTCTTCCTCCCCTTCTCTTTCTTTCTTTCCTTCTTTTTCTCTTCCTTTCTCCCTCTCCCCTCTTCCTTCCTTCCTTCCTTCCTTCCTTCCTTCCTTCCTTTCTTCCTTCCTTTCTTCCTTTCTTTCTTTTTTCTTTTTTCTTTCTTTCCTTTCCTTCTTCCTTCCCTCCCTTCCTTTCTACCTTTCCTTCTTTCTGTTCTTCCTCTCTCTCTCCCTCCCATCCTTCCTTCCTTCCTTCCTTTCTTTCTTCTTTCTTTCTTTCTTTCTTTCTTTCTTTCTTTCTTTCTTTCTTTCTTTCTCTTCTTCCTTCTTTCTTTCTCTTCTTCCTTCTTTCTTTCTTTCCCTTCCTTCCTTTCCCTCCTCTCTCCCTCCCATCCCCCTCTCTCTCTTTCTCTCCCTCCCTCCCTCCCTCTCTTTCCTTCCTTCCTTCCTCTTTCCTTCACACCTTCCTTCCTTTCTGCCCATACTGGAGCTTAAACATAGGCCTCACACTTTCACTCAGCTTTTTTGCTCACACTTGAACCAGGCCTCCAGTCCATTTTCTAAAAAACAGGTTAATTGGACATAGCATCTCATGGACTTTTCTGCCTTGGCTGCTTCAGATCTTAGTTTCCTGAGTAGGTAGGGTTACAGGCATGAGCCACCAGTACCTGGTCCTAGTCTGTTATAAAGACTGAAGATCTGTCTTTTTCCATTAGGTTTAGATGTTTTATTTGATCTTGATCTTGATGCTGTCCCAACTAACAAAAGCCTACATGAACTAATATTCCTCAGAACTGAATGAAAGGAAGGTCATCCTATACCTGGATTAGCATGTGTAAAAGCCAGGACATAATTAATCCTGTTGTGATAGGAATGTGCTTTGTTATCCCAAAGGGCCTATTATTTAAAAAGCATTCTTTTAATTTTAGATGTTTGCTTCAACAAATATTTAATGATATGCTTTGTGGGGGAAAATAGGTACTTCAGAGACTTTGCTTCAAACATAGTCTCTATTGTCAATGAGTTTACAATTCAAAAGTACAAAGATGTAACAATTCAACCTAGACTGTGATAAATACGTAAGATATGCCAGTAGTGCTTTTGTGAAGGGAAGATTCATAAAGGAAAGAATAAGTGTATCATGTTAGAGAGTTAAAGAAAGTTTCTTAGAGCAGTTGTTTGAGATGTGATTCTAATAGTCCAGCTTGACTATTAGAATCAATTCCATGAAGAAAGGCCATCATTCTCAGTAGTAGAACGGCATATTTGTGGTTGGCAAAAATAACAAGGACAGGGAGAAATGGGTAAGGCATCTGAAGAGGTAGATTAGGGTGATATTTCCATCAGTCTTTAACACTGCATAGATGAGTTTATTCTTTATTTAATTTTATTATAAAGGTGATGTACAGAGGGATTATGGTTATATAAGTAAGGTAATAAGTACATTTCTTGTGGAACAGTGTTACACCCACCCTCATTTTTCTCTTACTTTTCCTCCTCTCTGACTCCCTCCCACCCAAGTTGTAAAGTTCATTTCTAGTGTAGTGTCTTGTGAGTATTGCTGTTGCATTGATTCATCCTTTGTCCTTTATCTATCATTTTGTGATTCCCCCTCACTTCCTCCAAAACAGATAAATGTAAATACAAGACACAGGGTACCAAAATAAAAAACAATGACATTAGGTGATAAAGTAAATGGAAAAAAAAGGAAAAAGAAATAACTTCATACAGTACATTAAAAAAATCATGCTTACATATCTTGGAGTTCATTTCAATTAGCATCATTTTATATGGTCATGTATACATAGCTATTGAGTTATTGTGATCCTCTTCTAGGACTATCTTAGACATATACTAATTATTACAAATGAGGGAAATTGAATAGCCTATGTTTCTTTGGGTCTAGTTTACTTCACTTGATATGATTTTTTCCCAAGTCTTTCCTTTTTTTTTTTTTTTGTCCATTGTGGGGCTTCAACTCTGGGCCTGGGCGCTGTCCCTCAGCTCTTCAGTTCAAGGCAAGTGCTCTACCTTTTGAGCCACAGTGCACTTTTGGCTTTTTCTGCTTATGTGGTGCTGAGGAATCAAACCCAGGACCTCATTCATGCAAGGCAAGCACTCTACCACTGAGCCACCTTCCCAGCCCCTCTTTCCATTTTCTTACAAATGGGGTGGTGTCATTTTTTTTTTTCTGATAGAAGCATAGAATTCCATTGTGTATATATACCACATTTTCTTGATCCATTCATCTACTTCGGGGCATCTTAGCTATGGTAAATAATGCTGCAATGACAGGGCACTGATGGTTCATACCTGTAATCCTAGCTACTCAGAATGTTGAGATCTGAGGACAGCCGTTCAAAGCCAGCCCAGGTAGGAAAGTCTGTGATACTTTTATCTCCAGTGAACCACCAGAAAATAGGAAGTGGTACTGTAGATCAAGTGATAGAGCTCTTGCTTTGAACTGAAGAACTCAGGGACAGTGCCCAGGCCCAGAGTTTAAGCCCAAATGACTGACCAAAAAAAAAAAAAAAAATGCTGCAATGAACATAGTTGTGCTGGTAGCTTTATTTATTTATTTAATTTTAAAATTTAATATCTTTATTGTTATGGTGATGAACAGGGAGGTTACATTTACATACAGTTACATAAAGCTGGTAGCTTTAGTGTGACCTTGTTTGTGATCATTTGGGTAAATCCCAGGAGTGGGATTGCTGGATCATAGGGGAGCTCTATGATTATACAAGTAGTATCTGAAGCCTTAGGTTAAATAAAAGCAGCCTGACAATATTTGGTACTCAGCTGTAAAAGGAATTTGCACATATTTTGTTATATGTATCCCTAAGTGCCTTATGTTTTTTGAATGCCATTATAAATAATATTATTAATTTAATTAAATTTTCCAATTACTCGATGCTAGTGTAATTGTCCTTTGGTATCCAAGGAGGATTGTTTTCAGGCCTACTGTGGATACAAAAACAATTGCATATGCAAGTCTTCTATAAAATGTATAGCATTTGCATTTAATCATATATATCCTCCTGTATACTTTAAATAATTTTTAGATTACTTCTAGTATCAAATACAATGTAAATTCTGTTTATTCAGACTTTATAGTACAATAGTTATTGTTCAAAGAATGACAAGATAAAAGCCTGCTTGGCTATTATAAGTCTAATGACTGAGTATAATATCTCCTGTATATGGAGCCCACAGGTGTGGAGGATTGACAGAATATAGATAAAGTTTCTTTTTTTTTGGTGGGGAAAGGATTTGGAATCAAACCTATGGCCTCATACATGCTAGCAGGTGGTCTACCACTGAGCTACATCTCCAGACCTTGGGTTTTTAATGTTTACTTTGTATCCTGTGACTTAATAAATTCACTTAATAATTCTAGCATCTTTTTCATCTTTTTGCAGGTTATTTGGGACTTTCTGTGTGCATGGTTATGTTGTCAGTTATAAAAAAACTTTACATTTTCCTTCTGTTTGCCATTTCTTTTTTTCTTGCCTTATTGCACTAGCTGGGACTGCCAAATACAATGTTGAATAGGAGTGATGAGAATAGACATTTTTATTCTATTCATGAAGAAAAGTATTCAGACTTCCACTGTTATTTGTGATGGTAGTTGAAAGGTTTTTCAAAAAGATGCCTTTCCTGGGGCTGGGAAGGTGGCTCAGTGGTAGAGCGCTTGCCTTGCATGCATAAGGCCCTGAGTTCGATTCCTCAGTACCACATAAGCAGAAAAAGCCAGAAGTGGTGCTGTGGCTCAAGTGGTAGAGCACTAGTCTTGAGCTGAAGAGCTGAGAGATAGTGCCCAGGCTCAGAATTCAGGCACCAGGACTGGCAAAAAAAAAAAAAGAAAAAAGAAAAAGAAAGAAAGAAAAAAGAAAAGAAAAAGATGACTTTCCTATTTAAAAAAAAAAATCTACTACAGGGCTGGGATGTAGCTCAGTAGCAAAGTGCTTGCCTAGCAAGTGCAATGTCCTGGGTTCGATCCCCAGTACCAAAAAAGAAAAGACAAAAAAAAAAAAAATACCGTTAAAAAAAAAACCCAAACAAAAAAGTCTACTACGGTGTAATGTCTAAGAATTTGGCTATATAGACAGATAAATCTGGATTTGAAGCAATCTTTTGTATTTTCCAGATGAGTGTTGTGGGTTAGTACTTACTATGTCCTAATGTCCTATAAAATGAGGAAGGCAGCAACACTTAATAGTGCTGTTATCAGTATTAAAATTATATTTTATTAGCATAAGTTAATAGTACAAAGGAGTTTCATTGGGATATTTACAACTAGCATATAATATGCTTGGATCAAATTCATTCATTTATATTACTCTCTCTTAATTCCCTTTTCTCGTTGATTGCTAAAATGAGATCGCGCATGCAAAGTGATTACCAATAAATTATCAATAAATACTTGTTATTGACAAAATATTATTAACCTAGGTCAATGTGTAAGAAGATTAGGTACATGAAAATTTCAAGTTCTAGACATAGACTGGGGATGGAAAACAGAAAGTGTTTTTCTACAAACAACTATATTTTCACCAAGATCATCCTGCTAATTTTAATTAGAATTGCTAGCTGGGCTAGTGAGAGGAAAATGGGTTATATATGTGGTCTCATTTTAGGGCATCCCGGAGAGTTTGAGTGTTAGTTCTGTAGGTTGCAAATATATATATATATATATATATATATATATATATATATATATATATATATATATATATATTTTTTTTTTTTTTTTTTTTTTTTTTTTTTTTTTTTTTGGTCCGGTCCTGGGGCCTGAACTCTGGGCCTGGGCGCTGTCCCTCAGCTCTTCAGCTCAAGACTAGCGCTCTACCACTTGAGCCACAGCGCCACTTCTGGCTTTTTTCTTTTTGCTTATGTGGTGCTGAGGAATCGAACCCAGGCCCTCATGCATGCAAGGCAAGCACTCTACCACTGAGCCACCTTCCCAGCCCCTAAGTTACAAATCTTGATGGGTCCATGCATATGTGTTGGTGAATTTTTTTGAAAAGTCTGCAGTAAATATTGATTTTTTGTGTTTCCCATATGGGAACACTAAGATCCATATTCTTCAGTGTCTTCTTTCAAAGTGTCATCAGGCTTGTAGGGTAAACCACCTTTTGTAGTACTACCTGGCCTGTGCTTTGACATCAGCAGGTCAGCGTACCTTTTACAGCTGTCAGAATGAGCTGGAACATGGCTAAAACTTCTTCAAAAACAAACAAACAAACAACAAAAAAACAGTGTCCCTGACTCAACCCTGATTTGATTTTATAGTTTCTAGATTTGGGAATAAGTTCACAATGAATGGTTCATATTCTTTCTTTAGTTATTTATGTATTGAGTTGAGATGAATCTGCTAGCCACTATGATCAGAGAGGTATAGTATAAACATATGCAGTATTTTTGGATTGTGTGTGTGTGTGTGTTTGTGTTTTACCAGTCCTGTGGTTTGAACTATACAACTTGCACTATACCACTTGAGCCACAATTCAACCACTTCAGCTTTTTGGTAGTTAATTGAAGAGTCTCACAGACTTTCCTGCCTAGATAGCATTGAACTATGATCTTCAGATCTCAGCCTCCCTTGTAGCTAGGATTAAAGGTGTGAGCCACCAGTACCCAATTTGTGTGTTTACTTTTAATTCATTTATTACTTGATATGTGGAACCTGATGGAAGTATGGAGCATTGTCCCTTAAATACTTATAGGACAAAGATTCCTTGTTCTGGGTTCTTCCTCTTTGTTTGTTGGATATGACTAACTCTCAATTCTTTGGCTGGCCATAACTCTTCTGACTTCATTCATATTTTTCTTATTCTTAGAGTCCTTGTATTTATGTGTATCACTTATATGACACATTTATGCTATGACTAGCGATTATTCCTATGACTAGCTTATCCTCTTTATCTGATTGAAAGATCTATGGGGACAATAAATACTGTTTTAAAATATGGCTAAGTAAATACCTGATTGCTGGCTACTGAGAAGTTAAAAAAAAAAAAAGCAACATTCTGTTCCTTTCCTATTGACCTTTTTTTTTTTCTTAAATGAGTTTTGAAATCTCTCAAATGACAGCTCAGGCCATGAGAAGGGACAAGAACAACCATGGAAGTACCTTCAAATATATATATATTTAAAAATTGTTTAAATTTTTAAATTTTTTTGTCGGTTGTGGGGCTTGAACTTTGGCCCTAGGTACTGTCCCTCAGCTCTTCAGTTCAAGGCGAGTACTCTACCACTTGAGCCACAGTGCCACTTTCGGTTTTCTGGTAGCTTATTCGAGATTAGAGTCTCACAGACTTTCCTGCCCAGGCTAGCTTTGAACTATGATCCTCAGATCTCATCCTCCTGAGTAGCTAGGATTATGGTGTGAGTCACTGGTGCCTGGCCCTTCAAACATTTTGATAAGTGAAAAACTGTGTTTCTCAGTCATGTTTTAGTTGTTATTTCTTTCCTTTCCTTTTCTTTCTTCCTTCTTTCCTTACTTCCTTAATTTCTTTATCTCTTTCTGCCTTCCTTTCTTCCTTCATTCATTTTTTCTTTCAATCCTGGGGCTTGAAGTCAGGGCCTGGGCACTGTCCCTGACGTTCTTTTGCTTAAGGCTAGCACTCTAACACTTGAGCCACATCACCCCTTCCAGTTTTTTTTTTCTGTTTATGTGGTACTGAAGAATTTAATACAGGGCTTCATGCATGCAAGGCAAGCACTCTACCACTTAGCCACATTCCCATCTTTCCATTCCTCCCTCTGTCCCCTCTTTTCCTCCCTCCGTCCCTCCTTTTTTCTTTTTTCTTGTAGCTTGCTTCTTATTTTTGATATTAAAAAAAAAACAAAGCCCCTATAGAAAAAACAGGAGCACATTTCCTTTATTTATTGTTAAAATTAGCTTAAATTAGTTGTACAAGGGTATCTGTGACATTTTCACATGTACACAGTGTATCCTGATCAACTTCAATCCCTCTGTCACTTCCTCAACCCACTTCCTCTCTTTAAAACTATTTTTTTGTTGTTGTTGTTGGTGGTGGGGCTTGAATTCTGGGCTTGGGCGCTGTCCCTGTGCTCTTCAGCTCAAGGCAAGTGCTCTACTGCTTCAGCCACAGCGCCACTTCCAGTTTTCTGGTGGTTAATTGGAGATAAGAGTCTTATAGACTTTCCTGCCCGGGCTAGCTTTGAACCATGATCCTCAAATCTCAGTCTCCTGAGTAGCTAGGATTACAGGCATGAGCCACCAGCGCCCAGCTTAAAACTGTTTCAACATATTTAATTGTATTTTTTTTATTTTCATGCATGAAAATAAACAACATGGACTATATTTATGCTCATTCAACCATCTTTATTGGCCCTGATGCCCCACTACTGCTCTCATCAACAGAAACTTTACTCTTCCTATCACTCATTTAAAAAATAGGTACACAATTCTATGCTTTTTTTTGAAAAAAAAAAGTTAGATGATGATGATGATGATGATTATGATGATGATTCTATTTACTTTTATTTATGCTTATCCTGGGGCTTGAACTAAGGGCCTAAGTGCTGTCCCTGAGCTTTTTGCTCAAGGCTAGCACTATGCCTTTGGAGCCACAACTCACTTCCAGCCTTTTTTTTTTTTTTTTTTTTTTGGTCCGGTCGTGGGGCCTGAACTCTGGGCCTGGGTGCTGTCCCTCAGCTCTTCAGCTCAAGGCTAGCGCTCTACCACTTGAGCCACAGCGCCACTTCCGGCTTTTTTCTTTTTGCTTATGTGGTGCTGAGGAATCGAACCCAGGGCCTCAGGCATGCAAGGCAAGCGCTCTACCACTGAGCCAACTTCCCAGCCCCATTTCCAGCCTTTTTTGTGCTTAATTGGAAATAAGAGTCTCATGGACTTTCTGGGCCAGGTTGGCTTTGAACCGTGATCTTCAGATCTCAGTCTCCTGAGTAGCTAGGATTACATGTAGGAACCACCAATGCTAATGTTGGTCTTTTTTTTTCTTGTTTATGTGGTCTTATTTTTATTTTTTTAAAATATGGAACGATTAATGAATTTGCATGTCATCCTTGCGCAGGGTCCATGCTGATTTTCTCTGTATCGTTCCAATTTTAGTATATGTGTTGCTGAAGCGAGCACGAAAATGTCGGCCTTTTTAACAGAGTTGCTTTTATTTATTTATTTTAAAGAAAACCACTGTAATTTTGAAGTACTGTTTTAAGAATTTCAAAATGCAGTAATACACTTGGTTTCCTCTCTCTGACAAAGAACACAATTCTAATTAAAAACTGGTAAGGGCACAACAAATGGAATCAAGCAAATGCATGCAGAGATCTGTACTACTTGATACTCCTGTGCTAGCTTGCACTTAAAACACCTCAAGGAAATAGAAATCATCACTGATGAGGCATAATCTTAATCTCGGTGTTTACAAGATCTAAAAGGTAACTGTCAGTTAAGTATGGAGAGCACAGTAGAATCTTAACCCAGAAGGGGGAACAATTCACCATATTAAGAAGGTTTGGATTTAAGGGTTTCATAAAACTTGTGACCTTTGCTTTGACTTTCTTATTCTTACCTTCAGTGAATATCACACAGTTTTAAAAACTTAGTAATGTGTGATAATGCCGGATGAAACTTTAACTCAAAATTTGGGAAAAGGAAAATAGACACAGTAAATTTCAACTCAATTTTATGTACACAATAGAGTTGAAAAACAATCTAAGCTACCTTAAAGAGAAATCAACTCCGAGGCCAAAATCACTATATTAAAGCATGCTCTAGTAAGTAAAATTTTTGCAGTTCAATAATTTCTCATTTTCTTGCAAGTAATTATCTTTTCCCAAGTTTTAAAAGCATCCCTTGGTAGTTTTATTCATGTATGCCAATATTTTGGCCATGTTTCCTTTCTTTCTTTTTGGTCAGTTGGCATTGTGAAAAACTTACAGTCTCACTTGACAACTGAAATTTTTTTTTTTGTCAGTTGTGGGGCTTGAACTCTGGGCCTGGGCACCCCTCAGCTCTTCAGTTCAAGGCTAGCACTCCACCACTTGAACCACAGTGCCACTTCTGGCTTTTTCTGTTTATCTGGTAATGAGGAATCGAACTCAGGGCTTCATGCATGCTATGCAAGCACTGTACCACTAAGCCACATTCCCAGCCCTATTTTTGTTTTTGTTTTTGCTTTTTTAAAAGAAGACTTCTCTTATAGTTCCAGGTATCATTCCAAAATGAATACCCTCTCTAAAATGACTACCCTCTAATGACATTCACTAATTTCCGAATAACATGTTCATTAAGTTGTCTTGGTCAAATACTAATAGTGGTCTCTTCCCAGTGGCCCATCCAGTGTTCAGGCCAGGTGGTTCCAGACCAATACTGAGAAAATCCTAAACTGGAACTCAGGAGTATTGCCCGGTGGGCAGAGCAGGACATTGCCACCCCTGAGAGAAACCCCTTGCTGCTGGAAAGAATTGATCTGTAGCTTGGAGGAGGCACATGAGTGGCCCCAGACTGGAGGGGTGCTTGCTCTCTTCTTTCTCACTATTAACTGGAAATTAACTGGGTAGTTTTCCACTGTACTTGGTATGTGCTCAGCTAACTGAGAGGACAAATGGGAGCTAGAGCAGAGACAGATGCCCTTGAGAGGACCCTTTCCACCTCTGCCAGCTCCACCTCTGCTACCTTTGTTTCTATACCATGTTGCCTCTGGCCTTCTTCTGGGAGATGAGGCAGTCCTGGGGCCTCTGGCAAATGGTCTTCCTTAAGCTCAGAGTTTGTTGCACAGAAGTTAAAGCTAAAAGCATTGGTCTTTAGCTTAGTTCTGTGAAGAGATCTCTTAAAACTGGAGTGCATGCTAGAAAGGTGTGTCTGAAAGAAAACATTCAGTTGACAAAGCATTCTGCTGGGCTCCATAGTCTTCACAGGACCAGTCAGGAACCATATCTTTGTGAGTTTAAGAGTTTACTTTTCTCATCTGTCAAGTTAAATAATACCCTAGTCATTCCAGCGAAGAAGTGAATGGTGTCATTGTAAAAGGAAGAACTGAAAAGTGGTGTGACTGTCCTGCAGGACTCACAGGGCAATCTCCCTGAACCTCATTCTCCATTCTGTGGTTCGAAGATTACTTTCCTTGATTTTGTTAGAAACAATTTGGGGGAGGGACTGTATGTTGGCTTGCAGTTGACCTAGTCATACTTGAAAGGTGAAGTTCGTTTCTAAGTTCTGCCCAACTTTCTAAGTTTCTCAGTTCATTTTCTAAGTTCTTCATGGACATACACTCTGTTCCTGGATAGAGAGAGGGTCAAACAATTCATAGACATTGTAGTCTGTCCTCTGGCAAAAATTACTTAGATGCTTCATACATGGAAAATTCAAACTTCCCTGCCCAAGATTCTTCTCAGTCACTGTCACTACATATCCCATTCATTCCTCGAGTCAGGTCTTTTCACGAAAATCAGATCTAGGTGAATATGATCCTCTAATCCAGTTCCTGAAGTTCAATACTGCTCCTCCCTTTAATCCATCTGAAGAGATGAGCTATCTTCCTTCTACTTTGGATACAGTGCTGGGATAGATGCAGAGGAAACGCTATAGCTGGATCTTTAAAAAATAAAATAGTAATGCTTACATGCTTGTGTGTGTGTGTGTGTGTGTGTGTGTGTATGTGTATGTGTGTGTGTATGTGTGTGTGTGTGTGTGTGTGTATGTGTGTGTGTGTGTGAGAGAGAGAGAGAGAGAGAGAGAGAGAGAGAGAGAGAGAGAGAGAGAGAGAGAGAGAGAGAGAGAGAGATACTGAAGTTTGCATACAGGGCCAGGGCACTGTCCTTTAGCTTTTTCATTCAAGTCTGGCAATCTATCATTTGATCCACAGATCCACTTCCAGCTTTTCGCTGGTTAATTGCAGATGTGTCTCAAGGGCTTTTCTGTCCAGGTTGGCTTTAAACTGGGATCCTCAGATACTCAGCTTAGGTAGCTTGAATTACACACATGAGCCACCAGTGCCTGGTGCTTACTTTTTTTTTTTTTGAGGTAAGGTCTTGAAATGACTTTTTGTCTATGTGTCAGGATCTTATGGTATAGCCTAGGCTTACCTCAAACTCACTATCTTCCTGCCTCAGCTTCTTAATTTCCAAGCTTATAGCTAGGTGCATACTACCATGCCTAGCTCTAAAATTATTATTATTATTATTATTATTATATTAAATAGTTGTACAAATAGGTTACAATTTCATGTCATAAATCATAAATTCATAAATCCAATACTTCTTGATCAGTGTCACCCCTTTCATCATTTTCCCTTTCCCTGCCTACCCTCAAATTACATATTTCAGCCTTTACATAATGTTAATTGAATATAGTAGCTGCATATTTTGAAATAATTTCAGACATTAAAAAGCTATCAAATATCCTTGGCCCAGCACCCCCAAATTACATAACTCTCAAAATGACCAAAACTAGGGCATTAATAGTATAAATGTAAAACTATTAGCCAATCTTCACACTTTATTTGGATTTTACCAATTTTCCTACTAATAACCTTGTCCTGGTTCAAGATTTGTAACTACATATTATAATTATGTCTCCTTAGTTTTCTATCTGGGGTAGATGTTTCCATTTAGAAAGGGAGAAGGATCAGTCACTAGTCCAGAGCAGTTCTGAGATCTAGCCTAGCATATGCAGCACTCAGAACTACTGCCCAGCATGAAGCCCTACTACTCTTGGTACTGTCCTTTGAATTGGCTTTCTCCTATAATGTGGCTTGTGTTGACAACTAAGCAGTTTCCTCAGGTAGCTCACTCTTCAGATCAAGCTGGTGGAGTTTCTGCTTTATAAATTCTTTCTTAAAATGTGTAGTTTCCCACTGAATCTTGTTGCTATGCCCAGAAATCTTATCAAGTTAATCTTCCCTGCCTTGACTGTTTATGATAGGGCAATATCCTGAAGACTAGCAAAATCCTTGATCTTTAATGGGGAAGAAGCTACAAGACATGTCCTGAGGATATGCAGGTTCTTTTGTCTGTCTCAAGATTCTTTGAGGCATTAGGTTTAATCTTTGTTTTTTTTTTTGGGGGGGGGCCAGTCATGGTGCCTGAACTCTGGGCCTGGGCGCTATCCCTCAGCTCTTCAGCTCAAGGCTAGTGCTCTACCACTTGAGCCACAGCACCACTTCCAGATTTTTCTGCTTATGTGGTGCTGAGGAATTAGGGCCTCATGCATGCAAGGCAAGCACTCTACCACTGAGCCACCTTCCCAGCCCCTATTAGGTTTAATCTTGCCGAGCTCTTAACAATGGCATAAGTCTTTTCTTAAGCTGAGCTCAGTATCTTCTTCCCATATGCCATTCTTTATGGAACTCTCCTAGTTTAGAGAACAACATCTGTCTAGCTTCCCAAGCTGTTAGAAATGTCAGAATGATCTTCGGCTCCTTTTTTTATTTTTTACTCCATCCCTCATATGGTATCTTGACCAGTCATGACAGATTTTACTATTGCCAAATCTCTTTTATCTAGTTCTTTTTATTCACGATACTTTAGTTGGGTCCTGTAGATTCCCCAAAACTGAAGCTGTAAATGGAATTCCCTGCCTTCAGTGTCTTGGCTGTTTTCTATTTATTACTTGTTGCTGGAATTCGCTTTCTAAAACAAGGTATCTGTCCCCAACCCAGAAATCCTCAATACTGTCTCAATAAAGTGAGACTCTTCCACAGGGCATGTGAGACCTTTCACAGTTCAGCCCCCTTCCCAACTATGGGCCCACTCTTCCACCCATATTGCTTGAAAGTTGCAAACAAATTGTGTATTTTTCTTCTTTAGTGCTTTTGCTCATTCTATTTCCTCTGCTTGGCGAGCCTCTCCTCTCCTGCTCAGGCAGTTTCTAGCTTCATTGTCCTGCTAGGCTTAGCAGTATTTCACAGTGTGTCTGACCCCTCTGGCACAGTGACTCATGGCCTCCTCTAGGTCTCCATAGCAGTTCATAGATCTTTCAAAAGCATTGTGGGACGAGAATATTGTGTATATGTCATAGCCTGGTTGAGTATAATATTGACCTATAGCAAACCATGTGCCTTGTTTGACTTTTTTGTGCCATACTTAAGTTAGAAGGATAACAACCGTTTGAGGACTTGAAGAGAATCACCTTAGGATTTTACCTTATTCTATAGGGGATACACCTCTTATTATTCGTGGAAGGACATAGTTCTAAGGGTGCAATGTGCTAAAAGATAGGAAGACAGTAAATTGAAATGTCATTTTGGATTAAAAGAAGGTAAGTTACAAAGTAATGCACTGGACTCTACTATCCTTGTAGTTTTTTTTTTTAATATTCTTGCCCAACCCAAATCTTTGATATGTGTGTTAGAATATGCATTTCATTAGCTTCTATGGGCAGTACCTCAAAACATTATTCAGAGATGGGGGAACTCAGTGGCTTCGTGTCCACTATTCCTATCCTCTTGGCAGTAATAGTGTGCAACAGACACTCCATAAATAAGCTGAGAGGGACAATGAAATGATTTCTTCTCCTGTACACTTCTGTGAGTTACATGTGTTAGACCTAAGTAGCCTAGCCAGAGAAGCAGGTTCATAATCAACCCCGTTGGGCAAAGGGGCATACACCTGCAATTCAAGCTATTTGGGGGTTGTGCAGGCTGCCTGAGCCTAGGAATCAAAGTCTAGTCTGAAAAAACATAGAGACATGTTGTCTCAAAAAAGGAAGAAAGGAAGGAGTGGGAGGAAGAGAAAGGAGGAGGAGGAGAGAGAAGAAGAGGGAGAGAAGGAAAAGGAGGAGGAAGAGAAAGAGGAGAAGGGAGGGAGAGAGGAGGAAAGGGGGAGGGAGAGATGAAGGAAAGGAAGAAGTCCAAGTTTCAAGAAGGCCTAGTTCAATACCATAGCCTATTTGATATTCAGAGTTTCCTGAGCCTCCTGCTTCACTGCAGAGGCATAAGAGATGTATGGACAGGGTGATCAGCAGCAAATAGATGACAGATTTGCATTCTGGATCAGGCAGTTAGAAGTGGCAGCACAGGAGGAGAGCTGGGATCTAGATCTTTAGGCAAGGGAAAAGACTACTCAGGTCTGGCCAGTTGTTTGGTTTTGTTTTGAAATGATGACAGTCCTTCCTGGAAACCTGCCTCTCTGGGGCCCATCTCAGCCACTGCCTTTGGTCTGACCTTGTTCAGGTTGTACTCAGGCTTTTGTTTTCAGCAGGCAAAACTGTGGTTCCTTCTTCATCTGCGAGAACTGGTGAAGAGAGTGTTTGAAGCCAATTAGGTAAGTGACATGGCACCAAAATAGAGACTAGATGGGCTGATTGTTTTCCTTTGAAAATTTTAGCAGAATCCTAGGCTGAGAAATACTCTTAGTCTAGATATCTTCTTGGGATACCAAATTTCTTCCTGAAGCAAGATTTTTCCCCTGTATTCCATTCTAAATATCAAATCCAAGCAGCATCCATGAATCTATGATTGTGGTAATTAGATGGGAGGGTTGGGGCAATTTAGGAAGATGATAGGGGCCTGACCTCCCCTTGCCTTCAGAATCTACAATAGAGGGAGAATGGGGAAATGATGAATAGTTGATCAAAAATGGGGCGTGTCCCTCCTAAATTAGGACAGCTGGCTCAATGAAAAAAAATGTTTCAGTCTGTTACTAGCCCTCAGGACCAGATGTTACGAAATCAGAAATTAAACTCTGACTCTGGGCAGCACTCTCCAGACACTGAGGGCAGGGTACCTCTCTACCCAGCTGCATATTTCTCTAGAGAAGTCTCAAGAGTGTTGAGGAAGGACGCTTGTTGGCCTATGTTGCTGCGTCTTAGAGGATATTGGTTTTGCATCTGGTTGGCTTTAATTTGTCCTTGGAGGTGTCATCTCTTCCTGGTGGGCACCCCGCCCCCCCCCACGGCCAGCTCAAGGTGACCTCCCTGCACTCCATAGATAGACAAGCTAGCCTGCTTGATCTCTGTGATATTCCTGAGAAACTGATTTTGCTACAAGGCTGAGTGAACCATATGGCAGCCTAGATTACAGAGATTGTTGGCATTTATCAAGAGCAGGCTTTTTGGCTATAGCAAGTCTTGCAGGTAGGGTTGCCACACCATCTGTGATCACAGCATATAGGATCAGCTAGGTGCACACAGCAATCCGTTCTCACTCACTTCCTGCCTCCAAATTAAAAGGACAGACAACTTTAATACCAAATATTGGCAATCAATTTTTTAATCTCCCAGATTGGCATTTGCTTTGAAGGATGCTAGGAAGATCTAGGAGTTGCACATCAGACTAGTAACATAAAGCAAAAGGTACATAGTAATTTAATTGTTTGAAAGAAAAATAGAATTCAGAGAAGATGGAGATCAATTAGGGCTGAAAAACCATGGACATAGTTAGGACTGGAGGTTAGCCTGGAAGAATGAATTGGTTTGGTATTAATAGGAGGATAAGGGAAAGTCTGTTAGGTCAAAAGAACAACATGAGCAGAGGTGGAGACAAGCAAGGTGTCTTTACAGGATTTTGAGGAAGTTAATATAGTTGAGGTAGAGATACAGGGAGCTGAGATTAGAAAAGTAGGGCAGGACCAGATTAAAGAGGGTCTCCGGAGGTAGACAAAGGAATATAGGCTTGGTTTGGGAAGTGATAGTACACCATTGTAGTTTTTAGAGCAGAAGATTCACTACAAAGGGAAGAATGTTTGTAAATGCTTTAAATATACAATTCAGAGTGGACTAGATCCATTTGCTGGAGACTAACTTTCTGTTAGAAAGTTCTAGAAGCTATAAAACCAGGGAAAGACAATCTGGGAGACTTGAGAGTGAGTTGAGTGGCAAGTACGAAGGGGAAAAAAAAATCAAGATTTTGATTTTGGAAAGTTGCAAAGACAAATAGTGCCATTAACATAAATGAAAAAGTTAATAAGGAAAGGTAATTTTTATGGGGGAAAATAATGAATTTGGCAATGACTTTATTTACTTAGGATACTTATAACATTTGTTATGTTCTCAGCACTGTTCTAATTACTTTATAAACATTTAACTCACTTAGTTCCCTCAATAATCATGTGAAATAGTGTTATTATCTTCTTTACTGAAAAGAGGGACATTGAAGCAAAGAAGGTTAGTGATTTGCCCAAGATCAGAATAAATTGTAGTCAAGATTCTGAGCCTGGGCTAGCTGTACAAGGCTCTTTTGGGTTGATGAAAAAAATCAAAAGCTTTCTTTTTTTTTTCCTTCAGACAGAATCCTGGGCAGGAAATGTAGAAATGAGTTTGACATGGACACACTATTGAGGATCTTAGAAAGCTCTAGTGATCTTATTAACTATTATTAAACATACTCAGCTGTGTGTTTTGAAAGAGGTAGTCTTTGGCAGAGGAGAACAGGACAGACATGTATCCAGCTAGGGATATCAGAAATGACTTACAGAAGGAGAAGGAATTGTAGCTAGATGTTAGTAAATGGGACAAGTTGGATTTAGGTGGAGAAAGCACACAGGAACTCTTCATTCCCTGAAATATCACCTCTGTGAAGTGGTAGTGGCAATTGCTGTGTCCTTGGCCATGGGCAGTGGCTGCTAGGAGATGGGCAAAGCCTGGTCGATTCCAGTCCTCCATCCCTGCTTTATACCTTAATGGATCACTCTTCAGAAAAATAGTGGCAGGTGGAAAAATATTACAACACAGAGGTCAGGCATTACTTACAGAATTGTTCACTGGACATACTGGACATATTTCAGTACTTGTAACTCAGACTTTGCCTTATCAGAGAGCATAGTCCTAGGAGAGAGATGTCAGTTTAAACTCCAACTAGCCACTTCCTAGCTCTGTGGCCTTAGGATTATTGCCCTTCTCAAGTTTGTTTTGTTAACTTCAAAATGTGGCTAATAACATTTGCTTTTCTTACCTAACAGGGATATTGGGAGGATCAGAGGAGATAATGTTCATGAAAGAGCTTTGAGATTGCAGAGTGCTATATCAAAGCATGCTGTGATTTATACAGCTACTAACCAGTCTCCGCACTGAGAGATTAGTGCTCTGGGAGTGCCTTTTTGCATAACGTAGTATCCATAGTCCTTCTGCCAAAGATTTAAAGGGCAAGGCCACAGACCTAGTTTGAGACCCCATATAGAATGCTTTCTGTTTCATTGGTTCCAAGATTGCTCCCCCCATCCCTCCTTCCCAACCATTGACAAATCTGGCCGTGCCTTAAGTTTGATGACAATGTGGCCATAAGAGCAGCTATGTCTGTTCTTGAAATCAGGTGGGGCACATATTCAGGCTTTCTTTTTTCTTGTTTTTTTTTTTTTCCATGCTGACAGTCAAAGCTGTTTTATCTCAAACTTTGCGAGCAGAAATCTTGCTGAAATGCATCAAGACCTTTCGCTGCCACTATAGACATAAAACTCGTCTGTTTTTGAGCATCGTGTGATATGTTGTAGTCATCCTTTCTTGGCCGGAAACATGGCTTGAAACATACATGTCCTGATACCCTGTGTATTGATTTTTACAAAAATCTCTAATGACAGTTTTTACCATCATTTTCTGTTTCCTCTTAAAAGTGGAAGGCAAGATGCATTACAATGAGACAACCATTTATTTACCCTGGGCTTGACCATTTGGGGGCACTAAGATATAATGAGGCACTGGGTCCTCTACCCCTAAGTTCCTAATCATGAGTGACAGGCTAACCAACCCCTTCTCCATGAACCTTCTCTTCAGAATGAATTCTGTTCTTCTTTCCTTTTCTCCCTTTGAAAGCTCTTCAGGTTCTACTTCAAATTCAGCACTTCTATGCGGGAGTAGTTCTTGCTATTTTATTTTCCTACTTATTATCTGAGTGTTAAAAAGTGACACTTGCTTCTGCTCTTGTCCTCTTGTTGGTGTTCAGGGCACACAGACCAAGGATTTGTAATGGACAATGTAGATCCTCAGGTACAAGAAAGGCATTTACATGTATTGGGCATGCACATTCACAGTTCACAGGCATTACTACAGCTGATTCTTGCAACAACCTGAAGAAGTGGGCCTTCTCTTCCCAAGTGGATATCTAGAAACCTCAGACCCCAAGATAGGTGATTTCCTATCCAGTCATGCTAATTATAAATAATGGAGCTATTTGAATCCACACTTTCTAGGAAGAGCAAGTATGAAAGCAAAGAAGCATGATCACTGGATTGTTGACTTTTACCAGTCACCTGGTCATTTCCTCTTACTGTGTGGAAGCTTAGTAGATGGCTAGATTTGTGGAGGGGGTGGGGGTTCCTGCCCAACTTAGGGGAGATAGTGATGCCCAAGGCCCACCTCCTAGTTGGAACTGTGCTATTTTTCAGCCTCTGATTGGGTCTCCTCTGGCCCCTGCTTCCAGTGGCTCCTGATTCAGGTCAAGTGCTGTGTGATGCCCTAGAAATAACGGGGTTTCTAGCCCAGCATGACTCCCTTGAGCCCCAGGGCATGCTAGGGCAGTGCAGACTCAGAGCTGTGTTTATTTCTATTATGTCATTTGCTTATTATAGGCAGCTTGTTAGGTGTTAGTTACCACCTCCCTGTGATTCCCTGCCTTTTCTTCTTCTGTCTTCCCGGATGCTTTGGAGGCTTGGGAGGCCAGGGACCCAGGAGGCAGTATTCTAAATGAGTTCCTTCTCTATTTCTTCCTCATATTGGAATTCAGCTTTTCTCCTGTTGTCCCTTGAGGATAAGCTTTTGTTAGAAATATTGGTACTGTAAATGAGAGTGGCCCCTGTGTGGTCAGATGAAGGAGTGCCTCAAAGGGTTGAAAAGAGAGCAAACTACGGAAGCAGGGCCCTGGATTGAGGAGTGTTGCTTAGGATCTTCAGGGGCCAAGAGCAAGGAGTTGGCAGCCTTTGTGTTTTGGTGTTCTGTTTCCTGTCACCTTGCCATGAACTTGTCTTCTTAAATCTTTATACAGGAAGGCTGATTTTGCAAGTCAGGCTAAGAGATGCTGATGAAGTCTGGCCCTAGAGTCACATTCATGGGAATGAGACAGTGAGTTAGAGGTGCAGCCTTGGATTCCAGCCTTTGAGATCTATGGGTTAGATGGCAGGGCAATCACATGGGTGGCACTTTATTAAGGACTAGTAGAAACAAAAATAAGGCCTCAGTTTGTTAGGTAGATACACTTTGCCCCCTTCCCCTCTCCCTAACATAGTTATATGTGTGACTTTGAAGCATTTCCCCACATTCGACCTGGTTATACTGAAGCCAGCACCCAGATCCTGACACATCTCCAGAGATGCTTGATATGAGAGCAGCTCTTATTTTAATTGTTCGGATACAGGAGCAGTGCAAAGAATAGTGCAGCCCTTTGTACCAGTGTCTGGATAGAGGCTGGAGAGGCTGTTTGTTCCCTGTGATCTGTACTTGGGTCTGTAAATTTTGATATTTCCTCTGGAAAATGCTGAGTTAACTTTATGATTTTGCATATTTGGAGGACTGAATAAAAACTGACTGATCCTTTCCTCTTCGTCCTCTCTCATGTAATTTCTGCGCCTCGGAGTATGAAGCTAGTCCTCCCTCTCCATTCTTATAGTCCATTTCTTTCTACCTTCTTGGGAACCTGACACCATTGACTTTCCTCTTGCCCTATATATATATTTTTTGTTAGTCATGGGGCTTGAACTCTGGGCCTGAGCACTGTCCCTCAGCTCTTCAGCTCAAGGCTAGCACTCTACCACTTGAGCTACAGCGCCACTTCCAGTTTTCTGGTGGTTTATTGGAGATAAGAGTCTCTCGGACTTTCCTGTCCGGGCAGCCTTTGAACCATGATCCTCAGATCTCAGCCTCCTGAGTAGCTAGGATTACAGGCTGAGCCACCGGCGCTCGGCTCTCTTGCCCTATTTTTCTGAGACAGCATTTCACTATGTGTTATCGATTGCCTTGGCCTAGTGATCTTCTGGCCTTCACACCACCAGACCTAATGTTCCTTGCTCTTTATTGTCTTTTCTCTTTTTTCATCTCTACACAGTCCTTTGTATCCATTTTCAACATACTCAAGTCTCTTCCATCTTAATTACCACCTATCTTTATCTTCTCTTTAGCAGCCAAACTTCTTGAAAGAATAGACCATCTATTTCTGTTTCTATGTCATCTTATACCCGTTTGTCTTCTTTTCCATCTCTCACTTCATCAAAACTTTTCAAAGTGAGCTTCCAGTCCCTAACCTGAATAGATAAGTTTCAATACATCTTATCTCACCTCCCTGCACTAGAGATGGATTGTTCCTTTGACTTTTATTTTGGGGGCAGGAGGAGAATATGAACTTGGGCCTCATGTTTGCTCCCTATTAGTGTCTCTTAAACAAAATACTTGGGACAAGGAGCGTTTCATATTTTATATCATTTTTTTAGATTGTTGTATATTTATGAATATATCATAAAGTAACTTGGAAATGGGCCCGAAGTCTAAGCACACAATTCCATTTGATGTATATATATCTTAAAACCTAACCCGAAGGTAATCTATACAATTTGTGTAAGTTTGTATAAATTGTATTTTGACTGGAGCTGATTACATAAAGTCAGGTGAGGAATTTTCCACTTATGGCATCATAGTGGCCCTCAAGAAGTTTCCACTTTTGGATCATTTTGGAGTTTGGACTAATCTAAGTGTTGCTTAACTTGCATCTCTCCAGTCATTTTTTTTCCACATTTCTGCTTTTTGGCTTTTTTCTCTTCACTCATTTTGAACAATTATTATTTCTTAACTAATTGTATAAAGGGGTTTTTATTCCAGAAGTCAAGCTGTAAGTATAATGCATCTTGATCAGTGTTACCCCTTTCATCTTTCCCACCTTTCTCTATCTCATTCCCATCCTCAAGTTAAGAAGGTTCACTTTTTTTCTTTTTGGGCCCATCCTGGGGTTTCAATACTGTCCCCAAGCTTCTTTTCTCAAGGCTAGCACTCTTACCACATGAGCCATAGTTCCAGTTCCGGCTTTTTGGGTAGTTAAGTGAAGATAAGAGTCTCAGTAGATTTCCTGCCTGGGCTGTCTTCAAACTGTAATCTTCAGATCTCAGCTTCCTAAGTAGCTAGGATTATAGGTGTGAGCCACTGGCACCCAGCATATGATTCAATTTTTATAAAGTGAACATTAAATATAATGACTCAAGTTTTAAAATGTGATAGTTCTTTAAGTCTCTGTCCTTGACCACTCTGACTTCAATATGACATGACAGGACATGACTGTTACCTCAGGATATTTGTATATGTTCTTTCAAAATGTCCTTCCTCTGTGTCCCCTAGGTCATTCTTGTCTGTTCTGAGCTCAGCTCAGATTTTATTTCCAGAAGGAAGGCTTTTGGAGTCCTGGACTAGGCCTTAGATGTGCTACATTTGTTCATATGGGGCCTTTAGGCTTTCCACATCTGTAAGTAAAAGCTCATTTGATGCTGTTGTTCAGTAGTTCCCAAAGGCAGAGGCCATAGCCATTGCTGTATGCCATCTCTAGCACTATGCCTGGCACACAGTTGGCCCCAAGATACATTTAATTTTGTGAGTGAATGACAGTGGAGCTGGGGAAGAAGGAATCAAGATCAATCTTCATGGAAGTAGATGCAGCCTGTACTGTTCTCCTAAACTATCAATTTACAGAATCCAATAATAATCCTAGAGTTACACTATCTGATCTAGATTTTTAAATATTTTTTCCTTTTGAAACAGGGTCTCTTGGGCTGGGAATGTGGCTTAGTGGTAGAGTGCTCACCTAATACGCATGAAGCCCTGGGTTCGAGTCCTTAGTACCACATAAACAAAAAAGGCCATGGTGCTGTGGCTCAAGTGGTAGAGTGCTAGCCTTGAGCAAAAGAAGCTCAGGGACAATGACAAGACCTTGAGTTCAAGCAAAAAGAAACAGGGTCTTACTATGTATTCCAGGCCAGCTTCAAACTTGAAATCCTTTTGCCTCAGCCTCCTAAGGGCTGAGTTTACAGACGTGTGACACCATACTCAATGCCAGAATTTGGACTTTAATTAATGGGGAAATTAATTTTCAGAGAAAGAGTAACAGTACAGTTGTAACTTTTTTTTTTGGGGTCCAGTCGTGGGGCCTGAACTCTGGGCCTGGGCGCTGTCCCTCAGCTCTTCAGCTCAAGGCTAGCACTCTACCACTTGAGCCACAGCGCCACTTCCGGCTTTTTTCTTTTTGCTTATGTGGTGCTGAGGAATCGAACCCAGGGCCTCAGGCATGCAAGGCAAGTGCTCTACCGCTGAGCCACCTTCCCAGCCCCAGTTGTAACTTTTTTTGCCTGGTGTTCAGATTCACATCAACTCTCCTGCACCACCACGCTGTTCTGCCTCTCCTCTATGCCTCTAAGTTGAAAGCAGGGCTTTACAATCAGCGCGGCTGATTGCTTCCTCATGAATTTGAAGCCAGCCTATCCCATAGCAGAAGGAGTCCCCTCACTCCCCTCTCCCAGGGTCAGTGTAAATGACAGACTATAAAGGCTCTGAGCCTGTGCCAGCCCCACCTATTGAGATGTGGAGCCCTGAAAGGAGAAACACAAGGGATGTGTTTGTTTAAAATAACTTGATTTTCCAGTTTCTGAGTTATCAAAGTTTGGTACCTGGAGATTTGACATAGATGCTAAAGCTTATGAGGGAGATCTCTTTTGTGTCTGTACTTAAGAGATCACGTGTGCCCACCTGGAGCCATGGTCTGGATGGTCTGATGATGACACCTCAATTAAGCGTTCTTCAGGAAGTTGTCCCTTCCTCTACTGTGCCAACCTGACCACTTCATCTCTAGTAACTGACACTTACATCCTAAAAGAGCCAGAAACAGAAAGCCAGGCTAGGAGTGCCATGGAAGACACAGGATACTAATAGTAGGAACCCCAGAATGCTAGCACCTCAGTTTTCAGTCTCACATCACTCCTTTTCCATTTCCTTTTCAATCTAACCAACATTCTTTGAATTCTAATTAATGTCCTGAATATTTGGGGAATCACATCTTTCAGGACATCACATCTTTACTCATGAGAATCTCAAAGTCTAGTGATAGCTAGACCATTCATTTATGTACTCATCCCTTTATAAAATATTAGGTAGCATCCGTTCTATGTGAGGCATTACACTGGGATTATTTATGCATTCAGCGGTATTTGAGTCTCTCCTCAAATTTGCTTTCAGGTATTTGGAATATTGAACAGACAATAGTCTGCACCCTCATGAATTTTCTTTCTGGTGAGGAGAGACCAATGATATAGAAGAGCATAATAAATGAGCAAATCAACAGTTTTAGGAAGTTGTCATTATGGATGGAAAAAAGGAATGAGAGCAAGAAGTGGTGTGTTATAATTTGAAATAGAGTGGCCTCAGTACACCTATTTATAAAGTGACATCAGAGCAGAGTCTTGAAAGAGGTGAGGAAGTTAGATTCATGAATAACTTGCAAAAATCAATTTCTGTCAAGGAAGGTTCTACCTAGGATGGAGGCATGCTTGACATGCCTGGGGCACAGCATAAACACTCACATAGCTGGAGGAGAGTGAATTGGGTGGTAGACATACAGAGACGTATAAGTCATTGTGAAGATTTAGCCTTTCTTTTAGATAGAAAAAGATCCACAAGATCTTTTTCTTTTGAGATGAAGAGTAATACAGGCTGCCTTATTTGTCAGGGACCACACAACCCATGATTTGGGAGTAGACTTTCAGGAACAAGATGGAAGCAGGAAATCAATTGGGAAGCCATTTCAGAAACCTGGGTGAGAGATAGAGAGGCTTGTTGTATTGTGATTGGAAAGAATAAATGAAAGAGGCTGGATCTTAGATATTTAAAAAATATAGAGCTAGGATGTAGAATGTGGGGAAAAGGAACCCTATTGCATTGCTGGTAGGAATGTAAACTAATACAACCACTCTGGAAAGCAGTGTGAACGTTCTTCAAAAAACTAAATATAGAACTTCCCTATGATCCAGTGATACTATTCTTGGGCATCTATCCAGAACATTACAAGTTGAGATATGGTAAAGACACTTGCTCATCCATGTTCTTTGTTGCACTATTCACAACAGCTAAGTTATGGATGCAGCTCAGATGCCCTTCAGTAGAAAGTAGAATATTACTTATCTATCAGAAAGTAGAATATTACTTATCTATCAGAAAGAATAATATTATACCATTTGCAAGGAAATGGATGGACCTAGAACAAATCATGTTACATGAGGTAAGCCAAGCTCAGAGAGGCAAAATGGCACATATTCTCTCTCATATATGGAAACTAAATCTACAGTACAATCAAACATGATAAGTTATATGGGGCTCTATGCATTTGCACACAGACTTAAGGAGGTTATACATAGGGCAGGAACTCAAAGGCATAACACCTCTGAACATCTGAAGTACTATTTATCAAAACAAATTCCAAGAAATGGAAACATGATTTTTGGTTTTTGGGTTTTTTTTGATGGTGTGCTAAGGGGAAAGGCATAGGAATAGAGGGAAGAAGGGTGAACAAATGCAAGCATTGTATTCAATATATACTTTGTAAAAAAAAATGTACTATGTAACTTGTGAGTAGTGAAAGGAGGAGGAAAATGGGGGAAAGCAAAGGAAGGGGAAAAATTGCACAAGAAGCACTGTGTTCACAATCTGACTTATGAAATTATAACCCCTTTGTAGAACTCCTTAAAAATTACCAAAAAGATAAACATTACAACTGCAATGAAATGGTCAATGCTAAATGTTTAATCATTACTCCTTTGTTAAATAAAGAACACATATACCATCATAAAAAAGATAGCGTTCACATGATTTCCTGGTAGATAAAGTATGAAGTGAGAGAAAAAAAAGAATTAAAAAATGAACCCAGGTCTTTTGACCTGAGTGACTGGATACATGATATTGTCATAAGAGATGGGAAAGACTGGGTGGATCAAATTGGGGAGACATTAAAGGTTCTGATTTTGGATAGTTTGGATCTGTTAAGTGGAAAGTAAGATATGGGGTAAGATCATTAGCATGTAGATGATATTGAAAGCTATGAAAATTCTGAAAGTGGTTGAGATCTTCAAAAGAATGAGAATAGGCGGGAGAGCAGAAAAGACTAGCAAAGACTAAGCCCTGTGTGCTAGAATATCAAAGGGGAGAAGCCCACAAAGAAGACTGACAGCTAACTGGTAAGGAAGAAAGCTGAGAATGTGGAGATCTGGAAATCCCATGAAGAAAGGCGTGAGGAGAGGGAGAGATGGACTGGTTCCTGGGCTGCTGGGGAACCAAGCAACAAGTGCTATAACCTTATTAACCACTAGATCGAGCAAGATGGATGCACTAGAGCAGTTCCCATGTAGCGGGAGGCTTTACCAGAGTATGGAAGGGGAGAGAAAAGAATGACTTACAAATTTGCTACACATAGGAAGAGATTAACAGGATGATAGCTTTTAGGGAACATGCAATCAGTAGAGTTTATTTTATTATGTTTTCGTATTGTGGTAAAACCCACCTAATACAAAACTTCCCATTTAACCACTTGAACTGTACAGCTCACATTTTGGCACAATCATCCCCAATATTCAGCTCTAGAGCTTTTTCATCTACTCAAGATGAAAATCTATTATTTTTTTAATGCAGGGATAGGCATCACATGTGTATATGTTGGTGGGGTTATCAAGGTGAGGGGAAATCAGTGATGTAGGAGAAGGGAGGGAGATTGTCCAATTGTTCTTCTGAACCAGGGGAGGGGTGAATGCTGGTACATGAAGAGAGGGAGTGGCTCTTGGGCCATGAATGGACAGCAATAGAAGGAACAGCACGTTGCATGTAGGATACTGGTGGGCACACCAATGTGATGGGAGTCGTAAAATTCTCTTCTGACTGTTTCAGCTTCTCAGTGAAGTATGAAACAAGGTCATCAGCTGAGAGTATAGGGGAGGAGTTGCTTGAAGTTTGAGGAGAAATAGGGTGTGAAAATAGTCATCTTGGAGAGTTAGTGGATGAATAGAATAAACTAGGGATGAGTATGATTGACAGGCACAATAAGGGCTATCTTTGGCTCATGGTCAGGAATTTAAAGTGAGACCAGTCCACATGGTCATGCAGTTTTCTCCAGCTACTGCGTGGATGTAAGTACTGGGTTGACTCTAATTAGGATTGTGATTGTGCCAAGTGAAGAAAGGGAATTTTTCTTTTTTAAATACACAAACAAAAACCACACACATATATTTTGGCAGTACTGGAGTTTGAACTCAAGGGCCTTGCACTTGCTAGGTAGATGCCCTAATATGTGAGCTACTCTACCAGCACTTTTTGAATTAGGTTTTTAGGTGATATGTGTGTGTGTGTGTGTGTGTGTGTGTGTGTGTGTGTGTGTGTGTGTGTGTGTGTGTGTGTGTGTATGCATGCTTGAGCTCAGGGTCTGGGTGCTGTCTATAACCTTTTCCACACAAGGATAGTGTTCTACCACTTGAGCCACAACTCCACTTCTGGCCTTTTTGGTAGTTAATTGGAGATAAGAGTCTCACAGACTTTCCTGCACAGACTGGCTTTGAACCATGATCCTCAGATTGCAGCCTTCTAAGTAGCTAGGATTACAGGTATGAGCCAACAGTGCCCAGGTAGTTGGTTTTTTTTTATGCCTGGTTAGGTCTGGACTTTGATCCTCCTATTAGCATTTCTCCATATCATTAGGATGATAGGCACATGCTACTGCATCCAGCCATTACTTTAGATGGTGTCTTGTGGGGTGTTAGCTTTTGTTTCTTTGAGTTTTTTGTCTTTTGTTCCCCTATCCCCCACCCCCTGGGCTGGCCTCTAGCTGCAATCCTTGATCTCTGCGTCCTGAGTATCTAGGTTAATGGGCTTGATCCACTGTGCCTGGCAGTGGATTGATTATGACTGTAATCAAGACATGATCACAAAAGAAAGAATATAGTATTGATTATGAGAACCAGGAAAAAAATAAGAGATGGTTTTATTTAAGATATAGTAATTCCATTATGATATGAGGCTCACTAGCATCCAAATCCAGGACATAAGCTGGAAGGTAGGAGAGTGGGAAGCATGCCCGCCCTTCAACCCTATTATCCTAGTTACTTGGGAGGCTGAGGTTGGGAGGATTGTGGTCTGAGGCCAGCAAGGGGAGAGGGAAAGATAATTCTCAAGACCTCAAACCATATCTGGGTGCAGCTGGTAACCCATGTTAATCCATGCCTGTTTTTCTAACTATGATGGGAAGGCTGGACCTTATCTTGATAATAAGCTGCACAAGAAAGGACGAGAGATATGGTCTAGGCTTAAGAGCACTTATCTAAGAAGCATGAGACTCTGAGTTCAAACAATACTACTGAAAAAGAAAAGTTTAGAGCATTTTCCCATGTGGGTATTTTAGGTTTTTTTTGCTTTATTTAGTTGGTTTATAGCAAAATGAAGAGGAGGGTCAGAGACATCCCATATGACTCAATATATGTACAGTCTTCCAGGCCCCCTGTGTAAGCTTTTCCACCAGAGTGGTACATTTGTTTCTATTGGTAAGCCTACATTGAAACATCATTTTCACCCAAAGTTCTACTTTACATTGGGGTTTACTCTTGCTGTTGTAAAAATTTATGGATTTGGACAAGTGTATAAGGATATATATTTATGTATACACACATATAGTCCTTCTTATTGTAAGAGTATTTTTACTGTTCTAACAATCCTCTGCACTCCTTCTGTTCATCCGTTGTTCTTTACAAACCCTGGCAACCACTGATCTTTTCAGCATCTTTGTGGTTTTGCCTTTTGTATGCCATGTGCTTGGAAGTCATGTAATAGGCATCTTTTTTCGGATTGGCTTCTTTCACTAAGGAACATTCACTTAAGTGTTCTCTATGTTTTCATTAGTCCATTCTCATTACTATCATGAACTACCAGAGGCAGGAAAAGAGGTTTGTTTTGCCTTTTTATTCCAAAGATTCAAAGTCTATGGGCCACATTTGGTGATGACCTTTCTGGTAGCAGAGTCTGAGGTAGTATAAGGTATCTGGTCCATATGTGTCTGATCTCTTTCCTCTTTTTATAAAGCCACCAAGTTTCATCCATGGGAGCTCCATCCTAGTTACCTTATCTGTTCTCAAAAGTCCAACTTTTAAATACCAAAAGTTATTTTAAGTTCTTTATTTTTCCAGGGCTTATCTCAGGGCCTCAAACTGTTGCTCAGCTTTCTTGCTCACAGATGATGCTCTTCTACTTGAGCCATGCCTTCAGGCTAGCATTTTACTGATTATTTGGAGATAGAATCTCTTGTACTTTTCTTCCCAGGTTGGTTTTAAACCTTGATCCTCCAAGTCTCAGCCTCCTAAGTAGCAGCAATTAGAGGTGTGAGCCATTGGTCCTCAGCTTCTACTCTCTTAATATTTCAAACTGGAGATTAAATTTCAACAAAAGAGGGTTATTCAAACCACTTCCAAACCATAGCAATGTTTCCTTGGCTTGAACCCCACTTGTTTTTAATGCTGAATAGTATCCCATTGTCCAGATATTCCACAGTTTGTTTTATCCTTTCCCTTACTGAAGGACCTATTGATTGCTTTTCCGAGATTTGGCAAATATAAAGAAGTACTGATGATGTAAAAATGCTGGTAAGGATGTAGAGCCACAGGAACTTTCATTCATGCTCAGTGGGAATGCAAAATGGTACAACCGCTTTGGAAGACAGAAGGACAGTTTCTTATAAAACGAATTCCCTTTTAATACACAATCAGTCCAGTAACTGTGCTCTTTGGTATTTACCCAAAGAAACACTTACATCCACATAAAAACCTGTACAAGAATATTTATAGCAGCTCTATTTAAAGTCTTCCATGTGTAGGATCCCATTCAAAGTGTTCTGAGGAACATAGAATAGAAAGAAGGCACCACTTTTCAAGTGCTTTTAGCTTGATTGCAGAGAAGAAGAGGTGGAGTTCCTAGGTTGAGGACCTGGGCTCCCAGGCATTTTCTCTTTGAGTGAAACAGAAATAGACACTACATGGTCCAGTTCTGCAGCTACAGCAACCTGAGGCCACTGGTCTTCCCTTGGGCTCTGAAGAGTAGTGAATCCTCATAGGCTGCTGAGCTCCGCTTCTCTTGACTAAGTAAGGGCTACCATCTTCCCCTTACACAGATCAGACCAGTTACCCAGAATTGCTGAGTTCATCAGTTGCCCTTTTATGAATACAGGGATTTCTGTGCCTGAAAGATAAAGAGACCCAGTGCTATAAATCCATGGCACAGTGAGCTATGAGCCCAGGGAAGTTCATGGTGCCATTTGTGTGGGATCTTTTGGGAAAAGGTAGGATCAGATTGGAGGACAAGTATTGCATTGTCCTACATGCCAGAAATAATAATCCTGAATTGCACTAATACTATGTGATCATTTTGCACATGCTGTTGCCATTACCCCATGTTTCATATAGGAAATGGAGATTCAGAAAGATTAAGTAACTTATGCAAAGCCATACCATCAGGTTGGGTGCAGGTGGCTCACGCCTGTAATCCTAGCTACTCAGGAGGCTGAGATCTGAGGATTGTGGTTCAAAGCCAGCTCAGGCAGGAAAGTCCATGAAACTATTTTTTTTATTTTAATATATTTTTATTGTAAAGATACTGAACAGAGGGGCTACAGTTATATGAGTAAAGTAGTGAATACATTTCCTATTGAGCATTGTTACCCCCACCTTGTTTTTCCCCTACCATCCCTTCCTTCCCCTCCATAAGACTTTTATCTTCCAGAAAACTGGAAGTGGCACTGTGGCCCAAGTAGTAGAATGCTTGCCTTGAGCTGGGAGCTGAGAGACTGCACCTAGGTCCAGAGTTCAAGCCCGACAGCTGACAAAAAATAAAAATAAAAATAAACCGTTCAATTAGAGGAACAGGCAACCCATATTCTAACTTACTACTATACCTCTCAGGATTCACTTTTGTTGTTGTTTTATTTTTTGTGCCAGTACTGGGACTTGAACTTAGAGTGTGGGTACTAAGTTTTAGCTTTTTCTGCTTACGGCAGGAACTCTACCACTTAAGCCACACCTCTACTTCCAGGTTTTTGCTGGTTAATTGGATATAAGAGTCTCACAGACTTTTATGCTTGGGTTGGCTTCAAACCTTGATCCTCAGATCTCAGCCTCTTGAGTGACTAGGATTACAGGCCTGAACTACCAGTGCCTGGCTTTATGGTTGTAGTTGTTGTTGTTTAATCCATCTTATCTCTGATTGTATCATTTGTTAGTCTGAATAATCTAGACTTTGGCAAATAGTCCAGATTCTCTTTCCTTCTAGGTTTTAAGTTCACATAGAATGCTCATTTGGAATTCATTTTATTGCATATACATTGCATTTGGTTTTAATTTGGTCTTTTTGGTAACAGCCAGTTTTTTTCCAAGCTAGCTCAGGTAAAGATGAGCTTACCTTAGGGAAACTTAGAGGAGTAAGGAGTTATAGGGATTTTGAAGCAGTCGGAGGAGGGTTGGGTGACTAGATCAGACTCAACTGGCCTTTGTTTAACTCTGTTTTGACTATGTAACAGGTGTTAAATAAATGTTTGTTGAATCAATACAGAAAGTAGTTGTATGGTCATCTATCTAATAAAAGGACCAGTAACAACCCTTTTATTTGGCCGAAATAAGGTTTCCTTTCTTTTCCACCCCTGTGAAGATATCTCTGCTTTCTAAGTGTATCTTCTACATCGACTGGAGTTTGCTTTCTGGTTGCAGCCAGTAGAGACATACAAATGTCAGCCTGCATGGTTTTCCTCACATCTGTTTTGTTTGTTTGTTTTTTTATGGAATGCCACTGGAGAGAGCCAGCTGGCCTCTAACAGGCCTGGTGCCTGTGGATCCCACAGCAGTGGACTTTTTAGTGACTAGGATGTTATTCAACAACAGCTAGAATGGAAGATCTAGATTCAGGTGCTGGCTCAGCCAGTGCTATGTGATGTGGAACTGATGCTTAATTTCTCTGGGACCTGGTCTCCTAAGAATTCTGTGAAGGGGAGCAGATTAGGTCAAGGTTCTTTCCAGCTCTGGTGCTTCGTGAGTTGCTAAATTGGGCCCAAGGTCACAGGGAAAGAAGAATTAGAGCCTCAGAATCATGACCCCCTCCATGCTTCTGGACATATCCACACATGTAGCCCTTTGATGGAGGAGTTGCTGAAAGGAAGAATCATTCTCAGAATTTGGTGAGGCTCTTCCCTTTTCTGTTACCTGAAAGATACTTGAAACTGAAGCCTAGCATGGTCATCACGAGGTGTTGGAATGAAGATGAACAAGAGGGACACACAGACAGTCCTCTTGCTCCTTTATTGCCACTGTTACTTGGGCTCTGTCCTCTCTCTACCTTCCTTAGGCTCTGGCTTTTCTCCCCACTTGCTCCCCACTCATCTCCTCTAGTGGAGATCTCCGTCCTAAGCCATGTTCTGTTTGTATCTGTTATAGCTCTGATATGAAATGAGCAATTTATTTTTCTTCAGTTGGAAATGGAAGGTTGCTTAATGTAAGCAATAAAGTCCTCTGTGCTCTATGCCCCAGGGCCCATTAACTGCCAAGTCAGATCCTGTTTGAAGCAGAAGGCACTACGGCTCACATAGGATGTGAGGCACGTTGGAGCTTCCGTTTCTACCTTCCAGGCACCTGAGCCTTGGCAAGATCCAGAAGACAGGAGAGATTCATGGTTTCCCTCTCTGAATGCAAGGGTTCTCCACAACAGTACTCTGCATTTGCAGTCTAATATATCTTTGTCATGGGGCATTTAGCTGCAGCATCTTAGGCATTGTGGGGTGTTTAGCAGCATCCCTGGCCTCTCTCTACTAGACACTTGCAGCAACACCATTCCCCCAGTTACTACAAATAAAAGTGTCTCCAGACATGCCACCTGTCCCTGGGGGACAGCATCGCCCCAGTTAAGAACCTCTGCCCCAGGCCACAACACACTTAGGCAGCTTGGGAGCCCAGCTAGGCTTGTGATGACCTGGTGTTTGCTTTTCATTTCACTTCTGACTCATGAAGACCCTAGGGCAAGTTCATGAAATTTTATAAATGAGGGCTCTATGTTTTCCTTATTAGAAAAGTAACATATGTTTGCCAGAGAACATTTAAAGCAACAAGAAAATATAAAGAGAAATGTAAAGCATCTGTCAATATTTCAACCACCTAGAAATAACTACGCGTGTAGTGCATTTTCTTCCTGCATCTTTTACTAGCATGTCTTTTCTCCCTCACCACATGCCCACCAAATCAATATTATATCTTACTAGACAGCAATCTATTCTTAAAATATAAATTTTTGTGTGTTGACACTAGAGCTTTAACTCAGGGCTTTGAGGTTTTCCTTTCATGACCAAGGCTCTGTCACTTAAGTCACACCTCCACTTCCAAGTTGTTGCTAGCTAAGTGGAGGTAGAATAGTTCATATTTTTCTGCCTGGACTACCCTCAAACTCTGATCCTCAGATCTCAGCCTCCTGAGTATCTAGGATTACAGGCTTAAGCCACTGGTACCTGGCTAAAAATATTATTTTTAATAGGTATATATTGGACCATCTAAAGATTGTCTTGTGCTTTATTTGATTGACACTATACTTTTCATACTGCTAAAGATAAAATCAAGATGACAACTTGGTAAGTTAATGGTGTGTGTGTGTGTGTGTGTGTGTGTGTGCGTGTGTGTGTGTGTGTACACACGTGGGCACACACACACACACACACACACACACACACACACAAATATGCACCGGTCGTGAAGCTTGAATTCAGGGCTTGGCATTGTCCCTGATCTCTTTTGTTCAAGGTTAGTGCTCCACCACTCGAGCCATAATTCTACTTCCAGTTTGGGGTTTTTTTGGTAGTTAATTGGGGATAAGAGTCTCATGGACTTTCTTGACTGGACTGAGATCATGAATAGCTAATACTATAGGAGTGAGCCACCAGTGCCCAGCTCTGTATGTTAAATAGTTCTTGTGTACGTCTTTGATTTCCTTGGGATAATTCCTCAAGACAGGATTGCTAGGTCAAAAGACCAGAATATTTTCAAGGTATTGTGGCACGTGCTACTCAGTTGCCCTCCAGAATAACTGTGCCATTTCACAGCTACAGGGGATGAGAGGCAGATCCGGGCAGTGTGGGCTTCACAATTTTGATAGTTTGGCCATCTTCTGAAGCCAGACAGCTTCCATTTTGTTTGCAACACCACACAAGAGCCCTATCAAGCAAATGGTGGTCTGTTTTCAAAACAAGTTCTGACCAGCTTGAATGATAGATGACACATTTTCATTTCATTTCATTTCATTCTTTATAGTACTGGGAGTAGAACCCATTGTTTCCTGTGTGTTAGGCAAGTGTTCTACCATCTCAGCCCATGTTTTAGTATTATTGCAGAAGACCCAAAGCTAAAACCCTCTTCAGGACACACACCATATGATAATCTTTTCTGTTTGAGTTGGCTCCAGGAATGAAACACGTACCAATTGCCCCTTTCTAACTGATTTCCAGAGCCTTTGACTCAGACATCTTTGGTATGTAGAAATCTACCAGCTACTGTGGAAGGTGAACACGATCACATCTGGGGTGGAGTCAGCCAGGAGTTACTGCTAGTGTCAGTGTATCATTCCTTGTTCCCTCTCTTCTTCTCTACCCCTCACGGATGTATTCTAGGTTCTCCTGGCAATCGTTGGATACAGTACCTTCCTATGGGCCTAGTCATGAGCCTGGATCCTGCAGAGCTGAGGTTAGCCCAGGCAGCACGGTGGGTGCTTATGGCACCTACATGCTATTCCTAGGCCATGTGGATACAATTTTGAGGGCCCTGAAGAGAATTTGGCAATCAGGAGCACTCTTACTATGGCTGTCTCTATCAGGGATGTTATGGGGACTGGAAGGTGTTTACGGACGCAGGCAGGGATGCAGCCAGAGAGGCAGGTTTGGAGACCAAGAACTTTCTGCTTTCTTGAGGAGCAGACATTGCCAGGCAAAGTGGAGCTCTGTGAGTAGAGGTGAGCCAGACTAAGCTGAGTGCTGGGAAAAAGATCAAGGATCACCTTGTTGGGGACCACGTTGGGAGGAACATAGATTTCTAGTCTCTAGCTGTTTTTTCTTTAGCTAGTGGTATCAAAGGCAAAGACTTCACTTGGTGAACGAACTGGTGTCATTACTGGCGATTTCAGGTCGATCATGGGGTCCTTTGATGCTCTATACTCTTGTGTGGGGACAGACGTATTTTACACTGTGAGGTCAGCCCTTTCAAAGGGAAGTTCAAGGCCTAATAGATATTGTTTTGGGGAAACAATCTCTGAGAGGATGTCACATTCATCCTGTTTGACAGGTAAAACTGAAGGACAGGTGCCTAAATTGTAGGGTGATGTTTAATCAACAGTAGATCTGGAGACATAATCTTTCTTTTTTAACTTTTCATTTTGAACTAATTTTAGACTCACAGGAAAGTTACAAAAATAGTTCAAGCTTCTGTGCACCCCCCAACCCAACTTCCCTAATATTACCACCTTACATAACCATAGTACAATTATGGAAGCTAGGGAACTACCATGGGAACCGCACTAGTAACTGAACTAGAAGCTGATTTGCATTTTAGCAGGCTTGCACTCATGGATTTTGTGTCTTATGTATCTTCTAAGGACCCCATTTAGAGTAATTCCCCTTAGCCTCTTCTACTTTGTAGCAGTTTTTTTTGTCTTTCCTTGTTTTCTATGATCTTGACACATGTAAAGAATGGCCGTTTATGTTTGTCTACTGGTTACTCATTAGTAAATTGAGGTTATGCCTTTTGACAAGATTTTAACAGAAATGAGGCTGTGTGCTTTTCCAGATATCATACAATCTTGATGACAAACATGGTCACCTGGTTAAGTGGTGTCTGCCGAGTTTCTCCATAGAAAAGTGGACTACCTTTCCTTTTATAGTTAAAAATAACTTAGAGGACATACTTTAAAACTGTGAAAAACCCTTTTACTCTTCTGACATTTGGCCACTGATTGGAGCATCCTTTAGTGAATCCTGTTGGCAACAGTTAATGTGGTATCTGCCTGGTGGTAATTTTCTACTCCCTGTGGACCTTCCACATTTATGAATTGTAAAATGCTGAAGGATAGAGCTAGAGCCATCATCTTCATAAAGGATATTAATACTTGATTAGATCTTTATTTAGGAGCAATAGCTCTTTCCAAAATGAGCTCTCTTTATCTCATATCTTCATATATTACTCCTAGTGCTCACAAAAACCCTGCAAAAATAGGATAGAGGGTACAATAGTACCCTTCATCCAACTTCCTAATATTAACATATTACATAACCATGTTATAGTAATCCATGGCTTATTTGAAGACTACTGTAACAATTAAGCAAGAGATAATGGTGATTTAGACAAAGTGGGTACTTGGGGGAGGTAATGAGGAGTAATTAGAATATAAGTGAAGGGAAATTTTACAGGGTTTATAACAGGACTAAATTGTGGAGTGGGAAAGGAGGAAAAATCCAAGATGGCACCAAGATTTTTGACTTAAACAACTGGTCTTGCCATTTTTTTAATTGGGGAAGGTTATGAAGCCTCTAGTATTTTTCTCCATTAACTGACCAACTCCCTTTTCAGCCAATGTTGAAACAAACTTCTACAACCAAAGACTACAATTTAAACATCATTTATTTATTATCTGATAATTCTAAAAGCAAGAAGTCCAAAATCAGAGTTAGTGCTGAAATAAAGGTGTGGACAGGGCTGAATTCCTTCTGGAGACTTTGGTAATTTATTCCCTTGCCTTTCCTAGAGGTTTTCTGAATCCTTTGTTTTTATCTTCCAACTCTCAAGCCACCATGTCCAGCTACTCATTCTTTCTAATGCTCACTCTTTTCCTTCCCTCTTACAAAGACTTTGTGATTACAGTGGAGACAACCAGGTAATTTAGGTGTGTGTGTGTGTGTGTGTGTGTGTGTGTGTGTGTGTGTGTGTGTGTGTATACACACGTGCTCATGTGCATGCTCACTCCTGCATGTGCTTTTGGGAGCAGGCATGCTAGCACAACAGCTTGAACTCAGGCATAGGCGCTGTTCCTGAGTGTTTTTGCTAACGCTAGTGCCCTACCACTTGAGCCACAGCTCCACTTCTGGCTTTTTAGTAATTAATTGGAGATAAGAGCCTCATAGACTTTCCTGCCTGAGCTGGCTTTGAACTGCGATCCTCAGATCTCAGCCTCTTGAGTAGCTAGGATTACAAGCATTAGCCACCAGTGCCCACTGCATTCTTTATATAATTATATCTTAATGTTGCCCGCATTCTTTAGTCAGGAAATAACTATTTGCCTTTGACTATCTATCAATCAGTTTATGAAGCAACACATTTAGCTCCTCTCATGTTGCCAGACACGATGGCTGAAAGGGAAGTGTGTCGGTTCATGGCAATATCGTTTATTTTCCATTGTTTCCTATGAGCTTCCCCAATTCAAAAAACAGAGTTGTTGCTCAAATCAAATATCTTGGAACCATCTTGCAACTCCCTGTCTCTTCTTTAACTCCATACTCACCAATCCTATAAATTCTACCTTCAAAGTATATTCAGAATCCAAGTGCCTCTTATCCCTATCACTTCCTTAATTATCTATTTAGTCCAAGTTACTATGGTATCTTGCTAGTCCTGGGGTCTGAATTCAAGGCTGCAAGCCCTTGCTTGATTTCCCTTGCTCATGGCTGGCCCTCTTCCACTTGACCCAGATCTATGCCTGGCTTTTTTCTGGTTATTAGAAATGGAGTCTTGCAGACTTTTCTGCCTGGGCTAGCTTCAAACTGAGATTCTCCAAGTCTCAGCCTCCTAAGTAGCTAGGATTACAGTTGTGAGCCACAGGCACCTGGTTTTTGCCTTGTTGTTTTAGTAGCCTTCAAATGTGTCTCTCTGCTTACATCATAGTTCACAGCAGCAAGATAGACTGAACAATCAGAAATAAATGAGCTCATGAATTTCTTTCACTCCAAGCCTCATGTAGCTTTCTTTCACCCTCAGATTAAGATGACTAAGGACTCACTGTCATATTCTCCGTGGCTTCCTCTCTCACCCCAGGTCCATTTTCGCTCCACTTTATCCATTTGTCATTTCTTATTATTTTCTGAATCAGCCAGACACATCCCTGTCTCCAGATTTTGTATTTGTTTTTCATGATGCTTGAAATATGTTTCATTTAGAAATCTTCATGGCTTGTTTCCTTCCTTCCTTCCTTCATCTCTTCCACTCCTAGATCCCCAGTGAGGTTGTCTTGTCTTAAAATGCAATCCCATTGGAGGGGAATGATGGAAAGGGTGTGATTTTTTTTTTTTTTTATCAAAAAGCCCTGGACACTTAGATGGGCATATTTAATTGTAACCTCCTTATATTACAACCTTTTAAAGTTCAGAAACTTGTGTGTGTGTGTGTGTGTGTGTGTGTACTGGTACTGGAGCTTGAACTTAAGTCTTGGGCACTGTCCCTTAGCTTTTGTCAGCAAAGCTGGCACTCTAGCCCTTGAGCCACACCACCCACTTCTGGCTTTTTGATTGTTAGTTGGAGATAAGAGTCTCAAGATTTTCCTTCTGGGGCTGGCTTCAAACAATGATCCTCAGATCTCAACTCCCTGAGTATCTAGGATTACAAGCCTGAGCCACCAGTGCCCAAAAGAGGGGAAAACACTTTTGTAAATGCTGCCCCATGTCATTTCCTCTGTCTCTATTTCTTTCGCAAGTCATCATCTAACAACTGTATATTTAGCATCTCCTTTTTCTGAAGTGTCCTTTTTTTTTGGGGGGGGGGTCCGGTCGTGGGGCCTGAACTCTGGGCCTGGGCGCTGTCCCTCAGCTCTTCAGCTCAAGGCTAGCACTCTACTACTTGAGCCACAGCACCACTTCTGGCTTTCTTCTTTTTGCTTATGTGGTGCTGAGGAATTGAACCCAGGGCCTCAGACATGCAAGGCAAATGCTCTACCACTGAGCCACCTTCTTAGCCCCTGAAGTGTCTTTTTATTTCCCTTCCTACATCTCTAGTATTAGAGTAGTGCTTGGAAAATAGCAGGTGCTTTGCAAGTATTTGTGGAGTGAAGGAACATCTTAAGTTGGACTAATTGTTTCCAGATACAACCTCAAGTGCTCACCACATGCTACACTGCTATATAGTTAGGAGATAGAAAAAAATCCAAGACATTACCTGTATCTTCAAGTTGTTTGTAATTTTATTAGAATTCTGAGATACCCATGTGTAAAAATTAACTAATGACATCATTCTAAGCTATACATGCATCATGCTGTGATTCTTACACACAGCCATAGGTACCAGAGACAAATATATTAATTCATTCTTTCTAGCTCTTTTAGGCTCATTGTGATGGCACAAAGGAAGACAAGTTCTACCTACTAACTGGGGCCAAGTGACAAATAGGTGATGTGGATGCAGACATAGTTGGAAGGACAGGGACTCATCATCAGAGCCAGCAGCAGGACAGGCTTCCTGTCCAAGGTCACATCTGCATGGGGCCTGGAAACTGTAGGGTCATCCGAGAGGCCTGCACAAAGAGGGGCATGAAGAAGGAGGGAAGATAGAAGACAAGAGTAGCAAAAGAGATAGTCAAGGGCTTTGAGTGCCATCTTAGAGTTTGGACTTCTCTCTAGGTGGTGATTGAAAGTATTTGAAGAGGGAATTGAAGTGATCACATTTAGTGCTGGTGGAGAAGGCTTAGAAAGCACTGAAGCAGGAGAGCAGTTTGGAAGTCCTTGTAGTGGTCCAGGGGAAAGATTCAGAAGGCCTGAAGTACAACAGCAGCTATAAGGAAAGGAAGAATGTAGTGGGCTGGAGAAAATGCAGAAGAAGTGAGTTATTTCCTGTGGGTAAGAGAATGCTTAATTGAAGACAATGCTGATCTGTTTGACCAGCTCTCTGATCACTGATCTGCCTGACCAGATAGTTCTGGGACCATAGAAGAGAGAGGCTGGGGCCTGGGGTGGCAGCAGCAGGGTGGGCAGAAAGTGATAGATAGTAAGAACAAGGGTCCATATCATCATCCCAATTGAGTGTCTTTGAACTCTGCACCCCCCTGGTGTTTGGTTACATCACTGTGTGACTTCTAGGCCAGAAGGGCTCCAAACTATGCCTAGGGCTGACTCCTGATGTTCCAGATGAACTTCTGCCTCTGCCCTCTGCCCCCCACCCTCCCGCCACCATACACACCCCAGTTTTTTGAGAGGCAGAACAGACCAAGTCAATCCTGGCAGCAGCAGGAGGAGGTGTGGTGCCTGGGGAGCCTCTCTGAGGGCTCCGAAGAGCCCACAGGGAGCAGGAAGGAGATTTGCAGTGCCTGGGAGCCAAGTTCAGCTCAGCTCTATTTTGGGTGACAACATTTACAATGTTCCTTCACCCAGAATCATTCCGCCTGCCTGCCCGCCTTCGGTGTTTCCAGCTGATGGGTTCTCACGCCTACTTAACAACTGGCTTGGTTCAGGGGCTCCCCAGCTCACTGATGGCTGCCCTTCAGCCCTGCCCCACCCCCACTATTCACTAGGAGGCCCAAGCCCCTGCTGGGATGGGTGGCCAGAGTGTGAAGATTGCCCCCTCTGCATGGGTGGCTTTTTGGCAGGGGAGGCTGAAGGAGTAGCTAAGAAGTAGCAGCAATGGGGGCAGGGATGGTGAATGTCAGAGTTCAGACGCAGAGGTGTGTGGGCAATTGACTTGTGTTTCTGTGCTTCACTTCCTCTGAAAGCCCAAGTTACTGAGGGAGAAAATACTTGATAATGATAATATTTTGTGTTTCTACATCCCTGTCTAAGAACCTTTTGGCACACTGCTCTTTGTCCCAGATAACTCCATTAGCTGAATCTTGGGACATTATGGGTGGGCCATAGATAGGATTCTGCAGATAGTATAGTGCGGAAGAAGCCACTGACACTCTTAGAATTAAAAACTTAAAAGAACGACACATTCAGCCAGTAGCTCATGTCTGTAATCTTAACTGCTAAGGAGCCTGAGATCTGAGGATAGCAGTTTGAAGTCAGCCAGGGCAGGAAAGCCCAGAGACTCTTATCTCCAGTTAGCTACCAAACAAGTCAGAAGTGAAGCTGTGACTCAAGTGATTGAATGCTAGCCTTGAACACAAAAGCTCAGACCCAGAGTTCAATCCCAGGCCTAGGGTTCAAGCTCCAGGACTGGGAAGAGAGAGAGAGAGAAAGGGGGGGGGCAGAGAGAAGAGAGTGTGTGTATTAGAGTATTATATGTTCATTACAGCCTGTACATGGGAGTATAGAATAAAGAAATTCTGGCTGGTAGTTTACTGTTTCTTCCTGCCTTTTTTCTTTGCTGGGCACATGTGTGTGAATTGTCCTGTGTAGGTTTGTGTGGAGAATGCATGTATATCATCCTTCCCCAGGCTTTCTCTGGGTGCCTTTAGGTCTGGAAGAGCATGCTCCCCCATGTAGTCTGGATGGCTGTGTTCCTGTGACTCTCTTCTTTTGGCAGGGGGGGAATCACAGTCCTTGTAAAGGCTATTGGTTCTGCCATGGGGAGATGATGTTTGGAAGAGCTCACCATGGGACTCTATGCAGTGGAAAAGACAAGATTGAAGTTGTATAATAATCTTTCCTCCTGAACAGTGATTTCAAAGAGCTATAGACACTAATAATGAACTCTAGTCCCTTCCCTGTCCTCACACAATTCTGGGGTAGGATGATGCAGGCTAGTTTTGCCACTGAGTTGGGTAACCAGACTAGGCAGTAAATGGAGAGTGAGGGCATTATTGAAAACAATTTTCAAAGCAACTAAGCATCCCTTGGAAACACAGGCCAAGTCACCATCAAACTCTCAATATGCAAGTATCAGGTATTCTACTAAGATTTTGGTTTAGGTTCAGCTGAAAGCAGAATGTGATGTGAGACTTAGGTGGAGACTTTATTGACAGGCAATTGCACGAAGCAGGGATAGGAGAACTATTATTAAAGTCCCTACCATGTGCAATGAGGATTCAATTCCAGCAGGACTTTTTTGCGTGTGTTGGTCATGTGGCTTGAACTCAGGCCTGGTCACTGTTCCTGAGCTTTTTCACTCAAGGCTAGCACTTTACCACTTTGAGCCATAGCACTGATGGTTACTTGGAGATAAGAGAGTCTCATGAACTTTTCTGCTTTGGCTGGTTTTGAACCATGATCCTCAGATCTCAGCCTCCTGAGTAGCTAGGATTATAGGTGTGAGCCATTAGAGCTCTTCTGGCTTCCAGAAGAACTTTCTAGTAGTCATGTGTAACATCTTGTGGAACTGTCTATCGTCTGGATGACAGCATAAGGCCCCTCAACCTGCAAGCAGGCTCTCTCTCCCTCTGGCTGCCTGCTTTCTTTGGGTGTCAGGGAAAGCTCAGAGCTTGTGTGCTTTAAGTGTAAGCCCCAGGCAAGAGAGGGATCTGCATTCACAGCAGACACCAGGGCTGATGCAGGGGACCAAGGGTTATGGCACAGGACTCAGAGGTTTCTGTTATAACTTAGGTAATTTAGAGACCTTCCTGGTTTCTCTGATTTAAACAGTTAAGACAAGGGAATGTCTTAACTGTTCTTCCTTTTCCCATTCCTGTAATTCTCTGGTCTTACCCCATGTGTCATGTGACAGTATGTTTCTTTGACTTTGGATGGCAGATATAGCTTTTGTTACCAGACTACTCCACAACTTCAGCTCATGATTCTTACCTTTTATGATGCTTTTTTCGGCCTTGGAAACAAGTTCTGGGCCCCCTGAGGACTAAGAGTCTCTACCTTAGGTGATGTGAAGTCCTGCACTTCCTGGGCATCCACAGTGGAGAACACCTGTGGAAGGTTAGAGGGATAAGAAGGAGGGATGAGGCAGGGTATTTTGAATTCCCAGCTGGATTAGGCTCCAGGTTGGAATTGGAGCAGAATAAATAGTGTGTTTCTCCAGATCCGATGGATAATCTGCCAGGAGACCCTCACACAGGTTTTCTGACTACCTGAGATTGGTGGATGTCTGGTCTTCTAGAGCTTTTTTGGCTTCAGGTGTGTGCACATGTGTGCATGCATGCATGTGTGAGTGTGTGTATGTATGCATATATATCCACAGGTATACATACATATATATGTATAAATATGTATGTATATAAATATATGTGTGTATACATACACACATACCTATCTAGTTGTACAAAGGGATTAACATTGCCATTCAACAAATCAGTTTCCAAGTAAAGTGCATCTTGACTGATATTACCCTTTTCATCATTCTCCTCCATCCCTCCCTCCCCACCCAACCCAACTCTTAATTTTCCTAGTTTTACCAGGATATACATTCAATATTATGACTGCATCTCACCCTTCCTCTTTTCATTTGTTTACACGCCCCCCCCCCTTCTTGACTTGCATTCCTACTCATTGCAAACATCAACTTGCTGATATCCATTTGGTCGGACTATGATGTTTTTCTAAGGGATTACACTATTTGAATTCTCCCTTGCATATACCAGGTTTGGTCTTAATATGCAATAGACCCTTCCACATAGAATAGAGGCTTTTTTCAGGTCTCTAGAGATTTTCAGAATCATGTTTTGACCTGGTAACTTCTGTGGTCAATATTGAGACTAGCCTTTTTCCCCCCAGTGTAGAAACTTGAGAGCCAAGGAGGCTAGTGACTAACACAGGCTGTGTCATTGTTCACTGCTATGGAGAGAAGAAGAGCCTACATTTTCTGACTTCCACTCTTCAAGATTTCTTAACTTTTGACTCTCCATCCTCTTCACCCCCTCTCAACAACTTAATAACAGAGCACCCTTGTTCTTGATTCTGTCTTAACTTGGAATGTTTAACCAGACGAACACTCTATAAAGAGGAAGCCCATACTTCATCTCCTGCCTAGTAGGACAGGTGTTTAACAAAGGTTCCTGCTTTACCTGGAGTTCAACCCTCCAGCTAATTTTGACCCCTCTTGCTGGTGGAATCTGAGCCATGGAACTTCCTTAGACTAGACTCCAAATAGAGAAGAACAATGTCTATCTATGAAAAGTCTTAGCCTGTGGGTAGCAGGCTTTGTGTGTGTGTGTGTGTGTGTGTGTGTGTGTGAGAAGGAGGGGGGGATGTGTTTAGGGCTCAACTTCAAGACCTGGGTGCTGTCTTTGAGCTTATTTGCTCAAGGCTAGCACTCTACCACTTGAGCCACAGCTTCATTTCTTGGAATTTTGGTGATTAATTAGAGATATGAGTCTCACTGACTTTCCTTCCCAGGCAGGCTTTGAACCTTGATCCTCAGATCTCAGCCTTTTGAGTAGATAGGATTACAGTAGATAGGATTACCCACCAGTGCCCGGCAGTTCTGCCTTCTTGATAAGCAGGATTTGCATGCTCCTTGTTTCTGGGAATTTGCTACATCCTTGGGCTGGTTGAGGACTAAGGGAGGGTATCTTCACTGACTACTGAACCCTTGTCTCGGTTGGGGGTGGGGGGCGGCTGTTTCTATTTCTGTGTATTGGCAGATGACATCCCATATGGCAGAGTTGGCTTTACCGTGTCTGTCCTTATCCCAGGATTAGACAGTGGGATCTTCCCCTATCCCATGGGGTTAGGTCTGCTTGGCTGACCTCTGTTCTTCCCTTTTTTCTCTAAAGAGCATTTGAAGCAGTGTTTGGAGATAGAGTCAGTTTACTGCAAACCCTTAGAGCCAGCGTTGGCAGACATATGTCAAATGTCTCCATAAGATCATCCCCTTTGTTCCTGCTGTTCTAGTATTATTAGTCAGAGCTTTGATGGTTTAGGGTGAAAGAGACGAGGCTGGGACAAAAGCAGAGTGCTGGGCATTAGTGGCGCCTTGGGTTGGGCAAAACAAAGTGGCTGTTTTTCTACTTTCTTATTTTCAATGATTCCATCCCAATGACTAACTCCAAATTTTAAATGAAAGTAGAGAATTTCAATCCACCCCTCCCCTGCCACGTTTCCTCTCAAGCTTCTAAAGGAAATAAGTTGGATAATATTTATTGAATGCAAATCATATATGCCATCAAGAGAAGTACTCAGGGTGATCTCTGCCTTCAAAGATTTTCTGCTATAATTAGAGAGTAAGGAGACACCTATGAGAAGACCAAGTGGATTTCAGTTGCAGAGGAAGAGCGTGGCCGCTCAGATAGGCATCAGAGTAGTTGGGCTTTGAGAAACCACTGTCATTTGGTCTAGTACAGAGATGCCTTCCTGGAAGAAGAAATGGCATGAGTGAGGCCCTTCCTGATGATAGGTGTAACAGTCTTCTTCTTGGTGAAAATTTATTGCACATTTGCTGACAAAAACATCAGGATGCTGAGAACAGGATTATTTGTTTCCTAGATGTCCATCACTGCATTGATCACAACTCCACAAGACTCCAATAGAGTCTCAAATAGCCAACAATGGAACATTGGTTAACTCAATTGTGCTTCACTAGATATATGTGGACCACATTTGTCATAGTGTAGAATACCATCCAACCACCACATCTCTTTTTCGTAGTTGTTTATTTATTGACCCGAATTTAAAGTATTTACAATAGATTGTCCACTTTAAAAAAATCAGGTTCTAAAGTAGCACAATGTGTTTATTTATGTTGATTAACATAGTAGCATGCAGTAGCATGGCAGTATAAAATCTTTCTAGTTTCCCATTTTAAAATTTTGGTTACTTTGGCACTAGCTTGAAATCAAATGACTCCTGGTGTTTTCTTCTCAATACAAGAGAATTGTGGTGTGCCCCCACAGTACTTGCAGGCAGTCAGCTCCAGTAGAGTCACATGGACCTTATTTTGTGCATCTATCACCTGGGACTCACTCTGGTCCTTGGTTTTTGGAAAGACAATCATTTGGCTGGAGATGGAGGCCTGGAGGACCTATAAGCAGGGCTGGGTGGTGTGCCCTTCTAATTGTGAGAATCTGTGTTTCCTGGGTACGCATAAGTCAGGGTTCGATAGTCCCACTGAACATGTTCGAACCCTTTCTTTTACATGTAGTCTTCATCCTTTGTATTTTAGTCAGGGTGTCACTGCTGTCAACTCTCTATCTAATTACAGTTCTGGGAAGAAAACAGTGCATTCGTGAGCCTGAGCGTCTTTGGGAAATGTTACAAGACCAGAGTGATGGAGTCCCTTCTTCCTCATTAGTGTGGGGGACAGACTGCTCCCCGAAAAGCCTCTTCAGATGACTTCTTGGTCTAGACTCTGAGTCTGTCCTCAGCAATTGCCATCATACGAATGTCGCATTAGGACATTTGGGTGCTTCCTTTTCTGTCCCTTTCAGCAAGGTTGAGATTGATGTGTACTATATTCTAGTTTGAGTGCTCATTAGTATTTTTAGAATACCCCCTTATCATACATTTCCTGTATCTAAAATCTTCTGTCTCTTCTCTTTGCCTCTAGGCACATGTCCAGAGTCCTCTGCCCACATCTAAGCCTTTTACTCTCTGACTTGACCCCCTACACCTTAGCAAGCCACTCACCTTAAACCTTGCGCAGTTTGCTCACTGGCCCCAGATACACCTGCCTGTTGGCTTCTGAGCCCCCCCCCCCATACACACCCAAATTGCCCTCCTTCCTGGAATGTAACCCAATTTTATTCTCCTTTCCCTGGCCAGTTACAGTATCCCAAACTCTTCCCAGACTTCTTTAGTTACAGTGATTTCTCAGGAGCTAATATCCCAGGACTATGAGCTAAAACACCCTGTACCACTTTACATTTGAACTCAAAGCCTCACACTTGCTAAACAGATGCTCTAATATCTGAGCCACACTCCAATCTTTTTTGCTTTAGTTGTTTTTTGGACAGGATCTTATGTTTTTGCTCTGGAGATCCTAGACTATGATCCTCCTATTTACACTTCTCATGCATTCAACTGGGATGACAGGTATGTGCCATTAGATGTAGAGATTGATTGAAATTCAAGTCTCACAAATGTCTTGCCTAGGTTGGTCACAAACCTCTGTCCTCTTTATCCTCAGCTCCGAGTAGCTGGGGTTCCAGGAATGACACACCATGTCTAACCCTTTATTTTGCATTTAAAATGAATTATGGCTGGATACAGGTAGCTCACACCTGTATCATGCCCACTTGGAAGGCTGAGAGCAGCGACATCATGGGAAGAATAGTTTTCAAGATCCTATCTCAGAAATAATCAGCAAAAATTCTGGCTAGAAATGTGGCTGAATGGTAGAACACCTACCTAACAAATACAAGCTCATGAGTTCAAATCCCAACACTCCCAAGAAATATTTATGGCAGCACATAATATTTACCATCTTAATCATTTTTAGGTATACAGCTTAGTAGTTTTAAATATATTCACATTGTTACACAACAGATCTCCAAAACTTTTTCATCTTGCAAAATTAAAACTCTATACCCATTAAATGACTTTCACTTTATTTGGCATTTTACTAAGGACTATGTTGTTTAATATTCAGAGGTAATATTCAGAGAGCATCAGTGTTCCAGGTAAGTTATGGGAAGGTTTCTGGGGAAAAAATGAGACTGGATAAGCCGCATTCACCAAATGGGAAAAGATGACAAGTGTTATTTGATAAGGGTTTGTCATTTTATTTGTGCATGTCTCATGTCTTTAAATAGATGAGAATGATTCTTAGGTGCCACAATCTCCTCTTTTGGAACAGGGAAGAAAAGATTAAATGAAGGCAGACTGTGTTCCCTGTGACACGAGGATAGGGATGAGCATATGATTACTATGTGTTGTGTGATAATTTCGTATGCTGATGTAAATGTGTGCTGGGGGTATGTGAGGAGTCTTTGTGTTGCCTCAACTAGATCATGCATTTTAAAAAGAAATTACTTTTTCATCATGATATTACTTCTATTATATTTTTAAAATAATAAAATATAGTATGTGCTTGTCAAAGTAAAAAGAAACAAGCCAGAAAAAAAATGTACAAGCAAAAGAACAGGAAAAGCAGTAGTAGCTGTCCGGCTCATTCAGAGATTACTGCTATTTATTCTTTCTCTCTCTTTTTAGATATCAGCTATATAGACTCAGACATGTATATACAAAGATAAATTTTTTAACAAAACAAAACCATTCCATAGTTTTATCAGGTTAACATGCTTTGAATGTATTTATCTCTCAATAGATATGTTTGTTCCTATAATTTTGATAGAACAAACATTTATTGAGGGTCTGCAACTGTGCCAGGCACCAATTTAGGTATTAAGAAGAAAGCAATGAGAAAGGCTTGCATGGGTTGATGTGAAATGATGTGACTGAAATAAGGCTTGTAAAAACAAGTTCTGAGGAGAGCCTAGTGGGTTACTCTGGATGTTCTATGTGAGGAAAGAAATCTCTACCCAGGGCTTTGATAAGAGTATAGAACTCTCGTGTACAGACTAGAAATACATTCCAGGAAGAAAGAATCTGAGTGCAATCACCAAAGCTTGGGAATAAACTTGGTGTGTTTGAGAAATTGTAGGAAAGCCACTGAGGCAAAACACAAAACAAAACAAAAAAACAACAACAACAAAAAAAAGCAAAGAAAAGGGGAAATTGTAGATGGTACTTAATTAAGTCCCAGAGGTAGATGTAGGGCTTCTTTAAGTCTTAGAGACAAAAGCCAAAGCTTTGGATTTCATCCTGTCTGTGAGATGCAAAAAGGAAGTGACATAATCTGATCTGTCTTAGTAACATTGATCTCTATCAACTAATTAACAGACACACACACACACACACAACCACCTAATTAGATTTATAAATGTCCTACTAAAAAAAGCATCACAAAACAAATGATCTGATGTCTTTATGGACTTTAGGAGAGGGAGAAAGAGATAGAAAGGCAACCATAGATCAAAACAAATCCAGCAGGAATGTGCAGAATTAGATTAAACCAAGCCATAGTGTTTAGGGCTTCATGTTTTGTTGATAAAACTACAAAAACATGGTAAGGAGGCAATTGCCAATTAGGCAAGTGAGTTCTATTGGGTGGGATGAGAAGGGGCTGGGAACAGAGGATACATGAGATTCTAAGATGGCTAACTTTGTTTCCTTTCATTGCTGCTGGCATCAAAGTGGTTGTCTTATAATAATTAACTTCTGTTTTATGTTGTTTCTGAATTTCTGCCCTTTTATCTATTTAAAAGAAAATGTATTTTCAAGCCAGGCACTGGTGGTTTCTGCCTGTAATCCTAGCTACTTAGGAGGCTGAAAAGCCCATGTGATATGATACTCTTATCTCCAGTTAGCCAATCAAAAACCAGAAGTGGAGCTGTGGCTCAAAGAGGTAGAGTGCTAGCCTCGAGCAAAAGAGTTCAGGGACAGTGCCCAGTTCAAGTTCCACAACTGATGAAAAAAGGCTTTTCAAAATCAATATCTATTTCTGAGAAAATGGAATGATAGGAAACTTCCTAATCAGATCAGAATCACTATACAAATTCTAGAGCAAACATCTTCCTAAATTGGAATATGTAGGAAGTATTCATTTTAGTTTTGGGGGGGTCTGGTTGTGGGGCCTGAACTCTGGGCCTGGGCGCTGTCCCTCAGCTCTTTAGCTTAAGGCTAGCGCTCTACCACTTGAGCCACAGTGCCACTTCCAGCTTTTTTCTTTTTGCTTATGTGGTGCTGAGGAATCGAACCCAGGGCCTCATGCATGCAAGGCAAGCTCTCTACCACTGAGCCACCTTCCCAGCCCAGAAGTATTCATTTTAAAACCAGGAATAAAATAAAAATGTCCCTTACTACCAGTACGGGGATGGGAGGGAAGAAAGGCAAGAGACAGGAGAGAGACAAGGGAATAGTAAGAGAAGGATGGAAGGAAAGAAGGAAGGAAGGAAGACAGGAAGGAAGGCAGGCATAAGAATCAGAAAAGGCAAAGTAGAATGGCCATTCTTAGTTTTTAGATTACTTCTGCCTTTTCCACAATTTTGTTTTCTACGATTTCTATTATTCACAGCCAACGGCAGTGTGAAAATATTAAATAGAAAATTCTGGCAGGCCGGGGGGAACCACTCATTTTAAAACTGCAAGCTGTTCTAAATAATATGAAAAATCTCTTTTATTAAAGTATATTGTTATAATTATTCGATTTTTGTTATTGCTTATTATTAGCCTTTTACTGTACTAGTTTATAAATGCAACCTTATCACAGGTATATATGTATAGAAAAGCATAGAACACACACATTGTATATATACATACATATGTGTGTGTGTATATATATATATAATCTGCAGTTTTAAACATCTGCCAAGAGTCTTAGAACACATCTCCCAGAGATAAATGGTAAAACTACTGCATTAGTGTAGGAAACCCCCCAAACATATTAGAAATAATAAGAGAGTTTAGTAATTTAGGGCAGAATAAGATGGATATGTTAAAATAATTTACATTCTATATACCAACAGCAAGTTAGAAGACATAAAAAGACACATCTAACATATTATTTAAAATATTAGTTGTTGCAAAAGTGTTGACTACAAAAGAAAAGCTGATAAACCTGACCATACTGATATTAAGGATTTTTATATGCTGAGAGATACTTTAGAGAACATGAAAAAATAATTTACAGACTGAGGAAGGAGTTTTGCACTCAGCCCACAAAAAATTAGTGTTAGGAATACATTAACAAACATAAGAAATACACAATCCAATTGAGAAAAAAATAAGCAAATGGTACAACAAGAATGTCAAAGAACAGAAAGATTAACAACAAAAAAAGAGATTTTCAAGCACCATTAGTGATCAAGGAAATGGAAATTAAGGCTAAAGTTAGATAACTTGGAGACCCTATTTGATTGGTAAAACTTAAAGTTTGATAGCATCAACTGTTGTAAAGAGAGTGGATCCATGAATAGAATAGGAGGGATAGAAGTGGCAACTAAGTTGGAAAAACGCAGTTCAACACTGACATATCCTAACGTAGAAATTTCACTCCTCCTCTTTATAGACAAACCCTCTAAGGGATATGAACCAAGATTCTCATGGCAGCATAATAGTTAAAATGGCCATTGATGAAAAAAGTATTGCATGCCATGTGATTTAGTATTCTTATATTAAAAATAGCTTTAATAAAAATATCCCTATTTGAGAATCATTATTGGTACAATAACAGTATATAAAAAGAAAACAAGGCATTGAGTGTTCAAGGTAACAGCTGCCTGGGCTAGGAGAAGGTGAGCTGGTGTGGGTAGGAGTCCAAATGGTTAGATGGAGATGATAGTCAAGATCTCAGCTTTTACAGGTGATGAGTTTGTGGGTGCTGATTATACTTTAACAGCCAGCCAGTCAGCCAAGTAGACAGCTTAGGCTATTTAGAGGAAAATGGGTAGATAAGGTAAAAATGGAAGCAGGGTGATCTCTCAGGAGGCTGTTTAGTAATCTGGGTGCAAGGGAGGCTGGTGCTTTGTACTTAGGTGGTGGCAGTTCAGATAAAGAGTAACGTACAGGATCAAAATATACGTTGGAGGCAGTAGGGAACTTGTTCTGATAGCTTACATGTGGGAGGTAAGAAATGTTCTATTTTGTGAAGCTACCATAATTTATTTAACAATATGCTCTTACTGTATATCCAGATTGTTTACAATATTTTTTGCTTCATCAAGAGGTCTGAAATGAACATCCTTTATAGCTTAATCTTCATATGACTTGAATTAATTTCTTGTCTTTTTATGGTATGAGACTTGAGGTTTTGTTTTTTTTTATTAGACTTCCTTTTTAGAGCAGTTTCAAGTTCACAGCAAAATTGAGAGGCTGGTACAAATTTTTGTATATTCTCTGTCCCTACCCTGTATTCAACATTTCTCCACAGGAGTGGTATATGTGTTACAAGTGATGACCCCCAACTGACACATCAAAGGAATCTGAAGACAAGGCATCTGTAACCCCAGCTACTCAGGAGGCTAAGATCTGAGGATCATGGTTTGAAGCCAGACTAGACAAGAAAGTCTAAGAGACTCTTAGCTCCAGTAAACTACTCAGAAAAAGCCAGAAGTGGTGCTATGGTTCAAGTGGTGGAGCACTAGTCTTGAACACAAAGAGACTTAGGGACAGTACCTGGGCCCTTAGTTCAAGCTGCAGGACCAGAAATAAAAAAGGGAGGAATCCAAAGTCCATAGTTTACATAGGGCTCACTGTTTAGACAAATATAGCTGCATGCACCCATCACTGTAATATATAAAGTATTTTCACCGACCTAACAGTTGTCTGAGCTCTGCCTATTCACTCTTTCCTCTCTCCAGTCTCTAGCAGCTGCTAAACTTTTTATGATCTCCATAGTTCTGCCTTTCTCAGAATGGCACATTGTTGAAATACTACAGTATCTAACCTCTTCAAATTAACTTTTTCTCTTGGTAATATGCACTTAGGTTGTTTCTTCTGTGTCTTTTCATTGATAGCTTGATAGCTCATTTCTTTTTAACACTGAATAGTATCTCATTGTCTAGCTGTTCCAGAGTTTATCTGTTGATGAACATCTTGCTTATTTCCAGGTTTTAGGCAATTAATATCACCCATGTACATGATTTTGTTTAGTAGTTTTGTTGTTGTTGTGTTGGCTTGGGTTCATGTGTGTGTGTGTGTGTGTGTGTGTGCGCGCGCGCGCGTGCATGCGCGCGTGCGTGCGTGCATGTGCACGCGCACCTTTTCGGGGCTTGAACTCAGGACCTGTACACACTGTCTCTGATCTTTTTTTTTTTCTTTCTTAAGGCTAGTACTTTACCACTTGAGCCAAATTCTACCTCCGCTTTTTTTGGTGGTTAATTGGAGATAAGAGTCTCATGGAATTTCCTGCCCAGGCTAGCTTCCAACCAAAATCCTTAGATCACAGCCTCTTGAGTAGATAGGATTATACCTTCAGATAAATACCAAAGAGCATAATTGCTGGATCATATGGTAAGACTATATTTAGTTTTGTAAGAAACTACCAAACTACCTTCTAAATAACTATGCCATTTTGCAACACAACCAGCAATGAATAAGCCTTCTTGTTGCTATAGTTGACATTGTTAAGGTTCTGGATTTTCATAGTTCTAATAGACACACATCTTGAATGAATACATCTTGAAGTAATTTCTTTATTTTTTGACAGTACTTGTATTTGCAGTTAAAGCCTCACACAACTAGGAAGGCATTCTACTGATGAGCTATACCTCCAGTCCTGTTTTCTGGTTATTTTTGAAATGAGGTCTCAATGACAATCCGCCTGCTTTAAGCTTCCTGTAGTTGCTGAGATCAGTCATGCAGAACTACATCTGGTTTCCCTTCATCTTTTGCCCAGGTTGGCCTATAACTTCCACCTTCCTTTTCTCAGCTTCCTAAGTAGTTAGGATTACAGGAATGCACACAAGCACTGGGAAATTTATTTCCTAAAGTTAACTTTCAGAAATGATTTTGTTGATATCAAAGTATATATGCATCTAATTTGGCCTTGGTACATTTGTCTTCAGACAGGATTTCCCTTAGAGTGCTAGACCCCACATTGTATTCTTTACACAGTCCAAGACATGTGATAATATGATCTTTTCCTTAGAAAAGTTTCCTAAACACATGAATCTGAGATCTTATACTTTTTTTTTTTCACTTAGACTCATCCTATCCTCAAACTCCAGGAGCTTTAGGGATTTCTAACAAACTTCTGGTTGGGTTATTTGTTGTTGTTTTCCTGACTCAGTTGGGCAAATGTGAAGCAAACCTATAAAATAGTTAAGCAATTACTCAAGTTTATGCCTTTACCATGTAAGGTTTGTAAAGGAAACCACCACATGGTTTAGGCAGAAAAGAGTTTATTAACAAAACAGCAAACTGCCTGCCTGTCCCATAGTGAGGTCCACAGAAAAAGGGCCGACCCCGAGCTGGGTTAAGTTAAGTAGGAAGGGGTGAGGGGGGAGGAGTGGCCACAGCTGATGCAGATGTGACCTCGGAGTCTGAGGACCTCCCATAGTCTGAAGGAAGCATGACCAGGGCAGTCCAGGATGTGACCTCAGAGAAAGGGGAGGCAAGGCAGGTGCTGGGCAGAGACTTCCTGCATGGAAAATGGGGGGAGTGGGGGAGAGGGAACACACACAGACAGACTCAGGCAGACCTAACATTCTGGGCTTTTAAAATAATTATGGAAGGGATGTAGACAGGTGTTGACATTAGGGGTAGGAGGCAGAGATGTCTGGTCCAATACAGAAGAAGGCAGCTGCAACTGTTCCTTTGGTGGTATGTGTCCTTCGATAAAGTCTGAAAAAAACCTTGCAAGCCAGGGGTGAGCAATAAGAACAAATATTAGAGGATACACATACAGCAAAAGGAAGGGATCAGGGGAGAAAATTAAAAATTGGATGATTTGGCTAGTTCAGCTAGTTCCTATCTCCTGCATTCCAGGAGGTCCTGGAATTGGTGGAAAATGCCCCTAGCTACTACTTCTGAAATCTAGCAACTAGGTAGAGGACAGTATGTTAGACTGGTTAAGAATAAGCAGTCAGAAACTGGGCTGGATCGGAGTGGTTAAGGGCCTTACAGGAAGCTTTGGTAGATGTCTTGGCTATGGAGTATATGTAGGGGACCCAGGAAGCTTCCAGGACTAATTATCCTGAGTCTAAGACACACTTTATGTTCCTGTTCAGTTAGAAGGCAGGTGTGAACATTAGGCATGCTTATCAACTACTTCTGTTGATCACCTGGTTCTGGTTGATTTTGAAAGGGCAAGTGTAGATGTAGATGTAGGATGTGACAGCATCTTCTCTTACTCCTCTCCTGGGGGTCTTGGTGCTCATTGCCGGGATGGCTTTGGCTCAGTTGGTATTTTTACTCATTGGCCTGAGCACTGTCCCTGAGCTCTTTTGCTCAAGGCTAGCACTCACCACTTGGAGCCACAGTGCCACTTCTTGCATGTGCCTAGTTAATTAGAAATAGGAGTCTTTTTGAGCCATGCTTCCCGCCTGGCTGGTTAGTTGGGAGAAGGAGTCTCAGAGGGATTTTTCTGCCCAGGCTGGCCTTGAACTGAAATCTTCAGATCAAACAAGTCTTTGCCACAAAAACTTTTTATTTCCAATTAAAGCAACAAGGCGACCAATAGAAATAATGATAGCTTATCTGCATCTTGTCAAGAATTGCCCAACAAATACTTGCCAGAGTTATTTTTCTGTGTGTCAGGCCAAATACTACAGAAGGTGAAATCTGCACTCTGTAACAACAGAACTCAATAGATATGATGAGAGTACTGAAACCATTGTCAGCTCTGTGTACTTGGAAACACATACTAACACTTGCACAATGGTTATTTCATAGATGACATAAAGAATGAAATGCTGATTTGCAATGCAAAACTCAGTAGACATGATGAGTTTTCAAACAGCAACTTATTAACTGAATATGCCACTTAAGGATACTACTTAAGATTAAAACCATTGTCAGCTCTGTATCCAAGGTGGCTTACAATCCCGGAAACACATATTAAAAACTTGACAAACTTAATAATGAACATTACTTTCATAGATGGACATAAAGAATGAGATGTTGATTTTACATCAAAATCACAGTTCATTTAGTTATATAATTACTTTTATAGATGGACATAAAGAATGTGATGCTGATTCTACATCAATGTATTAATCTTGACCTTATTTAAATCACAGTTGACTTAGCTACATACCAACTTTACTCTTATTTTATAGAAAACTTTGGAACTTAAATGATTAGTAATAACCTTTAGATACATTTCTTGTAGGCTAATATTTCCCATTTAAAATAGGGAGAATAGGAGAATTACATGAAGATGTCACTGTACTAAGGATCTATATTTAGCAAACGAGCAATCTCAGACCATTGTTTGCTTTTTACAAAATGCATCTAATTGCAACATAGTATTGAAATTTAAAGTTCCATGTTAGGCCACGGTACATGTTAACTTACATTGAAACTCAATTACATTACACCAAGATTAACTTTTTTTGATGATGAAAATAAACCTTTAATAAGGGGGAGTATTGAAAATAAAACCCTATGTCCTCAAGAAACTTACATTTTGCTAAGCCAAATAACTTGATTACAGTGCCAGATTACCTTGAACAAGTTTACTCAGACTTACACACATGTAGGGTCATGCACACACACATACACAATTGTGCACAAGTTTTAAGGCACACTTAGATTTTTTAAAAATGAAAATTGGCCATAAATTTTCTGGAATTCCAGTGACAAAATACATTTTTGTCCATCGTATGATAGAACCACATGGTCAATGCCAGAAAAACAGGGAATACCAAACAAAAAACAAGGGAAAACTCAGAACTCAAAATTTTTGACAACAGAATATTGTTAGACATCTTTGCTAACAAAGCACATTGGATGGCCAGGTTAGTTTCCAGAGCCTGTGAAGAAGCAGCAACTTTGTTAGCAAGGCACATTAGAATAAATGGGTGTGGGAGTAGTAAGCTTGGTGGAAGGATGAGGGTCAGGTGAGGCCAAACCCTTAACCTACCATGTAGCCAAGATGGCAGAAAACAAATTGAGATGGTAAGACTAGGTGGAGTTGTACAGAGTAAACAAGCAAGCAGACAAGACTGGGGGGGGGTGGAGAGGGAGGGAGGGAGAGACAGAAAGAAGTAGAGAGATGAAAAGAGGAGGAGATTCTAGGAGATGACTGGGAGGCCACCAGCAGAGATGAGTGACTTGAAAAAAACACCCTGGACTTCTCCACTGTGATTGGGTCCCTGGGTAATCTCCAGGCTCTCTGGTGACTTGGCAGGGATGGGCTGCCCACATGCCAGGGGGGTAGGGAAAGTTATACAAGATTTGCAGGGAGAGAGAGAAATGCAGAGAGTAAGGAATGCCTGGCCATACAGAACTTCTGACCATTTACCATTGCATTAGCAGAAAGTATACGGTGTTTTCAGTTCTTTAGTGAAAAGATCGTTTAGATCTGATGAGGATGTGGGGGGGGGGAAGGGGGGCAATGTAGGAGGGAGGAGTTTGGTGAGTGTTAAGAGGTTATAAATGGAAAGAAGGCATCCCTATTCACATACAGTGCCTCTTCCAGAGTGAGGGTCAGATCCCCCAATTTAGGCATCCTCAAAACGGGATCTAGACAGAGAGGAGAGGGCTCCTAGTTATTCACCAGACTTAGAGGGGAGGGAAGTCACTCACCAGATGTAGAGGAGAGAGTGTGGTGGATGTGTAGCCAGCATCTTCTTCTCTGATCTCAAGTAAGGGACTCTGGTTCTGTGACATTTGGATCTTAAGGACTATAGCTCTGTGTGTGTGTGTGTGTGTGTGTGTGTGTGTGTGAGAGAGAGAGAGAGAGAGAGAGAGAGAGAGAGAGAGAGAGAGAGAGAGAGAGAGAGAGAGAGAGAGAGAGAGAGATAGTAGTGTATATCAGTTATACAAGGGGGACTTCATTGTGATATTCCCATACGTGTATATAATATACTTCCCCCATCAATCTCATATACACTATCAATCTCTCTTGTTCCCCCTTCCCCCTACATAAATCAATTTCAACTGGTTTCACTGTTCTGTTTTTATACATGCATACAAAATGCTTCAACCACATTCACTCCATTCACCTTCTCATTCCCCCTTCCCCTCTCACTGATACCACCTTCCAACAGAGCCCGTTTTACCATGGTATTTCACATTTGCATATATTGTGTGTTAATCAGAATAACCTCTCTATTGCTCTCTTTCTCCACACTACCTCTTACTGTTTAATAGCTATCAGTGACATTTCTAATACCATCTTTATACATAGGCATAATATATTTCATATATGTGTTTTATAAGAGAAGGCTAATCTCCAGTTCACATCATAGCCCAACATAAGCCAAAGCAATTTTCCTCTAGCTATATATACATATATATATGTTTTATATATATATATGTTTTATATATATGTTTATATATATATATATATATGTTAGCTTGGATCTAGAAATTCAAAGACTTTCCTTCTTTCCCATTGTGTATTTTTTGAGCAATATGATGTAATTGTAGAAAGTGTTTGGGGGTAATTATGCTGCAGATTTTGTATTCTCCCTGCTAACCCCAAAGCTGGGGTCAGCAATTACCTGTGTTTATAGTCTGCCTGTGTCCAGACCCTGCAGTGAGAAGCAGCGCTTGTCAGTGACTTAAATATAGTGCCAGGAGCCCCAGATGCCACATTCTAGTCCTGGCTTGTACACTGACTCATTGTATGACTGTATGAAAGTCACTTCCCTTCTCCTCCCAATGGGTCATCAAGAGTAGAGGGAGGATAATGGCCCTGAGTCACCTCCAAGAAAGAAGCTAATTAGGGATGACTGAGACAAAGAGGTGAACGCTAAAAGGGCGATGAGGAAGCAACTCCCGGGAAGAGCCAAGAGGGGTCTGCTTTCCCACTTGGTGGCCTGGATACACCACATTGTCTACTGGTATCTAGGCCTGCTTTAGAAGGTCCTGGAATTATGGATGGAGGGCTTGGGCATAAATCTTTATGCATTTTTCTGGGGAGGGCCTATTTCATGAGATTCTCAGAAGTTAAATAACCCCCAAAAGATTCTGAATCGTTATCTTAGAAGGTTTGATTCCTTGGATGCCTGGGATTCTAAGGAGAGGGGAACCTGCTTATGCTAGGGAAGGAAAGCAAAGGGCAGGCTTGTCCAGGGAGTCACGAGGCAGTTGATCTAAGGACAATGTTTAGAACCCTTGCATAAGTACCTGTCCAGCAAATATTGAATGATTCTCCTACCAACTTCCTGGCACTGAGTTAGACCCTTGGGGTAGAAAGTAAATGGTTTTTTGAGTCATCTACCTCTCCCATTCTCTACCCCTGGAGTCTGATCCTCCAGATGTTTTTGGCCTTAAGTGAGGTCAGATTCTGTGTGGGCACAGCCCAGAAGACAAGAGGAGTGCAAAAGCCTGTGTGTGGTATACTCCGTGAGTCCCTGGGCTGAAAGAAAATCATGACTAAGGAATAGGAAAGCAGTCCTCTGTGGAGGTGGGAGTATCCAGACACCTGTGTCCATATCCTGATATCCTTGACCTGAAATCACTTCGTAGCCTGGGTGATCACTTAGATTCTTTGTGCAAAAATAAGCATGGCTGATGGTTTCCTTATTTATTTAGGCAGCACTAGAGTTTGAACTCAGGGCCTTTGCTTGCTAGGCAAGCATTCTACCACTTGAACTACACCATTGGACTTGTGTTATCTATTTTTAAGTCAACAAATACTCATTATGGAAAATATAAAATATCTGGAAACATGAAAACAAGCAAAGTCATTTATAATTTCACCATGCTGAAGTAATCCTCTTTAAAAGTTTTGGTAATTTTCTCTCTAAATATTTTCCCATACATATATTTTTCTCCTTATTAGATCTTAATGTCTATTTAATTTTACATATTACTTTTCTCACCTAATATTTTGGTTACCATTTATCTGTATCATTAATTGTGCTTCAGAAACCTGAGTTTTAGCAGGGCATAGTCATATACACTTGTAATCCCAGCACTTGGGAGGCCAAGACAGCCTGCATTTCAGGCTGGCAAAACAAAACAACAACAATAACACAAATCCCTGATATACGGCTGATGTCCCATCATTTGAAAGTACCAAATTTAAAGATGCCAGAATAAATCCTGAAGTGATTGTTTCAAAAAATTTACTACTGTATATAATGCTATGATGAACAATCTTGTATAAATCTTCGTATTCATTTCTCCTGCCTTAAATATATATATTTTTTATTTTTATTTTGTTGGTCATGGGGCTTGAACCCTGGGGCCCGGTTGCTGTCACTGAGCTCTTCAGCTCAAGGCTAGTGCTCTACCACTTGAGCCACAGCGCCACTTCCGGTTTTCTGGTGGTTAATTGGAGATAAGAATCTCACGGACTTCCCTGCCCAGGGTAGCTTTGAACCTTGATCCTCATATCTGAGTTTCCTGAGTAGCTAGGATTACAGGTGTGAGCCACCAGCACCTGGCTTTAAAATAAATTTTTTAAAATAAATTATTAGAACTGAGATTTCTGGGCCAAAGAATAAAGATGTTATAGTTAAATACAAATACTTTCTCTTCCTCCCTCCCTCCCTCTCTCTCCCTCGTTCTCTCTCTCTCTCTCTCTCTCTCTCTCTCTCTCTCTCTCTCTCTCTCTCTCTCTCTCTCACACACACACACACACACACACACACACAACACATATGATGAAGACCCATTCATTATGAATAGAAATCTTCCATGCTTGCTGCAGTTGAGACATTCTGGGTATAAGCCGGGATTTTCCATCTTTCTGGGGCAAGGAGTTGCATTCCATTAGTACAATAGAATTGTATCTGTTTCTGTCCTTTGGAATTGTCCTGTTCTGGGGGGAAAAAAAGCACTTGTGAGGAGAAAGTTTCAGTATGGGGTCACAGAGAGTTTATGCAGGTATCATTTGAAAAGAACAAATCTAGAGCTGGGGGTGTAGTTTAGGAATACAGAATGCACTTAGTATTTTCAAGAGCCCGAGTTTAATCCTCAAAAAGAAGATTCAGGGCTGGGAAGGTGGCTCAGTGGTAGAGAGCTTGCCTTGTATTCATGAGGCCCTGGGTTCGATTCCTCAGCACCACATAAGCAGAAAAAAAAGCCGGAAGTGGCACTGTGGCTCAAGTTGTAGAGTGCTAGCCTTGAGCTGATGAGCTGAGGGACAGTGCCTAGGCCCAGAGTTCAGGCCCCACGACTGGACACCCCCCCCCAACAAAAAAGAAGATTCACAAAAAGACAAGCTACATTGTCCAAAAAGAAATGTACTCATTACCTGACTTATGTAACAAAATGGTATTCTGAGAACTGTACATTTCTATATCACCTTTATAATGTACCCTCTAGACATCACCTTTATAATAAAAATGAAAACTAAAAATTAGAAAGAAAAGACAAGCCATGCCTAAATACTTCAAAGTCTGGATTCCTTCCCAAACCTTATATAACCCTATATTGTTAATCTTGAGAGAACATGTATGGATCATATTATTTCTCTGACTTTTGCGAACTCCCCTATAAAACAAGGAAGCTAATTTTGGCCTATCTGGCTTTCTGAGGATGAATGAAGTTGCGTATAGATAGAAGAAACATTTCAGGTCAAGATTCCTGCATCTTCCCTTGGTAACGGGAATCACAGAAAAGGGAGGCCATGAAGGGAGGAGTCCAAGGGACTGGGGAAAGTGGGCTGAGGCATCATCAGCGTTGGTGAGTCTCACACCATAAGGCGTTTGGCAGAGGTCTCTTGTGGGCCAGCCTACCCAGTTGTCTGGAAATCTGGTCAAACTCTTCCAAATCTGAAGACAGACTGGCTCTTGAACTGTGGGAATGGGGGAGGGAACAGGGAAGCCACTCAGCCATCTGTCTACCTCCAGTGGTGTGATTGTGAGAACCAAGAAGAAATAACCTTATGAACAGTTCTTCCCAGTCCACAGGAATGTCCAACACCCCTACCCCCACAGCCAGAAGCATTGCATTATAAACAGTAGCTGTGGTACCAAGAAGTCAGAAAGAGCTAATCCCCCAGATGTCAGGGTTTGGTCTGGTAGAGATGGGAGCTTGGCTGATAAGAGCTGATAATGGGAAGCCTCATGAAAGAGGAACTGCAGAGATGAAGCAGGCACCTCAGATCTCTGCTCCAAACAAGACTCCTCCCAGGCTTCTGTGCAGAAAGTCGGGTCTTCCTAGACTATCCCCTGCTCAGTCTGCATCAACAGATAGCAATGAACCTTACAAAGGGATGATGGGAAGAGGACAGGCCTGAAACTTATAAAGAAATCATTACCGTCATTTTCTCAGCCTACTCCATGCCAGGGGAACACAGACCAACTACAAGCATGCTGGGTAGTATGGGGCAGACCAAGGTGCCATTGGAAGTTGGTGTGGGCTGAAGTGATTAGAACAAGCTGTTCTGAAAACAGGCCACGACCTAACCCTGAAGGTTCCAAGAGAGGCAGTAATGTGGAGCAACTTTAGGAAAGACGAGAATGTACTCACACAATGATGAAACCACCCCAGATAGCTGTGGTGTGAGGAGATAGAGGGGCAGAGGGAGAGCCAGACTGGAGACTGTCTTGAATTCCAGGCAGACTTTAGTCTTGACTCCGAAGTGAATAGGAAGTAGAAAGAAGCCCCAGAGGGAGGGAAGTGTGGGAAACAGCCTTTACCGTTGGCTCTCACTTCCTTTTGCCCTCAGTGAAGTTGCCTAAGTCCAGAGCCACGTTAGGGCTCTACTTAGAGCCCCAAACAAGCTCTGTGTCTTTCTTGATTTTCCACTAGACACCTCTTCCTTCTTCAGTTTACCAGGATCCTGTCTAGAGGAACAGGGTAGCCAAAAGAGAAAGACACACTGGGAGCTTGCTCCATGCTGGGCCCAGACATGAACAAAATCTAGTCTGTATTCCAAGCTCATAGCCTAATAAAGTCAGATTAAATGGCACATACCAAGCATCTCTCTTCCTGGCAGTCTACAGCCTCTAATGCTAAACTCTAGGTCTTCCCACAATGCCCCTGGAACTATGGAGGTCAAGATGGCATTCTGGGAGCTCTAGGGTCTGTCCCTTGACCACTCACTTCTTTTTTTCTACAGGAATCCCAGGTGTTTTGTGCACAGGATAAAACCAGACCATCAGCCAGCCTCCTCTCCACAGCCATCTAGACTGTTTCCAGCTTAGCCTCCTCATTAAGGAAGGCAAGACAGCTGTGGGTTAGGGCTTCATGGGTCCCACAAGAGGGAGAGCCGAGCAGGGAGAGCAATGGCTTCTGGGTAGACTTCTCCCCTCAAGACTGTTCACAGTGAGTGGGTTCCATTTCCCTGCCGGTGAACTTCAGCCACCTCTAGGAGTCCAAGGCACCGCAGTGAGGAGGGGATCATGGGGGGGCACAGATGGCAAAGGAACAGCACCTCATCCCCAATCAGCAGGTCTTTCTGGCTGTGTCCAGTGTTAGCAGTGGTCTATGTTCAGCAGCAGCTTTGGCTGCCTGGCTGCAGACAGAGCCTGTTCAGCAGCTCAGCCTGAATGCTTCTGCCTCTATTCTGGGCACTCATTTTTTGCATCAGTCACACCACAGGAAGCCCTTCCTGGGGAGCTGCTGCTACTGGGGATGCTTTCGCCAACTCTTCGCAGCCACAGCTGCACCCCAGGAACTAAGGCTTCTCATCTGCATCCCTCTGCCTAACCCCTCCCACGGGTGTTTACAGAAACCTCTCCTCCCAGGCTCCTTATAGGGGGTGATCAAGTCAAGAGATAGAGATTTAACACAAGGAAGTAAGGAGATTCCCCTGGGAACAGGAGCTGCCTGGAGAGCTCAGAAAAGTTTGGGAGGAGGATTTGTAATGGGAGAAAGGCACATGGAAAGAAACAGAAAGAGAGACAGAGACAGAGACAGAGAGGGGAGGGGAGGGAGGGAAAGAGGGAGGAAAGGAGAGAGGGAGGGAGGGAGGGAGGGAAAGAGAGAAGGGGGGAGGGAGGGAGAGAGAGAGAATATTCTGTGTTGGAACCAAATGCTTGCTAAGATGGATGTTGGTGTTCAGGCAGAGCCCATCTTGTCTGGATAGACATCTCCCTCCACCCTCCTCCTGTTCCCCTCATCTTCCGCCAATATCAGTAGGCTTGGAGATGCCCAATGCCAGTCAGAGATGGATAGCCTCCTGCCCGCCACACCACCCCCTTGAGGAGTGGGTGTGGGGTAGGGTGTTCATCCTGGAGAGGACACACTAAATCTACACTTGTGCTGAAAACAGAGATGGTTTGCCTGGACATTCCACGAGCGAAGGCTTAAAGTGTAATTTTGAGAAGTTCTGTCTGTCCTGAAGACAGCCTCAGAAGGAACAAAACAGGGACACAATGCGGATAGTTTGTTGTTGATGATGCAGAGAACAGTCTGTGAGTTAAAGTCCCCCAAAGAGCTGAGGCTAAATATATCTTAGGAAAACCGTTTGGCTTGGTCTGAAGTGGGGCCCCTGCCTTTCAGAGGAGAGCTAAACTGCCTCACCTGAGTGTCCCCGGCCCCCAGTGTGAGGGAGAATCACATGGGCTGTCATCACCAAACCCAGCTGTCTCCAGATGTTCAGGGAGAGAAAAGAAGGAAGACAAATATCATAGATGTGACTCCATAGAGAGGCCTTCACGGAATCTTATTTTGTTTCTGGCTCTATTAAATGTCTTAAGTTTCCAACGAACTATTTTCACGGATAGTCTTTTGTTTAGTTCTATATTTCTGCATTAAAAAAAATCACGTCAAAGCTTAGCGGCTTAAAACAACAAACCATTGTTATCTCCCAGTCTCAGTGTGTCAGGAATCCAGGTGCCACTTGGCTGGATGCTTTGGCTCAAGATCTCATTGCGGTGGCGATCACGTTGTCATCCAGCACTGCAGTCATCTCAACTGAGGCTAAAGGCACAACTTCCCGGCATCTACATTTGTTGGCAGCTCTCAAATATGCTTCCAAGCTCTCTGGCAGCAGCCTCCCTACAGGGCTCGCTTATACATGGCAGCTAGCTTTCCTGGAATAAACAATCCAAGATGGATGCCAGTCCCCCATCCCAATATCAGATATGACATTTCACCATTCACCATTTTCTCTGTGTTAGAAGTGAGTCAGTAAGTCCAGCCCACACTCAAAGGAGAGGATTACACAAGATATACATACCAAGAGAGAAGATGATTAGGGGCTCTCTTAGAGCCTGCCAACTGCATCTCTCCTTTTAGCTTCATAACAAATACATACTTTAGACAAAGAGAAAAGTCCACCGGTATAGTAGTTTTCCACTACTGTAACAAAATACCAAAGGCTAGGTTCTCTAAAAATAAAGTTTTAATGGCTGCCACCCATTTTAGTGGGTGTCGTCACTACTACTACTACTACTACTTCTTTCTTCTTCCCTCCTCCTCCTCCTCCTCCTCCTCCTCCTCCTCCTCCTCTTTCTTCTTCTTCTTCTTCTTCTTCTTCTTCTTCTTCTTCTTCTTCTTCTTCTTCTTCTTCTTCTTCTTCTTCTTCTTCTTCTTCTTCCTCTTCCTCTTCCTCTCTTCTTCTTCCTCTTCCTCTCTTCTTCTTCCTCTTCCTCTCTTCTTCTTCCTCTTCTTCTTCTTCTTCTTCTTCTTCTTCTTCTTCTTCTTCTTCTTCTTCTTCTTCTTCTTCTTCTTCTTCTTCTTCTTCTTCTTCTTCCTCTTCTTCTTCTTCCTCTTCCTCTTCCTCTCTTCCTCTTCCTCTCTTCTTCTTCTTCTTCTTCTTCTTCTTCTTCTTCTTCTTCTTCTTCTTCTTCTTCTTCTTCTTCTTCTTCTTCTTCTTCTTCTCCTTCTTCTCCTCCTCCTCCTCCTCCTCCTCCTCCTCCTCCTCCTCCTCCTCCTCCTCCTCCTCCTCCTCCTCCTCCTCCTCCTCCTCCTCCTTCTTCTTCTTCTTGTCCTGGGGCTTAAACTCAAGGCCTGAACATTTTTTGCTCAAGCTCTCTACCACTTGAGCCACAGTTCCATTTCCACCTTATTTGATTCTTAATTGGAGGTAAGAGTCTCACAAACTCTTCTGCCTGGGCTGGTTTCGAACCATGATCCTCAGATCTCAGCATCCTGAGTACCTAGGATTTACAGACAGGAGCTATGAGCTCCCGGCTATACCTTCCTTCTTTTAAAGATCTCATGACCTCTTAAGATCTCCCTGGGGACCAAACATCAATACATGAACCCTTTGGGGACACACATGCAAACCATAGCAACAGGTAAGGAGGAAGGGGGTTCTGGAGAGGTCAGGGTTTGTGCTTAGGACAACAAAGATGTGAAGTGGTCAATTTAGGATTTGGATGTGGGTGTCTGTCTGATTTCAGGCTTTATAGTCTCTCTCTGATGCCTGGATGCCTGTAAAACCTACTGCCTGATGGTATTCATAGCTGACTTATGGACTGAACATGAGAGCCTTTGATGCTGGCTGACTATTTGATGCTGACTTGATCCTTTCTGCCTTTCCCCTGTGGGCTCCCTCCCCTCCCCTCTCCCTACCCCCATTCTTGAGGACATAGCTCAGAATCATTCCACTTTATAACAAGAACAACTTTTAAACTTATTTTTAATCAACTTTTAATTTTAGGCATTTCAAACCTACAGAAAAGTTTGCCCAAAGATAGTCCAGAGAATTGCCATCTCTCCCAACTCATTTTTATCTATTGGGAACATCTGATGTTAATATGGTCAAAAATTAGTGGGCCAATATCAATATAGGATTATGAACTGAAGTCTATACTTTGTTTGGATCTCCCTATCAGTGCTTTGTAAAGTTTAACAAAATATATCAGGCACTAGGCCTGGCATTATTTTGACTAGTTCTTAGGCCAGGCCTTTGAGGTTATGACTGTAATCATCTCTATTTTGCAGAAGAGAAAAGTGAGGCATGAAGAGGTTAAGATAACTTGGCAAGATCACAGAGCTTGTAGAAGCACAGCAAGCATTTGAATGACGGTCTCTCGCTCCCATGCAGCTCTCTTAACTATTTATACTTCTCATCCCCTCACATCCCTGAGTCCTGCTTAGGGAAAGGAAGCACACAGCACTAATCCGACATCTGGCTCTACCCCTGGGGTCTAAGCTTATGGAAAAGATAAGCACATGCCAGAGACTGACAGTTTAGTACCTCCTCCTTCAGCCCAGCCTCTCATCTATGAGCCCATAGGATTAGGTTACTGGGCCCTGGCTCTCCCCTGGCTCTGGTTCTGACTTTCTGCAACTCTACAAGGCTATCCCAGAGCTCTTGTCCAGGCAATTCGGGGGGCTGCTGGTTGGGAAAGTTGGGGAAAAGGTATGTGTTGCTTCCACATGATGAGGGATTCATTGCTACCTTGAGAATGAGCCTGTCTCATCCAGCTCCCTAGCTTGTGTGTGTGTGTGTGTGTGTGTGTGTGTGTGTGTGTGTGTGTGTGTGTGTGTGTGTGTGTGTGTGTGTGTGTGTGTGTGTGTGTGCCAGTTCTGGCAGCTTTGGAGCTTGAACTCAGAGTCTAAGTGCTGTCCCTGAGCCTCTTTATGTTCAAGTATAGTGCTCTACCACTTGAGCCAAAGCACCATTTCCTGCTTTTTCTGAGTAGTTTATTGAAGAGGCTCATGGACTTTTCTGCCTGGGCTGGCTTTGAACCATGATCCTCAGGTCTCAGCTCCCTGAGTAGGTAGGATTACAAGGCATGAGCCACCATCACCCAGCTCACTAGTTTCTTTTGCAGAACAAAGTAATAGATCAATTGTAGGGTTGGACTGAATTAATTTACAGCCCTATCAAATTAAGAGTCCCAAGACTTGGCTCAATGTTGGAGGTTATTACCCACAATGATGTAAATGACACCAGAAACAAGGTGTCTGAAGTAGGTACTCTGAGCAATGTTTTTTTTCCTGGACCATGACAGAACCCTGGTCTTTGAGGAGCACAGGCATTATAGCAAGAATTTTTCTCCCCATATAAATGACGGAGAATCTCTGGTGACTCTGGCTTGTCAGAAGCAGGACTCTCCAAAGTGTCCTGCAGTGAAGGGAAACTTGGACTTGAGGGCCATCCAGTTCTGGCTTGTCACTTACAGAATGGCAACCTCAGACCATCTCTCAGCCTCTCTCTGCCTCAGTTTCTACATCAATAATACAAGGAAAACTCAAGGATGCCACCCCATGGGGGTGTCCTAAGGATTTGTTTCATATTTTAATTGAACCCATAATAAATGCTCAATAAATGGCAGATAGTTTTAGAACCCATTTGAATAATAGGACAGTTTTAATTCCAGTTCTGAAAATTATTCTTTCTTTGACTCTGACCACTTCTATTAAAGTCCCAAGTTGTTGGAGAACAGGCCTGTCTGGGAGGCCATTCAGCCCTAGGATTCACACTCAGGGCTTATTTCCCATGGACCAAGGTAAAGATCTGTGGGTCAGGTCCCACAGATCTCTGCCAGCTGCAGAGAAGGCTCATGGTCTTGACAGGACAGTCCCAGCCCAGCCCTGACTGCCCTATTCAGCTTGCCATGGTGCTGCTGATATTCTCCAGATGGCCCGAGAGTTCCAGAAGGCCACCCACCCATCTAATGAAGTGAGCTGGATTGTCCCAGTGTTCTCAGAAGGGTACCTTCCAGACTTGTCACCTGGCCTTGTGTCTGCCCTTTCTGGCTTAGTACTAGGTACCCAGTAAAGCTGGGATGCTGGATTCAAGCTTGGGAAGATGTGGTAAGTCCAGGTCCTGCAGGATAAGAGGACCTGAGTGAGGGGAAGGCCTCGGCCTGGCTGAGCCACACAGCTCAACCCACTCTTCCAGCAGGAAGTTCTCATTGGAGCCGGGCAGACCCTGGGGACAGAGCTGTCTGATCTGAGTGCTCATGGAGCTGGTAAAGGTGTCTGGACTGTTTTTGTTGTTGTTTGTTGTTCGGTTGGTTGGTTAGATTGCTTTTTCCTCACTCTTTCACCCGAAGTCATGGCAGCACAAAAACTGGACTTGATTTTCATTCCAAATCCTTTGCTGTCTAGAGTCTGGAGTTGGCTGAGTGATTGTAAGCGATTCAAGAATGCGGAGGCGCCAGGGACATTACTGGGGGTGGCCTGGACAGTCGGACACATGTGGTGCGCACGGCGAGTAGACGTTTATAACACACATGAGGCACTCGTGTATCAGTAGTCACAAAACCTCTTTTCCAGAGGCGGGCTGGCAGCCGGCCCTCACCGTGGCTGTGGCCCACATACAGACCAGGAAATGGGTTTTCCACATCCAGAGAGCACTCGTAGCATCTTACCGGCCGCCTGCCCTCCTCTGGGTTTAGGGAGGAAGTGTCCTAAAGCTATGGACTGGAAGTGGAGGACCCTAAAGGCAGAAGCAGCCCAAGTGACACTTGAGACTATGTCCAGTCCCAGTCCTGAGATCAGGGAGGAGGCTTAGCTATTTTCTGGGGTCCACAGGGAAAAGAAGTCAGGGCTGATTATAGCTAGGGAGGTATGGGGGCTAGAATTTTTTTAAAAAGTGATTTAGTTTCTAAATTGCAGGGGGGAAAAACTGTATCATTATGACTCTAGTTGAATCTGTGATTGTCTATTCTTATGCTTGGTCCTATGACCCACTATGTGCTATTTCATCATCTAGGTGGCAGCTTGTGATACTTAGATTCATATCAATGACTTTCCCACGTGCCTATCTTTCCTAGCCCAGAACCTTGTCCCCTTCCCCTGGCCCAAAGTGTCAGCAGCAACAACAACAAAAACAAAAACCGGAGCAAATCGCAATTGCAAGCTATCCCCTGTATCTGAGGCTCATAGAAAAGCTCAACCTACAGCCTTGGAAATCTAAGAACATGGCACCAACATTCTCTGAAGGCCCACATTATAATGTGGCAGAGAGCATCATAGTGGGAGCATACTTGAGGGGTATGGTGGCTTGTACCTGTAATCTCAGCACTCAGGACGCTAAGGAGGGAGGATTCTATGTTTGAGACAAGTCTTGTCTACTCAGTGAAATTCTGAGAAAGGAAGGAAGGTGAGAGGGAAGGAAAAGAGAAACAGCACATGGTAAGACAGAAGGCCAGAGAGTAAGGAAGAAGGTCCAGTCCTGCTCTTTCATAATTCACTGTCCAGAACTAACAAGGGTCCCTTGAGCGCTGAATTAATCTCTTCTCAGGGCTGGGCCCTGACGGGGGACCTGATCACCTTCTGCTAAGTCCTAACTCCTCATGATCTTTCCACCTAAACTTCATTGCAACACTGGGGTCCGAGCTTCCTCCCAGCACGTAAACTTTTGGGCACTCATGCCATCTCTATGTGACAGCAAGTACCCTACCACTCTCCAGCATTCCCCGGTTAGCCAGGGACTCGTATTCTTTCCTGGAGCTAGAGAAAGGGAAGGAAGACAAGCTTGGACCCCTTGTCATGTTGCAACAGATTTTCTGGGTGAAAGTGAAAGAACCAAGTAAGGAATTGGAATGAAACTACTAAGGAATTAGAGGGATATACATTTCTAAACCATGGGATCATTTTGAAGACTTTTTAGATCTCAGAGCAAACAAGGCTGAGACAACTGGCTATCTAGGAGTTGCAAGTAGCTCCTTCTTTTTTTAAAGTTTAAAAATTATATTATAATATAGGCAAGTTAGAAAAAGGATGATCAAAAGACAAGAACAAGGGGCTGGGAAGGTTGCTCAGTGGTAGAGTGCTTGCCTTGCATGCATGAGGCCCTGGGTTTGATTCCTCAGCACCACATAAGCAAAAAAAGAAAAAGCCGGAAGTGGCGCTGTGGCTCAAATAGTAGAGTGCTAGCCTTGAGCTGAAGAGCTGAGGGATAGGCCAGGCCCAGAGTTCAGGCCCCATGACTGACAAAAAAGAGAGAGAGAGAGAGAGAGAGAGGGAGAGAGAGGGAGAGAGAGAGAGAAAGGCAAGAACACTCGTCATCTCATCATCTAGCAGCAAAGTTTTTAAACATTTTGTAGTAAAAATGTCCACACCTTTTGCTACGTGTTTATATAAACATTAAAAAAATTGGTTTCAAAATGGGGTTGTAAACTAGACATAGTGGTACACAATAGCAGCTACTTGGAAGGTCAAGGGAAGAGGATCAAGGTTTGAGACCAGCCACGGGACAAAACGTTAAGAAGCTGCAGGTATCGTGATACATGCCTCTAGTCTCAGTTAGTTGGGAGGTGGAGGTGGTAGAATTACTCTCCCAGGCCAATCTAGGCAAAATCACAAGACCCTATCTGAAAATAAAACTAAATATAAAAGGACTGTAGGTATGGCTCACTTGTAAGCCCTGAGTTCAAACTCCACTACCAATAATAGTAATTATAAAAGATTATTCTATATCTATTATATCTGCTCTTTTTTTTTCATTAAAAAAAACATGTGTAAGCCAGGTGCCAGTGGCTCACACCTATAATCCTAGCAACTCAAGTAGCTGAAATTTGAGGATCATGGTACAAAGCCAGTCCAGGCAGGAAAGCTCATAAGACTACCTCTCCAATAAACTACCAAAAAGCCAGAAGTAGAGCTGTGGTTCTAGTGGCAGAGCACTAGTCTTAAGCAAAAAATGTTCAGGGGCAGTAGCCAGGCCCTGAGTGCAAGCCACACACACACACACACACACACACACACACACACACACACACACACACACACACACACACACACACACACACACACACGGAACATCTTTCTGTGATAATGGCTGGATTTTTATCCCATCATTTTAAAAGGTAATATGGCATTTCATTGTATGAATATATCTGTAACTTCTCAGTTATTTAGTATTACAAATTTAGTTTCTTTTCCTTTTGATTTTTGTTGTACTGGATGTGTTCTTTACATGTTGTTATTTCTTTAGGAAGAATTTCCAGATGGAATTACAGGAACTAAAGGCATGTTTATTTGAAAGCTTTTGATACCTATTGCTAAATTACAGTTCAAATAGATGGTATCAATTTACCCTTCATCTCCAGGCAATGAGCACTAATTTCTGCAACCCTACCACCTTCTCACTTTTACGAGTCTGAAACACAAAATGTTATTTCATCTTAATTTATTTTGATTGTTATTTAGGTTGAACACTTTAATATGCCTGCTGATTAGCATTTTACATTTCTTTTATGTTTTCACCCACTTTTATTTGTCTTTGTTATCATTTCACAAATTTGTTCACAAAGAAAAGCTGTTAACAGTTATTTTCATAAATGCTGTATGTAGCTTTTACAGCTTACTGTTTGCCGTGATGGTGGTGGTTGTTGTTGGTTGTAGGGCTTGAACTCAAGGCCTGGTCTCTGTCCCTGAACTCTTTTACTCAAGGCTAGTGCTCTACCACTTTGAGCCACAGCACCACTTCTGGTTTTTGAGTGGCTAATTGGAGATAGTCTCACAAGGACTTTTCTGCCCTGGCTGGCTTTGGACAATAATCCTCAGATCTCATGCTCCTGAATAGCTAAGATTATAGGCATGAACAACCAGTGCCTGGCTAAATATTTATTTTTAATGCAGTAATCAGATCAATATTTTGTTTTGGCTTCCCTTTTTATCTATATTTAGACAAACTTTTCTATCCCTATGTTACAGAAGCAGCCAATTAAATGTTCTATTGTTATATTTAAGTCTTTTAACCATGAACAATTTATTTTTATATATTGCAGGTCTGGCCTTTCAGTAGTTAACTTCTTGCTCCAGTAACATTATTAGATAACTCATGTTTTTTTTTTTGTAATATGAAATGTCACTTAACATCCTATACGGATCTATTATATTACATTTTATATAAACACTGTCACTGTTAATGAAGCCTTTGTTAAATACTTCCGATTGTTTCTCTGTTTAATACCTCATTCCACTGATGGATCTATTCACTTTATCTTTTGGAACTGGGTCTCAGTATGCTGTCCAGGCTGGCCACAAACTTACTCAAGTGATCCGTCTGCCTCAGTTTCCCTGGTATAGGGAACTACATATGTACACTACCACCTCTGCTAGAGACTTTGGTTTTGGTCATGCTGGAGAGGAACCGGGGTCCTCACAGATGCCAGGCAAGTGCTCTACCACTAAGCCACATTTCTCAGCGTCCAGCTTTTCTTTATCAACATTTTTCTTGGCTATTCTCTTATGTTTATTCTTCTAGATGAATTTGTGAATCAGTTATGCCCTTGAGATTTCTCTCAGTGTAGTGTTACATTTAGAGGTTAGCTTGAGAAAAAATTTCTGTTGTAAAGTTATTCATTTTTCTGCCCAGTATATCTTTTTATTTGTTTCCTTTCATAGAGCTTAGAGCATTTAGTAGAGCAATATTATTCCTATCGTTCATGTTTTTATTGGCATCCTTAATGGTATCATATTTTTTTATATTTTCTATTGTGTATTGTTCATGTACATAAGAGTTGTTGATGGTTTTATATGTTGATTTTGTCTCTGGAAGGCAAATGAGCTCTCTTCTGGTTTCTCCTTCTGTGTGTTTGTGCCAAGGGCAGGTTTGACCTAATTTGAGGCCATTTACTATCCTCTGGTTCTGGGCTGTGGCTCCTCCCTGTCATTCCCTGTCGCTGTAAAAAGAGTTTAGAGAAAGGTGGGCAGCATAGTCAAGCCCTTGTTAGCTGCCTCCTAAGGATATGTATGTTATGAATCAAATGCCCACCTAGTTCTTGCCCTATCCCAATGCCAGGATAGTGAAAAGTGGGGGCATGAATCAATTCTGAGGCAGGCAAATGATCACCGAGGAAGTAGCTGTTTAGGTGAAATTTGGTGCTAATCCAGGAGCTTTAAGGGAACCCTAAAAGGCCTATAAATGTCACAGCTTAGTCTCTGGAGTAGATGAAGGCATCTGGTGTGGTCTTCAGTGTGGCCCAAAGCCAGGGCTAAATCAATTTCTCGTCTATGTTAGAGAGCCTGAGGTTGAGCAAATACAATGGACTCCAGAATGGCAGCCCCTTTCAGGAAGAATGGGCATTCATTACCCTTCACAATCCCCAGGGAGAAAAAAAAATTAAAAAGACACCATCTCTTTATCTTTTTGTCTGCCCTTGGAGTTACACAGCACAAATGTAGTCCTTCCAAATAATTGCTGCAGTGCTTTTGAATGTGTCCCCAAAAGTTCAGTGAGGACCAGGCTCATTGTCAAGTCTGAAGCGAGCCATGTTGGATAAAGTTTTGTGCTAAGAAGCTAGGTTTTACACATCCTACTCAGGACACTGCCATCTCTCACTGTCCAAACTGTGTCCAAACCTGTTCACCCCACTGCTCTCTTTTCATACTGGCGCAAATGGAAATCCATGCTGGTTGTGAAGTCTCCCATACAAGGAGACATCACAGTCTTGGTTGATATTTTATTCCAAGGTTTTGGATCATCATGTTCTCAGAATGTTCTATTTTATAGTTGTCTTAGTCCTCTTGTGATATAAAACCATTATCTTATGACATGAATTAGAGACAGAGGAGAACATTAAGACACCTCTTTGTGTGTGTGTGTGTGTGTGTGTGTGTGTGTGTGTGTGTGTGTGTGTGTGTGTGTGTGTCCCTGTAGGGCATTTAAAGAGTATTAGTATTGGCTTTGAAGTTTTGACAGAACAATTAGATAAAAATTGTACTTGTAAAGTGAGGGTCACAGTGCCTGGCAAATAGTAACATGAGGTTATGTTTGGTTGTTTGGATTTGGGTTTTGTTTGTTTGTTTGTTTGTTTTTGGGGGGGGGTGCTAGTACTGGAGCTTGAATTCAAGGTCTCATGCTCTTGGTTGGCTTTTTCACTCAAGGATTTTGCTCTACCAGTTGAGCCACACCTCCATCCCAGGTTAGATTTTTTTTTATTGATATTACTTATATCGTTATGTTTTGTTATTTATTATTATTTTGATGGCACATAAAGTTTGCAATATTATTTAGTTTTACATGTTAATTTGATATTTGGAACTGGTTCCAAAAGGATTTAAAATTACTCAACATTTCCTTTTGTCCTTCCAGTTTGAGAAATAATGCAGCCAACGGTCAATATACATTATCTGGGATGGGGCTAGAGGCTGGAGGCTAACTACTAAACTCTAAATACCTCTTAGGGATTTAAATTAGTTTTACTCATAATAACACTGAGCATTCACATATAGTAAACACTCTAAAATGTTGATTTTCATCATTATTAAAAGTGTAGCTATTCTTTTGTGCTGTGCTGTACCTTAACTCTGCCCAGTACCCTTTGTGTAATTATTAGAGTTTTTGTTGTCCTTCACCTGGCTATGCCTGATCAGTTCTCAATCATTTTTGTTGCCACAGTGCCTGACATATATCAGGCAATAGAGAGGATTAAGGTTTGAGGCTAGCCTTGGAAAAATTATCCCAAGACTCTTTCTAGGGAGAGAAAAAAATCCTAAAAGCAAAAGGAGTATGTGTGTGTGTGGAGGGGAGGGTAGCTAAGCAGTAGAACATAAGAGGAAGTCCTGAGTTTAATCCATAGTAGCATAAAAAAGGAAAGGAGAAAGGGAGGGAAGAAAGGACTAGAAGGAGGAAGAATGAGAGAAGGAGAAAAGGAGAAGAAAAGGAAGGGAAAGGAGGGGAGGAAAGAAGTAAGGAAAAGAGAAGCCCTGAGTTTATATTTAGGCTCTGCCATTAGTAGCTGTGAGATTGTGGCAAGTCATTATTTAACCTAACTTCTTGGAGTTTGAATGTTTTTCATGTGTAAGGTGAGAATAATGACATATACTTCTCTACATTTTGTAAAGATTAAGGGAGATGATATGTGTGAAAGTCCTTGATAAAGAGGAGAGAGGGGAGAGAGATTGATTCGGGTAAGGATCAAGCTTTAGCTCTCTGAGGGATAGGATCAAGTCTGGTAACTTTTTTCCCCCTCATGATACTCACAGCACCTTACATATAACAAATGCTTCCAGGTACCTGGTAGAGTAGATGTGTGGCTGTGGATAGGTGAATCACACATGACTTAACACAGGCAATTGTATTGTCTCAGTTCCTCCCAAGGAACTGTAAGTCCTTAAGGACGAGAATCAGGCTCTAGAATGCTAGATCTTCTTATTTTCACCTAGAACAGACGCCATCAGGTCATCACTCTGGAGCTGATTGTGAGCTCCAGAACCCTCTGATTTAAATTGCCACCAGGTGGCAGGCCATTTCCTGCTCAAGCTTGGTCTCCAGCACTTCACTCTCACCCCACCAGGTGGCAGGGCAGGCTATATATAAGCTCCAGCTCTCCTCCTGGGAGCCCCTCCTCCTGGCAGGAAAGCCTACCAGGCTTTACAGGCTAGTAGGTGGTTCCTGCTTCCTCTCTAGCAAGGGCTAACTGAAGCCACTGTTGCTTTGTGGCAGGGATGGAGTCAGGCTCTTGACGAACCGGCAGTCTGAATCCTGTCCTGCCTGTCAGAGATTTTGCCATGTGCCTCTTGAGAGCAGTACGTAGACAACTTGACAGGAACAGGCCCAAAGTGAATAAAGTTGGATGAAGGTCTCCCTGGGATAGACAGCTGATTGGTACATCAGCTTTCCTGCCCTCCTAGCCTTTCTTCCTCCTTCCAAACCCCTGCAGATCTTGGAAGGAGGCTACTGCTGTTTCTCTGGCCCTCACCCTTTAGCATGAACCTTTCTACCAGGGTCTTTCCCTCACACAACTGGAGTCAAGACAGCCCTGGGCCAGCTAGCAGGTGAAGACAAAAATTCAAGGTCTGTAGGGCTCCTTTCTGTGGGGAGGTTGTTCAAATGCTGCTCTGTTCCTGCATGAGGCCCTCTCAGGGCAGGGCCCCACCGTGGAGTCCTTTTCCTTTTGAATTTTGTTCAGATGGTCTATGCACGTGTGATTCTGGGACCAAATCTGATATGTCATTGGGAAAGGGCTACAAGAGAGAAAGGCCAGGCACAGGGCTACCAATGTCCTCCAGAAAAGCAGAAGCCATCTCTTCAGAGGCCTTGGGAACTGGCAGGCCCTTCTCTCCTGGAAAGGGCCTGAGTGATCTTGTTCTCCTTTCATAAGGAAGAAATTAAGGCCCAGGTTGAATGAGGTTCCAAAACTACATGCACAACTCTGAGCAGTGCTCAGGCCTTCTTGGTCCCAGCCTGAGGTGACTAGCCTCACTTTACAAGTGTCTCTTCTTCTCTCTTTACTGGTCACTAACTGCCCTCCTCTGGGCCCACAGCAGTGTGTGCTATCAACTTTTGCTCTCTGAACTGATGGCAAAGGAATTTGGTCACTTCTTGCCATATTTAGGGAGTTGCAGAGTTTGGAACGAAGGAAAAGGAACATGGTTTTAATTAGGAAGATGAAGATGGGAAATGGATTTGTATTCTGCATCCTGTTTGCCCAGGAAGAACATTTTCTGGGTACTTGCCTTATGCCAGGATTGAGCAGGAAATAAGAGAAAAATAGAAATGATCCTGGAATGAAGATCCTTGGAACTGAGGGATGAGGTTGATTCTCCCTGGCTTGTCTAGTTCTTTCATTTCTCAGCCCCACCATTGCCCTTTCTTCCTCTTCCTCTCCATGGATTCCTGTTACATGGTTGGCCATACAGTATGGTGACTGTTCCCACATGACCGGCATCCTCAAGTGTCTACCTGAGTCGGATAGATAACACCCACTGGGTGGAGGGTAAGCGGGTTATCCTCAAACCACTGGGGATGACTGAGGTCACTACCCCATTCCTGTCTCTTCCCAGCCTCTGTGGAGTATTTCCCATATCCTTCCCCTGCATTAAAGATGAAGGGTCACTTGCTTTCTGCCATAGCAAGTGGCCCAGCTTTTCCTAGCACCGGGGACAGTTTTGGACTTATAGGCCTAGCTCTCTGTTTCTGCTCATAGCCCTTCAATGGCTCAGCACAGTGTTCTGGAGCCTCAGCCTGCCCCAGTCCCCCTCAGCATTTTCTCACCTGCTCTGATCACTCTGGACTTCCTCCTTCTCTCATTAGTTAGGCAACATGCTCTTTAATTGTTAGTATCTCACTTTTAAGAAACCCGCTTCTCTTTCTTCTTTTCTACTTCTATTTTGATGGCTAATTCATACTGTCCCTTAGAGCTTATCTTAGGTGCCCCAGTCCCAGGAAGACTTCCCAATATGTTGTATGGCCTTATCCTTCTAGTGATTATTGGTCAATTTGAGTCCCAGGTGTTTGTTGATAGTCCTTCCTTTCCAAATGGGCATCTTCTCGAGGGAGTGAACCAATCTGTTTACTTCATGGAGATATCCTCTCAATTCCTTGTCACATAATGAGAGCTCAGGATAGATCTGTGAGGCAGAAGGTATTGGATGGAAGACAGCAGAGCAGGGAAGGGGAAGTGTTCTTTCTTGAAGAATTTCCTGCCGTTTCTGACCTGGGTTCTCTAGGTCTTTCAGTGTGTCACTCCTGTGTTTCTGGGGGTAATGGAGCACAGTGTATAGGGTTCTATAACCGGTGACCTTTCATTCATTCAACAAATATTGCCCAGGGGCTAGGAAGGTGGCTCAGTGGTAGAGCGCTTGCCTTGCATGCCTGAGGCCCTGGGTTCACCACATAAGCAAAAGGAAAAAAGCCTGAAGTGGCACTGTGGCTCAAGTGGTAGAGCACTAGCCTTGAGCTGAAGAGCTGAGGGACAGCGCCCAGGCCCAGAGTTCAGGCCCCACGACCGGACCCCAAAAAAACATATTGCCCAGTCCCTCCTATGTGCCAAACACTGCGCTGATGCCGGGACTCCAGTAGCAAATGAGATAAACATGGTCCCTAAACTAATGGAGCTGGGCTAGTGGAGGAAAGAAAGAAATATGCAAATATGAGGGCATAATTAATTACAAACTGAAAAGTCCAAGAAAGGAAGAGACTAAGCTGTAAAGGATGATGTGACAAAACACTGGGTGGGGCCTTGTCCCTGGACACTCTTGTCTTATGGCTAGCACACATCTGTCTTTGCACAAGCCTTGAGTCCCCATATTCATATCTCTGCTTGCTGTACCTCAGTCCATATCCTGACCTTGGCAGGAGCTTTCCTCACAGCTTTTCCTTTTACCACTGTGTAGGTCTGAGGTAATGAGCTCTATTGGCTTGGGCAGAGAAAGAGCATAGTTCCTTGGAGAAGCTTTTGGCAGGACCAGGAGCTATAGGCAGCGGTGACAGTCCTTCTGTCCAGGAGCCTATCTGGGTGAATCTTCAGCCCCCCCCATTTTATATTGAGCATCAACAATATTGATGTGAGGTGTCCTCAAAGCTACAACTGGAGCTGCTGCCGCCACCACCTCTATCTGAGAAGACTGCCATTCTCTTTGGTGTGCTCTGGAACTGGAGAATGCAAACTAGTATGGGGTGCTGTTACATTCTGTGGCTTTAGTTTGGATAAACTTGAGGGAGTTGGAGTGATCTCTTCCTGACAAGATGGGTCATAGTGAGCCACCCAGATACTCCTGTCTTCCCCAGCTCGCCCCATCACCCCCCACCCACCCACCCCAGGCTACTCATGAGGCTCCTGGAGGTCCAAGAGGGAAGCGTGTGCTAACCAGTGCCCAGGGGCGGGGCAGGTTGCTGGGTGGGTCTGGGTAAGCAGCTAGATGGCCAGCCTGACCATGTGGGGTTAACAGGGTAGTGGCAGAGTTCCCTCCCTGAGGTAGTGCTGACGTGTCTACTGCCACCAACGATTCTAGTTGCCCTTGTATCAAGGCACCTTTGTTTCCCCTTCAGCTGGGAGAATGGATGCCAGCCCCAGGTTAGAGTCTCCTGATGGCTTAAGGCCAGAAACCCTACTCTGTCCCAGGGAGAGTCTGTGGAGACAATTGGACACAATCCATCTCACCTGACACAAGCTTAGCCTCCTGTGACTCAGGGCAGAGCAGACTGTACGTCAGAGCAGGGGCCATGGGAAGAGTTGGGAAGGACCTAACCTCCTCCCTGGACTAGACAGGACTCAATAAACTCATGAATTGCAGAGATTGAGTGGAGCAGGGGGCCCTGAAGTAAGATGCCCAGTGAGCTTTGTTAAACCCCTTTTTTAGGGGGTCCCTAACACTCAGCATCCTTTGTTCATTGGGCCTGTCAACAGATGCATCTTCCCAGAAATCCAGCCACACACTCCTTGAGCGTGCATGTGATAATGTTTGTGCCTATGAGAAAGGGTATGTTTTGCAGTGTTTGGAAACATGTGATTGTGAGTGCATGTGCTCATGATTATGTCTTTGCTTCAGGGGGTTTGTGTCCTTGAGGCCTCTGTGAATGAGACTGAGAATCACACAAGCTGGACAGTGTGTTTATGACAGGCTGTGATTATGTGTGTGTGTGAGAGAGAGACAGAGAGACAGAGAGACAGAGACTAACCACCACATTCTCCCTGAGGTCTCTTCTCTAGGCCAGAAAGAGAATATCTAGGACCACAGAAAGTGAGGCTCACATTATAGGGCCAAGCCGGGTACTAGAATCTATGATCATTTTCTAGGACCTTTCCTGGGTCTGCTTTTTTCCCCCCATAAATCCTCATTCTCTCACCCTAACCTTGATCTGGAGGTACAGGAGAGAAGAGAGGACCCTAAAGAGGTTGTGTGACCAATGGTCCTGCCAAATTTGGGGGCCAGGCACGGCTGGACTTGTCCAAGTGTCAAAGAAATAAGAAGCGGGCAGCTCAGAGAGAGATGTGCCAGTTCCTGGAACAGAGCTCCCTTTTTTCCCCTTGTTCTTTTTTCCTGGCTTGGAAATAATAGGTCTTCAATCTGAGATTAGGAGAAAAGGAAACAACAGAAAAGGAACCAGTTTGAACAAAGACAAGCTGCTGGACATGAACACCTGCCCCCCTTTGCAACCAAATGTTCTTACCTAGATGGGGTTAGGCATGCTGGGGTGGGTGGGGCGGGAGCTGTGGGACATTCAAGGCCACTAGGCCTAGGGAAAGTCAGGGCAGCAAGAGTAGGTGAAGGAATGGCCTCAATAGTCAGGCAGAGCAGGGTCTGAGCCGTTTACTAGCCAGAATACTCCTCCTTGGTTCTGCTTCTTCTTCCACTGATAGGGTGGTTGTGAGCACCAGATTTAAAAATACATCTAAGCCAGGTGCTGTTGGCTTATGTCTATAATCCTAGTTGCTCAGGTGGATGAGATCTAAAGATCATGGATTGAAGCCAGCCTATGCAGAAAAATTCATAGAATTTTATTAAGCAGCAAAAAGCCAGAAGTGAAGGTGTAGCTCAAGTGGTAGATCACCGGCTTGAACAAAAAAGCCAAGCAAGAGCATGAGGCCCTGAGTTAAAACCACAGTACTAACACTTACACACGCTTACACACACACACACACACACACACACACACACACACATCTAACACATTTGGTACAGTGTATGCCCTCACAGTATGCAGAGATAATGACTCGGTGTGAAGGACTCAGTCCTTTTCCTAATGAGCACTACAGGGGTGACGATAACAAGATGGCCCAGGGAACTAAGTAAAGTCTTGGTTGTCAGCAGAAGTTACCCTGTATACCAAATATCTTAGCAGAGATGGGGCTGAGTTTTCTTATGGGTACTGGTGCTTGCATTAGGAACATTCAAATATACATTTATTTCATGTCTGGAAGGCTAGATGAGGAGATAATCATTCCATGTTTTTAAAGTAACAATGTAGCCAAAGAATATCACCCTGAATACTGGCTACATGTTTTTTTCATGAAGTTAGGCATGCTGGGTAGAGAGGGGTTCTAGCTACTCATGGAGGTTAATGAATTGTCTGGAAATTATCTGTTCATTTAATCACCATTCATCCACTTATTTGATGCATATGGTATACCTACCATGTGTGCCACATCAGCCATGGAAGGTTTGGGTTTGGGAGAGAAAGAAACTGTTGAGGCTGAACCTGAAGAAGAGAAATCAGAAGATGGGGAAGGACCATCAAGTAGAGAAAGGGCTGTGCTATTACTCTATCTTGTCTATAACCCATAGACATTGTGAGTTTAAAGCACAGAAGGAAGGACTCAGGCTAGATATAAATTCAGTTAATATTCAGCACTAGCTGTGAAACCAAAAAAGCTTCCTGACATGGTTGGACATAGTCAAAAGCCCCATTTGTTGGGATCCAGCCTGCCTGGGGCAAGAGGTGGAGCAGGTGACCTCTTAAGGACCCCTCCACACCCGGGCGTCTGGAATACTCCATTGGCTTGGTTGCTGGCTTATTCTAAGACATTGCCTAGATGACTAATCACTAATGAGCCTCAGTTTCCCTCTCTGTTAAACAGTGATGAGAGTGTTTCCTTGCAGTTCCTCCCTGGCTTCTAGAGCTTGGAAAGGACGAAGGTGCCCATCTCTGGAGGGTTGTTTCAACCTTTGAGGAAGAGGTCTTGCCCTTGAACTTCAGGGAACTCCTGTATGATTGTGTGAGTGAAGTTCCCAGGTCTTCCCCACACTCTTGCCCTGAGGCTGTGTGTTTCTTCCTCTGCACAGTGTCCCAAAGCACAGGCTGGGGCTGCTTGTCATTGTTCCCAGCCTCAGATGCACACAGGAGTTGATTCCCTTGAAGATGCCAAGCTCCTTTCCTCCCTTATTTCTTGCATGTACTTTCTTGCTATCTAGAATGTTCTCCCCCTAACTTTTCCAAGCGAATCCTATTCCATCCTATGCTGCCAGTCCTTTTCTCATTAGAGATTTGGATTTCTCTCCTTCTTGCCTTCCATAATTTCTCTACCACAGTTTTCCTTTGACTATTTTTCCTCTAGGCACTCCCATTTCTGGTCCTCAGTGTCTACCAAAGGTTTGGAGCACTGAAGGAAAGAAAGACAAGGGAGGGAGGAAGGAAGGAAGGGAGGGAGGGAGGAAGGAAGGACAAGGAAAGGAAGGACAGACAAGGAAAGAAGGAAGGAAGGAAAGAAGGAAGGAAGGAAGGAAGGAAGGAAAGGGAAGGAAGGGAGAGAGGGAGGAAGGGAGGGAGGAAGGAAGGAAGGTAAGTTGGTGTCCCTTGTGCTAGTGCCTTGGACTGTCATTCATCCTCTTTGTGTTGTCAAGGGAACAAGAGTCCTTGGGGTGAAGGAGAGACACTTCAGTAGGCCAAGAAGCATTTGATTAGAGATGTCTTGGACTTCATGGTGCTGGTATCTAGGCTGGATGGGTTTGTATGTCCCTAAGCCAGTGCCAAGGTCAGGTCAGGCATCATTGCAGAGGCCTCCTTGATTGAACTAGATGTCTGGGATGGCCTGATATCAGCTAAGCCTTGCTTGCTTTGCCAGCCCTCCTCCCTCCTTTCACCAAAGGGCATAGGAGCTAAGCACAGTCTGAAACTGAACTGGTTATACATAACAGGGATGGCCAGGTGGGGCCTTCTGGATGGGGCTTGTTTGTAAAAGACTCCCTTCCCTGCATGGCCTCCCATTAGATGTCCCCAGGGGAGGGGGACCTGCAGCATCTAAGCAGATGTGGAGGTCACAGAGGAGTCCAGTCCCGTGCTAGTCAGCCCCTTCTGGGTTGCTGTCCCTGGGCTGGAGGGGAAGGAGGGCCTGGCCTTGAGAAATGTTTTATTCCTCTGGCTTCAGCAACTTAAGACCATGGCTTCCACATGTTTCCAAACAAACTTGATTGTCTTTTGGCATATGTGTTACACACAGGGCTGGAGCCTGAGTCCCCGTGGGAGGGAATGCGAGGACTGGAGAAGAGGCAGCCATGGGACCAGGAAGAGAAAGCGTTAGGGAAACCTAGGTCGTGCCAGACGAGGGCAGAGGAGGGAGATGGCAGAACCCCTTCTCCCTTAAAACCCATTCAGTTCTCCCACTTCCCCAGATGAGGGCCCAGAACTGTAAACAGCCTGACTCAGAGCTGGGTGGCAGCTTACGAGCTTGTAGGTTCTGTCATTAGCTGTAATAGCAGCATCACACTAGGCTGTTGGTGCCTTTCATCCGGGTCCCTCAAAGAGCTTGACAGAGTAGCAAAGGTTCTATTATCTTCTTATTACTAATGGAGAAACCAAGGCCTGGACGAGCCTGGCAACTTTTTCCGGGCTTACAGAGGAGACTGCAGGAGGCTGGAGATGGGCAGGCTGTGGGGTCCTGGGCTCCTTGGCCTCTCCTCCCACATTCCTGACAATGTTGACTTGTAGGGAAGATTTGCATCCCAGTGGTTTGGGGAGGCTCTGTCCAACTTAGGAGTCAGGCCCTGGATTCCTAAGTAGCTACTTGTTTATCTTTTCTAATTGGACAATATTGAGCAAATCACAGCAGTAGTCTTTTTTTAAAATATTTTTTATTGTAAAGATATTGTACAGAGGGGTTACAGTTACATGAGTTAGGTAATGAATGCACTTCCTCTTGAGTATTGTTAACCCTTTTTTTGGGGGGGGGTCAGTCGTGGGGCCTGAACTCTGGGCCTGGGTGCTGTCCCTGAGCTCCCCAGCCCAAGGCTAGCACTCTACCATTTGAGCCACAGCACCACTTCCAGCTTTTTCTGCTTATGTGGTGCTGAAGACTCGAACCCAGGGCCTCATACATGCAAGGCAAACACTTTACCACTGAGCCACCTTCCCAGCCCTTGTTACCCCTTCTTTTGTTTTTCCCCTACCATCCCTTCCCTCCCTACCTCCCCAACTCTTCCCTCCCCTTCCCTTAAGCTGTAAAGTTCATTTTCGACATAGTATCTTGTATATCTCATTGTTACAATGGGTCAACCTGTATCCTTGTTTCAACCTTTTGTTATTTCCCTTCACTTCTCCAAATTAGAAAAATGTATATACAAGATGCAGGGTCCGGGAATCAAATACAGTGAAAACAGGGGTTATACCATGGGGGAAGAACACATAAAAGAAGCAAAAGAAATCACATAGTACATTATATAAGTACTTTAAAAACAACAGCAACAGAGAAAAAAATCTCTTGTGTCCCTATTTTGGGGTTCATTTTGCTTAGCACCATCTTACAGGGTTGGTCATATGTGCATAGCTTTTGACCTTTCCTACTTGTATGGTAAGATTAGCCTAGACATAAACTAGTTATTGCAAATAAGGGAACTCATGGGACCTATGTTTCTTTGGGCCTGGCTTACTTCATTTAGAATAATTTTTTCCAAGTCTTTCCATTTCCTAACAAATGGGGCTGTGCCATTCTTTCTGATAGAGGCATAGAATTCCACTGTCTTATATTGCACTTACTTTGGGGCTGAAAATGTTGGTGCTAACAATGCTCATTTCTTCATCAAGGAAGCGAGTCAGTGAGAGTCGGGGTTCACACTTGCAAGTATGGTACCATAGTGCTTTGTTGTGGTTTTTTTTAATTTTGAGGGGAGATGGGGACACAAGTGCTGAGATTATAGGCATACCCCTACTTGGTGCCATCATTTTAGCCACAATATTATTTACTATTATTATTTACTATTGTTTTTCATTATTATTTCCTCATTTGTAAGAAGTTGATCTGGGGAATAAGGGCCATTGTGAGATTCCTGGTGTGACAGTTCTGATGCACCAGAGCCGGGACCTAGGAACAGCATCCAGCTCCTACTAACTTTCATTCAATGTCAGCTAAGAGCTGAAGTCGGGGGGGGCATTCTGGGGTGACCAGTAGCAGTACACAATGATTGTGCTTTATGGGAGCTTACCACTTTTACCTTCCAAGACAGGGGAGAAACGTTTGTCTCTGGACTCCTCCCCTCCACAATATCCACCTTCATCTCAGTAACAGAGGGCTAGTTATCCTGACTTCCGAGACCTTCAGCATTCATGGGGATGGAAGCCACAGCCTGGTAAGAGCTAGACCAGGAATCCGTTGTGGTAAAGCTTGTTATAGGGCCCCAGGCAAATCATCTATGCCATGAGTGGGCCTGAATTTCCTGGCCTGAACAGTGAGGAGGTGAATCCAGGGCTGAGGTCTCCCCAGCAATTCTGGCTCCAGGATGCCTAGAAAGAAAGGTTCCTGAGAGATGTCTTGAGACATCACAGCCTCCAGTGGTGGGCAGGTGGCAGGAATAATGGGAAACTGTACTAAGCAAGATCATTGGCCATTTCTATGACATGCTTCTGTTTCAGCTATTTGTAATTTTCTGGAAAAGTTCATGGTTTTGACATTTTGGTCATTTTTTCCATATTTGGTCGTGGCCTACAGCAATGATTTTTGGAAAGATAGAGTGAAACCCCCTTTCAGCTGTTTGTAAGCAGTGCAAACACCCACAAAAAATATCCTTTTTCCAGTTAAAAGAAATAACAACATAGTTATGTTTTCCTTTTCAGCTCAAATGACTCCCAAACAACTCCAAAGACTTTTGGCTAGTAATTAATCCTTAATGAAGGGAACTGGACAGCGTGTGCTCTGCAAAGTTTGGAAAAGAAAAGGTTTCAAATTCAAAAATGCATGATAAAGCTCTGCATTCTTTTCTTTCTTGCTGGTCCTAACCCCAATACAGCAGCCCCTTCCTAGGAAGCCAGAGGCAGTCTCCCAGACCCAAGGCTGTAGCTTGTATAGAATGACTAAGAGAGCTGGGTGGCTATGCTGCTTGAAGATACTCGCTTTTTCTTTCCCCTCCAGTGACCTTTGCCTGTTTCCCAGACTGAGAGACTGAGGTTGGATAAACATGGAGTCAAGCCTGGCGCTGCTTTATAAGGTGAATTCAACTGGGCTCTGGAAAGCTTACATCTGGGACCTTGTCCTGGGAAACTTTCAGGAAGTGCCTTAACACTATCTCAAGAGTCCAGGGAAATCCCTGGTTATGGAGTCCAGGACCTAGCAAGGGGAGAATCCAGAAAGGCCGACCCTTGAGGAATGAAGCCACAATGGCTCAAGAGCACACAGAACGTGGCACTCTCCCTTGGGTGAGCAAAGTGCCCTTCCTCCTTCAGGCCACCTGCTCTGGGTGATATCCTTCAGAGACCCATGTGTGAGGCCTCTCTTCTGTCATTTTCCTTTTTATTTTTCTGTCGGTCATGGGGCTTGAACTCTGGGCCTGGGCACTGTCCCTGCGCTCTTCAGCTCAAAGTAAGCACTCTACTATTTGAGCCACAGAGCCACTTCTGGTTTTCTGGTGGTTTATTAGAGGTAAGAGTCTCACGGATTTTCCTGCCCGGGCTGGCTTTGAACCGCAATCCTCAGATCTCAGCCTCCTGAGTAGCTAGGATTACAGGCATGAGCCACCAGCGCCCGGCTTCTTCTGTCATTTTCCAATCCCTCTTCCTACAGCTCTTGGTAGGTACACTCAGCCCAAGAAAGAGAATTCTTCACATTGCAAGTCAAGGCAGACACTGGATCTGAGTGGAATTGGAGTGAATAGAATGATTTGCAAAAGAAACACTGGCATCCTACTGCCTGAGCTCTGGGCCTGCTGGAGGTACTACTCCCTCCCTCCCTTGGCTGGGGAGAGGGAGGAGAGGCATGCTAGGGGGTCCTGGGGCAGGAACATAGTGACTGTGCTTGATGGGAGTCTACTACCCTCACCTTCAAGACGAGAGGAGCCTTTTTTTCTCTATCTCTAGGCTTACATCCTCTCCTCCCCTCCTTTCCTTCTTGGCTGACTTGCCTATGTAGCAAGAAAGTGGGATGTCTCCTCTCCACTGCCCTTCTAAAGGTTATGGGTCTGACTTGCCTCTGGCTCTTGGACCCTTGTGTATATACAAGTCAAAACAAACACTCAAACATCCCACATTTTTTTAAACTGGAGTTGGTAACTAGCTAGTTACTACCTCCACTGAGCAAGAGAACAAGTCAGACATGAGAAAGTACTTGGCTGATTGCAAGAGCCCTGCAGCCTGGAGCTACAGAACCATGAGAGGTGTGCAAGCAGAGACATGGACAGCAAGGTCTAGAGAAGGCCTTGCTAGCTGAGAAGGTTGAGGATGGACCCTGAACTTACTTACCTATCAAACGCCAAGATGTCATTTTCTCACATCTGCTGCCACATCTGGAAATAGCCAGGATGCTTATTTCAAAGTGCTGATGAGTCCTGCCTTGATTGCTTCAGGGAGAAAGCCATTTGGTGACACGGTCTTCCAAGCCCTGTCATCTGCTCCAGATGGTGGCCCATTTTTTTCAGCTCTGCTGCTCTGGTCACACCCACTGTACCATGGGGTTCGGGATGGATGAAGGGCAACTGCCCTAGGGTGAGGCCTCGTTCAGAACCTTTGTCAGGCACTAGAATCTGCAGTCCATTCACAGTTCCTGCTAGCCTCCCTGCCCGGTCTTCTGGAATTTCCATGTCCTGTCTGTTGGGCTTGCAGCACTTGTTGCCCAGCTGCCATAGCCTTTGCATCTGACAGCCACATGGCTACAGCTCTCAGCCAATGGCCCTTGCCTGGGGCATCTGGATTGGAGTATGTCAAGAAGCCACTCTTCTCCCACCCTTTATCCCTGGGATCCAGCTGTTGCCCAGCTAGAGCTTATGTCCTCTTCATACCTACAGCGAGAAAGGAACAGAAACCAGCTACCTAAAACCTTGGGGAAGGCTGTTCTGGGGGCCGTGGAAGGTCTGGAGAGACACCAACTGGACCCTGTTCTTAAGGACCTCAGCATTGTGAGGCTGAGCTGGGGCCCCAAGGGCCTGAGAGCCCTTAAAGTCAGAACTGTGCTTTTGCTGAGCAGTGTTAAAGAGTCAGAGGGAGGAATTCTGTGGGTCAGAAGTCAGGGAAGGTTTCCTGGGGAGATGATCACAAGTTAGGACAGGGACAGTCTGAAGCTTCCTCACCTGGCTCAGGTGCCCATATCATAGAGTGTGTCAGGAAGGGACCTGGACATCGCTGATGGCTGACAGGGATTTCTCCAAGGTGGAGAGAGGGTTGGACAGATGGGCCATGGGTGGATAGTGCGGGTGTGGATCTGCTGCTGAGAGCTCTGCATTTCTTTCCTTTTCTTCTTCCTTCATCAGTTTTGTCTTCTCTCTGCCTCCATGCCCACTTCCTCCTTTGGTCACAGCTCACCTTGGCAGAATGGGCGCCTGGGCTGTACTGTGTAGCAAACAGGTAGACAGAGCATCTGATTCTCACTTTCCGGAGGATGAGGCACTTCAGCAGCTCTTCCAGCAGCACTGGCGGGAAGCAGCACATTCTTCTTACGCCTCCAGGCCCCTCCCACATTGTACAGGTCTTCTCTCCCCCACTTCCTCAGACATGGGCTGGCTCCTGCTCTGTATACCACTCAGTACAGCCCATGGTCTTCTTCCCAGAGTGTCCCAACAGGTAGAATTCCTTTCTGTCTAACCTCACAAAGCGGGAGGTGAGCGATCATCTGAAAGACAAGTCTGGCAGGCATCGAACAGTTAACAACAGTCCAAGGTAATGTGTTATGGGACAAAGTGAGTGCTAGAGCCCTCCCTCTCCTATCCCCATCCCATGATTCCCCATTGCCCACAGGACTTGGCTCAACATCTTAGCCCAGCTCACAAAGCCTTTCCAATGGGGCTACTGCCAAGCCTCTCCAGCCTCAGCTTCCCATTCCTCTCTCAGTCCATTCTTAACTCCCTTGGACTAGTGAATGTTTGCACATGCATTCTCCATCCCTCCCATCTGGGCCCATGCTACCCCTCTTCTTTGTAATACCTCTCCTCTCCCTCCCTCCAGCCTCCTCTTCAGCCTTCAAGTCCCTGCATGTCCCTTGCCTCCTCCAAGAAGCCTTCCTTAGCCCTCAGTGCTGGCCTCCCTCTGTGTTCTAAGCCCAGCCCTTGGCACACTCTCTTACCCCTGCCTTTTACTGTGGCTTGTGCCAGACTGTAAGTTCTTCGAGGGTGGGATATAACTCATTCATCATTTCCTTCCTGCTGCCTAGCAAAGGCTAGGGTGCCTGATTGTTTGAATAGAACAATATTTTTAAGGTGGTAAATGTAAGAAGGAAGATGATGGTAGTGACGATTACAATGAGCAGGTCAGGTAGAACCTGGTCTCCGACAAGACAGGTAATGAATGGAACAATAATAACAATCCTAGGAGCAAGGGTTGATGGGGTGCCAGGCTGGGTTCCAAACACTTTCTAATTTTATCCTCACAAAACCTCTATGAAGCAGGCATTATTCCTGTTCCAATTTCACAGATGAGTGAAACGTAAGAGAGAGATCACAATGAGTTGGTACACACACACACACACACACACACACACACACACACACACACACACACACACACACACACACACACACACACACACACACAAGACATTCTGGGTTGAGAAAACTACATGAGCAAAGATGCAGAAGGCTGTGGCTGGCTTCCTGTAGGGACATTTGTGGGGAGTAGCTGGGGCAGAGGACTCTGTTTAGAGAGCCACGGGAGTGGGAAATGATGACATCCAGGTTGCTAAGTCACTGAGGACTTAGATTTTAATGTACATCTTGATTGAAATGTGAAGAAGCCATTGCCAGTTTCTGAGCAGAAACTGGTGGGGCTGGGATCTGGCCATGCGTGCTAGATGAATTAGGAGAGAGAAAACAGGCAGAACTGCCAGGAGGGTGTAGGCATGGTCTCCCTCCTTCCTTGCTCCACCCTCTCATCACTGCCCTCAATGGGTACTGACACGGGTGACCTCAGGACCCTGGGGCTGGACAGCAGCTGCAGCTCTCACGGGGGCCCCAGCCTGTTCCTCTCTGGCTTGGCTGAGGCTGACTGCTCAGGGCTGACCATGACCTAGGCTGGCTGGATTTCTCCTCTGCGGTCACTTTAATGAGAAGCAGTTGTGTTTGCCACGAACATGTAGGAGGCGAGGGGAGAGAACCACTAGCCTAGCCCCCAGCCTGCTCTGTGTCTCCCAACCCTCCCCAGGGTTTTCTCAGCTGCTTTAACATAGCCCCACCCCAACCTTCCATCCTCCAGTCCTCAACTGTGGCCCACTCTGCCTGCCTCTCTTTGGGTTTCCAGAGCTGAGAAACTGCCGAAGGTGGAGGTAGAGTCCACTGTTAAGTCTTTTCCACAGCTTCCTTCACCACACCTCCAGTTTCTCCTTCTTATTTCCAGAAGTGCTTGGACCACATGCGCTCTGAGATTCTTGGGTGATTTTTCTCTCATCCATCTTTTCTGTTTTCTCCTTTCCTCCTCAGCTTCTCAGGACCCAGGGACCCTCCGAGACTCAACAGAACATTGTCCTTTCTCTTCTCATCATTCAGCCAAATCCCCATCATCTTTTGAGACTCCCCTCCTCCAAACACACACCCTCCTGAGGCCTGCTGTGACCCCTCACCTGAGAGTTCCCCCCACAATAAAAAAAGCCCAGCTGGGCCCTTGCCCAGTGGCCCCGGGCGGTAAGACAAGCTGTCTCTAAGACAAGCTGTCTCTGAGATCCTTGCTTCGCATCTCTGTGGCTTGTGTGGCTCCTTCTCTTGTAGGGCTGGAGGCAGTGTGGGAATGGGATGGAGGACAGTGGAAGGTCAGCAGACAGACAAGACAGTTTAGTGCTTTCCCTCTGGAAGCATGAAGGATACCTGGTTTCAGCAGGGCAGAGGGAAGAAGCTGCTTCCAGACACAGGAGCCCTCCCAGGTCCATTAGCCCTTGTACCTGGCTCACAGAGGCTCTTTGGGGCTATGTCCGTGGCTTTGAGGCTCCAGTAGCTCTCACAGCAGAGCAGGGGACACACCTCCCAGCTCAACCCCCACATCTCAGAAGCACGTGGGTTGCTGGAGCCCAGGGTCAAGTGCTAGCCCAGACTCCTTCCCCAGAGCCCCCTCCCACCAGCCCAGAATGTGTCAGAGGCCCACTGACAACTCTTGGGGCCTTGCTCTGTCTTCTCTCTTTATTGGGTTTTTTTTTTATGACAATGTTGTTGATGGTGCACATATTCCAAAGTAATATGTTCAGGATTAGGCCGCACAATGAGGTTATGACTCCCTCCTGTGCAGCCCCCACCCAGGGGAGCTTGCCCTCCATCTGCCGGCGCACATCTGGCTCATGCTCACAGCTGGCCAGATGTTGCATCCTGCAGAACCCAGTCCTCTGCTAGGGACTAGAGCTACACACACACACACACACACACACACACACACACACACACACACACACACACACACACACACACACACACTCCCCATTTGGAGCACTGAATCACTGAGGTCATCTGGCCTTCTGAGGGGGAGGGGGAGGGGAGAGCCTGGCCTTGGCGTGATTATTCCTCCTCCACCGTGGTAGGGCAGGCAGGCTGTTGGGACACATCTGCAGAGGTATGTAAATATCAGGTTCCCTGCTTCCAGCCCAGACAGGCTAGTGGGAAGGAGTGCTGGAAAGCAGGCTCTGAATCTGGAGCCCATCCCCACCCCATCCAGGGGCCGGCTGTTGTCAGCAAATTCCTCTTGCACTTATTTGGGGGGTTGCTCTGGGGCCCGGAGCTCTCCTGTCTTATGCTGAGACTCCCCTCCACACCTTCCTTCTGCCCACCCACCTTCTTCTCACTCTTGCCTCATTTTCCTCTTTCTCTTTTCCCACCTTCTATACTCCACAGATCGTGCAGTGTAAAGGACAGAAAGTACAGAGGCTGGCCCTGGACCCTCAAATAATTGAGACATGAGCTGCCAAGTGTGTTTGCCCATTGGTGTTGGCAGAGGCTGGGCAGGGGAAGCGGGGGAGGAAAAGGAAACCACATTTATTGTGTGCCAAGTATGTGTCAGGCACTGAGCAAGGTGCTTTAAATATATTATCGATCTCAACTAATCCTTGTAACCTCCCTGCAAGGTAGATATTTTTCTCTTGTGTGGCTCGGCAAGGTTACCTCTCTCCCCTAACTTAGGTCACATGTCCCAGAAGGAGCAGAACCAGGACCTCAAACCCATTCTACTTGACTACAAATAATAGGCCCTTGTACTATGCTGTTTCCCTGGCAACAGAGCTACTAAATGCCTCTGTCCATCCATACATCCTCCTTCCTGGCCTCTGTTTACTCTGGGTCTTCCAGGGCTAAGACAATGGGGCTATGAGTTTTGTCCTTCCAGCCAGGCCAGATCAGGCAGGGCTGCCTGAGAAAGCCTTGTGGGGGACAAGCTAGGGGGAGGCGGTACAAGAAGCTGAGGTTGCAGTGTTGTAACTAGTTGGGTTTTCTACATGGTTGTTGAAGAGCCTGGGGACTGAGGTCTCAAAAACACAATTAGGAGTTGAGAAAGCTGGGTGGTGTAGGATGAAAGGCAGGCGTACGGTCCAAGAAGGCATGGCGGGGGGCGGGGGTGTGCTGGGAGCTTTCCATGACTCTGCAACAGAAGGAACCTCATTAGAGGGAAAGAAGGGAGCCACAGAGCCCCAGCTCCTATTGTTACCTTATCATGCCATCAGCCCTCCAAAGGGCTCACAGCAGATGGAATATTCCAAGAGCCCTCCAAGGGCCATTTTTCTGACCACAGAATATGGTACTCGAGAGACGCAGCAGGGGATGGAGAGGCGTCCAGAGGCGTCCTCTAGCCTGGCCATGACTGATCAGGTTCTCCATGGCGGCTCCAGCATTTGTCTGCCTTGGGCTGGAAAGCAGGAACAGCGGATGGCCTACCCCTACCACTTGATACCAAGCTGCAGAAATGCACAGTCATCCACAGATACAGTGGGTGTCTTAACCCACATTGTCATCTTACCGAAGTACAGAGGTTAAGAGACTCATCCAAGGTCACAAAGGCAGAAGAGTCATTTCTTATTCTGCTGCTGCTGCTGCCAGAGCTTGGATCATAATGGAAAGTGGTAGAAGGGAAGGAGGATGGTACAGATAAGACTTGGAAGTCTCTAGACTCTATTGAAAGCCAGCTCCATCTTTCAGTCCCAACCCCTTGGCATCTTGGAGCCATGATTTCCTCTGAGAAGTTGTGGGGTTGGCAATGAGGACTAGAGACAGTTTAGCAAGTATTCAATAAATGGGAACTGTTGTTGGCAGAGGTGGCCAGGATGCCAGCTGGGCAAGGGTTCAGGGATAAGGCGGGGCTGACATGGTAGACTGGAATAATGGCAATGATCATCTAAGTAATGGTAACAAATATTAGAGCTACCAGGAAATCTAGAGCTGGCCTTCTTTTACACAAAGAAAAGTTGGCATTAGGGGTTGGGAATGTGGCTTAGTGGTAGAGTGCTTACCTGCAGGCATGAAGCCCTGGGTTCGATTCCTCAGTACCACATGAACAGAAAAAGCCAGAAGTAGTGCTTTGGCTCAAACGGTACAGTGCTAGCCTTGAGCAAAAGAAGCTCAAGGACAGTGCTCAGGCCCTGAGTTCAAGCCCCAGGACTGGCAAAGAAAGGAAGAAAAGTTGGCATTAGGAGTCCTGAAGCCAGTTGTAACTAGATGTCAGGTGCTATGAGTGTGGACCCAGCCTCACTTGTAGCACATGGAGAGGATTTGTTCCAGGATACAGGCCAACTGTGATTACAAGCATCTGCCAGAGGGATGGTCAGCCCAAGAACGGCTCTCCACAAAAAATTAGGTCATACCATCTTCCTAAAGAGAGGAATGGGAAGGCGCTCCTTCCATTCCAGGACAAAGGGAAGACAATAACTCTCCTAGCCACCAGGAAGTTTTCTAGAAGCTAAGGGTGGAGATGGAGCCCAGCAGCGGAATATTTACCTAGCCTGCAGGAGACCGAAGACCCTAAGTCCAACTCCCAGCAACACACACACATACACACACACACACACACACACACACACACACACACACACACACACACACAGTGCTAAGTGTTCTATAGAAGTCTTGCCTCTGGATGTGGCTAGTGCCCAGCACCATATTCTAGCTTCTCTGGGATAGGAAAATCCTCCAGCTCTCCCCTGGAGTGAATTGAGATGACTCTGCCAGTCACAGAATGAGCCAACATTGAGCCTCTGGGTCCTTGGTGTGTGGCTCACTCAAGCTGACCTTTTAGGGATCATATTAAAAGTGTTGAAACTGAACTTGACTCAAAGGCAGCTCTACTCTAGGAAGCTTGAAGCTCTTCTACTAATAATCCTTTGAAATAGTCCTTTTAATCAGTTTTCCCTTAGAAAGGGTCTGGAACATCACTCATTCAACAAATTTTCACTTGTCTCTTTGTCACAGATACTTTGGTCTCCGCAGATTTTTGCTATTTAGACAGAGGCAGGAGCCACTCAAAGAATGCAGCAATTCTAGCTGCCTTTGGGGAGACCTCACTCCTTGAGCAACCCATAATCCAGGCTTCCAGGGTGTCTGTAAGTTCTCCTATCTAATTCCAATACAGAAGTGAACAGAACTTATATGGTGGAAACTGGTACGTGTGAACACCTAGCCAGATACTCAGCAGGGCCTGACTCAGAGGCCACCCCCATGTGTAAACCTGAGGCTCAAAGAATGTTCTCTACACCAAACAGCAGCCATACTTGACTTATTCCTTAGCTTGAGATATTTTACTTATGTAAACTGTAAATTCCCCGGCAGAAATAGACGATGCATAGAAGAAAAGAATCGCATTCAAGTCTGACAAGATATAAATCAGGTTTTCAAAGAGTAACTTCGGGTAGTAAGTCTACTGATGTTTCTATCTTACCTGCAATTACTTGTAGATCACTTTTGAAATAAGAATAATGTATGACTTCAGAGTCCCCTTACAGAAAGCTCACATGAAGGACATCACGTGTGTGCTTCAGTAAAAGTGAGTCTTGGCTCTTTTCCTACGAGCACAATTTGCTGGAGGGAAGATCGTTTCTGAGTCCTTAAACCCAAAATAGTGCGGTCACACGTGGTACCCAGAGGACCACTATGGAATAGCTGTAGAGTCAGAAGATTGAGCAGTTGATTTTTTAGGACTGATAGAGAAGTAGAAGTGAAAGAAATCTGGTAGAGGAAAGATGGGGTTTCCTGAAGGTCCTTCCATATACAGCTTCATTTTCCCTTAAAGGGAGAGGAAAGGAAAGAGAACATTTCTACAGAGATCAAATTAGTCAGTCATCAGTTGTGTTCTGTGAAATGCCTATATTGGGTATCTACTGACAGGGAGTTGAATGATCTGGTCTGGAGGCCTTACTAGAGAATAGGAGCTGGACTTGTTTGTGCTGGGAAAATACTGACTCCAGCCCCTATTTTGTTCCCCTCCGTGTTGTTATGGAGTTATCTATATTCTTTATATATTACAGATACAAGTTTCTTATTTGAAAATGTTTAATCTTTTCTGGGTGTGTGTGTATGTGCACGTGCACTACTGGGAATAAACTCAGGGTCTCATTCAGCATACTAGGTACACACAACCCCTAGGTACACACAACTCCTCTTCATGTTTTATCTTGAGACAGAGTCTCCCCATGCTGTAGCCCAAGGCTGGCGATGAACTCACAAACCTGCTGCCTCAGCCTCCTGAGTGCTGGGATTGTGGGAGCATACCATTGTGCCCTGGCTTAATGGTATCCTTTGAAGGACAAATTTTTTAATTTTGATGAAGTCCAATTTATCGTTTTTCTTCTGTTACTCATGCTTTTGGTGTCATATCCAAAAAAATTATTGCCTAATCCACTGTCACAAAGATATACGCTTATGTTTTCTTCCAAGAGTTTTATAGTTTTAGTTTTTATTATTAAGTCTTTGATCCATTTGAAGTTAATTTAGGGGGTTAGGGCAGGGCTTTTCAGTCCTAGGGCTTGAACTCAGGGCCTGGATACAGTCCCTAAGCTTTTTTGCTCAGAGCTAGCACCCTACCTCTTATGCTACAGCCTCACTTTCAGCTTTTTGGTGGTACAATGGAAATAGGAGTTTCAAGGACTTTCCTGCCTGGTCTGGCTTTGAACTTGATTCTCAGATCTTAGCATTGTGATTAGATTACAGGTGTGAGCTACTGATGCCTAGCGTAAGTTATTTTTGTATCTGATGTGAAATGGGTATCTAATTTTATTCTTTTTCACCTAGAGGATCATTTGTTTAAAAACAAGTTATCCAAGCTGGGCAATTTGATGTTCACCCAGGCAGAAAAGTCTGTAAGACTCATCTCCAATTAATCACCAATATGCTAGAAATGGAGCTTGTGGATCAAGTGGATCAAGAGCACTAGCCTTGGGCAGAAAAGCTCAGAGACAGTGCCCAGGCCCTGAGTTTAAACCCTAGGATCAGCACACACACACACACACACACACACACACACACACACACACACACACACACACACACACACACACACACACACACACCTATTCAGCTGGTGTTAGTGGCTCACTCCTGTAATTCTAGCTACGCAGGAAGTTGAGATCTGAGGATCTTGGTTTGAAGCCAGCCTGGGCAGAAAAAGCCTGGGGAGGCTCCTATCTCCAATTAACCACTCAAAAACTAGAAGTGAGCCAGGCCCTCATGCCTGTAATCCTAGCTACTCAGGAGGCGGAGATCTTAGGGTCGTGGTTCAAAGCCCAGCCAGGTAAGAAAGTCCGTGAGACTCTTATCTCTAATAAACCACCAGAAAACCAGAAGTGGCACTGTGGCTCAAGATGTAGAATGTTTGCCTTGAGCTGAAGAGCTGAGGGACAGCGCCCAGACCGAGTTCAAGTCCCATGACTGACCAAAAAATAGTAGTGGTGCTGTGGCTCAATTGGTAGAGTGCTAGCTTTGAGTACGAAGAAGCACCCAAGCCCTGAGTTTAAGCCCCACAATCAACAGAAGAAGAAGAAGAAGAAGAAGAAGAAGAAGAAGAAGAAGAAGAAGAAGAAGAAGAAGAAGAAGAGGAAGAAGAGGAAGAAGAGGAAGAAGAGGAAGAAGAGGAAGAAGAGGAAGAAGAGGAAGAAGAAGAAGAGGAAGAGGAAGAGGAAGAGGAAGAGGAAGAGGAAGAAGCAAGAAAGCAAGAAAGCAAGAAGCAGCTGAGATCTGGAGGATTTCAGGAGGAAGCAGGAAAGTCTACAAGACTTCACTTCCAAATCCAAAATAATCAGCAGAAAGCTTGGTGAAGCACTGGCCAACTGAGAAGGCTGAGCAGGCATAAGGCACTAAATTGAAACCTCAGTACTGAGAGAATAAAACTTCTTTGAGTATTACTATATTATCTTAGGCCCCAGTTGAAAATTCAATTAACTGTAAATCCAAGGTTTTATTTCTAGATTCTCAATTCTATTCTAGTTATCTATATTCCTTTTCTTATTCTAGTATCCACTCTTGATTAATATGGCTTTATAGTATATTTTAAAGTTGACAAGTATTAGTGTTCTATTTTTTGTTGATTCTGCTCTTTTCTTTAAAATGTTATTATAAAGCTGATGTACAGAGTGGTTACAGTTACATAAATCAGGTAAAGAGTATGTTTCTTTTTAGACAATGTCACCCCTTCCCTCACTCTCTCCCAATTTTTCCCTCCTGTCCCCACCACGAGATGTGCAGTTCATTTTCAATGCTAGTGTCTAATGAATTCCACTGCTGCATTTGTGGCTTCTATTTTTATTTTTCATTAAATTCAAAATGGTGTTGGCTGTTCTGGACAACTTGGCTTCCTGGATTTTAAAATCAACTTGTCAAATTTCTGCAAAGATGCCAGAAGGAATTTCAATCAAGATTTCATAAGATTTATAGATCAAGTTGGAGAACTTTGATGTCTTAGCAATATTGAGTCTTCTGATTCATTATAGAATAGCTTTCCATTTATTTCCTTGACAGTATATTTTGTAGTTTTCAAAATTTAAGTTTTATATTCATTTGTTAAAGTTATTCCTAAATGTGTTGATACTATTATAAATGAAATTATTTTCTTACTTTAATTTCTAAATCATTCCCTCAAATTTATGTATTTTTTATCTATCATGTATCCTGCAGCCTTGTTGAATTCACTTACTAATTCTAGAAGTTTTTACCCTTAAGTTTTTCTGTATTCAAAATCATGTCATGCAGGGCATCAGCGGCTCACACCTATAATCCTAGCTACTCAGGAGGTTGAGATCTGAGGATTGTGGTTCAAAGTCAACATGGGCAGGAAAGTCTGTGGAACTCTTATCTCCAATTAACTACCAAAAAGCCAAAAAGGGTACTGTGCTCAAAGTGGTAGAGTGCCGCTAGTCTTGAGCACAAAAGCTCAGGGACAGTGTCCAGGCCTTGAGTTCAAGCCCCAGGACCAACACACATACACACACACACATATACACACGCGTGTGCGCGCGTGTGCGCACACGTGCTCGCACTCACTCTGAATAGTGAATCATTTTACATCTTCCTTTCCAATCTGAATCTCTTTTACTTCATTTTCTTGCCTATACATTTTAGTTAAAAATATTAAAGAACAATATTTGTGACATTGGAAAATGATATAGAATAAAAATTCAGTATGTATAAAGTTCTATTGGAATGCATAGCTATGCCCATTATTCTAGTCACAGTGGTTACTATAAGGACTGTATTATTGCTGTCATCACTGCACGGATTTACTACAAGTCCCAGTGACAGAACCCGATAGTACTATAAATAGCATGCATATATAATGATTCGTGTATCATACTGTGCTCAAAATAAACTATTTTGTATGTGTGTGTGTGTCCTGGTCCTGGGGCTTGAACTCAGGGCCTGGGCTGTGTTGGCTAGCACTCTACCACTTGAGCCACAAGCTCCACTCTCAGCTCTTTGGTGGTTAATTGGAAATAAGTATCTCACAGTTTTCCTACCCAAACTGACTTTGCACCATAATCCTCAGATCTCAGCGTCCTGAGATCTGAGAAGGATTACAAGCATGAGCCACCAGCAACCAGCTATTTTAGTCATCAGTGCATACTCAGCAGGTAAGAACAAGCAAAAAAAGAAGTGAACCTTGAATATCACACTTTTGAGGTACAATGAATTAAAATTCCTTCATTACTTAATTAGGTAACAACTAATTATGTTCATTGCATGATGACACCACATCTGCACTAGAAGAACATAATATATATCAATAGTTAACTAAATTAACACTTCATCACAATATCCTCAACTCACAGAATAGTGATGGTTAGGAATACTAGAAAATTTTATGTTGAATGTCTCATTAACAGCAGAATTTCTTCACAAAGAAAAAAAATGAAAATCATACTGCAACTGAAGTTAGTTTCCAAGAAGCCCATTTGTTTGCAAAGCAAGGAAAGCTGTTTTACAAACGATGAGTTAATTAAATCATGTTTGATTGTAGCAGCTGAAGAATGTGTCCAAAGAAAATAAACTCACTTCAGATTATTAGCCTTTCAGCAAGAATAGTTGTTCAAAAAGCTGAGGACATTGGGAGCAACATAAATAGTAAATTTAAAGACAAATGATTTCAAGTGGTTTTCCTTGGCGCTTGATGAGTCAACAGATGTTAACAATCTTGGTTAGTTTTATTGTTTATTTGAGGAAGCAATCCCAAATTTGAAGCGACTCAATAATTAGCTTCTATGGATAGGCGAGATAGGACCACCACAGGTGAGAACAGTTAAGAAAACCCTCAGTCAGTACAACCGGAAGTGGACTCTACTAAGATGCAGAATAACTCATGATGACACAAATGTGTGCAGAGCAGGAAAGATTTAGTTTGGGCATATCTACCAAACTTGTGAAAAGATGTCACAGAGTTATTTGTGATTTTATTCTTCCATAGGTGATTTGAGAAAAATAGCTTAGTCTACAGTAATGAACAGCAGTCAAGAATGAATTCCACTCACTCCTGGGAACTTCAACACTGACATCTCTGTGAACTTTTGTTAGCTATAATAGGTGAAGCCGGGCACTGGTGGATCACACCTGTAATCCTAACTACTCAAGAGACTGAACTCTCAGGATCATGGCTCAAAGCCAGCCCAAGCAGGAAACTCTGTGAACATCTTATCTCCAATTAACCACCAAAAAGCTAGATATGGAGCTATGTCTCAAGAGGTAGTATGCTATCCTTGAGCAAAAAAGCTTAAAAGGCCTGGGACAATACCCAGGCCTGGCACAAGCGCGTGCGCACACACACACACACACACACACACACACACACACACAGAGTAACTGAAGGTATTCATTTGTCTGTTCACATAGTACTTTGGTGGCTTAATAGTAGTAAAACTTTAATGTGATGTGATGTGATGTGTGTGTGTGTGTGTGTGCGCACACACACACACATGCATGCTGGTTTTGGGGCTTGAACTCAGGGTTGTGTGCTCTCCTTTGGCACTTTTGCTCAATGCTTAGGCTTTACCTGTTAAGTCACAGCTCCACTTTCAGCTTTTTTTGGTTAATTGAAGATAAGACTCTCACAGACTTTCCTACCTGGGCTGGCTTTGAACTTCAAATCTCAGCCTCCTAAGTAGCTAGGATGACAGATGTGAGCCACCAGTACTTGGCTTAGTGTGATTTTTTTTAACTCAGTGTTGAGATTTTCAGATTGAAATTTTTCTAATAAAAACCTTCCTCAACAACTATTATCAAATACTGAATAGCTTTAGAAATTAGTGTTTTGTTGAGATTTTTTTTTGCTACAGACTTGATGTTTCTTAATTAATTGAACTTAAACTCATAAGACAGGATAATTGTGAAATTTCTATTGTAGTTGAAACATTTTTAGTACAATTAATGTTTGCATCACAAGCAATGGCAAGCTTCTTTATGTACTTCTCCTGCTACCACAAGTTGAAATGATAAGCAAGGCCTCCTTTCCACACAAATCTATGCATTTTAGAATGTACAGTTTGAGCTACAAAAATGTACCAAAAGTCTATACATATAATGTATATCATTGTTCGTGTGGTTACCAAGTTTAGAATGTATGGATTTTCAAAACATGTACAGAGCTCAAAGTGTATTATCTAGCACTATTCTTCCCAGTGTGCAAATGAAATATCTGTTCTCCAAAGTCATTCAACTGTATATCTGAGGAGCTTCCCCCCAACCTTCCATTGGAAAGGATTAATCTCCAATGTAATGATAAGCTAAAGGCAAAGATCAAAAAGTTGGAAATGTGGCTTAGGTGATAGAGTGCCAGCCAATGATTGAAATCATCAGATACTAAATTTGAGTCCCAATCCTCGACAAAAAAAAGTCAAAGATCAAAAAGGCAGAATCAAATAGAATTCTAAAAATACTACCCAAGTGTTGAATAGGCTTAATTAAAAACATAGGCTCATTGATTGATATCAATATTTGCCATTATCTATTCATGTGAAAAAGACATTTTCAAAGATATGATACCTAAGAGCTCATTGCAGATCCAAATTTAGAGGTATTTGCAACAGAGTTTGATAGCCAGTACATTGACTTTGTCCTCCCAGGAAAGTAAAACACTATTTCTCGCAAAAAGGATTCCATGATCTCATTAATAGGTTCATTGTAAAAAAAATTGTAATTATGAGATCTTGAATTTTGATAATAAAAACATTAGAAATTGGTCTGGGCACAGTGGCTCTCACTATAATACAAGTTCTGTGGGAAGGAGAAATGGGATATTTACATTCAAGGCCAGCCAGGGCAAAAGCACAGGACCTTATCTGGAAAATAATAACTAACGGTAACAAGGCTGGGATCATGGTTCAAGTGGTAGAAAACTTATGTAGCAAGTGTGAAGCCCTGAATTCAAACCTCAGTACCACCATTTTTATTGTTTAAAAAAGCAAGAAATTTATTTTCTCAAAAGCAAAAAAATTTCCTTGATCTATTTCTCTTGACTCCCAAAGTCTAAATTTATCCTATTGGCTGTTCATTACAGGAAAACTCGGCTCACCCGTAGATTACAAAATGCTACCTTGACAGTTGATCCAATAACTGAGTTGGCCTTTAGGTGACTAACAGGAGAGCAGTTTGCATGGCATGGACATGATGGACAGAGGAATGGTTCAAGCCCTGCTTAGGACAGAGCAGGGGGGTGCAACCTCTTATCATGATACTCAGTACACGATTTAAAACTTGCAAATTATGTCTGGAATTTTCTGTTGAAGGATTTTTCACTGTAGGTGACTAGATTGCTGAAACCATGGAAAGTATAACTGCAGATAAGGAGGGAATGGCTGTATATAAATAGCTCTGCATCTAGTTTCTTTTTTTTTTTTCACTTTACTATAAACTTTAGAGTTCATTTCATATGTTCTTTGTCTCATTCTCTCTCTCTCTCCCCCTCTGAGTTTTTTGTTTGGGTGGTATTGGTGGTTTTTTGCCAGTACATTGACTTGAACTCAGTGCCTTGCACTCTTGATTGGCTTGCCTGCTCATGGCTGGCATTCTCCCATTTGAGCCTCCAGCCCAGCTTTCTACTGGTTATTTTGAAGATGGATTCTCACAGACTTTTCTGCTCAGACCAGCTTCAGATCATGATCCTCCTATCTCAGTCTCCTAAGTAGCTAGGATCACAGGCATTAGCCACTGGCTTTTCATTACGTACACACGCAAAACTTCATCCATGGTTAGGGTACAATTCCATGAGTGGTTTTTTTGAGGGGAGAGGGTGTTGGGGATTTTATGTTGTTTGTTTCTTTTTGGTGATGGTATCATTTGGACTCTGAGCCTCACACTTTCTAGGCAGGCAGTCTATCACTCAACTTTCTGCCTTTATTTATACTGGTTATCTGGGGTACAAGGTCTTGCCTCTTTCCCGCTTCATGCTGGACCACGATCTGCCTCTTTTTTTCACATTTTTTTATTGTAAAAATACTGTACAGAGGGGTTACATGAGTAAGGTAATGAGTACATTTCCTATCGAGCATTGTTACCCCCTCATTTGTTTTTCTCCTACCATCCCTTCCTTCCTTCCCCACCTCCCCAACTCCCTGCCTCCCTTCAAATTAAAAAGTTTGTTTTCAACATAGTGTCTTGCACATCTCATTGTACAATTGTTCAAACTGTATCCTTATTTAAGCAGTTTGTTATATCCCTTCACCTCCATAAATTATAAAAAATGTATATACAAGAGGCAAGACACTGGAATCAAATACAGAGAAACCAGGAGTTATACCATGGGGGAAGAACATACAAAAGAAACAAAAGAATCACAGAGTGTATTATAAGTATATTACCTATTGTAACTGCATCCCCATTTTGCACACATCAATAGTTCATCTTCATTGCTAAGTAGTATTCTATTGTTTGGCATATCACAATATAAACATATTGTGATTCACTTGTTAATGGGAAAATTGAAGATCAACTTAATTTTCTCAACAATGTTTCATAGTTTTCAGTGTGTTTTATATACTTTCTGTTCACTTTTTCCTAGGTTTCATATGTTTGATGCTATATACAAATCATAATTTTATGTATGTATGTATGTATGTATATACAGAAGCACATTTTGTTTTTGTGTAATGACCATATATGTCCTACAACCTTTCTAAACCCACTTACTAATTGTGTAGCAGCTATTTGTAGATTGTGTAAGAGTGTCTACCTACTAAGCATATCATCTGTGATATCATCTTCATTTCTCAGACTGTATTCATTTTCCCTCATCCTTTTTTTTCGTCCTAACAATACATCCAATACAATGTTAGACTAGATTTCCAATCTTATGTCTGATCTTAAGGGGGGAAAACTCTTACATTTAAGCCGTTGAGGCTGCTGTAACTGTAGGGTTTTTATGGCTTCTCCTTATTAGATTGAAGAGGTTCCCTTTTGATCCTAAGAGGTTATTTTTGTCATGAATAGATGTTACATTTTATCAAATGCATTTCTACTTCTATAAAGGTGGTCTATACATTCATTAATAGAATAAATATGCATTTTCAAATGTTAAATCAATCTTATAATCCTGGAATTTCCTCCATTTGTTCCTAATACATTACCTTTCAAAATATTGTTGAATTTTCTAAAATTAATCATTTTTATGGCTCTATTCATGAAGGATATTAATTCATAGTTTTCTTATATCTTTAGTCTTAGTATCAGGGCAATGAGTTAGAAAGTATTTCCTTGTCTTCTATTTTCTGCAAGAGTGTCCAAAATTAGTTTGATTTCTTTCTTTGGTTTGATTTCATCACAGAAGCTTCTGAGCCTGGGGTTTTGTTTCTGGGAAAGATTTTAATAACAGACTCCACTGCCAGATAGAGAGCTGTTTAGCTTATCTGCCTTTCTTTGAGTCTGGTGGTCTCTTCGCTTCAAGGTTTTTCCATTATTCAAGTTACTAACATTGCTCAAGGTATTCCCTTATCATCCTTTTGATGTCAGCAGGGTAAACTGTGACAGTCTTTTTTACATTGCTTATTTTACCCTTTAGTGTTCATCGTTTTTTAAACCTGATTGATCTGACAAGCTTATCAGTTTTACTAATCTTTTTAAGAAGTCTGCTTTTAGTTTCATTGATCTTCTCTATTATTTTGTATCATTGATTTTATTGCTTATTTCCCTTTTCTCTATACGCTGGTTGTAATTTGCTCTTCTTTCTCTTAAAATGGGGATTTGTTTCACTGATTGAAATGTTTCTTATTTTCTCACATAAGGGTTATGTTCCATAAGTTTTTCTCTGGGTATTACTTGGTTCAAAGTATATGCTGGTTTGTTTTGTGATTTCTTCTTTGACACATTAGTTATTCAGAAATGCATTTTTAATTGTACTTGATTTGTAATTGTATTTTAATAGGTACATGGTCATTTTCCATCCTTCTATTATTGATTTATAATGCAATTTTGTTGTGATTAGAGGACATGGCTTGCTATGATTTGAACTTTTTAAAATATTTTGTGTTTTGTATGACCTAGCAAGGTAAATGTTCTCTATGTACTAGACACAAATATGTTCTGGGTTTGGTCACTGAAGTATCATATGAATGTTAATTGATTCAAGACAGTTCAGGTCCTCTATATTCTAATTGATTTCTTGCCTGCTATATCTGTCAATTATTGAGAGAAAGTGTTAAAATTTCAATTCTAGTTCTGAATTTTTCTATTTATCCTTCAGTTCTACTAACTTTTGCATTGTGTGCTTTAAAATTATTATTAAAATTGCTATGTCTTATTATTGAATTGACCCCTGTGTCAAAATGACCTACCTTATCCCTGGTAATATTTGATCTGAATTTTGTCTAGAACAAATATAGCCATTCAAGCCTTCTTTTGACTAATGTTAATATCCTTTTCCATCTTTTAACTATATCTCTGAGTAATTCAGTTTGAAATCACTGCCTGTAAAATTGGAATCTTTACACTATTTGCATTTAATGTGACTGTTGGTATAGATGAATTTACATTTGTACTTTTAGTATATATTTTCTGTTTGGTCCACCTGTACTTTGCCCTCTTCTCTGTCTTTTAAAATGATTTCAGTTTATATTTCTTGTTCACTTATTAGCTATACTTCTTTGTTTTGTTTATTTATTTTCCTGATTGCCTTAGGATTTATGGTGTATATCTTTATCACAATTTATCTTAAAATAATATGTCACTGGAGAATGGATGAGGAGAATCCCTCTGCTTCTTAGTTCCTGCCCCAAATCACAGAGCCTTGAGATCCTCTCATGAAAAATATTTCAGAGTGTCTCACAAAAGGAGATTCACAGACTGGGAAGGTGGCCCAGTGGCAGAGTACTTGCTTTGCATGCATGAGACCCTGGGTTTGATGCCTCAGTACCACATAAGCAGAAAAAGCTGGAAGTGGCACTGTAGCTCAAGTGGTAGAGCACTAACCTTGAGCTGAAGAGCTAAGGGACAGTACCCAGGCCCAGAGTTCAAGCCCCATGACCGACAAGATGCAAAATGGCAGCTCCTTTCTGTAGCTTTTATATTTCTTGAGCTAGGGGAATCCATGACTTAGCAATGGTTTTGGCATAAAATGTGTGAGGCTCACCCAAAACATAGATAATCCTCAACACTTATTTTTGCCAGACAACCTCCTTTTATTCTTCCTGTATCTGTCATTAAGAATTCACAGACTTTTACTATTTCAGAAAGATAGGGATTTTTTTTCCTCCATTGTTGTTTTAGATAGTTTAGGTTTGGGGTAGTTTTTTAGTTTTTTTAAATATAGGTGTGTGTGTGTGTGTGTGTGTGTGTGTGTGTGTGTGTGTGTGTGTGTGTGTGTGTGTGTGTGTGTGTGTGTGTGTGTGTGTGTGTGTGTGTGTGCTCATCTTGGGGCTTGAACTCATGTCCCTGGGCATTTTTGTTTTTAGTTTTTTTAAATGTGTGTGTGTGTGTGTGTGTGTGTGTGTGTGTGTGTGTGTGTGTGTGTGTGTGTGTATGTGTGCTCATCTTGGGGCTTGAACTCATGTCCCTGGGCATTTTTGTTCAAGGCTAGCACTCTACCACTTGAGCCGCTGCTCCACTTCCAGCTTTTGGGGTCATTAATTTCCTTCCAGAGCTGGCTTCAAACCACCATCCTCAGCTCTCAGATTCCTGCACAGCTAGGATCACAAACATGAGCCACCCACACATGATTAGTTGCTTCAATATTTTGCATGGCTAGTTTATCCAATATTTTAAAGAAGACAGATTTTGATAGCTCTTCCTATATCTTTTTTTTTCCTTTTGGTCGATCATGAGGCTTGAACTCCAGGCCTTGGGCACTGTCCCTGAGCTCTTCAGCTCAAGGTGTGCACTCTACTACTTGAGCCACAGTACCACTTCCCCTAGATCTCTTAATATTACAATTTAACATTGAAAAGAATGCATGATGGGAGGGAGAACTTATCTGCTTTTTCACTTTTAACTTCTGAGTCTGGCTCTTATTATATTTGTTTAAAATAATACAATTTCCCTATCTATTTACCTATCCTGCTTCAATGTCATTTCAGATAAATATAAAAACTTCACAATCACATGCTTTGATTTCTCCTCTTAGTCTCCTTGCTATTGTTGTCAAATGTTTTATTTCTATATATGTCTATAAACTCTACAATACGTTGTTATTTTTTGTTATCTTGTAAAGATATTTACACATAAGACAATGTATTTAAGGGTTTTTTAATGTTTCCTTTAATTTTAAAGTAAATTTTATCATGGTCAAGATAAGATATATTTTGAAATCTATGATTTTGTTTTGTGACCGACCATGTTATCAATCTTGGTGAACATTTTATGTATGCTTAAAGATTTGTTTTATAATTTTTGCATATAATTTTCTCTACATATAAGTTAGGTTAAGGTAATGGAATGATGCCATCCACTTATTTTACATCTTACTGAGTTTTAACTTGTTAGTCTATCAATTACCATATATTAAGATCCCCAGCTATAATTGTGGATTTTTCTGCTTTTCCCTTTAAATCCGTAACAGCTTACTTCATACATTTTGGTTTCTATATTTATTGATGTGTATATGTATATTTTATATATTCAAATGTTCTATATTTCTTATATATTTTTCTTGGCCTTTTTAATCATTATTAAGCATCCTTTATTCCTACTACAGCCTTTCTTTCTCTCTTTCTGTCTTTCTGCCTTTCTCTCTCTTTCTTTCCTTTGGTGGTACTGAAGTACTTACTCAGGGCTTTGGGCTTGCTAGGCCACTGCCTGGCTTATATTAAGAGCCATTACATTTTCTCATCCTAAAGATTTGTATAATTTACAGCTTTGTAGTACTAGTCTACTTGTGTTTTTGTACTTAAAGTAGGCCTTTTCTAAACAGCATATAGTTTGTTCTTGATTTTCAATGATAATCTTTGCCTTTTGATTAGAGTGCTTTGCCCAGTTGAATTTATTGTAACTTGTCATGAGTGTATTTAGGTCTTCCCTTTTGCAGTTAGATCTTTAGTTTTTCTCATCTGTATTCATTCTTTCATTCTTCTCTGCTTTCTTTGCATTTATCATATATTTTGGAATATCAGAAAGAATGTCTTTCTCCTTTATTTTTAGAGATTATAATGTACATGCTAAAATTCTGACTCATTCTATTTAAAAGTGATACTGAATTACCTCATGTGAAATTCAGATGCCTGGTAAAATATAAATTACTTACTGTTCCTCAATCCCCCAGGCTTTAGTGCTATTGTGGTCATATATATTACATTCATAAACATTATAAACCTAATGATACAGCACTGTAAATTTTGCTTTAAATATTTATAATATTTAAAAGAAATTGGAAATATATCTGCATATGTGTGTGCACTTTGTTTTGTGCATATCATTCTTTTTTTTCTTTAGGTCTACATTGCTATACTTTATCAGTTTATTTTAGACAGAAGAACTTCAGTATTTCTCCAACACAGGCAACAATATTTTTTGTTTTCTAAAAACATATTTTCTTAATTTTTAAGACTAGCTTTATTGGATATCAAAGTGATGGCTGACAGGTTTTTGTTTTTTGGTACATTTTATTTAGAAATGTTTTGGTGTCCTTAGTGTCCAATGCAATGACAACCATTGATGGTATCATTGTTCCCTGTATGTAGCAGGTCATTTTCCTCTCACTGCTATAAAGATTTTATTTTTCTCATTAGCTTTCAGCAGTTCAACTATAATGTCACTAGGAGTGCTTTCTTTGTGTTTATCCTTAGAGTATGTCGAGTTCTTTAGCTCTCTAAGTTAATATTTCCCCACTGAATTTAGGGGATATTTATCTATTATTTCAATAAATATATTATTGTCTCTTCTTTTTCTCTCTGTCTTTTGGATTTCAATTACATGTCTAATAACTTGCTTCATATTGTCTCATAGATCTGAAGTTCCACTTCTTTTTTTTTTTTTTTTTTGTCGGTTGTGGGGCCTGAACTCTGGGCCTGGGCGCTGTCCTTCAGCTCTTCAGCTTAAGGCTAGTGCTCTACCACTTGAGCCACAGCACCACTTCCAGCTTTTTTCTGCTTATGTGGTGCTGAGGAATAGAACCTAGGGCCTCATGCATGCAAGGCCCTGAGCCAACTTCCCAGCCCTAACCCTCTCATTTTTATTCATTCCCCCCCCTCTCTGTTTATCAGATTAGACAGTTCCTGTTAATCTATCTTCAATTATTTCTTCTGCCATCTTTCGTTTTCTATTGAATCCATCATGGTGTGTGTGTGTGTGTGTGTGTGTGTGTGTGTGTGTGTGTGTGTGTGTGTGTGTGTGTGTGTGTGTGTGTGTGTGTAATGCGAGGAATCAAATTTAAGGCACATTAGGCAAACTCTATACCACTAAACCATACTTCCACTCACAATGTTTTTTCCCCCACTATTATAATTTTTAACTCTACAATTCATTAAAAAAATTCTAATCCTTTTACATTCCTATCTGTTCATTCATTGATACTGATATTTTCCTATTATTATAGGAACATATTTATAATGAATCCATTGTATTCTCTGTTAACTCTAACAATTCTAACTTCTAACAGCTGGGTCCATTTGGAAGGTTTTGGTTTGTTGGGTGTTTTTTTTTCTTTTTAAAATTTATTTGGTTGCACTGGAGCCTTGGGTTTCACTCTTTAAATGTGCCCCAGCATTTCCTATGACCTAGAAACAGAGGAGAAGCCTTCCTTCTATTTCTTCTCCTCACATTCTACTCTTGGAGACTCCTTGTCATCCCATCTTTCCCAGACTGACTTTCCTAATGACTGTGTGTATCTCTTTTCTCTGGACTTGCAGCAAATTGAATTCCTCCTGTTTTGTGTCTTAGCCTGAGCACTTTGAAACACTATTTCATGATATCTTTGTAACACCTTGCAAATTTATGAGGAAACTAAGGTTTAGAAAGGTCAAATGATGAATCTAAAGTTACCACCAAGAAGAGTAATTGATGAGACGAACGTTCAAACTCAAAGCCATCTGAATCATAGCACATATCCTATTCATGTTATTTTCTCCTTGGACCTGTAACCTGGTGCTCTTACTGGCCACCAATCTATCATCATGTGGGACAGACTCAGATAACACTGTTTAACTAAGAATTGTATCTGGTGGTTCAGCATGATCTATACAACTTCTTGTCACTGAAGGCTGCAGCCTATGGTAGATTTTTCATCATTATCTGCTTTAGCCCAGGTTGTTTTTTCACTGGGATCCATTCATGGGCTACTGTTTCCTGAACCCCTGCTTAGTAGCATCCCACATGGCCTTTGTCTTCCCTCTGGTGGGTTTTTGCCAAATGGAGCCCTGAGCTAGGACAGCAGCAGACACTAGAAGCCAGTGAGCATGTTCTTTATCCTTAGAAGCAGAAGCGTGTTCTGCAGATGGAAAGCAGACCTCCTGCCAGAAGAGGAATCACAGACCAAAGGGTACCTGTCTGAAAGTTTAAATTGAATCCTGTTTTTTTTCTGCTTTTGAGACCTGGAGGAGTTTAGTTCTCTTTGTTGAATTGTGGCTAAAACAGATAAAATGTAAACCATCTTGATGCAGGAATTCTTCTGGACACATCTTTCTTTCAATGCCTTTAAAGACATGAGCAGCTCCTTACTGCCTAGCCAAATTCCTTGGTTTATTCTAACATCTGCAGAATGGAAGAGAACCACCCCCACCCGCCCCTTCTCTAATTCAGGTACTTTCTTTACCCTAGAGAAAGTGTGAAACAGGCACTTTGGAGAAAGAGGGTAGTTCTGCATTAGGCTGGCCTTTGCTTACGCTTGAGAGGAAATAAACTCAGTCCTGACTTGGATTGAGATGAATTCATGAGAAAATACTGAAATTCTTATTTGTCCCACAACCAACCATGCTAAATGGAATGTCTTGGTTAATCATGTTGAAGTGGCATATGCCAAATACCATTATGAATTCAGACAAATGAGAAGTGATCATCCCACTTTGGAATATACTCTTCTAGTTAGTGATTTTCTTCCTTTTTCCTCAATGTAGAATCAGAATTTTTATGTTTTTTATTGTGAAAATACTGTACAGAGGGGTTACAGTTACATGAGCAAGGTAATGAGTACATTTCTTATCAAGCATTGTTGCCTCCTCCTTTGTTTTTCCCCTAACATCCCTTCCCTCCACCTCCACAACTATACTCCCCCCCAGCCTCCCACCCTCCCACCCCCCACCCAACTAGAGTCAGAATTGACTGCAATTGCAGTCAGTTACAATGGGTCTTCTCACTGATATGGTGACACAGCAGCGGATGGGAGACCTAACATGAATAACTTGTGTGTCAGGCCCCAGGCAGAGGGGCCAAGGACATTTTCTCTTAGCTTTTTCACTCAGGGCTAGCACCTTCCACTTCTAGCTTTATGCCAGTTGACTGGAGATAAGAGTATCATGGATTTTTCTGGCTTCTAACCTCAATCCTCATGACTCAGTCTCCTGAGTAGCTAGGATTATAGGTACTTGAGCCACTGGAGCCCAGAAATGGGAATTGTATTTTTTTTGTCGGTCATGGAGCCTGAACTCTGGGCCTGGGTGCTGTCCCTCAGCTTTTCAGCTCAAAGCTAGCACTCTACCACTTGAGCCACAGCACCACTTCTGGCTTTTTCTGCTTATGTGGTGCTGAGGAATAGAACCCAGGACCTCGTGCAGGCAAGGCAAGCATTTGACCACTGAGCCACCTTCCCAGCCTGGAATTGTAATTTTATTGTAAAATTACAATTTTATTCATCTGACAAGTGCTACATTAGGCTCTGCCAAGTCCAATCAGGAATGAGAGGTCATTGTCAGTTAAGATTATGGTCTAGTGGAGGCAACTAGACCTCAAGAATTGTAGGAGACATTATGGCATGCTTAGTGAACACTTCATTGGAGAGAAGCAATGTGGATAGGTTTCGAAATGGCAGGTTTGCTATCTATTTGCTCAACATGCATTATGGCAATGCCTTACATGTGGCATTTGCCATTTCTTTTTTTTTTTTTTTTTTTTTTTTTTTTGGCATTTACCATTTCTAAATGAATGCCTCCCTAGAAAAAGGATCTAAGGCTCTACCAGAAGGTAGGCTCGGGATGTGATGGGAATAGTGATAAACTTCTGCAGCGCTCTGTCTCCTCTTTCCCCCCAAAATCTGACACCTTAAAAGCCACCCACAGCTGTGAACCAGAGCCACACTTTTTCGCTGTCACCTGATAAAGCTCAAAAGACCTCCAAGATGATCAAATTCAGATTTCTCTTCTGCAAAGCAGAAGTTAACAGCCCTGTTTCTGGCAGGGAACTTCTTCTAGTTAAAAAAAAAAACCACAGTGTACTGTCTTCTCTTATTTCATTTTCCAAAAAGGGGCAGAGGCTGCTTTTAGAAAATAATAAAATACAATGTGTGGGGAGGAAAAAAAAAGAGCCAAAATAGGCAATATAAGTAAGCAGCCTATGTTGAAGAACCAAGTGGCTGGAGAATAGACTTGCAAGGTAGGTTTCTGAGTGACAGGCCTGGGGATTTGGACACTATTGGAGAGTTGATAAAGGGCTCAGCAAGGCTTTTAAACTGAAGAATGGCAAGATAAAAGTTGTTTTGAGAGATTAATCCAGCAACTTCGTGTGGATCTTTTTTGGGGGGTGGGGGTGAGGGTAGTAGAATACAGAGCCAGGATGAAAGGGAAAAGTTGGGAACTGTTAGAGAAGACTTGTTTGTGAGGTTAGTCATGAGAATGAATGGAGAGAAAAAAGACACAAAGAGACAAACATTGTGCAGGCAGAATTATCCAGACACAACCAGGAACTGAATGGGATACTTTACTCCTGATTTTCAGCTCAAGTGATGCTGTGGTAAAACACTAGCCTTGAGCACAGAGAGGCTTAGAGACAGAGCCCAGGCCCTGAATTCAAGCCCCAGGACTGGTAAAAAATAAAAGTCAAGAGCAGAAGAGCAGTCTCAGGAAGAAGACACGCTCCATTGGTAGTTGAGTATCTAGTCATGAACACAAGGTTGTCCATCAGGAAAAGATAGGGTTAGAGACAGACTTAGCAATGATTGTTCTGTGGGAGTTGTGGAAGTCCTTGAGGGGAAAGTGTAAAATAAACAGCCAGTAGTCTAATACCTAGCCAAGAGCAGAGTCCATAAGCTTACAGAAGAGAGGAATACATGAGTGGATGAATCAGTGAAGGTCAGAATCCTGAAGAGTACTTACCTTTGCCAAGCCATCATTAGTGAAGCAGAAAAGAAGCAGGGAGAACTAAGAGTGTGGCTCTAGGAGAAGAGGGAGAGGGAAGGACTATTTCAACCAGGAAGTAGCACACCGTGTCCAATGCTATTTGGAAAAATGGAGATCCCGAGGAGACCATTGGGATAACTGGCTTCATTGCTCTGAAATGGGCAGGTCATGTGATGGGACTCAGTCTCTGAACATCCATGCTCTTGTGTCATCTTTCCTGTTTTGTCATCATGGCTATAAAAGTATTGGTGAGAAAGAGCTGACCAGGGAATTTCTTTCTCTTGTCTTTGGTCAGTGTTTAGAGACTGGAATGTAGGCAATAAGGTGATGGAGAAGGAAGGATTGGAATAGGAGTTCAGGCTTTCTAAGACAAGAGAGCCCTACCTGGGGTAAGGAGCAGCATCAGGAACATAGTACTCCATCTCTACAAAGACCCTATATTGGTTTCCCAAGAGAGAGTATAGAACAAGCTATGCACATCTGGCCATTCATCCAAAACCAGTGAAACATGAAAAATCCAAAGCCTGTTCCTTTGAAAATGGAACAAGGGGCAAACAGAGCCAACACTTGTCCTGTAGGTTTACCAAACTTTCTTTTTAGACTTTTTCATATATATATATGTAGTCTTTGAGTAACTATCCATAGCCTCTGAGCAGGTAGTAGAATTCTTTGGGAATAGGAGGGAGATGAAAGGTGGAGCAGAGGGGATGGAGAGGAAATAGCTGCCTGGAACTCACTTCAGGGAAGGTTCCAACTAGAATGAGGCAATAGGGCAGGAGTGAGGCATCTTGGCCTGGAATGTGCCAAGAATAACCACAAAGGGGGGGGGGGTGAAGGGAAGACCTGCTACTCCCACTCACACACCCTCCCAGCATGTCTCCCGGAGCCAGCTGAAACTCTTGCCAGGTACCCATCATTTTATTTAGTTCTTCTTTGCCTTTTTGACCAGGACTCAATGAAAAACTGGACTCTGCAGAAAAAACCAAAGCCTGGTTACAGTAGCTCTGTCTCCTCCGTGGAGTACTTACTGGGAGTACTTTACTTACTAGTAGTGGGTGGTTGGCATGAGGCCCTGGGCTCCACAGGAGCCAGGAAGCTTTTCTTCCTTCCATGGTCACAGAGGGTGCTATGTTCAACTGCCTGGAGGAAGGTCTGTTTGGAATGTGCTTGCAAGGTGAGGTCAGGTGATATATTTCATGGATAGGGTCCATTGCGCCATTTTTAGAATGGAAAGAGAATTACAAGAAAGTCACCAGAGCCAGGTGCTCATGCCTATAATCCTAGCTACTCAGAAGGCAGAGGTCTATGGATCACAGTTTGAAGCTAGCTCCAACAGGAAAGTCTATAAGACTCTTACTCCATTTAACCACCAAAAAGCTGGAAGTGGAACTGTGGCCCAAGTGGTGAAGCACTAACTTTGAGTAAAAAGGCTCTGGGACAGCACCCAGGTCTTAAATCAAGCCCCAGAACTAGCACCAAAAAAAAAATCCCATACCTCATCAGCCCTCCCAAAAGAGAAGTAGGGATTTTGATCCTAGAGACATTTCCTGAGCATTCATAAGTCACCCTTGGGTTAGAGGCCTTGCCTGAGTCAGGACCCTGGAGGCTGATAAAAACAGGGGAGCAACCGGGCAGCAGTTGGCTCATGCCTGTAATCGTAGCTATTCAGGAGGCTGAGATCTGAGGATTGTGGTTCAAAGCCAGCCCAGGCAGCAATGTCCATGAGACTCTTATTAATTAACCACCAGAAAACCAGAAGTGGCACTGTGGCTCAAGTGGTAGAACATTAGTCTTGAGCTGAAGAGCTTGGGGACAGTGCCCAGACCAGAATTCAAGCACCACAACCAACAAAAACCAAAACAATAACAGGGGAGCAGCTTCCTACCTACAGGTACCCCACACAGGGACCCTGCATTTCATCATATTTTTTATATGAGTTGAGCCTATATCCTCTGACTCACCATGGAGCAGGGGACAGACTACTGAGGCCATTTGCATAGAATATCACTCATTGCATTGGTGAGAATCAGAAAGGAGTGGCTACTCTGGCAGCCTACCAAGTGCCAAGTAATAGGGCCATAGGTGACTAAACACATCTGCCTATGTGTGCACCCTCTCTGAACAATGCTCCCCGGCTGCCTCTGTAGGATCATCTTCCCTGGCTAACATCCATACCAAGCTCACAAAGTATAGAGTCGAGTGCTAAATGTAAGGAGCCAAGATGCCTAGACCCATCCCAAAGCAATGTTGCCAAAGCAGCCAGAGCATGTGTGGCATGTGAGGACCAGAAGCAGAAAAGCTATTAGGGATGATAACAGATTCCTAAGTCAGAGGATAATTACTGGTCTTCTCCATACCCTCATGCCATGGTCAGAGCAATGAGACCCAGAGGCTCGAAGCCTGTACTTGCTACACCTGCTGCTAGGTGCTGAGTGCTGTGGCAGGGGCTGAGGTGGAAAGAAGTAAGGGGAAGGTGCCCTGGGCAACCCGAAGGGGACCTGGAAGTTGGCGGGAGCCTCTTCCCTGCATCCACAGATAGAGTAGAAAGAGAGGTAGGCCTTCCTGATGAGCAGTATTAGTCAGATAAAGAAGATGGACCAGAAAAGGTTCCTGCCGCCTTCTCTTAAGATCTCGATTCCTTGAGAAGTCCTGACCTACAGGCCCCTACCCACCTCTTCTGCCAGCACATGCATACTTCCTTTGTCTTGGCAGGGCCACTGAGTGGTTGCTTGTTCCCTTGTTCTGTTGTCTCTAGGGCATCTAATACTACCTATGGGGGCTAGGCTACTACCGAATTACAGGGTCCCAGAAGGTTCTGTGGTCTATTGTAACAGTAGAAATCAAAGAAGATGTTCACCAGGAAGTCACTGAAATCTCTGGCCACTGAGTGGCAGGTTTCCCTTCTTGTCACAGGCAGGCGTGACACATTCAATGCATGCCCTTGGGCTGTGGGAACTCAGTGTTTGGGGAAGATCATCTCAGCTTCCCAGAGTGGAACTGTCTGAGGACAGAGCTGGGCACAGGCTCGGGGCCTCGTGCCACTGAGGAACAGAAGATAGCCTCAAAGTAAGGCTGAACTTGTGTAGCACATAGCTGCCTAGTGAGTCTTCAGTGAGGGGTCATTTTGAATGCAGACCATCACTGTGCAGGAATATTCTACCTTGACACCAGTTGGTAGTTAAGATTTTGCTCCAGATCAAGAAAAAAAAAAGGAAAACAGACAGAGGATATTAACTGATGAGCTGATAGACTCCATGGCCCTACTTTATCCAAATCCTTTCACTAACTTCCCATCTTCCTTCAGCTCAAAGTCAGCCCCTGCTCCTGCCCCTCCAAGCTCTGATTTAGACAGGCCCTTCCATCCTGAGACAGGACAGGAACCTCTTCTCAAGACACTGGACAGGAAACTCTTCTCAAGATGCTGATGCCAGTGGCATTTCTCCCCTTGTCCCCTGACCTCACCTGCAGAATGTGTTAGCAACCTAATGCCCAGGTGATCGCACAGAGGCAGGCTTCAAGTGCGCAATGGGCTTTGTCCCAAAATCAGCAATGCAGAGACCTCAGCAAGGCCCAGGAAGGGAAGTGGCCCCAGAAGCCTGTGCCAAGCCCTGTCAGCTCAGGGAAGCTATACAGAAAGATTCTTTCTAGAGGAAAGAGATTAGCTAAGCCTCCCCAAAGAAGACAAGGGAAGAGAACACAGAAATATTTCCTTTAAAAGGGAGCAAGAGCACATGGAAAGAGGGTTTAGATTAATGAAATCTCCGGATATTGAGGATGAAATGAATGCCAGGGAAGGTTATTATCATTTCATTAGAACACAAAGGAAGAAACAAACACATTATTATGTGAAACCAAGAAGTTATGAACAAGGGAATCCAGCGGGGAAGTTATTAGCTGGGTTAATTAAAACAGAACAAGCCAGTTGAGTAATTCAGCCTGTAGAACACAACAAGGAAGGCATAATTCATTGCCCTTAAGAGAAATGTCCAGGGTTTTTTTTTTTTCTTTCTCTCATTTACCAGAAATTCTGCACTTTTGATATTTTCTCCCAAACCAAAAAGATGTAATCTTGTCAAAACCTAATTGATTTAGTTAGTACCAATATGTTCTGTTAAAGAGAGTTCAATTCTGATCAGAAGACATGGAAATTCACTGAAGATTCTTGAGCCCAGACAAGGTTGCTTCTTTTCCTGGGACCAGAACCTCAAAGGTCAGACCCTTCAGCACCCAGACTGCAGCGTTAGAAAGAATGGCAATGCAAGGTGGGGTAGGCTTCCCTGAGGAGGGCTGGGCCTAGAGGATTTTGCTAGCCACCTTCCCCTCCCAATCTCTTATGCCCTATTGAAGTTGGGAACCCCTTGGCACTACAAATAGTCCCTGAAATCATCAGATATGATCCTCCTACACAGCTCTGTTGGCAACTAGTACAAGAGGCAAATAGACAACAGGATGACTGCACCAAGGGCCTCCACTCCTTTGGTTTAGAGGGAATTATTTTCTTCAAGGCACCAAGACATCCCAAGTGTGACAGTCCCCAACAGGCCAAACAGATCCTGTCAGCTCTTAGGATTTTGCTGACCTGTTTGTCAAACCTTATAAATTACAATGGAGGCTCTGGGATTAAGAGGGCTGTTAGAAGTTGTCCATCAAAGGCTACTTTGAAAGTTAAGATACAAGAAAGCTAGAGTTTCTAAGTTCTGTGATTTCAGGTCCCAAATATAGAATAAGCCTTGCCTCCAACCCATTTTATTTATTTATTTATTTTCTTACTTACTTAGTGCCAGTTCTCGGGCTTGAACTCAGGGCCTAGGCACACTCCCTTAGCTTTTTTTTCTCAAGGCTACCACTAATGCCACATTTCTACTTCCAGCTTTTTTAGTAGTTAATTGGAGATGAAAGCCTCATGGACTTTCCTGCCCTGGCTAGCTTTGAACTGTGTTCCTCAGATCTCAGCCTCTTGAGTAGCTAAGATTACTAGCTAGGATTACCAGTGCCCCATCCCTCTAAACCTTTTGTTGATAAGGAGAAGCCTGGACAGAGGAAGAGTCAGAAACTTTTTGAGGCCACAGAAAAAATTAGCAGCAAGCAGGGCTGGAGCCAAGGCTCTGCCACAAGACTTTCTAGCTTATTTCCACCCTGCATTCAGCAGTGGGTCTGTTTCTGGCCTGTCCATCTAGAAGATCCTAAAGAACAAGAATATTTTAATAGGATTTAGAGCATGTGGACTTAGAGCATTGTTGATCATTGCTTTTAATTTTTAAAAACCTTTTTTCTAGGTTCAAAGCAAAATTGGGTAGAAAGTAAGAAAGTTCTCCTATGTCACTCCCACGCACAAGCATGCCCTTCCCACCACAATAGTACATTTGTGGTAACTGAAGAACCTATGTGGACATATCACTGTCACCCAAAGACTATAATTTACACCAGGGTTCACTTTGGAGGGTATATATGCTATGATTTACACAAGTGTTTAATGACATGTATTTACTATTGTGGTAGCATGCAAGGCAATTTCACTGTTCTAAAGGTCCCCTATGCTCCATCTATTCATTCGTCCTTTCCCAACTTTTTAACCATCACTGACCAAAGTTTTTGCCTTCTCTAGAATGTCATATATTTATAACTGCACATTATGAGATAAGATTAGCTTATTTCACCTCATAATAGGCATTTAAGGTATGCTGGTGTTCTCATGTCTTGATAGCTCATTAGTGCTGAATACTATTCGATTGTCTGCATGATTCATTCACCTCCTGAAGGCTATCTTGGTCACGTTCAATTTTTGCAAAGATTGTTGTTGTAAGCATCTGTGTGCAAGATTTTGGAGAAGTATTTTTTACTCATTTGGAAAAGTAACAAGGAAAAGAACATGATTGCTACATATATAGTAGAAGTATATTTCGTTTAATAAAAAATTACCAGCCAGGCACTTGGTGGCTCATACCTGTAATCCTATTCAAGAGACTGAGACTTGAGGATCACAGTTTAAAGCCAGCCCAGGTAGCAAGGTCCAATTCATCAGCAAAAAGCAGAAGAAGAACTGTGGCTCAAGTGGTAATGTGCTAGCCTTGACCAAAAAAGCTCAAGGACAACACCCAGGCCCCGAGTTAAAGCCCCAGGACTAGCACAAAAAGAAGGAAGGAAGGAAGGAAGGAAGGAAGGAAGGAAGGAAGGAAGGAAGGAAGGAAGGAAGGAAGGAAGGAAGGGAGAGAGAGGGGGAGAGAGGGAGAGAGAGGGAGAGAGGGAGGAGAAAGAAAGAAAAGAAAGAAAGAAAGAAAGAAAGAGAGAGAGAGAGAAAAAATGAGAGAAAGAGAAAGAGAAAGAAAATAAAACACCAAACTATCCTACAAAGTGACTCTCCCATTTTGGATTACTATCAGCAATGAGGGAGCGTTCCTATTACTCCATGACCTTGTCAACATTGGCTGTTTCAAATTTTTAAGTGTTGGCTATTCTAATCAATATGTAATGATATTTTATTGTTGCAATTCTGTAATAACATATGATATGAGCCATTTTTGTATGCCTCTTTGCCTCCTGTGTATCCTCTTTGGTTAAGTGTCTTTTCATGTATTTTGCCAAGTTTTTAAAAGGTTATTTCTTGTTTATTGAGTTTTAAGAGTTCATTCTGTTATCACATTTTTTTCAGTGCTGGGGATTCAACCCAGGACATGTGCACATGCACACTGGACTACTTACCCCCAACCCCTATTAGATGTAATTCACAAATATTTTCCCCAAATTGGTGATTTAGCTTGACTTGTTGTTGACATTTCTTTTTTTTAAAGCAGAAGTTTTTAATTTCAATGAATTCCAGCTTTTCCACTATTTGTTTCATAGATCATACCTTTGGCATTGAACCTAGAAAGTCATTGCCAAACCTAATGTCATCTAGATTTTTTCCTATGCTATCTGCTAAGAGTTGTACAGTTTGGAATTTTACAGCTATGACACTGATTGATTTTGGGTTAATTTTTATGAAGAGTATAAGATCTGTATCGACATTCAGTTTTTGGAGGTGAATATGGTCATTTTAGTACCTTTGTGGGGGCAGGCAATGACCACCTTTGCTCCTTTATCAAATATCAACTAGGTGTATTTATATGGGTCTATTCTGAACTCTCAGCACTATTGTACTGATCTACTGCTATGTTGTTACAACAATATCACCTGACTTGATGACTGTGGCTTTTTACTAAGTCTTAAAGTCAGGTAGTAACAGTCCTCTGTCTTTGGTTTTTCTCCTTCCATACTGAGTTGGTGGCTAGGCACTGATGACCAGCCCATAATCCTAGCTACTCAGGAGAATAAGATCTGAGGATCATCGCTCAAAGCCAGCCCTGGCAGATAAGTCTGAAACTCTTATCTCCAATTAACCAGCAAAAGGCTGAAAGCAGAGGTGTGACTCAAGTGGTAAAGCACCAGCCATAAGTGAGAAAGCTGAGCAAGCTTGAGTTCAAGCGCCAGTAAATGGCACAAAAAAAAGAACAAAAACAGTATTGAGTTGGCTATTCTCAGTCTTTTCCTCTCCATATAAATTTTAAAATTAGAATAAAATCATATAAAGTTTAAAATCAGTATTGCTATCTACAAAATAACTTCATAAGATTTTGACTAAGATTGCATTGAATCTCTATAGATTAACCTAGAAAGAATTGACAATAATGAACCTTCTTGCCCTTGAATATGATCTATCTCTCCATTTATTGAATTCTTTGATGTTATTCATCAGAGTTGTATAGTTTTCCTACTATAGATCTTGTACATATACCTGAGTATTCTGGGGGATCCTAGGAGGACGGTGCTGATGCAAAATTATAATGTTTTAATTTCAAATTTCATGGCTGACATAGAAAGGCAGTTGACTTGTATACTGACAAGTATACTGGGATTACAGGTGTAAGCCACCAGCCCCACTACTTCTCTTTTAGAGCCCTGTATTCGTATTCTAATTCATTTTTATTTTCCCAAATATCTGTCCAAGAGACCACTATGTCTCTTGTCTATGCAACCTTGCTGTGTGATTGCTACATCCCCTCCAAGGATGGTAATTAAGTTACCACACTTTCTGTCCCTACTGGCTTTCCTAGACACTCTTTTCTTTAAAACATTCTCCTTTCCTTCTCCTCGATCTTCACTCCAAATACCCTCTTCTTGAAGCCTGAATATCTTCAGGACTCAAGGGAGCCATCACTGAGAAGTCTTCTTTCATATACATGTTTAGGTTAGCTGACTGCTTTCTCTTTCTTGCCTCTATAAAGGATGCAGTCTCTGTCCTCGAGCAACCTATAGCTCATTTGAGAGACAAACCATAACGATAATTATGATGTTGATGGTGGTGGTGGTGGTGGTAGTGGTGACAGTGATGATGATGGTAAGTACTTAGCTCTAAGAATTTAACCTGGACTAACTCATTTAATCCTTGCAGGTGTGACAATTGATGAGAATTCCTGGTCTAATCCATAAAATAGAACCCAGGCACCCTAATTAACCTCCAGACTGTCACAACAGGCTGTGTCTACTTCTCCAGTTGGTTTGCTTACTCTGTCTCATCCCAGCCTACACAGCCTGACCTGTGAACTCTGCACGTGCTGGTCTCCTGTTTGGGGTATCCCTGCAGCCTCATTCCTCCAGGGCCCTCCATGCATCTCCAGCACAGGCTTTCTAGACATGCATTTTTGTCATGAACTTAAGCAAATTTATAGATGAAAACTTAAGGTAAACAAGTAAGTCCTTCCCACCTTCCACGGTCTCAGGTTTGGGTTGAGAGCCTTGCCCGCTCTCTCTCATGTGATCTCTGCCTTGTTTGACTGCTATCTTCTATTCACACTCTTCAAACACTGGCAGGGGCAATATATTCATCATTGAAGAGGTTACTACCTCCTGTGGCAAGCTGTTTCTATATCTGTTTCTCTCTCTTTCTGTTTTGTTTTTTTTTTCTCCCTCTCTGTCTCTTGTGCTGACACTGAGGCTTGAACTCAGGACCTGGGCACTGTCCTGAGCTAGTGCTCTATTCCTTGAGCCACAGATCCTCTTTCAGCTTCTGGTGTTTAATTAGAGGTAAGAATCTCACAGATTTTCCTGCTGGTCTGGCTTCAAACCACAATCCTCAGATCTCACTTTTCTGAGTAGCTAGGATAATAGATATGAGCCACCAGTACTAGGCCCACTGTTGCTCTATTAGAGCCCTATATAGGTGTTCTGAATCAATTTTATATTCCCAAATAGTTGTGATTTCTTTTTTTTTTTAGGGGGGGGGTCCGATCATGGGGCCTGAACTCTGGGCCTGTGCGCTGTCCCTCAGCTCTTCAGCTCAAGGCTAGCGCTCTACCACTTGAGCCACAGCGCCACTTCTGGCTTTTTTCTTTTTGCTTATGTGGTGCTGAGGAATCGAACCCAGGGCCTCAGGCATACAAGGCAAGCGCTCTACCACTGAGCCACCTTCCCAGCCCCTCCCAAATATTTGTGTAAGAGACCACTATGCCTCTCATCTGTTTGTCTGTGAGATCCTCTAGGCTGGAGGATTCTCTAGATAGGACTGTTTTCCATATCGCCATATCCCACATCAATCCCAGCTTGCCTGCTCCTTTGATCCAAATGATCACAAAGCCAGACATTTAGCCATCAAACTCACCCCACATGCAAACATACACCTCTTCTCTGATCCAAACTAAGCTCTTAAGGACCAAAATATGGAAGGAGAGAGGGTCCAGAACTTTCTCCAGCTGCATCAGCACACACCATGCTGCCTTCCCCAGACCCTCCTCTTTCCAGAGCACCACTTATCTGCTGAGATTCAGAGAACCTTGAAGATCATTCTCTGAAGTCACTAACACTCACAAAATAACATAGGACCCAATCGCTGATAAGAGCTTCTTGCTTTCAGTACCACTGGGCCATATGGAGACCCAAGGGTGAGAAGGGTCAGTGACCCATATCTGTCACTTCCCTGACTTTGAGAGTAGGCTCTGAACTCGAGGCATTTGTTGGTTTTTGGTTTGAGCTCAGATGGCAGAGCCTGGCCTTTGGGAGCCTGACTGTGTGTGGGGGGAGGGGGGGGGAAGGGGGGGGGGACGGGCACTGGGCTTGAACTCAGGGCCTGGGCACTGTCCCTGAGCTTTTTTGCTCAAGGGTAGAGCTCTATTTCTGGTTTATTTTGGTAATGAATTGGAGATAAGTCTCACAAACTTTCCTGACCCAGCTGGCTTTGAACTTTGATCCCTAGATCTCAGCCTTCTGAAGGGCTAGGATTACAGGTGTGAGCCAGTAGCTCCCAGCAAGGGAGGCTGGTTATTTGTGAAACGTATCATAGCCACTTCTGCAGGCAGGCCCAGCTACATGGGAGCAAAACCTTGATGTGAAAATTCTGCAAGAGTTTGGAGAGTTAACATCTTTTTTACAAAACAACTGAGGAAGGATTTCCTCCAATGGAGAGTTAACATCTTTTTTACAAAACAACTGAGGAAGGATTTCCTCCAAGTTATATGATCCCATCCAGTGGATGATGGCCAGAGCAGAGATCTGCAATACCCGTACCCTCTGCCGTCAGCCACTGCTTATCTTTTGGAACTGGCTGTTTATTTAGTATATGATACTAGTTGACTTACTCTATTCTCAGAAAATTTGCCTCCTTAGCTTTTTCCCACACTCACTGTTGGGCTTCTCTGGCTCATCCCATGGTCCTTCCTCTGTCTTCTTTCTCCTGGCAGCTTTGCCTGCCCTGGTGATTTAATGGCACCCTCAAACCCCATCTTCAACATTTTCAGATGACTGCTAGACATGTCCTGCTGGCAACCCTAAGCCCACCCTTTCTAATCAGCTTCAATAGATTCCCCTCTGACCAACTTCTATGAGTGTTCCAGTCCCAGGGGCTTATCTGGGAAACTTACTAACCACCTAGGGCCTCCTTGGTTTCCTCCTCTGTTGTAGGAAGATACTAATGCCCTTTTCCACTTCACAAGAACACTGAATAGCACACGATAAATGGATGTGTGCTTTTCCATAGCAAGGCACACAGAAAATAGGTATGATTGCTGTGCTATATCAGCTTTGGCTGTCTGTGGGACACCACAGACTCCATCACCTCATATTTCTGTGTCCTTCATCTCTGTATCTCACTCGAGATTTATTTATTTATTTATTGTCAGCACTGGAATTTTAACTCAGGGCTTCCTACTTGCTAGGTGGGCTCTCTACCACTGAGCCACGCCTTTAGCTCTTTCTGCTCTGGTTGTTTTTGAGATAAGATCTCATTCTTTATCAGAGTCATCCTGGACTGTGATCCCCTATGTATTCTCCCTGCATAGCTGGGAAGACAGATACACTGCAACACCAAACTTCCGTTGAGATGGGACCTCATGAATTTCTTCATTCCCTTGGCCTTGAACCTTAGTCTTCCCAATCTCCACCTCCTAAGTAGCCTAGATTACAGCCGTGAGCCTTCAGTGCTCAACCTTTGTATCTCAGTTCCTCATATGACCACTAGAGTTCAAACCTTTTCACCCATTCCCTTGTCTAGCTCTATATCCTCTAACTCCAGTTCCCAGAATGAAGTCCACGTAATAATTAGGAGGAATTTATTTTTTAAATGTAACTGTAGTCACTTTAGCAGTGTTGCTGAGACAACAAAACATCAAAATACCAAAATAAAAAATAAAAATACCTCATATCATCTATAAAAATTAATTCAATGTGAATCAAATGCTTAACATTGAGCTTAATGTTAAAAAAAAAAAGCTCTTAGGAAAAAAGAGTAGTTGGAAATCTTAGTGTCATTGGATGAGGCAATGAGTTCTAAGATGTGACACCATAAGCACACATCAAAATTATAAATATCTGTGATTCAAAAGATACTATCAAGAAAATAAAAAGTGGGTACTAGTGGCTCAGACCTATAATCCTAGCTTCTCGGGAGGCTAAAACCTGGAGAATCATGGTTCAAAGCCATCCTAGACAGAAAATTCCTTGAGACTCTTTCTCCAATTAGTCAACAAAAAGACAGACTGGAGGTGTGGCTCAAGTGGTAGAGCACCAGCAAGAAAGCCATACAAAAGTACAAGGCCCTTGAGTTAAAGCCTCAGTACTAACAAAAAGTAAAAGATAAAAAAAGAAGAAAAGAGAAAGCAACTCAAAGATTGGAGAAAATGCTTGCAAATCATACATGTGTCTGACAAGAGACTTGTACCTACAATAGGTAAAGAACTCTTAAAACTCAGCTATAGAAGATAAATGGCCCAATTAAAAATGGATACAGACAATTTTTATTTGTTCATTATACCTCAGTAAAGTTGGAAAGGAAAGTAGGCCATGAATCTGAATAAACATTTCCAAAGCCCATAGCCAATACGCATCAAAAAATTTTTAAGATGTTCAACATCATCAGTCATCAGAGAAATGCAAAATAAAACCACAATAAAATAATGTAATATTCAAAAATATTTAGTTGTAGACTTTAAATGAGTGCATTGTATGATGTTTGAGTTATATCATAGCTGCCTTTTGAAAATCTACAGGATAGTTCTTTACGTCCCCAAAGGGAGCTAGACTTTAAAAATCAGACAATAGCAAAGCAAAGATGTAGAAAGACTAGAAATGCTATAAATTGCAGACAGAACTGTACAATTGTGCGCTGCTTTAGAAAACTGTCAGTGCTTCAATGGATTAAACACTGAGTTACCACGTCATCACCTAAAAATTCCTCTTCTAGGTGGGATTTCATATATTGTACATCATATATGTGTGAATTTTACATATTATATATGTGCAAAAGAAATGAAAACATATGCCCCTACAAAAACCCCAAACATAGAAATGACCTAAATGTCTATCAATTAATAAATATGTAAATCATATATGGTATGGTATATAAATACCACAGTACTTATGTGATATAAATCATATATGTTATATTCCATATACATGAAATATTATTTATCCATGAAAAGAAATGGAGTATTGCGACATGGATGATTCTTGAAAATATTATGCTAAGTGAAAGAAGTCAGTTACAAAAGGCTACACGCTGTACAATTCCATTTTTATGAAATATCTAGAACAGGTAAATGTACGGTGACAGAAAGTTGATCAGTGATTGTCTAGGGTGGAAGGAAAGGGTGCTCAAACACGCAGAGTTCTTTTAGGGTAATGGAAATATCCTAAGATTTATTGTAGTAATGTTACACAATTCTATGAACAGACCAAAAACAATTGAATCATATACTTTAAAGGAGTCATTTGTGTGGTATGTGGATTCTATCTCCATTAACTTGAAAATGCAATTGTTGCAGGGAGATGCTACAGAAAGCTTTGAATGCCAAGCTAGAGCCAGTTTTCTCAAATGGGTATCAAATATACCATTTGCTTCCAAATAGCAACACATCATGCATCCTGACACCACCCAAGAGATTTTAATTCAGAGTGTTCCAGATGGGATTGGCACTCAAATGTGTAGACAAGCACCCCAGTGAGGGGAGAGCAGGGGGCTGCTTGTGGAAAATAGAGTCCTCTGGCTTCATTCTGCCTATTTTTTGCTACCAGATGAACCGCCTTGTGTAGAACTTGGGTTGACTCACCTCTGTGCCAAAACCCTTCAAAGCGCCCCATGTCTTTGGGGTAAGCTCCAAGCACTCAATACAGCCTGCTGTCCACACACTTTTCCCAGCCTTACCTCCCATAATTCCTACATGTGTCTTTATGTCCATCAAGCTAGAAGCTTCCTCTCTGAGCCTTCCTTTGTGATTCTCTAATCTTGTAGGCTGTCACACAAATACTACAGGAAAGCATGCCCTTTCCTTCCGAGCCTTTCCTTTGCAATACGGATGTCACCATGATCCTTTCCAATCTTCTAGAGATTATTTCAGACTCCTATAATCTTTTTGAAACTATATATTGTTATTATTTTAAGTAGTTGTGCAAAGGGGTTACCATTCAACATGTCAGTTTATGAGTACAATGCATCTTGATCAATACCACTCCCTTTCATCATTCTCCCTGATCCCTCCTAAACTCACCCATCCCATAAAATTTTTGTGTGTACGTGCCAATGCTGGGGCTTGAATTTACAGCCTAGGCACTGTTCCTTAGTGTTTTCCAAAGCTAGTGCTCTACCACCTGAGCCACAACTCCACTTTCAGCCTTTTGCTAGTTAATTGGAGATACGTCTCATGGAATTTCTTGCCTGGGGTGGCTTGGAATGCGGATCTTCAGATCTTAGCCTCCTGAGTAGCTAGGCTTACAGGGATGAGCCACTGGCACTGGGCTTCATCATCTCCGAAGCTATGCAATCCTACTGCTTGCAGTTGATCTAGCAATGCCCAGAGTTGCTGGGAGAGTTTGCCTGTAGATCGTCCTTGCAGCCTGGTACCTGGCCAGAATGCAGGAACTGCTCAGGTCGCACTTAAACAGAGCCTTCTATGCACAGGATGTGCTTGTGTCCATGGTCCTGCTGGCATGCCAGGAGCAAAGTTCTAGTGACAGTCTTTTTAAGGAGGTCAGCATCTTCCCTGGGGAACCAGGGATCTGAGGCCTGCATCAGATACCACTGGAATGTGGGCAGGACCCCGGGGGGCCATGGCCACCACCAAGCCTGTCAAGCCTTGGCAGCTCAGCTGGCGCCAGCTCCTCACAGAGGCTGAAAACTGAAATGAGCTGAATCCTCATTTCAACTGGTGACCTCGGACAGAAAGGCTTTCTCCCTGCCATTGTCCTCTACTCGCTGAATCACCCCCATTACCGCAGCAGGAGAGAAGGCGAGAAAGCCATTCATAGCTTATTTGTTAATGAGCTCTTAAAAATAAAATAATGATTGTCAGATAATTATCTCACAATGTACCAAGAGCCCCCTGCAACCACTTCAGTAATTACATTAAGGTTTTTCTATTTGTAAGCCACTAATAGGAAACAAACCATTAATTAGTATTTTGTATTTCCTCCCACTGCCCCTTTCCCTGAAATTATGGGGGCCACACCCTTAGGCCATACAGCTGGGGTGCACCCAGGAAGGAAAAGACAGGAGCTCCATAAGCCAGTAAATGGCAGTGGAGAGCAGTGGGAGGTCCCAGGAGAACCACCCCTGGAGTTGAGGGAGGGGGGTCTACCAACCTGCCACAGCCGGGGGTCCCCCCCTCAAAGGGGAGCTCTGTGGCCCTGTGTCCATTGCCTTGGTTGTAACTGGTAGTTACAGGGCAAGCTGAGCCCTATGTGGGCACGTTCCCAGGGGCCTCAGAGCTAGTGGGTGGGGCGGGCACCTGGGCAAACAGAACTAAGAAACTGGCAGGAATGAATCAAGGACAGCTTAAATATGCAGAAATGTGGCTCATACCTCTGGGCAAAAATAATCCCAAACAAAGTTATATAATGGGCGGGAGGATGAGGCCATGGAGTGTGCGCAGGTTTGAGTGAATGAGTGAGAGAGCAAGATTGAGAATGGAGTGGGAGGAACATGGGGAATTTGGCAGAGCAGCGCATGAAGAATCATCGCTCGCGTGCACACGTGTTTGTGTGTATGTGTGTGTGTGTGTGATCTCTCACAGGGGTAGGGGTCATTCATCTATATGCAACCCTGGAAAACAGCAAATATGCCACTGTGTGAGCTCCCCAGTACTGACATGGGATAAGAATAGGCTAGCAGGCAGCAGTGTGAAGATTGGGGTGCCAGTCTCCTTTAAAAGACAGCACGCGCATGCGCAGGCACACACACACACACACACACACACACACACACACACACACATTCACCCCTTCATACTCCCATCCTCAGCTCTCATCCTAACTCCAGCTCTTTCTGCTCATTGGAATCTTCTACTGCCTTCTACAGGAAGCCCACCTTGATGGATCACCCAGGTTACACCTGACTCCCTCCAAGGAACTTCCAGGATACTGAACTTGATCCTCTCCTAGAAAATTATTCATAATTTTCAGCTTTTGCTATCCTAAATTGTGGTGTGTGTCATCTTTCTTCTTGTATTTATGCTCCTTGAGGACAGGTGCTGAGCAGGTATTGTCTTGCATGGAGCCCAAGGACTGAAGGAGCAAGCAAATGCAAGTCAGGGGAAAGCCTCAAAGGAACTAGCTAGGGAGTGGGCTGGTGGCATTGGAGCTGCAGGACCTTTTAGGAGGGAAAAATGTATAAAATTACATCAGAGAGACACTTAGCTGACAATCAGTCAGAACCTCAAAACAATGCAAGCAATTAGACAAAGGCTTGCCGTAGGCTCTCCCGTTGACCACAGTGTTGAGAAGCCACTGTTCCCCAGTAGTGGAGAGGGTGATGGAGGAGGGTAGAGAAGGCAGATTTGAGGACAAGGGGATGAGTATCAGTCCAAGAGGAACATTAAGGTCAGTATGGTCTGATGGAGATGTTCAGATCTCTTGAGACCAGGTACACGCATACACTCCCTGTGGTCACCACAAACAGGCCTTGCAGGAGAGGGACCCCAGAGCACCAGCCTTAGAAGATGCAGCATTTTTTTTTGAAGATTTATTGCTAGAATTTCCCTAGGAGAGTTTTTCCATTTCCCTTTGGTTGTCAGGGAAGCAGCCATTGAGGCGCAAAGGGGAAACATGACTTCCCCCAAGAAGCACCAGGATAAGCCTGAGCGAGCTGAAATTCTCCTGGAACTCAAGTTTCCTGAGCGTGCGTCGTCACATCTGCTTGGACATGGTAGATCCTGCTCTGGGTGAGTTGTGACATTCACAGCCGCAGGGGTTTCCAGAGCCAGCAGCCTCCAAGTTCAAGTACTATGTGCTTTATGGCTAGACTGACTCTTTTCATAAACAGAGTGGGAGCTCTGAGGGAAGGAAAGGAAGAAGGAGGTCAGACTCCACGTTGGGCCTCTAATATCCTCCAGACCTGTCACAGCCACAGCTCTTAGCACCTGTGCAGTTGTCCACTGAGAATTCTTAAGAGAGCTGATGATAACACAGGAACCAGAATCCAGAACCCAGACCAGGCCAGGGAAGCCAGACTGTGGTGTCAGGCAAGGCTGGGTTGGGTAGGGCTAGGCTGGGCAGGGCTAAGAGAGAGAGAGAAACAGAGACAGAGACAGAGAGACAGAGAGACAGAGAGACAGACAGAGAGAGAGAGAGAGAGAGAGAGAGAGAGAGAGAGAGAGAGAGAGAGAGAGAGAGAGAGAGAGAGAGAGAGAGAGAGAATTTTTTCCCTGCAGGTTCATAAATGCCTATATTGGGCAAGGCCTCTTGGTTTCCTGGGGCGGTGACCAGGAGCCTTTCCAAATTTGCCAGCCAGGCTTGAATTGTCTCCTTCTGTCTGGAAAGGGATTGCACTCTTCTGGAGGAGCCTCCACAATCCTCAAGGGGACAGAGATGGGTGCTGGCTTCTCCAGACCGACCTGATGAACAGATGTAAGCAAATTCTACCTGAGAGGGCTGGCCTTTCTTTATCTGAGTAAGAACAAGAGGGGACTGCAGGGCAGTAGACATTTGCTTCTGGAACCATGGGTCTGCCCCAAGGTAACTAATCCATACCATCCTCTTGTGTATGGTCCCAAGAGCCCTCAGGCCAGCAAAGAAGTCATTATGTTGTTACACAAATAAATTATGTACTTACACCGGGACTTGGGATGTAGGTGCCAGTTTAGTATTATTGCTGTGTAATTATGCAGTTAGTCTGTGGAGCAAGGCAGGCAAAAGGGTTGAAACACATCACACACACACACACACACACACACACACACACACACACACACACTGTCTCTGAAGAAAATAGGGGGGGGGCCCCACTTCTCACCACAATGAGAACAGTGGATCTGGGTCACACCAGTCAAGTGCTGGTGTCCCTCCGATGTCTCCATTCAGATGCAACAATGTACTGTCAAGGCTTTGCCCCCGAAGAGGCTGGAAGCAGGACTTAGGCACTCACTCACCTGCAGCCAGGCCTGATACCAGGCCTTAGGCTTTCTGCCAGCTCCTGGGTGCCTCCCCCAGTCTCACGGAGACACTCCAATTGCTGACAACTAAGGGCTCCTGCCAGGCCAAGAAACCACAGAAGAAGGGGCCAAGGAAGAGCATGGGGCTGGGAGGAAGGCCTGGAGGCTGGTAAGAGTTCTTCCTCACCTGTCCAAATTTCTTAGATTTCTTTCATGGAAGGTACTTAATGATCTATTCCAACCTCACATTTCCACATCTCCTGGCAAGGAGGCAGGCCAGAGAGGGAAAGTGATCAGTTCAAGGGCACACAGCAGGCCCAAGGGCCTTTCTTCTGCCTTCCTGGCCTCTATTCTGCTTTCTTCCTTTGTCCTTGCTCACATACCACCACCACCCTTGCCCATTGTTGGGGCCCGCTCCAGTTTCTCATTTCCTCTCCAGCCCTGCTCCCAGCCCTGCCCAGGCCTGCCTGTCACCTCACCTCTCCCCTCATCTTCTCTCCCATTGCTGCAAGGCTTTCTTCTCCCGGCCCCTGGAGCCAGGGGAGGCTCCCCACTCGGTCTTTGGCCAATGCTTTCTTCTCTGTCCTGGCCCCTCCCTGCCTGCTGCTGAGATGGGCCTGCCCCTTCCCTTCCACCTCCTCTCTCCAGAGGGTCTGAAATGAAGGAAAGAACCTCAGCTCCTGATGATAAGCCAACTGATATCATCTCTGCTGTTTCTGGGCTCAATAGAGTTTGTATACTCTCATGAGTGTGAGTGTGTGTGTGTGTGTGTGTGTGTGTGTGTGTGTGTGTGTGTGTGTTGAGTGGGCAGGCATTTAAAGGGGATGAGCCAGGGTTTATAGGCCTCTGTGTGGCTCCAGTAGCCTGTTGACCTGTCATCAAGAGCTTTTTCATACTTTTCTACAGCCTCCCCACCTCCTCACTCCCCCCCGCCCCTCACACACACACACATACTCCTTCAGCTACCCATGTTCCTAGAGCCTTATCTCCCTGGGTATACCCTGGGTCCTTGGTGTTGAAAATGAACCAAGTCTCAGGGTCACCCTAGGTCTAAGCCCTGCTGTCTGAACACGCAGCCTGTCTTTTTTTTTTTTTAATCCAGATCATATAGACTCCTTCATGACTGCCCAATCCTCTGGCCAAGGGATGCATCCCAAGACAATCTAGCTGTGAGAGAAGATACCCATTGTAGTTTATCATACACTGAAGCTACAGGCCAGGGTCCAGGTGTGGGAAGAAGCCTGTCCCTCAACTCTGATGAGGAAGGGGACCTCCTTGCCCAGAAGGCAGGCCTAGCTTCCACAAACTTCTCCATACATGCCTGGCTCCAGCCAGGGACCACTTCATCCTGGGGATCCCAAGTCCTTCTGATCCTTTTCCCAGGTTGTTCTTATTCCCCTGGGTAAGTGGAAATGTGTATGGTCTTGTGGGGATAGCATTGTGCTCTGTCCCCTCCCTGGTAGCCTCATTGGGCAGGGAGTAAGGGAGAGGAGCCTCATGACTTGGAGGCACTGAATGGGTAATACTGGCCTTATCTTCTCTCAGGAACTGCAACCCTCAGGGGAGCATGTAGGGGGACAGGGCTGCCTCAGAGTGCCCTCTCCTGGGGTAGGAAGGGCTACTTAAGGCTCTCCCTGAGGATTCAGTCCCATGGGGCAGTAAGGCCTAGGGGATTTGGGGTAGGAAGGGCTACTTAAGGCTCTCCCTGAGGATTCAGTCCCATGGGGCAGTAAGGCCTAGGGGATTTGACAATCGTCAGATCCCATCTTGGTTCTCAGGACCCCAGTGCAAGACAATTTTACAGGAACGCCCCTTCCGGAGCCCCAAATCTTAGGTGGGGGAAGGGACAGTGTGAGTTTTTTTTCCCTTCCTCTTTTCACTCAAAGGTATTTTTGCACATGACTTAAACAAGTCTAAACTTTCCTAAACTTCAAAGTTTGCCCATGGCACGGCCTCAAAGTGGAAGGGAAAATGTTAAAAAGGAAAAAAAAAAGTTTGTAAGCCAGTGAAGCATTGTGTTTTTTGCTCCTTAAAGGAATTGAATTAACTTGTGTTACTATTAGTGTCCCGTTGTGCAACAGGCAGGAGGAGGATTCTTTTCTGGGTGATGTGGTCTCCGCTCTCCCCTGGCTCTGCAGAGACATCCCACAGACTGTGGTTAGGGGAAGGCTTTCCCATGGCAACAAGCATGCTATATAGTCTTTTTCTTTTTTCTTTTTTCTTTTTTTTTGTCAGTTGTGGGGCCTGAACTCAGGGTCAGAGCCCTGTTCCTGAGCTCTTTTGCTCAGGTTAGTGCTCTACCACTTTGAGCCACAGTGCCACTTCTGGCTTTCTGGTGGTTAATTGGAGATAAAAGTCTCATGGTCTTTCCTGTCTAGGCTAGCCTTGAACCATGATCCTCAGATCTCAGCCACCTGAGTAGCTAGGATTATAAGCCTGAACCAACAGTGCCTGGCCATAAAGTCATTTAAGCTCCCAACAGGAGTTCTGGTCCCATGGAGGGGGCGGAGAGGGTAGGGGGGGAGGGGGAGTGGTTGTCTTCCTTTTATCCTTACTCCCAGTATTTCTCTGGGAGTAGGAAGGCCCGGCACTAAGAGTCCTGTTAGCTCCCCTCCCATGCCACAGCTTTTCTCTGACTACCAGTTCAACCTGGGCACTGAATATCGGCCCCAGAGCAGCAAGTGCTATGCAGATCTAGAAGCCAGTCTTCTTGCTTTTCTAGCTAAACCACAGGGCTGTACATAAGAAAGAATGGACCGTGGATACCCAAATACATGGGTTTGTAACCCTGCTCTGCCACTTAGCAATTATTGACTTAACAAATAACTGATTTTATCTGTCTGCGCTTTGGAGTCCTTATCTGCAAAATACAGGGATAATAGACTGACTTCACATCTGCAAAATGAAGAGCCCAGAACAGCTTCACAGAGGGCTGAGGAACTGAGCTAATCCGAGCTTGGTTTCCTTGCCTACAACTGTTCTGGCTGCCATTTTTTTCCAGCTCGAGCCCCTCACCTATCCCCACTAAAATCCTGTCCATGCTTCCAGATCTTTTTTCTAGACCCACCTCCCTCAGGGAGAGCTGTTCCTAGGGTCTTCTCTGCAGGCCCCTACTTAGAGCTGCTTGCCGAGATACTGCCCTTAGACATTACTAGTATGAGGGTCAAGGAGGGAATTACTTACCTTTTCTATAGGCAGGTACCCACCACCTACCCATGTCAGGTGCTGGGGTCACAGCCCTAAAGGGGTCATAGCTAATGGAGAGATAGAGGCAGAAACAACCCACAGTAGGAAGCAAAAGTACACATATAGAACACAAAAAGCATTCAGAAAGCAAAGGCTCTAACCATTGCACTCTCCCACCCCTCCACTACACTGTATGCAAAAAGCAGAGCATTGGTCTTAAAAATAAAGCAAACCCAGGGCTGGGCATCAGTGACTCATGCCTGTAATCCTACCTACTTAGGAGACTGAGGTCTGAGAATCACTGTTCAAACCCAGCCCTGGCAGGAAAATCCATGAGACTCTGATATCCAATTAACCAGCAAAAAGCTAAAAATGGAACTGTGGCTCAAGAGCCAGAGCACTGGTCTTGAACAAAAAAAAAAAACAAAAAAACTCAGGGAAAACACCCAAGCCCTCAGTTCAAGCCCCAGGACTAACATCAAAAGATTAAAAAAAAAAAAGTTTTTACTGATCTGCAGTTCCCTGGTGGATTTGATCAACGCTTTCCTCTTTCTCCAACTCCTTTTAGAATATGTGTATAATCCTCTACACCCCCTACACCCCATATGCACACACACAAACATGCCTGAAATACAGATGCCCATGTATTCATACACACTTTGGCACAATGACTTTCTTTTGATTTTGCAAAGACACAAAAAGTCCTTCCTGCCTCAGGGCCATTGCACATACTGTGCTTCTGCCAGGTATGCTCATCTCAGCAGACCTTTTATCTGGCTAACTCCTGGATATTCTGCAAATCCCTATTTAAATGTTTCCTAGGGAAAGCAGTATGTTTCCTCTCAACCTGCATATGTGTGTGTGTGTCATGCTTATTGAATAAATGTCTTCTTAATTTGACACCGTTTTAATCCATTATTTGTTTAATTAGTTGTTTGTCCATCCTCACCACGACATGTAACCACATGTCTTGTTCACTGCATGGCCCTAACACCTATTACTGTGCCTGAAGCACTGAGAGTCTTCCTGCGTATTTGCAAAAGGAATTAGCAGAGGACTCGGCTAGGCAAGAAGGGAGGAAGGCCATTTTGGGCAAAGAGCTTGGTGTAATGAGTGCAAGCTATGGAGAGGAGTAAGCACATGCTGTGTGTGGCCTGGGCAGGTGTGGCTGAGGCGCGAGCTTGGGGGCTAGAGGTTATGAGCTAGAATTTGGCAGAAAAGGACTTTGTCTAACTGTGAAGAGTCTGGATTTAACCTGTGGATAACAGTGAGCGAAGGGATCTGGTTTGGGTTTCAGAAAGCACGCTCTGATGGTCTTGGAAAGGTTAGACTAAGAGGTCAATACTTTAAGCTGGGAGACCAGAGACTGGGAGAGAGGAGGAGGGAGTGGACCCAGACACCGGCCAATGGCTGGGGAGGGATGGTTATGAGTGTCATTTTGAAAACTGAATGGTCTGGGGATTAGAGGAATGAGGCCTGGGGGCTGGTGGTGTAGCTCAGTAGTAGAATACTTGCATGTATGAGACCCTGAGTGTAATCCCCAGCACCTCCAGAGAAAGGGGATGGAATGAGACTTGGCTCTGCCCAGCTCTTTTGCTGCCCTCTCACAGACAGCAAAGCCACCTTAGCTGAGCACAGATGTCTCTTACACTTGGTCTCTGCGTTGCTGGCCCCTGATCAGATGGTCTTGAGGCCTCAAGAACCCCAGAGATAGGCCCTCGGTGTGGACATCACCTCTACCTTCTCTTTCTATGCTCCGACCCTCCCACACACACACCCAAGTTTGGCCTCCCGTTCAAGCCAGGATCCAGAAAAAGTCCTAAAGCCCCAGAATCCCTGGCCTTGACCCACACAGCCCTAACGTCTTGCAGATTCTCCTGAGGACCTTGTCCAGAGAGGCCATGGGACCCTGTGCTGAGGAGGCAGAGGAGTGGCTGAGATGATCTTTGACTGGGATTCTGGTAGGGATGGCTGTAAGGGGACACCTCAGGCAGAGCCAGGCAGGCAAACCGCAGGCCCAGGCTTTCTGGGAGCCAGGAGAGGGAGAGCCTTTGCTGTGTAACCCTTTCGGTACCACACCCAGCCAGGAGGCGGGAGCCAGGGTGTCTTTACCCACAGCCCTTCTCCTGTGGTTTGTGGGATGAGAGGGGAGGGGGAGACTGCAGGCTGTGCAGTTCACCTCGAAGGCCCTGCAGAGAGGATCCAGCTGGAGCTGCCATGCTCCGGGCCGGGCAGGGAGTGCAGGCGAGGGTGTGTGGGAGGGGGCTCCAAGCCACCTGGAGTGCCCAGGCTCCCCCACAGCCCAGCCCCGCTGGAAGGGGCCCCTCCTCCTACCAGGCACAAGTGGAGGTGCACTAAGGGTATTCCCAGATCCTGGCAGGCCCTGGGGCTTGCGGCCAGACCTTCAGGAGATTGGGGGGTGGAGGGGGGGCGCGGCGGGCGCGCTCGCTGCCCCAGCAAGGCTGTGGAGAGTAACAGCAGGCAGCCAGGGTGCCTTTCCCGGCTGGGCTGGCCAGCGGGCTCATTCTAGTCCCTTCCTGGGCCCTTCTCTCCCTCTCTCCCCACCCCCATTTTGTCCTTAGCCTGGCCCTCGCTGGGGGATCTCTTACTCCCACCCCTCTCTAATCATATTTAGGCCCCCAACCCCGCTTGAGCCCCCCTTCCCCCCCTCTCCGTCCTCTGGTGAGGACATCTGTGGCGCTCTGCTGGGGCGTCTGACCTGCTCACCTCGGAGGGCCTGGGGAAGGGGCTCGGGGCGCACAGCGGCCGCCCCCGGTCCCCGGGAGGCCTGAGCGGGTGGGGAGGGGGGACGCGGGCGGCGGGCGCGGGAGGGGAAGAGTTAAGGCTCGCCGCTCCCCTCCCCCGGAGGGTGTGACCGCCTATAAGAAAGGCGCCGCGCTCGGGCACTGGGGCTGCTAGCGGCGGGGGCGCAGCGCGGCAGCGGAGAACCGAGGCCGTCCCACCGCCGGGGTCCCGGGGACCGGGGACAGAATGTCCGAGCCCAGAAAGAGGGGCCGCGGCCGCGGCAAGAAGCCACGAGAGGGGAGGAAGCGGGAGCGAGAGCCCGATCTTGGGGAGAAAGGTAGGGCACCTCGGCGCGCCCAGAAACCCCGTTTCGCTGGGAGAAACCTGTCGCCCGCTCACCCGCCCCCGGCGCCGCGCGGGTGAGTCTGGGGCTGAGCGAGCTGCGCCTGGGTGCCGGGCACCGGGCGTGTGTGTGTGTGTGTGTGTGTGTGTGTGTGTGTGCGTGTGTGCGTGTGCGTGTGCGTGTGTGTGTGTGTGCGCGCGCGTGGGTCAATGGGGTTGGCACGACGGGTGGGCAAAGACTACTGCGCACGCCCCCAGAGCCGGGGTGGCAGCGCGCGCCTCTCCCGGGGTGCCCAGTCCCCGCGGGCACCGGGCACAGGTGATCACACGGACAGAGACCACCGACGGGCACGGGGCGGGGGGTAGGGAGGTGGAGGGTGGCCTGCGCTGTACAGCGCTCAGGGGCAGAGCCCCCGTGTGCTCGCCAGGTGCCCCGACCCCTGTGCCACACCTCCCTCGGTTCCACTCCGACACCCCTGAAGGTTTGAAGGTGGCAGGCGAGCCCCTGGGAACTGGATGTGAGTTATTCCCCCTCGGAACTGGAGCAAGCCTGGGATAGGTGTGCCTCTCAGCACCCTTGGGTCCTTACACTCTTGCATCCGTCCCCGTGTGAGCAGGACAACCTGCTGAGACCCACTTGGATGCCCTCCTGGGCACCTGCAGAGTGAAGGAATGAGCCCGGGTCTTGGGCTTTCCCAAGCATGGGCCTAGAGCATGCACCTCCTCCCTGTGGACCCAGGCTTGACTCAAGGCCCAGTCTGAGGAAAACCTGGCTTCTCTCTTCTTTTTTCTTCTTCTTCAGGCAAACATTTTAGTGATGTCTCCTTCGGGCTGGCCAGTAGACTAGGCATGTTTGAATGCTCCATCTCCTTTTTGTCCTTTTCACAGTCCTGAGTTGCAGGTGGTTCTGTCCTCATAAAGTACTTTTCAGAACTAAAACTTTGGGCTGCAAGTTAGCACACTCCGGGCAATCATGCCCAGCTTGCTGGATGGCTTTCCTTCTGTGGAGATCCCACCCTGGGCTGCAACATTTGAACACTGGCTTCAAAAGAACACTTGATTCAAGTTGAAAAGCTTCCATTGCTGTTGACAGTCTAGCCAAATCTCTTCCTGTCCTGAATTTCTGTAGAATGGGGTGAGGGAGGAAAGTGGTAAGGCTATGGTGTCTTTATTAGGAAAAGCCTAGGAATCAAAGGGTGTCTTCAGCCCCGTTGGCAGCTAAGAACATTTAAAGGCCAGGTGCCTCCTTGCCCTTTTCTACTGGGCAGGTGTCTAGAAGTTCTCCCTAAGGGCTGTTGGTTGGCTGTGAATGGGATGTGGTCAGCTCACAATAGGCAGCCTTAGCGTGGGATTGGTTTCTAGTCTGTGCCAATCTGTGACCGGAGGGAATGAAGGCTTCCTCTCTGCAGAAGCAACAATGCATAGATTTGACTCAGGGAACTATTCCTAGTTCTCCCCTCCTCCCTCCCACCACATACACATCCTAACTTGAGCACCTAGAAAGGCTGGCTAGGTAATGCACACTCCCAATATCAAGGATGTTAAGAACTGAGATAGTAGCAAGCCACTGGTGGGCTTCAGCTGGCAAAAAAAAATGAGTGTGCCTGTAGCCAAGGGTAGAGTAGATCAGGGGAATGGGTTGTAAGTGGAGAGGGAAGGAAGATACCATAGGCCTCTCAATATCTGTTCAGCATCTTCTACCCCGTGAGAAAGTTCTTCTTAATGTCTCACTATAATCTTTCCTGCTGTGTTCCCCCCACTCCCGCCTCTTCTTGTTCCTTGTTTTCCAGTGGCCATCCAGATCTTCAAAATGCTTTCTTTCAAGGAAGATACCAAACTAACCTAAGGCCTGAGCTAGAGGAATTTAGGGTGTTTGGAACATTCTATAACGTGGAAGGCATTGGGGGAGGATCATGCTTCAAAACAAGATAGCAAAAAGAAAGTAACCATGGCAATGAGAACCAAGTCTTAAACCCCTGGTATGTAACTAGAGCATCCTAATGCAAGCCCAACAGGATGAATGATTAGATGACAGTGGTCTGCAGAGCTGGAGGCTTCTCCTCTCAAGAGCTGCCTAGGCCAACTGAGACTGCCAGGATCCTCATTGCATTCTCATCTGGGGAGAACATGAGCACTGGGCAATTGACGAGGGGACGTAGCCAGACTACACCATACTTAGTTGCGTGACGGAGAGATGTAGATATGGAGAGTGTGGACTACTTATTCAGGAGACCCTTCAGCTTAATGTGAGGAGGGAATCTGGAGTGTGGGAGGGAGAAAGCAGAAGAGAAGAGGACATCAATCCATTGAGTACCCCCTGGCTCTTGGCTACACACCTAACAATACCCCAACTCTTCCTTAGCTAGTCCTAGAAGGTGTACCCTCCATCCCCATTCCCCCAGGCAGTATGGGGAAATGGACTTTTCCCCTGCCTCAGCACAGGAGGGCTGGGTGGGGCCCTGAGCTGCAGGTGTGTGCGCTCTGCTCCATGACTCACAGAGATTTTGTGGGGCTGACTCCTGGTATCCCTACCTGGGGCGCCCCCCACCTCCCATTTTTCCCCAGGGGCAGTCTTGGCATCCATGTTGGGGGTTGGTTATGGGTCCACTGATAGCATCATAAGATGCCACCGTTGGAAACCAGGCAGTTACCCCAGCTGTGCTGTGTGTGACCTAAGCACTGCTTCCCTTCTCTGGCTGTCTAGAAATAGAGGCTGATCTCAGCTCTCAGCTCTCAGCTCTTACCTTCTGTGTGGTGAGGGAGCCCCAGCCTTCAGGCCCTGTTTCCCCAAGAACCCCACCAACACCATAAGAGAACTGTGAAACTGGGAAGATAAAGGATAGACCTCAAAGAAAATGCTAATGCTGTGCTGAGTTGCTTTAAAGAGATACTCTAGGATCTGGTTCTAAGTTACTCACTCTCTCTATCTAACCTTTGAAAGAGCAGCCATAGTTTGATGGACATGTCTCCACTGCCAAAATTCCCTTGCGATTGGGGACTGCATTTCCCGTGGGAAAACACAGAGGGTTTTGGACTTCACCAGGTATCCTATAGGGTGAAGGTAGATGAGCTGTCCTAATCTCAGGGTCTTGAACACCTCTCATTTGAATTTCCTGGGCACAAAGAAATCTTTGCAAGGTCTTTATTTCTCATCCCCTTCACGTAGCAAAGCTAATGTATGGACTTGTAGAACAAACTCTTTTCTACTGGTTTTCCGGATCTGGATCAGAGATGGGATGTGCTTCAATGCACGTGTCTGAGCCACATCTGGGGGCTGGCAGACTCTCTGGCCTTGACCCCTGGCTAACCCTGCCGAGCTTGGCACCTGGAATGGTCCTCCTGCTACTTTGGGTGCAGTCTGCACCTCACATACTGCTCTGGCTCCCTGGCACCTCGAGGTTCATGAGGAACAATAACAACAAGCAGGGAGTGACTTTGTACTTCCCAGCAGTCTTTCATCCCGGGAGCTCAAAGAAGTTTACAGACCAGGACTCATCGTTCCTCAGCCCAGGTCTCAGGCATTTGGCGGGGTGAAGAGGGGACAGAGAGCCCTCATCTTTCCAGATTGCCACAGCAATGAAGCTGGGATAGGGCAGTGAGTCACCTGGGATGGGCAAATGGGGTGGCCAATAGGACTGGGATAGAAGTAAAGTAGAACATGTTAGCTTCAGGTTCCGAACAGAGGGGATAGCTTAATAGTAGAAGCTCCGAAAAGCCAAGTATCATGTTTTCTCTCATGTACAGAATCCAGACCTGAAATGATGATGATGATGATGATGATGATGATGATGATGATGATGATGATGATGATGATTGATGATTGATGATGGTGGTGGTGGTGGTAGTGGTGGTAGTGATGATGGTGATGATGATGATGATGATGATGATGATGATGATGATGTTAATGGGGACATGAATGTAACAAAGGGACTCTGGAGGGAGCAATGAGTGAGAGTAGGAAAAGAGAGAATGCTAGAGTAAAAAGATCAAAGTACCAAAACATTATGAAACTCATCAAATACTGTTTGAAAAAGAGGAATTAAGGGGATTTTTAGCCAGGCACCAGTGGCTTATAGCTATAATCCTAGCTACTTAGGAAGCTGAGATCTGAGGATTGGGTTCTAAGCCAGCCCACATAGACAAATCCTATAGACTCTTATCTCCAACTAAACTATCCAGCAAAAATCTGGAAGTAGAGCTGTGGTTCAAATGGTAGAGCACCAGCCACACACACACACACACACAGGTCAGGTGCGGGGGGGGGGGCCCCTCTGGAAGATGCTAGAGACAGAAGCAGCAGTTTGGTGGAAGTCCCTTGGACTGAAAGATGGGCATATCCCAGAGCAATCCTTGTCATTGTCTTTTGCCTTAGGTGTTGGGAGCTTCAGGGCAAAGTCAAGGCAGCCCCAAACTGCAAAGCCACAAGCCCATGGAGGAAATGCTGTGGTCCCTGTGTGGGAAGCCCCCAGCCCTGGCCACAGAGTTGGCTTTGCATATGGCTACCCTGGCCTATTCCCCTTTACTCCTCTGCTTTAGCCAGCAGGCTAGCTTTTAGGACAGTTGATGAAAGGAGGCTTTTCTATTTTTAAACTTCTGACAAAAGCTTGCCAAAACGTGAGATTCAGACCCCATTTGAACCATGCTCTTGTCCTGTGTTCCTACCATTTCTGAGTTGATAGCACACCTTTCACCTTGCAGCAGCAGGCAGGTTATAGCCCCTCTTCCCAGCCTTCCCCCAGCCTCACCCTCCATTCATCAAGGTTCCCGGTGCCCCAGTCACACGGTAATCACGCAAATGACAAGACACTTTCACTCCCTTTTGTAGATTCAGTTCTGCAAAAATTAATTGAGCTTCTGCTGTGTGAATAAACCACATCCCTTGCCTTCAGGAAGCTCAGAGAAATAGAACCTTCCCCCAAATACCTGTGACTGGAATTGAATGTAAATGTGCAGTGTGTGATGTGGCGAGGGATAGCCTGTTCTTTAGGAGAGAGTAAGGTGGACTTCACAGAGGAGGTGGCATCTGAGCTCAGCCTGGATGATAACTAGGAGTACATCAGACAAAGAACAAGCCCTGTGAGAAGTTGGATCATGACCATGCCAACATGCAAGGAAAGCAGGGGAGGCAGCTACCAGTTACAAGGCATTTCTGCATGTAACACCTAGTACAGAGATTATTTTATGATCCCCACTTTCCAAATGGAGAAACTGAGGCAGAGGTAGTTCATACAATCAGCCATGAATTTGTGGTGGGGCAGGTTGAACTGAAGTCTGCGCAGGGCCTTCTGCCTTCTGTGCCCCTCATGACAAAGCAGCAAGAGGCCGAGGCTCCTTTTTGGTCCACTTGTTGGAGCAGGCCTTCCCCATCCGATCAACCAGTCAGGTATTTGTTTCCTGGGCCCTTGGGTGGATACAAAGCGGATACAGAGATGAGCAGGTTGAGTCCCTGCCCTCACAAGGAGCTTGCAGCATGAAGGCTGCAGTCAGGTATGAACAGGAACCATGGACACTGACACAGGAGGGCAGCCCTAGGCCCTGAACTTGCACCAACAAGAAAGAAAGAGTTCCCGGGAAGATAGAAGTTAGCCTGGCCAGAAAGCAATCTGGAGATCCAAAGTCCAGCCAGATTAAGTTACCATTATGGGTAGTTAGCTGATTCTGTGGAGTCCCTTGTGCAAAAGATAAATGTTAAAAGTTGGTGTGGCCCTGACTTAACATATAAACTGGAAAATTCCTTGAAATGAAAAATTTCTTGAGCCCAAACCCTGACCCACTGGATCTGAAACTGTGTATCCAGTCCATTAGGACGCATGCTCCAGTTTGAGAATCCCTGGTTGAGCCCCCATGGCGGGGAGGGAAGGTAAGAGGGTGAGGGGGAGTCATTTCAACATGTATTTTCCTGGCAAGTACAGTGCACCACAATCAAGGGTCTTTGTGCTGAAAGAAACCTTGTCGCTAAGAGATAGGCTTGTCACCTTGTTTAACAAGAGAGACACAGAGGGCATCATACCAGTGGCAAAGTTGACCCCAGAAAGTGTTGACATGGAAAGGAGGGAGGAGAGACTATTTTTCAATGTGAAGCATCTGAAGAGGCCTCCAGAAGAAGGAGATGGGGTAGAGAGGACTTAAATGAGTAGGAAGGACTGGGGAAGGAGGCAGACTTGAGCAAAGTGTGCAGGTTGAGAGCCCAGGGGCTTGGGAAATAAAGAGAGGCACTGAACCTGTGCCACTTGATACCACCTGCTCAAGGGAGAGGCCACAGAGCCCCACAGTGAAGCTTGGTCTCCTCTGAACCATGAAGGAGTGAGGGTCTGGAGCAGAGGTATCTGGAGCCCTTAGGCATCCCCCAGCCACCTACTCCACCACCACCCCCTGTCTGTAGAAGATGGGCTGGGAAGGGCTAGCAGAAGCCCCTTGGTTGTCCCTGCTGGCTAGTTGGCACATGTGTGTAGTAGTGAGTGGCTAAAAGCCATGGGCTGTGTCTCAGGATCATCCCACATACCCCCCCCAAACTGGAAACATTCTGTAAGGACTTCTAGAAGTTTCAGCCTGGCCAGAGGTCTGAGTGAGTCAAGTAATGGCTCTGAGCTACTAATTCACTAGCTTACTGTATAGATGGGAAAACTAAGGCCCAGAGAGGGAAGTGCACACTCCAACCAGACAAAAGGCTTGACAAATACATTGCAAGAATGAGCACAGCAGCCTCTTGAGGCCTGTTCTCTCACCAGCCACTGCAGCCTCACCAATTGGATGGAAATTTCTATTAGTGCCTTTAGAGCCTATTCCTATTCCTGTAAGAACTTTTCCTTATTCTCTCTCTCTCTCTCTCTCTCTCTCTCTCTCTCTCTCTCTCTCTCTCTCTCTCTCTCTCTCTGTCTGTCTGTCTGTCTGTCTGTCTGTCTGTCTGTCTGTCTGTCTGTCTCTCTCTCTCTCTCTCTCTCTCTCTCTCTCTCTCTCTCTCTCTCTCTCTCTTCTCTCTCTCTCTCTCTCCCTCTCTCCAGTCCCAGGGTTTGAACTCACAATCTGTACATTGTCCCTTTGCTCAAGGCTGCCACTCTACCCCTTGCGTTAGTTGCAGATAAGCATCTCTTGGACTTTCCTGCCTAGGCTGGCTTTGAACTGCAATCCTCAAATCTCAACCTTGTGAGGAGCTATGGTTATAGGCACTTGGCCCCCTCTTCTGTCTCTTAACCAAATATCGCTCATTCATCAAACCCAGCATAAACTTCACTTGCCCCACTGAGCACTCCCTGCCACTCTCTTGAGTGAGGAGGAAGGATGGACCCCCCTGTACTCCACAGAGACTGGCACCACAGCGTAGACCTCATCCCACTATGTCAGCATCCCCGCCACCAGCTTCAAGCACACATCAACTGTGTGTTGCACATGTGTGTTACAAATGTGTTACACACCAGATCCATACTTGACTTAAAAGAACATCCTGGAACCGCTTCCTTCTGCATGTGGAGAGTTACCTGTCCCCCTCCCCTCTTTGAAGGGGGCCAGTCTTCCAGAAATGTGCTGCTGTGTCTGGGCTAGGGCCAGCGGTTGCTTAAACCAAGGTAGTCTTTTTATGAGGCCTTCGATTTCATCATCTCCCCTGTGCTCTTCCAGGGCACAGGCCTGCTTGGGTTGAGGGATGAGATGGGGAAGAGTGATGGGGGGATTAGATGTCAGGGGGCCCCACCCTCGCCTAGCATTTGCAAGGAGTCTCCATCTGGGCTGCTCTAGGCACCCGTCCATCACAGTCCAGCCTTACATCACTGATTTGTTCAGCTTGCATGTGGACAGCATCTACTCTGGCCAGCCACCAAGAACATCACTGTACCCCAACACATCCCCTCCCCAAGTTCCCCACAGACTAGAAACATAAGAACCCAGGCAATTGTAAGAAGCTTTGGGACGAACAGATGAAAGAGGAGAGATCTACATGGGGCAGAGACTGCTGGGTGGATTAGAGAAGGCGGTGGCATCTGAGGGGATCTTGAGGGATTTAGATTAAGAAGGGCTGTCAGTCATTTGCTATCTCTCCATTCCAGGTGCTGGGCAAAGTTTCTGACATCTATTGCCTTCATTTGATTCTTGTCACAGGTGAATGGGATGGTCCCTGTTTCCCAGACATGGAGCTAAAGGCTCGGACAGACGAAGTAACTTGACTGGTTGTACAAGTCACGCTGTGGTGTGACACCCCCTCCCCCAGCCTACATGGTGACCCTCACTATTCTGTGTTCTGGGTGGGGAGAGGCATTTGAGGAAAGCATGAGCAGAGGGCACAGAGGTAGGGCAGAATGTACATCTCCGGAGAACAAACAATGACGTAGTTGCCTGTCATTCCTGAGAAGGGGCATCAGCAGACCCAGCCGGTGTCCCCTGAGGGGCCCGGCTGCCAGTCACAAAAGGCAGCATCCTTTCTAGACATCAAGGAACTGAAGAAGACTTCCAAATGGTGGCAAGTAGTGGGCCAGGGGTATTCTGCTGGTGTGGTGGACCTGGGGTACTGGGACAGTGACTCCAACCAGGGCTTGGTGGTCAACAGAAGGTTAGGAGGGCAAGACCGTGGAAGTTGAACAAATTTGACCTTTGGGGAAAGTCAAGAGAAGTACCCAGCCATGCCAAGGTGACTGAAAGAAGGCACCAGGAGGAAGAGCAGCCTTGGGAGAGGAGGTGGAGAAGCTGTCATGTCTGAGTTGCCATTGACTCACTTTCCCCAGCCTAGACCACAGCACCCCAGAGTGCCTGGCTCCCTGTACTCGTAGGTAGCTTCGGAGAGACAGACTGGGAAGCACATGGCCATCGTTCCCCTGGGTCAGGCCTGCAATGACCTTTCTCTGAAGCCAAATACTGATTTGAAGTCTTCTGATCTTGTTTTATCTTAAAAATCCCCATGAACATGACATGCTGCTCTACCCTCTGGCTATTTGAATGCAGGATGCTGCTTTTCTTTACTAATGAGCCACAGGCACTGTAGGCCTCCACACTGTCCTATGGCTGTTCTTATATGCCAGCAGAAGAGCTAATCTTGTTTGTCTGGGTAGACAAGGTACTACCTCCCACGGTATTCCCTAAACCTAGAGGTTCGGAAACAACTTTCCCCAGGCAAGCTGAGGAAACAGGAAGCAGGCCCTGGCCAGAGCTGGCCTAGCCCACCTTCGGCCAGCCCCCTGCATACTGGGCTCTCCTTGGCCTAGACTTTGCCCCAAGCCCAGCCTTGCTCCATGGGATTGGGTCTGGGTAGTAGTGGCCTTCGAGAGATGTCATCTTCACTTTGTCCCAGACCTCAGCCCCCAGCAGCAGAAGCGACAGTTAAGGTCAGAAGCTTCGATACCTCTATGGAAAGTTTCCTCTTATTTTCTCCCCTAAACTAGTCAGGACATGGTTAACAGAGGAGCCAACTGAATCCCAAAGAGGCTGACCCACCCACCTAAGGGGAGACAACTGAAAAACTGGGAGACTGGTGTAAAGACTAGGGTGTCCTCATAGTCACCCTGGCATACAACACCTGTCAGTGCTGTGTCTATCTTAACTCTCCCCAAACTTGGGTCCATCTGATGTCCATCAAGCCTCTTGTCCTCCTGACCCTGCAGCTGTCTTGTCCTCAGGGTTACTCTCTCCTCTGCACCTGTACTGCTTCCTCAGAGTTCCAGCTGTGCAGCTCTTGATTACCTATGCCTGTGCCCTGAGCACAGGGGACCACCTGAGAGCCCAACTCAGCAACCGGTGCCCTGCTCTGAGGACCCAGACTACAGCATGTCCCCATTACCTCTGCAACTCCTGGTCCCCTGAACTGGGCACCGCATCTGCATCTAGGACCTATGCTTTCCTCATGATGTCTGGCTCCAGGCAAAGGGATCAGGGAGACAACTAGGGCTGGCCCTGGTGGTCAGGTTGTGTGTCAGTCAGTGGGTGGTGTTACTGGCTCCCAACTAGAACCATTTCTGTTAGCCTTGGTGTTACCCCTCTCCTGTTGCACTCATGGCTAGCATCTGTTTGTCCTCTTGAGCTTCATCCCCGCAGTGCTGCTTGTAGCTGAGGCGCCAGGCGTCTAGTTGGCGCTCACTTGCCTGAGGAAAGCATCTCTCTTTGAGGCATTCTCCCATCCCAGCCTCAGTGGAAGCCCTAAATAAAAGACTCCTATTCCTCAGGCCTAGTGGACGCTTGGCACATCACAGGCCTGTGGATGAGAATATTTGTTAGGTGTCTATAAGAAGAGGGCAGGGCAAGTCTAGGCACCAGCCTGAACCTGGTTGGCCAAGGACATGTGACCCAGAGGTATCAAAAGCCCAGCTGGGCACACATTCCTTTAGTAAGGCCTGTTCTATAAGCATCCAGTCACCCTTCTGCTAGCCATGAGAGGACACCTGACTGCCCAATTTGCAAGAGCAGACCTCTGGGCCCACTTAAATCAGTTGTGTTTTTCATTTACTTTTTTTTTTTTCCTTTCTCATTTGAACTTGGAGTCTGTAATTAAGCTCCAATGGGTTGCAGTCCCTTTGTAGGTGGGGGAGGGGTGGGGATGGGGAGGGGGCTGGCCCACAGCCCGCCAGCAGCAGGACAGTAGGAGACTTTGATGCCAGGCAAACTGGCCAACTTGTCTCCAGGTGTTGCCTGCCAAGGAGCCTGCTCAGTCTTAGTCATGAGGTGAGAATCATTAACCCTTTTAAGAGCCTGCTGCCCCTGTCCCTGGTTGCTGGGAGGGAGGCAGGGCCAGGTCTTCCCGAGGGGCCGGGTTGCCTGGCCACGGCCTGGGCGGCCTGGGCGTCTGTCTTGCTCTCAGATCTCTGTAGGTTCCGCACCCACCGCCCACTGCTGAGAGGAATGAGGTCAAGGCGCTGGCACAGCGGCACCTCCTGGCCTCGGGGCTGGGATGTGGAGAAGGAGCAACTTAGTTGTTGTGCTGTGTTGCTATCTTTAATGAGGTGCTTTCTGGGGATTGTCTGTCAAACAGACAATGCAGGCCAGATGCCCTGGTTTGGCACTAGGGGGCAGGAAGCGGAAGCACCACATATCCCACTCCCAGGATTATGGGATGTATCCTGAGTTTTTATGGAGCACATCGTGGAGGGAAATTTTTCCACCTAAAGAATCCTTGCTGTCCTTACAGAGTTTCCAAAGGCAAACTCCCCAAGTCCCTTGCTCCCAGTACAGACAGCCCTGCTCCTGCTGTTTAGGTAAGCATCGCTCCAAGAGGAAGGGAGCCAGACCAAGCAATCCCCCCGCTAAACCTAAAGAGTGTGGGGGATCAGCAGAGAGGACTTGGTCTGAGGAGGAGACCTGAAGGGAAGGATGCACTGCTCAAGAGCCAAGGGCTCAGCTCACTTAGGCCATTGATTTGCCACCTGCTGCTTCTCCTGCCAAAAGGGAAGACATACCAGTGAACAACAGAGGGCAGGGTACTGGAAAGTCTCTGTGACAGTTTCCCTTGGTCTCCTGATTGCGGGGCCTTTGGGAGGCTCCCCTCTTTGTGGGGAAATGCATATATCCCTCATGGGATCTACTTGTCCCTTTGGCTTCAAAGCTGGATTGATGGAGAAGTTTACCACAATATTGTTGATATTAGTAGAACACTAGAGACAGCTTAACAAATTCATCTGAACAATGGAACATTAGGCAGCCATTAAAATGATTTACAGCTGTATTTTCCAGTCTCAGAAGAATGATTTTACAATGCTTTAACTAGAAAAAATAAGATCTAAAGCATTTTAGAGACATGTTTTATAGGAGATATTTGAAAATATGAACAGTAGTTTTCTCTCTGGTGGTAATTGAATGATTTAAATATGGTTTTTTTTCTTTTTCCTTATTTGTATTGTATAATTTTTCTAAAGCAAAAAAAAATTGTTTCTTATGTAATAAAATAATGACAGAGGGAAACAAGCTGAACTCTGGAGGGTAGGGGTTGGTTCTTCCCTATAAAGCTAATCATTTCTGTCTAAGACAAAGCACAGAACCTGGCATAGGCACTTGGTAAATGCTCAGTGACAGAAGAGAGGTAAGTGGCCGCCCACTGTGTGGCTTTGGCTCTCGCCCTAACATAACTCCTCTGTGTTGAGGTAAGGGGGCTTTTCTCCTCTGCTTTCTCAGCTCTGGCCATAAGACCCTCATAGAACCTGATAAGATGGTCCCCATTCCCATACAGTAACATGGCATATGGGCTTGGGGTCTATAAGAGAGACACAGATAATACTGAACCCAGCTCATACCCTGGCAGGGAACTAGAGCTATCCCAGTCATAGATAAGGCCCAAATGAAAGCTGTCTCCAGGGGCTCCCAGGGCCTGGTGCTGGACCCAGTACTAGAAGTCACAGAAGGAGGAGTAACAAGGGCTCAGATAGAAAAAGGACTTAAATACAGATGGTAAGACAGGTCATTCCCCAATCTGTAAGCTTCTAAGGTCCTCCCATCACACCTAAAGAATGAATCCAGGACCATCTTGAGAAGGTCATTCCAGTCCTTGCCACACAATTCTTGGCAAGGCTCTGGGCCCACAAGTGACAGGGCAGAGGTCCAGGGCATTGCTGGTGGAGATTCCTCTTTCCTTCCATTATGCTGCTGCCATTGCTCCCACCAAGGAACTTCCTCCATGCAAAAAGAAAAAGAGAAAGAGAGAAAGAGAGAAAGAAAGAAAGAGAAAGAAAGAAAAAAAGAAAGAAAGAAAGAAAGAAAGAAAGAAAGAAAGAAAGAAAGAAAGAAAGAAAGAAAGGAAAGAGAAAGAGAGAGAAAGAAAGAAAGAAAGAAAGAAAGAAAGAAAGAAAGAAAGAAAGAAAGGAAGGAAGGAAGGAAGGAAGGAAGGAAGGAAGAGAAAGAAAGAAAGAAAAAGAAAAATGCAATTTACAAGGTTTGCTGGGCCCTGGCTTTCTTGACACTTGTGAGAAAGCTTTAAGAGCTATAAAAGAAAACTCTTATTTATAAGGAACATGGCATGCTTCAAATGTATAAATACTTTTTTTTTTTTTTTGGCCATGGGGCTTGAACTCTGGGCCTGGGCGCTGTCCTTCAGAACTTCAGCTCAAGGCCAGCTCTCTATTGGTTAATTGGGGATAAGAGTCTCATGGACTTTTCCACCCAAGCTGGCTTTGAATTGTAATCCTCAGATCTCAGCCTCCGGAGTAGCTAGGATTTAGGATTACAGACGTGAGCCACCGGCACCTGGCTCTGTATAATTACTTTTATTTTGTCATCTTTTAAGGTTATCCCATGGAAATATAATCTGATCTACATATACAATCTGAGATTTTTCTAGCAGACACATAAAAAGAGGGGAGTGGAGGGGAGGGGGATAGGGGAAGGGGAAGGGAGGGGAGGGGAGGGGAAGGGAAGGGAAGGGAAGGGAAGGGAGTAAGGCCAATTCAGACTTCTCACCCTGGCTTTCACAGCCCCCTATCTGGGGTCTGCTTGCCTCTCCTCTTGCCCCACTCTCATCTTCCACTCACCTTTAACCACATAGTCCTCCTTTGGCCCATGAATTCACCAAGTTCACTCCTACCTTAGGGCATTTATCCAATGTATATTACTACCTTGTCTTCCTTGTTGATTACCTGTTGATTGTCTATGCGCCTTACAAAAGAACAGAATGTTGTCTGTCCTGCTCATTTCTCTCTACTCAGTTCAAAAACTGTGCCTGGCATGTAGTAGTTGAATCTATTCATTCACTGGAAAGAAATGAATGGCAAACAAGTGATCCTTTAGGAAAGCAAACTATCTAAAGTGGCTAGGCGTTCCTGCTAGATAAGGCGGGCTCGTTGTGGTCTGAAATTTGATCCTCTTTACCGTGAGGAAAGAGAATGACTGTGACCCCAGATCCTCCGACAGCCTCTGGCCTTCTGAGTGACAGACTTACTTGCTGGCTGTCTCTGTGGGGGACACGCCCAGCCCATCACCACAGCCATGAAGCAGAGGCTACTGGCTCAGTGTGCCATCGTTTGCCAGGCCTCCTGAATGAGCACTGCTGTCCTCCAACAGGCATTCCCCAGCCCTGTTCACTGAGAGCCCAGTGGCCATGGTGAGGGGTACAGGAGGGTCCCTGTGTTAGAACCATAAAAAAGAGCAACACTGGGCTGGGAAGGTGGCTCAGTGGTAGAGCACTTGCCTTGCATGCTCGAGGCCCTGGGTTCGATTCCTCAGCACCACATAAGCAAAAAGAAAAAAAAAAGCCGGAAGTGGTACTGTGGCTCAAGTAGTAGAGCGCTAGCCTTGAGCTGAAGAGCTGGGGGACAGCGCCCAGGCCCAGAGTTCAGGCCCCACAACCGGACCCAAAAAAAAAAAAAGAGCAACACTGGGGTTGGAGGCTCAGATCAGTTGGTAGAATGCCAGCCAATTACCAAAGTGTCAGGTACCAAGCTCAAGACCCAATCTTGCCGCACAAAGGAAAGAGAAAAAAGAATGAGAAAGAAAAGAGCAACATACCCCAGTGAGGAGACCGAGTGTTCTGAAACCTGAGAAGAGCTGTCTGTGTCTGCATTTATCAAGACAAAGAAGGGAAATAGCTGGAGGTCACCAGTGGACTGTCCAGGAGATCACCAACCTTAGAACAAAGCCAGATGTGCAGACGCATCCCATTTGTCATCAGTCACCGGGATGTATACTAATAACAGATGCACATTGCTGCACTTCATAGGTTAAAAAAAAAAAAAAATCTGAGGAGTCTGAAACCCACACGTCTGACAACTTCATGGCTATATTTTAGGTCCCTATCCAGCTTCTGGAGCTCCCTGGTGATTACCACCAGCATCTTGGGCTGAGAAAGGTGATAAGGCATTACTGGGACTCTAGAGCAGATGAAGGTGCAGGAAGGGTGCTGGGGTAAGACTCCAGTCACACAGCCCTCCATATACAACCACATATAACCTAGCTGTGTGGGGCCGTGGGTGAAAGGGGTAGGGGAAGGAGGGAGGAAAGGAAGGGAGGGAAAGGAAGGAGGAAGGGAGGAAGGAAGGAAGCAAGCAAGCAAGCAGCATTTGAAACTATGAGAAGCCAATAACTTGGGGGAAGAAAACATACTAGCAAAAGGTCAATAGCCTTCATATTTATAAAGAGCTCTTACAAATCACTAAGATGAGCACTCAATAGAAAAACAGATTGCAGACATGAACAGGCAATTCCAAAGGAAGAAATACAATGGGCCAATACACTTAAGAGAAATGTTCAGCCTCACCAGTAATCAAATAAAATGCAAATGACAACAACAAAGAGACGTTATCTTTTGCCTACCTAATTGGCAGAGATTAAACACATGATAAACACCTCACTGATGGTGAGGGTGTGGAAAAAACAGGTCCTGTCATTCACTAAGGGGGAGTGTGAGTTGGTGCAGCCTTTCCAGAGGGCAATTTGGCAGCATGCGAAGCTCCGAAGATTGGACACTCTTTGACGTTGTGATTCCACTTTGAGGAAGATCGCCTTAGGAAATAATTGTGGATCATAATAATAATAAGAGCTAACCTTTATTAAATACTCTCTGGGTGCCAGGCTTCACATGCATTATCTCATATAATCCTTGCAGCCCTCATCCCACAAGGCGGGAGCTATTATTTATCATCTGTATTTCACAGATGCATCAGTGAAGGCACAAAAGAATGAAGAGCATGGCATGATGATAATCAAACTAGCAAGTTGCAAAATGTGAATTTGAACATGTGCAGTCTGAGTCCAGAGTCAGACTACCCATACTACAGTGGTCCCCTAGGGTTGTTTGTAACAGCAGCCAGAGTGAGTGCTTCCTAACGCAATCAGTTACATAAATCATGATACACCTACACAGGAATATTATGCAAGTATGAAAAAAGATTCTTTGGAAAAATATGTGCCTGAATGCCAGGGGGTTTTGTGTATGCATAGAAGATCTCTGAAAGGATAGTAAAGAAGCTGATTTTTTTTTAATCCTGTTGTCTTCTAGAATGCAACAGAATGGCTGTGCCCAAAAATTAGAGAGAAGCTGGGCATGGTGGCTCATACTCATAAGCCTAACTCAGGGAGTTGATATCTGAAGGATCACAGTTCTGAGACCCCCTTCTCAACTGATAGCTGGGCACAATGGCACATGCTTCTCATCTCAGCCACTCAGGAGGGGTGTAGTTCCAGGCCAGCTTGGGCAAAAATCATTTACAAGTCTCCATCTCAACAGAAGTTCAGACATAGCAACATGCCTCTATCATCCCACGTACCACAGACACAGGCCCTGGAAAAAAAGCAAGATTTTATCTCAGAAATAATTCATACATAAAAGGGCTAGAAGAGCGGCTCAGACATAGACCACTTGCCTAGAAAGTGCTAAACCACCAATGTGAAGATATTACCTATTAACATATATATATATGAAATGCATATATATGAAATGCATTTATATATATATATACATGTTATGTTATAAAACTTTTTCCATACAGCACCTGAAATGCTATTAAACATTCTAAAAAAATCCTTAGAGTCTTTACTTAGAGATTCATTTATCTAGGTATCTTCATAATGTAGATTCTTCATTAACAGTGTTCATCTACATGTTCTTCAAACCAATTTCCTCAGGAAACCCTTTACATTGCTAATACCTATATTCATGTCTTGAGATTCTCATGTCTTACAGAATTCAGTTTGGAAAATTGTGGTATTAATATTTAACACGAAGATGAAAGAAACATATTATTGGTTCCCATTTCAGTTTTTGTTGTTGTTGTTGTTATTGTTGTTGTTGTTTTCTGGTCCTGGGGCTTGAACTCAAGGCCTAAGCACTGTCCCTAAGTTCCTTTTGCTACCACTTGGTCACAGCACCACTTCTGGCTTTTTCTGACTATTTTATTGAAAATAAGAGTCTTATGGACTTTCTTGCCAGGATTGGCTTCAAACTGTGATCATCAGATTTCAGCCTCCTGAGTAGCTGGGATTACAGACATGAGCCACCAGCACCCAGCTATATTTTTAAAATGGTGTGTGTGTGTGTGTGTGTGTGTGTGTGTGTGTGTGTGTGTGTGTGTGTGTGTGTGTGTGTGTGTGTGTGTGTGATATTTCTGACTACTGAAATAATGCATGATTTTGTTTACTTCTTTCTACTCATTTCTATTTTTTTGTTATTTCATATAAAACCGTATCTTTTTAAATAAGATTTTCTTGTGATGCTCCCTCTGTTCCTGGCACTTCCCTTCCCCTCCTCCCTACTTGCAAGCAACTGTCAGGGTATAAAGTAGATCCCTTTGTCTCTAGCCAGACCCTGAATGGCCTTCAGAGCCATTTCTAGCTCACTGCCAGTCTTTGGGCTACCAAAAGAAGGACCAATGGCTTAGACAGGACCCAGAGCCCCTAGCTCCTCCTTGGCCCAGCAGACCCTGCCTTCTGCTACTGGAAGATGTGTACAGGGGCTCCAGCCTTCAGAGAGAGGTGTGGTTGTAAAAGCAGTCCTCAGGATGCAGTCGGACACCTTGCAAATCCAGACATCTGGGCTTTGGTCCCAGCCCTGCGGCTGCCTGGTTAAATGGCTTCAGTCAAGTTTCTGAACACTGAGGCTCATTTTTGCAGTCAATGTGAGCGTGACACTTGCCTCACAGAGTTCAAGGACCAAAAGAGAGTGTGGATGAAAGCATTATGTGACCTATAAAGGGCAGTACTAGGGTCAACTGTGTGTACCTCAGCAGCTCACCCTGACTTGCCGTCATCTTCCTCACAGCAGCGGATCTCTTCCTTTTCCTTTTTTTTTTTTTTAATTGGTGGGGAGAAGAGTGAGGAGTTGGAACACAGGGTGTGTTGGAGCCTGGGTAATGGAATCAGAATAGTGCTTACAAAAAATATATGTATAGGAAACGAGGCAGATATCTGTGGCTCGTGCCTGTAACCTAGCTCAGAGGGCTGAGATCTGAAGAAGGAAAGTTTGTTAGTCTCTTGTCTCCAATTAAATCACAGAAAAAGCCAGAAGTAGCGCTGTGGCTCAAGTGGGAGAGTGCTAGCCTTAAGCAAAAATAGCTCAGGAACAGTCCCCAGGCCCAGAGTTCTAGCCCCAGAACTAGAAAAAAAAAAAAATGGGGAAAGCCTCTTAGCTTGGGACTCACAGCTTTGTGCCATGCTAGGCACAGCCTGTGCCTCTTCACCTCACCCATTGGACAACTCGGTGCTCTGGACCATATGTGATTTTCCTAAACTGCTACCTGGCACATCTCCTACCCCTTCTAGCTCCATCCTTTAGCTCTGAGCTGAGTGACCCTAGGTCTAAGGTGGCTCCTTTGGGTTCCCAAATTGCTAGTCATCTATGAGCTGTGCTATGATGGTAATTCATGGTTACAGCTCCCCAGCTGGGCTGCACTTTCTGAGAGTGGTAGCTCAGTCCACCATGTTGGGCCTCCCATTTCCTCTGCACCCAGCACAGGCCTAGGGACTTGGGACAAAAATTAGGTCCTGAATATTGAGGTCATGAGCAAGAACTTCCCCTTAGGAAAGAAGCTTCACCTTCTGAGCTTTAATCTCTCCATGGATAAAATGGATTTATACACCTCAGTGAATTTACCAGGTTATTGTGAAGGTTTTAGAAGTTAATGTAACCAGGAGCCAGTGGTTTATGCCTGTGGTCCTAGCTACTAAGAGAGTGAGAGCTGAGGATCACAGCTCAGGCAGGAAAGTCCATGAGATTCTTATCTCAAAAAATATGAAGGTAGAGATGTGGCTTGAGCAAAAAGCCCATGGGGCATTGCTCAGGCCCTGAGTTCAAACCGTATTACTGGCACATGCACGCATGTGAGCGCACGCGCACACACACACACACACACTCACAAGTTAATATAAAGCTCCAAATACCATTCCAGGTACAAAAAAAAAAATAAGCAGTGCATTGATCTTGCTGGATTTTCTATAAATGCTGGTTGTATTAAACAAAGAATAGTCACCAGGAGTGCGACTCCTGGGCCTACCAGAGACCCTGTTGTTCATGTTTGGTCTGTGCTACCTGCACCGCTGCCACACTCACCCACTTGCCTTGTACCCACAGCCACTCGGCCCAAGCTGAAGAAGATGAAGAGCCAGACAGGACAGGTGGGTGAGAAACAATCGCTGAAGTGTGAGGCAGCAGCAGGGAACCCCCAGCCTTCTTACCGCTGGTTCAAGGATGGCAAGGAACTGAATCGAAGCCGTGACATTCGAATCAAGTATGGCAATGGCAGGTGAGTGATGTCCTCCATCTCACCCAGAGCCCTCTCTTTGGAAGAGAGGCCTGAGCTGGCAGCGCACAGGGCTGTGCCCCAGAATCAATGTGGAACTGGCTCCACACTTCTCCACCCTCCCCTTCCTTGCCACGCCAACCCCATCCTGGCTGCCTGGCTTCCACTGGTTATGTGAGCTCCAGGCATTGAGGACCATAGACAAGAATTAAGCAATTCACATCTTCAAACGGTTGGAAGCAATTGATTGTCAAGTTCTGCTTTACCAATCGAAGTCCTTGCTTGTCCCTAAAACTTTTCCTCAGAAAGACCTAATGTGGTATCTAGAAGCCCCTTCAACTGCCAATTTTGGCAAAAGGCCCAGCCTCCAGAAACCTTTGGAGTTGACACTTGACAGAGCACGCGAAAGGGACAGGGAACATGGGCTTGATTGGTGTTAGGGGAGTCAGTACCTCGGACAGTTTCCTCCTATGACTTGAGAATTGTGTGTAAGTGTATGTATGCGGCGGGGGGGGGGGGGGGGGGGACCTTTATCAGCCTTATCAGACCCTAGGCACTATCCCTTAGCTCAAGGCTGTCTTTGCTCTACCACTTGAGCCACAGCTCCACTTCTGGCTTTTTGATGAATCTCATGATCTGGTTTTGAGCCTCTGAGATCCTTAGACCTCCATCTCCTAAGTAGCTAGGATTACAAGTGTGAGCCACCAGTGCCCATCCTGAGTATATCCTTTCACCGTGAACCTGTGCTCCTAGGTAGTGACCCTTGAGTCTCCAGGCTGGGACAATGGCCACACATGTCCATCTTGGATTGGTCAGGCAGGGGCTTCAGGCACCAGGGAAGCCAGGAGTTCAAGAGCAGCCCCTGTGCCCTCCCCACCTCTCTCTGCCTGCTAAGCAGATATTCTACCTGGCCTTGCTCTGTCAACCGTTGGGCCTAAGTGGCACCCCTCTCTGAGGAAGTGCACCCTGACTTTTCTGCCCCCACCCCCTAGGGTAACTTGCAACCACACCTTCTAGTATGTCTTTTTTTTCTCTTCATCCCCCCAAAATGCAAATGAAGGCACTTTTAGAGGATTTCCAGTCTGCCCCACAACAGAAAGTGATGGAAAGAGAGCCAACACAGGCCTCCCCTGCTGGCTGTATGTCTGATATGCACGCCCTGCCTCTGCACCTTACTACGTGGAAGAAGGTGTGGAGGTTAGAGACTAGTTCTGATTCTCTTAGCCTCTGACTTTGGGAAAAAGACAGAACTAAGCACCTCTGTATGCAGCAAAAGCAGAAAATAATTTAGGGAGGGTTTGGTCTCGATGAAAGGTTTGTAGCTGTCAGAAGGTAGAGAGTAGGGGGAGAGTCCCGTGTGTTCCCATTCTATAACACTGGCAGAAAGTTCAGGCTGCCCACCTGGCTCACAGGAGGCCACCTTCCTGTTGCCCCTTGAAGACCTGCTCCAGGCTAAGGAGGGGTGATGGGTTATTGGAGCTGGAGCTCACGGGGTTCTTGTTCTCGGTCTTAGAAAATGACCTCTCCACTACTTCCAAAACCAAGAAGCCAGGAGAGAAATTTACCCGTGCTGTCCAAATATTCCCAAGCAACCTACACACACCCTCCCATCCCCACCACACTCACCTCCCACTTCCTGACACACATATATACATCCCTCTCCTAGGGCCTGGCACCCCCCTCCCCAACTCCATCATTTGGCTGCTAACTTAAGCCTGTTCATCTCAGCAAACTCATTCTTTTTTTTTTTTTTTTTAACTTTCTGGTAGCGCTAGAAACTCCAGATCTCCACATTTTGCTAGGCAGATACTCCACTATTGAGCCACAAAGTCCAGCCCCTGGCAACATTGCTCTTGCCACTTTTATCCAGAACACTTTCCTTCTTGGCTGATTTAATGACTTTGTCACCTTAGGTCCAGATGTATGCTACCAGCTGAGTGCCAGTCACTGGTCTGGAAACAAGCTTTTGGGATTCAAAATGCCCCAAGCCAAACTCCTGACATTGCGTCTCCCTACTATCTCCCTCCCTTTGTCCCCAGCCTCCCTGCTCCCAGCACCTGTCCCTGACCCCAAAAGGAGTGGCACTACCCTCCCCCGTGCCATCTCTTCAGGTAACACCATAGCTCTGGCAGAACGCACCGTTCTTGCTCTGCGTGTTTCTTCCTTGACCTCCCCGCCTCCACTGTCCCACTCTTGGCCATCTTTCTAGGAATCAGCTTCTTTTGTGAATTCATAGCTCTATCTACCCTTTACATATTGAATATCAACTATGTTCCAGGTGGTCTTGCTAGAGGCTGGGACACATCAGTGAACAAAACAACTGTGACATGTACCTTCTCAAGTCTCTAGGTCAGCTTCCAGTGCGGAATCTGGTGAAATTCTGGCTGTTTCTTCAGAAAAGTGGCATTTTACACCCAGTTTTTATAATTCTGGAGGTCCACTGACCCCCAGAAGTACCTGCAGAGGCTGATTTCTTCTCTGTGGTACAGGAGATTGAACCTAGGACTTCTTGCTTGAGCCCTGGTCTCAGCTCTTCCATTTTTTTTTTAGCCTCACCAGAGCCATAGGGTCTCACAAGTTAAGATTTTCAAATTCACTTGAAGATCTCAACTGTTCTCAGCTAGCCTCTCACTTGAATTCCTTCTGCCTCTGCCTCTGCTTCTGCCGCTAGGGTAGCTGGATTGTAGGCATATGCCACCACTCCTGGATTGCTTGCTTGTCTGTTTATATTTCAGTACTGGGCATTGAACCCAGGGCTCCCACATACTAGTGAAGTCTCTACTATTTGGGCTATGTCTGTAGCCTGGGATGATTTCTAACATGGACCATGTGATCATTCATTCCTTACCTAACTGATCTAGAAAACCTACCTGGCACAACCTTTTGGGCTCATCCAACTCTTCTTGGGATATAGATCAGTGCCCTGCTGTTCCCTAACCCTGCTGCTTGCCTGACCCCTCATCTTCCTCTTCATGACCTTGGACTTGAGCCCAAGCTGTTCCCTACCCTGGGTAGCTTATCCCATTTGTCTCTGGCAAAACCTTCCAAGGCTTGGGTGAACACCAGGCCAAGCCCTCTAGACCACTCTTGCCCCTCCAATAATATGTTAGACATAGCTTTATGGTACTGTTAGTAGATCTGTTACTCCTAAGAGCTTCAAAAGTTACTCTCTTCTCCCATCCACCCTCTTCTCCCCTGAAGGCCTAGCAGAGAAGAGAGCCACTGCCTGTATGGAATTGATAAAAATTTTGCAGGGCTAGCACTCATGTCCTGGGTACAAGGTTACAGAGAGGCTAGGCAGGAGGCCCTATGCATTGTCCAGACTTCGGAACAAGGTACTTTCTGCTTAAGCTTTAGTTTCACCTGACAAATAAGTAGCCCAGTCCAGACACAGGACATGGGTGGTGAGCCTTAGTCTGAAATGAGTCTCTGGTACCTACCTACCTACCAATCAGAGCCCTGCTTGCAGAGATCTCCTTGTCCTTCCTATCCTGCCCCTAGGCTCCAGCAGTAACTTGCTAGTGGTGGAGGAATGGGCCATGGTGAGGATGTCTATATGGTAAGAACATACTCTCTGAGCACTGGGGCCTGGGCCAGAAGCTTCTTTTCTGGCCAACCCTTCTCTGGCCTCCCTGCCTACCATGCAGCATGCTCCATGGCCCCCTTCATGCTCTGTCTGCCCAAGTTGCCCTTGGTCTTGGACTCTCTGTTGGCCTGCGGAGTCACACACACACACACACACACACACACACACACACACACCTCTGCAGGGTGCTAGCTGTCCCATGCCCACCACACTGTAGGGTTTTTTTTTTGTTTGTTTGTTTGCTTTGTTGGTTGGATGGTTGGTTGAACTCTGGGCCTGGGCACTGTCCCCCAGTTCTTCAGCTCAAGGCTAGTTCTCTACCACTTGAGCCACAGCGCCACTTCCAACACACTGTGGTTTCTTACTCAGGACTTCCTGTGCCAGGAGAAAACTGCTACCCCCAGAGCCCTGGGCACAAGCCCTCCCCTGAAGAACCGTATGTTCCCTTATTTATGAGGGGCAGGCTAGGACAGGCCCCTCAGGAGACAGATCAGGGAGGAAACTGTGTGGCCGCCTAGATCCCGTTGCTGCAAGCAGAGAAGCAGTGGGGGAAGGCAGGGACAGTACCTTTCACAGGGCAGAGCTGGGTCACCCAGTGATGGGGTACCAGGAGCCCAGCATCATGCCTGCTGGGAAGTTACAAAAGAGGCTCAGATCACTAGGGCTTCCAGCTGGAGCTAGAAAAAGTGGGACAGTAACTTTGAGAATCGAGAAACCTACTGGGCCCTTCCTCAGCTACACCCCAGAGCCTTGATGTCTCTGAACTTACCTCAGTGAGATCCATAAGACCTTTGTCAAGCTGAGCACTGCTATCACACCTGTAATCCTAGCTATTCAGGAGGCTAAAATCTAAAACTCACAGTTTGAGACCAGGCTATGCAGGAAAAGTCTATGAGAATATTATCTCTAATCAAGCAGCAACAAGCCAGAAATGGAGCTGTGGCTCAAGTTGTAGAGCACTAGCCTTAAGGGAAACACACACACACACACACACACACACACACACACACACACACACACACACACACACACACACACACACACACACACACACACACACACACACACACACACACACACACACACCCTGGCCAACCAAGACTCTTGCACTTGACAGGGACTTTGTCACTTCTTTTTATTCCTCCATGAAGGGGTACTCCCTTAGAGGCCCAGGTCTAGAAGACCTTCATATAGGAGCCCTTCCTTCAAATTCCAGCTTTGCCTTTCTGATATTCTGCATGCCTTACTCAGACTTGTCCTGTTGCATATGATAACTTTGAATGTAGCTGTAAGTGAAAGGAGAGCCTGGCGCTCTCTCTCTCTCTCTCTCTCTCTCTCTCTCTCTCTCTCTCTCTCTCTCTCTCTCTCTCTCTCTCTCTCCCTCTCTCTCTCTCTCTCTCTCACACACACACACACACACACACACACACACACACACACACACAAGTTCTGTGACCCTCGGGTGATTTCCTGCCCTGTTCACACAGTGCACAGAGAAGCTGGCTTTGTGGCATCTAATTAGGCTACAGCAGGGAAGGAGATGCTGTCTCCGTCAGAGGGGCCTCCAGGGCTCTGCTTAATGAAGGGAACAAACTTTAATTGACAGAGGAGAGTTGTGGGAAGGCACCAGGCCAAGGAGAGAGACCAGCTTGAGCCAGAAAGGGTATGGAATAGTCAAGCAGCTGTCATATTAGTGAGGACATCACGAAAGCAAGATGATCTATGGACACAATAATTACAACTCTTCTTTTAGGGAGGGGTTGGGGTGAAGGGGTCGGGGCAGAGGCCAGTCCAAGAGAGAGGTTCATAAAGCATAAAGCCACCAGTAGGGATGGTGGTCTAGTTTGCATTTCCTCAATCCTGGTCCAACCTCTTCCTTCACCGCCCCTGTCCTCCTTATGCCAACAGCCCCTTGGGACTCAGGACCCTGACAATTCTGCTAAAAATCACCCCTTCTCCCACTGTGCCTAGTCAGGAAACTGTGGTTTTTAAATTTCTTACTGAAAAGGGAAATCTTAGAACATGAAAAGACATTTCCATGTTTCTTCCCCAATAAATGCCAGGCTAGATCCTGGGCTTCATATAAGGCTCTTGCTGATTGCAGAGAACACTGGGCAGAGGGAAGGTTGGAGTGACAAACAACCCTTTGCAGAGTCTAGGCACCGGAGGTAAGTGCATGGAAGCTATGAAAAGGAAGGAATAGTCTGTCCAGGATTTCAGAAAGAAGAGAGGAAGCAGGGCCAGGTGCCCTACAGTCACAGCACTTGGGGGATTCTGTCCTGCCCAGGCCTGATCTACAACTCTCAACATGTAGGGACTAGATGAAGAAGAGGCTAGCCCCAGCTTCAAATCCCCAAAGACAGCCCATGCCCTCACCAACTACAACTAAGTGTCCTTGGGCAAGCCAGGAACCCTGCAGGAACTCAATTTTCCCATTTGGAAAAAGAGAGAACCCATATTGGCCCTGAGGATCCAATCAGGATCTTTTTATGCACCCCTCCTGCTCCTCACACAGAAGGTACTCAGGAAACATCTGTTGAATGAATAAACCCCCTTAGAGAGGTCACAGAGTGCCCCCTTGGTAGCAGAGCTGAGGGGAGAGCCACAAGTTGCTACCTGAACCTGATAGAACAATGGCTGTCCCAAGTACTTGGATGTTTGTGCCATTCTTTGCTCTTATAACAGAGTACATACATGAACCAGGTTATTTATAAATAATGGGAGTGCATGAGTTCTCAGTCTGTAGAGAGTGGGAAGTTTGAGATCAAGGAGCGACATCTGGTTTGGACCTTCTTGCTGCATTGCTGCATCATAGCATGGAAGAAGGCATCACATAGTAAGAGAGTGAGAGAGCAGGAGGGAGCTAGAGGGGGTGTGCATATGCATGCACACTTGCATGAAAGAGAGCGAAGTGGGGGAAAGGGGTTCAGAACAACAAACCCAATAATGACTCTAGTGATAACATTAATCCATTCGGGGAGTTGGAACTGTCATGACCAAAACATCTTGCATATAGAGCCCACCCCCCCCAACACTATTTCAGTGGAGATCAATGAGCTTTGGGAGACACATTCAAACCATAACACCGAATATAGGTTATTTCCAGAGTAATAAGCCACAACCTCTAAGGAAAGCAGAGACAGCTGGAATGAAGGATGTGGACACGTGACTTCTTAAGGGACCTGCTATTCCTTCCTTAGAAAAATGTGAGAAAGAAAGCTCAGCCCTAGGAAAGGAGAGATGTGAAAATTCATAGATTTAGAACATGTGTGCAGCCATTGGCCCCACCCTGTGCTAGCCTAAAGACCTAAGTCTCCCTCCAGCTCCACAGCTCACCATATTCCACCTGAACCCCAGCAAAGAGAATCTCCTTCCCATCCCACCTGCACAGCCATTTGGCTCTGTGGGGAGAGGTGAGTGGCTGATTAGTGCTGAGTAGCCACGTGTCCTGGCTCATGCCTCTCCCACTCTCTCCCCTCCCTAACCAGAAAGAACTCACGGCTACAGTTCAACAAGGTGAAAGTGGAAGACGCTGGGGAGTATGTGTGCGAGGCTGAGAACATTCTGGGGAAGGACACTGTCCGAGGCCGGCTCCATGTCAACAGCGGTAGGTGGCCCCTTAAGGAAGGGATTGGTCCTGGGGAGGGGGGGGATGTATGGGGGGGCAGGGTAGACCGGTTACCCCAGCCCCATGGAGAGAGGCCGGCACATGATCCATCTTGCAGTCACTCTCCTCCCTCCTGCGGCTGCCATATCAGGCCCCAGATCTCAGGCAATTCAGAGAAATGCAGTCGAAGCATAAATGTTTAGCTTTGTTATCTGGGCCTGGAAGAGCCGCCAGCTCTCATTTTAAATACCCTGAAAACTAAATATTTTGAAATCAAGAGGTGGGGGTGGAGGGAAGGATATTTTTAGAAGGCAATTATGGAAGGCTGGGCTGCCAGGAGCAGGGCTGGGGGAGAGACAGGCCTGGGGCTGGGGAGAGCTGTCTGCTGCATTGCAGGGCACCTGAGCACCGGCCTGTGGCACGGACAGGGTTGGGGTGAAGGGTGGGAGCTGGGGCAGCCCCTGCTTAGGGATATCAGACTTCCCCACTGGTCCTCCTCCCTTGAAGACTTACACACTAAGACTAGCAACATCCTTTCACCTCTCTTCTGTGCCAAAGCTGCCCGTCCCCAGGCAGTATCCCTTCACTCATCCCCATACCCTACATATACCTCCAATCCTTCTCCTCCCAGCACCCACAGATGGAACACACCATTTACCGAGGTACCCAGATTCACTTTCAGTCCTGCCCCCAACAGAATCTAATCCTATGTCTGTCATCACCTGCCTGGATTTCCACCCGACAGCCTGGCCATACTCCCAAAGCCAACACTATCTAAAAGAGAACATTCCTGCCCCGAGACCCTCGGCTGAACAGTCAGCCCAGACCCTGCTGCTCTTGAACTGGCAAGGGACCATCTCCACGGCTCTCTGGGCTCCTTGGGCTACCTTGCCATTATGTCTAAGAAGTCTGAGTCTTGTTCTGGTTAGTCTTTCTGGATTTTTCTCACACTTATCCCTTCCATCTCAAGGGTATCCCTGGCTCAGGTTTCATCCCTACTCACTCACATATCTAAGGAATGGCTTTTTAAAGCACATTCATCTGGCCAAGCCTACACCATTAGTCCAGGCATGCCCATGCTGTGGAGCCACAGGACAAGGACTTGGTCCTCACCACAGTGGCCCAAACTGCATTTGCTCCCCTCGTTACCCCATCCTTATTCTTCCTCTCTCTCACTACTCAGCCCATCACAATGCCTACCTTCATCTGGGGCCACTCCTTGGCCTACCATAGTCTGGTGGCATCTCTTGACTTCCAGCCTGAGATTATTTTCAACTTCATGCTGTTGCAGAACTTTTTCTGTGGGTCTGACCAATCCAGTAGATGGTGAGCCTCAAGCGTGGGGGGCACAGAGACAATGCCTCTCCCTGGGAGTTGTGACCCTAGCTATTATTTGTTGTGCCAGGCTCTGCATAAGCTCATGAATACCTATCCAGGATCAGAATGTATTTTATTAGTTAGAAGAGGCTCAGAGAGGTGATGAGCCTATTGCTTATGCCTATAATCCTAGCTCCAAGCCCTTGTTACTACCTGCTCTTCCTGGGCATGATACGGAAGGCATATCTGGATCTTTCTACCTGCTCCAAGACTGAAAAAGTGAGATGATCCTGGGATCTAGCACCTGCCACCTTTGTCCTGGTTGGCAGATGTTCTCTGATCCATCATGGATCTGGAGATCCTTTCATATTAGTCAAGAAATGACAAGAACACAAAACTTACAAGTCCAGAGGTCAGAGTGGCACTAGACATGACAATTCAATAACGAGAGCATAGATCAGGGCACTTTTCCCCACTGTGTGCTGGACTGGTTCTTTTCTCCCATGAAGCAGTTTCTCCCATTTGGGAGACCAGGGGCAAAGGAGAAGAGGTTATGGCTTAGACAGCTCCAGGGTCATGTCACCCCAGCCTGCTACTTCTACCCCGTGACCATCCATCTAGTCATAAGGATAGAAACTGAGGATCCTGCTAAGGTTATGTACCCACCTGCCCCTGTAAGTGCTTGGAAGGGTGGAGTGCCATCTTTGCCAGCTTGTCTGTAAGTAGAGGAGCTCCTGCAAGACAGAGATCCCTAAGCCATGGCCTACTGGAATTACATGGAGAAACATTCCTACAGGAGCCTATTAGTAGGGGAAGATGGTTGCCACCCAGAAAGCCAAACTGTTCCCTTTCTGCCATACAGAGCTTAGGACCACAGGCCCATGGGATAAGCTTCAGTCCCATCCCATACACAGCTCACTCAGGCAGCAGCAAGCCAGGTTGTGATCAGCTTAGGAGCCAGACAGGAGAACTTTTGGCTGGAATCCTAGCTACCCATAGGGCTCCTTGCCTCTTGCTTCTACAGCCCGACAGGAGAGTAGCCGACAAGCTAGTGGAAAGATTTCAGTGATATAGTCTAGGCTCAACTGTAGGTCATGCAATCCCACCTCATTCCATCTCCCTGACCTTCAGTATTCCTCTCATAGGCTGAGCTATGATCTTAGGCCCCTTTCCCTAAAATTCTGGGATTCTGAGTTCAATGTTGAGGCTACATCCTGTATGCCTCACCAACACACATATATACATGTACACACACACACACACACACACACACACACACACACACACACACCACACCACAAACACACACACACACACACACACACACCACGATTCTATGCCTCTTCTGTGTCCTCTTCAGCCCATGGCAGGCAAGAACCTACTTCTGATGTGAGAAATGGACCAAAAAGGGGACAGGAAGCCAGAAAGCCCCTCCTGGTGACATTTTCCCAGGCTGAGATGCCTGAGTTCCTTGTTTACCTTCAGAAACCAGGAGACCTGCAGCAACCACACCCTGAGGAGGGGGCGGAGGGCGGGCAGCGGGCATCTGGGCCTACCCCCTCTGACTCATCCCTAGGTGGGTTGGTATGGCCCGCCCAGGCCTCAGGGGAGCCAGGGCCATGGGAGAGGGGGGAGGGTCAAGGAGCAGCCAGCTGCTCTAGTGGTATCACCCAGCTCTCCAGTAGCTCCCACTGAATTTGAGGGGTGTCTGGTCCTCCACATCAGAGCAGGCCTTCCTGGCTGTCATCACACTGCAGCTCACAAGAAGCCTCCAGTCTCCCTGCCTTGCCTAGAAGGAGGAGCCCAGAAGTTTGTGGAGCTTGTAATAAAACAGTTGGCTTAGTCTGACCCACTTCTGCATTAGCAAAATCAGGCCTGGCTGAGGTGGCTGGCCACACAGGGATATCCCAGGCACCAGGCAGAGGACAGGCAGGTTTGCCCTGAAATGTCAAAGGACCATAGAAGTCCCAGAGAGTCCTGCAAGCCTGTCCCCTAGTCAGGGATTTAAAAGGCCACCTGGGTGAACATAATCTGCATTCACATGGGCGCACACATGAACTCACACACACACACCGCAAACCTTTTTCAGTGTGACCCTGCTCTGAGCCCTGGGGAGTCAGAGTCTTGCCCCCCCCCCCAGCAAAGTCCCACAAATAGGATTTTGAAAATAATTGCCTCTCCTAACAGACAGAAGTAGGAAGGCACACATACCAAAGGAAAAGGGGATTCTGCCCAGGAGACAGAGTCGTAAGGAAGCAGGAAACTGAGGATCTAGGCCTTGAAAAAAGTAGAGGTTTTTGCCTGTGGGCAAGAGAGAAAAATCAAGTACAGCAGTAGGCAGCTCAGCTGTGCAGCACCTGCTCAGAGCCCATCTTGCTCCATTCCTACTCACCAAGGCCCTGATCAATTAACATTTGTAATTAAGTTCAGATATAATTTACATACCATAGGATTCACCATTGGAACATATGCGTCAGTGGATTTTAGTTTAGTCACTAAGTTTTGTGATCACCACTAATCCCAGAACATTTTCATCCCCTCAAAAAGAAGCCCCACATGAATTAGCAGTCACTCCCCATTGCCCCCTCTCTCCAGCCCCTAATAACAACTAATCTTTCTCCTCCTGGGAATTTACTTATAGTAGAAATTCTATATAAAAACAGTCATGCAGTATGTGGCTGGATTCTTTTACTTAACATGTTTGTAAGGCTTATCCATTTGTAGCAGGTATCTCCTATAGCAGGAGCTCCTGCATCTCCTGCTACAAGCAAGCATCATTCCTTCTGATGGCAAAATAATATTCCCCCAAATGAATGTACCATATATTACTTAATCATTTCTCAGTTTGGGTTAGTGGGCCATTTGTTGCTCCATTTTGGCTATTATGAATAATGCTGCTGTGAACATTTATCTAGAAGTTTTGTATGCACATCGCTTCTCAATCTCTTGGAGATGTAACTAGGAGTAGAAATATGGTAGTTCTATGTTTCTATTATTTTTAAGATCAGTTCATTTTTTGTTTATATGGGTACCAAGGAATTGAACCCAGGGTTTCATGAATGCTAGACAAGCACTCTACCACTCAGCCATATTCTCAACCCATGTTTATTCTTTTCAAGAACCACCTGAGTATTTTCCAATGTAGCTGCACCATTTTATAGTCCCACTAGCAATGTACAAGCCCTCTGATTTCTTCACACTCTCACCAACAGTTATTAGTATCCTTTTAGTGTTATTATTATTATTATTATTATTATTATTATTATTATTATTATTATTATTATTATTTAGCCATTCTAGCAGATGTAAAGTATTATCTCATTGTGAGTTTCGTTTCAGGTTCCTAACACTCTAACAAGAATACTTACATAAAATAGGAGACAATGTTTTACCCTATAGAAGAGATATCACCATCAGCCAAAGTCACCAGACTAGTCCTGGGATGGCAGCAGGAGACACTTTTTCCCTGAAGAACCAAATATTTATTTGCTCAGGCAACCATTTTCCAGGCCTTCTGCTAAGACTTTGGAGTTCAGTGAGACATGACAGATGTGGCCCACTAAGGGGACTTACTTCTAGCAGGGAGCTATTATAACACATGTAGTCATTTTAGGTTAGAATACGCATGACAAGCACGGTATGTAGGTGAAGAGCAGGCGTAAGGGAGGGGTGTGATCCACTGGAGCAGCTGGAGGAGGCTGCTGTAGGGCACTGATATTTGGGATATACTATGCAAGACTCCAGGCTTCCGGAGAAGCCAAGCTGACTGTAACATACTGCAAGGGAGGAGAGGAGAGGATGAGGGAAGGTGAGGAGACATAGTGAGGAGTTGGGAAGCCAAGGGACAGCACTTTGCTCTAGGAAAGGACTGACCCAATTCACATATTTAAAGACTTCTCTAGCAGCTGTCAATCCAAAAGGTCAGAGTAGAAACACAAGTCAGCACAGGAAGACTTTAAGGAGGCTTCTGTCATCACCCAAGGAAGAAACCACCATGACCTGGACCAGGGGAGGAAGTAGATGTGGCTGAAGTCTCTTAGGGTACCAGTAGCAACCCTTGGAGATAGATGACAATGGAATTGAGGAGAAACAAGCCATGCCCTCTGGGACTTTGGCAGGTTCCATGTGGCCACTGGCATAGGAAAGACTGGAGAAGACAACGGTTAGGGTAGATGACTTGGAGCCATGTTTTGGACATGTTGGGTTTGGAGTAGCTATGAGCCCTATGAATGGAAGGTTCAAAGGCATAGTCAGACCCTGCACTTAGAATCTGTGCCACCCTGCTTCTCCAAACACAGGGAACATAGTGAAGACATACAGACCTGCTGACAAGGAGGTGTAGACAGATTGCTTTTGGACCCACATGCATGATATCATGGTGTGAACACCCCTCTGCCTGTGCAAATTTCCCTGCAGACCTGGGCTGGAAGGATATAGAAGGCTGGCCTTTCTGAGCCCCTGGCCTCATTCTCATGCTGCTGTGGTATTAGCAGCCCAGACTCACTGTACTATAGCCAAAGACCACAGCCAAAGGGAAGGAGAGTCTTCAGTCTCTCTCTTTCTTCACTTGTCCCCTGCCTCCCCCTCCCCACCCTGCCCACCCTACCTTGGTGAGCACAGACACATGTGTGGCAAGCCCAAATGTGCCACGATGGTCTCAGCCATGCCAGCCTCCTCACTGATGTGCACTGCTTAACCAATGTGGGTAGAATCCCAATATGGGCACCACAGCGGGTAGCCTCTTCCACCATGATTGTAAAGGGAGCCACAAAGGTCCAGGCTGAGATTTCTCTGGGTTGGCCCAGGCCCACAGGAGGTCCCAGGCTGTGGTCCACATGCTGTTGGCATTCATCTGCTCATGTCAAGCCTTGGTGCTGCTGACGTGTTCTTTCTCAAGAGGTTGGGTAGCTGACAAGAATGCACAACTAGGAGTCAGGAGACCTTGTCACAACACATAGTGACTCTGGACAGGCCTTCACCCTTCTCTTTGCTCTCTCCTCCTTCCCAGGGGAAGTAAAGGGCAAGACAACCTCTAGGATCTAGCCAGAGACTTCATAACTTGCAGGCATATATATAACTTTGTCCCTTTCTTGGTTTCCTGGGTCTCACTGACCCAGAAAGGGGCGGGGTGGGGGTGCAGAGACCAGCAGCAAGCAGCCTCCTCTCCCAGGCCAGCATGTGGGTCCCAGCTGGGTTTGTGGTGGAGGCTCGGAGGAGCCTCCTGCTTGGAGACATGGGGGTGGGGCTCCAGATGCCAGCTCAGCAGCAGGCATGGGGTGCAGAGGAGGCTGGGAACTGGCCCTGCCCACGAGGGTTTTATCAGTGAGCTCCTCAGACATATACAGAGGCAGCGCTGTGTGTACACTCCCAGTCTCCCACGCTCCATCCGTCTCCCTACATGTCTAAACACTGAGGGCACCGAGTGCCTACTCTGTTCCTTCCTTCTCCTCCCACCTCCTCCCCATTACTGAGGGGAGAGTAGATAGATACTCATTTTCCTAAGGAGATAGGCTCCACCAAAGTGAGATGGGCCGCATCTGTCTGAAGGCCACCCTCGGAGCCCCTGGGAGTTAGGAGGTGGGGAAAAGGCAGGGATTCCTTTTTGAAGGCCCAGTCTGGATACACAGCAAAGGGCATCCTCTTATGGATGAAAACTGACCTTCTGGGCAAGAATCTTCCCTCCACATCAGCTATCTGGATGCTGCCCCCTGATGGGGGAGCAAGGCTTTTCATTTGTTTAGTTTTTCAAATGAGTCTGATCAATAAGCTGTGTAGTCTTGAGTTAGCTGCCTAAGCACCCAGGCTTAGGCTCTCTCTCACTCTGTTTCATATCCCAGCTGCCCCCTTCCCTGTGCTTGTCCCCAGTCCTGTTTCTTTCCCACCAACTGGAAACCCATGATTTATAGCTTGTGCTGTCCCAGGCTAGAGACAATAGCCGATAAGATTGGGAAGGTGGAGGCTACCTGGCATGAGGGGACATTAGAAGAGATCCTGCAAAGCCTGGTGACTTTGATAGCATTCCGGCCCAACTCTGGAGTAAAGGGAGAAGAGCAGAAACTAGTGTTCCCTAACATCTTTGAGATATTAGAAAATCACAGTATGTTAAAGGTACTACCCCTCTGAAGTCCTCGTTCCCTTCCAGCTACACACACACGCGCATGCGTGCACACATGCGTGCGCGCACACACACACACACACACACACACACACACACACCCCAAGCCCACCATGAGAACTCAAAATAAAGATGGATGCAGGTGCTCTTCTCTGCCTAACTTCCCACACTAACCATCAGCATCTCGCCTACCTGCTATGGACCCCCAGCAAGGCAGGAGGAACCAGGCAGAAGGTAACTCTGATTCTAGTCACTTCCAGTAAAGCAGAATTTTAGAGGTTTGCCAAGGCTTTTAGAGGTTTGCCAAGGCTTTTAGAGGTTTGCCAAGAGTGTAGGTCCAGGCTAATAATGATAATGGGCAGATGGTCAGAGCTGCTAGTGGCTGCTCATTTCCCTGTGGTCAACCAAGAGGGACCCACAGACCTTCCCTCCCCAGGCAAGTCCTGCAGGATCTGAGATCTTCCAGCTTTGAGATGAACATGAAGGGTCATGGAAGATGTGATCCCTGGGGCCCAGAGGTGGTCTCAGTGGGTCACTAGCACGTGTCTCTCGTACCTCCAGTGAGCACCACCCTGTCATCCTGGTCCGGGCACGCCCGGAAGTGCAACGAGACAGCCAAGTCCTATTGTGTCAATGGAGGCGTGTGCTACTACATCGAGGGTATCAACCAGCTGTCCTGCAAGTAAGTGACCACTGGGGGCGGGCACAGGGCCAAGAGCAGGGGAGGAGAAGCTGGGGCAGGTGTGGAGGGCTCTAGGAAGAGCAGGCTTCAAGCCACTGGGAAGGGGCCCCCAAGGGTTAGACAGGGAAGTTTGCCCACTTCCTAGTCCTTTCTGAAATAGAAGATAAAAGCTCTAAGGGGCAAAGAGATTCCTCCAGTCCCAGTTTCCTAGACCCCTAACACTTTGTCTTCTGATGTCTACCTCTTACCAATACCCCTTAGGGATATGGGAATGCCAGTCTAGGCATTGGGCTAGTTCTCTCTCTCTCTCTCTCTCTCTCTCTCTCTCTCTCTCTCTCTCTCTCTCTCTCTCTCTCTCTCTCTCTCTCTCTCTCTCTCTTACTGTATCTCTCTGTCAATCTGTCTGTCTGTCTGTCTGTCTGTCTGCCTGCCTCTCTCTCTCTCTCTCTCTCTCTCTCTCTCTCTCTCTCTCTCTCTCTCACTGTATCTCTCTGTCCATCTGTCTGTCTGTCTGTCTGTCTGCCTGCCTCTCTCTCTCTCTCTCTCTCTCTCTCTCTCTCTCTCTCTCTCTCTCTCTCTCTCTCTCTCTCTCTCTCTCTCTCTCTCTCTCTCTCTGTCTCCTTTTCCTTCTCTTCCTCCTCCTCCTTCCCCATCTCTCAGCAACTCTCCATATTTGTTCTGGAAGAACATGTCCCCAGCAGTGAGGGGCCTGGCAAGCTCAGGTAGGGCACAGGCTCCAGAGCTCTTGGCAACTGAGGCTCCCACTCCTGAAGTTTGGAGGGTACAGGAAGTGTCTGCCCAGAACCTAGCGCTCACCTCAGATCTTGTTGTTCTTCTTGCCGTGAAGGCCCCCAATGTCCAAGAATGGCCTGGGTGCTGCCTATGCCCCTGTAAACCTAGTCCCTCTCTCTGGGGTATGGGGATTCCCTAAGGGCACCATTCTGGGTGTGGCCCATTGGAGGAGTCAAGGTAGCCCCAGCAGGAACTCCAAGGAGCTCAGAAGCACCAGCTCCCTCTAGCAAATAGGGAAGGTGGGAGTGAGGCAGGCCAGGAGGATGTATTAACACCCAGACCAATCTGTTGAGCCCCCAGAGTCTTCTGGGCAGATTTTCTGGTGAGTGTGTGGGGATGGTGATGGGAGCTTGACAAGGAGTACAGGCTCTGGCTAGATCTTAGGGAGGCGTGAAAAAGGGGCCTAGGGCCCTGGCAAGGTGCCAAAGATGTCCCATTCCCATGGCATCTGGTCAAAGGCCAGCCAAGTATTCATGGTGATTCAGAGAAAGGGAGATGACTTCCACCTAGGCAAAGCAGACTCATACTTCTGGCTCTCCTGCCTCTGGCCTGTCAGACCACATCTGTACCCCCGTTCCTGGCTCCAGCCTTTTCTAGAAACATAGGCCTGGCAAGGAAGCCAGCACTTTTAAAGTCCCCTCCACCTAGTGAGGAGGCCACAAAGCTGGTGACCCTGTGTAAGGTAGCTTGACTGCACTGCCAGGCAAGGCCTGTGGCTCTGGCCCCGGCTGGCCTCCTTGCTGGCTTCCTCCCTAGTCACACCCTTCACCTGCTGTCACCCCTTCCCACTCTCTTCCCCTCCTAAACCTCAGGGAACAGTCCCAAAAGCAACATCCTGTCCTCCAGGGAAGTTTTGGGTCTGCCCTCCATTCTCATTCTTCCCACTTTCTGCATCTACCAGGCAGCCACATCAGTGTTACAGCCTTGAAATGCTCTGAGCTCTTTGGAACAAACTCAGGAGGGTCCTAGAATTCCTCATAGGGATGGCCCGACCCCACTCCCCCTTTCCTTGTCCTTCACAACAGGCCCTTCCTCTTCCCTGGCCTTCATAAAGATTCAGCATTGTCTTTGAAATCAGCCCTGGCTCCGGGCAGGGAAGGTTTGGTTCCCAGGACAGGATGAGGAGGAGTCCTGGAACCTAGGCTCCAGTGTCAGGTCCACTGTGGGAAAGGGAGGGATGAGCTAGCTATATGGGCCTCCAAAGGAACCTGCCAACATGGCTGCATTCCTTGAGCTTGGGAGCCTGCCCTGCTGAAGCAGAGGACAGAGGGAGGAGCCTGAGCCCTTATGAACATGGTGGGTTCCCTCTCTCCCCTCCCCACCAGGGCAACTGGGCTTTCCTGTTTAGAATGTGACTAGGTACCCCCTCCCCATCTTTGCCCCTTGGATCAGCCCCCAGTCAGGGCTCCTGGAACCCACATCCCTAACTCCCTCTGTCAGCCTGCAGGGGAGAAGGTCAACCCTGGCTGGACTGCGGTCCTTGACGCTGTGCTGGAGAAGGGCAGGGGGGAGGGAGGCCGGGCAGAGCCCAGAGGCCATTCTGGGGGTGGGTGATCTGGGAGGGAAGGGGGGTAGGCCTCTTGGGGTTCCTGATGACACCTGAATGGAATAAAAAAAAAAAAAGGAAAGAACTTAGGAAACGGAACTCACGTCTTACCATTTGTGCTGTTTGTTTACTTTTTATTTTGATTTTTTTGCATTTCCGCTTAGCTTGGATAATGAAACTACACTGGTCAGTTTCATTCCAGTTTCGATAAAAATCAGTTTTCCTTCCTGGTTTTCTTACACTTGTTGTTGTGTATTGGTTCAGGGCCCTGCAGGGAGTGTTGGAAAAGCAGGCGCACTCCGTAACTCTTTTTCTTTTTCTTTTTCTTTTTCTTTTTTTTTTCTTCTGGAATTCAGTGCCAAAAGAAACCGTGTCACTGATACTGAATTTTGTTTGTTTGTTTTTTTTAAAAAAAAAGAAAAAAAGAGAGACAACTTAAGGGGATTTGAAAATGGGGAGGGGGCCAAATCCAGGTGATTGTCTCTATCTGGGCTAGACAGGGGCCTCCACACTTCCTCTTGCTGCTTTCTCCTCTTCTCTCCGTGTGTTTGTTGAGCACGGTTGGTGCGTGACTCTTGGGGACTGGTTCAGGGGATGATGACAGAACAAGACTCTCTTTCCAGCCCTGTGCACATACCAGTGGCATGCTTTCCTCTTCCATCAGCCCATCCCCCATCCCTCTGCTTCCCCAGCCACTCATGTTCAGGCAACTCCCCCATCCCACCCCATCTGCTTGCTCATCCTCGCCCCATCTCCACCTGCCCTTCATGAACTCCAAGACCCTCACTCCCTCTGGTGCCTGGGGCACACCTTCATTCTTCATCCTTCCTCCTCCAGGTGAGGGCAGCACACATGGCATTATCCCCAGGCTACCAAAAGGAGAAACTGAGGCCCAGGAGGCAGGTGGGAAAAGGGGACAACAGAGGTCCTGACCTATCTGTTCCCCCAGATGCAGCCCATGGGCTCTCCTCAATGTCCCTCTCTTACCCCTGCTCTTCTCCAGCCCCAGGTACAGACCTGCCCAGAGTCACAGCTGATGACTTCCGGAAGGGCTGGGAAGGACTGCTACCTACCGCTCCTTCTGTCCCTGATGGCCCTGAACATCAGAGGGTTGGTCCCTATCTGAGTGGGAACTGACAGCCACCAGCCAGCCACACCTAGTGCCCCATCTCATTGATAGGTGGATGCTTTCTGGACCCTGCTCCCCTAGTCTTGGAAGCAGGTTAACTAGGCTGTAAGCCCAGCCCCACACCCAGAGCCTCCGCTAGGGAAGCCCCCACCTCAACAAGCAAGGTCAAGGAAAGGAACAGGAGTGTCTGAGAGCCCCTGAAGACACTGGTGCCACCCCCCTCCCCAAGAACAGATGAGCTATCAGTCTTCCTCATCCCTTACTACACCCCTCCCCCAGGACTTCACTTTGTTGGGGTATGGGCACACCCTCAAAGACAGGCACAAGGCTAGCACCAGAAGGTCACGCCATTCCAGGGGGCACATTCACGTTGTAGACCATGCCAGAGTTGTGTGGCCCAGTGGCCATGACAGATCTTAGCAATCAGAGTATAGGCAGGGTGTGGGAGCAGGCATGCAGGGAGGTATTTAGCTGTTACTGGTCTGCAAAAGTTACAGCACAGCAGCCCTGCTTGTCAGTAATGGGAAGGAATAAATTTCCCTTCTGTCCCTTCCTGCCCCTGCATTCTCCCCATTCTCTCACATGCACACACACACACACACACACACACACACACACACACACACACACACACACGTGCACACACACGCGTGCACGCACAATGGCATATATATACATGCTCTCAGACTTTGGACACAGACTAATCTATTTCTTTCTTGTTCCTTCGTGAAGTCCAAGAGTCATTTTGGCAACTTCATGGGTCTTTATCCTCCAAAGGTACTTCTGTTAAAAAACTCACTTTGCCCTCTCTAGAACCCTTGCCCCAGATCAGTGTCCTTGAACTGAGGAAGAACTGAGCCTGGTTGAAACTCTTGGGCAGCCTCCATCTTTCTGGGCTGAAAGGATTAGGGACAAGATCCAGGGATGTGCAAAGGATGTGAAAGGGGATTTACTCCTCCAAATCTCCCTGTGCAACAGGATAAGCACACACCACCCTACCCAGACCCACCACTTTCCAGCCATCTGTGCCCACCCCTGGCCTGGCTCACCTAAATGCATATCCCACCACCTAAGTGACAACGTCCTCCTCTCCCAAGGGAGATGCCATCTGAGCTACAGAAACTCTAGGTCTCTGCCCACACACACACTCCTGTTCCCCACTTCTCTAGATGTGAGGCCGTAGGCTTCTCATGAGAATCTAGTACAGCCAATTGTCACTGCCCACTCTAAGCCCAAGGAGCTGATGGATTGACTATTGGATATAAGAAGTAGTGTATGCTTGCTTAAGCTTTTGAGGAAGTTTAAGTTTGAGTTGAGCCGTAGCCTGTTTTGAGGGCATAGTGGTGATGGGTTTACCTGACTTCCTAAGGATGAGCAGACCAAGGCAACATAAACCAGTCTCTGAATAGGGAGACACAGGGAAGGGTCCAGCCTAGTCCATAAGCTTAAGTAACCAACTTCAGCCAGGGGGAGGGAATTCTAAAAAGAGTACAAGGCTGGACATGTCCAGAAATCTGAAAGACAGACTTGTTGGAAGGGAGCTGTGGCAGCCTGAGAACAGAAGGAGCTGTACCGTGGGGGTAAGGGCAAGGTCAGGGAGAAGGGAGTGGGTGTTGCCCAAGAGCTTCAGGGAAGGCAAGATGGAAGAATAGATGCAGGGCAGAGCCAGGCTGCCATGGAAGAGCAGGTCATGGAGAAAAGGCAGGCATGCCAAGGCTGGCTACCAGCATGCCTTTGGTGAAGAACAGGCTTCAGGGAGGGCACCCTAGTGAGTCTGCTCCAACCTCCTCCCGTTCCTGGCATCAGGAAGCCAGCTTTGAGACGCTGGTAATTCCACCTCCTCTCCAGCTCCCCTTGTCTTACTAAGATTTTCCAACCTCTGTGGCTCTAGGTAGCTTCTCCCAAAGTGTGTTCTAAAAAGAACGTCTTCCATGGTCAAATAAGTTTAGAGCATACTAAACTTTCTGCTATTTCTTTCCAAAACTTTTCCTAACCCTTCCTATGCTAAAGGAGACTGTAGCTTTATAAGAACACTGGGAAAGGATTCTCTAAACTTATTTGGCCACAGAACCTTCTTTAAGAGAACAGATTCAACACCTCTTAGGTCACTTTTGTCATGGATACCCAGTGGTGGGAACAGCTTAGCAGAGCTCTGTGCTCTGAGCTTTCTGGGGACTACTCCATGGAGGAGAAAAACCTGCCCAGGGCCGGAGAGAATCCTTCAGGGCCCAGGCGCGGCTCCCAAGAACTTGGGATCCCTTAGGACTGACTGCCAAGGGACTACAGCGTGGCTTCACAGGGCACCAGGCAAGTAAGAAGGAAAGCTCCACAACCAGCAGGACAACTAGGCAATAACCTCCCACCCTCCCCACCCCCACTTCCCTAAATCATCCTCCTCCCCACCCTAACCCACCTGCCCACCACCCACGGAGCCACATCTGTTAGAGAGATTTGGAAGGAGATTTCAGAGCCCTCCACCCAGCCCCAACTCCAGCCCCTTCAGCTACAAGTGTGACCGCCCCCCCCCAAGTGCCTGACTTGGTTTTTCTCATTCATCACTGTGCACTTTGATTTCTAACCTTAGCCTCGCGGATGATGCCAGTTTGTTCTGTGATTTTTCCCCTTTTCCTTCTCCAGATGTCCAAACGGATTCTTCGGACAGAGATGTTTGGAGAAACTGCCTTTGCGATTGTACATGCCAGATCCTAAGCAAAGTATGTTTGAAGATACAAACACAAGTCCCCGCTCCTTAGAAAGCTTCTGGGTGCAGTCCCCCCCATCCCAATGTAGGGCATAGGACCAGGGGTGTTGGTTGTTTTGATCTTTGGCTGTTTTGTTTTGTTTCTCTTTTCTTTTTTTTTGTATTTTGGTTTGTTAGTTCTTTTTTTGTTTTGTTTTGTTTTGCTTTGTTATTCATTTTTTGGCCTAATCCTTGGGTTTAAAGTTCAGGGCTACAGGTAAGGGGCAGAATGGCAAGGCCAGTACAAATGGTAACGGTGGCAAGGAACCCAGCTGGCATTGGCAGGAGCCTATGCTGGGGTGTTGCAATGCCTGTGTCTTGCTATCCTGGCTCTCTCTTTCTGGTTTTCTTTCTTTTGGTAGGTGTCCTGTGGGATACACCGGGGACAGGTGTCAGCAGTTCGCAATGGTCAACTTCTCCAGTATGTCTCTTTCTTCTATTTCTTCTCTTCCCTGATGACTGGCAGTCTCCCCCTGTGGGAGGGATGGGGCCAAGATTGGGGTTGGGAAGGGGAGCAGGAATGCCCTGAGCTCCTCTTAGTTTTCATGCTCACCAGAAGCCTGTGCAGAGGAGAACGATACATCCCTTGCCCCCTAACATGTCGGGCTATACTGCCTGGATATATATACAGCAATGCTGGATTCTCTCTGCAGCAGACCACACCCAGGCCTCTTCCCCCTCCAGGCATCCTGGCACAAATGGGAAGAGGGAACTGCAGAGCCTTCTCCTGCCTGACAGCTGCTTGAGAGTGTCAAACTGCTGGCGGGCCCAGCAATGAGTGTGTGCTGGTGTATGCGGATGTGTTTGTGAGAGAGAAAACAGTCTCAAAAGCCTGACCAGAATGTGTTTGGCTTGGGGTTCAGGGACTGGGTGGGAGGAGTAGAGGTTGAGGAAGATCAGGACCCAGGACAACAGTTTCTGTAGATGCAAAGGCATTTGATGACTTCAGGATGGAGATAGGCTAGGGGCTACTACAGATGCTAAAAGATAGAGGGGATAAAGAATGCATACAGTGATTGGTGACTCCCCAGGACCAATCTATTCTGAATTCCCAACCAAGATTTCATCCTCTTCCTTTCTTCAACTTCTGAAGTCAGAGCTTTGTCTTTACACTACAACTCCACTGTGTCTGAAGGAATTGGGGGGGGGGGGGGGGGAATAGAAGCTCTGTATCCCAAGAATGCATTTACAACCTGGAGCAGTTCCTTCAAGCACCACCAGGTGGAGGTGGAGCAGAGCAAAAAAGCCACTGGCTGGCCAGCTTGGACTGTTCTTTTGCCTATGATGCCCAAACCACATTAGTCATCCCATTCTACAAAGCAGACTAGGCCCTATCACCCCACCCCCACCCCATTCTCCTCTCAAGGAAGGCCAGCTGAGTCCTATGCGGTGTTAGGAAACAAAACTTTCAGATGGTACCTAAAGGTTGGGAAATAGAACTCTAAGATGCCAAAGGTGGGACCCAGGGAGCCATGTAGATAGCTCATAGAAAAAAAGGAGTTTTGGAGTTTGAGTCTCAGTATAGTGAAATGGGCCTTCTCCATTATCCTCAGACCACAGCGAAAAAGCCCAGAAATCTAGCCTAACCCAGCAGGAGTGTAGGTGCCACAGCTTGTGGAGACTAGTAGGTCCAGTTGTTCAACCATCTTCACAGTATGGGAGACAGTGTTCTCTCCAGGCCCACCCAGGAAGACCATGGAAGAAGGCTGTGAGGATAAGAAATTTAAAGTCAGATACAGCCTGGGTAGGAAACTCTAGGGATGGAGGCAGACCAGGCAAGCAGAGTGGGAGCCAGGTAAGAGCGACAGTGGGGTCATATTCCTTTCTACCCTTTGGCAGAAAGCCTTCCTGGCTTGGGGAACTGTTCTGGACAGATAGTCCAGGCCATCCTGAATCAAAACAGTAAAGCTCTGGGACTCAGGCTGATATCCAAGGCCTCTTGGCTAGCTGTGCTGTTTCAGCTTTCAATTCATTTATATTTAGAGGGTCAACAGGGAGCCAGAAACCCAAAAAAGAGCCTACAAATGTAGCCCTGGGCCTGCCCACCTGTGTCATTGGTGTCATTACTGTTACCTCTCTGTGAAGGACTTGGGCTCTCCAATGCTTTTCAAGAAAGCCCTTCATGTGCTGCTCCAGCAGACAATGACCACAAAGACAGTTGACTATGCTCACAAACCTTCAATTGCCCATGCCAACAGACCAGGGTATAAAAGACAGCTCTGGGGCCTCATCTAACCCATCTGAGTTTGTTTTCTCATTTGCAAAGTAGGGATGAAGACATTGAGGCTTGTAGGGTTTGCTGTGCAGATGGAAGAAGATGTACGAAGGGTTCATCACACAGCCTGCCATTTTCATTGGAGGAAAATTTAGTATTTCATCCCAGCTATAGCTGGCATGAAGAAGGGATTCCTGAGTTAAAGAATCTGACCCTGGCAGCATGCCCAGACTACCTCAAAACCAGGTTACCTTTTGGAGAGACCAAGGAAACAGAGCCTGTGGTCTGCAGAAGCTTCTCCTACTTCCACTGACAGCCCCTACCCTCCCAGCAGTCAAAGCTTGTCCATCTCTATCCCTCATGTATTCATGAGTATCCACACACACATATGCATGAACACATAAACACATGCTGCAAACCTGAACAAACACACAAGCATCTACTAACACCAGCACCACAGACATGTAAACACAGGAGCAGTGCTTATACACATGCACACTCACAAACACACATTGACACACAGAAGCAAACACACAAGTATTCACTCACATTTGCACACACAAGATGAGTGTGTGCTTATTTCCGTGCACACATCACCGCCGCCTGGTTCAGGCACCCTATAACTGCATCATAGGATATGTCCAGGGTGAAGAATTTACAAATTGCCTGAGAAGCCTAGCCCTGTTGGGTGTCCAGCATTCAGTTGCCATGGTTACTAGACAATATGCAAATTTCTGGCCAATAGGATTTTCCCGTGGCTCAATGAGTGCTGCCTCATCCTGGCTGAAAAGCAAGCAATAAAGCTAAGTGAGAGATTTGTTTTCTTCTCTGGGACTGATGCAGCCATAGGTCCCTCAGAATCTGTCAACATGCTTCCCAGGGAGAAGAGTGCCTATCTAGTCATTAGCCAGGCCCTCAGTGACCTCACCAGCCATGTTATGGATCCACCACTGGACCACCCTAAACAGTACTAACCTTTGACTCAAAATGCATGACATCAAGAGCCCTGTAAGCTGCTGCTGCTACAATTTAGTCTCTAGTAGAGTGACACAAAAGAAAACTCTTAAATAGCTTTGTGGAGGAGGGGGCAAGACATGCTTATATTGAGACGTAATTGTCAGGAATAACCATGTCTTAGCCCCAAATGACCAGAGACCCAGCCTTCCCAGTTTCCTTTCTGATTCTCAAAGTGACCTTGAGAAAGTGTCCTAGCACCACTGAGCCCCAGCTGTCTCACATAATATAACAACCAGCTCTTAGTTTCCAAGGTGCTGAGGCCAAGCTGGTCTGTTCTCCCTAGAGGAGCATGGCTGGACACCCAGACAATGGGAGTGCTCTCCAGCTGCCTAAAGTGTCCCTGGGCTCCAGGACTAACTATTCAATGCGCTGCCCTGAAACCCTTTGATTCCACTTTGTACATCTACTCAGCATGGCTGGCCAGCCCTGGAAGGACCTGGAGAGGAGTGGACAGGCTGTACTTGTGGCAACTTTCTTCTACTTCCAAACAGAGCAAAATCTCAAAGAAGCCAAAATCTGAAGGTCATCCCCTGGCCTCAGGTTAGCAGGAGAACACAAAGGACTCATGCTTGAAAGGCTCGGATCAGTGCTTTGTTGGTATGATCTCCACACAGAATGGAGGGGCCCAAGCCCCAGGACTTTCTTCATGGCTCTTTGGGTCAGAGCCATCTTGATCTCTAGCTCAGAGCCACCCAGTTTTCCTGCTGTTTTTTTTTCCCAAATGCAGAACCCTCTGGAACCCCTTTTAGGACACAGAGAGCTCCAGGGAGGGATAATGCTCAGGACTCCCTGCTGGTTGCTCATGCTGCTTACCTCTGCAGCAGATGGGAACATCACGTGCTATTTCATGGGTCTCAGAAGCTGACCCTACTGATGTGAAAGTCAGGGAAGGAGGGAGCCTGGGCCACAGAAGAGGGGCTCCCACATGCCATGTGTGCACTGAGCCTCCTGCTGGCCAGCTCTGCTCATATCTGCCTCTGACTGTGCAGAGGTGCTTTTGACAGATGAGGACACTGAGACCATGATTTACCCACATCCATGCAGCAAGTTAGGGACAAAAAAAATGAGAATGAGGCCTGTATACCAGTGCTGGCTACAACTTAGAATGAGAAGTGAGCTTTTAAAAAAAATGCTATTGAAATTTCTGGGCTCCCACCCAAGCCTGATCGCATTAGTCTGAATGATTTTCTGAAGCTCAGCCAGGTTTGCAAACCTCCAGGATCCCCCCTAGCCAGGCCTGATCCCCGCTTAACAGCTAGGAGACTGAGATCTGGACAGGCTAAGCATCATTGGTAGAGCTGACCCTTGGATCAGGACCCTTTATCTAACCTCCCAATGGTGTGAATGGCCATCTCACAGGACTCTAAATCACACATTCCTATCAGGACCTCACATCCAAGACTGCAATTTGTTCACCATGCAAGGAGCTCACTCTCGCACACGTGAACCCAACCTCCTCATTCTCACAGTTACAGTTGCTCCTCTAAGTAGAGATCGGGAGGGCCCTGGGGCCCCTCCAATGCAGGGTATGAGGGAATATCAAGGGGAGGATTGACTATGCTTGGAGCCTCCTACTCCTGGTCCCCCAGACTAGGTTCCTAGGAGATGAGTAAGCTAGGGATGTGGGTCCAGTCTGGGGACTAGAGGCCTGTGCGGAACAGAAGAAAGTTTTCCTATGTATGAGTCAGAAGGTGGGCAGGCTGTCTCCAGGAGGGCTTGAGAGTGCTGAACAATGGGCACTGGGAAGGGGACGGGGGACTTCTTGAAGTCCGCCCTCCTTGCCCTTTTCTCCCAGGGAACATTTGCCAACTGACTCTTGTGCCTGTGCCTCCCCAACCAGGTACTAACCCCACTGCTTCCCCCTAAGAACCTGCCCTGCCTACCAATTCTAACTGCCTCTCTCTAGTCCTCTTGGGGTTCTTGGGGACTGGCACCAGGGGAAAGGCTCAGGAAGCTGGGAGGTTCACTACTAACCCGCATTCACCTCACAGGCTGGCTGCCCGGTGTCTGAAGAGTTCTAACCAACTTTTTTCTCTCTCTTTCCCCCACCCTCTCCCTCTTCCATCTCTCTCTCTCTCTACTCTTTCCCTCGGCTCCTGCCCCTCACCCTCTCTTCTGCACTGCCAGAGCACCTTGGATTTGAATTAAAGGGTACGGAACCTCTATGTATTTCTCTGTACCATCTTCACAATCCCTCTCCACAGCATCTGACACCAGAGTGCTGAATGTTTGGTTTCCTTTCCAAAAAATAGAAACAGGATGATTCCAGAAATCTCCTCTGGCCCTGTCAAGATGTCTTAACATAAACTATGTTGATTTGGGGACAGAATCAAAGCTCATGAACAGTAGGGACCTGGTGCATGGTGTGTGAGGTGAAGACCTATGGCTAAGAGGTCTCAGAGGGGAGGGTCCCTCCAGAGCTGTGCGGACAAGTGCACAGGCCAGACAAAAGACATGCTCCCTCAAACCCAGTGGCGGGAAATCACACAAGCCTGGCTTGGGGAGCTGTGCAGAGAGCCAGCCCTTTCCATCTGACTCCTTCCTTCCCTTTCATCCGTTTCCATTGCTTTTTCATTCTGCACCAGGATAGTAGCTGAAAACTTCCTCTTTGCTTCTGTCCCTGCCCTGTATGTCTCCATGGCTTGCTTAAAACTGTCACTCTCTCCAAGATCTGTCCCCAAGATGAAGTGTTTGTGTGTGTGTGTGTGTGTGTGTGTGCGTGTGTGTATGTGTGTGTATGAGAGAGACACAGACAGACAAAGAGACAGAGGGAGAAAGAGAGAGACAGGGAGAGAGAAACAGACAGAAACAGACAGACAGACAGAGAATGTCTGCCAGTAAGTTCAGCAAGAGTTTGAGTTGCCCTGTGGTGCCTGCTACTTGTCCTCCAGCTCCGAATCTTACATGTGCTCTCCTACCTCACAACCCACTGCAACTGCTCTCTGTCTGGACCCTGGAAGACTCTTTGGGATATAAGGGACTTTGGAGATCCACGATTCTAGGTCTCTCGCTTTGGGCCTGGAGGCTCCACTCTGGCCTCGAGCATCCAGATATATGATAGCCAAAGGCCTTCAGGTGCTCAGAAGGTAGAGCTTCCAGCCTGCAGATATGGAAAGACCTAGTCTCCTGCCAGGTTTGGGAGGCCCTACTGCCTCCACCACCTGGTTAGTTCCTATCAACTGTTCTCAGTAAAAGACAGAACTCTGAGTCTGCAAGTCAGAGTCTGTGCTTTTGAGCTATGCTGGGGTAGAGAGAAGGGGTGGAAGCTGTGGGGCACTGTGGCAGGCACAGGAGGAAACCAGCAGGTATGAATACATGGATATTGTTGGGGAGGGGGAAACTGCTAGATTTCCCAGGGCAAGATGTGAGGGCACAAAGGGGAAGTACCAAGGCCTTGTGTTAGGCAGTTGAATGTTGGCTGATGGAATATGGAGTATATGTAGGTGAGTGCGGGTATATGTGGATGTGTGTCTGTGTCTGAGTGGGAGTTGGGGGAGTTATTGGGACTGGTGATCAGAAAAGTCTCACCCCACATGGGGACATCTGGCAAACAATTGGGGAATAGTGTCAGTGTTGGAGCAGGCTTGTTCAGTGGTCAGTGACTCAGAGCAACATGGACATAGGGGCGAGGACAGATGATACCAAAAAGGAAGATAGGGACTTGGTAGTCAGAGACCTTGGAGACCATGGCTTTGGATTTTATCTGAATTGATGGGATGAGTTTCTAACAGGGGACTAAAGTGAGATCTTCTCCATTACTGTTGCTGGTAGAGCCTGGGGCTGGCAGTAGGGTCAGGGTAGGTGGAAGCAAAAAGACCTGTCAGAAGGTAACATCATCAGGTGAGGGAAGCCATCATCCTGGACCATGTTGAGAGTGGTAAACATTCCTGTTGTGATCAGTTCTAAGACCTGCTTAGAAGGTAGAGCTGGAAGGACTTGTAATGGGTCATATATTAGGCAAGGTAAGAAGATAGGCGTGAAGAAGAATGAGTCTATGGCGTGGAATCTGAACCACGGGAGAAGAGGTGTCACACTAAGAAGAAGAGAAAAGTAGCAGAGTGAGTGTGGAAAGAGCTGGGTAACTAGTGATTCTGGCAGCCATGGCCTTCGGATACCTGAGTCCGGAACCAAGAGGGCATCAGAGGAGGAGATAGAAATAGCAAACGCAGGGATGGGAAGGTGGCTCAGTGTAGAGCGCTTGCCTTGCATGCCTGAGGCCCTGGGTTCGATTCCTCAGCACCACATAAGCAAAAAGAAAAAAGCCGGAAGTGGCACTATGGCTCAAGTGGTAGAGCACTAGCCTTGAGCTGAAGAGCTGAGGGACAGTGCCCAGGCCCAGAGTTCAGGCCCCACGACTGGACCCAAAAAAAAAGAAATAGCAAACGCATATGGATAGTACAGTCTGTCTGGATGATATCCTTAAGGGAGAGAAGGCAGGTGATATAGAGAAAGATGTCTGAGAGCCCTGAGCCCTTCCCACTTTCAGCCCAAGTAGGAGAAAAGGAAACAGTCCTGAGGCTGAAAGATCAGCCTGTGAGGTAGAAGGAGGCCAGGAGAGAGCCACCATTCAAAGGCCTGGCACAGTGGGCCAGGAGGGAGTCACCATAGGATTCGTTTATAATCATGACCAAAAGTAGTAGACACCGATGATGTCTGACTGGACAGGATTGAGGGGTGAAAGGGGGATGAGGAATAGAGACAGAGCTGCAAGGGATATTTAGCTAAGATTCTACCTGAGTATGGGTCAGGACACCTGGGAAAAGTGATGTCCGTTCGTGGAACACATACAAGTCTGTGTATGAGTGTAGAGTGCTGGTGTGATGTCTCTACATTGAGGAGATGCCTCAGTGCCAAAGAGCTGGGGATGCTTCCCTGGGCTTCATCAAGTGTGATGGTCCTGCCACTATTTGTCACTGAGCTAAGGGGGGGGGGACAGGAACAAGGCAGAGGGGCCTCCTATTTCTATTCTAGAGGGGCAGGGTTGCCTCACAAGACAAGGAGGTAGAAAAGACAGGCCTTTCTGAGAGATTGGTGGCCCTGTCTCAATTTGCCAGCGAGGGTAGACGCTGCTGCTGGTGCCCAAAGACAGCCTGAGATGCCAGAGGGATATGCTGCACCTCTGAGCTTCTCCCAGCAGACAGGAAGGGCTAATGGGCCAGGCCAGAATCCTGACCAGGCTGTGAGGGTAAAGGCCTCTCTCCTCACACCCCTGCACCCAAGTCTTCTCTATCCTTGCTTCTGACCCTAGCCTCCCTGCTAAGTGTGGGTCTGATGTCCTGTCACCAGCCCTTCTTAGGGAAACAGAGGTGGCTGAGTCAGGTCTTTGGCCAAGATGTCCATATTCCCTGGCCAAAAGACCTGTCAGGCCACTGTGGAACAGGGCTCAATGCTGGCCAGTGGTCCTGCCTTTGCCTTTCTTCTCTATGACCTTGAGACATTGCCTCCACTCCATTGTCTTCCATTTCTCCCCTGCATTTTCCACTCATGTGTTCTGAGCAGGCATGTAGTTTGGGGAAGGGTGGCCAGGTCCTTGGGTGGGCAGGACCAGGGGAAACAGGCATGAGATGGCAGGACCTGAGGGAGCCTGAGGCTGGGGACAGGGGACATCTACACCGTTCACATATACTCTGATCCTACAGAGGCAGAGGAGCTGTACCAGAAGAGGGTCCTGACCATCACTGGCATCTGCGTGGCTCTGCTAGTCGTGGGCATCGTCTGCGTGGTTGCTTACTGCAAGACCAAGTAAGTGTCAAACTCTCAGGCTGGGGCCAGGCCAAGCCAGAGGATGGCCTCCAAGATGTTTCTGTGAGGACACCAGCACCCCACTGTGCCCCTCCCCCAACTCCAGCCTCCTCTCTATGGAGCCAAGGTGCTGGCTAGGAAAGCAGAGGTGGAAGGAGGGGACGAGCAGCCCCAGGTGAATGAAGGAAGGGGCTCACAGACACAGGCTTTGAAAGAAGACAAGTCTCAAACCCAGATCTGAGATTTCTTATGGAGCTTTGAACATACTGAGGAACCTCTCCAAGCTGACATGGAAATAAGCCTAGTGTGTACCTCAGAAGACACCGTGAGGAGTGCACAGTGAACCCCACAGGCTCTGGTCTGTCTGGTGGGAGACACAGGCAGAAGATAGAAAACAAACAAGTGCAGATGCCACAGAAGCACTGCCTTACCCCCTGCCCCGGGAGTGCTTGAGACAAAAGCACAGAGGAGGAGGGGTAGGCTACCTCTGGACCAAGGACAGGAGGGGTATAAGCTTGGGAAGTGGACAGGTCAAATGGAGGAGTACAAACTGAAAGGCAAGAGCAGATACAGCAACTGCAGCCCGCCGCACTGCAACCTAGACTGCATGATACAAAGGGCTGGAGTCAGAGGAGCTAAGGGGTAACTGGGACTCAGAGGCCACCACAGGGTTTTACTGCAAACTAGAGGGTCTGTGTTTGTCCTGCAGACAATGAGCACTAATGAAGGCTGTAGAGTAGTGTAATACAGAAAAATGTTCCTCTCTGGAGATCAAGGGTCTGGGAATAGCCATTTCAGGGACTGAGCCCCTGAGTCTGAACTCCTGAAGTATCAGTGGGACCTAGTGTCTTTCTAACTTCATGTTGAATGAACCAGAAAAGTTGGCCAAGACTAAGAAGAGAGTGGAAGCTCAGGAAGCCTGCGGGAGAAAATTAGGTCCAAGAGGGAAAATTGAAGCCATAAATTGGGCAGGAAGCAAGCCACTGCTCTGACCCCCATTGCATTTACTCATTTCTTCACCAAATACTCATTCAGTGCTAAAATATTACTAAATACCACACCCTACCCCCAGGCATGTGGCCAGTGCTCTAAGCAAGAGGTTCAATGTCATAGGACAGTTTAAAGGCACCGAGGCTCAGCTGGAGGGTGGAAGGGGTTTCTTTGAGGTAAGAGCAGTTAGGCTAGGGCCTGAGAAGCCAGCAAAAGTTCTAGGTGAGCCAAGCATGTGGGTGGTTCACAACTGTAATTCTAAGTACTCAGGAGGCTGAGATGTGAGGCTCACAGTTCAAAGCCAGCTCAGGCAGGGAAGTCTGTGATATTCTTATCTCCTGTTGACCACCAAAAAGCCAGAAGTAGATGTGGCTCAAGTGGTAGACAGTTAGCCTTGAGCAAGAAAGCTCAGAGGCAGCACCCAAGCCCTGAGTTCAAGCCCCAGGACTGGAAGAGAGCGGGGGGGGGGGGGGGGAAGAGGAGAGGAGACAAGGGGAAGGAAGGAAGGAAGGAAAGAAGGAAGGAAGGAAGGAAGGAAGGAAGGAAGAATGGAAGGAGGGAAGGAAGGAAGAAAGAAGGGAAGAAGGGAAGGGAAGGAGAGAGAAGAGGAGGGAGGAAGGAAAGTTATAGGTGTAGAAGCAGGGAAAGTGTTCAGATAAATGGACTAGTAAGCACACAGGCACAAGCCTCTGGCCCAGAGATGCAGGGCATCATGGAGCATCAGAAATAAGCTGTTGCTGAATGTGGTGGGAGGGTGGGCAGAGATATGGCTGAGGTAGAAATAGGGCACTGAGAGCTAGTGGGGGGACGGGGGTTAGACAAAGGAGTGATATGACATGCAGAGCTTCTGAGAATTGCCAGAGTGGCACAGCTAGAAAGCAGTGGGTTCCATGCATTCCCTTACCCTAGGTCCCCTGGGAAGTTCATGCTCTGAGAGGGAAGGTGCCAGGCTCACCCATCTTTCCCCCTGTATAGAAAACAGCGGAAGCAGATGCACAACCACCTCCGCCAGAACATGTGCCCAGCACACCAGAACCGGAGCTTGGCCAATGGGCCTAGCCATCCCCGGCTGGACCCCGAAGAGATCCAGATGGCAGATGTGAGTGGTGTTCCCAGGCCCCCTCAGAGCTCTCACTAGACAGCTGGCCTTCTCTGGAATCTTCTTTGCCCCCTGCCATAAGGAAGAGTGATGGGTGGAATGGCTGGGTCCATCATTACTGATCCATCACCAAATCTATCTCATCCAGTGGATCACCCCTACTCAGCACTCAGTACATGTCTGTCCCTAACCAGAAAGAATGTCAACTCGGTCCCCATCACTAACTCCCCCAACTCTTTGTCTGTCCCAGTACATCTCCAAGAATGTGCCAGCCACCGACCACGTCATCCGAAGGGAAACTGAGACCACCTTCTCCGGGAGCCACTCCTGTTCTCCTTCTCACCACTGCTCCTCAGCCACGCCCACCTCCAGCCACAGGTGGGCAGCACCAAAGCCTACAGGACCTTGTAGACTCCAGTACTTTATCTCATTCAATACTCCACAGCTATCTGACACTCTCTCCTGAGTTTGCCATACAAATCATACACAGTTTGCATGGTCTTCTCACCAGAACCAGTATGGCCCATCCACACAGCCTATAGATAACATGGTTGGACCCGAGCACTATAGAAAAGTTGGGACCCCTAGGGCTGGGCTGCCGAGCTAGGTGACTAAGAACTGCAGGGTGGAAGAATCCTAGTGCGGAAGGGGAGCTCTCTGCATGTTACAGTTCACACCTTGCGGGGACTCCAGTCCTCCTTACATGGGAGTTGGACATTTGTGATACTCTACACCAGAAGACGATGACTAAAGGAGCCACAGATAGAATGAAGAACCAGGGAACTGGTGGCCATAGGACCACATCTTGTCCCTTTTCTGAACCTTTGCCTTACCCTCCCCCATCTGACTTTCTCCCAGACATGAGAGCCACACATGGAGCCTGGAACGTTCTGAGAGCCTGACCTCTGACTCCCAGTCAGGCATCATGCTATCGTCCGTGGGCACCAGCAAGTGCAACAGCCCAGCGTGTGTGGAGGCCCGGGCCCGGCGGGCAGCAGCCTACAGCCTGGAGGAGCGGCGCAGGGCTGCCATGCCACCCTACCACGACTCCATAGACTCCCTGCGTGACTCCCCACACAGCGAGAGGTCAGTTCCTACCCCCTGACCTGGGCTCTACCAGAAAGCTGGTGCCACTGATCCAAGGGGACCCTCAGGTCCCTTCAAAGGTACTGCAAATAGCATCCTCTTCTTGTCCAAGTGGTCAAACAAGGTCCCAGAAAGGCTAAATGGTCTATTGGGACTGGGATTACAGCTAGGCCAGTGGACCTGGCATGGAGTAATCACCTAATCTACTTGTTCTACTTGGATACTTTTCAGAACAGAAGAGGATATGAATAATTGCACTGAAATATTAGACATGAGTGCTGTTCTAGGCAACCTGGACCTATGGGGGCCCTGGCCCAGTGCACCAGGGAGCCCACATCCCAGCAGAGACAGAAAGACACCAAGACCAAGTAGCTTAGAGGGTAGGACAGAAGTTTGTTCTCAATATTCCTAACTAGACAGGAAAGGTATGAGTCAAGAGTGATCACTGATCACAGGCCCTGGCAGCACCAGCATTAAGGTCCCAGTATTCAAGTTGTTGTCAGGCTCCTAAGCAACAGATGCAGTAAGAAACCAAGAAAGCCCCTTCTTCCCTGACTCCAACTTAGGAGTCATGGTGACTAGCCTCCCACTCTGCTTAGCCCTCCGGTGGCCCCTCAGCCTCGGGGAGGAAAGCAAAGGAAGGTGCACTGTAGGAGGAGCTCTAGACTGGAGAGAAGGAGAAAACTTTGCTCCTTTCCCCTCAGCCTACTCTGGGCGAGGCCTGGAGAGGCTTGACTGGGAGCCAGCAATGGCCCTAGGAGCTCCTGCTCCTGAGGAGACAGCCTGGAGACAAGCCAGAAGTCACAGTTGCCTATGGAAAAAGCAAAGCACGAGAGAAGACCCAGAGACAGAAAAACACAGACTGACTACCAGTTTCAGGAGGCGATTAGCTTTATTAAAACCAACCTTTCAAAGACCATTCCACACTTATGTGATCTGGAGCAGGTTACTTACCTTGAACTTTGTTCCTTCAGTACATCAAGGTGAACAATAACCAGACTCATGGTTCAGTGAAGGCCGCCTGAGAACACATGTGCAGAGCTCATGTCTCCCCCTGCTGGCATCAATCACGACTCCAGCACAAAGTTCCCTTTGAGTGGTAGGAAAGTGAGAGGTACTCTCACTATAGGAAAGCCTACAGACGTGATGAACTAATGGAGCTGTTCCAACATAAGCACTTAAGACAATGGCAGCTGAGTGAGGTGCCAGGAGCAGGAGAGACCAGAAGGAGCAGTGGCACTGGGCCCAAACAGTCTGGGAAGGTGGTATGGAGCGGGGTGGGTGGTAAGAATTGGGTGGGTGGTAAGGACTGGGTGGGTAAGGATCAAGGGACTCTTGAGTAGTGCTGCAACTTGAAAACATACTCCGGAGACCAGAAGCAATGGTTCCTGCTTTTTTTTTTTTTTTTTTTTTTTGGTCCGGTTGTGGGGCCTGAACTCTGGGCCTGGGCACTGTCCCTCAGCTCTTCAGCTCAAGGCTTAGCGCTCTACCACTTGGTCCACAGCGCCACTTCCGGCTTTTTTCTTTTTGCTTATGTGGTGCTGAGGAATCGAACCCAGGGCCTCAGGCATGCAAGGCAAGCGCTCTACCACTGAGCCACCTTCCCAGCCCATGGTTCCTGCTTATAATCCCAACTATTTGGGAGGATCTTGGTTTGAAGTCAGCCTTGGAAAAAAAAAAAATGCAAGCCCCTATCTGAAATATAGCTAAAGCAAAAAAGGGTTAGGGGCATGCCTCAAGTGTAGAGCACCTGCCTAGTAAGAATGAGGCCCTGAGTTCAAACTCCAGTTAAAAAAAAAAAGTTCTTGGAACTCACTTAGTGGAGTGAGGGAGAGGCTCTATAGCAGTGCACAACAGCATGAAGACATATCCCAGGAGAGGGGAATAAGTAGGATTCAGTAGTTAGATCCACATGTGATTCAGAATGTAACAGGTTCTTGGGTGGTCTAAGTCTGCCCCCTCAGTCTGGAAGAAAAGCATGGAAGTTGGTGGTCCCTGTCCTAATGAAGACACTTCCCTTGATGTAAATGGTCACTTTCCTGAAGCAGCTCTTGGCTATAGCATAAAAAGGAATGCCTCCCTCACTGACGCCATCAGGCCATGAATGGGCTATGCCTGCAGAGGCAGTGAGTCCAAGTGACAGGTTATCTGAATGGAGCTACTGGCTTTAGGAATTGGGTGTCTGCATCCTGGTTCTTCCTGGTCTGGGTTCAAACCCCAGTTCTGACATCTCCTGGCCATACATGAACTTTGAGTAAGGCGCTTGGATATTCCTAGCCAGTCTCCTGTGCATAATGACCGCACTATGAGCATCACCCGCCCCCCCCCCGGGCAAAAGATCATGTCGGGTGGGGGGGTAGGACACGTGGTGTGGTCCTGATACCTCCCTGGAAGGGTCCCAACGTGGCACTGCAGTGAACCCCACGCTTATCCCCACTAACATAAGAATACAAGCGGGGCGGGATGAAGGGAATGGCACCAGGTCAGAATAACCGCACCGTTCCAGAGGACAGGGTCCCTCGAAAAGAAGTTCCTTTGCGGTAGGGATCTCCCCACGCCCCTCCTCACGCCCTGACCCACGCCTCCCGCCTCTCCCCGCAGGTACGTGTCCGCCCTGACCACGCCTGCGCGCCTCTCGCCCGTGGACTTCCACTACTCGCTGGCCACGCAGGTGCCCACGTTCGAGATCACGTCTCCCAACTCCGCGCACGCCGTGTCGCTGCCGCCTGCCGCGCCCATCAGCTACCGCCTGGCGGAGCAGCAGCCGCTCCTGCGGCACCCAGCGCCCCCGGGCCCCGGGCCGGGACCAGGACCTGGCGCGGACATGCAGCGCAGCTACGACAGCTACTACTACCCCGCGACGGGGCCCGGGCCGCGGCGCGGAGCGTGCGCGCTCGGAGGCAGCCTGGGCAGCCTGCCCGCCAGTCCTTTTCGCATCCCGGAGGACGACGAGTATGAGACCACGCAGGAGTGCGCGCCCCCGCCGCCGCCGCGGCCGCGCGCGCGCGGCACGTCCCGCAGGACGTCGGCGGGGCCCCGGCGCTGGCGCCGCTCGCGGCTTAACGGGCTAGCGGCGCAGCGCGCACGCGCGGCGCGGGACTCGCTGTCGCTGAGCAGCGGCTCGGGCTGCGGCTCGGCCTCCGCCTCGGACGACGACGCGGACGACGCGGACGGGGCGCTGGCGGCCGAGAGCACGCCGTTCCTCGGGCTGCGCGCGGCGCACGACGCGCTGCGCTCGGACTCGCCGCCGCTGTGCCCGGCGGCCGACAGCAGGACTTACTACTCCCTGGACAGCCACAGCACGCGGGCCAGCAGCAGACACAGCCGCGGGCCGTCCCCGCGGGCCAAGCAGGACTCAGCGCCCCTCTAGGGCCCCCTCCGCCTCGCCCGCCCCGCTGTCTTCAAGGAGAACAGAGACTGCCGACTGGAGAGAGGAGGGGGGGAAATAAAAATATTTTTATTTTCTATAAAAGGAAAAAAAAGTATAACAAAATGTTTTATTTTCATTTTAGCAAAAATTGTCTTATAATAGCTAACGGCAAAGACGTTTTTATAGGGAAACTATTTATATGTAACATCCTGATTTACAGCTTCGGGAAAAAAAAAAAGAAACAACAAAAAAAAAGAGAGATGGGCCAATTTTTTGACTCTTTAATAGAAACCTATATTGTGGTGCCTTTTGCTGTAACGCTAATCTGGGGCTCCTGGAGAGACACTGGGTTGCAGGGTGTGTTGGGGGAGGGGGGGTCTGCGGGATCCTGAACTGGTAGGGATGGGGAATGGCAAAGAAGAGCCGGGGTTGGTGGGGGTGGGGGGCGGGAGGGGGCCCTTCTTGTCAGGCCGAGGGTGCTGGGGAGGAAGAAAATGATGGCAGGTGTAGCTTTGTCCCTGGGCCAGACCTGGTGTCCTTGGCCCTTACCTGGAGTGGAAAGGCAGGATCCTAGGCTTAGGGCCAGATTTGGGAGCTTAGGTAACTTCAGGCAGGGAGAAGTGGGGAGGCAAAGGACTTCCCCATGGCAACCAGAAGGAGGAGAGACTCCCCCTGTCCCTCACAGCTGCTAAGGGAGGAGCACGGAGAAAAAGGTCTCCCCACCAGCCCCAGCCCAGGGAGGGGGCAGCTCTACCAGGGGCCCAATGTTTATGGCTCCTCCTCCCCTACGGCCTCCAGGACGCCCTCTGTCCTCTGCAGCACCTTCGTTTACAGTTACAGGTCGTCTTTTCTATTTTATGCCTGCATGTCCTTTGCATTTCAGATTCTTTAGATTGGATGCATGGTCACGCTGGGACCGAGAAGAGCCACTGGACAGTGTATTCGATCCCCCTTTTAGCAATAAAGTAACACCATTTCCTTCTCACAGCCCACCTGCAACCCCCCAGGCCACCTATGACTTCACTCCCTCTCCAACCTTCCCCTTCCCATCCCCAAAACTGGATCCAATGCTAATTTGTCACACACAAAAAAAGGCAATTGTTAAAACAAAAACAAAAACCTATATATCCCAAACAAAAACAAACGGGAACTCTGCCCTGAAATGTCCGAACACCTGACTGTTGACACTTGAACATTTTTATATTATAAATAAAATCAGAAATAACTCCTGTTTGACTGTGTGTGCCTGGCCCTAGGTAAGGAGGGAGACAGGAGCTCCTGACCACCTGTGGTGAAGTGGATGGGTGTTGGGATGGAGGCTAGACAGAAGAACCAGGAGAACAGAGCCAGGAGGAAATGGCCCTCTCTCCAGTCTCCTTGGCTCCCAGGGAGCTCCCTCCTCCCTTTTCCAAAAACATTTGTAAGGTGCCCCTTCTAGCTGCTGGGGAACCTGGCCAGGGGACTGATAAAAATTGCTGTACTTCAAACTCTAGCCCAGTTCCTGTCCTAGAGCTACAGGTTTGGGCTGAGGCCCAGTTTCCAGCCCAGGTGGGTGAGGAAGGATGGATTGTGGGATTGGCACAGGGGCAGCTGATGACCCTTGGGGCCTCAGCCTCATCCTGGGTAAAGTCTGGACATGCAAGGTAGCATAATGGGTACCCTCGATGCCAGGAGGACCACAACAGCTGCAGCGCACAGGCCCACGGGCTATTGCTCTTTCCCCAACTTTATAACCCCTTAGTGCCAGGCCTGTCTAAACCCGCAGCCATGAAGATCCATGGTTTCAGGTATGGAGAGAGCAGACAGACCCAGAGTTAAGGCAGCTTTCCAGGCTGGGAATGTTGCTTAGTGGTAGTGCTTGCCTAGCATGCATGAAGCACTAGGTTCGATTACTCAGTACCACATAAACAGAAAAGGCCAGATGTGGTGTTGTGGCTCAAGTGATAGAGCGCTAGCCTTGAGCAAAAGCGGACAGTGCTCAGGCCCTGAGTTCAAGCCCCAGGACTGACATAAAAAGGGAGGGGGGCTTTTGCCTCATCAACTAATTTATTAAATCAATGCCCAGCACCAGGAACCAGGAGGTTCCAGGCAGAACACCAAGATCTAGGGAGGCCATGCACACCTGGGTACCTGTGTGTGCATGAGCACGAATGCCCTGGGGATGGTATAGTCAGAGATCTAAAGATGAGAGGGAGAAAGAGGTTCAGACTTGAGAGAGCTTAGGCACCAGTAGCAAAGGCCTGAGTTCAAATGCCAGCTCTGCCCCTCACTGTGTGACTTCTTTTGGCAAAAATCTCCTCCACCTACTTTGATGCAAATGCCTACATCAGAGGGCTGTATGGAGATTATGGACAACAAACCTGGGCATGCTCCTGTGAGATACTTAATAGGTGGTCACCTTGATGGCGATGTTGACAGTCTGCTAAGACTTGTACCCTTAAATGATTCAGTGTATCTAGAAGTGGATGAGAGGGAGGTGATGAAGCAAAGTTAAGAACTCATGTCATTGTATTCATTATGGGGCACTGGGAGAAGCACTCTTTACAAAGAAACAGGAAAAGGAGGGAGCTGAACAGTGAAAACTTGTAGATCACTGGCCTCTTCCAGAACCTTCTATGGTCTCTGAGTTTGCTACTGGCTTTGAAATATTCTGAGGGCCAGAAATCTTTCCTTGTGACCCTTGACATTGATGAGATACCAAAACAACTCCACACAATCCCTTAGCTAACCCATTGATCCAGCTTATTGTCCTCCTGTGATTCTTCTCTAAGTTGCCTTCTAAATTTTCAGTCAGAAACCATCTCTACTGCCTATAATCCTAGCTGTTTAAGGCTGGAATCTTAGGATCATGGTTTGAAGCCAGGTGGGTCAGAAACATCACAAGACTCTTACCTCCAATTAACTAGCAAAAAGCAAGAGGGGGAGGTATGGCTCATGTGGTAGAGTGCATTGAACAAAAAAGCTGAGTGTAAGGTCCTAAGTTCAAGTCCCAGTGCCAGCACAAAAAGAAAAGAAAGAAAGAGAGAGGGGGGGGAGGGAGGGAGGGAAGGAAGGAAGGAAGGAAGGAAGGAAGGAAGGAAGGCAGAAAGGAAGGAAGGAGGGAAGGAAGAGAGGAAGGAAGGAAGGAAGGAAGGAAGGAAGGAAGGAAGGAAGGAAGGAAGGAAGGAAGGAAGGAAGGAAAGGAAGGAAGGAAGGAAGGGAGGGAGGGAGGGAGGGAGGGAGGGAGGAAGGGAGCAGGCAGGCAGGCAGAAAGAAAGGAAGGAAAGGAAAGGAAACGAGGGAGGGAGGAAAAAAGATAAAAGAAACTTCCTCTACCACTTATCTGAACCCACCAATCTCTATATGATCCCCAATGACCTCTTGGGGAACACCTTGACCTACTCAGTACCTTCATTATCTGCTCTGGATTCTAACATATCACAAAGAGTCTGAGGCTTAGACCCTAATATAATTCCCTGGGTCTCTCACACCACCCACCATTCAATATGTGGGTATGGTTGGGACCTGAAATCAAATTCAACTCTGCCTCCCTAATTTCCACCTTGGGACCCTTGACGATGGCCTTTCAAGAAGCATTATAGTCCAGGTAATCCATTTCCCTTCCATACCATCTCCTCTGGAACACTTAGGACATTTGGGTAGCTTCCTGGGTCGGTTTTCACCTCAGTTTCCAAATTCCTCCTTCTCTCTAGAAGGAGGTTTCTTGGGTTCTTTCCATAGTCCCTCTCCAAGTCCTAAAGAGCAATGCTAACTGCCTGTCCCTCTCTCCCCACCCCATTAAACTATGAGCCCCATAGGACAAGGAGCTGGCTTGCTTCTCACCACTGTCCCCAGCATCCAGCATGGTATGAGGGACATCATTGAACTCACTGAATTAAGAGGATAAAGGCACAGGAGACAGTCAACCACGGTCAGCCCCTCCGGAGTCCCTTAACCCCACCCCACCCCCACTGTCCAAGACCATACACTGCATCTGGCTAGGAGCAGAGTTTGGATAGCCCAAGAAAAATGAGGGGAGGTGGGGAGAGGACAGGACAGTCCATTAGAATGGGGAAAAAAAATTAGAACTTTGATGTAGATTTATTTTCATCTCATCTTTTTTTTAAAATTTCTATTTTGGTGTATGTTTTGTAATGTACATAGTCTTTTAGTACAGTAGTACATGTATATAATTTACAAATAAATAATTATACAATTAAGGAAGCAAACTAAAAAAAAAATGCTTTCACTGATGGGAGGCACCAGTAGTGTTCGCTCAGGGAAGCCCACCCCTCTGCCTAGCATCACCTGCCTCAGGAAGTGATCTTCAGGGCAGCATGGAGAAAGAATTGAGAGCTTTTTCAGGCCTTTCCAATTCCATTTAAATGAGCATCTACTTCCCCCTGAGCAAAATGAACAGGACAGATGGTTTGGTTATAAAACACACTTCAGCTGATCCAAGTTAAATAATCTGGATTTAAATCACTACATCTCTCCACGTACTCACCCATCCCTGCATCAAAAGTGAGTGGGCTTGTAAATGTTAGGTACTTAGTGGCCAAGCTGGCTTATCTTATTAACTAAATACGTCACTGCCTAGGTCAAATATCTGGCCAAACTACAATTAATCTGATTAAACAATAGGAAGGCCTGGCTCATCATAACCACATTGGAGGGGTGCTGTCACCTATACTCACACCCCCTTGCTGTTCTGAGGAATGCAGGGCTTAAAAGATGCCAAACTGCAATGAGCACGTGGCAAATATCTCTATTCTTCCCATATCTGTCCTCAGCTAAGTCCTTCTGATCCACTACAAAAATGCAAGAAATAACAATCAGCAACTTGTCATTTCACCTTTTCCCAAGACCAAAAATTTAACAGCTTCCATAATCTTCCCTTACCACACAGTTTGGGGCTTGGTGACAGGTGCCACTCTGCAAGGCAGAATGGCAGAATGTCTTTTATTCCTGTGTAGTCCGGCTGTACAGAGGCAATCACTGGAGCTCAGAGACCTGGCAGTACCCATATGAAGACCCAGGTGCAAATGATAACCTCCACCCTCCAGGACACCAGACAGCAAAGATGACCCACAGACATCCTACGAAGTCCCAAATCTTCAACAAGAATAGCAGTTGAGATTCTCAGGTCTAAGGGAAAAAAGCTGAGAGAGGAAAAATTCAGCACTTTCTCTGTCTTCCTCCCCAAGGCATCTAGGCCACAGACGGCCCCATGGCAGCCATCCTTACTAACTGGCATAGCTTGGAAATAGGCTTTGCCTTCATCTAATTTCCTCCTCTAACTGGTAGTGGTTCCAAACCCATCTTTAAAGGGATTCCATATATATAATTTTTATATATATATACAATTACATATACATTGATGCCTGTATAAAAAAAAGAGGCAATGGTGGCCCCAATGGGTGAAAAGAGAAGTGAACACACACATAAGTAGTGTCAGTTTGGCACTGAGCGGATTCAGGCCTGACCCAAGATTATTGCGATGTGAGGCAGAAGAACCAGGCCTTTGCAAGGGTTGCCGGGAGGAGAGGACGGTGCTGGTGGTCTGCAGACCTGCTGCTGTTCAACTCAGGAGAAGGAGGAGCAAAAAGAGGGTCCAATCTGAGACCTGTCATCCAGATCTGCCCTCACAAACATGGGAGATGAGAAAGGAGCTTGATGAGAAGAGGGGAGCCTGGGGAAGCAATGGTCCTCAGCTTCTCCCATAAGGAAGCGCTGGGCATGCATACCCTGGGCTACAAAGAGAGACCCTGTGTGGGAGGGCAGCCAGGGCTGGGGAGAGAGTCCAAGGCCAGAAATGGCCCAGGATGCCAGAAGACCAAAACCATGAATGGCAGCTCTGTCTCCCGGAGTTCTCCACAATGCTCTGGTCACCCATCAACTGCCTGGAACTTGGTCTGAGCAGCTCCTGGCTGGAATTGTGCTCACTGACCCCTCTGGGGGTGTTTGCCTGTCTCCAGGGCCTGCAAGCCCACACCAGCTAAGTATCAGGCCCAGGAGCATCCTTTGTGGTTTTGCTGCCAGTCACTGGCCCATGACCCTGGCTGAGGGCAGGGCTTGAGTGTGTCTTCCGGAGAGAAGGGTCATCCCCTTCCAGGGTGGCCAGCCGAGCCTCAATCCGCTCCAGATCATCTGAGCCCACTTTGACTTTCACAGCCAGGAGATGGATATAGGTCTCATAACGGCTTTTCTGGGAAAAGGGCAGAGAAAGGCCAAAATCAAGATCAAAAGGCACAACAAAATGGGGGATGAGTTGAATCTTACATAACAAAAGACTGATTTCCTAACTTAAAAGCTGTCACAAACCAATAAAAAGTAAATAAACCATAAAGAGCTGTCAGTGATCTTTTTTATGTTACTAACCAAAGGCAACAAAAGTAAAGATACAGCCAGCTGCTGGTGGCTCACACCTGTAATCCTAGTTAGCAAGGATGCTGAGATCTGGAGGATTGATGTTCAAAAAGAGTCAGGGCAAGAAAAAGTTCACTAGACTCCATCTCTAATTAAACAGCAAACAGCGGGGTAGTAGGTGCAGACACAAGTAACAGAACATCAGCCTAGCAAGGAAGAGGCCCTAAGTTCACAACCTAGTATTGCCAGAGAAGGAGAAAGGGAGGAGGGGGAGGAGGGGGAGGAGGGGGAGGAGGGGGAGGAGGGGGAGGAGGAGGAGGAGGAGGAGGAGGAGGACGAGGAGACTTCCGCATATCAGATAAGGCATTATTGTTTAATGAGTATAGAGTCTCAAGTTGGACTATGAAAAAGTATGGAGATAGAGGGGGCTGGGAATGTGGCTTAGTAGTAGAGTGCTTGCCTAGCATGCATGAAGCCCTGGGTTTGATTCCTTAGTACCACATAAACAGAAAAAGCCGGAAGTGGCACTGTGGCTCAAGTAGTAGAGCACTAGCCTTGAGACAGAGGGGCTCAAGGACAGTGTCCAGGCTCTGAGTTCAAGCCCCCGGATTGGCAACAAAAAAAAAGTATGAAGATAGGTTGCACAACAATATGAATAAACTTCCTTCCCATACATTTAAAATAATTAAGAGCTAGATGTCAGTGACTCACCTCTGTAATCCTAGCTACTCAGGAGGCTGAGATCTAAGGATCACAGTTCAAAGCCAGCCCAAGCAAGAAAGTCCGTGAGACTCATCTCCAATTAACCACCAGAAAACTGGAAGTGGCGCTGTAGCTCAAGTAGTAGAACATTAGCCTTGAGCTGAAGATTTGAGGGACGGCACCCAGGCCCAGGGTTCAAGTACCATAACCAACAAAAAAATAATAATAAGATAGTAAATTTTGTTATGTGTTTTACCACTATTTAAAATTTTTCTAATTAAGGGGCTGGGAATGTGGCTTAGTGGTAGAGTACTTGCCTAAGTATGCATGAAGCACTGGGTTTGATTCCTCAGTACCACATATGGAGAAAAACACCAGATGTGGTGCTGGCTCAAGTGGTAGAGTGCTAGCCTTGAGCACAGAGAGGCTCAGAGACAATGCTCAGGCCCTGAGTTCAAGCCCCAAGACTGGCAAATAAATAAATAAATTTTTCTAATTAAAATAGTAATGAGACATCAATTGATTAAAAAACTATTAGATCTAAATGACAATGCCCTCATATTCTTGTGAGCACAAAGAAATAAATACATTCATAAAATATTAAACAGGTTACAAATTAATTTAATGGCTAAGAGGGAGATTTAGCAGTATCTGAGGATCTTGACTCTGAACTTGAGGCCCTTGCCACAGTCAGAAGAGGCTGATATCTTGGAAGGACCAGAGATTAAAGTTCAGGGGATCTTTTCATCCCCACCCCAGTTTCTGCCTGCTGGGTTTCACCCCTCCATCAAGCCAGGCAACAATGAGAAAGACCAGGGCTCTGGAGCTCTAGTCATCTGGGTTAGCACCCTCATTCCTGCATCCTTAACCATCACCTCAGGCAAGTGCTCTGACCTCTCAAAGCTTCAGCTTCCCCATCTGTAAAGTAGGGGTAGCAACAGAGCCCTTTTCTCAAAGTCAGTAAATACAAGTGGAATATAAGAACACCAGCAGGGGGCTGGGAAGGTGGCTCAGTGGTAGAGCGCTTGCCTTGCATGCATGAGGCCCTGGGTTCGATTCCTCAGCACCACATAAGCAAAAAGAAAAAAGCCAGAAGTGGTGCTGTGGCTCACGTGGTAGAGTGCTAGCGTTGAGCTGAAGAGCTGAGAGACAGCGCCCAGGCCCAGAGTTCAGGCCCCATGACCGGACCAAAAAAAAAAAAGAACACCAGCAGGTCAGTCCATTCTAGCTTTTCCCATCAAAGTACATGGGAGAAAACTTCCTAAAGCTACCAAGTTCTGTGCTTTTCAAAAGTTTAAGGTCTTTCCTAGAAACTTTCCTGCACATCTTAACCAAAAGCAGTATGGACCCAGGTACCATGGCTCATGGGATTACAGAATCCCAGCTGCTCAGGAGGCAGGGATATGGAGGATTATAGTTTGACACTAGGGGGGGAGAGAGGAAAGTACTTGAGACACATCTAAGCCAATAAAAAATTATGCATGGTGGTCCACACCTGTTACTCTAATTATGTGGAAAACATATATAGGATGAGCCAGTCGAGGAAGGCCTAGGCAAAAACCTCGAGACTCTATTTGAAAAATAACTGAAGTGCAAAGGGTTGGGGATATGGCTCAAGTGGTAGACAATGATATTAAGTTTTGGGCCCTGAGTTCAACTCAGTACTAGAGGAAGAGTTGAAGAAGGAGGAGGAAGAAGAGGAGAAGGAGGAGGAGGAGAAGCAGGAGGAGGAAGAGGAAGAGGAGGAGGAGGAGGAGGAAAAGAATATTGAAATCTAGAGACTAAGATTCATGATGCCTAATCTTCCTGCTCTGAGACTATTGGATTACTCTTGGCCCTTCTGTCTGTCTGTCTGTCTGTCTGTCTGTCTGTCTGCCTGCCTGCCTGCCTGCCTGCCTGCCTACCAGCCAGCCAGCCAGCCCCCCTGCCTGCCTATCCACATCTACAGGACAATTGCTTCTTATCTTCCTCCCTCAATCTGACATCTTATCCTTCACCCAACAAAGGTGACACTTAGCCCCCTCTGCATAGCATCGGGAGGCAGAATCAGGGTGGTGGGCAGAAAAGACAGGAGGGAGAAAAAGGAGACAAAGAAGAAAAGAATAAATTGCTGTTTGCTAAGTGTATGCTCAAGAGGAAAAATCAAGCCAAAGGTGGGGAAATCAGCAGGGACACAGACTGAGAGTTTTGTGGGAGGTGGCGGTCAGAGAGGGGCCTGGAAAGGTGGTACGTACATTGAGTCCCTCTGGTGCTCTTGAAGAAACCTAGGTGAGGTACAATTGATGAGCATTTGACAGCTGGAGAGTGGGAGGCTGTGATTCGTGATTAGATTATAGCTGCTTCAGAGGAGCCCCCAAAGTGAGAAACTCCCTGATCAGGAGCCCCTAGCTTTAAAAGGATGCTGTGGGTGGAGGTGGAGGACAGGAGCTGGTCTCCTCTGGCCCAAGCCCTTACTCTCACCATCCACCTGTGGGAGGCCCACCTCAAACGTGAGATAATGCTCCTTCAGCCGGTATTCCTCTGCCTCCTTGGACTTGAGGCCCTTCTCCACTGGGTGACACTTGTGCTCAGCCAGCTCTGCAGTCACCTGCCTCAGCTTATTCTCATGAGACCGCAGCTGCTCCTCCTGCAAAGACAAGCCCCGGACCTTGAGGCCTAACTCTTGGATGCCACAGGGATAAGTCTAACCAGTCTAAGCTCTAATGAGGCTGCCAGGGTCCCTAAAGCCATGGGGGTAGAGCCAAGCTCTAGATCCTCCTTTCTCCCTTCCTACCAAGGACAAGGGACATACACACTTAGCTCTCTCAACATTCATCCTGATCAAGATGTGAGAGACCTTCACACTACCCAGACACACCCCTGGCCCATAGAAGTCTCCCATGTGCACAGAGACACTGGGCTAAGGGGTCAGCCCGGCCTTGTTTCCCTGTTGAAGGTATGCAATATACACATTCTCTCATAGTCATTCTCAGATTCATGTTACTGGTCGCAGACCCAGGATCACACCCAAAGTCAGACACACTGTCACTTACAGACACGAACACACACATGCCACCCACCACTGTACAGCCAGGCTCCTTTGTGCAGTGCACATGTGTAAGTGTCCTGAGTGTGTATGTGTGGCTAGGCAGTATATGTATGTAGATACATGTGTATGGATGTAGTGTGGCTAATTGTGTATGTGCACACACATTGGCTTTAAGCCAATGTAGACACCCTGTCTCCCCTAGAGCTTCATGGAGAGACAATGGTCCAAAGGCTGACAAAGACAATGTTCGGAGCTTCCCAGGATCTTTGCCAATTCTAGCCCATCATTTATTCTTTCCTCTCCCAAAACTCTGAATCCTGGAGTATTGATGAGATGGCGGGGGGGGGGGGTTGGGTACGATTACAAATAAAACATTTCAGGATCAGTGAAGCCATCATAAGAGAACTGAGTGTTATCAAAAAAGTTCATTAATAGAATAAACCTGGGTGTTGATGGCTCACACCTGTAGTACTTGGTACTCAGGAGGCTGAGAGCTGGAGGATCACAGTTCAAACCAGCTGAGGTTAGAAAAGTCCATGAGACTCCAGTTAACCAACAACAACAAAATCAGGCAGAGATGTGATTCAAGCGGTAGAACACAATCATGAGTGAGCAAGTAAGCCAAGTGAGCATGAGATCCCTGAATACTGGCAATCAATCAATTTTAAAAAATAAATAACAATGGGCTGGGAAGGTGGCTCAGTGGTAGAGCGCTTGCCTTGCAAGCCTGAGGCCTTGAGTTCGATTCCTCAGCACCACATAAGCAAAAAGAAAAAAGCCGGAAGTGGTGCTGTGGCTCAAGTGGTAGAGCACTAGCCTTGAGCTGAAGAGCTGAGGGACAGCGCCCAGGCCCAGAGTTCAGGCCCCACGACCGGACGCAAAAAAAAAAAAAAATTAAATAAATAAATAAATAAATAACAAATGCTAATGAAGATGTGGAGGAATGGTAACTCTTATAACTGTTGGTGGGAATATAAATTAGTGCATCCATTGTAGAAGTTAGTACAAAGATTCTTCAAAAAACTTAACTAGGACTACCATATGATCCTGTTTTACATTCACTGGCACATATCCAAAAGAATGTAATTTGGCATACAATAGAAATACCTACACACCCATGTTTAGTATGGCACTATTCATATATCATATATCATATATTATTATATACTATATATTAACATATTATTATATATTAATATATACTATATATTATTATATACTATTATTATATACTATTATGCAACAGGTATAGGTGTCTATCAACTGATGGATGAATAAATATAAGTAGCTTATACCTATAATCCTAGCTACTCAAGATGAGATCTAAGGATTATGATTTGAAGCCAGCCCAGGCATAAAAGTCCATCTCCAATTACCCACAAAAAAGCTGGGATGGTGCTGGGAAGGTAGCTCAGTGGTAGAGTGCTTGTCTTGCATGCATGAGGCCCTGGGTTTGATTCCTCAGCACCACATAAGTAGACAAAGCCGGAACTGGCACTGTGGTAGAGCACTAGCCTTGAGCTGAAGAGCTGAGGGACAGTACCCAGGTCAAGTTCAGGCCCCATGACCAACCGAAAAAAGCTGGGATAGAGGCATGGTAGAGCTCCAGCTGTGAGCAAAAAAGCTGAGCAAGAGCATAATATCTTGTTAAGCAAAAGAAGCCAGGCATGGGAAGACAAACATGTTCTCTTTCTTTTTTTTTCTTTTTCTTTTTTTGCCAGTCCTGGGGCTTGAACTCAGGGCCCCAGACACTGTCCCCAAGCTTCTTTTTGCTTAAGGCTAGCGTTTACCACTTGAGGCACAGCAGCATTTCTGGCTTTCTCTGTTTATGTGGTACTGAAGAATCGAACCGAGGGCTTCACTCATGCTAGGCAAGCACTCTACCACTAAGCCACATTTCCAGTCCATGTTCTCTTTCTTGCATGTAAACAAAAAGATGACTTTGGAGAGGAGAGGAGTGGTGTGGTGGGGATAGAAGACAGGTGGATGTACATGATCAATGCACATTGTGTGCATGTACGGAAATAATGGAGGGAATATCACTAACCTGTAGTGATTTTTTTTTAGAAAGCACTGGATAAAGGGTCAGTCAAGGCTTACCTGTCCCTAGCTCCCTAAGACATACATCCCCTCAAATCCATGTCCAATGTACACAATACTGGAGACCCATAGAGCTGCATAGCCATTGGCAGAGACACTTGCCTGTGCCATCCACCACAGCACAGGCGGGTATCTGTGTGGTGCATGGTGTGCGGTGTATGGCCTGTCTTCCAATCTACAACAGGAGTGAGGTGTGCTGGAATTTGTGGAAGTATCTGCCCTCAGCCTAGGACCAGGCCCTAGAGAAGGAGCTGGGGTAGGGCTGACAATGGAGAGGGAGCTGGGTTGGGGCATCAAGCTGGGAAGGTGGCGTTGTGATCTCAGGGCTTGTACCTGGCAAAGGCGAGTGGTGCAGGAGGGCAGCAGCGGCCGACAGAACTTCTTCATGGAGCTGACAGCTGCCGGGAAGGCCGGGGCTGAGAAGATGGCAGCTACCAGATTGATCCTCAGGATCCAAGAGAGCATTTCTTCCTTGCTTCTGGGGACAGTAGAGGCAAGGCAAGGGTGCTGGCTTCTCACAATAGAATTCCCTAGCCACTCCCTCCACCCACCTCCGCCACACCTGCTGCCCAGGATCAAACCAGGCTCTGGGAACAGTGTATGAATGGAAAAGGAAGGAGGAAGGATAAGTGGATAACTGATTAGGCCTAGTCAGAGCTGTGGGAGCTTCCGTTTTGTGCCAGTTCCCAGGAAGACCAGACCTTCCCTGTGAAAATCACCCTGGCCAGGTCTACACTAATGGCTCTAAGGCTCAGGAACTCATTAGCGGCAGTGGGTAAGTTATGGCTCCTTTGCAGCCCTGCTGGCCTGCCCTCACCACCTACCCAGCACTTAGACTCTGGTCCCCCAGCCTCACCCACTAGTCCTCCTTTGAAGCTCATGTGAGATACAAAAACCCCAATTTCAAATCACAGAAGGATAGGGTGCAGTGGAGTGGAGGGCAGGCCTTCCGGGTCAATTTAGGAGCTCTTTCCCATTGAACCCTGAAACTTACAATCAACGATTCATAGTTTCTGTCATCCCATACTTCAAGGACCTTAGCAACACCTGCAGGCTTTGCTAAAGCCCAGTCAGATTTCTGATTCAGAGGGCCAAAGTTGGGGCCAGTTTCAGATGACGGTAAGGGTACCACACTTTGAGAACCACTGCTTTGGAGGATCTGTTAGTCTGTGTCAGGCGCGCGCACACACACACACACACACACACACACACACACACACACACACACACACACACACACACACACACACACACACACACACACACACACTGAGGCTGAGGTGAAGAGGAAGTTGAGGCGTCCAGCCTAAGATGCCAGGAGAGTGGCATGTGCAGGCTAATGCTGCAGGCCTTGAGCCCATGTGGCAAGGAAGGGCTCCAGCACCTACTTACGGTGCCTGGAAGAGGAAGACCCTCCAGTCAGCTGTCTTCAGCTTGAGCACATTGGACTTCTTGCTGTAGTCAGAAGCTCTGGTGGCCAGCGCATGATGTACACGAATGGCATTCTTCAAGTCACCCTCTGACAGAGCCTTGTCAGGTCTGTATTCATCCTGGGGGTGGGAAGGGGGTACTCTGTCATTATAAGGCTCCAACTTATTGCCCCATACATCCTATCCCAACAAGAAACATTCCAGGGATTGGAGGCAAGGTTCATGTGGCAGAGCTCCAGCCAATGAGCAACAGTGTCAGATACCGAGTTTGAGTCCCAGTCTGAGGGGGAGGAAGGTGTTCACTCAGAGTTGACTCATACCTGTTATTCCAGCTAACTTTGCGTGATAGAAATAGGAGGCTTGTAGTTGAGGTCCAGGTGGATATAAAGTTAGGGACACAAAAAAAAAGCCAGCTGTGGTGGCACATGCCTGTACTCCAAGTTATTCAAGCAAGAGGCAGAGGTTAAGAGGATCAAGGTCCAAAGCCAGTCCAGGCAAAAATGCAAGACCCTACCAAAAAAATAACTAAAGCAAAAAGGTCTTGCCTAGGAAGCATGAGGAAAAGAGTTCAAACCCAGTACCAAAAAGATAAAAGAATCTCTCTCCAAATCCCCTCCCCTGTACCCCAGATGCCTGATGCTGGCTATACATTGAGCCCCTGAGCATTTCACATACCCTTCCCCCAAAGCTTCAGACCCCTTAGTGAGCCCAAGTAGGACTCTAGGTCCTAGGCCCTTCCAAGCAGAGCTGAACACCACAAAGTAAAGCTGGGTAAGACTGAGCCGGCCCTTCCTGGGTAAGAACTCCGGCAGGCTGGGAGCTGGGAGTTCACACCTGCAATCCTAGCTACTCAGGAGGTTAAGATCTGAGGATGGCGGGTTACAGTCAGCTCAGGCACAGAAGTCCAATTAACCACCAAAAAGCCAGAAGTAAAGCTGTAGCTCAAGTGGTGGAGTGCTAGCCTTAGGGGAAAAAACAAAAACAAAAACAAAAACAAAAACACTCAGGGACAGCACCCAGGCCCTGATTTCAAGCCCCAGGATCAGAACAAAACAAAAACAAAACCTCTAGGGGGCAGTCTCTCACCTTCTGCAGGTACAAGATAGTCCCTTTGAGAACAGCATAGAATTTCTTCCAGCCACGCCTCCCACGGGGAGCTGAGGAGAGACATGGGGAGTGTGTCTGCCACCAGCCACTCCACCATCTCCAACCCTGCCTCCCCCATCCAGACTTCCCCCAGCCCTGCCACGTCCACCCATGTGCTCATCCCCAAAGGAGGGGCCAAAAGGTGGGCCTTCCTCTGTGAGAATCCCTCCCATGCCCCCTTCCCCAGCCTGACACCCACTCCTCTTGCCATCCATGTCAGCATGAGTCTTCCGGGTCAGCACGCCATGCTTGTAGGTAGTAGCACTGAGAGCCTGTGGGACATCCAGGAAGGGATTTCTGCCATCCAGGATCCGTGTCACTTTTTTCGTGCCTGTCCCAAACTTGTCATCCACCAGCTCAGACAGGGATTTCCTCAGCTCATCCTCATCTCTAGGAAGGTACCAGGCCTAAGCACCACTTCCAGAGAGGCCTCAGCCCCATATCCCACCCAACACCCCCTGGAAGCTAGGGTCAGAGGGGAAGGGCAGCCAGCCATGACAGGCTGAAATAAGGAGATTCCACACCACAGATCCAGATCATTGATCCTTGACCTCTGATCTTTGATTTAGGACTTCTAAGATCATCCTTACTCTTGATCACAAGTTGAAGATTTCACCATCACCTTCTCCTCAAAACCAGCAGTGGACATCATAGAACTAGGTCTATAGTTCAGTCTATTCCATAGCAATGTAAACACAATTTTTTTTTCTTGTCAGGCTGGGGCTTGAACTTGGAGCCCTAAGCTCTTACTCAAAGTTTTGTTCATACCTGGAACTCTACTACTTAAGCTATACCTCTAGTTCTGCATTGCACACTTTTAATCAAGTCAAAGAATTAGCTCAAAGTGAATTCTACCATGAGTTGGACTAGCAGCTGGTCAGGGGTGGTCAGGGCCCTGGGTTGGGAGAAATCAGCACCATGGAGAGTGGTCAGCGTGACTAACCTGAATCCCCAGCCACTCCCTCTCCCAGAGATGCAGTCTCCCCATACCTGTGCCCATGGGCACTACTCACATGGCCCATTCCAGCTTTTCATTCTTGATGGAGTTGTAAAGAGTCTGAGAGAGGGGAGAAGAGAGGAATTCAGGCCAAGATTCAAAGTACTCTCCATCTACCTCAGTAAGGTGTAGTAAGGAAGCATAGTTCCAGCTAATGGGGCAAAGTGATCCATACTGGTTGGTGTGATGGACAAATGAGTGGATGGTTGGATGTATGGATACATGATATTGTCATTTATTGTCTGCCCCCACCCCAGGAGACTGAGCTTCATAAGGGCAAGAGTGGTTTGTCATGTTTGCCACTAAATCTCCAGTGCATGGTCTAGAACTCAGCATACTGTAAATTCTCAATATAGTGAATGAATGGTTGGGAGGATGGATGGATGGATGGATGGATGGAGGATGAATAGGTGAGAGGTGGGTGAATGAGTGATTTATGAGAGTTAGGGTATATGAACAGGTGATGGAGGAGTGGGTAGGTACTTAAGTACGAGAGTTATTAAAATTTTTCTCCTGAGAATGCATGCACAGGAAAAATGAGTGAGTGAATAATAATGGGTAGAAGATTAGTAGTTGGCAAGAAGTGAATAGATGGGTGATGGTTTGATCTCATGAGTATGTTTGTAACGAGTGCTTCTGAATGGAGAGGAAGGTAATTATAGTGAGAAAAGAGATCATGTTCTCTTTTTTAGCTTTATTTTTAATTGCCACATAATAAAATTTTACCTCTGGATTCTATTCAACTCCCCTCCTGGCACCATCATGTTGTTAAAATCAACTATCTAAAAATGAATTCCTGATCTCCCTCCCTCCAAAAGAAATCTTTCTCTTCTTTCTCCAAAGTGTAGAACTGACAAAGTTAGAAAAGCCAGAACTCTACCCTAGCCTTCAAAAGGAAACTGTTTCCTTTCATCCTTGGTGATGTCAGAGGGATGAATGGTGGTGATGGTGGCAGTAAAGGAGGGGACAATGGGGAATACAGCTGTGATGGTAGCAGTGATGGTGATTACTGTGAAGGTGATGGTGACAACTAGAGCATCTAACACAAATATCACAAAGCCTACCCCTCTACCTCAGTCCAGGAACACAGGATAGCCAACTGTGGAGATGGATGGTCTCTAGTTCTGCCCCCAAGGTCATGGTAGTCTTGCCCCCAGCATTAAGGGCCTGGAATGTTAAGATTTCAGGGGGCAGAGACTTCTCTAAACCCACTTTGACACAGCTGGGAGGATGGGAATCCACAATAGATAATACCTTCAGCAGGTCTTTGGCAAAATCTTGGCCATCATTCAGCTGGTCCAAGTTGGCAATGAATTGCTGGCAGGACATCTTCTTGCCAATGTTCTGTAATGGAGAAATGGTTCTGTCTAAGAGTCCAAAAAGGCTGGTGAGGCCTTCACACCCTGCCCTGCCCATTCCATTCAGAGGGAATGAGGCAGCATCAAGGACAGTAAGAAGACTAAAGCATTCTGAATGTTCCTTTGTTTCTAAGAGTTTTCAGAACTCCTCTTCACATTCAAGAGTCTACCTGATTGTTAAGCATCAGTGAAAGGTTAGAGTTCTCTTCAAACCCAGATGGAAGAGGCACTGGAATAGTTGACATTTGCCAGCTGCCTACTCTCTTCCAGACATTGTGTATGACATGCAGTATCTTATTTCCTTCTCACCACAGGGTAAGGAAACAGGGTGCAGTGGGGTGACTGATGTGCCTATGATCACACAGCAAGGATGTGGAAAGGCCAAGTGTGTCTGACATCAAAGTCCACACGCTCACCCGCTCCTCCAGGCTTAACTCTCCCAAGGTCACTCATCACCAGGACTTGAACCCAGGCCTCTTGGCTCCTGAGCCGAAGCTCTGTGTATTCCGCCACAACCGCCTCACCCTCTCACCTGCACAGAAGGGCAGCAAGACCTCCAAGAGGTAAAATCAGGGAGAGTTTGGTCTCATGAAACCAAATATCAGTTTCCACCAACACATATGGTTGCCCCATGCTATACTGGGCCGACAGAAAGAAAACCTTCACCCCTGGATGTACAAAGAGCTGTGGTCCCAAGGTTTGACTTTGGTTAACCACTGAGTAGTGAAAGAGCTTGCCAGCTCCAAAGCCACCACTTGAGAGTCGCACTTTCAGATTCTCCTTGATTCCTTCACATATCAGGAAGCACAAGGTGGTCCTCCTCTTTGTGACATGTTGTGGATTTGGGTTTGCTACAGGCAGTGTTCCCCAGATTTAGTTGCAGAACCATGGTATCACATAAGATGGAAATAAATAAATAAATGATATACATACATAAGTACAAATATGTGTATATATACATATGTACATACCTTGTTTTTGCAAGTATTAGGGTTTGAACTCAGGGTCTTGAATTTGATCATCTTGTTTACTTGGCTGGCACTCTACCACATAAGCCATAACTTCAATCCAGCTTCAAAAAATAATTTTTTGTGCCAATACTGGAGCTTGAACTCAGGGCCTGGGTGCTATCCCTGAGCTTTTTTGTTTAAGGCTAGCATTCTGCCATTTAGGCCACAGCTCCACTTCTGGGTTTTATGGGGCTGATTAGAGATAAGAGACTCTGCCTGGACTGGCGTCAAACCGTAATCTCAGACCTCAGCCTCCTGAGTAGCTATGATTTCAGGCATGAGCCACCAGTGCTCAGCTCAAAAAAGAATATCATAATCAAGTTTATGAATACATTGTAGGGTTTTTAACAGGCTATGTGTATTGGGTTCTGCAAGGAAAGAATTTAATGCTCATATCCTCAAATTTATTGATCTTGGCATCATTTTAACAAAGATAATCTATTCACATCACATAGGATATTTACACACCATAGAAATGATTTAGAAAACAATGGTGTAGGTAGGCACTTTGTTGGTGAAAATACTGGGGATTGAATTTAGAGCCTTGTTCTTGCTAGGCAGGTACTCTACCACTTGAGCCATGCTTGTGGCCCCTTTTTACATTAATTTTTTTTGCCAGTCCTGGGGTTTGAACTCAGGTCCTGGGCACTGTCTCTGAGCTTCTTTTGCTCAAGGCTAGCATTCCACCACTTGAGCCACAGTACCCTTTTTCTGTTTATGTGGTACTGAGGAATCAAACTCAGGGCTTGATGCATGCTAGGCAAGCCCTTTACCACTATGCCACAGTCCCAGTCCCTGCATTGATTATTTTGAAATAGGATCTCACATTATGCCTGGGCCAATGTACGCTGTGATCCTCTTATTTGTGCTTCTTCATGTCTCTTTGATGACAGGAGCTGCCATTGCTTCCAACAATTGTGCTTACCAAAAAAAAACTGGCACAACAGACATGAGCTACTGCATTCAGCCATTGGTTGAAATGGAGCCTCATAAACTTCTTTTTCCATGGGCCATCTTTGAACTGAAGTCGCTGTATAACTACCTCCCAAATCACTAGGATTACAGGTTAGAGCCACTGCAGAAATAGAAAATCTTTAAAGACTTGTAACAAGTAAAAATAAAGATTAAATCAATGATTTAAAACTTCACAGGGAAAAGCCAAAGATCAGATGGCCTCTTTGATGAATTTTAAAGAACATTTAAAGAAGCCAGACTCAGCGACTCATGCTTGTAATCCCAGCGGCTTAGAAGAACAGAAGGCTTGCAGTTCACGGCCAGACTTGGTAAAAAGTTTGTAAGACCCTCATCTCGGCTAATAAAAAGCTGGGCACAGTGGCATCCCAGTTACTTGGGAAACAAAAAAGAGGATCATGGTTCAGGTCAGCCCTAACTTACACACCAGACCTTATCTCAAAAATAACTAAAGCAGCTGGGTGCCGGTGGCTCATGCCTGTAATCCTAGCTACTCAGGAGGCTGAGATCTAAAGATCATGGTTCAAAGCCAGCCCAGGCAGGAAAGTCCGTGAGACTCTGATCTCCAATAAACCACTACAAAACCAGAAGTGGTGCTGTGGCTCAAGTGGTAGAGCATTCTCCTTGAGCTGAAGAGTGCAGGTATAGCACCCAAGCCCAGAGTTCAAACCCCACAACTGACAATAAATTAATTAATTAATTAATTAATTTAATTAAACAACTAAAATAGCTGGGTGTTGGTAGCTCACACCTAGCTACTCAGGAGGCTGAGATCTGAGAATCTTGGTTCAAAGCTAGCATGGTAGAAAAACCTGGGAGACTCATTAACCACCAGAAAACTGGAAGTGGAGCAGTAGCTCAACGTAATAGAGTGCTAGCCTTGAACGAAAAGCTTAAGGACAGTGCCCAGATTCTGATTTCAAGCACCATAACCAACAAAATAGATAGACAGATTAGATAGATAGATAGATAGATAGATAGATAGATAGATAGATAGATAGATAGATAGATAGATAGATAGATAGATAGATAGATAGATAGATAGATAGCACAAAAAGAACTATATATAATATTCAAGTGATAAAGTACCTTTCTAACAAGCAGAAGGTCCTGAGTTCAAACTTTAATACCACCAAAACATTTTAAGGAAAATTAACAACAATCCTTTCAAAATATTCCTTCCTCAAAAAAAACTAAAGAGGAAGGAACACTTCCCAACTCACTCCATAAGGTCAGCATTGTGCTGACAGCAATGCTAGACAAAAATATCACAAGGAGCCCGGAGTCGGTGGCTCAGGCTTGTAATCCTAGCTACTCAGGAGGCTGAGATCTGAGGATCATGGTTTAAAGCCAGACCAGGCAAGAAACTCCGTGAGACTCCAATAAACCACTAGAAACTGGGAGTGGCGCTGTGGCTCAAGTGGTAGAGCACTCGCCTTGAGCTGAAGAGCTGAGGGACAGTGCCCAAGCCCAGCGTTCAAGCCCCATGACTGACAAAAAAAAAAAAAAAAAAATCACAAGGAAAGAAAATTTAAGGTCACTAATCTTATGAATATAAATGTAAAATATCCTTTAAAAAAAATACCAGGAAACCAATTCAATAGGATATTTAAAGGATTAGGCTCTGTGGCCAAACAGAACATATTTTCAGAATGTAAAGGTGGCTCAATACATAAAAATCTATCAATGTAATACAACACATTAACAGAACAAAAGGGGAAGATACATTATTATTATTCCAATTGATGTAGAAAAAGCATTTGACAATATTCAAAGTATCCACCAAACTAGGAATGGAAAAAAAAAATCTTTAAATGACCAAAAATGCATTTAAATAGCCTGCAGCTGACATCATACTCAGCAGTGATTGAATGTCTTCCCTAAGATCAGGAACAAAGGGAAAATGCCTGTCTGTTCCATTTCTATTCAACATTGCACTGAGAATCCTAGCACAAGCAATTAGACAAGAAAAATAAACAAAGCATCCAAATTAGAAAGAAATAAAATTATCTCTTGTTGCAGATGACATGAAGTTATATAGCAAAAATCCTAAAGAAATCACACAAAAAAATTTAAATAATGATTTCAGCAAAGTTGCAAAACACAAGTTCAATTTACAAAATCTAGTTGCATTTCTACATAGCAGCAATTAGAAATCAGAAAATGAAATTGAAAATAACAATTCCAATTTATTCCAAGAATAAATTAAGTTAAAAAATTAACCAAATAGGTGAAACATTTGTATGCTCAAAACTATATTACTAAAAAAATTTAAAGAAATCAGGCACTAGTGTCTCACCATCTATAATCATAGATACATAGAAGGCTAGAATCTGAGGCTTGTGGTTTGGAGCCAACCCAGACAGTAAAGTCTGTGAGATTTTTATCTCCAATAAACTACCAAAAAAAAGTCAGAAGTGGTGTTCTGGCTCAAGTGGTAAAGCACTAGCCTTGAGCAAGCAAAGCTCAGAGAAGCCAGGCACCAGTGGCTCATGCCTATAATCTTAGCTACTCAGGATGCTGAGATCTGAGGATTGTGGTCCAAAGCCAGCCCAGGCAGGAAAGTCTGAGAGACTCTTATCTCCAATAAGACACCAAAAACTGGAAGTGGCTCTGTGGCTCAAGTAGTAGAGCGCTAGCCTTGAGCTGAAGAGCTGAGGGACAGGGCCTAGGCCCAGAGTTCAAGCTCCACGATTGACCAAAAAAAGTTCAGAGATAACACCCAGAACATGAATTCAAGCCTCAGGATGGTTAAAAAATAAATAAATAAGTTACACAATGTAAAAATATAAATAGGCAAAGGACGACAGGCATGGTGGCACATGCCTATAAGCCTAGCACTGGGGAAGCTAAGGCAGAGGATCAAAAGTACTAGACTAAGTTACATATAGCGATCCTATCTCAAAAGAAAAAAGTAAACTATCCATCGACTGTGGCAAATACTTTGAAGTTCCTTATAAACTTTAAGCTTATAATTATCACTGGACCAGTAAATCCTATCTAGGTATATACTCAAAAGAACTGAAAACAGATGTTCAAGCAAAAACTTGTACACAAATTTTCATAGCATCATACTCATACTAACCAAAAGGTAGAAACGGCTTGGTGTGATGGCTCAAGCCTATAAGCCTAACTACTTGGGAGGCGTTAATGGGAAGATTAAGATTAAGATTTGAGGCATAAAATTTCATGACATCTAATCTCAAGCAATGGCTGGGCATGGTGGTATGCACCTTCATCCCAGTGACGTGGAGAAGCACAAATAGAAGGGTCAGCTGGGTAATAAAGAAAGGCCTAACACAAAAAGGACTGGTAACATGGCTCCAATGGTAGATGTCTGCCTAACAAGTGTAAGGTCCTGAATTCAAATTCCAGTAGTATGAAAGAGAGAGTAAAAACAAAAACAAAAAAAACAAGTATGTACTAACATATCCATACATGCTATATGTGTTACAAACATGCAATAGAATATTATCTGGTGATAAAAGATGAAGTAATGATACGTGCTACAATATGGATGGATTCACCTTGAATACATGTCCCGTGAAATAAGCCAGACACAGAAAGGCAGATACTATGAGTCAAGAAAGCAGATCAGCAATTGTCAGGGGCAAAGCAAAGGAAGTGATCGGGTGAGAGTGCTTGTAGGTGTGAGGTTTCTTTTTGAGGAGATGAAAAAATACTGATACTACCTAGTAGTGGATGATTAGACGTGATTGATGTTCTTAATGTCACTAAATATTGGGATTTAAAATGGATAAAATAGTAAGTTCTATGCTATGTGTGTTTTACCACAATAAAATAAATCAGTAAGGAGACAGAAAATTTTTACAACACAAAAGTTCTTGGCCAAATTGACACATGTAGAATACCACCAACTATACAACAGAGTTCTTTCTAAGTCCGAAGGAAATGTTTACTGACATTTACTGACTCTCTAGGCTCAAAAGCAAGAGTCAACAAATTGCAAAATGATATCAACCTAAGTAAGTTATCTGCTTTAAAATATAGTAATAATAGCTGGGTGTTGGTGACTCACACTTGTAATCCTAGCAACTCAGGAAGCTGAGACCTGAGGATCATGGTTAGAAGTCAACCTGGGCAGGAAAGTCCATGAAACTCTTATGTTCAATTAACCACAAGAAAACTGGAAGTTGAGATGTGGCTCAAAGTGGTAGAGCACTAGCCTTGAGCACAAAAGCTGAGTTCAAGGCTGAGTTCACAGGCTCTGAGTTCAAGCCACACTCACAACATATATACATATGTGTGTGTATTAGACAACAATGCAAAAAGCCTTGTATTGGGGGGAAATAAAACACATGTACTCAAGGTATTCGGGCCACTCAAAGCTCTTGAAGAAGTAGTTTAAGACCTCTGAGTTCCCATTTCCTCTTCCCTCCCACTTCCTCTTGGATCAGCAGAGTCTCCCAGGCTGCCTAGGGCCTTTAGACTTTCTCACTACTGCTGTCTTCCAGCAAAAACAATTCACAATCCATCTGGCCCACAGCTCTATCCCAGGGCTGGCCGGTGGCTCTCAAGCCGGGTGACCATTCCCTTAAGTCCATCTTCCTGCCTCGCATAGCAGCTGGTAGGACTGGGGTACCACCCAGGCCATCATCCAGGTAGTGAAACTTGAACCCAGAGAAGCCATGCCTTTTCCCACAGGTCCAGCATGACCTCTGCATACAGCCCAGAGGTCAGAACAATTCTAGCCTATTTAAGACTGATTTCAGAAGAAGGATAAGAGGCCAAGCATGAAGAAAGCAGCTGTCATCTTGGAAGGAACTCTATGCAAATCCTGACTAAACCTTAATTACACTTGGTAGCCTTTTAACATTCTTGTGTGAGGTTCTGTCATATCTCAGAATGGCCTTCATGACTGTAGCCAAATCCCTGCATCTGTCTCTCAAGTCTGACGCCATCGTGCCCCTTCCTGCTGCCACCCCATCCCACCAGCGATTCCACAGCTGTTCTTCAAGCAAAAGCAACCCAAGGGCTGAAATAAATCAAGTTGTTTCCAAAAAGAAACCCATCCTTGGTTCAGCTCAGACTCTCTTCTCTGTCCACCCTGTCTCTCTGCTTCCTCCTTGATGATTTTTCCCCTGGGGACTGAACTCGGGACTCTGCTTATACTAGATAAGCATGCTACCACCTGAGTCATGCCCACAGATAGAGGCCTACATCTTCCAGGCTAGGCTCAAACTCACAAGCCTCCTGTGTCTGCCTCCCAAGCAGCTGGGTTTACAGGCATGCACCACCAGCATGTCTAGCCCAAAATACTTGAATGTCTTTCTCTTCATCTTTTCTCCCTCTCTAACCCGAACTGTCATCTTTTCCAGTTTGGAGGTTGAAAAGTCACCATTTCTCTGGCATACTATCCTTCCAACTCATCCCAGGATCATTCACTGACCTGACATCCAAGATCTACCACTTCCAACACCCCATCTGAAGTATGCCCTCCTCATCTCTATCCCATCCCTCCATCCCAGCCCCCTCTAGAACACTCGCTCCAGCAGTCGACCCTCTGCTGAGATCAAGTGTCCCCAATGTCATTTTGACCCCCTTTAGGATCCAGGCTCCATCATTAACCGCTTCTCCGGAACACTTTCCTTTTTGCCTCTGTCATATTGCCTAGAAAACACCTACCATACATGATAAATTATACAAGACTCTAGGCATTCACACTGTGAGACCAAAGGAGGACAAGGTAAGAAACACAAGGTACAGTGCCTATGTGTATCTGATTATACAAACTACTTTTTTAAATGAATTCCAGGAAATGAAAATGAGATTTTTTTTTATGTTACTGTTTTTGTTGTCTTTTCTTTTCATCCTGTTATTCATTTATCAGTTTTTGGGAGGGTGAGGGGGCACAGAAATGGAGGTGAACAAATGCCATAGTGGTACTCATTAGATACTATGTTGAAAATGTTGACAACTATACCACTTGTGGGTACGCAAAGGAGAGAAAAACTGGAAAGAGAGCAAGGGAAAGAGGGACATTGTCCAAAAAGAAGTGTACTCTTTACCTGGCTTATGTAACTGTAACCCCTCTGTATATTACCTTTATAATAGCAATTTTTGTTGTTGTTAGTCATGGGGCCTGAACTCTGGGCCTGGGCACTGTCCCTCACCACTTGAGCCACAGTGCCACTTCCAGCTTTTTCTGCTTACATGGTGCTGAGGAATCGAACCTAGGGCCTCATGCATGCAAGGTAAGCACTCTACCACTGAGCCATCTTCCCAGCCCCTATAACAACTTTTTTTTAAAAAGAAAGAAAATATCTACCCTGATAAAATCTAACTAGTTTCTGATACTATGCCTGGATCCAAATCCAACCAGATGAAGAAACTTGGGGAAGAATACATAGTCAGGCTAACTGGTCCCATCTTATATCTGTGACCATGATGAGATTGGCATTAGACATCCAGACCACACTGTTACACTGTTATACCTTCCTAGTATGTTTGCTATCCATTCTCCAACATGACCCACACATCTGCTCTTTCTCTTAATCCTCAACACCCCAAAACACACACATCATGATTCTCTCTTCAACTTTGCTTCCCCATTGTCAACCACTCCTTTCTCCACATACTATCTTCTCTTGGCTTCACACACACACACACACACACACACACACACACGAATTTCCTCTGATCTGTTTAAAACCAGGCCCCAGGACTTGGCCATCAGCCTGCCTCTCTCTCAGGACACTCATACAATCTCATGCCTTTAAGATCCATCAGGATTAAAGTGACACACACACACACACACACACACACACACACACACACACACAACACATACACACACCCTTCCATACTCATTGATCCACTGCCACTTTGGGGTCCCCATATTACATCTCCCACACAGCATATCACAAATGAGACTTGAGTTTCACCTCTCCCACTCATGCAGAACTTCCTTCCCTACACACAGAAAATTTTTTGCTGACACTCAGAGAGTGACAGCACTTGCCAGCCAGATGCCAAAGTGCTCTTATACCTTCTTCAACCAGCTAACTCCATCAGCAAGCTCTGTGAGATTCTCCATCCAGAGATGACCTTGCCAGCCATGCCACCATCATTCATCTCCCATCTGGACCCAAACTAACAGCCACCTTGGAAAAAGTTTTGTGAATCCTCAAAAAGTAAAACTTGAGTACCAATGGCTCAGGCCTATAATCCTAGCTACTCAGGAGACTGATATCTGAGACTTGTGGTTCAAAGCCAGCTGGGGCAAGAAAACTCATGAGACTCTTATCTCCAATTAAGACCCAGAAAGTCAGAAGTAGAGTTGTGGTTCAGGTGGTAGAATGCTAGCCTTAACCAAAAATGCTCAGGAACAGCTTCTAGGCCCTAAGTTCAAACCCCAGAACCAGTACAAAAAAAGTAAAACTTAAGCTGAACATCAGTGGTTCACACCTGTAATCATAGTTAATCAAGAGGCTAAAATCTAAGAATTGAAGTTTGAAGCCAGCCCAGGCAATTAACCACCAAAAAGCCAGAAGTGGAGCTATTACTCAAGTGGAAGTACACTAGCCTGGAGTAGAAAAAGCTCAGGGAAAGTGCCCAGGCCCTGAGATCAAGTCCGATAACTGGCACAAAAAAAATTTAAAAAGTGGGACTGGGAAGGTGGCTCAGTGGTAGAGTGCTTGCCTTGCATGTATGAGGCCCTGGGTTCGATTCCTCAGCACCACATAAGCAGAAAAAGCTGGAAGTGGTGTTGTGGCTCAAGTGGTAGAGTGCTATCCTTGAGCTAAAGAGCTGAGGGACAACGCCCAGGCCTAGCATTCAGGCCCCAGGACTGACAAAATAGATAGATAGATAGATAGATAGATAGATAGATAGATAGATAGATAGATAGATAGATAGATAGATAGATAGAACTTGGAATTCACAATTTATGTGAATTATGTGACCATAAATATGGTCCAGCAAGTCCACTCATAGGTATAGACCAAAAAGAACTAAAAACAGATGTTCAAATACAAACTTGTACATAGCAGCCCTGCCATGATAGCCAAAGATGGAAATCAGCCTTCCTGGCCCCTTTACCTGGACCATGTCATCCTAGATCTTTCTGTGGGTGGCTCCTGCTGATGCTCAGGTGTCTGGCCATGCCCTGAAGGCCTTCTGTGATTCCCCCCCACACACCCCCAGTTCAACCTCCATAATGTCTTTTATTCCCTTCATATCCACTGCTTGTAACCACTTGTCCTAACTAGAAGGAGCCTGAGGCAGGCTTCCTTTTCCTGTCTTGTTCAAGAAACCCAGAAGTTGTTCTGGAGACAGGTCACTGAGGCTCCTCCCTCCAGTCTGGACGTCCTCCCACAGGAAAACTTCCCACTTCCACATCCAGGCCATGTCCATCTGGCAGGCACATTCACATCCTGTGAAGCCCTTATCCTGCTTCCCCCTCTGATGGGAGCTTTTTCTGGGGACACTGGTGGGACCAACATTCCTAAGATCATCACATTGCACCAGGTACCCAATCCCTGTGGGAAGCAGAGGTGGCATGGGGAACAGAAGCAGGCCTGGAGCCCTCTGAAGAGTCCCCAGTTCCTGTACCACCAGGCCTTGGGCAAAGCACCCACCTGTGCTGTCTCCATTAATCCTCTTGGGCCAGGACTTGATGGTGGAAAAGCAGAGCTTAGTGAGATAGGAACACACCTCCCACTACACAGCTGCCATGTGAAGTAATACAGGGAACCTGACCCAGAACCCTTGTCCCAGTTGTTAGGCAACTTTGCCTTAGGAAGGAAAGCTTCAAGAGTACAGAAGGCCTGTTCCACCTGCTCCTGGCCTAAACATTCCTCCTCAGCTACAGTATTAAGGTGGGACCATGGCCAGCTAAGAACCACCACCCCCTGGGTCTGCTAGCCAAGAGCTCACCATGTCTTCCCTCCCTTCCATACACACTGAGGCCAAAGCTACCTCAGACAAAGTTGTCATATGTTTATTCTTCTTAGCAAGGGCACTGAGCCCTCGTAGGGCCAAACACCCATGTGTGCCTTAGAGCTTATCCCAGGCTGTTCCTCCTCTCCCATGCCTGCTGTAAAAGGGCTAAGAGACTGGGCCTTCAGGCTGGCCATCATTAAGTTTTAAGATTAACAATGAGTGCTATTGTTATTCTCCTGTAATAATACTACTCATAATAAAATCCTTACCAGAAGCCAGGACAGGTGTTGTGTCTATTACCACTCTCCAGGATTCTAGGGGGGAAAATCGTGACCTTCCCCTTCCCAGCAGATGTAAACCCTGAGACTAAGAGAGGGCCAGTGGTTTGCCCAGAATTGCACAGCTGCCACACAGTGGCAAGGGAAAAGGTGTGAAGTATGGTTATCTCATTCCACCCCACATTGCCCAGACTTCCCTGGTTAATGCAGTGTTTTGAGTTCTGAAATGTCCCAATACAATCCAAGGGGCTTAGCCAGCCCAGCATGAACAATGATGGGGCAGGGGGTAGGGCTAGATGGTGTGATGGGGACACAAGAGGGTGGATGGAGATGGGGTGGGGGCACACAGGGCATGCACACCACTAGCTGCACTTACCACCTGAGGGAGGGAGGACAGGAGAGCCCAGAGGGGCCCGCAGCAACCAAGGAAAGAAGACGGAGTTAGTGAGCTGAGAGAAGTCTTAAGAAAGATTGGGACTTGGACCCACCAGTCTCACAGTCAAGACTGAGAGGGCGAAGTGAATGACAAGGCCTCTTGAAGGTCACCTGGCACTACCTGAGTGGGGTGTGGCATCTCATCAAGGCTGCACGTGAGCATGCAGGGGAGGCAAGGTAAGGCCCCAGTCATTCAGCAATAAAGGGTCTGGACCCAACAAGGGGCATCCCATCTTATCTGCCATGTCCTAAATGCCCCATGCTCAAGCATTCTCACTGTTCCGCTTGGGGACCAGAACCTACGCAAGGCTCACATGGACAAAACTTGGACAGAACTGAATGCCCAACACTCAGGTCTGCTAAAAGAAGCACTGACACTGAGCAAGAAGTCTCTGCCTGGGAACTGGGCAAAGGGTCAGATGACTTGGGTGAGCCAATGAGAGGTCATGTCCCTTCTCCCCTCACTCACATGTCCATGTAGGTCCGTGTTGAGCAGCATCAGGGCACAGGTAAGTGTGTGGATCCCATCTAAATCAGAGACAGTGGCATTCTCAGTGTAAGGGCACTGTGCATCCCCTCACCCCCAGCCACCAACCTGTCTCGCAGGAGAGCCAGCCTGGAAGCTGTGGAGATGGAAGAGGCTACCTGCCAAGGCACCTCAGAGCCTGGGCTCGCTCACATCGTGCTCCCTACCAGTCCACTTGACTGTCCCAGTCAGGACATCCTTCGAGGGAAGGACATTCCCTTCGAGGGAACCTGACTACCCTGCGCCTGCTCTAGCCTAGACAGCTGCCTCCTGCCTCCCCACCAATGGCTCTGGGTCCCAGGCCATGCCCTTGTGCTAGTCTTAGGGGGCTTGTCCCTCAGTACCTGACACTCAGGTCCATCCACAGGCCCTACCTCTAAGAGGGCCCTGACCCACCCTTCTCCACACCAGGACTCTTACTATGCCAAAGCTGAGCCTGTGGCAGGACCAGGGAGTGTGAACATCCGTACAACTGAAGCCCTAGGACAGAGGACACCCAGGGCCTGGGAAAGGCAATGGTCAGGATCTGTAGGGCTCTCTCATCCATTCCACGTGCCATCAGTAGTTCATTCATGCTCATTGAGCACCAACTAAATCCCACAGAGAAGTGGTGGGCGGGGGGGGGGGGGGGGCAGAGCAGGGCGGCTTCCCTACCTTCCGAGGTGCTGTCATCAGGGTTGCACTGGCAGTACCGGCGGGAGAAGTGTGTAAGGACACGCTCACGTTCCTGTGTCTCCCCCATCAGTGGGAAGGCCTTCAGGAAAGTTCTGGAAAGCAATTCCAAACTGCTAAGCATCTCCCAGAGCCCCTGAGTCAGTCTGGATCCTCATAGGGAATAGAAGCCTTAACAAACACACACACACACACACACACACACACACACACACACACACACACACACACACAAAACGAAGGGCCAGAGCTCCCGAATTCCACTCGAGGTTTCACACCTTCTCCAGTCCCCGAAGCCAAGAGACCTTGGCTACCCCTACCCCCACTCAGGACCCCTGTGAAGGAGGGACCCATGAGCATTTCTCTCCTTGGGGTGAATGAACTCCTCACTCCCCCTCCACTGTGGAGCACAGACTTTCCAACTCTCCCCTCACAACACTTATCCTCAGTAATTCTGCTCTTTCAGCTGAGGTCCCAGCCCAGCCCTGGACCCTCTCATTCCTCTTTACATCCTAAGTGTGAACTGTCACCCTACGTCCAAGCTGTCACCAAGTCCTGGTGGTTTGTGCTTCACGTTCATCTCAACGCCTCCTCCATCATCCTCATGGAACGCTCAAGAGGCCTGCTGCCACCTCCCAATAGGCATCCCTGCCCTCCACAGCTTCTGCCCTGCAGAAACCTTTTCTAAAGAGGAAGGCGGAGCAGGCACAGTGGTTCTTACAATCTCAGCCCTGAGGAGGCTGAGGCAGGAGGATTTTGAGTTTGAGGCCAGCCCTGCTGCCTAAAACCTGTCACTGGCTCCCAAGACCCTCAGAGTAACACATGGTGGGTTCACTGATTGCTGGCTCCCTTCCTGGTCCTCTAACTGCACACTCACCTGTGCCTCCCTGACCACACTGAATGGGACAGCCTCACTCAATGCTCTGTGCTCTGGGCTCTCCCAGGGCAGCTTTCCTATGCTGATCCCAACGCCAAACAGATCGGAAAATGGGCTTGGGTCCCTCACCTGGAAACCATGCCAAGAGCCTGGGCAATTTTCCTTCTCTTGGAACTTGCAAGGAAACTGTAGGCTGTGTCAGTTTGGGCCTTATCTGCCCTGGGTTCATGAGACAGAGTATCTCTAAACCTACACTGCCCACTTCTCTGCATCCCCTCTGGGCTGCCTCCTAGGGACCTCAGGGACCTTCAAGTTATCTCCTCGCTGGCATTTCCTCTCAGCAGGCCTTCAAGACAGCCCAACCACAGACCAGTTTTTAAATGCAAAGACTCTCCAATCCCACCTCTATTTTCTGTACCCTATCTGTCCCCCTCCTTTCCCTATCCTCTTCCCCATTTATCCCCTCCCTCTTCTCCTCAAACTCCATTAATTCTTCTGGAAATGTAGACTCTATCCAGCCTTAGCTGGTCCTTCTGAGGAGTCACCTATCCCAGATCCTCCTCTCCAGCCCACCCCCCCTTCTCCAGGCCTCTTCACCAAGCCCCACCAAGCACCCCCACCCTCCCACCCCCACAGTCTCAGCTATTCTCGGGCTCAGCTTTTTCATCTCTGCCCCAGCAGTCCTTCTATTCTAGCCTCTGAGCAACCTCCCCTCTGTCTCCAGCCTCGGGTCTAGTCCTCTCCCACCTGACCCTCTTCAAAAGCATGCACACCGCGGCTGCTCGTGCTGCCTTACTCCCAGCACCTCTGTGCTCCCCAGTGGCTGTGCCTCAGTGTTGGTGTGGTATACATGACCCACCAGTTCCAGTATCTAGACTGAGATCTGAGGATCCAGGTTTGAAGCTAGCCCAGGCGGATAAATCCAAAAGACTATCTCCAATGAACAAGCAAAAAGCTGAAAGCAGAACTGTGGCTTAAGCGGCAGAGTGCCAGCCTTGCCTTGTGTGCAAAATCCAAGCAAGAACACAAGACCCTAAGCTCAAGCCCCAGTATCAGTGTGTGCACACACGCACACACGCACACACACACACATACACACACACACACACACACACACACACACACACACACACACAAATGGAGCTAAACAGGACAACGTAAGAGGACCATAAAATGGACCACTCACATTTTGCTCTGGTCTACTGTATATCCCTCCTAGACCTGCAGCTGGTCTCTGGTCATCATAGACTACAGCCATCCACCTCACCCATCCTGTTCCCTGTGGCCTGCTCCTGCCACCCTGAGGCCTGTTTCCTGGGGCCAGACACCAGTAAGAGCTGGGAGGAAATCTCCTTCACCACTCCCACTTTAGTGACTGTCAGGCAGTCTCTTACCTCTGCCAAATTTCCTGACCTGAGAAAATAGGAATGGTGGTACCTAGTAGACAGGGTGCATAAGTGTCTATGGATGTGGGAAGCAGGAAGGGCTCAACACAGACAGGCCCTCTGCCTTCTCTCTTCCCCTCAAGAGTCTTGACCACAATTCCCACCTGCAGATCCTCACACTGTCACATAGCTGGCAATCACTGAATGACTGAACTACTGTTGCTCTTAAGGCCTTTCTCCATGCTGCACCAGAAAGTCAAGCAACTTTCCCACTAAACAGAGAGAGTGGATGAGGGTGAAGATGGCAGAAAAAAGGGAAATCAGGTAAGATAGAGGGATAGAGGGGGTGAAGTTTGGTTGGAATACATTGCATACATGCATGCATGGAAATGTCCTAGTAAAAGTCTCCCTTTTATAACTTATGTAAGCTAATTTCAAAAATAAACAGAGAAAGAGAGAGAGAGAGAGAGAGAGAGAGGCTTGCCCAGTTATGCAGAAGTTTTGATAGAGCTGCAATGCGAATCCAGATATGCTGACCATATGGCCCCTAGGCATTGTCCCAGCCAGGTCCCAGCCCCACTGACCTGAGTGCTCGATCCAAAGTGAGGCCTGAGAAGTCGAAGAAACTGAGGTATTCCCCAGCGACCAGCCTGCTAAACTCATTGCTGCCAAAACAACGACAACAAAAACAAACAAACAAAAAAGCACAGGAAGCCAGTTAGAAGCAGGGTCCAATCCAAGAATAATAAAACTATAGGAGGTACTTAGGGAGTTGGTCCCAGAGTACGCTGGCACACTCGTCCAGATCTGCTTCCCCCTGCTGGCCAGTGGTGCTCTAACTTTTGCCTACAAACCTAGCTATTTAGGAGACTAAGATCAGGATTTCAGAGGCCAGCCTAGACATACATGTGAGATTCCTTCTCAATCAATAATTGAGCATTGTGGCACCAATAGCATACCGTTCCATATCTGATATTCTGAGATTAAGAGGATTTAAGTTCTAGGCCAGCCAGAGCAGCAGAAGTCCACAAGATGTAGTCCACAAGACTCCATCTTAATGAAAGAAAGTTAAGCATGGTGGTACACACCTGTCATCCCAACTATAATGGGAAGTATAAAATAAGAAGATTGTGAAACAGGGCTGGGAAGATGGCTCAGTGGTAGAGTGCTTGTCTTGCATGCATGAAGCCCTGGGTTCGATTCCTCAACACCACATATGCAGAAAAAGCCGGAAGTGGCACTGTGGCTCAAGTGGTAGAGTGCTAGCCTTGAGCTGAAGAGCTGAGGGACAGTGCCCAGGCCCAGAGTTCAGGCTCCACGACCACCAAAAAAAAAAAAAAGGAAAAAAAAAAGAATATTGTGAAACAGACATAGATCTTGGCACAAAGTGAGATCCTATCTCAGAAATAACTAATGAACGAGTGAGATATGTTCACCACAGAGGGAGACTGAAACTTGCTATTTTAGTTAGCAAATGCAACTACTAAAAATTTTATCTCTACCCAGAAAAAAAAAAGAAATAACTAGTGAAAACAGGGCTAAAATGTGGTTCAATAGTACAGCGCCTGCCTAAGAAGCACAAAACCCTGAGTTCAAACCTCTGTACCATCAAAAATAAAATAAGAAGACTTCCTAGAAGAAGCAATATCTCAACAAACTTAGGAAAGTAAGAGTCATCAGGTGAAGGCAGTAGGGGGTAGAATGGTGTCAGGTGTTTCCATCAGGGGAAGCTACCCACAAGGCCATGTAGCCAGTCCCTGGAGAGCAGGAAGGGGGAAGCAAGAGGTGAGGCAGGGAATTGAACCTGCAGATCCAAGAAAGATCAGGATGGGATTGTGTAGATTTTGAATCAGGATAGTACGATGTGAATTTTGAAATACCACCTGCTACGTAAACATCCATTGTAAGGGTGTCGGAGATGGGGCAAAGATTTAGGAAGCCTCATCTACCAGAAAGAGAGATGGATTGGATTATAGGGCATGAATGGAAATGGGAAATGTCAGTCATCAGGATAAAGACATCATAAGTCATCATCCACAAGGCCAATAAGTGCTGGGTGTGAGGGGAGAGGAACGAAGTCAGGCAGCAGCCTGGGCAGAGCTCTGAGGAAAGCCCTGGTGAGGGAGGTAAAGGAGGAGAGAGCCAGCAACGGAGCCAGAAGTGGAGAGGAAACTGTGTGTCATCCTGGAGGCCAATGAAGAATATGTTTTAGGAAGACTAAAATGAATAATTTTGACAAAAAAATGGAACAAATTGCCACCTGATCCTAATCAAGCCTCAAGCTTTCCTGCCAATTCACAGAACCCATGGCAAATAGGCCAACATGTAAAATAACACCATGAGGATTCCACATTGAAAACATGGGAAATCTCCCCAAGGCTAATGACTTTAAAAGAGAGGTAGCCACGTAAGGTGAGGCAAGCTTGTAATCCCAGCATCTTGGGAAGCAGGGATTAAAGGATCAAGGGCACTTGCCTAGCAAACGTGAGGCCCTTAGTTCAAATCCAAGTATAGGGTCAGAGGGGAGAACTGTTGTGGATTAAAAGACAATTAAGAGGGCTGGTGATATGATTCAATGGTAGCTAGAATGTGCAAGTACATGTTCAAACTCCCCCAGTACAATAAATAAAGAAATAACACTTAAGAAACATATAGCCAGGGCTGGGAAGGTGGCTTGGTAATAGAGTGCTTACCTAGCATGCGTGAAACCCTGGGTTCGATTCCTCAGCACCACATAAACAGAAAAAGTCAGAAGTGGTGTTGTGGCTCAAGTGGTAGAGTGCTAGCCTTGAGCACAGAGAGACTCAGGGACAGTGCCTAGGCCCTGAGTTCAAGCCCCAGGACTGGCATAAAAAAATAATAATAAAGTAAGAAGAATGAAACATAAGGCCAGATGCAATATGTGGCTCTTGTTCTGATTTGATCAAACCTACTGGTTTTTAGATAGAGAAAACTAAACACAAACAGAATGTTTAAGATGATTAGAATATTTTGATATTTTTGTCTAAAAATTACAATGGAATTATAACTATTTTTTTAGAAATCTCTTATCAGCTGGGCACCAGTGGCTCACGCCTGTAATCCTAGCTACTCAGGAAGCTGAAGATTGTGGTTCAAAGCCAGCCCAGGCAGGAAAGGCCATGAAACCCTGATCTCCAATAAACCAACAGAAAATCAGAAGTGGTACTGTGGCTCAAGTGGTAGAGTGCTAGCTTTGAGTGGAAGAGCTGAGGAACAGTGCTTAGGTCCAGAGTTCAAGCCCCATGACCAACAAAAAAGAAAGAAAGAAATCCCTTATCATATAGAGATATATGTTGAGGCACTTCTGGATTCAATAATACAGTATCTGAAATACACTAAAATATTTTAGCCAGTAAGCTGGCATCAGTGACTCATGCCTATAATTCTAGCTACTCGAAAAGCTGAGATCTGAGGATTTTAGTTCAAAACCAGCCCAAGAAGACAAATTTGAGAGACTCTTATCTCCAATTAAGTAGCAAAAAGCTGAAAGTGGAAGTGTGGCTCAAGTGATTTGAACCAAAAAAAGCCAAGCAAGCTAGATGCTCATGGCTCACACCTATAATCCTAGCTACTTAGGGAAGCTAAGATCTGATGATCACAATTCAAGTCCAGCCTGGACAGGAAAGTCCATGAGACTCTTAGCTCCAGTTAACCACTAGAAAACTGGAAGTGGAATTGTGGCTCAAAATGGTAGAATGCTAGCTGGGCGCCAGTGACTCACACCTATAATCCTAGCTACTCAGGAGGCTGAGATTTGAGAATTGAGATTCAAAGCCAGCCTGGGCAGGAAAAGTCCATGAGACTCTTATCTCCAATAAACCACTAGAAAAGTGGAAGTGGAGCTGTGGCTCAAGCAGTAGAGCACTCGACTTGAGCTGAAGATCACAAGGCAGCGCCCAAGCCCAGAGTTCAAGCCCCATGACCAACAAAAAAATAATAATAATAGAATAATAGAATGTAGCCTTGAGCAAAAAGAGCTCAGGGACGGTGCCTAGGCCCTGAGTTCAAGCCCCAAGATCCTCAACAACAACAAAAAGCCAAGCAAGAGCAAGAGGCCCTAAATTGAAGCCCTAGTGCCAACACACCCCACACCCCCAACCCACCAAAATTTTAAAAAAAAGAACTTTGACAAATGGATAAAGGACCTTGTTGTGATAGAAGAAATCAGGAAATTAGATTGGAAAAAAAACATTGATAGCTTTGAACCGATGGAGATTTCATGTATTAGTCTCTCTGCTTTTGTGTATGAATGGAAATTTTCATACTACAATGTTTAAAGAAGGATTGGAGGTAGAGCATTTGCCTAGCACAGGCAAGGCCCTGGTTTGACCTCCCAACTCCACCAGAAGAAAAGCTGTCAGTAACTACAAGAAGTTAGAAGTGACTAGTTGCGTCAATGCTGATGAAGGTGGACTGGGTAGCAGCCAGCAGATTCAGACACCATGTCACCAGCGATCTTGAAAAGGAAAGTTTCCAAAGTGGAGACAATGAGTAAGGAGGAGAGAGAGGGGGGCTGCCCATGGCCAAAAAAAACAAGAATTCTGGTTAAGGAAGGTGGCAGGGAAGATGCCTGCCGAGGGAGAAGTCGGGGGGTGGGGGGGGCAATCTTGGAAAGGCTCCTGCCATCTGCCAGGTAGGAGGGGGTAATTAGAGAAGGGGGTGTGATTTTCAAACTAGGACTTCAGGGGGCTCCTAGAACAGGAGTGACAAGGAGGCTGCAGAGGGTGGAAAAGGCGGGAGCCAGAAGAGGAGCCCAAAGTCCCTACTCCCTAGCCTTGTGAGTATGGGAAAGCAAGTCTGCTCTGCCCTTCTCAAAGCCTTCTTGGAGTAATAGAGGCATTCTGCATCAAGGGGCCAGAGGTCAGGGACATACTGCAGTCAGGCAGGCTTAGGCAGTGCCACCAGGCCTCATCCTCAGTCTCTGCCCACTATACCCCATGTGCCCAGTTCTCTTTGCACCCACCCTGAATAGTCCTGGGCCTTGGAGCTTCCAGACCCTTACTTTGTTTTTGTTTTTTAATCAGTTGTAGGTTTTGAACACAGGGCCTGAGCGCTGTCTCTGAGCTTCCCCGCCCCCACCCCCTCCCCAAGGCTAGAATTCTACTACTATGAACCACAGCTCCACTTCCAGTTTTCTGGTGGTTAACTGAAGAGAAGAGTCTCATGGACTTTCCCACCCAGACTGGCTTTGGATCACAATCCTCAGATCTTAGCCTCCTGAGTAGCTAGAATTACAGTCGTGAACCACCGGCACCTGGCTCTGGGCCATTTTGTGTGTACATATGCCAGTCTGGGGGCTTGAACTCAGGGCCTGGGCAGTACCCTTGAAGTACTCTACTATTTGAGCCATAGCTCCACTACTGGCTTTTTTGTTTGTTTGTTTTCTGGTTAAATGGAGATAAGGGTCTCACAAACTTTCCTGCCCAGGCTGGCTTCAAACCATGATCCTCAGAGATCTCGGCCTCCTGAGTAACTAGAATTAGAGGCATGAGTCAACAGTGCCTGGCTTCCAGACCCTTTTGCTGGTGTGAATAGATATTACGGCTGAAGGAGAGCTGGGGACCCACTTTCTAAGTTCTGGAGCTCTCAGACATTTCCCTTTATCTCCCCCTTAGGTTCTCCTCTCCCTCTAGCCCCATTTGGTAGGAAACTAGCCCCTGACTGGCTGCTCCTCCTCCACCAGCACCCATGGTGACCCCATAACCACATCCAATTCCCAAGCACAGAGGGCCTGCCCACCACCCTCCCCTCCCTAAGAGCAACAGCCCTCACCCAAGCAGCTCAGAAAGGAAATCCATTTAGGGCAAGGCCAGGAATGAGGACAGTGGCAGGAAGAAGTACCCTGAGGGACTCAGGAGCGAGCCCCTTAGCACCAGACACCCCTGAAAAACGCCAGCCACTCCCGTTCCCTTCTTTCTGGGGAAGACAGTGGATTTTCCTGAGGTGTGGAAGGCCTACTTACTTCTTGCCCAGCTGCCGAGCCACATCACAGCGTTGGAAGCCCTCGAGGTGGTAGAGGCGGCGAGCCAATCGATGGGCAGCTTCGTTGACCCCCTGGCACCCATTGGCCAGTGGGTCTGTGCCGCCAGGCTCCAGGCCCTCTGAGCTGCTCAGCTCTGAGTCTGAGTCTGACAGGCCATCCTTCAGGCTGGGGTCACTGCAGATGGAGAGGAGAGGATAAGAGGCCCTGGTTGAAGCGGAGACACACTTGCAGGGAGGAACTGAGCAGGGGTAAAGGTTCCACCTTAGCAGGAGAACACCATGTTGGCTTCCAGAAAGGCCCAGAGCATATGCCCTCAGCACTGCTCCCTGACCCCATGTGAGTGGAACAAGCCAGAAAAGCAAAATGAGACCCCAGGACCTAGATGGGAAGTCTGGATGCAGAGGATGGAGAAAGGTGACCTTGGAGAAGGCTTATCAAATTTGGGCCATCTGGTCACTACCTCCTCTGGTTCTCCATTTTCCCACCTATTCCCAGCCTCTGCCCCCCCCCTCACCTGGTTGAGTTCAACAGCTTGTCTGTGTCCTCATCCTCATCCTCCTCCTCTCCACCTGGGGCCCGAGGCTCGTCTTCATGGAATCCATTGGGCACCGCCGTGAGAGACAGGTGGCTCAGGACATTCTCTGAGCGGCTGCTGGAGATGGAGCGCCGCAGCGGGCTGCCCAGCTCCCCATCCCCACCAGCCGCTCCCATGTCCCCCTCTGGCCCCATATCGCCCATGCCCAGTCCAGCTCCGGGCTCGGGGCTATCTCGGGCCCGCTGCTGAATGAGGGGTGTGAGGGGGGCCTCGAAGCTGACGCAGCTGTCGCTCTCATCCGTCAGGCTCAGCACATCTAGGGAGTCAAGGCTGCTGTACTGGGTGCCTCGCAGCAGCTCCGACTCCAGGATCTTCTCAAATGTGGCACTAAAGCCATCCCGCACATCCGGCTCTCCAGGGCCATCCAACCTGTGAGAGACAAGAACCCCATCACCATCTTTCTCGGGTGTTCCTCTCTACAGAGGAGGTGACCCCACCTCCTGGTCTACAGCTGGCTATATTCTTGTTGTTTTTCGGACAAAACTTCCTAAGAGCCCAGATGCTGGATGGGGATTGAGATGCAGCGGTGAAAAGGAGGATCCGGGGCCTACCTAGGCCACCGTAGGCATGAGATACTCGACTAATGGACTGGGAGGCCTCTTTTCTTGACTTGGCCTGCGGGGCTGCTTCCTCTTTGCTCCCAGAGCAGTGTGGACTTCTCCCTTGCTGCAGCTCATGTCACACAGGTTCATAACTCTGCTGTCCCTACAGCCTGGAACGTTCTTAGCCAGCCACAAGAGGGGGACTGGCCAACGCCATGCCAGCATCTCCCCTGTGTTCTGTCCTCGGGCTGTCTTCATGTCCTCGCTAGCCCTTCTCAGCTTGTAATATTCTGTATGTTTCCTTGTTTAGTACGCTCCCCAGCTCCCCACTCCCCAAATTAAAGTTTCACAAGGCCAAAGTCTTCCCAGGCTGATTTTAAGTATTGGGGACATCCAAATAAGACTGCCTTACCCTTACGATTCTCATCTCAAATGGTATCACCATCTCTCATTTCCTCATGTAGCTAGACAGAGCTGAGGAGCCCACAAACCATCAGCACAATATTCAAAACGCCATCTGCCCCTTCCTTCAGCCATCTCAGATAAATAAAGATGATACGCTAGGAAGCCCCAGCCTCTGCCCCCACTCTAGCCACTGTTAGCTGCTGGTGACCACCTGAACATCTAGAGAATACACTACTCCCACTTGCAACATCCCTCTCGTAGCCAACCACAGAGCTCCACACATACCAACATGCAAAGACGTCCCTGTGGCCCCCACCAGTGTACTGCCAGGCACACACCTGCACACATTCTGCATACTGTCTTGTCAATCTTCCTTGAGACCTCCTACGCTTCCCCCTGCCCATCCCCACCCTCCTTCACACAATGGCACCCCCAAGGCTCCAGTCTCTGTACTCCCTAGAGAGGATAAGAGACAGGGTTTTAACTCCAGTGAGTGGGTGAGTGCGATTCCCCGTGGAACTTTCTGAGGACAACCTCCTGGGGGGATAGCGGATGAACATCTGCTTTCCTGGGCCCAGCTGCAGTTGGGAGTTTTTCTGGGAATCTCCAGGAAGGGGGAGAAGAAGTGGACCAGATGATCTTCCACATGAAGACCTTTCAAAAGGACTTGGAACTCCAATGTGGCTGGGATGGAGGGAGTACAGCCCTCCTACACATAGGAACAAGTCATAATGGCTCTGGGGGAGGAGGAAGGGGGCAGCTGAGGGCTGGCCTTTGAATTCCCTTTCATGGCTCTTCCTTCCAAAACACATAGAAGCTAGACAAAATAAGAACATTAAGGGGCTTGGAAGGTGGCTCAGTGGTAGAGTGCTTGCCTTGCATGCATGAGGCTCTGGGTTCGATTCCTCAGCACCACGTAAGCAGAAAAAGCCATAAGTGGCACTGTGGCTCAAGTGGTAGAGCGCTAGCCTTGAACTGAAGAGCTGAGGGACAGAGCCCAGGCCTAGAGTTCAGGCCCCATGACTGACAAAAAAAAAAAAAGAAAAAAACATCAAATCCCCAATGTATAAGAAAAATCAAGAACCAGAGAGACTAAGAGGCAAGATCACAGAGTAACGGAGTTGGAAATATGATCCCCCTCCCTTCTGACACACCCATTTACCCCAGCTGAGGGTCCTCAGCATCTAGACAGAGGCTCCCGGAGGCTTCGTCCCCCTCTGCCAGCCCTTCAGCCTTCCAGGGCCTGGACTCTGTTAGATCTTCCAGAATATTTGCATCTGGTCCCAGTGCCAGGCCATTGGTGATGGAGAGGTCAAGGCTGAGGTCAGGCAGAGCTGCATCCTGGTGTGCTGTGGGCTCCTCAGAATCCATCAGGGTTCCTGTTTCTCCCTTCCCTGGGCAGCTGAGGTAGCTACTCAAGCCCTCACTTGCCACCACTCCATTCTGTATTCCAGGCTCTAACTCAGGTTCCAGGCTGGAGTCCCAGGTGGCGCCGCTGTCTGTGGGCAGTGGAGTTGGGAACTTGTTTTCCTCCATGGCAGCCACTGCCTCTGACCCACTCTGGCTGCTCCTGGGACTCAGTAGACCTGGAAGAAGGCAGAGACACTGGGGTTAGTAGGCAGGACAGGGGCTAGGGGTATGAAACCCAAAAGAACTCCCATCAGGGACCATCTCATCAGGAACTCTTGGACAAAATTTAGGCTTGTGTCATGGCAATCTCACTGGCTTCCCAGGCCAGCCTCTCTCATCTCTCACCTGACCAGCAACCCCCCTTCCCTGTTAACACTTAGGTTTCTGCTGTGCCCTCCAAAAATCGCCCTGTATAAGATCCAGGTGGGAGGAACTAGAGAAGAACACAATGACACACACACCGCACCTCCTCATTCATGCTGGTGAGTGACAGACACAAAAGCCCCAGACAGCAGCAGCCAGGCCTTGGGGCTCTTCCCATGTTCTCTGCCCTGACTTCAGGAACCTAGCAACTCAACAGAAGTGCGGTTTAATCCAGGCAAGGTCCACCCACAGGGAAGCCCCAGGAAACCTGGAAGCCACCATAAACCATGAGAGGCCCAGCATGAGGTGCTGTCCAGGGTGCTGGGTGGGTCCCACCACTGAGAGCCTCACAGAAAGCCAGGGCTGCAGCGCCCAGCACCCTCACCACATCAGAAGGAAGGCGCCTGGAGCTTCATCCCACCCAGGCCTCTACCAGAGCTCAGTTAGTCAAGGAAGGATTCATAGAGCCACCAAGGGGCTCTCTGGAGAAAGATACCAGGGACTCCTGTCCTGCTCTACCCAGTTGTCTGTTGGCTTCTCAGGGCACTGTGCAGACCAGCTCCACTCCCCTCTGTCTTGTGCTAGGTCTGTTTCTCTTTTGTCAATTGAGGAGACCCCTTAGCCCTCCGTGTATGCTCCAGAACCAGCCCACAGTTCCCAACCGCTTCCTTCCAAGCCTCATCCCAGATGGGGAGGGCACGGGTTGGGTGGCATGGTCTAGGTTCCACTCTGCCTCCTCCCCTCTCAGCAGCTCACCCCTTCTAGTCTAGGCTATAGCCCTACATGCATCTCTGCCAGAGGACACACACCAACCCCTGCCAACACCCTGAGAGAAGCAAAGAAGCAGCAACCTGGGCATTTCTCTTGCTTCTGTTTGGGCCACTTCCTTCCTCTCTTCTATGGGTCTTGGCTATCCCTAGCTCCCTGCTGGCCTGAGGAGAAGGGCTGCTGGGGGGCCAGGAGAGACTGGAGGAAGGGAAGAATGGTCAGCTTTCTAGGTTGCAACAGGACACACCACAGATGCAGTGACAAAGATGTGAGCCCAAACTTCCTGTATGTATATGTTTATTAGTCTCATTGACGACTCCAAACACAACTTGCCAGGTCCTGTTCCCTCCTGAACTAGACTCTACGGAGAAAGGGCATGATGATCTGTTACGCTCATGATGAGATAAGCATAAGAAACACCCATTAGACCCCAAAAGGACTTCCCACTTAGAGAAGATGGACTCAGAGAGGATGGTGGAGTCACTTCTCTGAGGACTTCTGGGCCTTCCAGGGAAACTCAAGAGACCATGCCCTGGTTAAAACTCATTTAACCCAGAGTTTGAGCATATACAGTAAAAGAGAATGGAATCTGACCCACCCATACTGACCTTCACCTCTTAGAACTTCTTGGCTACTGCACAAGAATAAGATTTTACTTACTAAAAATAAACAAGGAAAGGCCCACAAATCTTTTTGAAAAAATCTGAAAGCCTGGACCCTGCTCTGAGGACCCCAGGGACCCTTGGAGCTCAGCACAGTGTGAAGGAGTCTTTCTGGTCTGCCCTACATCCCTACTGCTGCCAGTGCTATTTCAATCCATTCCCTCCGGTCATGTACCCAAAGGAGGGACGACAAGAGGTCACCTCCCCAACTATGACTACCGCTGGGGGAGGGGAAGAGGGTGAGGCACATGGAAAGGAAAGAGAAGAGAGGAGGCCTTCAGCCCTCTGGCGTGCATTCTAGTCTTCTGGCCTACTTTGCAGCCAGGGCTGGCGTAGGCACTGGCTCTGAGGCACAGAGCTTCACCTGGCCTCCACCAGGAGGCTTCACACTCCTGAGCCCTTACCTGGCATGCTGGGGTCCCCTCTGGTCAAGGCTGTGCCTGAGCCCCCATTGAAACCCAAGATTTGAGCATAAAATGGTTTCACTTGATTCTCAGTCTGCATCCGCTCTAAAGTCAAGAGTGTGAAGACATAAAGGACCTTTTTGAGCTGGGCACTATGGCTTATGCCTGTAATCCCAACTACTCAGGAGGCTGAGATCTGAGGATCTGCCCAGGCAAGAAAGTCCATGAGACTCTTATCTCTAACTCACCATCAAAACACTGAAAGTAGAGCTGTAGCTTAAGTAGTAGAATGCCAACCTTGAAGGAAAAAAAAAAACAAACTAAGGAACAGCACCCAGGCTCTGAATTCAAGCCCCAGTACTGGCACACACACAAAAAAATGGTCCTCTTTGAAGATCCTTATGCCACTACTACCCCCAGGTCCCAGCAGCTGCCTCGGGCCAGCTCAGGCCCTACCTGCCCTGCCATGTCCTCCTGCAGCTGGGAGCAGGATGGTGGGTCTGCCAACACTGGGCGCTGAGCCGTGTCCTCAGTTTCTGGGGTGGGAAGACAAGGGGCAGCATTGATCTCTATTCTGGACAGAGGGGCCCAGAGTCCCTGCCTGGGCTGAGGGCCAGTCATGCCCTCGTGCCCAGAGTCAGAGTCCCAAGAGGGGTGTCCAAAGGGGAAGTTTCAGGGCAGAAGCATAAAGCAAAGCCCCCAGGCCCTCACTCTGACTCAGAATCTGCTCAGAGTCTCCTCATATCTTCCAACCATCTGCAGAATGGGAGCACTGAGTCCCCAGAACGCTCTCCTCCCCCACGCCAGGGGAGAGAACTCCAGAGCTCTGAGAGAACCACCACGTGGGGAAGGCAAACTCACCACAGAGGCCCAAGATGAAGGCCCACACATTGGACAGCTGGGTAGACTGAGGCCCAGAGCCTGCAATGGCTTTGCTTCAGATCAAACTGTGATCTGCCTCAAAAAGTAGAAGCTAGAAGTGCAAGCTCAGCCTGTTCCCAGGCCCACTATCAGACCCTCCGTGAGACCCAGGCCCCAAATCCTCAAAGAGGAGGCTCAGCCCAAAGCAGTGACCCTGCCTGCCCCCAGCCCTGCTGGCAAGACCAAATAGAGCTGGGCCACTGGGCACCCATCCCAAAGGGACTTCTGAAAAGGACAGGCTGGCACTAGCCAGGCTCTCCTGAAGCCTCCCTCAGCCTGATCCAGGCCCCTTTTCAGGCGGAGGTTCCTAGCATTCACAGCCCTTGGGGTGACCTTGGGCATCAGTCTAGATGGGAGACCACGAAGACAGTGGAGCCCTGGCTAGGCCAGGATTGACTGCTGAGCCACACACTTCCTGGGTCTCAGCTGCTCCCCAGACAGTCTTGTCCCCCTCCCCACTTTCCCCATGGCAGCTGGAGTGAACTGTGAAAACACAAATTGCATCACATGTTTCCCTCTTTCATAACCCTCCAACACCTCCCATCACCCTTAGACTAGAATCCAGTCTCCCAGGATGGCCTAAAAAGGCTCTGCTTGAGCTCATTCTGCTGCCCTCCTCGCTCCTCCTCCACCTACCCCTCCACCCTCCCACCCCCTCGCAACCCTCATCAGCCACACTGGCCTTCTTTCTGCTCCCTGAGCTCATTCCCACCTCAGGGCCTTTGCACCAGCTGTACCCTTGGCCTAGAATACTCTTTTCCTAAATCTGTTCGTGACGGCCTCATCTGCCATTCAAAGTTTTAACCAGGATGCTGCCTCCCAGAGAGACCCTCTCTGACCACTTGGCTCTCACTCTCCTCAGAAGCACAGAGCACCCAGCAGAACTGAAACTCGGTTTCTATGCATTTACTTACTTCCTGCCCAGCTCTCTTGATTCTGAGATGTGAGTCCAGGAAAAGAAAAAATCTGTCATGTTCAGGGCTTTCTCCCCTGTATTCTGGTACCACAGAAAGGGTGCTTAGAATAAATAACCTAAGATCGTCATCATCCTCATTTCTGGTGGAGGCTGAGAGGTTGAAGAGTGTACTCCATTTGCAAAGCTGGAAATGCACACAGCTGATAGGTATAATCTCAGGATCCCTCTCATGCTGGGACCCAAGCCAGGGGCTATGGGGAGCCAAGGAGCCAGCAGGAGATGGAGCCAGCAGGTAAGACTCCAGAAGCCAGTCACAATTTAAAACCCAAGGGTGAAGCCCGTGCTAGTGGTGCATGTCTATAATCTTAGCCACTCAGGAAGCTGTAATCTGAGGATCACGGTTCAGAGCCAGCCCAGGTAAACAAATCCAAGTCTCTTGGCTCCAGTTAATCAGCAAAAAAATCAGAACTTGAGGCATGGCTTAAGTGGTGGAGCACAGATGTGAGTGGGGAAAAAAAAAAAAAAGCAAGCAAGTATAGATAGGCATTTGCCTCTGTGTCTTTTTGTTGTTGTTGCTGCTGGCTGTACTGGGACTTGAACTCCTGACATCACAAGAACACAGACAGAGGGAAGTGCCTATCTATGTGCATTCAAATGTGAGTGCACATGCACGTGTACACACACACACACACACACACACACACACACACACACACACACACACACACACACAGAAATCCTGCTAGGTGGTAAGGTGGAACTGAGGAGCCTACCAGCCTAAGAAAGGCACCCAGACCAGGGTTAACATCTGTTTGCTTAAGGAGAAACTTCGAGTAGCAAAGGGACAACCCTAGGCTTCTGGCTGGGTGTCAGTAAGAAAAATAAGCATCTACCCTGAGCACAGCCATCACAGTGGCGGCAGGGGGCAGGGAGGGTGGAGAACGGGCCACTTGTTGGAAATGGACACAAGGGCAGTCCTGATGCCTCAGTGTGTGGAGGTGAGGCTGAACTCACTGCGGTCCCAGGGAGCTGGGCCGGAAGCCGGGACAAGCTGGCTTTGTCTCCCTGTATGCTAGAGGGGCTCTGGAGAGCAAACTCCGCTCTGGCCTTGTTTCCCCTAATGCATTTGAAACGACTCCCAAGTCCTGGGTCTCTTTCAGCTTTCGATGGAACACCCCAGATGGACTCCCCTATGAGTCCTAGGGGATGTTGACACACTGCAGCTGCAGTCTGTCTGGGAAAGCCACAGACTGCTGGTGCCATGCATAGGATTGGGGCCTGAGCCCACCAAACCCCCCTAAGAGCCTTCTACCTCCAATAGTGGACACTGAGGGGGGGCGCTCCCTGGAAAAGAAAGATGCAAACTTTCATTTGGGGACCACTCTCTGCCTCTAGGAACCCCCCCACCAAATTCCTACTGCATGTCTCCCTAGCTCATCTCGATTGAAGCATGCAGGCAGAATCTTAACACACACACACACACACACACACACACACACACACACACACACAAACCATGCACGCACGCACACATGCACACAGATATCCAAACAACACAGTAGCATGGAGGAAGGGCTCAGAACAGACCTGGGCTAGCTAGACTCTCACCAGCCTGGCACTCAAAGTTAGCCCTGGCCGACTCCACAAGAAACTTCAGAACGTAGGCATGGGTAGCTGCCAGGGAAACCCAGTGAATCCCCACACTGCCCAGCTCGCCATCCCTGCCCCCCGCAAGCCTTTGCTGGTCAAAGAAACTGGAGGTCAAGTTCTTCCTGTCATCCCAGAGCTCCAGGACTGCCCTGCCTCTCAAACCTCCAGCCCCCTTTAACCTCCCATCAGTGCAAGGCAGGGAAGAAGTAGTGTCCCCCCAAGAACCCAACTTAGGACCACCTTGTACTGTAATAAGTACTGTGATAGTTCAAGGCAGTGAGCTGAGCAGTCAGAAAGACCTGGCTTCAAACCCATCTGCTGTGTGACTTCAGGGAAATTACCTGCCTCTCTGAGACTTAGCATCCTTTATAAAAGGCAAACTTGTAATGCCCGCCTCGTGGGAGAAATAAAGGAAATGGTGGATGTGAGGTGCTCAGGGAAAGGTGTGCCAATGCCCTCTCAGGTGTGCCCCATGCCCCAGGAGAGATGTCCAGAAGAACACCACAACGCAGGCCATTCAGCCTGTGGGCGTCTGCCCTTGGTAGCTGTCAGGGGCCTTAGAGGCCCAGCCTGAGGGTCAAGGCAGAAAACAATCCCTGTGAGGATGCTGGGGAGGGACAAAGAGGGGACTACACACACACACACACACACACACACACACACACACACACACACACACACACACACACACACACACACACACACACACACCCTTCCTGAGGCAGACGAAGACCTACTACTGCCACCAGCAACCAAGTCCAAGCCTACACCAGGCTTCAGGCAAGACAGGGGAAACCTGTGCTCCCCTTCCAAGCACCCTTCCTGTAGTGTCTGCTTGGGGTCGTTCATGAGCCAGCACCATCCCTGGGTTTTGCCACCTGGGAAGCAGGCTTGGCCTTGGGATGTAGGGGTGAGGAACACTCTTTCCCATGGCTGGGCAGGCAGAGATGCCCAGGGCTGGGTGCGTGTTAGTCACCATCTGCACGCGCTCCGCAGGCCCCTAGGGCTCCCAGAGCTCACTGTGAAAAGGTCATTCCTTGACATCTCCCAACTTGCTGCTCTCCCAACAGTCCTCCCCACTCAAATTGGTACTCTCATTTACTTATCATTTGCATATATCTGCATGCCATTTGGGAGAATCCTTAATACTGATGAAATCCACAACATTTGATGTCAAATCCCAAGTTATGTGATAGCCAGCAACTCCATCCTTAACCAGCCTGCCTACACAGTGAGTGCTCGCTTATCTGAGTCTACACAGGAAGGGCTGTCCTCCTACAAGAGGCCAGACTGACCACTGCCCTGTCTCCCTTGAACTGCAGAGGGCGCCCAGAACTCACCCTCCTTAGCCCACATTTCACCTCCAGCATGTGGATAAAATAAGGATACAGGTGGACCCATTGCAACAATGAGAAGTACAAGTTGTCATGTCAAAAACAAACTTTACAACTTTGGTGGGGGGGGGAGAATTGGATGGGGGGCAGGGGGAGGCTGGGAAGGGATAGGAAGGGTAAACAAAGGAGGAGGCTACAATGCTTGATGAGAAATGTACTCACTATCTTGCCCATGTAATTGTAACCCCTCTGTACAGTATTTTCACAATAAAAAAATTAAAAAAAAGTGAGCCAGTGGCTCACACCTGTAATCCTAGCTACTCAGAAGGCTGAGATCTGAGGATACCGCTGATTAACCACCAAAAAGTCAGAGAAAGAGAGAGAGAGAGAGAGAGAGAGAGAGAGAGAGAGAGAGAGAGAGAGAGAGAGAGAGAACGAGTCAGATTACAAAAGCTATAGTGACTAACCAGCTACCAAATGTACCACTCAACCCTGGAACACACCTGAGCCAAGCAGACCAAGGGAACTCAGAGCACGTGTTTTCTGCTCTCTGGGTGAGGAGCTCAGAGAGCCAACATTCAACAGTCAAGAGATGTGAAGCCAGAATTCCATCCGCCCTCTCTGCCCAGTTTCCCCAGGCCCCATACCCTAGATCCTCATGTTCTCTGTCCACACTCCCCACCCCTCTTCCTTCCAGCCAACTCCCCTGTGACCTTGTCCCACCGCTCCCTCACTGCGTCCTGTCCTGCTTTGAGATTTCAGCTTGGGTCCAACAAAGAAAGCACCACAGTAGGCATTATAAAGTAAAAAGCTGGGTAAGGGACTGGGCTGGGCCTTTCCACAGTTGCCTCTTCACTGATCCTCATCCCCTAAGAGTGTGGCTGAACACTGGCAAAGCCTTGAACCTTAAAGGGGCAGTGTGTGGGGCAAAAGAGAAAGGGGAGGAGGTCAAGAAGCACAAGATGGGACTGCCCCCTTCTGAACAGGATAGGGGAAACTGAGCTAGAGGCATCTGGTAGAAAGGAAAGCTGAGATACAGAGGAAACTCCTGGAGCTCAGGAGGTGGGGTGCGGGGGAGGCTTGGGATAGAATGTGGAGGCCACAGCACACACGTGGCCAGAACAGCTGCAGGACTGTATGCAATTGGTATGGTAGACAAGGTAGCTGTGCTGAGTCCCACAGTGCTCCCAAACCAAGCTCTAACAATGGGGTTGGGAGTGCTGACACATGCCTGTAATCTAACCTATTGGAGAACTTGTGATCCAGAGGATCACAGTTCAAAACCAGACTGGGCAAAGAGTTAGCATGAATCCATTTCAACCAACAAGCCAGCTGTGACTGTATATTTATCATCTCAGCTACACAGGACACATAGAATATGTTCTCCATCTCAGGTCAGCTCCAGACCAAACTACAAGACCCTATCTGAACATAAAGCAAATAAAGGCCAGAGGTATGAACCAACTGGTAGAGTTCCTGCCTAGCAAGTATAGGCTCTGAGTTCAAATCCCAGTATCAAAAAAGGGGGAAATATCATCAGCAGAGGTTGAGAAGGAGCCTCCCAGGAGGTGGGAAAGAAATGAGCTGGTTACATGCAAGCCAGGCACGATTTCAAGGAAAAGGGGGAGTGCAGGTGTCCAGTGCTGAGAACTGACCTTCAATGCAGTGACCTGCAGGTCACTAGGGACCCTGAGAAGAGCGGCCAGCAGAGTGCAGGGGTCAAAGCACTGAGTGGAGTTAGGAGGACAAGGATGGCCAGAGAAGATAATAGAAAAATCTCTTTTGGGGCCCTCACTTGGGCCCTGTACTTACTAGGCAGGAACTCTACCACTTGAGTCACACCTCCAACTTTTTACTCATTATTTTGGAGACAAGTCTCATGAACCTTTCTTCCAGGGCTAGATTTGAACTGTAATCCTCTGGATCTCAACCTTCTGAGTAGCAAGGATTACAGGCATGAGCCACCCACACCCATCTGAGACCAAGTTTTTAAGATCGAATGAAATTATCTAGAAGAGAGGGGGACGTAATAATGCAGAAGGAGATACTTGCTGAAGCAAAGACTTCAAGCAGGCTTAAGGAGACAAGATCTGGTATAAGAAGAGGGTGGCCTTAGCCTGGAGCAGGACAATTCCTCCATGGTGGCAGGAGGCAGGCAGGCCAGGGGGTTCGGAAGCAGGTGGATCACTGAGAGTGTGAGGATATTCTCAAAAGTTTTGAGCGTGTTGCTTTTCTCACAAGCTACTCCTGGAAGGGAGGAGGGATGAGGAGAGGCTAGTTTGAGGGTGCAGAGGAAATGTAACCAGCTACCAAGCCCAGGGAGAGATGGTGGACCTAGGACCCATTGGTAAGTACCCTACAGCCCGGGGGCCCCTCTGAATTCCTGGTGCTGGGCCTTCAGTGAGAGCAGTCGAAGTCATGATTTTCCACAGGCCCTCATGGAATAAACCAGGCACTAGACTTCTCCAGTGTTGAGGTTTTTGTCAAGCAAGAAGCAGCAGAATGAGAGAAGGGGGTGACATCCTGACTTTGATGCCAGCAGCTACCTCTGAGCTGGCCCCTGGCCTGCTCTAGTCCTTTCCCAGAGGTGACCAGAAATTCACCCCCACTCCCTCATAGGTTCTGTGTGACTGTCCTATGTCTTTACCTCCAAATCACCTTCACAGAGGGTAAGCACGTGGGAAATGGTCCCCCCACCCCCACCCACGCCTGTCCTCAGACCTCACATCACAAGCTGGATCGCAGCTCGTCCTCCTCTAGCCATCCTCCTAACACTATCTTCTTACTCCACATCATCCCAACAGGCCCAGCTAGCCTCAAGCCCTTCCCCACCCCGCCACACAGCAGCCCTGGTCCCCATTCCCAGACAGCTTGAGCCTCCTAAGGAGTCTCTTTTCTGCCATGCTGGTCCAGCCAATCCCACTCTTCCTCTTCAGAGTGCCTCCATCACTCAAAACTACCCAAGACCCCTTGGGGGCACCCGGTGGGTGGCTATGAGTAAAGGCAAATTGAAGCCCACATTACAGGCCAGCTGTAGTCAGGGAGCTCCTTCCCTCTTGCCTCCTGTGTCCTCGCTCCTCACTGTCCTCACTCCTTTCTCAGCCCCCACCCACTACCCTGAGTGTGGCTCCCCTGTCCACACCTCTACGATTGTGAGCTCCGGATGGCTCATTGATGTCTGCCAGGTGTCTGTTCTCCATTCTCTGGTCTGGAAGGATTTGGTGAGGTTGGGATTGTGGGTGACCAAGGTGGATGGAGCCCCTGGGGATGTGAAACAGAGGGACCCAAGTGGCCCACTGTAGGGCAAGCTAATAGCATGTACCTACTGAAGTGATACACTAAGAAGGGTATGGCATTACCCATGGGACACGCTCACCCAAAATGATGCCAAAAATCGGTAATGTTACTAAAAAAGAAACACAGAAAATCAAGTTTAATACACATTAATAGGTTTTATTATAGATGAGTGCCGATGGCTCGTGCCTATAATTCTGACTACTCAGGAGGCTGAGATCTGAGGATTGTGGTTCAAAGCCCACCTAGGTAGGAAAGTCCACGAGACACTATCACCAGCAAACTACCAAAAAGCCAGATAGTGGAACTGTAGCTCAAGTGGTAGAGTGCCAGCCTTGAGCAAAAAGCTAAGGGATAGCACCCAAGTCCCTGAGTTCAAGTCCTAGTACTGGTACCAAAAAATAAATAATTATAATAGATACAATTTGTGTTCCTTGATCAAATAAAAATTAAGTAACTATAAAGGATATTACTGGAACAAGCAGAAAAAACCTGAATATGGACTACATATTAGGTCACATCACATCACTACTAAATCCCTTGGGCTTATAGCTGTTTGGCAGAGAAATGGCATTGTCTCAAGAAATTCATGCTCAAGTATTTCAAGGTGAAGAGTTATGATGTCTGCAACTTACTTTCCAAAGATTGAAGGAGAGAGAGAAAAATAAATGGAGCAAAATGTTCACACTGGCAAATCTAGGTCTCTAGGTGAAGAGATGTAGGTGGGCGTTTATTACACTATCAGGTGCGACAAGATAGAAAGTAAAGTGAAAGAAGGAGGGGTGCACAGAGATGCTCCAAAGAGAGTTGGGATTTCAGGACAAGGGGATCTCTCCGTCCCCATCTGTCCACAACCCAGTAACAAGCTGGGCCATGGGCCTATCTCAGGCTGGACACCAGTCACCTGGGTCAGCCAGGGACAGACAGAGAGGTAGAGGGGGGAAGGGGGCTAGACCCCCAGGAAGTAGATGACTCCTCTGTGAGAAAGCTCCCCTGGGAACAAAGGCTCTAAGAAAACAACCAGGCCCCAAAGGGGATCATCAGGGCAGCCCTCAGCCAGGGCAGGCACCAAGGCCTCTCTTCAACCTCTGCTAAGCTGTGGCAAGGAGCCAGCTTTGGCCCCAGGCCCAACCCACCCCCCAAACACTCCTAAGAGGGCGACAGCCTGAGTGTATCCTCCTATGTGAGGAGCCAGGCTAAATATGGAGCCTCAGACATAAGATGCCGCTCAAAACAGATTTTCCTGGAAAAGACCATCTGGCAAAGCAGGTCTAGAGCATCGTCTGTCTCCAGAGGCAGCCCTGATCTCCCACAAACGGAATGTCCAGAATGGGAATGCCTTCATCCTGTCTCTCTAGGAGCCCCACACACACAATGTGGTGCCTCAGTTTCCCCTTAGGCCACTCTATTGTCCAGATGAAGAGGTCTTCAGGCCCATCTTTTTCCTAAGTTCTACCTCCAGGGAACAAGAGGATGAGGCTGGGGACCCAGGTCTGAGCATCAGGAAATTCTGCCCAGGTGCAAGTCTTGCCTCGGATGCTTACTACCCAAGAGACTGAACAGACAACTGCTCCATGAGCTCCAGCACTTCTTCCACAGTGGGGGAGCACTAGTAGTGTCTCCCCATAAAGGCTATCTGCCATAATAGCACCCAGCACCAGGGGGCGGTGGTCCATAGATGGCGGCTGGGCAGGTGGCTGTTCCCAGCTCAGGACCCTCAGTTCTATCAAGAGTCAGAAGTCATTCTAGCTAGCTTTGTTCCTATCCTTCAAGAGAGATCCCAGAGGTGGCCACCAATCAGGTCTGCTAGTGGCACATGTAATCCATAGCTGTGAAATGAGAACAAGCAGCAGGAGAGAAAGGACACCCCTGGGGTTACTGGGGACAAATCTCAAAGCACTGCGACTTCAACTCTGCAAGAGGCAGTCCTTGACTCTCCAGGACACCTCAGCCATCCCTCTATCTTGAGCTGAGCCACACCCACCCTGGGGTGTGGAAACCCCAAGAGTTCTGGCTACATGTTATGTATGGGCTTGCATGTCTCACTAGGACCAAATGTGTCAGGAGCCCCACTCAAAAGCTACTGCCTAAGTGGAGCACCAGGTGCTCACACTTGTAATCCTACCCACTCAAGAAGGCTGAGATCTGAAGATCACAGTTGGAAGCCAGCCTACTCAGAAAAAAATTGGTGAGACACTTATCTCCAAGTAATCACCAAAAAGCCAGAAATGGTGCTGGGCTCAAGTGAGAGAGCTCCACCCTTGAGTGAAAAAGCTAAGGAACAACACCCAGGCCCTGAGTTCAAAATCCAGTACTGGTACCAAAAAAAAAAAAAAGGCCACTAGCTCCCACAAAACATGGGGAGATAAGGGTTTGGGAAGGGCAGCTCTCTCCTCCAGAGAAGTCCAGTAGGCAGGAGAGAGCAGCTGGTCTATTCTTTCTAGCTGAGGATCCCAGGGCACAGAACTTGTGCTTTTTCCTAGTGTCTCAGGAGAGGGAGGAGAATAACTGCATCTGTCAGGTCAGGCCTGGTCACATTCCTTACCCACCGATCCTGCAAGCTTCACCAGTAGCCCCAATTCAACACTTCCTACCTCTGCAGGCTGGATGGAGGAGTAGGGGAACCCAAGAAAATCTAGATGCCCGCCCCCCACCACGGCAGACTCAGGCTGCCCATCCGAGCCCTCTCCCTGAGATCAGCCTGGCTTTCTCCTGAGCTGACAAGAGAGCCTTGGACCCTTTTGCATTGTGACTACTGCATTGGTTCCCCCCCTCCCTTTCCTGGACCCCACAAGATGGCCCCAAGACAAAGGGGTGGGCAATGGTCCCCAGGGCCTGTATAAAAAAAACAATGCCCCCACTTCACATTCCAGGGAGCAACTGCCCCCCGCACCCCACCCATGCTCCAAGAAGAACAAGGAGTCTGGGAGGGGGGAGGGTCAGCGGGGCAAGGTAGTCCCCACGTGTGGACTTCCTGCCCCACCCAGCCCCTGCAGTCCGCTCCCAGGCCCCCTCCCTCCGGAGGCTGCCACAGCCTTTATGTGGCTCCCAGGCCTCGAGGCCGCTGCCACGCCCCCGTCCTACAGCCCCGCTCCCGCAGGCCCCGCCGCCCAGGCCTGGCTCGCCAGCCAGGCGAGTCAAAGTTGGGAAACTGGAAACAGAAATAAATCCTCAGAGCTGTGCGGTGGGGAAGGAGGCTGCCGGCAGGCCCCCCAGCCCGCAGCAGACACCCCGATCGCGGACCACCAAGCTGCCCCCCCGCCCCGCACCCCATCCCCGCTCACCCGGACGCGGGATTGTACAAAACCGGGAGGCGGCAGGGGGCAGGCCCGCCCTGACCCTCCCTGCGGGCTGGGCTGGGGCTCCGGGCGGGTACCCCGGCTCCTTGGCCCAGTCCGGACCATCTCGGGCTTCCTCGCTCCTCGGCCCCGTCTCCATGACAACCGCATCCTCTGGATGCTCCAGCCGCGGCGGAATTGATCTCCAAACGTAGCTTTGTTAGCAGACCCCGGCGGGCGGCTCCCGGCACCCCGCGTGCGCCCCTCTCCCCACCTCCCACACCCCCTCCCGGGCCCCGGGAGGCCTCCCAAGAGAGGGGCGGGGTCCCGGGGCGCGCGCGGGCCCCCCCCCGAGGACCCGGCGGCCCTGCGGCCCCACTCACCGGCCCGCTGGGTGCAGCCCCTCACGGCGGGGCCATGCGGGGGCCGCGCGGGGACCGTCCCGTCCGGCCACCGCCTGTTGGAGCTGCCCGCGCCGGCTCCGGTCCCCCTCAGGTGCTGGAGTGGCGGCTGTGGGGAAGCTGAGCAGAGGTGGGGACGGGCGGCAGGAGGGAGGGCGGGGAGGCGGGAGGGGAGGAGCGGGAAGGGCGGGAGGGCTGCGGGCGGGCGCCGAGCGGGGAGGTGACAGCGGACCCCCGGCCCGCACGCTGCCGCCGCCGCGCCTGGGCACCCGGTGGCGTTCGACCTTGTGCGGGCCTGGCTGCGGGTGGGGCGCGGCCAGCCCTGTCCCAGCACCGCCCCGAGCGGGCCCTTTAAGAAAGTGGGGGAGGGGAGCGCCGCGAGGTTCCGCCCCCTCCTAGGGCCCCCCCACCCCACCCCCATCCTTGGTCCCCGAACCCTGCGCCAGATCCAACCACAATCCTTTCCTCCTCAAGGCAGGCACTCCCGCGCCAGACCCCGAGCCCACAGGACCCGCCAGACCTCCCCCAGGTGCGGGGAGTGCGGGGGTAGCCTGTCCCACCGTCTCACCCAGTCTTGCCCCCCAAAACCCCCGCTCACATCCGAACACACACTCCCATCCCCAGAGAGCCGACAAGTGGGCAGCGCAGGGGGGGCGAGGCGAAGGGGGGAGACCTAAGTGGCAGGGGGAGCTGGGCCCAGAGCTGGAGGGGTGAGTGCTGGGAAAGAGGAGAGAGACAAAGGAAGGGGACCTGAGGGAAGGGGGAGGGGAGGCGCGGGTCCTGGCTGGGGGAGGCCACCCCTAGACAGATGGAGGGGGATGCAGAGGCCCGGTGCTCTGGGCTGTGGAAACCATCTTACACACACACACACACACACACACACACACACACACACACACCTGCCCTAAGACTCTCCCTCATGGCTGGTCATGACCTTGAAGGCCTCCCTCCACCCCAGGAACCCTGGCTCCCAAGAATAAGGTGGCCTTGACTCTGCCTGGGCTCCACACTAAGAACTTCCAGGCTGTGAGGGAGCTTCAGGGCAGCACCCCACCCCTTGGAGAAGTACTAAACCCCTCTGTCCACCCAGGAAGCTCCCAATCCTTGGGAGAGTGGGAAACAGGGTAGAGTCAAGCCCTGCCACAGGAAGCCACTTTCCCTCTCTCCCTCCCATTCAGTCTGGTCTCTCCTATGTTGCAGAGGCTTCTGGCCTAGCCTCTGAGCTTCCCAGTTGGTTGGCTCTGAGCAGCTGGACTGAGCCTCCTGGAATTGGTTCAAAAAGCTGGCTAGAACCTGGCACCAGTGGCTCAGGCCTGTAATCCTAGCTCCTCAGGAGGCTGAGATCTGAGGATCGCAGTTCAAAGCCAGCCCTGGCAAGAAAGTCCATGAGATTCTTATCTCCAATTAACCATCAGAAAACTGGAAGTGGTGCTGTGGCAAGAAGCCAAGCACTGGTGGTTCACACCTGTAATTCTAGCTACCCAGGAGACTGAGATCTGAGGATCCTGGTTCAAAGTCAGCCCAGGCAAACAAATCAAAGAGACTCTTATCTCCAACTAACCGACAAATAGGTATGCTCAAGTGGTAGAATAACAATCTTGGGGGATGAGGGGAGGGTATTTTTTTTTTAAGCTAAGCAAGAGCTCAAGGCCCTGAGTTCAAGCCCTAGTACCGGCACAAAAAGAAAAACTACAACATGGCTCAGCATTCTATACCCACTCCCCCAAGTGATTTTGCTCTCCTCCCTGCCCACCTTCTTACCTGAGGGGGTCTCTGAAAACAGAGAAGCTGAGAGCCTCTCCCCATGGTTGCTCACCTGTCCCTTGAGGTCTCTCAGGAGAGCTCAGAGAGGCCAGGGGTGGTTGCATTGGACAGAGACCACTCATAGTTGTTCAGGGGTCTGTGCCTCTGTGCCACAGTGAGACCTCTATCCAGCCCCACACAAGGTCTCCTGCTCTTCCTCAGCCTGAGCAGGTGGCATTCTGGGGGAAAGGCCAGAGCCTGAGGGCCACCAACTGCAGGAGCTCATTAGCACCAACTCTGAGCCCCAAAGAGGTTTGACAGCAAAGGAACCTGAAAGGTTTTCCCACCTCCCAGATGATCATCTGAGGCTGGGGAGGGAGAGCTGGGTGAGTAGGGAGTCCCCAGCCCATCCCAGAGGACTCAGTGAGCGCTGTCTTGCTCCAAGCCACCCTACCCCGCTCCCACTCCAGCGAAAGTCCCAGCCCCACACCTGTTCTGTGGCGTGGGCAGACATTTCCCACCTCCAAATCTGAAGTTCTAGAACCCCATCTGACTCCCAGCCCCACAACCACTTTGCTTCTGTGGGTCCCTGAAGTCTTCCCTTCACCTTTCTTCCTTGGCCAAGAGTCTCCTGCCTCTCCAGCTACTGCCTCCCATTATGGAGAAGCTCCTGGAAAAAGCTCTGCACCATCCCCACTTCCCCTCTTTCTTTTGCCCACACTGGGATTTGAACTCGTGGCCGCCTTCTACTTGCTCAGCTGGTGCTCTTCCACTCGAACCACACTTCCATCCAAGTTCTTCTGCTGGTTATTTTTGAGACAGTCTTCTTGGACTTTTCTGCATGGGCTGACTTAGAATCACGATTCTCCTGTGCTCAGCCTCCTAGGTAGTGAGAATTACAGGTGTGAGCTGCTGGCACCCAGCCAGTTCCTCTCTCTTGAAGGGACTCCAATCCAACTTTTGTTCCCTTGAAAACACTCCATGAAGGCAGTCATCACTCAGCTGCTATACAGAAGTGCAGGCTGGGCCCTGTCCAAGGACACACGGGAAGTACAGAGGAGAGAGAAAGACTAGAACCCTCCAGCCTTCCTCTCACCATGCTATGAGCCTGATGCCAGGCTGCCAGGAGCAGAATATTATTTCCTTCATGCCAACGTCACTGCCCTCTTGTGTGCCTGCCTAGCCAAGCCCGCCTGAAAAGACCACAGGTGTGATCTGATCTTGGGCATGGCTCAATGCCAAATCCAAAAGCCAATTCGCAGACCTTGTCTTCATTTCCCAGCAGCATTTGACATAATGGCCACCTGTGACAGAGACAGCTGATGACCATCTTTTTCTCCATCCAATCTTCTTGACCATATCTCATCACCTCCTTTGTTGGTTTCTGACAACTTCACACTGAAGCTCTCCCAAAGCCCAGTCCTTGACCTTCTCTTCAGCCCCTTCTCCTGGTCCCTGGTAGAACCACCCTGGTTTTGAAGTCCAGCTGAGCCTAAAGAGTCCCTGCACATGCTTTGCCAGCCTCAACCTACCCCTGAGGTCAGATCCACATACCCAATGAGCTCTGTGATCCCCAGCCCAACTGTCCCCCTTCCTGCTCTTCCTGGAAGATGAATCACAGCCTCCCATCAGCCCAGGCCAATCCTGGGGCTCGTCCTTTCCTCCCTCCCCTCTCTCCCATCACCGTCCAATCCCTAAGACCAGTCCTACAAGCCAACATCCCATCTATGACCCAAACTGACCACAACCACCCCCCCAGGCCCAGCCATTCTCTCTCTTGTCTTCCACTGGAGCTTTTTGCTGCTCCCTACTTCCAGCTGCCCCCCATTACTGGCACCCCATTCCCCATTGTTCTCAGCAGAAGTGGGGGGGGTTCTGGTCAAACTCCTCAAATGTCTCCCTGTAACTCAGCTGCCTTAAGTCCTCTTTAATCTCACCTCTCCCTCCCCCATTTTGTTCCTCTAATGCATCTGGCCTGCTCATCTCAGGGCCTTTGTCTGTGCCACATCCTCTGCCTGGAACCCTCCTCCTCCGGATGTCTGCACGACTCTCTCCTCACTCCCTTCAACTCCCGGCTCAAATGTCACCTTCCTGCTACTGACCCTGAACACTCATTGCCCTCACCTCCTGCCCAGCATGTGTGTCTATATTTTATAGACACTTGTTTATTCTGGCCATCCCCTCCCCACTATTATCATGGACATTTCATGAAGATACAAGAGTGTGTTTCTTCATTTTTTTGAACTGAGCTAGACCACAGCCTGGCACATAGGACACTCTCCCATAATGAACCCATCAAGAGCGAAGAACAAAAATAATCACAGGCACTCAAAAGGGTGTAGAAGCCAACAACAATAAAAGCAGGGGTGGGCAGCATCTGGCCACTAGATTTGGGCTCCTTCCATGGGCAGCCAGCACAGGGCGCTCTGGGCTCACAGGGTACCATGGTATAGCTCCCACCTTCTCACCCCAAGTCTCCAGATCCTTCATGAGCCCAGCACCGGCAGAGAGCAGGCCTCAAAATGGGGTGAGGCATGCCAGGCGCTGGTGGCTCACGCCTGTAATCCTAACTACTCAGGAGGCTGAGATCTGAGGATCTCAGTTCAAAGCCAGCCCAGGCAGGAAAGTCCCTGAGACTGTTATCTCCAATTAACCACTAGAAAACCCGAAGTGGCGCTGTGGCTCAAATGGTGGAGTGCTAGCCTTGAGCTGAAGAGCTGAGGGACAGCACCGAGGCCCAGAGTTCAAGCCCCATGACCAACAAAAAAAAAAAAAAAAAAGGGGGTGAGGCAAACAGTGAATGACAGAGGCAAAGGGCAAATCTCGCTGCTGGGCAATGGGGAAGGAAGGCAGCAAGTCTCAGATCTCAGCAATGGGGATCTTACTATCACTGTGTCAGCTACTGAAGAGGAACAGCTATCCTCACTGCCAGGCAGGGGGCCTCCTGGAGGAGAGCAAGGCAGAAGGAAAGGCAGCCTGGCCCCAGCTCTGAGGGCTGTGCAGCCACCCCTCCCCCCAGGCAACATGGCCCCTGACAGGCCTGGTCCAGGGGGCAGTGCCAGGGACTTGCAGTGCCTACAGCCAGCAGGCTGCTGGCCCAGAGCACAGCAAAGCTTGGCCTAGAACTTCATCTGAGGGCCTTTGTGGGCCTCTGGGAGTGTGTCCAGGAAGATGCCAGGAACTGGTATGGGGTGGGTAATCCTGTTTATTGGGGCCCTAGCTGGCCATCCATTACTGGGCAATGTGGGGGCTAGGGCAGGACCCCCATCTGCCCTCCTCCCAGGTCCCTCCCCTAGGGAGGTAATACCTCCTGTCTCAGGAATTAGGAGCTGCTCAAACTAGAGTGGTCACTGTCCACAGAAGCCTTGGGGAAAGGTTGAGCTAGGATTGGGGGTGACCCTCCCCTCTCCTAAGAACGCTCCTCAAGAAGCCAGGCAAGAGGGACAAGCAACCCTCTTTCCAAAGCAGAGAGACACCTGATGCTTTAAGTCTGGCTGAGCCAAGCCTGCAAGGTTTCCGGGAGGGCAAGAAGGAGCTGGGGGGAGGCAGGCTGGCCTGGTGCTGGCGGCTCTCTGCCTCCCTCTGCTGGCAAGATTCAGAATTACAGCGCGTTCGAGTCCCAGAACCAAGCATCGCCTAGGGTCCTCCACGAAGGGCATCCCCGTTGTTTGCAGGGGAAAGGGGGAGCCAAAAAAAAATAGGTCATAGGAAACATCCCCTGCCTCTGTGCCAGCGCTCGAGCTTCAACTTCAGGTAGCTATCAACAGCCTCCAAGTACAATCAACTTTGCCCAAGCTGTCTGCAAAGGCCATGCTCTTACACAACACAAAACAAAGGTTCCCTGACTATCCCATGGTCATCAAAGCATCTCTTCCATGAATCAGCGACCACAGAGGACTGGGGGAAGGAGGGTGCAGGCTCTTTGCTCCACCGCAGATGGGAAACTAGGCGGAGATCAGAGAGACCGCCCCGCCCCAATCCTACTGGGGCTCAGAAAAAGAAAAGAAAAAAAAGCAATGAGGCTCTTTTGGAGTCTTGCGCCACCTGGTGGTATCTTCATAAACTGCACCTCGGGAGTGAGACCACCTGGCTTTCACCAGGCCTGTGGGCTGGACCTGTATGTTTGGGGCGCTCATTATCCATTTCACTCACCCCAGTTTACCTTTGTCACTCGCTGTAAGTTAAGTGACTTATCCCAGGGCGTTCCTGCAGGAAAAGGTCTCGCCCAGGCCTCGCAGGGAAGTACATTGTTCGTGATTGCTAGTGACAGAAATCCAGCTCCAGCTGAATTCAGTGAGAAGGATCTCAGGTACAGGAAGATACATGGTCCAGCGCTGACAGCATGGACAGCGGGACATCTGTTCCTGTGGTGTCAAGGTGGCTCTGGCAGCCTTAGTTCACGTGCACCTGTCCTGCAGGCCAGCAGCCCACGTCTCAGGATTCACCCTCAAGTAATGGGTACCCCCTGGAACCAATCTCTGGGACCCCAAGTCTTGCTCCCTTCAGGGGAGGGGTGGAGTCAGGCCCAAGATCCCTCTGCACGTGTGTGTGTACTGGGATTTGATGTCAGGGCCTGGGTTCTGTCCCTGAGCTTTGTCATGCAAGGCTAGCACTCTTCCACTTGATAGGTAGTTTTTTTTTGGGGGGGGGGGTCCTTTCATGGGCCTGAACTCTAAGCCTGGGTGCTGTCCCTCAGCTCTTCAGCTCAAGGCTAGCGCTCTACCACTTGAGCCACAGCGCCACTTCCAGTTTTTTTTTTTTTCCTGCTTATGTGGTGCTGAGGAATCGAACCCAGGGCCTCATGCATGCAAGGCAAGCACTCTACCACTGAGCCACCTTCCCAGACCCACTCTTCCACTTGAGCCACAGCTCCACTTCCAAGTTTTTGTTGATGAATTGGAGATGAGAGTCTCACAGACTTTCCTGCAGAAGCTGGCTTCAAACCATGATCCTCATATCTCAGCCTCTTGAATAGGATCCTAGCTGAGCTACCACGCCCAGATTTCTCTCTCATTTTCAGATTAGCAATTCCTTCCCAAATTATACTTTTTTCCTTCCTTCCTCCCACAAACATACACCCATGCCACTCCTCCCAATATATTAAGCCCTATTCTGGATGAACTGTCTCAGGACACAAAGCCAGGAGAGTATCCATGCTCTCCTCCAGGCTGTCTCCAGTTGGCGAGGGGAGAGGAGAGACAACATGCTAACAAGTGATGTTCACAGCACTATAGTTAGCACTGCAGGGGACCAGGTCAGCAGAATGTGCCTGGCAGGGTCAGGAGTGTTGTTCAGTGGTAGATCACTCACCTAGTATTCAGGAAGCCTTAGGTTCTGTCCCTAGCACTGCAATAATAAGAGGGGAGGAGGTGGGATCAGGAAGGTAGAGAAATAAAAGGCATTGCCACTTTAAATAGGGCATACTGCCAGACACCTACATTGCAATTCAAAGCCAGCCAGAGCATGAAAGTCCATGAGATTTTTGTCTCCAATTAGCCATTAAAAAGCCTAAAGTGGAACTGTGACTCAAGTGGTAGAGAAAAAAAAAAAAAAGTGATGCTGGGCGCTGGTGGCTCACGCCTGTAATCCTAGCTACTCAGGAGGCTGAGATCTGAGGATCTCGGTTCAAAGCCAGCCCGGGCAGGAAAGACCATGAGACTCCTATCTCCAATAAACCACTAGAAAACTGGAAGTGGCGCTGTAGCTCAAGTGGTAGAGCACTCGCCTTGAGCTGTAAGAGCTGAGAGACAGCACCCAGGCCCAGAGTTCAAGCCCCACGATCGACAAAAAAAAAAAAAAAGTGATATCCTTGAGCCAAAAAGTTAAGAGACAGTACTTAGGCCAAGTTCAAGTCCCAGAAGCAGCACAAAAATAAAGGAGCATCACTGGGAGGAACTTAGAAATGTGACTTTGAGCAAAGATAAGATATAGCTATGTGGCAGAAAAGCACTCCATGAGAAGGGGAACCAGTGCAAAGGCCCTGGGGTAAGAACTTGTGGGATATGTTCAGGGACTAGCAAGGAGCAAAGGGAAATGATATGGGGACTGGAAACCACTGGGAGGACTTTGTCTCTTAGTGCCCTGAGGAGCCTGTGAAGGTTCGGGGCAGGCAGCAGTCTGATGTGACTTACGGTTTAAGGAGCCGCTGGCTGCCCTGGTAAATACCAGCGTGGAAGCCTGGAGGCCAGTTAGAGGGCACGTGAGACCTCAGTTGTCCATCCAGGAGAGATGTCAGAGACATGGACAGAAAATTCCATGCAAGAGAGGGCACCAGCACAGAAGGGGGCGGGGCCGAGGACAAGACTGCAACACTGATGCCCACATGAGGAGTAGGGGAAGAGAGTAGCTCACGCCTGTAATCCTAGCTCCTCAGGAGGCTGAGCTCTGAGGATCATAGTTCAAAGCTAGCAGGCAGGAAAGTCATGAGACTCTTATCTCCAATTAACTATGAAAAAGCCAGCAGTGGGGCCATGGTTCGAATGGCAGAGTTCTAGCCTTGAGGTGTGGGGGGGCAAAGTCTCAGGGAGAATGTCCAGGCACTGAGCTCAAGCCCCAGGACCAGCACTCCAAAAAAGAGAGCAAGGGAAGGAGAAAGGGGAGAGATAAGAGGAGCAGCGGAGCACAGCGCAGAGTCAAGAAGATAAAATGGTCAGAGGTACTTCCAAGTTACAGGATACAAAGACTGAAACTGACCCTGCATTTAACATTCTAGTCATCTCTGAGCCCTTCACAAGAGCCTTGTGAGTGAAAACGGGAAGAGCCCAACCACTGTGGCACTATAAAATAATAATTAATAAGCCACTCAACAGCTCTAATCAGAATGGCCAACAGGTAGAAGTCACTCAACTGTCCATTAATCCAGGAACTAGTAGCTCAGGCCTGTAATCCTAGCTGCTCAGGAAGCTGAGATCTAGAGAATCAAGATTTATCCAGGGCAGAAAAATCCATGCCACACTATCTCCAAAATAACCAGCAAAAAGCTGGAATAGTAGAGTGCCAATTAGGCAAACAAGCCAAGCAAGGGCCATATTTAAAAGGAAGGAAAGTCTGACACCTGCTACAGTATGGATTGAGCCTTGAAAACATTAAGCAAAATCAGTCAGACACAAAGGGATAGCTATTATATCATTCCACTATGTAAGATTTAGAGAAGGCAAATTTATAGACTAGGATAAATGTTTCCAGAGATTTCAGGGAATAGGAAAGGAGAACAGGGCTTGTTTAGGATGATAAAGTTCTAGAAATAGGCACTAGTGATAACAATATTTCGAGTGTACTTAAATGGTTATGGAACTGTGCATTTGAAAAAATACTTACAGCTGGGTGCTAGTGGCTCACACCTGTAATCCTAGCTACTCAGGAACCTGAGATCTGAAGATCATGGTTCGATGCCAGCTCAGGCAGGAACGTCCATGAGACTCTTATCTTCAATTAAACCCCAGAAAACCAGAAGTGGAGCTGTGGCTCAATGTGGTAGAGCAAAAGAGCTCAGGGACAGTGTCCAGGCCCTGAGTTCAAGCCCCACAACTAACAACAAAAAAATTACAATGACAATTTTATGTTATCAGTATTTTACCACAGTAAAAAAGAAAAAAAAAAAAAAGAAAGAAAATCCAGTAGCCTTCAAAAAACAAGGCTAAGCATGATTGTACACACCTGTAATTCCAGCTCCCTGGAGGCTGAGGTAGGCTTATCATGAGTTCTACCTTAGCTATATAGAGAGGGCCTGAGTCAAAATAAATAGTTAACAAGTAAATAAATAACAAGTATGGGGCTGGGAAGATGGCTCAGTGGTAGAGCGCTTGCCTTGTATGCCTGAGGCCCTGGGTTCGATTCCTCAGCACCACATAAGCAGAAAAAAAAAAAAAAAAAGTGGTGCTATGGCTCCAGTGGTAGAGCACTAGGCTTGAGCTAAAGAGCTGAGAGACAGAGCCCAGGCCCAGAGTTCAAGCCCATAACTGACAAAAAAAAAAAAAAAGTGTGTGTGTGTGGTTTGGGTTTTAGTTTTGGTTTGATTTTGTTTAATTTGCCTTCCCTCTTCCACCTCCTGAGTGCTGGAATTAAGGTGTAAACTGCCATGCCCAACCTAACCAGAACATTATCTTATTGCCACTCCTGGGGCTTGAACCAGGGCACTGTCCTCGAGCATCTTTTGCTCAAGGCTAGTACTCTACCACTTGAGCCACAGCACCACTTCTGGCTTTTTCTGATTATGTGGTGCTGAGGAATTGAACCCAGGGCTTCATGCATGCAAGGCAAGCGCTCTACCACTAAGCCACACTCCCAGTCCCCAAAACATTTTTATGAAGACTCAGCAGCGTATCAGATGTCTTTTCAAAGACCAGAAGGAGGAGGACAATGACATCAAAAACCAAAAAAGTCAAAAAAAAAAAAAAAAGAAAAGAAAGAAAGAAAGAAAAAGAAAAGTGAGCGGTTAGCAGCACAATATCTGAAGACAAACCACCGTGGCTCTTCTCCTAGCTACAGTGTCAGCCTCTCTGTGCCTCAATTTCCTCATCTCTGAAATGGGCATAACAGCAGCTCCCCCCACAGAGTTGTTCCAAAGTTAGCTCAGTATCTGACACATGGTATGGATATGTGTGTTCGCTATTGCCCTGGGCATTGGCACCAGCTAGAGGGTTAAGTGAACACCAACAAACCAGAAAAGCATGGCGTTTAATGAGGACCAACGGAAAAGCCAACATTCAGGTCCCAACAAAGCAATTACACAAGTTCAGGGTCAAGGAGAAAGGACTGGGGATCCAGCCATGCATCTGTCCATGAGGAACAGCCTGAGGGGCCCGGCTGATGCCAGAGCAACTACAGCGCCCCCTGTGGCCTTCAGGGGCAGTCACCAGGGTGTGACATCCTGAGCCTGTAGGGTGCTCAGCTGAATGCTTCAGGCAGAGCTCAGCCTTTGAGAGTGGTGAGAATAGCAAGTAGAAGAACCGCTCTGCGGAGAGCCATGGAATGTCTCATAAACCCCACAGCTCCAGACGGGCCCTGGTACTGCACACCTGTAATCCTTACTTGGGAGGCTGAGATCTGAGGGTTGCTGCTTGAGGCCAGTCCAGGCAGACAAATCTGGGGAAGGCGGGCAGAGGAATCTTTCTACCTACAGTTGAAAAGAAAATGCAAACTTCAAGGGCCCCCTTGACTGGAAAGGGACATTTTTCTTCTCAGAAATGTTACGTTCTCCTTGCCCCAAGCCTCCTCTCCAGAGCAGGCCAGACTTCCAGTGTGCTGGTCCTTTAAGATTTTGAGGCAGAAATTGCCTGTCTGGCCTGAGAGGCCTCCTTCCATCAGCTTTGACTGAACCTTCTCTACCTATCTTTCTGTCCCACGCATTGCCAGCTCATTACAACAGCCCCAAGCAGGGCGCTGGTGGTTCATATCTGTAATCCTAGCTACTCAGGAAGCTAAGAACTGAGGATTGTGGTTCAAAGTCAGCCGAGAGCAGAAAAGTTCGTGAGACTAATCTCCAATTAACCACCAGAAAACCAGAAATGGTGCTATGGCTCAAAGTGGTAAAGTACTAGCTTTGAGCAGAAAAGCTCAGGAACAGCACCCAGGCCCTGAGTTCAAGCCCGATGACAAAAAAAAAAAGAAAGAAAGAAAGAAAAAAAATAGCCCAGGAGTTAAATGAATGTGCATTTGGGATTAGGAACATTTGTTCCTTGTACATATTTTCTTTTTCTTCTTCTTCTTTTTTTTTTTTTTTTTGTCAGTCATGGGGCTTGAACTCTGGGCCTGCGCACTGTCCCTCAGCTCTTCAGCTCAAGGCTAGTGTGCTACCACTTGAGCCATAGCGCCATTCCAGTTTTCTAGTGATTTATTGGAGATAAGAGTCTCACGGACTTTCCTGCCCGGGCTGGCTTTGAACCCAGACCCTCAGATCTCAGCCTCCTGAGTAGCTAGGATTACAGGCGTGAGCTACCTGTGCCTGGCTTCCTTGTACATGTTTTCTAGTGCAAAAAGCACATCTTAGCCAGGCACTGGTAGCTCATCTTAGCCAGGCACTGGTAGCTCAGGCCTGTAATCGTAACTACTCAGAGGACTAAGATCTGAGGATCGTGGTTCAAAGCTGGCCCAGGCAGGAAAGTCCATGAGACTCTTATCTCCAATTAACCACCAGAAAACTGGAACTGTGACTTAAAGTGGTAATACACTAGCCTTTTGCAAAAAAAAACACAAAGACAATGCCGCAATGCCCAGGCCATGAGTTCAAGCCCCACAAACAAACAAAAATAAATAAAGCACATCTTTTCTTCTTTTTGCCTTTTTCTTTCTTTCTCTTTTTTTTTGGTGGGGTGGGGGGTGGGTCCAGTCATGGGGCCTGAACTCTGGGCCTGGGCGCTGTCCCTCAGCTCTTCAGCTCAAGGCTAGCACTCTACCACTTGAGCCACAGCGCCACTTCCGGCTTTTTTTCTTTTTGCTTATGTGGTGCTGAGGAATCGAACCCAGGGCCTCATGCATGCAAGGCAAGCGCTCTACCACTGAGCCACCTTCCCAGCCCCTCTTTCTTTCTCTTTGTGCCAGACCTGGGGCTTGAACTCAAGGCTTGAGCACTGTCCCTTAGCTTTTTCAATCAAGGCTGGCACTGTACCACTCTGAACCACAGTTCTACTTCTGGCTTTTTGATGGTTGATTGGAGATACGAGTCTCATAGATTTTCTGCCCCAGCTGGCTTCAACCCTTTATCCTCAGGTCTCAGCCTCCTAAGTAGTTAGTATTACAGGCATGAGTTGCTAATGCCTGGCTACGCATTATTTCTTCTTCTTCTTCTTCTTCTTCTTCTTCTTCTTCTTCTTCTTCTTCTTCTTCTTCTTCTTCTTCTTCTTCTTCTTCTTCTTCTTCTTCTTCTTCTTCCCCTTCCTTCCTTCCTTCCTTCCTTCTTCTTTCTTCTTCTCTTCTTTTTTTTTTTGTCAGTCATGGGGCTTGAACTCTGGACCTGGGCACTGTCCCTCAGCTCTTCAGCTCAAGGTAAGCATTCTACTACTTGAGCCATAGCATCACTTCCAGTTTTCTGGTGGTTAATTGGAGATAAGAGTCTCACAGACTTTCCTGCCCAAGCTGGCTTTGAACCGTGATCCTCAGATCTCAGCCTCCTGAGTAGCTAGGACTACAGGCATTAGCCACCAGTGCCCAGCCCTACACATATATTCTTTCTTTATTTATTTTTGTCAGTAGTGGGGCTTGAACTCTGAGCCTAGGCGCTGTCTCTAGCTCTTCAGCTCAAGGCTAGCACTCTACCAATTGAGTCACAGCACCACCTCCAGTTTTCTGGTGGTTTATTGGAGATGAGAGTCTCACAGACTTTCCTGCCCAGACTGGCTTTGAACTACAATCCTCAGCTCTCAGCCTCCTGAGTAGGTAGGATTACAGGCATGAACCACCAGCGCCCGGCTTGAGCCACTCTTTTACTAATGCCAAAGAATGAGGTGCTGGAAAAGCTGTTTGTAGAGAACAGGGCCGTCCAAAGCTGTAGAGAAGGCTGGGACTGGGCTTGTGTGCTGCAAAAGGAAGTCACTTGATCTGGGCTCTGGGTGAACTAGTCCTCACCCCTGCACAGTTTGGTCTCCTGAGAAACTGCTCTAAAGAACAGATTGGCAGAGGTGGCTGAGGCCCCAGAGGCCGGGAGACCCAGTTAGGCTGCCTAGATACAACTAGAAGGTCAGGAAAGAGGCCTGGCATCACCCAGTGCCGTTACCATGGTGACAGGCATGGGCCTGAGCTCCAGCTGGGGGCCAGGACCCCTGCCATCCAGGACCTCAGCAAAGAGTCTCAAGGCCCAGCGTCCTTCCTCCCCTGTGGAGAAGGCAGGCTGGAAGGAAGAGATGCTGATGGGAAGGGAACAAGGATGTAACTAGAAAATAGAGGAACAAAGGTCCTCCCTCAAAGGTGAGTTCATTCAGGGGAACAGGGGCTCAGAGGCTAGGCTGGGCTAAGCTGAATCTCCCTGCTAACTGACCTTGGGCAAACAGCTCTGCCTCTCTGGGCCGAGATGCCTCTGGGATACCAACAAGCTCATACACAGCCACTTGGAGGCAGAAGCAACCAAACCACAATAACCAACAGATGAACTTCCGGGGTCTCCATGAACCCCACTTTTGATCCCCTCACTCCCTCCTCCTACACACAGCTGTGCCCCGCCTGCCCCCATGTGGCCCCTGCTGGTACTACAACAAGGCCCTCAAAATCACCTGCTTCCTGGCAAAGGCAGGCCTTGGAATGCACAAGCCCCTGTCTCCTCTATCTCCAGACTTTGAAGGCTTGGTTGTCATTTTTGGAGTCCAATCTCAGTCCATCGGTGTGGGTTGACATCCTTCGTATTGGAGCAAGGCAGGTTGTCGTAGGAGCCAGGGAAACAACATGCACCATGCCCCTGCCACACACAGCAACGGAAGTCCCTGTCTGTCCTTCCCTTTGTCCCCTGTAGACCTGAGAAAAACAGTACTCCCTAGAAATTAGCAACACAAGCCAGGAATCATGATGCACCCTTTAATCTCAGTTCTTAGGAGGCTTACACGGGAAGATCACAAGTTCTAGGCCAGGCTAGGCTACATAGCAAGACTGTTTCTAACCAAGAAAGTAAAACTAAAGAATAAATATAAATACAACTGCCTTTCCTGACCACACCCCCAACCACCTCTCCTATCATCCCCCACAAACACACAACCCCCGCCACCCAGAAAATATGCAGGGCTCACTCATACCCCAGGCCTGTGTGCTTACTATCCTTCCTCCATAAAGCATTCTTTTTCCAGTTTCTCCTCTGACTGCCTCCTTACATAGCCTCGGTTGGACTTAACATCACCATGTGGCCATCTTGCCTCAGCCTCCTGAGTGCTGGGTTTACATGCATGCATCACCATGCCCAGACATCCTTCCCTTCTAATATCCAAAATCATGTCATGCAGGGCATCAGTGGCTCATGCCTGTAATCCTAGCTACTACTCAGGAGGCTAAGATCTGAGGATCTAAGTTCAAAGCCAGTCTGGGCAGGAAAGTCCATGAGACCCTTTTTGTTTGTTTGCTTGTTTGTTTGTTTATGTGGTGCTGAGGAATCCAACCTAGGACCTCATGCATGCTAGGCAAGCACTCTACCACTAAGCTACATTCCCAGCCTACCATGAGACTCATCTTCAATTAATGACCAAAAAAGCCAAAGTGGGGCTGTGGTTCAAGTTGTAGAACACTAGCCTTGAGCAAAAAGGCTCAGGGACAGAGCCCAGGCTCTGAGTTCAAGCCCCAGGATTGGCATAAGCAAAAACGATGCAAGCTGAACACTGGTAGCTTACACTTGTAATCCTAGCTACTCAAGAAGCTGAGATCTGAGGATCAAGGTTCGAAGCCAGCCTAGGCAGAAAAGGCCTTGAGACTCTTATCTCCAATAAACTACTCAGAAAAAAGCTGTAAATGGCACTGTGGGTCAAGTGATAGGGCACCAACCTTGAGAAAATAATTCAGGGACAGCCTCCTGGCCCTGAGGGTCTTATTTGTTTGTTTTACTGTCCTTGGGCTTGAACTCAGGGCCTGAGCCAATTTGTGCTCAAGGCTAGCACTCTACCACTTGAGCCACTTTTGGCATTTTCTGAACAGTTTACTGGGAATAAGTCTCACAGACTTTTCTGTCAGGGCTGGCTTTGAACCATGATCCTCAGATCTCAGCTTCCTGAGTAGCTCGGATTACAGGTGTGAACCACTAGCTCCTCACTCAAGCTGACTTCTTATAAAAAAAAAATAATAATAGGTTTAGGGCTAGGAATATGGCTTAGTGGTAGAGAGCTTGCATAGCATGCACGAAGCCCTGGGTTCAATTCCTCAGTACCACAGAAACAGAAAAAACTGAAAGTGGTGCTACGGCTCAAGTGGTAGAGTGCTAGCCTTGAGCAAAAGCAGCTCAGGAAAAGTGGCCAGACCCTGAGTTTGAGCACCAGGACTCGAGGAAAGAAAGAAAGAAAGAAAGAAAGAAAGAAAGAAAGAAAGAAAGAAAGAAAGAAAGAAAGAAAGAAAGAAAGAAAGAAAGAAAGAAAGAAAGAAAGAAAGAAAGAAAGAAAGAAAGAAAGAAAGAAAGAGAGAGAGAGAAAGAGAGAGAGAAAGAAAGAAAGAAAGAAAGAAAGAAAGAAAGAAAGAAAGAAAGAAAGAAAGAAAGAGAGAGAGAAAGAGAGAGGGAGGAAGGGTGGGAGGGTGGGAGGGTGGGAGGGTGGGAGGGAGGGAAGAAGGAAGGGAGGGAGGAAGGAAGGGAGGAAGGAAGGAAGGAAGGAAAAATAGGTTTATTTACCTGAGTTGTTTTTTTGTTTGTTTGTTTTTTGTCAGTCCTGGGACTTGAACTCTGGGCCTGGGTGCTGTCCCTGTGCTCTTCACTCAAGGCAAGTGTTCTACCTCTTGAGCCACAGCCCCACTTCCGGTTTTCTGGTGGTTTTATTGGAGATAAGAGTCTCACAGACTTTCCTGCCTGGCCTGGCTTTGAACCGTGATCCTCAGATCTCAGCCTCCTGCATAGCTAGGATTATAGGCATGAGCCACTGGTGCCCAACTGTTTATCTGTTTTTGCAGTACTGGAACTTGATTTGCACTTTCTGAGCAGGCATCCTACCACTTGAGCCACTCTGCCAGTCCCTTTTTGTATTGGCTAAATCTGAGCTAGCCATAGCCGACCAGGACTGTAATCCCCCTTTATGTCCTTCCCTTTGTCACTGACAAGCACGCATCCCTGCTCGTATGGGTTAAGGTGGAGCCTTAATGATGCCTTAATGATGCTTTGATGCCTGAGCTGGCTTTCATGAACTTTAACACCCCTAACTCTACTCCCTAAGTAGCTAGGATTTTAGGTTTGAGTCACTACACCCAGCTTCCACTGCTTTATCTTTTTTTTTTTTTGGGGGGGGGGTGTTTAGTGCCAGTCCTGGGACTTGAACTCAGCCTTGAGCTTTTGTGCTCAAGACCCTTGCCACAATGAACCACTGTTGCACTTGCAGCTTTTATTGTAGTTCGTTGGAAAAAAAAGTCCTGCCGAGGCTGGCTTTGAACCATGATCCTCAGATCTCAGTCTCCTGAGTAACTAGGATTACAGGCGTGAGCCACTGGCATCCCAGCTTCTACCGCCTCTTAACAGTATGAGTCTTGGGACCAAGCTCTGCACCCTTGGGAAACACTGTCACACCATATTCAAATCATAACAAATGAAAAATCCACTTCAAACCCACTAGGGCATTTACTATATAAACATAAACAAACAGAGCCACGATGACCAAAGCCTGTAACTCCAGCACTTGGAAGGCTGAGGAAAAAGAATTGCAAAATTGAAGTCAGCCTGGACTACATAGAAAGTTCTAAGCCAGCTAGGTGCCAGTGGCTCACACCTGTAATCCTAGCTACTTAGGAGGCTGAGATCTGAAGATCAAAGTTCAAAGCCAGCCCAAGCAGGAAAGTCCAGGAAATTCTTAGCTCCAGTTAATCACCAGAAAACCAGAGTGGAGTTATGGCTCAAAGTGGTAGAGCACTAGTCTTGGGTGAAAAAGCTTACAGACAGCATCCAGGCCCTACCAAACACACACACACACACACACACACACACACACACACACACACACACACACACACACACACAAAGTTCCAAGCTATATTGGACAACTTAGTGTGACTATCTTAAAAAGGAAGGATGCTAGGATGTAGCCCAGTGACAAAGCATTTGTCCAGTATATGCAAGGCCCCGGGTTCAAATCCCTACACCAAACAACAAAATGGAAAATAAGTATTGATGAGGATGTGGAAAAATTGGAGTTCTGTGTACTACTTGTGGATGGAAAAACAGCATGTGACTAGGAGACTCCTTAAAACTTAGAAATAGGATTCCCATAGGACCCAGCAGTCCCCACCGGGGACTCAGAGACGTTTGTACATCACAGTCACAGCCACCGCAGTCCCGATGGCCGAGAGAGGGAAGCATTCCAAGGGTCCATCCACAGATGAACTGATAAAATGTGGTATTGCCCCCAAATGGAATACTATTCAGTTCTTAAAAAGGAAACCGAAGTCGGGAACTGGTGGCTCATATTGTAATCCTAGCTACTCAGGAGGCTACAATCCCGATCTGAGAATCGTTGTTCAAAGCCAGCCTGGGCAGAAAAGTCTATGAGACTCTTTTTTCTTTTTTTCTTTTTCTTTTGTCAGTTGTGGGACTTGAACTCAGGGCCTGGGTGCTTCCCCTGAGCTCTTTCACTCAAAGCCAGTGCTCAACCACTTTGAGCCACAGCACCACTTCCAGTATGCTGCTGGTTCATTGGAGATAAAAAGCCTCATGGACTTTCCTGCCTGGGCTGGCTTTGAATTGTGATCCTCAGATCCCAGCTTCCTGATAGTAAGGATTACAGGTGTGAGCCACGAATGCCCACGAAGAGAGACACTTATTTCCAATTAACTACTAAAACGTCAGAAGTGGAGCTGTAGCTCAAGTGGTTCAGCACAGTGCTAGCCTTGAGCAAAAGAAGTGCAGGCCCTTAATTCAAGCCCCAGTACCAACACACACACACACACACACACACACACACACACACCTCTCTACAAATTCCATAAGACAAGGTTTTGGCTTTGTCTGCTTGGGTGATCTAATATCTGCTGCCAGTCCCTAAAGACTTGGAAAACAAGACAAAGAAAGGGCCCCCAGGCTGGGAAGAATGGAGAAAGACACTGAACACTGAACACACAAGTAAACAAGGTTATTAAGGTTATTATCACCTGTTTAGAAAATATGTTAAAAAAATGTGTGAATGGAGTGGTGGGGGTGGAGAGTTTTCCACCAGAGCACCCACACACATCCAAAGGAGGCAACCTAGGGTAGCTTCAGTCCTCACGTATCTGCTAGATAAGAGCTGAAGACAGAGGAAATAGCAAATGCAAAGGCCCTGGGGCAGCTACAGGCCTGGTATACTAGAGGATCAGCAAGAGGGAAACTGGGGTAGACAGAAAAGGAGACCCAGGAGAGGCAGAGAGGGGCTGGCGTGGAGACTTCACTGAAGTACTAACCTGTTCGCCATGATTTCCACCAGAGAATGTGCCCAGTGGTCACTGGGGCAGACACAGTCACTGTCCCATGATAAATGAAGAAGCAGGTCTGCAGATGGAGGCCATGGCAGGAGGGAGCCTAGTTGCCCTTCCCCTCCCCTCCAGGACTCTCCTCCCACTCCACCTCAAGTTCAGGGGCTCCCTGTGCCCCACTGCCTCCCCCCTTGGTCCCCAGGGAAAAGCCAGCAGGACAGAAATGCCCCCTGCTATATGTCTGGGGGGGGCGGGGACCTCCACCCTAGGAGGATTTCTAGGCCCTCTATAGGCCTTGCCCTGGGGACAGAACAAGGACACAGTGCCCCCAGGACCCCAGGGCCTGGGACAACATTGTCTTCAGACCCGGGACCAGCTCCCCTAGGTGCCCTGCCTGGTCCCCAACCCAGACTGTGGGCAGCAAAGGGCTGGGTAGCGGTGGGGCCGCTGTACCTCCTGACTCCTGAGCTCCTGTGGGTGAAGGTGCCCAGCTAGAAGGACATTTACGTTCCAGGCAGAATCATGGACGTGATACTGTGTGAGTTTCTACCTGAGCAGTGGACATGTTCCACAAAGCTACTGATATTTTTTTCTTTTTTGGAAACAGGTCCTTACTAAAGTTCAGGCTGGCTTCCAACATTTTTTTGTGGTTGATGGTGGTCACAGGGCTTGCATTCAGGGCCTTGGCACTGTCCCGGAGCTCTTTTGGCCACTTTAAACCTCAGCTCCATTTCTAGTTCTCTGTTAATCAAACATAGGAGTCTCATTTAGATTTCTGCTTAGGCTGGCTTCCAACCGCAATCCTCAGATCTCAGCCTCCTGAGTAGCTTGAATTACAGGTGTGAGCCACCAGCACCTGGCTTCAACCTCTTAACCCTCCTGCCTCAGCCTCCTCAGGACCGGGCTTATAAGTATATACCACCCTACTCAGCCTCTAAACATTTCTCCATCCTTCAACTTGCCCTCCCTTCCACTTAGGAAGGACTGGAAGGAAAGGCTTGGCTGCGGTTGCCTGGCCCTTCCCGTCCTGTGTTGGGTCAGTGTCAGTGGCTGGCTTATCCAGGGAAACAACTCAGCATCGCTGGGCCATTTGACTGACCAAAAAAAGTTACGTATTATTATTATTAAATAATACTCATACTAATAGTTGTTTAAATGGATGCACAAACTGACAGGCAGGGGGCTCTCTGGACTCTGTATGAGCTACTAATCAAGCAGTCAGACCAAGGCGTAGGAACTAGCAGGAACAAGCCATCAAACCACCACTGGGCCAGGTCCAATGGGCATGTTACATTCCTGGCCGTATTTATTCCTCTCTGGCCCCAGAAGGAGGTGTTTCTATACCTGTTACACCAAAGAGGAAACAGAGGGCCGAGCTCACATCCTCCATTCTCACACACACACACTTCCTGCCGCCACACCCCCCCCTCCCCAACCCCAACCAGGCTGACCTAGCGGATGCCCTCTCCACCAGGCCAGGCCAGATGGCGTCTTTGCAGGGCCAGTCCCAGAGAGAGCATGCTCCCAGCTGAGGCCTGTCCCATCCTTCCTCCTCTCTTGTCTTCCTCCCCCTCCCCACTTCCTTCCTTCCTGCTCTTGGATATTCCATTTGCAGGAAGGCCACAGGTTCCAGGGCAAGGGCCCCAGGTCCTGCGGCAGCCATAGGAAGGACACATACCTCTCCCCCAGCCCCCCTCCCAGCTCACTGTTCCCTCCCTGGGAACTGGATGTCAGGTCCAGAGCTCAGGAACCATGGAAGCACTATGCACAAGGTCCTCTTCTCCCTCCCTCTGCAGCCCTAGCAAGGGTGACTCTGAAGCTCATCCTGCAGGCCTGCCGCCCGTCACCCTGCCTGTGAGCTATTTATTCTACTTCCGTCCAAATGCCAACTCATTCTGCACAGAGGCAGACATGAACAACAATGACCACTGCTATTATGATCGCCAACATCTTCAGCATCCCACTGAACCTTTACAACTCTGCCAGGGTGGGTGTTTTTACCCTCATTTATTTGGTAAGTGAGAAAATTAAAGCTTGGAAAGAAGGAAGTTGTTAGGAAAACAGAGTAGAGGAGATGGAAGATGGAAAGTAGAGACACAGTGACCAAAGCAGGTTTATTCAGGACAAACGGGAGAGGAACCCTCTGCACCAAAGTTGAGAGAGTGACTCTCTAACAGAATGTCATCCCAGCTACTCAGGAGGCTGAGATTTGAGCATTGTGGGTCAAAGCCATCCCAGGCAGAAAAGTCTGTGAGATTCTTACCTCCAACTAGCCAGCCAAAAGCTGGCTCAAGTGGTAGAGCACCAGCCTTGAGCAAAAACTGCTAAGGGACAGCACCCAGGACTCTGAATTTGAGTCCCAGTATTGGCATATGCTATGCGCGAACGTGCATGCGCGTGCACACACACGCACGCACACACACACACACACACACACCCCTATACATCTCAGAGAACTCAGCCACTACTTCATTGAACAGAGGCTTGCTGAGTGTACCCTAATGCCACCAGACATGGGCACTGATCACAGATTAACCATGAGGAGCCAAAGTCACTCCAACTCAGGACAAGACTGAAGGAATCTCACCTAGATCCATGTCCCACATACTCAGAAAGAAGGCAATTTCACACATTCTGGGAGGAAAAAGATGTGACTCCACCCCTTCGGGTCTGCTAAAGATCGGGAAATAGAACCCAGCACGGGAGCAGGTGGAGAGATGCCCCTCAATGGCCCCTCCCAGCAACGTGGAAGCTACTCTGCTCCTCAGCCACCAGAGGGCGCCCACTCCCTCTCAGAGCCAAAGCCACGACGGCAGCGACCGAGGTGGGCCGGGCCAGGCTAGCAAAGGATGCGTAGTGGGGTTGTGACCACTTCGGGAAGAACTGCTCGGAGATGCAGTCCCACCCTGGACGCGAATTACGCCTCTAGAAGGTGGGAGTCGCTGGCCTGGCCCTTAGACTTTTCACCCTGGCCGCGCCCAGCGCTTTAGCCTCTGGGTGATTGCTCTCGAGTGCCCTCTCCTGGTCGCTGCTAGCACTACCGCCGGTTGGGGACAAGGGACCAAAGAGGATTTACTTCCTTGTAGAAAGTGGGGGTGGGGGAGAGGAAGGGTTTAGGGGAGGTGTGGGGGTGCGTACTGGGAATATACTAGAGAGAATGAACAATAATGGTTAGCACTAAGTGAACAGGAGTGCAATAAAGCTACTAGAACTCCACTGAATGTGCAGGGCAAATTAATGAAGACACTGGGAACCACCAGACACCTATTGAGGGCAGCCCATGATCCCTGAGGACTATTAAGGGGCACAAAAGAAAGGCACCAGGTGACTCATAGTATCTGAGGATCCTTCAGGGGATATTTATAAGTATGAAGTAGCATGGCATTGGTGGCTCATGCCTATCATCTTAGCTATTCTGGAGACTGAGATCTGAGAATTGCAGTTCAAAGCCAGCCCAGGCAGGAAAGTCCAGGAGCCTACATCCAATTAATCGCAGGAAAAAAAAAAAAATCCAGAAATGGAGCTGTGGCTCAAGTTGTAGAGTGCTAGTAGCCTTGAGCAAAAAACAACTCAGGTACAGTACCCAGGCCCAGAGTTCAAGCCCCAGGACCAGCAAGAAAGAAATTAAATTTAAAAAAAAAGTAGGAAGTAGGCAATTATGGCATAATGGATAAGTAAGGATGCCATGTAGGTACAGAGGTACATGGATAGACATTGGGGAAGTACCAGGGCATGGGATCAGAGCCACAGCAAAGCCAGGCACAAATGGCTCAGGCCTGTTATCCTAGCTGCTTAGGAAGCTGAGATCCAAGGATCGCAGTTCAAAGTCAGTATGGGCATAAAAGTCTTGAAGAGTCTTATCTCCAATCATCACCAGAAAAGCAGAAGTGGAAGTGTGGCTCAAGTGGTAAAGGGCTAGCCTTGCAGGAAAAAAGCTAAGGGAGAGTTTGGGGCCCTGAATTCAAGCCCCAGTACTGTCACCAAAACAAAACAAACAAGAAGCACTGAGTGGGTTTGGGAAGATGGCATGACTGAGAAGGTAAGGAAGCACAGAGAGAGTAATACCAGATATGGGGGACACTTGTTATTTGTGAGAAGTAGGCGGCTAATGAAATCACTGAGCTAGCCATCACCCTGGAACAGGACTGTATTTCACCAATGGGGCCTGGGTGCCCCTCTCAACCGCTCCTCCGGCTGGGATCCTTGTGCCATTTTCTCAGCCAGGGCTTAGATCAGAGATGTCCCTTGGCCAGAGAAAGTCTCCCCCTGACCTGTTTATGATTTCCTGGTTTGTTGGGGGACACAGCATAGAGACAGAGGACAGAGACTTTGTATTATCTCCCTCCCCTAGCTGGAGAGGGAAGTAGAGACAAGGCAGACCCTCATTCCTAGAAAAAAAAAAAAATAAGGAGCCCCCTCCTCGGCCCCTCCCACCAGGCTTCGGCCTCCTGGCCCAGCTTGCTGGCTGCTGGGCCGGGAGGGGCTGCCAGGCTCGGCCTCCTGCCCACTGCGGGGCGCCGGGGGAGGGCGGCGCGCGGCTCGAGATGCCGCGTTGCCATGGAGACGCTGCCGCATCCTGACTGCTCCTGGCAACGGGGTCCCGCAGCCAGGCAGGCGCTCGGCGGGGACCCCAGGGAGCGGGCGCGCCAGGCTGCCCACGGCGCCACCAGACCCCGGGGACACGGATACAGCTCCCCCACCCACAGACACCCCTCGATCACACTCCCAAGGGCACACGCATGGACACACGCGTCCCAGCTGCAGCAGCCCAGGCGGAACTGCAGCCCCAGCCCTCCCTGCAGCCCCCACTCATTAATTCAGCAAACATTTGCCGACCGTCTCAGTGCCAGGCGCGAGCTGGCCACTGCGGCTGCAGCGGCGACGAGTCACACGGGGACGCGGGGACGCGGCACGGCCGCCACCCCCGCCCGCCCCACCGCCCAGCCTGCAGGGGGGGCAGGCAGACACCGAAACGGCCGTGATCAATACTGTGACCCCAATAACAGCTTTGCTCAGGCCTCCACAGGCAGAATCCGCTTAGACTGTGCGGTTTGGGGGGAGCACGGTGGGGAGCCCTTGTTGACAGAGGAAGAAACTGAGGCCCTGGAGAGCCCGTGGATCCACCGGAGGCCACAGCTGGTCTGAGGCACAGCTGACCTTCCCACTCGAATCTTCACCATTTCCCAGCACACGCGCACACACACACACACACACACACACCGCCCGAAAGGTTTCCAGAGCATGAAATAAGGCAGGATTCATGAGACTGGATTCAACTCCGCTGAGGAGTCGTCCGTAGGAAGAATTCCAGGCTCAAGTTTGGGTCTGGGGAATAAAGGCAGGGCTGCCAGGCAGAGCAAGAAGCAGGCATCCTAGACGAACAAACAGCCCTTGCAAAGAGCTGGGGAAATGAGTCTGCAGGCTGGGGTGAGGGGCGCAAGCACAGAGGGGCTTAGACAACCGCATGGCGGACCCTGCGCCGGGTCATGGGGACTCTCTCTCTCTCGTGGAGACTGGCAAGGGAGGGCTAGTTCCTACTGTTGCTCAGGCAACCAGGAGGAGGAAGCTGGCCTAGAGGGATGGACCCCGGGGCTAGGCAGGCCATGGTCTTACCATTCCAGAGAAGGACAAGCAGGCCCCAGCCAACTTGTGTCCAAAAGGGATTGAAGCAGAACATGTGGTTCTTGCAAAATGATACCAGTACCAGAAACCCCCAAGGGGGACAGAACTAGATGCACCCCAAGGTGGGGCCAGGTGTTGCCCCCCCCCTAGGGAGAACCAGGACTCAGAATGAGAGCAGCAAATGGGCACACGGCTCAGTCTGACATGGGAGAAAGACCCCAGCCAGAAAGAGGAATGGGTCTGAGGTTCCCACAGAGGCGGGGAATCCTGGAGAAACAAATCTCACACATCCAGACAAGAGTTCTTTCCAGACCCTTCCTGCCATGGTTGCTCTTCCCTAGCCCTGCCCTGCAGAGCCTGTCCAGAGCACCCGTCTGAGGAGACACAGCATCCAGCCCCGAGCCTCCCCCCTCCCAAGGTTAGCCTAATTTTTTCCCTTCCATGGATTCAGGTCATTGCTCCCTGTCCTCTCTCCAAGGCGCCGCGGAATGTGACTAATTCCCTCCCTTCATTTACGGGTCCTGTTACCTGGGAGGTATTTATAGCGCCACAGCCTACCTCCCTCCCCTCCCCTGCGACTCAGCTGCTCTCCCCCCCAGGCCATCTTTCCCCACTCTCTCGGCCAATCTTCACCACCTCTCTCAGCAGCCTCGGGTCTGCCACCTCCCACAATCCCCCCTGACAGGAAGGGAGCTGGCTCTGGCTGGGTGGGGCTTGGGGCTTTTCTGAATGAAGGACTATTTGTAGAGGGGATGCCCCTCCCCTCTTGAGCACCCCAAAAGCGCATCTATGGGCTCAGGCCAGAGGAGGGTCACCATTAGCTGGTCCCAACAACATGACGTCACCATGCAGGCTGATGCTGAGACTCACAATAGGTAATGATTATTGAGTGCTTACTGTGGACCAGGTATTATGATTATCTCTGCTTTACAGATACTAAGTCTGAAAAAAAGCCAAGTGTGTCTGCTCAGATCCTCAGAACCGGGGTCAGGCTTCTCCAGGGCTCTTCCTGAGCCCTTCCCTGTGGGGAAACTGACCCCAGGGGCAGGCTGGGTGGTATGAGGGCATTGGGGACAACAAAACACCCTCACAGGACCAGCACAACTTTGGTCCTCCTGGCCACAATCTATGTGTGATTTGCCCTAGTGTCAGAAAATAGCATTAGAGAGGGGCACCAAAATACCTCCTGTCGCATACATGATCCCACCTTGAGTTAGGGGTCACAGAAGAGCGCAGGTGGGAACACAGATCTTACCAAGGACAGGAAAAAGGGGCCTGGTGTTTATGGAGGATGGGTGGTGGGAAAATGTAGTAGAGAGGAGAGAAATGAAAGCCCACGAGGGCCTTAAAGGTATATAGGACTGAGGTAGAGGCACACAATGACCCAGGACCCCTTTATACCCTGGGAAAATGACCCAGATTGGTAACAGACTGGTTCAGCCTTGCTCAAATCCTCAGCAGAAATTCTTCAAGACAGGATGGAAGAAGACAGGGATGGAATGGAAAGGAAGCCTGAGTTCGAATTCCAACTTTGTCTCATAAGCTTGGTGAGAGCAAGGGCCTTCACTTCTCAAACTTGATTTCCCCATCTGTAAAATGGGCTGATCTCACACCTCCCTTACAAGTGGTTGTGAGAGGAAATGAAGGTGTGAAACAGGCAAAATAGCAGCACCAGCCCGGTACACAGAAGGGGTCTCTTCTCATGGTGGTTGGTTTCCTCTGTGTGTGTGTGTGTGTGTGTGTGTGTGTGTGTGTGTGTGTGCGCGCGCGCGCGCGCGCGCGCTCTTGGGCTAGGGCACTATCCTTGAATTTCTTTTGCTCAAGGTTAGTCCTGTGTGACTTGAGCCACAGCTCCATTTTCAGCTTTGTAGTTATTTATTTATTTATTTATTTATTTTTTAAAACTAGGGCTGAGAACCGAACCCAGGGCCTTGGGCGCGCCAGGCGGGCGCCCTTCCGCTGGGCTAAACCCCCAGCCCCTATTTATTTATTTTTATTTTTTTGGTAGTTTTAGTGGCGATAAAAGTCTCAAAGACTTTCCTGTTTGGATTGGCTTCAAATGGTGATCCTCAGCTCTCAGCCTTCTCAGTAGCTAGGATTACAATTGTTTTTGAGACAGGGTTTGACTATGTAGCCTAGGCTGGGCTTGAACTCACAATCCACACCCAGCTTTGGCTTGTTTTTTTTTTTTTTTCTTTTCTCTCAGATAGATCTAAGCCAAAGTGTTGCATCTCTTCCCAGAGAAGAGAGCATCCTTGGAATAAGGGTTGCCCTCCACCGTGGGTGCCCTGGTAGCTAGGCTGGCTATATAAGCATCTCTGCTGTTACCATTATTCACTGTGGGGCAGCCACCCATTACAAAGGCCAAAACCCCAGCTCATTGAGGGTTGCCTTGGATCCTACCACTTATATAGAACCCCTCCCCCGCCCTTTTGCAGCCTGAAATAAGAAAGACCCCGAGAGTCATTCTAATTCGTGCTTTGGGGGGCCGGATCCAGTGGCAGCTCAAGCAGCTCTTCTAGCTGGGACTCTCACCAGGTTGGGCACAGATCTTGGGGCAGCACCGAGAGCCAGATTAGGGAGGTTCAGGGGTAGGAAACACAAGGCCCGATGGCTGGGCCCTGACAGGGCTGTGTATACCCTATGGATCTGCCCCAGGGCCAAGTCTCTACTACCCTGGGAGGAAGCCCAGCCCAGCCTGTCTGGACACAGGGGATGTGGACTCAGTCAGCAACCCTGGCCACAAGGGCAGACTGGAGGGTAGAAGTGGGTATTGCAAGGGCTGGCGGACAGGTTGGGGACTAGAGCTGTGGAAATGGGCCATTCTGGGCCAAGGCCTTAGTCTTCAGCCCGAGTTTGCTGTGTGACCTTGGGCAAGGCCTGGCCTCTCTCTGAAACTCAACTTCTCTAGCGTTCACTATGGAAACTGAACTCCCAACATTTTTCCCTCTCCGAGTCAGGGCCCCCCATGGTAGTAGCAGGGCCCATAGGCTGAAGCACCAGTGAAAGGTCCCTACCCAGGGGGCCATCCTCCTCCCCACCCATGGGCACATAGGGTCCTCACTGAAGAAACTCGGTGTATACAAATAATTAAACAGAAGAATTGGAGTGATTAGGGCAGATGATTATTGTCAAATTATGATTTATCTTGTAGTGGAATTAGTATTCCCCCAAAGGCCCCGGCGTGGCGCGGCGCCCGCCACGGCCCGTGATTAATCGCCGTCTCCAGAAGGTCACCTCCAGCCACTGCAGATTAACTCAGTGGGGAAACTTCTTTCCGTAATTCAAGCTGTTGTTCCCACAACCTGTCATCCGCTGCGGAAAAGGACGATTTCGTCAGGGAGCCCGGGGCGGGGGCCGGCCGGCTGCGGGCCCCTCCCGGCTGCACACATGATATATGGTGCGTCCCGACACGGGTGACCGCGAGGGGGGGCAGCGTCGGACCGTGGGGTGGGCGGCAGGAGTGAGGGCAGTGGGGGGGGAGGTGAGGCGCCGCCGAGCAGAAGTAGGCTGGGAGGGGAGAGAGAACGCGCGGGCGGTGGCAATTAGGAAGAAAATTGGATTTTTCAGCGTCCAGAGGCAGCTGGGATCTGTGGTGTGCGATCCAGCCACCCCCACCCCCACTTCTCTTACCCAATACTCAGACACCCAGCTCCAGCAGACGGGGACTCCCCAAGAGAGGTGGAGGTTGGGGGAGGGCATCGGACTTCCTGGAGGGAGATGGGAGATGGACAAGCAGCCCTGGGAGGAGCATGGAGCCCCACTCACCTCCACTGGGCCGATTGTGACACCCAAGTTTCCCACCTGAGCCACCTGGAAGGCAAGCAGGGGGAGGCTTAAGGGAGGAGGCCCTGCCTGCCAGAAGGCTTGAGGCTGGGTATGGCACACCCCTGGGGAAGAGCGGCTTTCTTCACAGAAAAGCTGGAATCCAGGTCCCATGACCCCCAGCATTTTGGAGACATTGACAAAACCCAGGCCCAAGTGACCGGGGACTACTAATCACAGCCACCTCTGTTTAGCATATCTAGAAAGAAGCTCAGCTTGGGCTCCCTGACCTGTCCCTTGTAGGAGGAGATCCATGGAGTCCTTCCCCCTCCCTGCCTCCTCACTCCAGCCTCTACCTACCCACTACTCCTTGAGTGGAAGGAAGAGTAGCTAAAAACACAAGCTCCGCCCTTTCCCCCACCTTTCATGGGGGGGGGGGAGCGCATACCCACACTAAAGAGGAGGAGACAGAAGTAGCATGGGTTCTCCAAGCCGCCTTAGCTCCTTAACACCCTCAAGATTATCTCCAATATCTTTTAAGGCTCTTCCCTTTTGGGGTCCAGCTATCCCTTCCACCCTTTTCTTCTTCCCTCCATCTAGAAACGCTAACTGTGCCATATTCTTTAAGCCTCCAGACTTCAAATATCTCTAAAATGCTCAGCGCTCCATCGGTGAACTTCTATTCATCCTTTTCTTTCCAGCTCATTTGTCTCCCCAGGAAGAAAGGGTGCTCCCGGGCCCACATATCACCCTGCTCAAGAACCATGCTCCCTTGGCCTCCCCCACTGGGCTCTGTGGGTCTTCTACATCCATCTGCTCAGATCCCCCACCTCCCCAAGCCTGAGCAGACCAGAATCCTTGAGAAAGACAGTAGGGGGAGGGGCAATGTCTCCTTTCTCCACTCCTTCACCCCACCCCCTTTACTTGCCCGGGCAGAACTGGGGGGGGGTTGGGGTAGGGGACAGAGGTGGAGCCCCTGGCTGGCTGGCGCCCTCAAGGTCTGAAGGCTTGTTTTTAGTTGAGAACAGAAGCATGTATTATGTATACTGTGGTTTGCTCAGAACATTCTGGAGTCTGAGATATTTAGAGTTGTGAAGACCCAGCACTATTTAGGAGAGAAAATCTATTTCTCTCCCTTTCAAGGGTGGGAGTGGGGAACAACTCTTTGCAACATCATTAGGACTAGACCCATTTTCTTGGGGGAAGGGGGCTTTCCGTCCTTTCTGAGTCTCACTGAAGGTGACAAACTGTCCTGTTTAGACTTCATCTGATGTTCAGGACACCTTTTGTGGCATTCATGAGCCACCCACTGAGGGATAAGCGGAAGGAATTTGTTGGCACCAGTCTAGATGAAGAAGTAGGGTAGGGGTTGCCCAAGGCCAAGAGATGGAAGTGGTAGGCAGCTGAGTCTGGCTGAGTCTGGGCTCACAATTCCACTCAGCACAGTGCAGAGCCCTGGGCTACCCACACAGAAGGCTCCAAAACCCTACCCCACCCAGGTTGGGTGGGAAGGAAGCAGGTGGCTTTAACAGGGACCCTCCTAGGATATAGAAGGAGTTTCCTGTGTGCTCTGGTTCCAGTCCCAGCCATGTTCCTTACCAGTCTTGAACCTGGACCCTCTAAACCTGTTTTCTCATCTGTAAGTGAATTCTATCTAGCCTTGGAATTCCAGTTTGGTCACTGGCACTCCATTGCATTTGTTTTGGGTTGTTTTGTCCTGCTGATCATCTAACCTTCTCAGGTAGGGGGTTGAATATCTTCATCATCTCCCAGAGGAGTAAACTGAGTCAGGACATTCTTCTAGAAGGCAGAAAACCTCAGCATATCAATGGTCCTGAAAGTCAACTAAGATTCTGCCACCACCTCAGAACTCCCTATTGCTCCCTGCCATTGAACAAAGCACAAAGCCCAACCTGGCCAGTTCTTCCCCGGTCCTAAAGTGACCTCTGATGGCTCCAGTTCCTTCTCTCTCCACATTTGTTATCAAAATCTTTTTTTTTTTTTCCCAGCACTGGTCCTGAGCTTCTTTTGCCAAAGGCTAGCACTCTAACACTTGAGCCACAGTGCCACTTCTGGTTTTTCCTGTTTATGTGGTACTGAGGAATTGAACCCACTGCTTCATGCATGCTAGACAAGCATTCTACCACTAAGCCACATTCCCAGCCCGGTTATCAAAATCTTTTAAGCCCCGGTGCTGATGAATCATGCCTGGCCTATAATCCTAGCCACTCAGGAGTCTGAGAATGAGGATGGCAGTTCAAATCCAACCCAAGCAGGAAAGTCTTTGGGACTCTTATCTCCAGTTAACCACCTAAAAACTGGGAATGGAGGGAATGGAGCTGTGGCTCAAAGTAAAATTAGCTTTGAGCACAAAAGCTCAGGCACCGGGCCCTGAATTCAAACCCCACCACCAATATATTTGTTTTAATCTTTTAAGGCTAGGCCTAAAGACTCCAAGAATACTCCCCGCCCCCCTTCTTGCTAACCTCTAGCCCTGATGTCCCCAAGGACCCCACGGTCCAGCCACAGACCACCTGGTCACCCCATGCTGCTCTAAGTCACCGGTGTAACCAGACCTTCCTAGTCTGCTCCTGGGTGCTTAAGCGGAACCCATGGGAGGGGGGGTGTGCCCCGACCCTATAAGCAGCCCCCCCAACACACACCCACTCCCTGCAGCGCCGCGGCCCCGCTTTGATTCTGCTGCCTCTGCGCCCCAAACCTGATTGGCATCGAATTACGCCGCGCGGCGGAGGGAGATAATGGCGGGAGGCGCGGCAGACATGAAAGAGGGGGGGCGCAGCGGCAGTCCGGGGCCGTTGTTAATGACCCAATAAAAAGGAAGAGGGGGGAGAAATAACCCGCCCTTCCATCCCCGCCCCCAAGACAGCGGCCGGTGCACACAAAGCCGCCGCCGACTCGGAAATTACCGCGGCTCAGCCCAGCGCAGCGTGACTGGAGCGGGGGTGGGCTCACCTGGCCAGCCCGAGGGAGGGAGGGAGGGAGGGAGGACGCACAGACGGATGGACCACGGACTGACAGAAGGACGGCAGCAGTCACGTGGACGGTCTGGGGACTCGGACAGAGCACACACACTCATGCACACACTGATTCTCTCTTTTTTAATCAGATTTTTTTTCATTGATTGTGATTTTTTAATAGTACAGTAAAATATAATTTCCTCTTGATTACTGAAATCTTAAATTCTGTTCATAGCCTCATCCTGGTCCTCCTTAGTCACATGCAGTCTCATATATACACAAAAGTTACACAGTCACAGATGCCTAGACACTGTGACATCACACACACACTCACACATACACACACACCCCTAAAGACACTTTCAGAAGCAAGACAGATCCGCATGGACACAAACCCCCCAATCAGGCTGCAGAGACACATGGGAAAGACACACAAATGAGGAGAAAACACAGGGACAAACACATCACACAGGCCTTGTAGAGAGGGACAGGAAGGCTGATACACACTCACATCTATGGACAGTCACAAACATGTGAAGCCCCAAAGACACCAGCACCCAGGCCTAGTCACACACTGACATGCATATACAAAGCACCCCCCACTCCAGTAGTCTCTGGGAAACCTCCTATGCCCTCAAGACAATCCATTTCACATCCTCACACATGTCAAGCGAGTTGCACCAAGACATTCTCACGAGGCCCCACGACAGAGATGAAGTGGTGAAACTGAGTCACCACGCCAGGTCAGTCTACCTAACACAGCACTGCAATGGAAAGGCATGGAGGTAGAGCTGCCTAGAATCCATGAATCTGAGACAGGTGGCTTTTGTTGTCAGAATCTGGTTTTGTTTCATTGTTGTTTTCTGTCAGTCGTGGGGCTTGAACTCAGGGCCCCAGACTCTGTCCTTGAGCTTTGTCTTTTTTTTTCAAGGCTAGCACTCAACCACTTTGAGACACAGTTCCACTGGGGTTTTTGTTTGTTTGTTGGTGGTTAATTGGCAATAAGGGATAACAGGCATGAGCCATCATTGCCTGTACAGAATTTCAGCTTTAATCATCTGCAAAATGCGGTTCCACTCCTCACCTGCATGATTGTCTGACATTCAGTAGACAAGTGGTGAACATGGGTTAACATTATTTCACACACACACATATGTATGCTGTTCTTGGCTCTCAATGTCTTTGTAGCTAGAGAGGACTCTCATAAATCTAAGTCCCATGCCATAATCTAAGCCCAAGCCCCTCTAAAGCGTTTCTGCTACACCATATGCCCTGGCAGGCTTCAGATTTGAGTTCGAAACTCAGCTCCACCTTGAATCAATTGTATGTCCTTGGGCAAGGCCTTGGCTTCTCTGGGTTTTAGATGCCTTCATCATCAAACAGTATCAGCAACCAACATAGAAACTGCTCTCTCATTAGGCTCCTGAGCCTTGACTAAAGTCTAGGTTGAGGTTAGAAATGAAGGGTTTATTCTCACCGCCTCCCCCCCCCCCACCACACACACACCAAGACAAAGACCCTCCACGCAATTCCTTAGGTTGACAAGGGGACTTTATGAGCCAAACCTCAGAAACTAATTAATGCAGTAAGGACAGGCCCAGCCATGCTAGCCCTGGGAACACAATCAGCTCAGTTATTCAAAATAATGGAGGAGCAGGAAATAAGGTTGTTGGTAGCTTTTTCTCCTCCTTTGACCTCAAACTCAGGCTTTCCCATCCCTTGCTACTCAAAAATCCACTCTTCATTTCCAATGCATGATGGCCATCCTTTCCTGTGTCTAAACTCAGTTTCTCCTGCTGCCACTGAGGAAGCTCAGGAGACCTGCAGTCAGCCTCCTGACTGTCCCCAGCTAGGTAGCTTAGAAAGTCTGTGCTTGGTTTTCTAATAGCTGCGCTGTGTAATGCTGATTTTATTGGAGAAGCGGGGTATGGGTTGAGACTTAACCTCTCAGAGCCCAATGTCTGGCCCCAAAGAAAAGCAAGAATGAAGAAAGGGGCTGGTGGCAAAGAGAAAAAGGGTCCCTTTCTCCCTCACAGGGCTTATGAATATGACCCTAACGGAGGGGGCCCTCTGGCCAAAGCTGTAGCAGGAGGGGGCAGCCCATGCAGGCAGGGGCGCTGCCGCGTTATAAATCACCCTCGACTCAATTAGAGCCTGTGAAAGGTTGTGCACACCCAGCAGAAAGCGCCGTGCTTGGCGGGCAGCCAGCTCTCTGAGGGGGGCGGAGGCAAGTGTGTGTTTGTGTGTGTGTGTGTTTGCCTACTGTGCAGAATGTGCTTGTGTGTCCTTGTGTGTGTGTTGGCGTGTGGGCATGTGTGTACCTACTAGTGCCTGTCCTATGTATGTATGGAAGGGGATGAATGTATGCGTGTCTGGGTTCATACATGTGTATTATGTCCTGTGTGTTCATCACTGTGTGTGTCTTTATGTCTGTTTTTGCTTTATTTGTGTTGTGTGTGTGTTGATTGTCCTCACACCTGTATATACTTTGTGAGCATGTGCATGGCTGCCTCTCCTCCACCCACCACATTTCCTCTCTATATGACTCATGCGCGTGTACACGCAGGTGTGAGTATGTATGCTCGTGACTGGTACATGCATGAGTCTGCATCCCCCTGTTCATGGAGATAGAGTTGAGCTTTATGTGAAGGAGGAGGTGAGAGATGTTCTTGGGAGCAGAGAGCTCTGTGAATTTCAGGAGATGCAGACACAGGAAGAGACACAGATGGATGGAATTATGGGCAGGCAGAGAGAAAATGCAAGAGCCAAAGGTGATATAGGTAAGGAAACAAGCTTTCAGAAATGGGGAAGTGGGCATTTTAGAGGACCAACCAAGACCAACCCATCCTAGACACCAGCTGTGCCATGGAGGAGCTACCTGGAATAGACAAGGGAGCTCAACCGTCCTCCCTGATAATAATCCAGATGAGCATCTACGCCTGGACTATCTCCTTGAACCCTTACTGGCAGATAGGAAATACACACTATCACAATTCGACTTTGCAGATATGGAAACCGAGGCTCATTGACTTCCTCTCAGCTAATAATTAGTAGAGTCTCAACTTGGTCTTCCTAATTCCACAGATTTTGCTACATTCATTACTGCTTCCCTGGGGGGTCTAATAGGTCAGGCTCAGGGGGGAGGGTAGGAACAGTCTGCGAGAGCATGTGCAGATGGATGGCTATGCTTTCCCATCAGCCTGAGCACTTGGTGAACTTCCAAGCACCTTGTAGTTCCCAACAAAACATTTATTAGAAGTAGGGAACTGAGGGTAACTGGCAGAGACAAGGATGGTCCCTGCAAGCCACTCCATGGATATTGGACACCATTCCTTCCCTACCAGGAGGAGGTGATACTTTGGACCCTAAAGAAGGCCGAAGAAGCAAGGCAGCTCGTGCCTATAATCCTAGCTACTCAGGAGGCTGAGATGTGAGGACTGAAGCTGGAAGTCAGCTTTACAGGAAAATCCATGAGACTCATATCCAATTAACCACCAAAACGTGGGAAGTAAAAGTGTGGTTCAAGACATAAAGATGAGGAGGTTGGGAAGGTGGCTCAGTGGTAGAGTGCTTGCCTCGTATGCATGAGGCCCTGGGTTCAATTCCTCACCACCACATAAGCAGAAAAAGCTGGAAGTGGCGCTGTGGCTCAAGTGGTAGAGCACTAGCCTTGAGCTGAAGAGCTGAGGGACAGCGCCCAGGCCCAGAGTTCAGGCCGACGAGAGAGACAGAGACAGAGAGACAGAGACAGAGAGACAGAGAGAGAGGAGAGAAAGAGGAAAATTAAAAGGAAATAAAGATTAGCTGGGTGCTGGTGGCTCACGCCTGTAATCCTAGCTACTCAGGAGGCTGAGATCTGAGAATTACACTTCAAAGCCAGCCTGGGCAAGAAAGTCCCTGAGAATCTTATCTCCAATTAACCACCAGGAAACCAGAAGTGGTAGTGTAGCTCAAAGTGGTAGAGCACTAGTCTTGAGCAAAGAGTTCAGGGACAGGGTCCATGCTCTAAGTTTAAGCCCCATGACTGGCAAAAACAAGCAAACAGAACATAGGCTTGAGCACAAAAATTAAGGAACAGCACCCAGGCTCTGAGTTCAAACCCCAGGAGTATGGGCTAAAATTATTCTGGAACCATCCTGGACCATGCCATATCTTCACCCAACAAAGAGGTGAGACTACTTGGATATACCTCCAGACCAGCATGTCCCACATATAGACAAAGATTTTTAGACCTTCTCATCCCCCACTCCAGGCCCAGGAACACTCAGGGCTCCGAAGCAGGATCCCCACAGTAAAGGGTATGCCCAGGCACCATTGACTGGGAGCCAATCAGAGGCTTAGTTTCCTATTATGATTACATTTCTTTGAGGAGGGATGAAAGGATCTGAATCATTCATCCTGAGCTTCCCTCACATCCTAAAGAACCCAGTCTTGGCCGTGACTCCCAGGCCCTCGTCAGACCACAACTCTCACAGAGAGTGGAAAGAAAACCTAGAAGTGTTTCAGCCTCTCTCCTAACACAGACACATCAGCCTACAGTAGGTCTCTTCCTCAAATTCTTGGGAGTCTCTCCCTGAAACACCATCCCTCGGCAGCCATTTTCTATTCCCACACACTGAGCAGGTACCAAGGGTGAGAGAGTCTTAGCCTCCTCCAGGGAAACATCCCCAAGGAAACCGCCCTGTGGACCCTTCTTCAGCCAGCTTTCTTGCAGGCCCCACATCTGGAACCATTTCAGGCAAGAGAATCGTAGAGCTGAGCCGCCCCTCCTTTGATGTTGGGGCTGTGGGGAGGGGTCATGCCCTTTGGGGGACTGGAGGTCACAATGCATGGATGGCACCCCTCCTGAGGCTAGGAAAAGAGGGGGGAGAGTAAGAGTGGACAGGGCTGGGGGCAGGCTGGGGTTGTGATACTCAGCACTGAAGGAGAAGATTCTCCACCCTGTGGAGATGAGGGACAGATGAACCACAACTGCCATTCTGAAGGAAAGGAATCCCTGCTTTCTCTTACTGAGCCTCAGTTTTACCACTACTTGAATGGAGAAGATTCACTGTGAGAGGAATGTTTTGCTTTGTTTTGTTTTTCCAATCCTAGGGCTTGAACTAAGGGCCTAGGAGCTAGCTGTCCCTAAGCTTCTTTTACTTAAGGCTAGCACTCTACCACTTGGAGCCACAGCTCCACTTTTGGCTTTTTTGGTAATTTATGAGAGATAAGAATCTCACCAACTTTCCTACCTTGCTTGGCTTTGAACTGTGATCCTCAAATTATAGCTAGTAGCTAGGATTATGGGCATGAACCACCAGCGCCTGGCTGGGAGGATGTTTTAATACAGCACCAGAATGTCCCAGAATTTCATTAATGCTCAGGATGGAGCAGTAGCTGCTACTATTATCATTTTTTCCCCCTGTGGGTACTGGGACTTTAGATCAGGGTCTGGGTACTGTCCTTGAGCTTTTGTGCTCAATGCTAGCTCGCTACTGTTTGAACCAGAGCTCCATTTCTGACTTTTCGTGTGTGGTGGGGGGTTAACTGGATATAAGAGTTACAGATGCGAGGTGCTGGCTCATGCCTGTAATTCTAGTTAGATACTCAGAAGACTGATACCTGAGAATTGCAGTTTGAAGCCACCCTGGTGAAGAAAAGTCCATGAGACTCTTATCTCCAATAAACTACTCAGAAAAAAGTAGTGCTGTGGCTAAAATGGTAGAGTGTTAAGCAAAAGAAGCTCAGAGACAGCATTGAGTTTCAAGCTCCAAGACTGGCCAAAAAAAAAAAGAGTCTCATAGACTTTCCTCCCCAGGATGGCTTTAAACCATGATCTTCAGATCTCAGCCTCTTGAGTAGCTAGGATGACAGGTGTGAGCCACCTATGCCTAGCCTCTTATCATTATTAACATTATTTTGTTAAGCTATCATCATTTCCTACCAAATCTGCCATTCAGTGGAGGAGAGTAGGTGAACAATCCAAATCAGTCAGGAATGTGGAACCAGACACTGGAACATTTGGAGGGGAGGATTCTGGAGGGCAGTCAGGAAGAAGTTCCCACAGGAAGGGCTGACCTTCAGATAGGAGAAAGTCAGACAAACCAAACCAGAGTGGTGGGGAGAAGACATTCCAGGGGCAGACAGGCTTGAACTAAGTCCTGAAGCTAGGAGGGTGTCCTACAGGTATGAGGGGAAGAGGGGTCTGTGTAGAGGTTAGCAAGCCTTGGTGGAAGCTTCTTCCCTCCCTCCCCACCTCGTGGGCCTGGCTTAGCTACGGACAGTTATAGGGGGGAGCAGGACCCTTACAGCCGCCTCTCAAGTAGGACTGTGCCCTGAGGCCTGCCCCGCCTGCCCCGCAGCCTAATCCAAGCCCTTAGGGTTCCACGGGGGGCCACTGACACCCACTCCACACATTCCCCATACTCAGAGCTCCTAGAAATCAAATAGATGCTCTCTCCTTTATTTATTCCCTGTTTCCTACCCACCCACCTCCCCCCCCCTTTTTTTTTCAGGAGACGGTAATTATTCAGATCATCGCGGTGATTTACTCGGCAATCAGAGCCGCTCGATGCGGTGGCCGCAGAGCCGAGACAGACGAGCTTCGCCCGGGAGGATGAGGCTGGGGGCTCAGCCCCCTCCCTCCCAGCAGCCCGGCCTTTGTTCTCTTCGAGGTCTGCACCCGCGCTGCTGGCGGGCAGTGGAGGCGCCCACCCGCGCAGACACAGCAGCCAGCTCCGGGGCTGGGGAGGGGCCTGGGGGGGGGGTTGTGTTCCTGGGTTCCGGACTGAGAGTGGTGGAGTTGCTGGGTGCACGTTTGTGTGAGGTGGGGCGGGAGGGGGGGATGCTCGTCAGGTGTGTGCACCTGAGTGATGGGGGGCGGGGGGAGTTCCTGGGAGACATCTGTCTCCACCGTCTCGTTCCGAAATGCGCAGGGGAGGTGCGCCATGGCTGTGTTTTAGGCACCCAGTGGGAAAGGGACGAGGGCTGGGGCTCCTGCGCTGAAGCTGTCTGGGGTGCCCACGGGTGGGACAGGGCAAGGTTCTAGCTTGTTCTCTCCATCCGAGTCCCCGGGTCGGGGCTGGGGCGCAGAGGTCACGCGGGTGGAGGTGCTGGCTGTGTCCACAGGCGCGTGCACACGTACGTGTCCGCAGTCCCCCCTCACCCCCCCCCGCTCGGCCCCGTTGTCGCGGTGACGGTGACCTCATTACCGCCCCCGCCGAGGCCCCCTGAAATCCCTGCGCCTTCGCATTTGGCTGATCTAAGTGATAGGAGCGGCCAGCGCTTCCTGATCAATCGCTTAAAATTCAGGGTCGGCTCGCTCGCCGGGGAGGGCCGCCTGCCAGCCCCGCGCCGCGCCGCGCCGCCGCCTCCCCCACCCTCCCGCGCTCTGGGGTGGTGGTGGGGAGCCGCGATGCTGTCGTATTGGAAAACATCCCCGCGCTGGCTGGGGGGCCCGATGGGGCCAGCGCTGGAAGCCGTTCCACTCGAGCAGATGGCTGTGAAACTTTGGCGGCGAGATAAATTGGGTCTGACGGCGTGAGGCCGGCTCACAGATGGGCGGGATTCTCACGCCGGCCCCCACGTCCGGCCGGCCTGCGGGGCAGGGCCGGCGCGTCGCACAGCCCTCTCTGGGCGCCCGCCCGCCCGCCGCAAGCCTCCAGAAGGCCACTCGTCCGCCCATCGCCTCCCTCCGCCGAGGACGCCCTCCATCACATTCCTTCCGGCCCCAACCTTTCCCCCAGAGACGAGCCCGGAGGGAGGGGTGGCCCCTAGCTCCCGCCCAGTCACCTCCGCCAAGCTGGCAGCTGGGCTTTCCCCCTCCTCTGCCATCCGCAGAGGCCTGAAGCGTGAAGGTTAACAGCTGGGGGGGGGGGGAGAATGCGTCTCCCTCCCTCGTCCCCTCTGCTGCAGCCCCGCCCACCTGCCAGCCCTGGGGATGTCGTAAACAGGGCTGAGGGTGTGTGTGTGTGTGTGTGTGTGTGTGTGTGTGTGTGTGTGTGTGTGTGTGTGTGTGTGTGTGTGTGTGTGTGTGTGTGTAAGGGGGGGGAGAGGCTGCAGGGAGGGAGAGCAAAGGGAGCTAGACAAAGAGAAAGCGAAAATGTGCAAGAGCCAGGACAGACCTAAGCAGAGAGACCGAGGGACAGACACTGAGACAAGCCAAGAAAGAAATGGAGGTGGAGATGGAGAGACAGACCCACAGAGAGAAGGGAGGAAGGAACCTCAAAACCCGAGAGGAGACAGACACAGCATGGAAGCGGGAGGAAGGGAAAGGGTAGAGTAAAGGGGATTGGCAGAGGTACAAGCTGGGAACCGCCTCGAGGTTCCAACAGCCGTGGAGGGTGGGGACCGGCAGAGGTTGGGGTGCAGGGCCAGATCCTGGACTGCCCCCGCCCCCATGAGGCCTGAGGCCCAGATGGAAGGGATGTCACAGCCCCCGGCCGCGCCCCACATCCTCTCTCACTCTTCAAAGGAGCGTGGGGTGCAAGCGATAGCGGGGTGTGGGAGCGGCACGGCCATCACTCTACTGCAGAGCCGGCCCTGTCGAGCCGCCTCCCCGTGCAGCAGTCCAGCGGGCAGATATCGATCCCAACCAGCCAAGCTCAATACCCGCGGCCTGCAGCCCGCTCTGCTGCGGCCCTACAAAGCACGAAGGGCTCCCTCGCTAGGCCGCCCCCGCGGGGTTTCGGTACCAGAATGAGGGCGCCACCCCCCACCCCCAACACACACACAGCCCAGAGCCAGTGCCACGGCCGAGCACGGGCTCCCGCCGGTCCCTGCGCAGCAGGCCGGGCAGCTGCGGCGGGAGGACGGCCCCAGTGACCCCCGGCCCGGCTTCCTGCAGGGCGGGTGAGGCCACAGGGAAAAATCTTTGCTGAGTTGATGAAGTTGAAGTTTAGTAAAGGGCGTGAAGGAGCCAGCCAATCAGAGGGCTGATATGTATATGGACTCTCTGATTGGCTCTCATGATGCCCCTTTAGAATGTTACTTTGAAATCTTAAGAAAAACCAAAACGTCCCACAGACGAAGGAGTGAGGGAACCCACACGCACCCCACCCAGGTTTCTTGCAGAGTTTCTTCAGGCCAAGCTCCAAGCAAGGTAGGAAGTTTAAACGTAGTCATTCAACTCACTCCTTACCAACTCCAGGCCAGGAGTTTTGGAGGTGGAGATTGACCAGAACCATGGAGGTAGGTTTCACCTAGCACTTGCATTTGCCCTGATACACAGGTGAGTGATTAGGGAGCATTTCAGACTGCAAGTTTGGGAAGAGGGGCTTGGTTCTTGAAAACTGTGAAAAGCCACCCAGTGGCATGGGAATCCCATGGGTTTTTTTTTTGTTTTTTTGTTTTTTTGTTTTTGCTTTGGTTTTTGTTGGTATTTATTTTTGTTTTTTGAGGTAAGATTCCAGGTATACAGTCCTGTCTTTTGTAAGAACTTTATGGTCCATGTCACCAAGTTCTTCAAGCCTGTAATGCAGACTCCAAGGTAGGCCCCATTGGTTTTCCAGCTGATCCCAGGCCAGCCTGACCTTGAAGTTATGTTTTCCTTACAAACTGGACAGGCTCACATAAACATAAAGAGCTCAGTGACAGGCTGAAGCCTCAAAGGCAGAAGTTCAAGTGTGTTTGTTCTGTGCTGGAAAGGGGGCTGGGAAGGTGGCTCAGTGGTAGAGTGCTTGCCTTGTATGCATTAGGCCCTGGGTTCAATTCCTCAGTACCACATAAGCAGAAAAAGCCAGAAGTGGTGCTGTGGCTCAAGTGGTAGAGCGCTAGCCTTGAGTTGAAGAGCTGAGGGACAGCGCCCAGGCCCAGAGTTCAAGCCCCACAACTGACACCAAAAAAAAGTTTGGCTAGGCAACTCTCAGCAGTTTTCCTTGGTGCACACAGATGGGTTCAACAGACCTTGAGTCACTCTTGGGAAGGGAGAGAGGTCTGGACATTGGCTTTTATGAGTAGACAGCCAGTTTCTGTCATAAGACCTCTCCCCTCTCTTCCCACCCAGAGTCAGCTTCTCCTGGGGTTGCCCTTTGCAAATCTAGCCTGGCTTCCTGGCCCAGTATAGATGACTCAGGACTATGGAGATGGGGGCCTGTCGTGGGGAACCCTGAATCTGTGACTATAGCTGAAGAGAAAGCCCCTCTACAATCTTTTGGTAAATTGGGGCACAGGTGGGAGAATTCTCTCTAGTAGAGTTGTAACTCCACCCCAGTGCTTTCACAGTGCCAGGAAAAGACTCTTGCTATGCATTTCCCAATAGCCTTCACCATGAGCCTAACAGTGAAGGTTAAGGACAGACTGTGCCTGTGAATCCTTGTATGCTTGCTGCTGCCTCTTTCACATACTCTTGTGGAACCCTGGCTGCTGCAATAAACATACTTTGTGGGAAGTGGGGGGGAGGGGAGACTGGGAGAGATGGAGGGAAGGCCTGACATTGTCCTAAAAGAAATGCACTTATTACCTGATGTCTGTAACTGTAACCCCCTGTACATAACCTTTATAATAACAATTAAACAAAAAGAAGAATCGTACTTTGACTGTGATCCTAGCTACTTTGGAGGCTGATATCTAAGGATAATGGTTCAAAGCCATCCTGGACAGGAAAGACCATGAGACTCTTATCTCTAATTAACCAGCAAAAAAGCCAGAAGTAAAAGTGTGTGGCTCAAGTGGTAACACTACACACTGAAGTGAAAAAGCCAAGGGAGTGTTCCCTGGCTCTGAGATCAAGCCCTAGTACCTAAACAAAAATTAACTAATTAATTAAATAAAAACTTTATTGCAGAGATTCAGGGATCTAAGAGATTCTACCACCTGCCCAGTGATTCCCAGCTGACCCCAGAGTTCAACCTGCTATTGATTCAGAGTCTGTGAGCACAGCTCACACATCTCTGAGCCCCGGGGTCTTCCCTGAAAGGGAGTGCCCTCCTGAACCCTCCATGCCCAGTGATGGCAGCTGCAGAGAAATCCTAGAGGCAGGGGAAGTGCCCAAGAGGGGCCTAGGAGAATCTTCTCAGAGGCCCAGCTGGTGCCACCTGTGGTCTGGGAGCAGAGTAGGGCAGGGACAAGATCGCCAAGTCCCAAGGTTCTCACAAATTCATATGATCCCATCTCTCATCGGCCTTCTTGCCAAACTCGTAAATCACAGGAAGCTGGGCTGGGCCTAGGTCAGGTCAGGAGTCTAGAGCTCTTATGAGCTTGTGTGTGTGTGTGTGTGTGTGTGTGTGTGTGTGTGTGTGTGTGTGTGTGTGTGTACACATGGGGAGTGTGAGAGCCTCCCCCCACCCTGCCACTGCCGGTGGCTCTGAGAAGCTGAAATAATCCCTCGCCATCTGTCTTGTGTTGCTAACCCGCTCAGCCGGACAGCTGCCCAGGCCACAGCTCTGCGGGTGGGCGAGTGCAGTTCAGGGGAACAAGGAGCACTGGGGGAGCTAGCCAGCTTTGAGAACCTGGCAGCAGGGACACTGGATCCTGTGGTAGAGAGGGGAAAATCAAGATCAGAGATGGGACAGGCTTCCAACCATGAGAAAGAGTAGATGGATGGAGAATACTTCCTTCAGTAGGCTGAGGTGTTCAGGGTAGGCCTGACCCTTTCAGAATGCAGGAGGATGGGCAAAGTGGCCTACTAGCTTATGACCCCACATGCCCTCAGCACGCACGCACACACACACACACACACACACACGCACACACACATTGTATGCAATAGGACAGGGCAGGGCTTCTGGGCCCAGGGAAAGGGAGGAGAGTCATCTTGTCCTTCCCCTGCCTCCAGGGCCTCTCCAGGGCCTCTTATCCTGGCCTCTTGGCATCACCTTTAGAGCCAGGAGCAGGCAGGCTCACAGGATACTTAGAGGTAACACACAGGAGTACAGGCTCATTGTATGTTTGTGCTAGTAGGCTTGAAGGCAGGGCCTGAGCACTGTCCCTGAGTTTTTTGGCTTAAAGCTGGTGCTCTACCACTTGGGTCACATCTCCACTTCCAGCTTTTGGGTAGTTAATTAGATAGGAGTCTCATAGATTTGTCTGACCGGACTGGCTTTGAACCACAATCCTCTGATCACGTTCTCGTGAGTAGCTAGGATCACAGGTGTGAGCCACCAGTGCCCAATCATTGTTCTGATGAGGAAATGGGTTCTTGTTAGGAGAGGAACTGGGACTTGGACCCTGGCAGCAGTCTCTAGCAGTCTTAGCTCTACTCTCCCTCCTCCCCCACCAGTCAAGTCTCTCACCCTGCCTCACACCTGTGGCTCTGCCCCTCATGGGCTTAGGTTCTGCCAGCCAAAGGCAGGCAATCAGACTCTCAGCAGTGTGATCAGCACGCAGTCAGAAGGACATCAGGCTGTGCCAAGTAGGGCCTGAGGAAGGATGAAGCCGCGCAGCTGAGTGCAGGGGGCCCTCCCTCCCTCTCCCTGTCAGTCATCTTTCTCCTCTCACGCAACCAGCATGCTTCCAAACACATGCACTGTCATATACAGTTCATACATCTTTGCATGGTTGACAAACAGGTACCCACACACAACAGGCTGATAATCACACACACAGTCACATACAAAGAGCCTGTAAATATCACAGATGCAGATGCAAATGCAAACTTATATAGCCTTGCACACCAACATACAGACCTCAACATTTACACCAAACACACAATCCTCCCCGCGCCCCCTCCACATACTCAGGCTCCCGGTTCCTAAAAGCCTCACTTTTTTCACACACAAACCAGTAACCCTGTGGGCAGAACCAAGGTGTAGGGAGGTGTGCCCTGTTCCTCCTGGGTGTGGAAAAATACCCTCCTAAGCCCCCTTAAGGCCTCACTTCTGGCTTTTTTAGTGGCTAGAGATAAGCATCTTTTGGACTTGACTGCTTGGACTGACTTCAAACTGCAATCCTCAGATCTCAGCCTCTTGAGTAGCTAGGGTTACAGGCAAGCCAACAGTGCCTGACCTCTTCTTTTATTCTTAGCAGTATTATGGAGCTTCCTAGATAAGCATTGCACTTGAGCCATGGTCCTAGCCCTTCTTACTGTAGTTTGTTTTTAGACCCTTGGACATCCTACTTCTGCCTCTGAGTATCTGGGATTGCAGGGGTGATCCACCATGCCTGAGGAGAACCCCATTTCTCCTGAGGCTCTCAGTTGGGCAACAAATTAAACACACCTTACTGTTCATACTGACAGCAGTCTAAGAAGGTCACAGACAGACTCTAGGCCCTGTTGACCACCCAGCTGCTGCATACCCATCCAGTCTCTATCTCCTTGTACCCTGAAGGGAAAGATGAGCTGAATCTTTCTCTCTTGGCTAGAATTGAAAGCCAGATATCTGCGTGCTCCTGAGTAGGAAAGACAGCCATTCCTCCTAGCCTGGCTTCCCCACAAATGAGGAGGGGCCAGGCTCCATATTCACACTGCAGTCCACTCACAGCCACACACACACTTGTCCAGTCCTCACACTAACATTCAGTCACTCTCACATATTTGCACACAGCCACTCACAGCCCCCTGACCCTCACATCAGTCCATACAAACAGTCACCCCCACACACCCTGACAGTGTCACTCTCTCCATCCTGCTTCATGTATACACTCACACCTAGCACACTCACAGGCACACTCTCATCGTCACACTAAGCTACACACCCACACTCCCGCCCTATTGCACTCATACTCCCTCCCCCTGAAGACATGGCAGTTCAGGGTCCATGAGGTCAGCAGCTCCCTGGCACAGGCTCCGAGGCCTGCTTTGACAGCCTGGCATGAGGGAGAAGGGAAGGGCTGCCACGGAGGCCTGGAGGCTCCTGAATAATTCAGAGCAGTGGCGGCTGTGGTGGCGGCCGCCTGTCAGCTGCAGGGAAAGGTTGGTGGCTGGATTGTTCTGGGAAGATCTTCCTAGTACGGAGGCTCATGGAATTCACAAAGGGCCTTGCACTGATGCCTTCTCTGAATCCTTACTAGGGCCTTGCACCACAGGTATTGTGGTTTTATTACAGAGGAAGAAACAGAGGCTCAGAAGAGGTAGAGACTGGAGAGAGAGTCAGGGCACCTGGCTAGCATCTGACCTTTTTTTTTTTTTGGTGATAATGATACTAGGGTTACAAATCAGGGTCTTGAATTGCTTGGTTTGCTTGCTCCACTACCTAAGCCATGCCTCCAGCTTAGTGTGTGTGTGTGTGTGTGTGTGTGTGTGTGTGAGAGAGAGAGAGAGAGAGAGAGAGAGAGAGAGAGAGAGAGAGAGAGAGAGAGAGAGAGAGAGCTGGCCCTGGGGTTTGCAGTCGGGGCCTGGGCACTGTCCCTGAGCTTCTTTTGCTCTAGGATAGTACCCTACCACTTGAGCCAGAGCTCTACTTCTGGTAAATTTGGGGGAGTGGGATAGTTTATTGAAGATAAGAGATTTTCCTGCCTGGGTAGGCTTTGAACTTAGATCCTCAGATCTCAGCCTCCTGAGTAGCTAGGGTTATAAGCATGAGCCGCCAGCACCCAGCCCAACCTAGCTTTTTGCTGGATAATTGGAGATAGAATCTTGTAGACTTTTTCCCCAGTCTGGCTTCAAAACTCAGTCTTCCAGATCTCAGCCTCCTGAGTAGCTAGGGTTTCAGTCATGAGCTGCTGACATCCAGCTAACTCTGACCTTATTTTTTCTTTTCTTCTTCTTCTCCTTCTCCTTCACCTTCTCCTTCTCCTTCTTCTTCTTCTTTTTTTGCCAGTCCTCCTGGGGCTTTAACTCAGGGCCTGGGCATTGTTCCTGAGCTTCTTTTGCTCAACGCTAGCACTCTACCACTTGAGCCACAGCTCCATTTCTGGCTTTTTCTGTTTCTGTGGTACTGAGGAATTGAACCCAGGGCTTCATGAATGCTAGACAAACACTCTACCACTAAGCCACTTTCCCAGCCTCTGTTTTTTACTTTTTTTATGCCAGTGCTAAGGGCTTGAACAAGAGCCTTGGGTGCTGTCCCTTAGCTTTTTTGCTCAAGGCTGGCATTCATCACTTGAGCCAAACCTTCATTTCTGGCTTTTTCTTCTTTCTTTTTGGTTCAAGACCGGGACTCAAACTCAGTAACTGACACTTTCGCTCATTGGCTGGTGCTGAACCATGCCTCCAAACCCTACTTCCAGTTTTTTCCAATATCATCATCTTTATTAAATGTAGTGGAAGAATGACAATATGTTGGAAATGACCCGTATAACTTGGGGGAGGGGATTGGAGGGAGGGAAAGTAGGAGAAAAATGAGGGAAGGGGTAACAAGTTTGACAAGAAATGTACTTATTACCTTACTTAGGTAATCCCTCTGTACATCACCTTGACAATTAAAACAGAAAAGAAGAAAATAGGGTAAGAAAACTTAGCCAAAGCATTACATCAGCAGAAGACATGAGTAGTGTAGATACATACATGGTACTTCCAGTTTTTTGATAGCTAGTTGGAGATGAAAGTCTCGTGCAGCCAGGAGCCAGTGGCTCATGCCTGTAATCCTAGCTACTCAGGAGGCTGAGATCTGAGGATCAGGGTTCAAAGCCAGCACCAGCAGGAAACGCCATGAAACTCTTATCCCCAATAAACCACTAGAAAACCAGAAGTGGCACTGTGGCTCAGGCGGTAGAGTGCTCACCTTGAGCTGAAGAGCACAGGGGCAGCAACCAAGACCAGAGTTCAAACCCCACGACCAACAACAACAACAACAACAAAAAAGTCTCATGCATTTTCCTGCCTCAGGCTGGCTTTGAACCATGATCCTCAGATTTCAACCTTCTGAGTAGCTCACAAGCATGAGCTCTAGGCATCTGGCTTACACCTAACTTCTGTAACCATAAAGGGTTTGTTTGTTGTAGGCCCCAAAGTCTGGATCCTAGTCTGTGAAGCCCCACTCCCCAGGGTAGACTTGGGCCTGGCCTACCCCTCTCTTCCCTACTTGAGCTAAGACTGGCCAATGTCTTTTCATCAACCAGCACCAGGCTGTTAGAACTCACTTCTATCCATGTACATGGGAGATACCCTCAGCTTCTCTGCATGGCAGGTCTCTCATATCCTGTTGTGCATACCTGTATTCCAGGACTTTGCACTTAGGATGGGCCAGATTATGCCACACACATGTAAACAGCCATACTGTGTGATTGTATGGGTAAAGCCTGGGCTGAATGCGTTTGTGACCCTGGTACCTGAGGTGCTCTTTGACATGCATGCTTATGAACTATGTACCTTACCATGCACTGCACTGAGCTGTACACATGTTTGAATTTATGCTTTTATTTGGGTGGTGTGCTTTTTTTTGTTGTTTGTCAGTTGTCTAAGCTTTTTTTATTAAGGCTAGTGCTCTACCACTTTGACCCACAGTACCACTTCTGGTTTCCTGGTGGTTAATTGGAGGTAAGAGTCTCAGGGACTTACCTACTCAGGCTGGCTTTGAACTGCAATCCTCAGATCTCAGCTTCCTGAGTAGCTAGGATTATAGGTGGGAGCCACCAGCACTGAGCTCAGTGTACATTTTTTTATTCTTGTTGTTGGTTGTGGGGCTTGAATTCTGGACCTAGGAGCTGTCCCTCAGCTCTTCAGCTCAAGGCTAGTGCTCTACCACTTGATGCACAGTGCCACTTCCAGTCTTCTGGTGGTTTATTGGAGATTAAAGTCTCACAGACTTTCCTGCTTGGGCTGGTTTTGAACCTTGATTCTCAGATCTCATCCTCCTGAGTAGTAGGATTACAGGCGTGAGCCATCAGCACCTGGCAAATATACCACTGTACAGTTTTTGTTTGTTTATTTGTTTTTTGCCAGTCCAGGAGTTTGAACTTAGGGCCTGGGCACTGTCCCTGAGCTTCCTTTGCTCAAGGGTAGCACTCTACCACTTGAGCCACAGCTCTATTTCTGGCTTTTTCTGTTTATGTGATACTGAGGAATCGAACCCAGAGTTTCATGCATGCTAGACAAACACTCTACCCCTGAGCCACATCCCCAGCACTCAGTATACATTTTTCATATGTCTGTTCTGTGTATCTCTGCGGGGGATGAGAGTCACTGTGGTGGTGGGCGTTTCTCTGTGATGCTTTGTCAGTGTGTATTTTGGCCCAGAAGAAGGCAAGCTGAGACTTGGGGGAGGGGACCATGCTGAGGTAGAAAGCCCACAGCTAGGAGGACTGCTTGGGAAGAGACATATTCTCCCCACCAAGAACGCATCCCATGCTCTCAAAGAGCGAGCCCCTGTCCAGTGTCACCATCCATGGTCAGTCAGGGTGAGTGGCTAGAGTAGGGGGTTTGAGAGAACCAAAACAATCTCAGCCTGACTACCACATGCTTCTGGCACCAGAGCCCTGTGTTGGCTAGGCCCTGGGCCTGCCCCTCAGGCTAAAGGCACTTGTGTTATGGGGGTTGGGCAGAAGCGCAGAGACACTCCTTTTGGCTCTTGAGATGAACTTCAGATTTTAGTGGGTCACCAAGGCAGAGCTGGCCCCAGGCCTTGTTGGGGTTTAAGCTTCAAGGAGAACTAGCATGGTCTGAGTGGAATCCCACTACACATATCATTGATGGAATATGTGCTATGTTCCTGCACTGCTTTCGAGGCTGAGAATACTGTAGTCTTCTCTCAGAATGAGGGCTGGGGAGGGCACACTGCTGCTGTGCCATTTACAGACAAAGAATTTGAGAGATTTGCTGGGTACCAGTGGCCCATGCCTATAATCCTAACTACCCAAGAGGCTGAGGTCTGAGGATTGTGGTTTGAAGCCATCCCAGGGAGGAAAGTCTATCAGACTCTTTTTTTGTGTAGTATTATTTTTCACTTTGTTTTTTGCTGGTCTTGGGGCTTGAACTCAGGGCCTGGGCATTGAGCTTTTGTGCTCAAGGCTAGTGCTTTACCACTTGAGCCATAGCTCTACTTCTGGTTTCTTGGTGGTTAATTGGAGATAAGAGTCTCACGGACTTTTCTGCCCAGATTGGCTTCAAACCCTAATCCTCAGATCTCATCCTCCTGAGTTACTACGATTACAGGCATGAGTTACTGGCACTCAGCTCCATGACACTTATTTCCAATTAATCTCCAAAAAAGCCAGAAGTGGAGTAGAGCTGTGGTTCAAGTGGTAGAGTGCTATCCTTAAGTGAAAAATCTAAACAACAGCCCCCAGACCCTTGAGTTCAAGCCCACCCACCCCCCCAAAAAAAAAGGAATTTGAGGGATTAAATGATTTGCCCAAAGTTATAGTGGAACTGAGATTCAAACTGAGGCCTGTTCCATTCTATCCCTCCTCCCATGTTTTCCTCCCTCCTCCCCTGATGCTCATAATGATCACCCTTGTGCTTCCTAAACCAGGATCAATCCAAGGGGGTGAAAGATGGGCAGACAGGTCTAGACCAGCTTCAGACTATTGGCTCATGGGTGTAGCACATGAAATGAGCTTACAGGAGTTCTGCAAGGAGAGTAGCCTACCTGGGGTGGGGCATGGAGGTCAGAAGTAGAAGTAGCACATTGTGTCTCCTTTCCTTCTCCTGGCACTGCTTGGACCCCAGTTTTCTCTGAGCCTCCACTTTTTCATCTATCATGTGGGCACCACCCCTGCTAGTGGTGCTGTGTTGATGAGCTGGTGTCTGGCACACAGTAGGGCAACAGGAGCTAGGGCGGAGCTGGAAGTGGGCAGGGCCTCCTCAGCCCCAGGAAATGGGCAGGGGGCGGGGAGAAGGAGGCGCAGATGTGTGCTTGTCTCACACGAACAGCCACATTTAGCCACCAAGTCGAGACTGAAATATTCCTGAGGGAGAAGAACCCTGAGGCTTCAGGGCGACAACGGCTCGTCAGTGGGGAGTGGGGAAGGGATGTTGTCACCATCTGCCTCGTGTCTGTCTGCGACTAAAATAATACTGGGGTGAGACTCGCCGCAGGCACGGGCCCAGCCACAAGGTTCCCCAGAAGCAGGAGGGGCTGGGGGGGGGGGGTTGCTGGAAACCTTGTTGGGGAGCAGTGGTGGGAAGGGACCTTTAGGACAACCCTGACTACAAGAACCCATGGGGGATGCAGAGGTCTGGATACTTTGTGGGAGGGATCAGCCTCAAATGTGGGGCCAGAGGATCCCCAGATCCATCTGGGGTCTGTTCCAGGGGGAGACAGGCATGTACCCAGGTCCTAGCAAAACAGGAGCTCCAGAAAAACAAGTGAGAGACGCAGACCAGTTGCCTGGTTCCGCTTCCATGAACGTTCCAGAATACCGAAACCAGAAAACGTAGCAAGGAGCTATTTTAATTTCAGCCGACGTGTAAGTTTTGGATGCATGGTTTACTGTGGTTTTTATTTTGAAGCAAAAATGGAGGCGATTCTGCAATCTCCTCAGGGCTCAGGGCTCTGGGGACTGAGTGGCTGCCTTTCCCCACTGGCATGGCAGTCACGTGCCAGTGGTTGCTCAGTGTTGCTACCCCTGGGCTCAGGCAGGTGATCCTGTAGGTTGGGAATGTGGCTGGAGCCTGAAGCTTGGCTTCTGAAAAACAAAAAGAGAAAGGGGAAAGAAAAAGAGAACACTGAAAGAAAAATAAACCACTGATCTGATGGATCTGTTCTTGCCAAAACCCAAATGCCCACCTGGTTATAGCTGCTTAAACAAAAGATCAGAACATGGCTGCTTACCCCATGTGGGTGGGTGGGTTTTTTGTTTGAGAGAGCATCTTGCTGTGTAGTCCAGACTGGCCTTGAACTCAAGCTCCTCCTTCCTGGCTGGACAACTGTGGCTGAGATCTGAGGATCATAGTTCAAAGCCAGCCCAGGAAAGAAAGTCCTTGAGACTCTTATCTCCAATTAGTCACCAAAAACCAGATGTGGAACTGTGGCTCAGCGTGATAGAGCACTATGCTTGAGCAAAAACGCTCATAGACTGAACAAGCCCTGAGTTCAAGCCCCAGGATTTTCAGGGAAATGGATGGATCTAGAACAAATCATGGTAAGTGAGGTGAATTTGGCTCAGAAAGACAAAGGGCTCATGTTTTCTCTCATATGTGAAACCTAGATCTAAAATATAACTAAACATGGAAATATATATGGGGGCTCTATGCATTGTACCAGCTGACTAAAGGAAGGTATATGTATGTAAGGGAGGAATCCAAAGGTTTAATTCCTCTGAACATCTAAAGTACTATTTATGGAAAGGAATTCCAAGAAATGGAAACATGCTTTTTTTCTTTTTTTGTTTTGCCTTTATGGGGGGTGGGAAAGGGGAGGCTCAGGAAGGGAAAGAAGAAAAGTGAGCAAATGCAGTCATTGTATTTAATATACACACTGTAAAAAACTGAACTATGTGCTGGGCGCTGCTGGCTCATGGCTATAATCCTAGCTACTCAGGAGACTGAGATCTGAGGATTACGATTTGAAGCCAGCTCAGTCAGGTAGGAGAGTCCATGAGACTCTTTTTTTTTTTTTTTTTTTTTTGCTAGGTTGTGGGTCTTGAACTCTGGGCCTGGGTGCTGTCCCTCAGCTCTTCAGCCCAAGCAAGGTAAGGGCTCTACCACTTGAGCTACAGCACCACTTTCCAGTGGTTAATTGGAGATAAGAGTCTCATGGACTTTCCTGCCTGAGCTGGCTTTAAACCGTAATTCTCAGATCTCAGCCTCCTGAGTAGCTAGGATTATAGGTATAAGCCACGGACACCCAGATCTATGAGACTCAACTCAAATTAACCACCAGAAAATCAGAAGTGGCGTTGTGGCTCAAAGTGGTAGAGTGCTAGCCTTGAGCAAAAGAGCTCAGGGGACAGCACCCAGGCCCTAAGTTCAAGCCCCAGGACTGACACCAAAATAAATAAATAAACAAATAAATAGCTGTGTAACTGTGGGTAGGGATAGGTGGAGGGAAATGGAGAAACTGAAGAAAGAGTTGACGTTGTATGTATATCCTGACTTAAAAATTGTAACCCCTTTGTACAAATAATAGCAATTTAAAAAAAAAGATCAGGGACTGGGAAGGTGGCTCAGTGGTGGAGTGCTTGCCTTGCATGCATGAGGCTCTGGGTTCAATTCTTCAGCACCACATAAGCAGGAAAAATCCAGAAGTGGAGCTGTGGTTAAAGTGGTAGAGCTCTAGCCTTGAGCTAAAGAGCTGAGGGACAGTGCCCAGGCCCAGAGATCAGGCCCATGACTGACCAAAAAAGAAAAGAGATCCTCATTTGGAATCCTCTTCAGGAATTACAAAAATATGCTATAATATTCAACCTAAATTTTCTTTTCTTATTTCTTTCTTTTCTCTCTCTCTCCCTCCCTCCCTCCCCCCTCTCTCTTTCAGTGTTAGGGATCAAATACAAGGCCTTGTATATGCTGAGCACACACACCCCATCACTGAGCAACATCTCCAGTCTAATCTAATAGAACCATATGAACAAGGGCTTTTGGGGGTCCTCAATAATCACTAAGTGTGTAAAGGAGATCCAAGAACCAGGAGGTTGACAACAGCTGGCTGGTCTGTGCTTACTAAGGGAAGCATGGAGAAAGTATGGGTCAGGGCAGTGACCCAAAGGGCTACCAGAGTGAGTTCCTTGAAAGAGATCCCCATCTCAAGGTCTTGAAGTCTGGATGAGCACTGCGAGCAAGGAGGGCTTGGAGCAGAGCAGAGCCACATATTTCAGGATGTGAGGAGGGGAGAGGGTGTTCCTGTAGAGGCTTCTAGGATTCCCTGACTTCCCTCTGCTGCCCCTGTATGGGTGGTAAGTGGGTGTGGGGGAGGGAGGCCCCAAACATACCCCAGACTTATTACACATAGAACTGAGATGGGCCTGGGAGCCCCTGCCCTCCCCAGAAGGCTTCCATCATCCCCCAACCTCCACCCTTGAAAAGGATTGGCCTTAAAATTCTCCTCACCAGGCATGCAGCAGACAATACAGAGGGGACATTATGCACTGAGAAAGAGGCCTCGTTGTTGGCGCGGTGGAGACAGCAGCGCTCTGTTCTGGTCAGGCTAGGGGCTGTTCATGCGCTCAAGCCCAGACCCCTTGCACCAAGAGCCATGTCCTGTGCACGTTTACACACTTGCCCTGGGATATGCCTTGTGCACCTCTTGCAGTACACAGCAAGCACCGAGATATGCCTCACTCAGCTCCCACCTTTATGCAAGTCCCCACCCATTATGCATACCCCCGCCCACTGCTACTTGCCCGGGGCCTCACTGCAGCCCCACAAACACCCCTGAACTGAACCAAGGCACAGGAGTGCCACCTGGGATTCATAGGGGGTCCTGGTGGGGGAGTAGGGAAAGGGAGGACATCAGGCAGCCACACTGGGGGCACTGATACTGAGAACAAATGCCCTGCCTACCCCACCCTGCACCACCCAGCTGGGATCACAGGGCACTGGAACCAGCAGCCGCTTAGGCTAGGCCAGACGTGCCTGGACCCACAGAGGGACACAAAGGCAGCCTTGTTGCTTTGCCAAACACTTCCAGCTCTGGAGTGGGAGGGAGGGATCTGGGCACTGGAGCTCCTACCCTCAGCTTCTGGGCTGGCCAGGAGCAAGGCTGGACTTTAACCTCTTAGGCCACTACTGGGCTTCAGAGGACATTGCTAACCTTCCAATGAAACCTGCGTAAAGAAGGCTCCCAGGCCCAGAGCCACTGCTCCATCAGGTCTCTGTGATCCTCACTAGGCAAGTAAGGCAGGCTTTCTCTCCCACATCTGTGCAGGTCCATCTGTCTGTGTGTCTGGAACTCTCTGCCCTCTCTGGGCTGGAGATTTTCTTTTTCCTCTAGGACATTGTTCAGAGAGCCCTCCCCTGAAAAGCCCTTCTAGCCTTTGGCAGGCAGGTGGCTTCTCTGTACATACCACAAACTGGGAGCTTTGGGACCTTCTCATAGGAGGCATAGGGGGCCCAGGTACTGCCAGAGAATGGATACTGGCCAAGCTGGTCAGTATCAGAGGCCTGACAAGCCCCAAGACCAAACCACTGTGGAGGTGGAAAGGGGTAGGTCAGACTTACCTGCCATTCATAAGCCAAAGTAATCTGAGCCACTCAAAACAGTCCTAGCCAGGCACCAGTGGCTCTTGCCTATAATCCTAGCTACTCAGGAGGCTGAAATCTGAGGATCAGGGTTCAAAGTCAGCCTAGGCAGGATAGTCCGTGAGACTCTAATCTTCAATTAACCACCAGAAAACTGGAAGTAGCATTGTGACTCCAGTGGTAGAATACTTGCCTCAAGGTGAAGAGCTGAGGGACAGTGCCCAGGCCCAGAGTTCATGCCCCACGGCTGAAAAAAAAAAGGTAGTCCATAGTCACCCCATGGGGGAAGCTCCTTGGAGGAACCTCCTTTCTCATACCCAGATCTTTGTTCTCTTCCTGGGACACATCTGCTTGACAAATCTTATTTATCCAAGTGGTAGCTGGGTTGTTGGGGTTTTTTGTTTTTGTTTTATTTTGGGTTTTTTTTTAAGGTAGCTGAGTTTTTTGTTATCATTGTTTGTTTTTGTCCATCATGAGGCTTGAACTTCAGGTGCTGTTCCTGAGCTCTTGCTCAAGGCTCACATTCTACCACTTTGAGCCACATACCACCTCTGGTTTTCTGGTGGCTAATTGGTAAATAAGAGTCTCATGGATTTTCCTGCCTGGGCTGGCTTTAAACCATGATCCTCAGATCTCAGCTTCCTGAATAGCTAGGATTACAGGTATGAGCCACTAGTGCCTAGCTAGGAAGCTGGGTTTGTTTTTTTTTTGGGGGTCCGGTCATGGGGCCTGAACTCTGGGCCTGGGCACTGTCCCTCAGCTCTTCAGCTCAAGGCTAGCGCTCTACCACTTGAGCCACAGCGCCACTTCCGGCTTTTGTCTTTTTGCTTATGTGGTGCTGAGGAATCGAACCCTGGGCCTCATGCATGCAAGGCAAGTGCTCTACCACTGAGCCACCTTCCCAGCCCCAGGAAGCTGGGTTTTTAAGAATATTTTTATATTATTTATCCATTCATTTGCTCATTTATATTAGGCTGGTACTGGGGCTTGAACTCAGGGACTTGTGCTTTTACTTGGCTTTTTTGCTCAAAGGTGGCACTCTACCACTTCAGCCACACCTCCCCTTCTAGTTTGTTTGTTTGTTTGTTTTCCGGTTGTGGGGCCTGAACTTTGGGCCTGGGTGCTGTCCCTCAGCTCTTCAGCTCAAGGCTAGCGCTCTACCACTTGAGTCACAGTGCCACTTCTGGCTTTTTCTGCTTATGTGTTGCTGAGTCATCATACCCAGGGCCTCATGCATACAAGGCAAGCACTCTACCACTGAGCTATCTTTCCAGCCCCACTTCTAGCTTTTTGCTGGTTAATTGAAGGTAAGATTCTCCTGAATTTTTCTAACAGGGCTGGGTTTTAACCTCTATCTTCAGATCTGAGCTACCAGTGCCAAACTGCTTAGTTTTTTGTTTTGGGGGGTTTTTTTGGTCATGGGACTTGAACTCTGGGCCTGGGCGCTATTCCTCAGGTCTTCAGCTCAAGGCAAGTGCACTACCACTTGAGCTACAGCGCCACTTCTGGTTTTCTGGTGGTTTATTGGAGATAGGAGTCTCAGGGTCTTTCCTGCCCTGGCTGGCTTTGAACCGCGATCCTCAGATCTCAGCCTCCTGAGTAGCTAGGATTACAGGCATGAGCCACAGGTGCCCGGCTCCAACTGTTTAGTTTCTATAGCTTCCATCCAGTTTTCAAACTGCCATTCAGACCCCAGCCAAGGGCTGAAGGGGTCACTCATACCCAGGGGACCAGCCAGACTGCAGGGCACTCACATCTGAGAATGCAGACCCCTTTCCCTACAAAGTCCACCTCTATTGTCTGAGACCCCAACTCTCACTGGCTGTCTCTAAAGCAACTCTCAGGGAAAGGCTGAGGTCTTCACTCCCCCAAGGCAAATGGTGTGTGTGTGTGTGTGTGTGTGTGTGTGTGTGTGTGTGTGTGTGTGTGTTTGTGTGTGTGTGTGTGTGTGTGTGTGTGTGTGTAAAACTCCCAAATTTCTACTCAGGAAGCACAATGTATGTGGAAGGGAGCTTAAGGCCTTGTTGGATAGAGCCATAGATAGCTGTACCCAAAAAATGAGTAAGCCAGGTTTGGCTTACCTGTAATCCCAGCACTCAGGTGGCTAAAACAGAAGGAGGAGTTGTAGGTTAGCTAGCCTAGACAATGCAGCAAGACTCTGTATCAACAACAACAAAAAAGGGGGATGGGGCAGGGGGGGGTGTGCTGGGAAGGTGGCTCAGTGGTTGAGTGCTTGCCTTGCATGCATGAGGCCCTGGGTTTGATTCCTCAGCACCACATAAGCAGAAAAAGCCAGAAGTGGCACTGTGGCTCAAGTGGTAGGGTGCTAGCATTGAGCTGAAGAGCTGAGGGACAGTGCCCAGGCCCAAAATTCAGGCCTCATGACTGACAAAAAAAAAAAAAAAAAAAGGACGGGGGACTTACAAATCAATAAATCCAATGAAATTTTCTTCTTTTGTGTGTTTATTTATTTTTTGTGGGATGGGCGTTTGAACTCTAGACTGGTGCTTTACTTCAGAACTACAAGTCAGATTCCCACCCCCCCTTTTTTTTAATTAAAAAAAAAATGCTCTGGCCAGGTACCAGTAGCTCACAACTGTAATCCTAGATACTCAGAAGGCTGAGATCTGAGGATCACAGTTCAAAGCCAGCCTGGGCAGGAAAGTCTGTAAGACTCATCTCCAATTAACTACCAGAAAACAGGAAGTAGTGCTGTGACTCAAGTGGTAGAGTGCTTTCCTTGAGCTGAAGAGCTCAGGGACAGTGCCCAGGCCACAAGTTCAAGCATCACGACCAACCACAAAAAAAAAAAGTATGCTATTTTTATTTCTTTATTATCTCCAAACAAGTTTCAGTTCACATGTCTATTTCTGTGTGCCATGCAGATTGATCAGCCACCCTTCCTTCACTCCCCCCTCCCTCCCACCCATCCCATCCCCACCCTATGTTATCAAGTTTCCTAGCTCATTTTCACACATGTACATCGAGTACTATGATTGCACTCACCCAAAAAACAGTGAAATTTTCCAAAAGTACTTTGCCTAAAATGAAGAAAATATGAGTTGCCCATATAAAAGATAGTTATTATTTTCATAGGCACACACCAGAACCTTCAGGTTATTTCTCCCTGCCCAGTGTGATGGCTGCCTGGACTGGATGAGGTCATAGCCTTGAAAATGTAAAACTACCTCAACTTAACAACAAAACATGCTCTAAGCCACAAAGCCCTGGACCCAGGATGGGGGGGTGGGGGCAGGGAGGGATGTGAGAGGTAAGAAGTTTATCATTGATTCAGTGCTAACTAGGCTCTATGCTCAGCAATATTCAATTCATCATCTAGAGCCACAACAAGACTTAAGCCTAAATCCTGGTATATCACACTTCAACCCCCAGGCCCACAACTAGTGTGTGAATGGAGCTGAGAGCCCATGGCTGTAATCCTAGCTACTTAAGAGGTTGAGGATCATAGTTCATAGCTGTAAGACTCTCATCTTCCATTCACCACCAAAAAGCCAGAAGTGGAACTGTAGTTCAAGTGGTAGAGCACCAGTCTTGAGCGAAAAAGCTAAGGGACAGTGCCCAGGGCCTCCTGAGTTTAAGCCCCAGTAGCAGCGCGTGCGCACGCATGCACGCGCGCGCACACACACACACAGAGGAAAACACTGGGTGTGGTGACACCTATAGTCGATCACAGCTCTCAAGGCAGAATAAATGAGAGTTTGAGACACAGGAAAGGAAGAAGGGAAGGAAGGAAGGAAGGGAGGGAGGGAGGGAGGGAGGGAGGGAGGGAGGAAGGAAGGAAGGAAGGAAGGAAGGAAGGAAGGAAGGGAGGAAGGGCAAACTCTCCAGGATGGGCTAGTTGTTCCACCCAAAGTTTTGTTTTGTTGTTGTTTTTCGCCAGTCCTAGGGCTTGAACTCAAGGCCTGGGTGTTGCTCCTCAGCTTTTCAGCTCAAGGCTAGCACTCTACCACTTGAGCCACAGCGCCACTTCTGGCTTTTTCTGTTTCTATGGTACTGAGGAATCGAACCCAGGACTTCATGCATGCTAGGCAACCACTCTACTGCTAAGCTATATTCCCAGCCACTATCCACCCAAAGATTTTTGACATGTCCCATTTATCTTGTGAATTTACCCATAGGCAACCCATTGTTTCTAATTTATATATACATGCAGGAAGCAGAGCCAACTGATCTCAGCCTACAACCCCATCATGCCACCCAATCAGCACCAGGCTGAGACACACAGGTGGCTGCAGGCAACAGCCAGGCCTCCAAAAGGGGCCCTCACCCAGAGTCTGCAGCCTCTACATCTGCTGCTCCTTCTCCCACCCGTAACACACACCCTTCTTATACCCCAGCACCTGCACTAGCCACAACAGAGCTGCACTTTCAGAATATGTGTTTCATAACTCAGAAGCTGCCATCTTCTAGAAACTCACATCAGCTTACTCGTCTGCTCTTGAGAGGGATCTTCCCAGACCTCACTGGGTAAGCTGGCCACATCACTCAAGTTTAATGTTCTCCTGGCTCAATTCCCAATCTGCTATTTCCTATTCCTCTGCCAGCCTGCCAGTCTTTCCCAACCTGAATGTATATTCCATGTGTCCCTCCGCATAGGACAGTGCCCGGCACACAGTGAGTATGCTCAGTAGATACTTGTGGAAATAGGAAAGGAAAGAAGGAAGAGAAGAAAGTAGAGAAACAATTAGTAGACAGGAAAATCTGGGGTTTTCTCACTGATACTAAAAGGCAAATTTCTGAGGGTGGGGGGGTTATTGGGTTTTTGGTTGTTTTGTTTTTTCTTTTTGGTTGTGGGGTTTGAACTCAGGGCCTGGAAACTCACCCTGAGCTCTTTTGCTCAAGGCTAGCACTCTATCGCTTTGAGTCACAACTCCACTTCTGGTTTCTGGTTTCTCTGGTGGTTAACTGGAGGTAAGAGCCTCATAGATTTTTCCTGTCTGGGCTGGCTTTGAACTGTGATCCTCAGATCTCTGCTGCCTGAGCAGCTAGTATTATAGGCATGAGCCACCAGCTCTAGCTTAGGGGATTGGTTTGAGACAATGTCTCACTATGTAGTCTGGGCCAGTCTCAAACTCATAATCTCCTGCCTTGGTTTCCCAGGAGGCACCTCTGAACCCTTAGTCACACCCCAGAATTAACAGGACCTCTGGCTCCAGGCTCCCTGCTCAGAGACCAACATCACCAAAGCCGTGCTGCAGAGTCCCAACCTTTCCCTGGAGTGCTGTCACAGGCCTGCGCCTAGAGATACTCTCCCTCCCCAACACCCCATCTCTGAGAGTCAGAAATTAATTTCCTTTGGCATAAACTGATTTTGATGAACCCAGACTCTAGCGAGTCACCACAGACACAAGGGGAGAAGAGCAGGGAATGGCATGACAGAGGAGCCTCAGACACCAGGCTGCTTCTAATGGCTCTGGACACATCCAGTGCCCCCCCCCCCACCATACACACACTAAATCAACTACCACAGAGTGACCTGGAGAGCTGCTCCGCCCTCCTCAAGCTTGGCTGGTGCCCCTGGCAGGCGCCTCCCAGGTCAGGGAGCGCAGGCTGCATGGAAGCAGAAGCTGGTGACTTCATCAGGCTGATTCACTCCAGCTGGCCACGGCCATGGACTACAAGGGAGGCAGTAACAGACCTCTTCAGTGTGGAGTTTTAGGGGTCTCTCATCCTTCCCCTGTACTCCCTGTACATTGAGGACTATAATTGTATTCACTCCAAAACCCCATGCCATGATCTAAGAATCCACAGTGTGTTCTGCCTTTGGTTCACAGTAAGCCTGGGCCTGTCTAAAAAACCAGGTGACAGATTAGCCCCAAAGGTGCTCAGACTCAGTTTCTTCACCTGTAAAATGGGCATAGCAATTCCTGCTCCATCTACTGCCCTGAAATATCAGGCAAATCTGATTGATGTGAAAGTCTTGGAAAGTGCTATGTGCCCTCCCCTCCCCCACCCCAACTCTACTCTCTGCTACATCTAGTGTCTATACGAAGAAAGCAGAAAGGCTGCTTTCTTCCCTGCTTCGGGCCTGAGATGCTTTCTTCCCTGTCTAGAACTCTTCCCTTCTACCTTCCCTTTTTTTTTTTTCCAGTCATGGGGCTTGAACTCTGGTCTTAGTCACTGTCCCTGCACTCTTCAGCTCAAGGCGAGCGCTCTACCACTTGAGCCACAGTGCCACTTCCGGTTTTCTAGTGGTTTACTGGAGATAAGAGTCTCACATGGACTTTCCTGCCCGGGCTGGCTTTGAACCTCAATCTTCAGATCTCAGCCTCTTGAGTAGCTAGGATTACAGCGTGAGCCACTGGTACCCGGCTAGTTGTTCATTTGTGTGTGTGTGTGTGTGTGTGTGTGTGCACGCGCGCACACGCATTGCTACTGAGACTTGAACTCAGGGCCTTGTACTCTTTTTTTTTTTTTTTTTGGGTCCGGTCGTGGGGCCTGAACTCTGAGCCTGGGCGCTGTCCCTCAGCTCTTCAGCTCAAGGCTAGCACTCTACCCTTGAGCCACAGCGCCACTTCCGGCTTTTTTTTTTCTTTTTTTTTTTTTTGCTTATGTGGTGCTGAGGAATCGAACCCAGGGCTTCGAGCATGCAAGGCAAGTGCTCTACCACTGAGCCACCTTCCCAGCCCCTAGGGCCTTGTACTCTTGATCAAAAGTAGTATTCTCACTCAAGGCTGGTATGCTACCACTTGAGCCACACCTCCACTTCTGGCTTTTTGCTGGTTAACTGGACATAAAAGTCTCCGATTTATCAGCCTGGGTTAGCTGAAACCTTGATTCTCAAATCTCAGCCTCCTTAGTAGCTGGGATTACATGTGTGAGCCACCAGCACCCAGCTTTCTAATTTTTTGTAGGCTAATCAGGGATGGAGTCTCTCAGACCTTTCTGCCCAGACTAGCTTTAACTAAGATCCTCCAGATCTTAGCCTACTGAGTAGCTAGGATTATAGGTATGAGTCACCAAAATCTGGCTTGGACCTCTTTAGACATAAAAATGGGGTAATAAAGCCCGGCGCTGGTGGCTCATGCCTGTAATCCTAGCTACTCAGGAGACTGAGATCTGAGGATCTCCGTTCAAAGCCAGCCTGGGCAAGAGAGACCGTGAGACTCCTATCTCCAATAAGCCACCAGAAAACCGGAAGTGGCGCTGTAGCTTAAGTGGTAGAGCGCTCACCTTGAGCTGAAGAGCTGAGGGGCAGCGCCCAGGCCCAGAGTTCAAGAGCCACGACTGACAAAAAAAAAAAAAAAAAAAAAAGGGGGTGGGTAATAAGCCAGGCGCTGGTAGCTCTCACCTGTAATCCTAGCTACTCAGGAGGCTGAGATCTTAGTATATCTGTTCAAAGCTAGCTCAGACAGGAAAGGCTGTGAGACTCTTATCTCCAATAAACCACTAGAAAACCGGAAGTGGCACTGTGGCTCAAGAGGTAGAGTGCTCACCTTGAGCTCAAGAGCACAGGGACAGCGCCCAAGCCCAGAGTTCAAGCCCCATGACCGACAAAAAAAAAAAAAAAAAAAAGAACACAGGGCTAGACACCATAGTCATTATCCAAACAATACCATATTATGTAACTCCAGACCAAGCATTGTGGACCCTGAGGTAGACCAACTTCCATTCATTGAGGGACTTACCAATACAGGGATAGTTCTGTTCTCGTGAGAGACAGTCCACACACACACACACACACACACACACACACACACACACACACACACACACACACACAAATTAGCTGACAGAAGAGCGAATATCTATAGGTTTGCCCGCATGGGATGCGCATACGTTATCTTGTGTGTGCCAGGTGTTGGTGTGTGCATGGGCACATCAGGGTGGCCACATACATGCGCACATTAGCATACATGTACCTGGTGCCCAAGTGTGAAGTTGTGTGTAATGTTATACCTATAGGGTCTGAAAACACATGGACCAGTATGACCCTGACTGAAGGTGAGTAAGCGTGAGTAGATGTGCAGCAAGTCTATGTGAGAAAAGCAGGTCCACAATAGAGCTGGTGCCTCTGAACACACTCCGCCATCCAGAAGGAACTCTGACAGCATCTCAGCCACCCACCAGCCTCACTTTGACAACTACCTCTTCCCCAAATGAATTTGAACCCACTTGTGCACAAGAGTCTGCCCCCAGCATCCTCCCCCTAGTACAAAGCCCTGGTTTTATTGTTATTTTTTTTAATTTGCTATTGTTATTATAAAAGTGATGTACAGAAGGGTTAGTTACATCAGTCAGGTAATAAGTACATTTCTTTTTGGATAATGTCACCCTTTCTCTTGCTCTCCCCCATTTTTCCCTCCCGACCCCACCTACAAGTTGTATAGTTCATTTTCAAGGTAGTGTCTAGTGAGTACCACTCTGCATTTGTTCACCCTTTTTCCCTCCATTTCTGTGCTTCCCCTTACAGTCCCAAAGCCAGATAAATGAACAAACAGAACAAAAAGAAAACAAAAAACGGCAAAAAGAAAATAACCTTGTTCCCATTTGCTGTTCATTTCAATAAATATTATTTTATACCATCAGATGCACATAGGCACTGCACCTTAGTTCTTCCCCTAAGACGATCTTCCTTTGGTCTCACTGTGTGAATGCCTAGACTCCTGTATAATTTATCATTCCCAGTATATTTTAGATCTAGCTTCTGCAGATGAGAGAAAACAAACCCCGTTTGTGTCTCTGAGTTTGCAAAGCCCTGTCTCCTGACCAAACGCCCTAGGTGAGTGACACTTCAGACACCAGCAGTCCCCCAAACTGAACCAGACATCTAAACCCCACATGCCTAAGTCTTCATTCAGCCCCTCACAATCTGCCTTCCCAAGGGAGGGAAGTGAGAATCACATTCTCAAAGGGATCCCCAAACTAGGTGTCCTATTCCTACCACCCCAACCCCGCCCTCTTCTCCCTCACAAGTGCTCAGCATCAAACATTCCTGAGGCCCATGCACTAGCCGGATGGGAAAGACAGAAGGCTTCAGTGTCAAGCTGGCAGTGTCAAGTGATAGAACTGCAAAAGGGGGGTGGGGGACAAGCCCTTAAGAGTAACCAGGACAGCCACTCAGTAGGCATCTGAAACTCCAAATTGGAGTGTATGGGGTAGTACATAATCCTAGAGTGAAAAAAGACCTAGGGGCCTGGGAAGGTGGCTCAGTGGTAGAGTGCTTGCCTTGCATGCATGAGGCCCTGGGTTCGATTCCTCAGCACCACATAAGCAAAAAGAAAAAAGCCGGAAGTGGCGCTGTGGCTCAAGTGATAGAGCGCTAGCCTTGAGCTGAAGAGCTGAGGGACAGCACCCAGGCCCAGAGTTCAGGCCCCATGACCGGACCCCCCCCCCAAAAGAAAGAAAGAAAGAAAAAAGACCTAGGTACTAAGAGTTGAAATGGTGAAACATAGACACAGAGGCACCCCCCCTACCCCCGCAGGGGACTAAATGACCCTTATCTCATATACATGTGCACCTGTACATTCCTACAGAATCAGACTTGGAGCCCAGGCACTGGAGGCTCATGCCTATAATCCTTGCTACTCAGGAGGCTGAGATCTAAGGATCATGGTTTGAAGTATCCCAGGCAGGAAAGTCCATGAGATTCTTATCTCCAATTAACTACCAAAAAGCCAGAAGTAGAGCTGTGGGTCAAGTGGTAGAGCTCTAGCCTTGAGCAAAAAAAGCTCAGTGATAGTGTCTAGCCCTGAGTTCAAGCCCATGACCAGCATTAAAAATATATATATATATATATATCAGACTTGGGGGAATCAAAGCTAGTTGGACCAGACTTTTGTCTCCCCAACAAACTAATGTGCAAACCACAAACTAAGTTCCAGTCTGCTTCTAATAATGATGACAATGATACTGAAGCTCACCCTTATTGGGCAATGACCAAGAATCTGGACCTGAGCCACAATTGTTTTGGTGGGACTAGGAAACATCATCAGTGTCACTCATATTCATCACTGAGGAAACCAAGGCACAGACAATTTAGGTCATGTGCCCCTCCCATTCAGTTTGTTAATCGCAGGCTGGGATTTCAGCTTGGTTTTTCCAAGTCCAGAACCTATACTCCTTTTCTTTCTTTCTTTCTTTCTCTTTCTTTCTTTTTTTTTTTTTTTGGGGGGGGGTCCAGTCGTGGGGCCTGAACTCTGGGCCTGGGCGCTGTCCCTCAGCTCTTCAGCTCAAGGCTAGCACTCTACCACTTGAGTCACAGCGCCACTTCCGGCTTTTTTCTTTTTGTTTATGTGGTGCTGAGGAATGGAACCCAGGGCCTCAGGCATGCAAGGCAAGCGCTCTACCACTGAGCCAACTTCCCAGCCCCTCTCTTTCTTTCTTCTTTCTTTCCTCTCTCCCGCCCCCCTCCCTCTCCCCCTCCCCTTGCCCTTGAACTCAGGGCATGTGCTCTACCACTTGAGCTATGCTTCAGTTCTTTTTTTTTTGGGTCCGGTCGTGGGGTCTGAACTCTGGGCCTGGGCGCTGTCCCTCAGCTCTTCAGCTCAAGGCTGGTGTTCTACCACTTGAGCCACAGCGCCACTTCCGGCTTTTTTCTTTTTGCTTATGTGGTGCTGAGGAATCGAACCCAGGGCCTCAGGCATGCAAGGCAAGCACTCTACCGCTGAGCCCACCTTCCTAGCCCCTATGCTTCAGTTCTTTTGCTTTTTGTTTTTCAGATACAATCTCTGGCTTTTGTCCTGGCTGGCCTGGAATATAGAGATCCTTCTACCTCTGCTTCCTGATAGCTGAGAATAACATGCACGGCATGACATCACAGAATACACACTCTTGTGTGAGTGTGTATGAGGCTTGAACACAGGTGCTGTTCCTGAGCTCTTCTGCTCAAGGCTAGGTGCTACAATTTGAACCACAGCTCCACTTCTAGCTTTTTGTGATTAACTGGAGAGAAGTCTCACAGACTTTCCTGTCTTGGCTGGTTTCGAACAGCAGTCCTCAGATCTTAGTCTCCTGAGTTGCTAGGATTACAGGTGGGAGCCATTGACGCGTAGCTTTTTTGGGGGGGTGGGGATGAGTTATTGGGATTTGAACTCAGGGTCTTATGCATCCTATATTTGTACTTTAACACTTAAGCCAAATATCCCACCTGACTTTTTGCTAGAGATTTTGGAGCTGGAGTTTCAGAGTTTTCTAACTAGACTGGCTTTGAACTACAATTCTCAGATCCCAGCCTCCTGACATTACAGGCCTAAGTCACCAGTGAGCAGTTGACAGAACCTCTACTTTGTGTGTGTGTGTGTGTGTGTGTGTACCCACGCACACCTGTAATGGGGGTTGAACTCAGGGCCTTGCAGTCTCTCGCAGCATTCTTGCTAAACTGGTACTCTCCCACTTGAGCCATGCTTCCAATCACAGGGCCCACAGTTTCTTAAGTGGGAAGTCCACACCTGAGAGGCCCTAGAGAGTCCCAGCTCTCTGTCTCCCAGTCAATGTAGTGATGTGCTTAGATCCCACCACCTCTAGGGATGCCTCTGAGGGCCAAGCCACCCCTCAGGTCTTGTGAAGTACCCAGATGACAGGGCCCCACCGGACAACACTGGATCACACACTCTACACATGGCTGGCTTCTCCTTCTCCCCACATCTGCATTCTCTCAAGGCCTAATGGCCTAAGAATTCCTGGGGTGGTGGGATCCTTTGGACAGAAGGCAGCCAAGCCAATGTGGAAACACTCCCCCTAGAGCCCTCCCGGGGGAAATTTCAGGTCTTAAATTGGGAGACCCCTGAAGCTTGGCTACTACCCCTTCCTCACCAAAAGAGCAATACTAATGATGAAATACATGAAGGCCAGAGACGTTCCCAATTATAGGGGAGAGACATAAGCCCCCCCCCACTCTCCAACTCATCTCCAGGTCTTCCCTGAGCCAGACAGGCGCAGAGATCTAAACAGTCTCCCACTCCCTTGGGCCAAACTTGAGTGGAATGGAAGCAACCCGCACAGCTTGCGGGGAGAAGGCAGTTTGAGACTGGGCCCGCAGGAAGGTAGGAGCCCCTCACAGACAAAGGCTGACCCCAGCCAGGCCGGCTGGCCAGCCAGCCCACTCCCTCCCCCTGCAGCAGGCAGCTTGGCAGGGCTGAGCGCCAGCTCCTCACTCCAAACCGAGTTCCCGCCGAGCGTGCTTAATGCAGCAGCGGTGACATTTCTGCCATCAGAGGCAAAAACAGGAACCCGGCCATTTTGATGAAGGACGCCCAGAACACTGACGGGAGAAGAGGATCGGCTCCAATTCCTGTTTTCCCAACTGCTTAGCCCTGACTTAGGGTCCCAAGTCACAGGGTCACACAACCAAGGGCATCAGATAGGAAGGTGTTTCAGGACAACCACCGACATTCTTGTATGGGTGGAGAAACTGAGGCCCGAGAACTGATGCTAGCCACATCTGGGAAAGGCAAGTACTAAAGAAAAGCCCCAGGGAAGATGCATGAAGGAATGTCCGGATGGAGGAGCTGAGGAGCCAGAGAGCTGACCCCCAGCAGGCCACAATGTCCCATCTCCAAGGAGTCGGCCCACCTGGTCTCCGTCCAGGTGCGCCCTCGGGAGGGCGCTCTCGCCAGCTCGGACAGCCAAGCAGCGAGAGGGTTAAGCTTCCTCGCGGTACTTGCCGCAGTAAGTGGAAAGGAAAGAAGTGTCAACTCCGTTCTCACCACAGCGGGGCTGTCGGATGGCACCTCCCCCCGCCCCGCGCACCCCGCCCGGCCGGCTCCCCCGCCCTCCCCTCGGAACGCGCGCGCACACACCTCCCACCGCTTTGCCCAAATTATTTTCGATCCCGGGAGACTCCGGATGCCAGACGCGCTCGGCGGCGGTGGCGGCGGCCGCGCCTGATTCATTGCGCCAAAGCTGCAGATGCGACCTCCCGCCTGCGCCCCATGCCCCGGCCCGCGCCGGGCTGCCCGCGCGCCTGGAGAGATGGAGGAGGGGGGAGCAATTTGTAGGCGCTTTCCCCTCCCTAAAAAAAGGGGGGCCTTGGCCCCCCGGGGCCAGGTCCCCAGTCTCCAGCTCCCCAGGCTGCGCTAATTAGCTTCCTCCGGGGGCGCCACGCGGCGTGAGGGGCGGCAATTTCCCGGCTGGGCTGCGGGGGAAGCGCTCCTGCCGCCTGGGAAGGTGAAATGGGAAACTCGATTCAAAGAGAGCTCCCCCCACCCCTCCCGCCAAGCTCCGTAGAAAACGGGTTTGAAATTCCTTTTTTTTTTTTATTTATAGTGCACGGTCTCCATGGCAACCGTGGAGGAGGTCACGGTAGCTGGGCCCCCGCGCGTCACCCCGCGCCTCGCCGGCTGCAGGCGCCCGGATTGCGGCCTCCCAGGCGCCGTGGCCCGCGTGGACTCAGCTCCGAGTTCTCCGCCCCCGCTCCGCCCTGCCTGCGGCTCAGGCCCCCGCCACATGACTCCGCCAAGCCTCAGCCGGGAATATCGCACCTGGGCACCAGTGCGCTAAACTCAGCTCTGTCCCCGGGCTCTGGCACGCGGGACTGCGCCAGGAAACACGTGCCTAGCCCCAAGATGGGAACACGTGCGGCGAGACTCCGCGAGGGGTTCGCCGCACTTGCAGAGGCCCTGGGGAATCGACCTATATTGGTGCACAACGCAAGAAAGAGCTCTGGCCAGGACCAGACCGCCGGTGGCGAGCAGGCCGGCCGTGGCGTCAGAGCTGAGCACCGGCTCGGTAGCCTACTAGCTACGTGACTGGGGCCAAGTCACCACCTCTCTGCTCCTCAGCTTGCTCATCAGCAAAATGGAATTGCTATTGTACGACTTAAATGGATCGTTTAGGGCTAAACACTGTTGTTTGGCAAGTGGTTCTGAACATCAAGACTGGGGTTATTTTTTTCCAGACTGGGAAAGTCAAGGCCCCAAAGGCTTTGATCAGGACACGCACTCAGCCCCCACCCCCTGGCACCTCAACGGAGGCGCACAGGCGGCAGGTGGGGGGCCAAATATGGTAGGGCTAGGCCAGGGACTGGCAGAGAGGCGCGGCGGGCAGGCTTGGAATCTCCAGAGCTCACCACATCCGCACCCGGAACCCTGGAAACGGGGCCCCCCGCGGCGCCCTTTCCCCGCCCCCTGCGCCAGCACCGTGAGCAACAGGCCGGCTAGCCCTCCCTCGCAGCACTGAGGCCGCACCTGCCCCACCGGATGGCGGCCCCGGGGCCGCGCCGGGCCCCCCCACCGCGCACACTTCCTCCCGGACCCCCAGCGCCCCATCGGGTGCGCAGGGGGAGGGGACCGGGCCGCCCCCGCCCCGTCAGCTTCCCACAGTCTGAGCTGCCCGGAGCTGGGGAGGCAGGAAGTCTCAGAGCCGGGGCGTGGAGACGGGGTGGGGGGCAGGAAGTTGGGGGTGACTCTCCCAGAGACCCCAGACGGGGCCCCGGCGTGGGAGCAGAGTGGGCGGGCTCGTAGGGATTAAGAGCGCCCCCCTTCTCCACTGTAGCCTTAGGCCCAGGGGCTGGCAGAAGCGCCCCGCGGGGTGAGGGCGAAGGCCGCTACCTCCGGCGACCCCCAGCAGCGCGCACGAGGAGGGAGGGGCCGCCTTTGTCTACTTTGTCGCCGCGGCTGCCCCCCACCACCCCTCCCCCCCGCGCCCCGCTGGCCCGGCACTGCCCGGGTTTTCCATCCGGCCCAGCTCGGCTCGGCAGCTGTCAGGGGACCGAGCTGACCTTCGCGAGCAGGGAGTTTCAATTAGCCGCAGATCAGATAAGCGGGCGGGCCAGTCTCTCTGGGCACCGCGGGGGCGCAGCCCCGCCCCCGCCACGCCGCGCCAAACGCGCTCCAGATGGGAACAAAGATGAGGACGCAGCTCCACCTGCCTCCCCGGGGAGGGAGGGGAGAGGAGGCCCCGCCGAGAGGCGCTTCCCACCCGAGGGAGTCCTGCACGCCCTCCCCCGCTGGTCTGGGATCCAGGGTCTGGTCAGGCCAGAGGTCTAGCCAAGAGGATCTTTGCAAGCTCCTTCTAGCCTTCTGCACTGACCTCATCCCCAGTTGGGTATCCTGCCCCCCCCCGAACTTTTTTTTTTTTTTTGCCATCTCTGATCTCATCCTGAGCCTCCCTGAAAGGCTGGAAGAAGGCAATTAAAAAAAAAGGCAACTGAGGCACAGAAGCAAGGACTTCTTGCTCCAGGTCACACCAAGCACACACAGTCTCAGGTTTATAGAGCGCGCCTACTAAGTGCCAGACGCTTTTTAACTATGAGGACACCAGAGAACAAATAGTCTTGTCCCATCCTCACAGAACTTAAATTCTAGTTCAGGGAGGCAGACCATGACCAAGTAAACAAATAGTTGAACAAGATCGCTGTGGAGAGTGAGGAGCCAAGAAGACATTAAAATAGGTCATGTGAGACTGACTTCAGGGTGGGGAGATATTAGCTATTGTAGTCAGGGAAGGTCTCTTTGAGGAGGTGACATTTGAGCTGAGGCCTGACAGACCAGAAACAGCCAGCCAAGCAAAGGGTAGGACGAGGTAGAGCAGGGAGGGAGAGGTAGGGCAAGCAGGGTGGGGGCACAGCCAACACTGGGGCTCCAAGTCTGCAAAGTACTGACCTATTGAAAGTAGGGAAAGTTTTGTGGGCGTGTCCTTGGGCCTAAAGTGGATGCAGACAGGGCGGGGCCTGCTAAGCCCCTGAGGGGTGGGGTCAAAGCTGGTGTCCCCCAGAGGGCTGGGGTTGGGAGAGCCTGGAGTGACAAGGACTGACTTAAATGTTTAAAATAGAGGAAGGCTAGGGTTCCAGCCCGCAGGGAGAAAATGGGGCGGGGGAGGGGTGTACGAAGGGACATCAGGAGATGGAGGAGATTGGTTGCTGACTTAGTGGGATATTCTGGCAGGTAAGTTGGAGGTGCAGTGAGTTAGAATAACACAAAGAAGAGCCATGATAGGGCAGGGTGGAACCAAGGCTGGTATCGGGGAACATGGAGGAGCTACTTAGAGGCTGAGGGGTGCTAGCTGAGTGACCTTGGACAAGTACCGCCATCAATTGCCTCCAGCATTTAGAAGGAAAGTTGCATGCTGATCAGATGGTCGCTGTGAAGTTTAAAATTTATTTTTAATTTTTTTTTTAGTGCAGGTCCTGGGACTTGAACTCTGAGCCTGGATATTGTCCCTGAGCTTTTTTGTACAAGGACAGTGCTCTACCCTACCGTTGAGTCATAGCTCCGCTTCTTTGTGTGTGTCTGTGTGTGTCTGTGTGGTTAATTGGAGATAAAGTCACAGGACTTTCCTGCCTGGGCTGTCTTCAAACCACAATCTTCATATCTCAGTCTCCTGATTTGCTAGAATTATAGGTTTAAGCCACCCGTGGCTGGCATGGTTTCAATTTGATATACCATGTGAAGTGTTTAGTACAGAGCCTGATAAAGAACATGCTCATAAATTTTGCTATTATTATGGGCGTTGTTGCTACTCCACCCACCAGAACCTTCCCCAGCATAAAATCTGGCCCTTCTTTCTATGTGACCTCTGGCTTTATTTTCATGTTGAAGGCAGAACCTCCTCCTTCTGTGAACATTCCCCATTTTTGTTTGGGAGCATTCATTGGGAATGAACCCATCCAGTCTACCTACATAGCTCACTAAACTGCTGGAATCTCCTCCCAGGATCTAAACTCCATCCTGGCCTAATCCTGAGTTACTCTGCAATCACTCTTCCCTCTCTCTCATCCAGTCAGCTGAGTAAATGTCTCTCAGGCAGGCTTGGTAAGGACAGAGAAAAGCAACCTCGAGAGTTCTTCCCTCTCAGACAGATGACTTGGCCACCATATTTCTGCTGTTATGACAATCACAGTCGCCAGATGCCAGTTGCTTATACCTATAATCCTAACTATTCAGGAGGCTGAGATCTGAGGATCAGTTTGAAGCCAGCCAAGGCAGAAAAGTCTCCATGAGACTCATCTCCAGTTAACCACTCAAAACCCAGAAGTGGTAATGTGGCTCAGGCAGTAGGGAGCTAACCTTGAGTGCAAAGAGGCTTGGGGACAATGCCCAAGCCCTGAGTTCAAACCCCATGACTGACAAAAAAAAAAAAAATTACAGTTGCCACTTATGGAACCTTTACCCAGAACCAGGCACCTCTCCCTAGTCCATCCATGCTACACACATGTCCTTGAGTCTTAGAACCCCCCCCCAAGGAGATTGCTACAATTACTGTTCTTTATTTATGAGCAAATAAATAGAAGTTTTCACAAGTGACTTAGTGACTTGCCTTGCTCAAAGTCACCCAGTGATGACATTGAGAATTAAACCCAGGTCTGGCTTAAGCCAGGGCAGCAGAATTTAACCATTCTGTGATCTGTCTTATGCACCATTACATGGACAGATGTCTCTGAAAATCCCTTTGAGTGCCATGGAAATGGATCTGCCCTTCCTCCTTCAGTGTCCCATTGCCTGAATCCTCAAGGTCAGAGGTTTTTCTGAATCACCAAGAGCCTAGCCTGGAACCGGGTACACAGTAGATGCTAGTGAATGCAGCATCCTCTCCACAGTGCAGCACCTGTCCTCGCCTCTACGCCTCCCCTTGGGTTCTGGGCCCTCCTACTGCCTATTTCAGAGCTCCTCAGAGTGGTTGACTAGAAAAATAAAGTCCTACTTTGCATATTATTTGCATCTGTTTTGCATTTGATTCATATAGCATCAAAATGCACTGAGGCCCTGACACCCTATACCTCTTGGCCTCCCCACCCACCCTCCTGCTGACCCAGGGAAGGTTCTTAGGGCTCAACTACTTCTAGTATTGAAGATAGATGATAAGGCTGCCTGCCCTCACCTCTGCCTGTGTCACTTCTTTCCTTCTATCCCTTCCTGGAGAGGCTGAGTAGAGTGGGCCAGGTAGAAAAAAGTCAGCAAGGGGCTGGGAAGTTGGCTCAGTGGTAGAGCACTTGCCTTGCATGCTCGAGGCCCTGGGTTCGATTCCTCAGCACCACATAAGAAAAAGCCGGAAGTGGCGCTGTGGCTCAAGTGGTAGAACACTAGCCTTGAGCTGAAGAGCTGAGGGACAGCGCCCAGGCCCAGAGTTCAGGCTCCACGACCGGACCCAAAAAAAAAAAAAAAAGAAAGAAAAAAGTCAGCAAAAACCAGGATCCACACATGAGATGATGGTGTCCCTCTCCACCCACATACACACACACACCCCACCCTTCTCTCTCTCACACACACACAGAGCAATGCAGCAGGAAATATGTAGGATCTGCCAACCCACAACCATTGGTAAGAAGAAAAAGAGGTGCTGCTGCTGCTGCTGCTGCTGCTGCTGCTGCTGCTGCTGCTGCTGCTGGGAAAATGGCAGGGCTGCTTGTCCTACCCAGGACCAGGCAGACCTCTTACCTACACACCTACCCACAGGGCAGCCCCAGTTAGGGGAAGGGGCCTGCAAGAGAAATAGAAAGGCCAATAGTAAGAGCTTATCAAGTCTAGAAAGAAAGAAGCTGGACAGGAGGACTAACAAAGAGGGAGAACAAGTCTAGAAAGAAAGAAGCTGGACAGGAGGACTAACAAAGAGGGAGAACAAGGATGAATGAATGGGGGAGAAGCAGTTGGTTTGTATGAATGGAAATAGAACAATGAAATTGCAATTGCTTTAAGAAGGGGGAATGTGGGATAAGAGGATGATTGAGGTTGATCAGGATATATTGTAGAAATGTTACAATGAAACCACCCTTTGATCTAGATACATTGTATCTAGGATATAGGAAGCTACTCTGGAGGCTGAGCTCTGAGGATTTGGGTTTGAAGCCAGCCAGGGCAGAGTTGGGCAAAAAAGTCCCTTTGAGACTTAAAGATCTCCAATTAACCATTCAAAAACCAGAAGTGGTGCTGTGGCTCAAGTGGTAGAGTGCACAAAGAGGCTCAAGGACAGTGCCCAGGCCCTGAGTTCAAGCCCTAGGACTGGCAAAAAAGAAAAAAAAAAAAAAAAAACCTTCCTGGTGGGTCCAGATTGGGGATTGGGGCCTGACTAGCCATGAGGTATAAGCAGTGAAGGAATGAAGTTGGTAGATGTAACTAACTTGAAAACACTACTGTCTTTTTCCTGACTCCAAGCTGGTTTGTAGTTGTTGATTTGTTTTGGTTGGACTTTGGGTTTTCTGTTTTTGTTTTAGGGAAGTTGGACTTTAAAAAAAAAAACTGAACTATAGTGTTTGAACACAGGACCTCAGGCTTGCTAGGCAGGTGCTCTACCACATGAGCCACATCCTCAGTCCTCCAGGTTCAGTTTTCTAGCTTAGAGTTTCCAGTGGGTACCTGAGGAAAAGACATAGATTAAGGGAATCTGAAGGGTTAGGCTTGCTTGGGTCTCTTAAATGAATAGGAGGCAAAATCTGATACCTACTGAGTAGTTTTGTGCCAGCTATGTGATGGACACTGAGGGTAACACAGAGTACTAACCACCTGGCAGGGATCCTCATACCTACAGATAAACACTAACCGTGGAGACTTCCTGGAGGAGGCAGTATGGCTTCAAGTGATGTATGGAGAAAGTAGTAGGATATGTACCCAGAGTCCGGGACTTCTCCTAGGTGACCAAGACAACAGGAGAGAAGACCATCAGCAAGGGCCAGTCACTGGTGATCCATATTTGTAATCCTAGCTACTTGAGAGGCTGAGATATGAAGATCACGGTTCAAAGCCAGCCTTGGCAGAATAGTCCATGGGACTCTTAACTCCAATTAATTACCAAAAAAGCCAGAAGTAGAGGTATGGCTCAAGTGATAGAGCACCCACCTTGAGCAGAAGAGCTAGTACTCAGGTCTTGAATTCAGTCCTAGTACTGGCACTAAATAAATAAATGCATACTACCAAGCTTCTGACCCATGAAATAACTAAGTCTCATGAAGTACTTTGATTCATTTATTTAATGAGTATTTATGAGGGCCTCCTATTTGCCCAACATTGTTTGAGGGACTGAGGTTCCAGCAGTAAATCATAGACAAGGTCTGTGACAGGAGTAGGAGAATGAATATAAGCCACAAATATGTAAAGGAAATGGAGAAAGAGCAAGGGAAGGGGTGACATTGTCCAAAAAGAAATGTACTCATTGCTGAACATGTAACTGTAATCCCTCTGTTATAGCACCTTTATAATAACAATTTTTAGAGAGGAAAAAATAAATATGTATACAAATGAAATAGTTTCACATGATAACAAACGCTGTGAAAGTATAAACGGGATAATGTAACAAGGTGGCATACTAGAGTAGGTAGAGTTCAGTGTTGCTTTTGTTTTTGTTTTTATAAATTGCCTCTGAGTTACTATTGAACATAGACCTGAAGAATGAGGAAGAGCTAATCATGCCAAGAGAAAAGTGCTTTAAAGAGCATGAAACAGCTAGTGCAAAGGCCCTGAGACAGGACAAGTTTGCTACTGGGGAGGTTGCAGTAGGCAGAGGGAAGACAGAGGTATAGGAACTACAGATTCACAAGTCTTGGGCAGAATCTAATTTCAATTTCCAAGGGCTATAAAAAACCACTGGAGTGGGGCTGTGAATGTGGTTTAGTGGTAGAGTGCTTGCCTAGCATGCATGAAGCCCTGGGTTCAATTTCTCAGTACCACATAAACAGAAAAAGCCAGAAATGGAGCTGTGGCTCAAGTGGTAGAGTGCTAGCCTCAGGGACAGAGCTCAGATCCTGAGTTCAAGCCCCAGGACTGGCAAAAACACAAAAAACAACAACAACAAAAAAAACATTGGAGGTTTCAAATCAATGTATTAATTTATACGGTAACTGCTCAATAAAGGCTTACTGCTATCATTATGAATGTGATCAAGGGGAATAGCAATTTGTCCAAGAAGAGTCGTCCTCATCCCAAGGCCTTCCTCTTCCTCTAAAGAGCCCTGTGGCTCAGTCCCTAGTTGGTGGGAAGGAGGTAGAGCTGCTTTCTGCTGCTTCCCTCCGGCCATTTCCTGTGCTCCTGGCGCCTGCGCCCCAATTAGCCAGCGAGTCTGACGGCCTTGGCTCCAAATGACAGACACCTCCTGTCACCCCCTGATGGGCGAGGAGATTAACTCGGAGCTTTGCTGGCTGGAAGGGTGGACAGGGAAGGGAGAACGGAGGGAATGACTGGACCTCCCCCCAACCCCCACCTCAAAAGGCGGACAGAGGGAGGCACTCCCCGCAGGGATCCCGGGCAGGCTAAGGAAGGCCACCCCATTCTCCTGACTGGCTACCCCAACTTCCACCTTCAGCTTGTCTGAAGTCAAGGACCTTGGCTTAAGACACTGCACTGCTGAGCTTTCTGCTATGGGTACAGGGTGGGCACCCACTAATTATCTATGGGCTGACTATGTTAAGTACTTTTCATGTAGCCTTACCTCTCCTGAACGTCTCCCTTTTACAGAATCCTTAGTTTTAGTTCTGGCTGCTGTCAGTTTGAGACAGGGGTCTCCCTATATTGCCCAGGCTGCTTGCTTCCTGTGTTTGAGGGTCCAGAGTGACCTGGGCTACATGGTCAGCTCCTTTCTTAAAATAAAAATAAAAAATAAATTAAAAAAAAAAAGCTAAAAAGCTCACATCTGTAATCATAGCTGCTTAAGAGGCTGAAATCTGAGGATCACAACTCAAAGCCAGCCCAGGCACAAAAGCCCATGAGACTTTTTTTTTGCTTTTTGGCCGTGGTGGTGTTTGAACTTAGGGCCTGGGTGCTATCTCTGAGCTCTTTGTGCTCAAGGCTAGTGCTCTACCACTTTGAGCGACAGCTCAACTTCCAGCATTTTTTTCTAGTGGTTAATTGGAGACAAGAGTCTCAGGGACTTTCCTGCCCAGGCTTGCTTTGAACCACGATCCTCAGATGTCAGCCTCCTGAGAACCAGGATTACAGGCCTGAGCCACCAGTGCCTAGTCCATGAGACTCTTATGTCCAATTAATTACCAAAATTGCTAGAGTGGACCTGTGGCTCAAGTGGAAGAGTACTAGCTTTGAGCAAAAAAGCTCAAAGACAAAACCCAGGCCCTGAGTTCAAGTCCCAGGACCATTAAATAAATAAATAACAGGACACCTGGACTTCTGGGGTCAAAGAATCTCCTATCTTACCTCTTGAGTAACTGAGTCTGTAGGCCCACTTCATATAATTTTATTTACTTATTTGAGGAACTAGGGTTTGGCCTCAAAGCTTCATGCTTGCTAGGGAAAAGTCGTACCACTTAAGCCAAGTCCCCAGACCTTTTTGCTTTATTCAGTTTTCAAATAGGGTATCAAGATTTTGTCCTAGTCAGGATCCCATTTACACCTGCCAAGGAGTAGGGATGACAAATCATGCTACCACACCCTGCTTTGGTTGATTATGAACTTTCTTTGCCTGGGCTGGCCTCAGACTGCTTTTCCTAATTGCATGTATGCAGGTGGCGGGGGTGGGGGGTATACACTGGTCCTGGGTCTTTTTTTTGGGGGGGGTCTGGTCATGGGGCTTGAACTCTGAGCCTGGGCGCTATCCCTCAGCTCTTCAGCTCAAAGCTAGCACTCTACCACTTGAGCCACAGCGCCACTTCGGCTTTTTTTCTTTTTGCTTATGTGGTGCTGGGGAATCGAACCCAGGGCCTCATGCATGCAAAGCAAGTGCTCTACCACTGAGCCACCTTCCCAGCCCTGGTCCTGGGTCTTGAATTCAGGCCCTGGACACTGTCCCTGAGCTTTTGTGCTCAAAGCTAGTGCTGTAGTTGAGCTCCAGCTCTACCACTTGAACTACACTAGCTTTTTACTGGATAATAGGAGATAGGAGTCTCGTGGATTTTCCTGACAACAATCTCAGATTTCAGCCTCCTGAATAGCTAGGATTATAGGCATGAACCACCAGCTCCTGGCTTCTTCTGACTAATTTTAGTCTCCTGAGTAGCTGAGGACAGGTGTGAACTATTATATACACTGTAACAGTGTCATTATAAAGAACAAGACCTAAAATCTCAGCACTCAGGAGGCTGAGACATGAAGATCATGGGTTTTAGACCAGCCTGGGCTATACAAGAAACATCTACACATCTTCTCCATCTCTTTCTCTCCCCAGCCCCATTTCTTTCATAGATATATGTGTGTACATATGTGTATGTGTGTGTGTGTGAATATATGAATATGAAACTGAGAGGGACTAGTGCAAAGACCTCATACAGATGGGCTAGTTTGAATATGGCTGCCCCATACCTGCACCAAGCTTCTGACTGCTCTGCCTGTAGCTCTTCTGACTTCAGGAGGGGACTGGGCTCTTGACATTTAGGATCTTACAATCCACTTTGGGATGGACTATGGCATGCAAATCTGGACAGGGAAATGAACACAGAGCAGTGTAGCACAGCACTGAGCAAGCCAGGACATCAAGCAGGGATCAGCAGTCCCAGCGAACTCTCAAGAGTGCAGAGAGGGCAGTGAGCCTCTGGGAGAAGCAATGGCCTGTGCCTCTACACATGAGACTGGCTGGTCAGGAGAGGGCAAAAGGAGGCATTCCATTTCCAAGCAAAGGAATAGCATACGGACATAGGCTAAAGTCAGAAATAGGTGAAGCCTGAGCTATCCAGGAAGAATCTCAGGCTGCAAATGTGAGAAATGCAACACACACTGACTTATTCTGTCTTTTTTTTTGGGGGGGGGGCCTGAACTCTGGGCCTGGACGCTGTCCCTCAGCTCTTCAGCTCAAGGCTAGCGCTCTACCACTTGAGCCACAGCGCCACTTCCGGCTTTTTGTCTTTTTGTTTATGTGGTGCTGGGGAATCAAACCCAGGGCCTCAAGAATACAAGGCAAGCGCTCTACCACTGAGCCACCTTCCCAGCCCTTATTCTGAGTCTTGACTACAAGACAGTGCTTTGAATATAAGAAGATCAGTTTCTCAGGTTTTTTGGTGTTTTTTTGTTTTGGTTTTTGTTTTTGTTTCTTTCTGAGGGGGAGATGCTGAGGATGAAACCTGGGGCCTTACACATGCTAAGCAAGCATTCCACCACTGAGCTATATCTCCAGCTCGGATCCGTGTCCTTTGGTGGCTTCACAGGTAGCTTTGCTTAAAAGGTGGTGGCTCCAAAGTCTTCCAGAACTAGATCAGAACACCTCCATCAAAGCCTTGAGATTCATCTGATTGCCAAAGCCCAAATCACATCTCTATCTCTGAACCCATCACTGTAGTTACAAAGGAGCAGTCTGCTGATTGACCAGTTCTCCTCTCTCCCACCAACCAGGAATAAGAGGAATCTCCCTAGATCCCTAAGTCCGGGGATCAGATCCGGCTCAGGGGAAGTTCCCCCTGAGCCTTGTTAATACCAGGAAGTCCCTGGCTTCTGGATCCTGGATGCAGCCATGGGCAACATGGGACTCCTACTTTCTCCTCACTTCTCACAGTTCCCATCTGGGCAAACAGATACCATCCACCAGACCAGCTCCAGCTCGGGCTGCATGAACTCCAGAAAGGCTCCAGATCCAGAATGAAGGGGTCTCTTCCAAGCTAGTCCCTGAGGACCTGCCTGATCTTTCCATGTCTAACCTTCAGCTTTTTCTCCAGTTTCTGCCATCACCACAAACTTGATGATGCAAATTTACCTGATTTCTACAAACTTACTGGCTCTGATTGAAGCCCCCAAACAGAAAAGGCCCAGGTGCCAGAAAGAAATGCCACAAGGAGAGGGTTCCAGCCCTTAGCCAGGAATAGGTATGGTTGTCAGTTGCAAGAAACAAGAAGACAGCAGTCAGGCTCTCCCGGGTCAGGGTGGAAGCTGCCATAGCCCATGCAGAGTTAATGACCCTGGAGATAATGAACTTGGCTCACCAGGAATGAGGAGGCAGTGGCCTTTCTTCAGTCCTGCTCCCAGTTTGAAGCACAGACTCGGAAGACATGCTAACAGAGATTTGAACTCTTCATTAGGTGGACTTGGGCTTGCCCTCTCCAACCTTGTTTTTCTCCAGCCTTGTTTTTCTCATCTGTAAAATGGAGAGATAGTTCAGAGATGGCCTGTCCTCAAAGGGGAGTGACATTCCCATAATATAGTGCACACCAGGTGCTGGCCACACTCCTGGCATCTTCCATAAAGGGACAGCTTTTGCTGCTAATATTCTAGCTCTGTTGAGACTGGCCCCTAGCCTGAAGCTCAAGGCAGCCCTTTCTGGACCTCAGTTTCTCCATTTGTCCTTCCAGCCAGCTCTGCTCTTCCAGTGGGTGACTTGGATGATCTCATTGAGGGGAGGACCCCTCCCACATGGGTCAGTCCATGGGGGGTGGGGGTGGGAATGCAGCAGTGCCCAACCAACGTTTTCACCAGGCTGGGCAGGCAGCGCCAGGCAGGCGGGAGCTGGTCAGGTTTTTAATTGAACACGATGCAAATGAAATGTAAATACCATGCAAATAAGCTCTTGCCAGGAGGCGAAGGGCTGGGAGCAGAGGGAACAGGGAGGGGACTGCGGAGCAGGGTTCTCTTGGGGGGGGGGATTCTCCGGTGGCTGTCCACCATTTACCCCCTGGTGTTGACCACCCAGCCTGGATATTCCATTGGGGAAACAGAGGCACTTCATCCCCTGCTTTATATCTCTCTCTGACTCTCCTTGACTCACTTCCCTAACCCTGCAGCTCCTGGTGAGTAACAGTGGGGTGCTCAAGGAGAACAAGGGCCCCCCATGGATGGAGCGAAGCTGACAAGAGTCCTACAGACTCACACATAAACACAGAGGGACAAACAGAGGCACATTCTTTCTCAAGCCCCTTTCAACACAAATCCACTCAGTAACAGCCAGTCATACAGAAATATGCCCAAGTGCGCATACAGACCTAAACACACCCAGTCACAAGCACGCGCGCGCACACACACACACACACACACACACTCACACATAGAGCTCTACCCTGTCCTCAAGACTGCAGACCCCATGCTACAATCTGGAGGTCAGAGAGGGTGGGAGTTGAGGGACAGGACAGACACTCTGTGTGGGCACAGCCTGGTGGCCTACACAAGGCTAGTCAGGCCACAGGGGGTAGAGGGATCTTCAGGGTGGCCTGGGCCCTTTGCCCAGCCCCCATCCCAAGACATGACCATAACCCATGGCTGCCAGCCACTGACTCTCCCAGGTGTTGGTCCATCCTCAGGTCCTCCCACTATTCTGAGCCAGCCCCTCGGGGGTCATCCTGCCAAGGTGTAGGGGGTGAGGTGCAGGGGAGTGGGGAAAGGCTGAGCAGTCTGGACAAACCTCCCTCCACCCTCCACGTCTGAGGGTGGTCTCTTCCCCCTCGGAGGTGACTCACGCCCTACATTTAACTCTCATTAGCGCCTCGCCTCTGAGCCCAGCTGGAGGGACAACTGCCAGCCAACTTCCCCTAGCAGTCAGGGAGCTCTGGGTGGGCCGCTCCAGCCTCAGTTTCCCCCCTAGGGGTCTGGCCCAGGGACAGGGGCTGCGTGGGAGAGCAGCTCTCCCAGTTCCCTCGGCTTTAAGGAAGGACTGTCCCCCACCCTACGGGCAGGAGAGACTGGGGGTGGCCTGGTCCAGGAACCGCCCTCCCCAGCCACCACCACCCCCACCCCCCCACACCGGATGCCCTGCAGCCCCGACCAGGGCGCCGGGGTCGGGAAGGAGGGGGAGGCCGATGGCGTAGATCCTGGGCCGCCGAGGTTGCCGACGATCCCGCCGCCAGTGGGGTCAGGGCGTCTCCAACAATTCCAGTGCGAAAGCCGGGGCGGGGGTGGATGAAGTGGGGGCCCCCGAGAGGCAGCGACGTGGCCCAGGATCCATGGCCGTCCCGGGGCCTCCTTCCTTCCCCCACTTTCCAGTTGGGAATGCTGCCTTGTGTGTCGCTCCCCGAGTGCCGGGCACGGGGCTCAGCCCCGGCCACCCCACCCCTGGAGGCCCAGTTGCTCCCGCCCCCTCCCCTCCCTCCCTCCCTCCCTCCCTCCCCTCCCCTCCGGCTCTGTGGGAAGCAGGCAGCTGGGGCGGGGGTGGCCGCGGGAGCGTCTTGCCCGTGTGATCGTGCCGAACGGGGAACTTGGGGCCATGTGGGAAAGACATTAGTGCCGGCCGCTCTGCCAGCCAGGAATGCGCCCCCCGCTCCGCAGCCGCCGCCTGCCTGGCCCAGAAACGGTGACTCACCCGCTCCGTGTCCCCACCCCCTCGCCGTGCGCCCTCCGCTGCCCACCGCAGGCCGGGCCCAGGCGCCCAGCCTCCCTGCCTTATCGCCGGCTGGCCCTGCTTTCTGCCTCGCCCATCCTCCACTCACCCCCCCCCTCCCAGCGTCTTAGAATCCCCCACATGGCACCTCTGGGGGGGGGTCCTCAGACATGCGCCTCCCCCTCCACAGAGGCCCTGTCTGTCTTCTCCGGGGCTAGCTCTGATTGGAACACTCCTTGGAAGCTTAGCTGCGGGGCGGAGGGGTCGGGAGGAATTCACCTGGGCGGTCCTCACCCCCCCTCCAGTGCAGGATCTGGAGCACTGAGCAGGTGCAGGAGAAACAACAACACTGGGTGATTAGGTACTGGTGGCTCAAGCCTGTAATCCTACCCATCGGCTCAGGAGGTTGAGATCTGAGGATGGTGGTTCAAAGCCAGCCTGGGCAGGAAAGTCCCGTGAAACTCCCATCTCCAACTAACCACCAGAAAAGCAGAAGTGGCACTATGGCTCCAAGTGGTAGAGTGCTAGCCTTGAGCAAGAAACCTGGGATAGTGCCCAGGCCCTGAGTTCCAGCCTCATGATGGAGAAAAACAAAACAAAAACAAAAACACGGGTGAATGATCTACAGGCTGGAGCTCTGTTCCAAGTGCTGATTTTAAGGCCCTTCTCTGAATAATAAAATGTTACCTATGGCATAGGGCATATGGCCTCCAGATTCCCTTCCCCCAGTTCCCTTCCCCCTAGCCTTACTGTCTTCATCCTGCAGAATAAGGTGACAGTCATCCTGAAGGATGGGGTGACAGTACCACTTCCTGTGCCAGGCCAGGCAGCCTCTGCAGAAATGGAGACCTGTTGTCCTCCGCGTGGGATCTGTTGCTGAAAGGGACTGAATACTGGTGATATCACTAATAATCATAGCTACTAAATGGACACCTACTATGTGCCAGACCAATGCTGGATACTTTCTAAACAGTATTTCATCGAATCCCCACCCCATCCTAGGAAGAAGGATTGCTATCCTCCTTCTTACAGATGAAGAAACCCTGAAGTTTAGTAAGTAAGTAAAAGGTTCCCACTCAGAGACCTGTAAAAGGCACAACCTAGGCTCACACCCAAGGCTCTGAAGCCAGCTCCCCATCTCTCTACCTCTCTCTCTCCCACAGCCCACAAGGAAACATTCCTGAGGTCTGCCTTTCAAAGACCAAACTGGGCTCCCCTTGCCACCCCCACCCCATCCAAACCTGCAACCAAGCCCCTGCCCAAGGCTACCTCTCATAACTTTTAATAAGAGGTAATAGCACCAAGCAGCGGGCATCAGCTTCATTTTTAATTATCTAATTTACATTTAATTTTCCCCACCAACGTGATGTAGATTTTATTAATGTTTTACCTGAGAGCATCCATTCATGTGCAGAAAACATGTTTGAGAAACTAATGGGCATCGCTTCTCTTTGGAGGAGGCTCCTAACTTCAGAATAGGGCACCCAGATCCTGAAGCCTCAGACCCACAAATCAATCAACACAATCGCCAGTACCTGAATAATGACTGAAGAAATGCCCCCAGAATTCGTTCAGTGCATGCCTCTTCCCTATTTCCAGAAATGATTATTACTCTGCCAGATAGTTTTATGGATTTTTTTTTTTGGTCGGTCGTGGGGCTTGAACTCTGGGCCTGGGCGCTGTCCCTCAGCTCTTCAGCTCAAGGCGAGTGCTCTACCACTTGAGCTACAGCGCCACTTCCGGTTTTCTGGTGGTTTATCAGAGATAGGAGTCTCACAGTCTTTCCTGCCCGGGCTGGCTTTGAACTGCGATCCTCAGATCTCAGCCTCCTGAGTAGCTAGGATTACAGGCGTGAGCCACCAGCGCCCGGCTTGTGGATTTTTTTTTTTAAACTTAATCCTGTGCCTACTCCTATAGGCAGGCAATAGTAAACACCTGTTTTTCAAATGGAAACTTTGAGACCCAGAAAGGTGAAGTGCCTTTCCTAGAGTCACACAGCAACCAAAGAGACAGCTAGCATTGTGAGTCTGATTCAGAGCCCATCCTGCCCTGCAAGATTGGACAGTGCTAGCCAGGCACTGGTGGCTCACGCCTGTAATCCTAGCAACTCAGGAGGCTGAGATCTGAGGATCCCGGTTCAAAGCCAACTCAGGCAGGAAAGGCTGTGAAACTCTTATCTCTAATTAACCACCTCAAAACCAGAAGTGGGAGAACACTAGCCTTGAGCAAAAGTGCTCAAGGACAAAGCCCAAGCCCTGAGTTCAAGCCCCACAACCAACACATACACACACAAAACCATATGCTGTTCCAGCAAATACCAGCTCCAAACTTTGGATATGAAGACAAATGTGGGGTAGGAGGCATGACTCAGGTGGTACAAAACCAGCCAGTGAGTGAAAATGTCAGATACTGAATCGAGTTCTGGACTCAGACCCCCCCCCAAAAAAAAAAAAAACACAAACACACAAATATGTCTTGTGGTTTCAAGTGGGTTAGTGGGGGAAAATATTGGAACCTAGGGACTAAGGTCTCACAGTTGTAGACCCCTTCAGAGTTTCTGGAGGTTTAAATTTTCAGGCTTCCTGCCCAGTGGTTGTTACTGCTAAAGTAGATTTCTCTGGTACTTCCAGGAGGGTCCCAGGAGTTGCATGGAACTCCATCTCTCCTCCACTGGTCCCAAGAAGAAACAGGGCTTCCTTCAAGTATTGATGATGAGCAGATTTCCAGAAGGGAAAATAATATGAAATCTCAAGCCCTAAGTCAGTTGCTGGTGGCACACACCTATATCTTACCTACTCAGGAGGCTGAGATCTGAAGACCAAGGTTCAAAGCCAGCTCAGGAATGGCAGGAGAGTCCATGAGACTCATCTCCAATTAGCCACTAAAAAACCATCAGTAGAGCTGTGGCTCAAGTGGTAGAATGCTAGATAGCCTTGAGCAAAATTGCTCAGGGATAGTGCCCTGGCCCTGAGTTCAAGCCCTACGACGAGCACAAGAAGGAGGGAGAGGAAGGAGGTGGGAAATCCTGATGGACAAAAAGTGTGGATGAGCCCCACATGGCCTGGCCATACGCTAGGTAGAAGACAGTATGGATTCTTATTTATATATATATCTATTATTGTCAGTTGTGAGGCTTGAACTCTGAACCTGGGTGCTGGCCCCTCAGCTCTTCAGCTCAAGGCAAGTGCTCTACAGCTTGAGCTGCAGTGCCACGTCTGGTTTTCTGGTAGTTAACTGGACAGAAGAGTCTCATGGACTTTCCTGCCCTAGCTGGCTTTGAATCGTAATCCTCAGATCTCAGCTCCTGAGTAGCTAGGATTACAGGTGTGAGCCACCGGTACTGACTCAGAATAGATTCTTTACTCATAAAACCAAAACTTCTCTGAGGTTTGACCAACTGTGCACTTAGCACTGTGAGCACAGATCTCCCTCCCTTTTATTTATTTTTTCGGGGGGTGGTACAGGAGTTTGTTAGACTATCACTCTACCACTTAAGTCATGCTTCTAGCGTGGCTTTCTTCCTTTCTTTCTTTCTTTCTTTCTTTCTTTCTTTCTTTCTTTCTTTCTTTCTTTCTTTCTTTCTTTTTGGTCAGTCTTGGGGCTTGAACTCTGGACCTGAGCTCATCAGCTCAAGGCGAGTACTCTACCACCTGAGCTACAGCACCACTTCCAGTTTTCTGGTGGTTAGTTGGAGATAAGAGTCTCATGGACTTTCCTTGCCCAGGCTGCCTTGGAACCATGATCTTCATATCTCAGCCTCCTGAATAGCTAGGATTACAGGCATGAGACACTGGTGCCCAGCCAGCCTGGCTTTTTGGTGGTTATTTTGGAGATAGAGTTTTGCAAGACTTTCCTACCTGAGCTGGCATAGAACCACAACCTACCAGATCTCAGCCTCCTTTTTTTTTTTTTTTAAAGTCAGTCCTGGGGTTTGAACTCAAGGCCTGGGCACTGACCCTGAGCTGCTTTTGCTCAAGGCTAGCACTCTGCAAGTTGACCACAGCATTACTTGCAGCTTTTTCTCTTTATGTGGTACTGAGGAATTGAACTCATTGCTTCATGCATGCTAGGCAAGCACTCTACCATTAAGCTACAGTCCCAGCCCAGATCTCGGCCTTCTAAGTTGGTTTGATTACAGGTGTGAGCTGCCAGTGCCTACTTTCTACTTTTCAACAAATGCCTGATCCAGAAGTTCACCTGGTCATTGAGGGCCTCAGCATGGAATAACATTGCTTGAGGCACCTTCACCTTCCCCACTCTCCTATGTGCCCATCTAGTGAAGGAAGATGCTAAGCCAGGCCATGGCCATTTTGGTTCTTAGGACTGGTGGGTCCTTCCTTCCATTCTGTCTTCTATGCAGATTACACAAAAAGGGAAACTAAGACCTAGGTAAGCCAAAAGAATACCCCAAGATCACACAGAAAATTGGGGTCAGAGGGGCTGGGAAGGTGGCTCAGTGGTAGAGTGCTTGCCTTGCATGCATGAGGCCCTGGGTTCGATTCCTCAGCACCACATAAGCAAACAGAAAAAAGCCAGAAGTGGTGCTGTGGCTCAAGTGGTAGAGCGCTAGCCTTGAGCTGAAGAGCTGAGGAACGTTGCCCAGGCCCAGAGTTCAGGCCCCATGACTGACCCCCCCAAAAAAATTGGGGTCAGAAATGGAAGCAGAGTCTAGATCTTAGTTTGACCAAAGGAAGGAACTTTTAGGCACTCCATAGACCGCAGGGCCATAGCCAAGCAAGCAGCACTTCACTCTCTGGCCCAGGCTGGGCCTGTGTGCATATGAGCATGTGTGCAGATGTGTGTGTGTGTGTGTGTGTGTGTGTGTGTGTGTGTGTGTGTGTGTCTTGCTGAGAGTGGGGGGCGGTGGACAGGGTGTCAAGGGAGCTGCTGCTGCTGCCTCCCTGGTATTTTTAGCCTCGAGAACGAGCTGAGCTCAGGGCTCTGAGCTCCCATCAGAAGGGAGGGAAATGGGAAGGTCCCCATCACCCCTCCCTGCCACCACCAGCCTGAAGCTAGGCTGATGGAGGGTAGGGCCTGGAAAGGGGCAGAAACCCCAAAGGATTATGGAACATTAGGCCCAGACCCCTGCACCCTAGCCCTTCGCCCACATCTGGGTTGCCCTTCCAATGCCCCCTTCCCAAGAGGAAAGTGAGACTGGCAAAAAACAGGCACCTCCGTCTGCCCCCTGCCACCACCAGCTTCCCCTGCTAGGAGCTCCAGGCCAGAACTGGAAGGTTCCCATGACAACAGTGACATCAGTGGAGGCTGCTGACCACCAGGTCAGGGGTGAGGGAAGGTGTGGGTGGAGGAGCCGCGGAAAAGAGGTAGCACAGCATGCTGCAAGGAGGAGGGAAGGGGAAGGGAGGGAGTACAGTGAAGGATCCCCAAGCTGCGGCCCCCTCTGGAGCCTTGAACTCCAGGAAAGGTCTACAGCCATGCTGGCAGGCACCCTACAGCATTGTTGAGGAAAGCTAGGTCCAGGAAGAGCTCGCTGTGCCTTTGTTCACAAGACCATGAAACCAGCTTGAGGTAGGGCTTGGAGCCTCCTGCGGCTCATCCCAACACTCTTACTGCTTCTAGCTTAAAGTATTGGGGACTTAGATGTTCTCCTACCTCCATCCCCAGGGAGTAAAGGGGTCCTGAAGCCCTCTAATTAGCCTGCCCATTCTGTCACCTGGATTTGCCATCTTACACTGAGTGGTTCCCCAAACCCACAGGCTACTTTCTGTCGGCCTAGCCCTAGCCTCCTAACATGGAATGTGTTTGGGTTCTTCTGCAGCCATCATGGCCTCTGGCTTACTCCATTTACCTAGGTTGGCTAAGATTTCAGTTAAGATTTTAGCCCCTGAAGCCGGGCGCTGGTGGCTCACGCCTGTAATCCTAGCTACTCAGGAGGCTGAGATCTGAGGATCGAGGTTCAAAGCCAGCCCGGGCAGGAGAGACCGTGAGACTCCTATCTCCAATAAACCACCAGAAAACCGGAAGTGGCGCTGTAGCTCAAGTGGTAGAGTGCTCGCCTTGAGCTGAAGAGCTGAGGGACAGCGCCCAGATCCAGAGTTCAAGCCCCACGACCGACAAAAAAAAAAAAAAAAAAGATTTTAGCCCCTGAAAAAGGATAGCTAGGTTGTTTCCTATTGTTTCCCACTCTCCCCAAAACAAGACACAGTCATGTATTTCCTGGACGTTGAAGTGACTCCCTCAGCCCCCTGGCCTCTGCTAATGCCCAACAGTACCAGTCTCCAAGCCTCCTAGGAATGTGGCACAGTTTAGTTTTGTTTTGTTCTTGGTGTGTAATTGGAAATAGGAGTTTCCTGGGTTTTTCTGCCTGAGCTGGCTTCAAAGCACAATCCTCAGATCTCAGGCTCCTGAGTAGCTAGGATTATAAATAAGAGCCACTGACACCCAGGTAGCTCAGGCTTTTTTACTGGTTAATCAGAGATAAGAGTCTAGAATTTGTCTGCTTAGGCTAGCTTTGAACTGTGATTCTCAGATCACAGCCCCTTGAGTACTAGGATTAAAGATATGGGACACTGGTGCACCCATACTTCTTTTCTCTTTTGAAGGAGGATCTCACTATACAGCGCATATGTAGTTCAGGCTGGCCTCAACTCATTATTCTCCTGCCTTGGTTTCCTGAATGCTGGGATTATAATCATGGCCACCTCCCCTTTTTTTCTGACCCTTTTTAGGTGTGTCATGGAGTAACTCTTGGCTCCTCTTCCAGTCACCAGTCTGTGGCTGGGATCTTTAGGATCCCTTGTTCAAAACATGCCAGCCTATGTCCTAATCACTCCTTCAGCTTACTTGAACATCTGACATTCTCCAGACACAAAGACTCCATTCCCAGCTAGGAAGCCCAATAAGTGCCCTGTGAGCTTATCCAATGGGATCCCTATAAGTCTGAGGGAAGAATCTGAGGTGTGGGTAGTAAGAGGAGGGTCCTGTGACCCAGGCCAACAGTCAGAGCAGACTCAGTCCCCTTAGGGCCTATCTGACTGAGGAATTTGACTTCCACATTTGACTTCAATCCAATCCCACTTGCTATGATTCCTCAGTTTGTATGTATGTATGAATGTATGAACGTATGAATGTATATATGTATGTATGTATGTAGCTAGGTAGGTAGCTAGCTATGTATTTTTTCTGTTGTGGGGCTTGAACTCAGGGCCTGGGCTCTCTCCCTAATTTTTTTTTTCCTCAAGGCTAGGATTCTACCACTCTGAGTCACAGCGCCACTTCCAGTTTTCTAGGGGTTCATTGGAGATAAGAGTCTCACAGACTTTTCTGCTTGGGCTGGCTTTGAACTGCGATCCTCAGATCTCAGCCTCCTGAGTAGATAGGATTAAAGATGTGTGCAACCAGCACCTGGAGAGCCTGCAGTCATTATCTGGCTGAGAAAGCCTGGTACCAAGGGGCCAGCCCAGGACTTTATCAACCAGCCTTTCACTGTCTGCTCAGGATCTCCTTTCTCCATCATCTCCACGGCCCCCAGGAAAGGTAAAGGGAGCTACTTAGATAACAGCCATTAGATTCATTGTACCCCTCCTTGAAACCCCATATAAATTCAGTCCAGGGACTTCTTTCAGTTCCCTTGACCTCAGCTCTGCTTTGGGGAACTGGCCAGCTAGAGGAGCCATGGGTTCCCACAGGAGGCAAAATGGTAGGCCGGGGTCAGAGCCACCCCCTCCCAGCACTGCAGGGCCAGGCTGGAATCGAGGGAGGGAAAGAGACCACAGGATTGCTGTTTGGCCCTCAGGGCCCCTGAGGCCACTAGGAACAGGAGGGAAAAAAATGAGAATGAAACTTGGTCTGAGCTTTCCAATTCCTCCCACGTGTTGGACTGGGGGCCATGGGGATAGCAGGAGGCAGGGCAGGCTCCTGACACGGGATCCACAGCTCCTGCTGGGGGTGGAGGGTCGAGCCTGGGCACCCTCGTGATGAAGCTGGCTGCAGGGTGATTAATCTTGTGAAGACTGTGGGTCAGCCGATCCCCCCCTCCCCTCCCATGGCCAACCTCAGCCTGAGCTGCGCTGGGAGTTAATCTCCGCTCTGGGGACTTCTCAGCCCATGTCACTGCTGCATTAATTCGGAGGCAGAGGGAGGCCGGCAGGAGCACACAGCTGGGGGTGGACAGCCGCCTTGGGAAGGTTTCATGATCTGCAGCTGGTGAAAAGGTCATAAAGGATGAGGCCTGGGTCCCCTTCAAGGTCTAGACTTGGAAGAAGAGGGTTGGGGGACATCCTCAGTGACCCCTTCAGATCCTCAGATACCCCTGGCCTCTAGCCCTGCTTGTCCACCAGCTGAGCCCCAAATGCAGTTTGCCGTTTTGACAGCAGATGTCTCTGCTATTATGATTTATCAAAATGCTTAAGGTAAATAACACACATATTTATAGACGAGGAGGGCTGGGAGAGCAGAGAGACTGCAAGGGGTAGAGGCTTTGTGTGGAGCTCCCTAGCTTCTGTCTTCAGTCCACTCTACTCAGACCTAAAGACTGACCCCAGCTTGGCCCTGGGAAAGTGGACTGGGTGATAATATTAAGCTTGCCCAGCTTCAGGTGCAGGCTGGGGCCCCAGGAGGGCAGGGAGTGACAAAGCCAGTGGCTGGACCTGTCTTGCTGCCCGGACCACCCTCCTCCCTTCCCCCCCTTCCCCGCCCTCCTGCCAAGCTTGGGAGGCGGCCACCTGGGGAAAGCAGACGAACCAGCCTCACACCTCAGCCATGTTTCCATGGCTTCACTGCGTCCCTGCTCCTGAGGGTTCTGTCGCCTTATCAACAGCTTGGGGCGGGCGCTGCCTCTGTCCTCACTCTTCAGCTACTTACAGGACCCTCAGCAGCTGCCTGTCAACTCCCTGCTGCAGGGGCCCCTAGTGGGCAGGCCTCTGAGCGGTCCAGAATGGATGCTGGTTTAAGGATTCCAGGGAGGTGGAGGTGTTCCAGGCTGTCTTCTATTCCCTACCTGCACCATATTGTTCTTTGTTACTCGATCCTTCTGGGCTTGAAGACTTTTTTTTTGCTGGTTCTGGGGCTTGAACTCTGGGCCTGGGCACTGTCTTTGAGCTTCTTTTTCTTTTCCTTTTCTTTTCTTGCTCAAGGCTAGCACTCTACCACTTGAGCCACAGAGCTACTTCCGGCTTTTTCTGTGTATGTGGTGCTGAGGAATCATGCATGCAAGGTCAGCACACTCTACCACTAAGCCACATTTCCAGCTCTGAAGACATTTAAGGAAAGAATTTTACTGAGCAGAGTGTATGTGGTAGTACAGTCCTGTAATTCCCAGCGTTGAGAAGGCTGAAGCAGGATGATTGTAAATTAGAAGCTGGCCTAGGAGACAGAGTGAGATGCTGTCTTAAAAACACAGTAAAGAGGGGCTGGGAAGGTGGCTCAGTGGTAGAGCGCTTGCCTTGCATGCCTGAGGCCCTGGGTTCGATTCCTCAGCACCACATAAGCAAAAAGAAAAAAGCCGGAAGTGGCGCTGTGGCTCAGATGGTTAGAGCGCTAGCCTTGAGCTGAAGAGCTGAGGGACAGCGCCCAGGCCCAGAGTTCAGGCCCCACGACCGGACCCAAAAAACAAACAAAACAAAACAAAACACAGTAAAGAGCCAGGTGCTGGTGGCTCACACCTATAATCCTAGCTACTTAGGAGGCTGAGCTCTGAGCTCTGAGGATCGTGGTTCAGAACCAGCCTGGGCAGGAAAGTCTGTGCGACTGGTATCTTCAATTAACCACCAGAAAACAGGAAGTAGTACTGTGGCTCAAGTGGTAGAGTGCTCGCCTTGAGCTAAAGAGCTCAGGGACACACCTGGGCCCAGAGTTCAAGCCCCAGGACAGACACATACACATACAAAACAAAACAAAAAAAAACTAACCACGCAGGAAAAAAAATAGCCACAACATTTTTTTGGACATTCTGATGTGAAAAACAATTGTTTGTTTTGGCTTTCTGCTTTTTTCTTTTGTTTGTTTTTGAGGAGGGCAATGGGGTCACAGAAATGGATGGAAGAAGGGAGAACAAATGTTCACTATGCTGAAAATGAACTGGAATGCAACTTGTGGGCAGGGATGGGAGGGGGAAACTGGGGGAGAGGGAAGGAAGGTGTGGCCAAAAAGAAATGTACTCAGCTGGGCACTGGTGGCTCAAGCCTGTAATCCTAGCTACTCAGGAGGCTGAGATCTGAGGATTGCGATTCAAAGCCAAGTCTAGCAAGAAAGTTCATGTGACTTTTTTTGTTGTTGTTCTCATGGGTCTTGAACCCTGGGCCTGGGCGCTGTCCCTCAGCTCTTCAGCTCGAGGCTCCGCTCTACCACTTGGGCCACAGCACTACTTCCAGTTTTCTGGTGGTTACTTGGAGATAAGAGTCTCATGGACTTTCTTGCCCAGGCTGGCTTTGAACCATGATCCTCAGATCTCAGCCTCCTGAATAGCTAGGATTACAGGGGTGAGCCACCGGCACCAGGCTCTAAAACACTTATCTCCAATTAACCATCAGAAAACCGGAAGTAGCGCTATGGCTCAAGTGGTAGAGCGCTGGCCTTGAGCTGAAGAGCTCAGAAACAGTGCCCAGTCCAAGAGTTCAAGCCCCAGGACCGACAAAAAAAGAAAGAAAAAAAGAAAAAAGAACTGTACTCTTTACCTGAGTTATATAACTATAAGCCCCTATATATTACCTTTATATAAAAATTTAAGAAATTAAAAGGAAATGTGCTTATTACCTGATTTATGGAAAAGTAACTCCTCTGTACAACACCTATGCAAAAAACAACAACAAAAAATCATTAAACAACAACAAAGAGTGAGGACCAGGCACCGTGGCTCATGCCTACCTATAATGCTAGCTTCTCAGGAGGCTATGATCTGAGGATCGAAGTTTGAGGCCAGACTAGGCTGGAAAGTCAGTGAGACTCATCTCCAATTGGCCACTGAAAGCTATAATTCCAGAGGTAGAACACAAGCCTTGAATAAAAAAAGCTCAGGGACAACACCTAGGCCCAGGATAGGTAGAGGGAAAGGAGGGAAAGGAAGGGAGCCAGAAGGAGGGAGGAAAAGAGAAAGAATCTACTAAAAAGTCAGAAAATGTGGAAAAGTTTAAAGAAAGAAGCAATATTTAAAGCCTAATGTCTGGGCACAATCTCAGGTGCCATGTCAGATCAGGGTGGATGATTCCTTCCAGACAAAGCCTAAAATAATAACCAGGTGTTCAAGGGATAGCTTTGGAAAGCAGAAGGACTTGCTTGGTTGTATGACCTTGTATATGCCTATTTCTTTTTTCTTTTCTTTCTTTCTTTTTCTTTTTCTTTTCTTTTTTTTTTTGTCAGTCCTGGGGCTTGAACTCTGGGCCTGGGCGCTGTCCACAGCAATTCAGCTCAAGGTGAGCTTTCTACCACTTGAGCCACAGCGCCACTTCTGGTTTTCTGGTGGTTAATTGGAGCCAGCCCAGGCTAGCTCTGAACCATGCTTCTCTGGTCTCAGTCTCCTGAGTAGCTAGGATTACAGGCGTGAGCCACCAGCTCCCAGCTGTATATGTCTATTTCTCTGAGCCTAAAAACTTTGTCATTTATAAAATGAGAATAACTGATTGTTGCCCTCCCGTAGGATTCTGGGTGTGTGAATGCTCAGATCTGGCTGGATTCCTGGCACACCAGCCATAAGCTCTGTACCATGGGAGGCTGGAGGATTTCACTAGCCATTAGCATGCATCTCTGACCAAAGGCTATGGAGGTTTTAGGAATGAGGATTTTTTTCCCCTGTGTTGGTGATTAAATCAGGGCCTCACACACACTAGACAAGTGCTTTACCACTGAGTAACACCCTCCACCCATGGAAGATTTCTTTTGATGGTAGTGGGGTTTAAACTCAGAACCTCATGCTAGCCTTGAGCAAAAGAAGCTCAGGGACAGTGCCCAGGCCCTGAGTTCAAGCCCCAGGACTGGCAAAAAAACAAAAAACAAACAAAAAAAGAGTCTCACAGACTTTTCCTGCCTAAGCTGGCTTTTGAACCATGATCCTTAGGTCTCAACCTCCTGAGTAGCTAGGATTACAGGCCTGAGCCACAGCACCTGCCCAACTCTGTTTTTTGCTGGTTATTTTGGAGATAGAGTCCAACAAACTTTTCTGTCCAGGCTGGGCTCAAATCACAATCCTCCAGATCTTGGCCTCCTAAGTAGCTAGTGTTACTTACAGTCAAGAACCACAGCACCCAGCTAATATACTCTGGACAACCCCTTAATTAGGGCTGGAATTGCACACTGGAAATATAATGTCCATAGCCAGATTCTCCTACCTCTGCTACCTGGGATCAGAGGAGTCAATGCCAGTCCCCTCCCCTCCCTTTCCCCCTGCCATGTTTTCTCTCTTCCACATGCCAGGTGCCAATGCTCTCTTAGTGACCAGAAACCAGGTTATCAGCCTGAGTGATCAGTGCTGTGAAGGGGAAACACAGGGACACATGACACAGCAAGGGTCAGTCAGTGCAGTGGGGAGATGGCAGCAGGAAATGGACCTGCGTTCATCTCATTGAACATCACATTGTGTGGGCTGGGGTAGTGGCCACCTGAGCCCCCCGCTCAAGCCCTGCAGCTCAGTCACAATGCATCCAGGCCTGGAGCCCTGCAGGACCTGGCTCACCTCCCCTAGGCCGGCCCCATCTTCACGCCCTGCTGCCTGGAATCTGAGGCAGTCCTTGTTCTCTGGCAGGAGGGGGAATTTAATGCCACAATGAGATGGCAGGTCGACAGGCAGAGGAAGATGAAAGTGTCCGCTCTAGCAGTGCAGCCGGCAGCCTCGTGGGACCCTCCCCAGCAAGCAGAGCCCTCAAGGCAGATGTAGGCCACTGGAGACAGGTCTCCTAGCAGAGATGTGTGACCTTGAGGGACAATAAGACCTCTCTGTGCCCAATTCTCTGTCTGCAGGGTGTTGGGATCAAGGCCTGTGTTTTTTTGTGTGTGTTTGCCATCTCTGCAACTTGAAGTCAGGGTCTGGGTGCTGTCCCTGAGTTTTGTTGCTCAAGGCTAGTGTTCTACCACTTGAGCCACAGCTCCACTTCTGGCTTTTTGGGTGGTTAGTTGGAAATAAGGGTCTTATGGATTTTTCTGCCTAGGCTGGCTTCAAACCTTGATTTTCAGATCTCAGCCTCCTGAGAAGCTAGGACTATAGGTGTGAGCTACCAGTGTCCAGCAAAGGGTTATGACTATTAAAAGTTGGAGGCTTGGGCTGGGAAGATGGCTCAGTGGTAGAGTGCTTGCCTTGCATGCATGAGGCTCTGGGTTCGATTGCTCAGCACCACATAAGCAGAAAAGATGGAAGTGGCGCTGTACAGTGGGAACCTTGAGCTGAAGAGCTGAGGGACAGTCCAGAGTTCAGGCCCCATGACCGGCAAAAAAAAAAAGTTGTTGGCTGCCTGTCCCTCCCCCAGAGACTGGCCCCAAATATTGGCTGTCCTCAACAAGGGCCAGTCAGCCCAGAGCTGTGGATGGACAGTGGGTGTCAGAGAAGGCTGTGCAGTGACCTCCATTTATCCATCTCAGGCACCCCAGTGGGGGCAGAGCAGGAGCTGCAATCAGGTCAGATCTAAGTGGCCTTGATACAGCCAGGCTGCTTGACCACACCATGTCCTTTGTGGTACTGTGAGCTAGGCTAAGCCTGCAAAAGGACGCTAGCCCCAAACTGGAACTTGCAATCTTAGCCACCACCAGTTTCATGTCCCTGTTGGTGTTGCTTGGGTCTTTTTTTTTTTTTTTTGGGTCCGGTTGTGGGGCCTGAACTCTGGGCCTGGGCGCTGTCCCTCAGCTCTTCAGCTCAAGGCTAGCACTCTACCACTTGCGCCACAGCGCCACTTCCGCCTTTTTTCTTATGTGGTGCTGAGGAATCGAACCCAGGACCTTGAGCATGCAAGGCAAGCGCTCTACCACTGAGCCACGTTCCCAGCCCTTGGGTCTTTGTTCTGAAAAGAACCTTTACGTGGCCAACTCTACCGCACCCTGGCTCTGTTATCCTTCTTTCCTAAAAACAGAGAAAAGGACATTTGGCCAATCATTTGGTCATCCAGCAAGGACACACAAACACATAAAGCCACATGCTTTGAAGCCAGGTGCTGATGGCTCACACCTATAATCCTAGCTACTCAGGAGGCTGAGGTCTGAGGATCAAGGTTCAAAGCCAATCTGGGCAGAAAAGTCCATAAGACTTTTTTTGTTGTTATTATTGGTGGTCATTGGGCTTGAACTTATGGCATGGGCCCTGTCCCTGAGCCTCTTTGTATTCAAGGCAGTACCACTTCCAGATTTTGAGTGGTTTATTGGAGATCAGTGTTTCATGGCTTTGAACTGGAATCCTTAGATCTTCAGCTTCTTGAGTAGCTAGGATTACAGGCACAAACCACTGGTGCCTGGCTCATGAAACTTCACTTTTTTTTTTTTTTTTTTTATGTGTGTGTGCTGGTCCTGGAGCTTGAACTCAAAGCCTGGGCTCCCGAACTTTTGTTCTCAAGGCCAGTGCTCTACCACTTGAACCACAGATCCACATCGGGCTTTCTGGTGGTTGATTGGAGATAAGTCTCATGGACTTTCCTGCCTGGGCTGGTTTTGAACAGTGATCCTCAGATCTCAGCCTCCTAAGTAGCTAAGATTATAGGCTTGAGCTAGCAACTCCAGCTTCCAAAAGATTCTCATCTCCATTTAAGCAGCAACAAAGCCAGAAGTGGAGCTGTGGTTCAAGAGGTACAGCACTAGTCTTGAGCAAAAAATGCTCAGGGGAAGTGCCTAATTCCTGAGTTCAAACTCTAGGATGGGTACCAAAAGAGAGAGAGAGAGAGAGAGAGAGAGAGAGAGAGAGAGAGAGAGAGAGAGAGAGAGAGAGAGAGAGAGAGAGAGAGAGAGAGAGAGAGAGAGAGAGAGAGAGAGGAAGAAGAAGAAGAAGAAGAAGAAGAAGAAGAAGAAGAAGAAGAAGAAGAAGAAGAAGAAGAAGAAGAAGAAGAAGAAAAGAAGGAGGAGGAGGAGGAGGAGGAGGAGGAGGAGGAGGAGGAGGAGGAATGGAAATTTTATGTTAGACTTCCTGACCCTCCCCCTATTCTCTTGGAAGTCATTTGTCCTCTTCCAAAGCAGTCAGGAACCTCAATCTGAGTTCTAATTAGAGCTTGCTACCATATATTCATATATTTGTATGTGTGTGTGTGTGTGTGTGTGTGTGTGTGTGTGTGTGTGTGTGTGTGTGTTTGATGGTCCTGGGGTTTGAATTCAGGGCCTGGGGAGCTGTCCAGAGACTTTTTTTTTTTTTTTTGTAGGTCGTGGGGCTTGAACTCTGAGTCTGGGCACTGTCCCTCAGCTCTTGAGTTCAAGGCTAGTGCTCTACCACTTGAGCCACAACACCACTTCTGGTTTTGAGTGGTTAACTGGAGATAAGAGTCTCACTGACTTTTCCTGCCTGGTCTGGCTTTGAACCCTGATACCCAGATTTCAACCTCCTGAGTAGCTGGGATTACAGGCTTAAGTCACCGGTGCCCCGCTTCCAAAGGCTTTTTGCTCAAGGATAGAGCTCTTCCACTTGAGCCACAGCTCCACTTCCAGCTTTTTGATGCTTAATTGGAGATAAGAGACTCATGGACTTTACTTCCTGGGCGGGCTTCCTACCACAATCCTCAGATCTCAGCCTCCTGAGTAGCTAGGATTACAGGTGTGAGCCACTGGCACCAGGCTGCCATCATATTTATTATTCTTGGGTGGATTGCATACTCTCTGGGTTTCTCATCTATAAAATGGTCATTATTCCTGTCCTGAAGATTTATTAGAGTCAAAGAACTAAACTTACTTAACAAACAAACCATTCCAGTCTGAAGAGTGAGCTTCCAATTAGCCACAGGCCAAGTGGAAGCATTCTTGCAGAGAGCCCAGACCCTGGCCAATCACCCAGTGCAGCCATTAGGAGCTGTGCTGCTTTCTTCTTCCTGTCATAGCATGACCACAGCAAGCTCACAGTAGAGAGCCCACAGCCCAGTCTGGAGTCCTGAGTCAGACCTGGGAAATGGATAAGCTAGAGAAAGGCAGCTAGAGAATAGGTCATGCTAAGCTTCACTGTGGTGGGGAGGGGGTGTTTGGAAGGGGGTAGGCAGGCCAGAGTTGTGGGGGGAAGCCTTTGGCTGCCATAGAGAACAAAGGGGCTGGGGTTGCCAGGATATTCTGCATGCTGAAGCTGGTGGTGATGGGGCTGGGAGAGCTTGAGGCTGTGGGAACCGTGCCTGCTGCCCTTACGTCAGTGCCCCATGCAGACTGGGCCTCAGGACCAGAGGAACCAGGAGGGACAGGAAGGAGAGAGCATGGGCCTCAACACTGTAGCAGACACAGAGGACCCCCAGGGGAACATGGCCACACACCCATCAGCGTCATCCAGGCAGCATCACAGTCACACTATGGATACACACACAATCCTTGATGTCAGTCATGGGGCCACACCCATGATGGTCAGACACAATGTCCTGCCTCACAGACTCACCCCAGTTTTGTCACACAATGCCATACAACAGTGTGAGTGGTACAATGACACGGGACCATGGAGACAATGTCACAGAACATCCTAAGACGTAACCAGTGATGTTATATACTAATTAGTGGCCACAGGTCTCATGTCAGTCTTCCAATGACACAGCTACACACCCGTTTTCATAATATCACACTCGATGTCACAAGTCCATTCCTGCAAGGCTTCACAGGGTTTCTAAGGCCTTGAAGCAAACCTGTCATCTGTGTCGCAGCACACACACATCACATCCATGCATGAGAGCTAGATTTGTGTCCAGCACAGTGTGCCCAGCTTCCAGTCCTCAGCCCCTTGCCACCTTCAAAGCTGGTCCTAAATGCCAGATCACCCTAAATGTCAGATCATCCTGGGGTGAAGGCTGTCCGAGTCACCAGGTCAGGCTCCCCTGCAGCAAGAGTAGCCTACAACCAGCAGGATAGATGTGGAGCCACAGGAGCCACACAGGAGCTATGTGGATATGGCACACAAGAATACAGGAGTCAGAGACCAACCAAGACCATCGAGCTGGGTCACCTAGAGGGAGACCTGCAGGGAAGGGTCAGGTAGAGGTAATCCATGGAACTGATTGGACTTTAGGGAAGCCATCAGGGCAGAAAGTGGTAGATACCTTGAACAGATTTAGTAACAGCAGCTGTCATTGTCTGATTCTAGTAGGAATCAGGACGCTCTCTCATGTGATCTTAACTCCTCCGGCCACTTGTGGGGAGCTATTTACTGCCCCCTTTCCTAGAGGAGATAACGGTCGCGTCTCAAGTTTGGCCTCTTGCAGATATATAGGGGGTGGCTTCCACTTCTGGGAAGTACAGGCTGGAAGGGAGGGGCTTTTAACTCTGGACACGGCTAAGCCGGGAGGGGCACTAAGAAAAGGCTTGAGTCAAGCACCCCTACTTGAGACTGGCAATAGTACCATGTGCCCTACACCTGTAGGTGTGCCAATGAGGGCTGGCCTTAACCATCTGTAGCCTGTGTGTTGCCAGCAAGGGCGGGGACAGGCAGGAGCCAAAAGCCCACTGCCCCCTACTGGCCAGGATTTCCCCCACCCCCAGCTCCTAGGACCCTCCCATCACCTTGAAGTTGGGGGAGGGGTGCTGCAGTGTGCCTTGTGCTGGGGTAAGGGTGCCCCCAGCTGCAACACCTCCTCCTACTCCCTGCTGGACACCCCTCTTTGGCAGAGCCGCCTGGAGAGATCACAGGCAGCCACATGAAAGGGAATTTTCCCAGGCAGAGATTCAGTTGAAAGCTGCCTCTCCCGCCCCCACCTGCCCCTGCTGTGCCAGGCCAGGCTGCTGAGGTCCTGGTGCTCCAAGGGAGACTGGGACAGGGGGAAAGGGTTGGGGGGGTCAGGACTACCCCCCTTTCTCCTTCCAGCAACAATGGCAGAGACAGCCCATCTCCCCCATCTCACCACCCACTCAGCTTCAGAAGTTTCTCTCTTCCTTTGTTCTGAAATCCCTCACCTACCTGAAGTTAGATTCCACCATTCATTGTCCTTCCTCAACTCTAGCCATCATCTCCAACAGGCTCAAAGTAACTGGTGGGAAGAATGGATGGACAGGCTCATCCTTCAGGATGGTCTCTGTGATAGGTAGGAGGGACTCAAGCCAGATAAATGGAGCTGATGTAATGACACGCTCTTCCTGTTCAGCCTAGAACAGCTGGTTGGCTGTGTGGTGACTTTCCCAGGCATCTGGCTTCTGAGATCCCAGACCTGTGCCCAACAAACCCTCCTGGGGTGGAGACAATCCATCCCCAGGAACATCCCCTTCAACTGTCAGTGACCTTGAGGCTGAAGAGAAATACAGAGAAGGGTACCAGGTACACACTTGACACAGCCAGGTCTCCAGGACCCTGGTTAAAACTGCTCCCCAGGAGTCACATCAGTAGCTTGAAGATTGGGGGTTATACTCATCTCAACACTGCAGACTCCTCTGCACTGGTCAGGCCTGATGTTTGAAGCTGAGGTAGGAGGGTGGTCCTATGTACATGAAGACTCCTCACAGAGGCCCAGCTGAGATAAGGAGTCTGTGCAGGTAGGGAGGTACTCTAGGACCAGCCCCTTTCAGATGAAGACTACTACTTCCACCTTTGGCTGCCAGGCTAGGTGCTCATCTGGTCCCTGAGGGATCCCAGTGTCTCAGGGACTTTCTTCTCCAAGATGGTACCGCATAGCCCCCTGCCCAGCAAGCCCCCAAGCCAGCACCCCACCACCACCACCAAAGTAGAAAGCAATAAGCCAGTCATAACTTGTGACACAAACATGCATTCGTTTTATTCACAAAACAGCCTGGTTTCCTAAAACAATACAAACAGCATGTTCATCAGCAGGAAGCTGGCCGCGGGCAGGGACCCCTGGGCACCCACCCCCACTGGCAGGGGACCACGCAAAAAAGCCCTTTCTTCTGTTGCAATTAGCAAGGCGGAAATGAAAGGACTTATTTTCTTTTCTCTAAGGGAAGTAGCCAGGATCAGAAATATCTAGACATGGGCTCCCAGGTCTCAGTGGATCAATGAACAGCACTTTCATTTTTCCAAAATTACCACTGTTGGGGTAGGGGGTCCCAGTCAGGATGGTGGGTGCAGCACAGCTGGTCTGGGCTCGGGGGGTTGGGGAGGACCCTACCCTGGCAAGCTCGGCCTGACAGCTCTGCACACGTGGATGGATAGAGGGGCTTCTATACGGCGCCATCAACATTCTCTTATAGACTTGAGTGGATTCTCCAGGCAACTATGCACTATTTCATGGTCGGAAAGAATCAAAGGAAGTTTAAATGAGGGTGGAGTTAAACTGTGCTAAATTACAGTAGTGCTTATTAGTAACTAGATTTCAAAAGGTTACAGAAAATTTACATTCTCTACACAAAAACGGCATCTCCCGCACAGACAACATGACATCGACACAGGAAGGAGACTGATTGTCCATTCTTTGCCCAGGAAGTCTCGGTACTTTATAGATTCGTCTTTACCTCTTTTTGTTTGTTGTTGTTGTTCTTTTTCTTCTTCTGAAATAGCAGTTATATTTTTTCTTTCTTTTTATACTAGGGACGTGGAGATGTTAAAACGACAACAAAAAATATATATATAAAAACAGGAATGAAATCTGTGAGAGAATATTTTTGGTTCTAAAGACGGGTGCATCCGTTTGTCTTCGCCCGAATCCCTTGCCGGAGACCGCACGAGCAGTGACATTGCACGGAGAGGGCAGCTTTGGGTTCCCGCCGCCGTCACTGAAACCACCGGAAGGCAGCTCCCGTCGGAAGCATCACCTTCTGGCGGGGCGGGAGGAGACAAAAACAAGGAGAGAGTCAGGGTGCTGGTGGGCCTGGTGCAAGAGGCTCCCCTGTGGACGGCTCCTGGCAGAGGGATGGGCATGGAGTTACAGGCAGCCACCCCTGGAGTTCCTGCTCTCCTGGCCAGGCCAAGGAAGGAGCGGTGACCCATCGGAGGGCCCAGAGCACCCTGAGGCCTCCTGAGCCACTATGCCCAGGAATCCTTTCCCTGGCCCAAAGGCACCACACAACAGGTGGCAATGGTGCATCTGGGGGTCAGGTCAGCTTCTGTCAAACGAGCGTGCACACTGGCCATGTGCACGGTGCGTGCCTCACGCTATGCTGGGCTGTGCAGTGTGAAGAGGGCTATCTGGGGTTCAACAAGCAGCTTGTGTCTATAATGAGAGGATGCATACTGGGCAGGTACGTGCGTGCATCTACAAAGGATGAAGGTGGGTGCCTTGGTGTGCGCATGGGACGTGTGAGGGTTGGGAAGTGGCCCGGAGGCCACAGCTGGGGTACCATCATTGTTTTCCAACCACTTGGGTATTTATGTCAGGCCCTCTTGGAGAGGGGCAGGACCTAGGGCAGAGAGTAGTAAACTGAAAAGATGCTTTGTACCCAGGCCTGGCACTGGAGCTAGGTGGCTATGTCTGGGGGAAACAGGGACGGGCCCCGGCACAATGGTGGAGAGAAAGCAGCATAGAAAGCTCTCTGCCTTCTCTAAGCAAACCCCATGGTGGATAAGCCCTTGCCTGTACCCCAGGCCCATGGCTAATCATGACCCACGGCCCCAGATCTGTCACCTAGATGCACAAACCCAGGTTTGTCAGACTTCACAGCAGGGCAGTGATATGAGAGCTCTTCTTTCCTTAGGTGGCGGTGGGAAAAGAACAGCTAGACTCTGAGGGACAAGTGCAGGACCTACCCTCAAGGCCACAGGGCCGGTGAGATTGAACTCCTGAAATTGGGGACGGGACAGTGCTAGAATCTTAGGTCATGGACTGGATGCTCTAGGACAATTCAGGAATTCTATGGGAACACAGACCCAAGACTCACTGGGAATGCTAGGCCCCTGCCTGTTGGGAATCTCAGGAGGTGGTTCTGAGTTTTAGGGCAATTAACTGGTTATCTCACAGCCGAACTGCCAGACCCCAGGACTTGCCCAGGTAGGAATGGTGGGCTAGGGGTGGGTTTGGACTGCCAGACTGATGCAAGAGCCCACAGACCTCCCTCTAAGGCGCTGTTACCTCCAGAGCAGCGGAAGGCTTCTTTTTGAGTTCCTCACATTTTCTGAATTTGCAAATCTGATGGCCAGTCTTTCGATTCCTACAACTGCTGCACTGCTCACAGTTGATGCGCCGCCGGCAGGGCGCACACATGCCGCAGCGTTTCCGCTTCTTCTTGCCCGAGCTGATGGCAGAGGCCAGCTCTCCCTGCATGGGGTACTCAGCCAGACCAGCCATGTGCAGCGCGCTCTCGGCCAGGAACACACCTGCCGGGGTCATGATGAAGAGGCCTGGGTTGATGGGGAAAGCGCCCAGATAGGGGAAATCAGACTGGCCGTTAAGGGCTTCTGCACCAGCCACCGCCTCCATGTCAGGCAGGCCAGCGCCTGCCTCACTCATCAGCGGCAGATGCTCCTGCACCACACGCTTCAGCATCTCTGTGGACTGAGCGAACTGCTGCAGCGTCAGCTGTCCCTCGGCTGCCAGCTCCGTGGCCCGCTCGGCCTTGCTCAGCAGGCTGGCCACAGCACCACTTTTGTGCTTTGAGGTAGGGTTGCTTTTGTCCATTGCCATGGCTGCTGCCAGGTCGTGACCATTGGCCAACAGGGAGGCTGCGGCTGCAGCAGCAGCAGCCTTGTCAGCAGACTCCCCGCCCATCATGCTGCCACTGCCACCACTGCCACCGAAGGAGGAGTAGTGGGAGAGCGGGCGGGAGCGACGCAGGCTCTTGTTGAGAGGTTCGCTGATGATGCCGCTCTTGTTCCGACGCTCGGGGGGTGGCGCATCATCTGCCACCGAGGCCGGCGCAGCCGTCACGGCTGCACTTTTGTCTGTCGCTCCTGCCTTTGGGCCGCTGCCATTGGTGCTGCTGCTGCTGCTACTGCTACTACTGCCGGTGTCCTGGGAGCCACCGCCAAGGCTCGACATGGTGGGGCCGAGGCCCAGACCCTGCTGCTGGAGGAGCCTGCCAACTGCTAGGGGTTCACAGATGAGCACCTGGCCCTGCTGCTGCCCACAACAGAGATGCTGGGTGGGCCTCGCTGCTCAGGGCAGGCACATGGTCAGGTGTCCCAGTGGAAGTGTCTGTACTCTGTTGGGACAAGAAGGTACAGGGTCAGGGCAGCAATCAACCCTCCTACTTCAATATCACCATCTGTATTGCCATGGTAACAATGACAAGCCTGACAAGACATGGCCACTGAAGTGTCATGGGGGAGGCTCAGACCAGGTCTTTCCTTTCCTTCCAGAGATCAATGCAGGCAGCCAGCTCTTCTAGGCTACACTGATTAGAGAGTTATAGTCATCTCTGCCTCCTAATTTTATTCCCCTAACCCATCTTCTAGGAAGCTGCTCCTGGACCCACTTGAGAGATTTCTAATACACACCAGTTATTTTAAGGCTCTGGCAAGTTCTGCAGGTGAAGGTGTATGGCTTCTTAGCTGGAGCCAAAGTCAGCTAACAGAGCACAGGACCCTTAGTTCAAGGAGGAGCTACCCTGGTGCTCCAGGATGAGCAGCACTGGGCTGGAGAATGAGATTCCCCCTGTGAGGATGGGAGGACATGCACGCACACGCAACCACCCACACCTCCTCCTCAGCTCCAACCCAGTCACTGTCATCTCAGACTCTCCTTTTGTCTCCCCAGGGGCCTCTACTGGCCCTGGTCTGAGTCCTGGATGGGGAGATCTCAGGAAGCCTGACGAGCAGGGCCTTCAAGGAGGTTCAACTGCGAACCCAGACTGCAGGGGTACACTGTAGGCAGGGGGGGGGGCTCTGGCTGGGCAGGCTGGGCTATGGAGTACACATGCTCCTTGAGGGAGGGAAGATAAGCAGGGCCTGTCCTTTGGCCTTCTTAGGTACCCCTTCCCAGGATAAGGCCTGCTGCACTCTGGCCTCAAGTGAGGGCACTGTAGCATCAGCCTCCCTGGTTGGAGGCAACTGGTCCAGGTGGAGCAGGGGGTCATTTCCTCATCAGCCCTGGCTCTCTCATGTCCCTTCCCTGCCTACCTGCCTGTCTGTCTGTTGTGGACCAGCAGACCCCAGCAGGAAAGGGGACAGCAGGGTCTAGCCCCTGAGCAGCTGGTGGTTCAAGGGAGAGGCACACATCTGGAAAACTCTGTTGTGCATAGGCTTTGGGGTAGAAACACATTGAGTGTCCCCAAATAACCCTAGTACCTCCCAATCTAGCTGCCCTGACCACTCAGCCTGCCACAGATCATCTAGACCAACCCTGTGCAATTACAGAAACAAAGTCCTTGAGGTCGCAGAGCCTCTGCTCCAGCATCACCAACGAGTGGCCACAGAGTAGCAAGTATGGTCATGGAGGAACTCCAGGGTGAGGCAACTGGTAGACCTCATAACCATACACTTCCCAGCCCACCTAGGGCTCCTCCTTGAAGGGAGATGGGTGGAAAGGAAGAGCTGGGTATGGCAGAGTCCACAAGAGCAGATTAAGAGGACTGAGAGTCAGAAGTCAGTAGTAAAAGGAAGGAGACAATCATGCATCTCAAGGATCTCTCTGTTTTCACCTTCAAGAACTAAAACTCCACTCCTCAATGAATGGTAACCCTGGCTAGGAGTTTGTGTGTAAGCAGGTGGTGGGTGCAATGGTGCTAGTAAGACAGAAGTCATCTCTTCCAGCTCATCTGAGCTAAGTTACCCTGTCCTGAGTCACGGCCCCAAAGCTTTTCAGATCTAAGGAAGGAGATCTGAAGATAGGGGTCTATGGGCTAGAGAAGTGGGGAAGAAAGCAGTTTGCCCCTAGCCTGTGGAGTCCCCTCCACACCTCTGCGGCCTGCTAGCTGGTAGCAGAAATCGATAGCTGCATTAACACTGCTCTTGCTCTGTTCCCTCCCTCCCTCCCTCCCTCCTCCAGCTCCAGGATCTGGCTCTGTGTGCAGGGCGGGCAGGTCAATTAGAAGTCAGCTCCCTCCAACACAGCCAGCTTGGTTCAGGCTTGGCGCTCTCTTGGGCTGAGCCTCTGCTTTTGTCTCTATCCCCAGTCCCTCTCTGTGGGAACAAACTTCATGTTCTCTTCATCCGTTCACATCCCCTACTTTTTGGTCCCCCCTTAGAGGAACCCCTCCCACACACACACACCGTCATGCCCCCAGGTCCTGGGACACGCTGAGCTCAGAAGGAGCTCAGGAGAGAGAACGTGATATGTCACTGAACAGGTGCTGCAGGCAGAATGCTGTGGTTTGTCAGCCACAGGCACTGAAGGTGGGGGTAGATACACAAGTGGGACTAGAAAGGGACAACTGTCCTCAAACCCAGAGGACAGACATCCACATCTAGTCCTCCCGGTTCGAGTCTCAAGCTTGTTTCAAAGCTGCCTCATGTAGTCCTGCAAATATCGTAGAAAGCTGAAGCCCTGGTTCCAGTAGACCTCTTACCACAGACTTCATCTGCCCTACTCACAAAAGGGGATAACAGAAGTGATATTCTCCTAGGCTCCAACCTTCTTAGTGCAGGACACCCGGCAACACCACCCAGGCCAGAGGGGGCCTGGCAGTGCCCAGGCAGCAGGGGAGGAGCTGGGGCTGCGTTGAAGCGGAGCGGGAATGAGCAGGAGGGAAAGCTGGCGGGCAGGCGGGCGGCGGCGGGCGCATCCATCATCAGCCCTGCCAGGAACGCATCCAGCCCCCAAAAAGAAATACTGCGCCTGAGGAGGGACAACAAAGGGCTCCGTTTCATCAGCAATGCGGAGCCAGCGCCCTGCCGCCCCGCCAGCGGCGGTCAGCCCACAAAGGACCCCTTTGTCCATGCAGGAGCCGGGCGGCCGGGAGCCGGGACCAGGGACTGATGAGTGGGGACAGAGCAGGGGGTGGTGGTGATGAGGAACCAAGTCATGGAGAGCTGGGGGGCACATGGGGAGAATATGGTAGAACAGAGACAGGTGGGAATAGATAGGGAATTGTGTCACCACACTGCAGAGTGGGTCAGAGAAAATGGAACCTGGAGGAGGACTTCGGAAGTGTCAAGGTTGAAGGACAGAGGAGGTACAGGGACCAGAGACTGGGGAGATGAGGCTTAGGGAGACCCAGCAAGGGCACCTTGTCCAGGCTGAGGGACTTGAGGTCTTGTGACATAAAAACAGAGCCCTAATAAGAAGGGACTAAGAAAGCAGCGAATATGCCCATAATGGGAGAAGAGGAAGAAAGCCTGATGAGACCACCATGTCCGAGGAGAGATGAAGAAGAGGGCGGGGGCTTGAAATAATTCCTTGGAAAACAAGTGGAGTCACAGATGGGCCCCCTGCTGGCAGCGGCGTCCCTTTCCCTATCTTTACCTGTAGAAGACTCAAACCCTGTTCCTCTCTACAGTTAAGCACAGAACTTGCTCCCTTAAGTAGCAAGGTTCACACGGGTTCCCTTAACTAACTCCCCTTATCACTTAGCCCTTACTGAATACCTTCTGTGGTCTGGTGTTCTTAAGCTTCATATGTTAAGGTATTACCCAAAAACACAGGAACTGTTAACCGGCTTCAGAGATGAGGAAATATGCTCACAGAAGTTCAAGCTCTCAGTCCAAGGTCAAATAGCTGGTGCCCAGATGTGGAACTTGAACTCAGAGCTCAAGCGTTGGTCACTCTACTCTGTAACTGCCTGGGCAATTAATAGTGGCCCAAGGCAAGGTGACCTCATTATCATGCTGTCCCCTACCCCTCTAGGATTGTTACCATGCCTATCACCTCTCCCGTGGTCAAGGGGGGGAGCTGTTACAAACCCCACTTGGGGCCTTAGATAGGTACAAGCAGGAACACGGATTTCTGGGCCAGTGACATCATAATGCCAGCTGGCAATGAAGTCACTGGAGGTGGTGGTAGTGCCTTTACTCCACCCCCAACAGACATGCATATAGGTATGAATACGTGTCCCACAGCTGAAGATTACAGATGCTGGACTGTCCTCTCCTCATCTTCTCCAATAACAGCCCCATGTCCTGTGGCAGTGGAGAAACAGCAAAAGACATGACCCTGGTCCTATCCCCAAGAATGCACAGGAGCTAGGCTGATGACCACACAGCTGGTATAGGGACCAAGCAGGTTATGGGGACCAAGCAGGTTATAGGGCCTTCCTGGAGGAAGGGGCTGCCAGGCTGAGAGCTAAGGACAGAAAAAGATTACCAGGGGGCAGTAGGTAGAAGGTGTGGCTATGAACTTGTCAGAGTCCAAATTGAGCAGATGACAGGATTTTTTGCTTCCCTCATATTGGGGATTGAACCTAGCTTCATATGTGCTAGACAAGTGTTTTACCACTTGAGTCATGCCTTTAGCCCTAAGAATTTTCTTTTGCCAGCAGTGGGCCTTTTACTCAGGGCTCCATAATCTCATGATCTCACTTGGCTATCCCCATCCCCCATCTTAAGGCTGATGCTAATTAATTGGAGATGAGTCTCACTCACCTTTCTGTCCAACCTAGCTTGGAAGAGTAGCTAGGATTACAGGCATAAGCTATAGGCTCCCAACTTCCTAGGCTATAACGGAATTAACAGCTTTTTGTTGTTGTTTGGTATTTTTTTTTTTTTTTTGGTTGGTCATGGGTCTTGAACTCTGGGCCTGGGCGCTGTCCCTCAGCTCTTCAGCTCAAGGCTCTGTCTACCACTTGAGCCACAGTGCCACTTCCGGTTTCCTGGTGATTAACTGGAGATAAGAGTCTCATGGACTTTTCTGCCCAGGCTGGCTTTGAACTGTGATTTTCAGATCTCAGCCTCCTAAGTAGCTAGGATTAGAGGCATGAACCAACATATAATTCATGGGCCGGGAAGGTGGCTCAGTGGTAGAGTGCTTGCTTTGCATGCATGAGGCCCTGGGTTCGATTCCTCAGCATCACATAAGCGGAAAAAGCCAGAAGTGGCACTGTGGCTCAAGTGGTAGAGTGCTAGCCTTGAGCTGAAGAGCTGAGGGACAGCGCCCAGGCCCAGAGTTCAGGCCCCACGACCAACCAAAATAAATTCAGCTGGGTGCCAGTGGCTCATTCCTGTAATCTTTGCTATTCAGGAGGCTGAAATCTGAGTCTCATGGTTTGAACATGGTTTGAAGCCCCCCCCCCCCCCCCCAGGCAGGACAGCCCATGACTTGTATCTCCAATAAACTACTCAAAAAAGCTGGAAGTGGCAATAATATATATATATACTTCAATGCTCTTGAGTTTACGGATTGCCAAATATACCACTACCCCTCTTGGATGGGGCTTCATTTTGGGACCAGCCCAATAGGGACAGCTATTGTCTGGATGTGGAGGCAGTCTCGTGTGCTCTGGTTGGGAGCACCTCTCCCCTTACTTCTGTACCTTCCTGATAGCACCTCCCTGCCCTCCAGCCATCTTGGTGGTCTCCAAGGAGGTGAGGAGACAGACGGATGGATGGCACACAGGCTAGTGATGGCAGAGACTGGAGACCACAGGTCTGCAGTGGTTGAGCCGATCTGAGCAATGAAGGGAAGGAGGGATTCTCTCATTCCCATGAGTTAGCCTCGGGAGTTTCCAGTGGGAAAAAGCCCCACTCAGGCCCAGAAGATGCACACAGAGACATTAGTCTTAGAGGCAAAGAAATGCAACCCCAGCCAGAACACAGGAAAAACATTCAGTAGAAAGACATATAGAGACCCATTGACCACTCAAACACCTAGCAGGCTGACTGGAGGCCTTCAACACCACTAGGGGCTGGTGTCTTAAGGACTAACACCTCCAAGAGCAATGTCAAGGACAGAAGCACTACAACCAGACTTCTCTGTTTCCACACCTCTGGCCCTGACCCTCTGCACCCTCCTCGCAAGACATGTGTCACTTTGTCTAAACATGTGGCTGAGACACAAATGCTTGAGAAAAACACTGGGGTACATGAACCTCTGATCTACCTCACAGAGCTCCCAAAAGAAATGGCAGGTCTGCCCATTTCTGGTCTGATCCTAGGTCACACCTCAGGACACCCTGAACAGAGTCCTTTGCCTGAGATGTGAAAGGGTCGGGACAACTCTAAAATAGTGGATACTAGTGGTTCACATCTTTAATCCTAGCTACTCAGGAGGCTGAGACCTGGAGGATAATGGTTAGAAGCCAGCCCAAGTAGAGAAGCCCTTAAGACTCTCCAGTTAACTAGAAAAACTCAAGACTGGAGCTAGCTTAAAGGGCAGAGTACTAGCTGTGAGCAAGAAAGATGAGGGAGAAAAAGAAGAGAGGGAGACAGCTCTTGTTTTTTTTGCTTTTTGTGGATCCTAGGGCTTGAACTCTAGGCCTGGCCACTTGTCTCTGAGTCCCTTTTTGCTCAAGGCTAGTACTCTACCACTTGAGCCACAGCTCCACTAGAAGCTTTTTCTGTGATTAATTGGCTTTCCTGCCCAGGCTGGCTTCAAACCTTGATCCTCAGATTTCAGCTTCCAGAGTAGGATTACAGGCATGAGCCACCATGCCTGTAGCTAAGTGAGCTTGTTCTGTGACTTAAGCATATGGCCATTGAGCCCATTTTCCATGTTTTGTATGGGAGCAGGCCAATCAATATGTGGGCTTTATCCCACTTTGTTCCTCAGAAGAAAGTACTTGTACCTCTCCATTCAGGTAGTTTGATGCAAACAAAATGATGTTCTGTCCCAGTGTGACCCCTTGGATCTTGGACTAAAAAAAGTGGTGAGCTGGGCACTGGTGGCTCACACCTGTAATCCTAGCTACTCAAAAGGCTGAGATCTGAGGATTGTGGTTCAAAGTCAGCCTGGGCAAGGAAAGTCTGAGACTCTTATTTCCAATTAACCACTTGAAAACCAGAAGTGGCACTGTGGCTTAAGTGGTCGAGCGCTAGCCTTGAGCTGAAGAGCTGAGGGACAGCGCCCAGGCCAAGAGTTCAAGCCCCACGACAGACAAAAAAGTGGTATCTGAACTATACTCATCTAAGATCAGAGCCTACATACCTGTTTAGTGTAGGCCTCACTTACAGGCTAAGCTGCCTGGCCCAGACACAACTGTGTCAAAGAATTAAAAGGGAGGGGGCTTTGTCCTTCTTGGGACTACTGGGTAGAGTGCTTTTTTTTTTGGTGGGTCATGGGGCTTGAACTCTGAGCCTGAGCACTGTCCCTCAGCTCTTCAGCTCAAAGCGAGAGCTCTACCACTTGAGACACGGTGTCACTTCTGGTTTTGGAGAAAAGTATCATGGCCAGGCATTGGTGGCTCATGCCTGTAATCCTAGCTACTCAGGAGGCTGAGAGCTGAGGATCGTGGTTCTAAGCCAGCCTGGACAAGAAAGGTCGTGAAACTCTTATCTCCAGTTAAACACCAGAAAACTGGAAGTGGCACTGTGGCTCAAGTGGTAGAGTGCTAGCCTTGAGCTGAAGAGCTGACAGCGCTCAGGCTGAGTTCAAGGCCCGTGACCCACAAAAAAAAAAAAAAAAAGGCTCATGGATTTTCCTGCCTGGGCTGGCTTTGAACAGTGATCCTCAGATCTCAGCCTCTTGAGCTAGGATTACAGGCAAGCCATAATACCCAGCATGGGTACAGTGCTTTTGTGGCATGTGGTGGCACATGTCAACAGGAATGGCTAGGAATTAGAACCCTGTCTCTTTCTCTCACTTTGGCAGGACCTTTCCCCACACTGAGCCTATTTCCCATCTGTAAGTCAGAGAATAGTTCTTATTTCTCACTCAAATTATAGGAGTAATGTTCCCAGAGAGTGCCATGAGGAAGGAGATAAGAGAGATACAGAAAAAATAGCCAGGTGCCAATGGCACATACTTATACTAGATACACAAGGAGGCTGGAGTAAATGGAGATAGAGGTTCAAAGCCAACCTGAGGGGGGGAAAAAGGCCAAAATTCCAGGCTGGAGGTATGGCTAGAGTCCCAATAGTGACTTCCCACCCACCCAATAAGCGCTAGAGGCCTGCTCAGCCATTTGCAGGTAGGGAAGAAATCTTGAGAGGCTTAGAGAAGGCAGTTCACTGAGGCAAGGAGCACCCTGCCCCCCAGCTCTTCCTTTCCTGAGGACACAATGGCAGGTTCTAATAATGAATGGGCACTCACTGTCTGCCAGAGACTGTGCTAAGCAGCTCACTTGCATTTTATTCCTGGGTCATCTCTACATTTAACTATTGCTATCTCCACTTTAATCTCTCTCTGTGTCAGTTCTGTCTGTCTGTCTCTGTCTCTCTCTCTGTCTATTTTTGTGATACTGGGGACTGAACCCAAAGCCTCAAGCACGCTAGGCAAATGCTATACAGCATGAGCCGTAATCCTCAGCCCACCACTCCCATTTTACAGATAAGGCAACTGAGGCTAAGGTAAGTAAAATCATGTAAGGTCCTAAGTCTAGTAGGTGGCAGAGCTAGGATTTGAACCCAGGTTACTGTGACTCTAGGGTTTGCACAGGACCAAGAACTCCCAGGCACGTGGAGGGAGGGACTCCGGTCGAAGAATGGGCTTCCCAAGTTGTCTAGAGTTTTCCAAGGGTCTTGGGTGTGACAGCTCTCAGGCTCTAGGTGAGCACATTAAGGAATCATTGTAGTGGAGTCTGCAGCTGTACCGCAGAGCCCAGGAAAAGACAGGGGAAGGGGCTGTGGGTGGGTCAGACAGGCCAGGCCACAGCTCCGGGCATTCCGGCAGCCTCCGCAGGAAGCAGAATGGGACGGAAACCGGCTCCTGCCACCTCCCCCAGAATCCTGTGGGCAGTCCAGCCAGGCTGCACAGAGGCCCTCTTTGTGCCTGCCCCAACCCGCTACCCGGCGGGCCCAAGGTTTTGAGTTTCCTGGGGGGTGGGGACCTAGTCACCACTAAGTCTCTAGCTACCTCCTCCTCTGCAGCCACTGCGGCAGTCCACAGCTGGAGGAGGAAGTGCGTAAATGGTCAGGACTGCCCCCGGAGACCCTGGGAGGGCTAGTCTGCCCACATCCCATTCCCCCAACATTTACATTCCTCATCAGGCTGGTCAAGTAGCCATCACCCTGAGCCTGCCTCTCTGCCAGCAGCCATCAGACCACTGTGACCCTCATCCCAATCGATCTTGGTACTCTTGGGCCAGATAGGTGGGGCAGCACATCTGCTCAACTGCCCTATCTGCTGCATAAGGCGCACCCAGCAGAGGCCTCTTCCTGTCAGTTCAGGAGACAAAAGCCCCTTGGGTATATAACTGCTTAAGAAACACAGGGCACCTGGGAGCTGTGTGTGGGGGTGGAGTGTCTCGAGGAGTGGTACTGTGTGAGTGCACTGACCTGTGTCTACCAGGATGCATGCTGTGTGCCTGTGCCTGGTGGGCTGTGGGTGTGCCCAGGTGCATTCACAGTCTCGGGCGTCACCCTGTGGGCTGGGACTTGGTTGTACACAGCACAGGAGGCGATGGCTGCCTGTGAGACCTGTGTTGTCCATACATGTGAGTGCACACACACACACACACACACACACACACACACACACACACACAGAGTGGAGTCCATGGTGGGTGATGTCTGCTTGTTCTGGCCTCGGCATGTCAACCTGCCTTAAGGGGAGCACAGCCGCATGGGAGCACTGAGCGCAGAGTTGGGGCTCTGGGGATGAAGAAGGCTGGGGCCTGACTTGGATGGGATGGTGTGGGTAGGAACTGGTGGCAGCTGTTAGGGCCCCTGTGGAAACAGAAAGCTACCCACAGGTGCGCCTGGGCTGTGGTGGGGGCTGGGCTCAATCCCCAGTTCTAGCCCAGAGCTTGTCCCAGCCATGAGGGAAGCAAGCACCTGGCGTCTTGTCTGCAAGGAGGCACCTTGTCTTCAAGGTCCAACAGCTCTGACCAGCATCAACCTGCCTGCCTGCCTGGCCTAAGCATGGAAAAAAAAAACAACCTGGAAAACAAAAGCCCCCAGACCGCAGGTCCTCCCCGCAGAGGTGTGGGGGAGGCAGGCAAGAGGAGGGAAGATGAGTGGGAGGGGGGGAGGTGTCCACAGCCCTGGAACACAAAAATAATGAGGCAAGAGGGGCCATGGGGCTGAGCCGGCTGGTTCCGGAGTCGCTATCTGACCTTGACAGATGCCACAGCTGGGCGCCTGGAGAGGAGCCGCCACCACCCGCCGCCTCAATGCTGCAGCCCCCCCCCAGGTCCCCCAGGCCAGGGTCGATGGAGGCTCCAGCAGGCCATCCACAGACAGCCCCCTACCAGGCGAGCGCTGGGAGACCTCAGTGTACCTCTCAGAAGGGGGTGGGAGCAAGGAGAGGGGGTCTGGAGGTGGGGGGCGTCAGCTGTGGGACTTCCTGATGGTGCCCAGCACTCAGGTGTGGCTGTGTGTGAGAAGCACAGAGCTTGCCATTGTGCTTGTTTGTAAAGGCTTAGCTGTGCGACCAGAGCATGTGTGGAGAAGGGGAGCAAAGTGTGCGTATGGGTGTGACGGGGGGGGGGGGGGGGGGGGGGATAAAGATGGTACTTGTGTGTGTGTGCTTGGAGGGTCACACACGACTGGAGAGATGGACTAATGTTCCTGATGTGGGTTCCTGATGTGGGTGTGGACGTGCATCACTGGAGAGCGGGTGCTGATCACTCCTCACACCCTTTTCCAAAGCCACAGCTGCCTTCGTAGGTAAGCCATGCTGAGACTAGTAGTGAGGTGAGGGGGGACAAAGAGAGCCACGCCCCCCTTCCCCTGCACATGGCCTTCCTGAGGCTACCTACCCTCCTCTCTCACTGTAAGGTCCTGTCCCTAGTGCTCAGTGACAGGCACAGGGCTGGGCACTGCCACAGCAAGGGGTTGGGGTGTGAGCTGCGGCAGGGGATGCTGGGCTAGAGGTGGATTAGCAATTCCGAGCACTGGCTGCATAATTAAAAAATCATTACAGCAGGCAGGCGGGCAGAGCTGAGTGTGAGCTCACGCTTGGAGCGGGTGGGGACACAGCCGTGGTGCTCCCCTTCAAACCATTTCCCCAAGGAAAAATCCCACCTGCTAATATAATTATGGAAAAACACAAGCACAGAAATTCTGTTTTAGCAAGCAATGTGCCTGAGAGCCCAGGGCCCTGCCTGGTCTCTAGCACAGCTAGCAGGGCTAGAGACTGGCATCCAGAGCTCATGGCAGCAAGGTAGACCATGCAAAGTCCAGAGTGACCTCCAGTCCTTCGGCAGCAACTTAAAGAGGGGAAGGGGGAGGCATAGAAAACTCAGCTCCAGCCATGTGTGTGCAGAGCTCATACCTGTAACCCTAGCTACTCCAGAGGCTGAGATCTAAGGACTGTAGTTCAAAGCCAGCCCAGGGCAGGAAAAATCCCTGAGACTCTTCTCTCCAATTCACTACCAAAAAGCCAGAAATGGAGCTGTGGCTTAAAGTGATAGAGCGCTAACCTTGGATGCAAAAGCCCAGGAACAGTGACCCAGTCCTAAGTTCAAGCCCCAGGACCCGCACCAAAAATAGAAAAGCCAGGTACCGGTGGCTTACACCTGTAATCCTAGCCACTCAGGAAGTTGAATCTGAGGATCAAGGTTCAAAGCTAGCCTACACAGTAAAGTCCATGAGACATATCTCCAACAAACTACTCAGAAAAAAACAGAAATTGGGCTGGGAAGGTGGCTCAGTGGTAGAGCGCTTGCCTTGCATGCATGAGGCCCTGGGTTCGATTCCCCAGCACCACATAAGCAAAAAAAAAAAAGCCGGAAGTGGCGCTGTGGCTCAAGTGGTAGAGCGCTAGCCTTGAGCTGAAGAGCTGAGGGACAGCGCCGAGGCCCAGAGTTCAGGCCCCACAACCGGACCCAAAAAAGAAAAAGAAAAAAACAGAAGTGGCACTGTAGCTCAAGTGGTAGTACAAGCCTGAGGACCAGCAAAAAGAAATAAGAAAAAGGAAACTCAGCTCCCCAAATCCAGGAGAAAACTACTGAGCCTTGATAGTTTACAAATGGGGAAACTGAGGCTAAGAAACCTGCAAAAAGTCAGTAGGTGGCAAAGCTGACAAGCATGACAATGCAACATGCTAGGAGCTCAACACAACCCTCCCCTCTCTCCCCAGCTCCTTCCCCTCTGTGGGAGATTCTCCCTTAGGGTGTACCACAGCACCCTCCTGGACGTCCCTGGGCCCCTGTGGGGGCTGTGTTTGGATCCTGGGCTCCTGGTCCGGCCTGAGAAAGGTGGCCAGCTCTGGGGCACAGGCTGCAGAAGGGTGGGCACAGCCGCCCGGCCATCACCTCGGGCCTGAAGCAGCAGGGACTGCGCAGTCGGGAGCCAGGCCTAATTAGTCAGCCTGGGACCAGCCAGGCGCCGGGCCTGGGCTCGCCAGGACCAGGGCGCACAGGCACGTCCGCGACCGACTGGCCGCGAGGCGGCGGGGAGCCGGGAGGCCACGGCGCCCAGAGATGCCGTGGGCAGGCGGCCTAGGAAGGAGGCCTGGGCCAAGGAGAGTCCCCAGCAGCAGGCCTGCCTCCCCTCACTCCTCGGTGCCACCAGGCGCAGCAATTAGAGGCTTTCAAAGTTTGTCCTTAATTGGTTTCATTTTTGCTTCATAAATGATTCATGGCCCCAGAGATCTGCAAGGCAGAGGGAGTGGCAGAGGGGAAATTTGGGGAGGCTTTTCGCCTGGGGCCAGCGCCCCCCCTACCTGAGGCTCAGGAGGAGGCCATGGTCCCAGCCCAATGGATGGGAGTGCCTGGTAAAGCCTTGGGCAGGTGGGCCCAGCAGCAAAAAATAAAAACCCAGACCTTCTCCTTGGAGCGCTGGCTAATTAGAAACTGCAACTTCTTTTCTGCAGACCAGAGCTCTGCCTTCCAGACCCAGCCACAGCAGCTGGGGGCCTTGGGAGCATGAATAATAATGTAGCGATCACAATAACAGCGTCAGTAGTAATAATAATAACAACGATGAACACTGAAGGAGCTTTTCTTAGGTCTGGGCACGAAAACGAGAACATAGGCATTAGCTCATTACTACCTCTGCCCCAAGCACTGGGATTACTGCTTTACAAAGAAACTGAGGCTCTGAACCTGTCTAATGCCATAACTCTTCACACTCAGAGAAACAAGACTGAAGGACAGACACCAGGGATACTACTTGCCAGGTGTAGGGGTAGGGTGAGGAGGGGTGGGGGAGTGGTCTAGAAGTACAGTAAGGCCTTAGAGGGCACTAAGTGGCCCACTTGTGCCAGACTAGCTCTGCCCTTCTAACAGGCTGTGTAACTTTGGTGGAGCAATGTCCTCATTGGGCTTTAATTGACCTATCTGTAAAACAGGAACCCAGGAACCCAGTAACACCCACCTTTGGAGTATTAAATCCTGTCCCTCTGGAGCTAGGACACAGGAGTTACTACGGGTGCCCGCCATCAGGGAGCTCTCAATCTCTAGAACACACACCAATAAGGTTCAACAGTTTCAGCAGAGACCCTTGACCACTGCACATTGGGAAAACATTGAGAGAGCAGTACCTAGTAGGGAGGGCCTAGTAGAGGAGTGACAAAGGAACTGACTTCCCTCAGACCCTATATGCCCAACACATTTGGTATGTTCAGGCAATGGGTGAACACATTCTCCCCACCAGACAGTGAAATAGGCTGGTGCCTGGCCCAACTCTTCAAGGGGTATGCCTCCCTGAACAATACCACAGCCTCCTGATCATCCCCACTTTCCCTCAGAAAAAGGGACCCCTGGCTCAAGGCCACACAGCTTGGATTGGAAAGGTGGCTCAGTGGTAGAGCGCTTGCCTTGCATGCATGAGGCCCTGGGTTCGATTCCTCAGCACCACATAAGCAAAAAGAAAAAAGCCGGAAGTGGCACTGTGGCTCGAGTGGTAGAGCGCTAGCCTTGAGCTGAAGAGCTGAGGGACAGCACCCAGGCCCAGAGTTCAGGCCCCACGACCGGACCCCAAAAAAAAAAAAATTCTTGACCTTGGCCCAGGCCCAACCATGACCTTTTCTTGTCAGAACAGAGTACCCCCATTCTCCCAGATACTAGATTTGACCCAGCTGAAGCTATGGTCAGTGGCATTGAAAGTAGGCTGGAAGCAGTGGGGGGGGGGGGGTGCTATGTACACTAGGACCCATGGGGTATCAGGCTCTTGCCTCGCTCCCTTTAGGTCTTCCTAAATAAATGGGGTGGTGGGGCAAGCCCCTGACTGCACACAGGGCGCAGGTAATATGTCCATACGGGGTGTGGAGGAGGAGGCCACAGAATGGTGCCCGAGGTGACAGGTTGGAGGGGCATGGCTATGTTCCATGGCCCCTCCTCCTAGCGGGGAACAGCTCATTTCAAGGCACACCACCCTCACCTGGCAGAGCAGGGTGCCTGTGGAGCGCTGACAATGGCTTGGTGGATATCTGCCCAAGTGGCTGAGCTCTTGCGGCCTCAGCAGGTCGAGCTCACATACCCGGCCCAGGTGTGCCGTAGGACAGGACACAGGTCCATCTGCCTATCCCAGGATGCCAAGCTGGGTCACTGGCGTCCCCTTTAGCCTGCCCAGGAACCTGCATGTCTGTAGCAGGTCAACACTGACGTCAGCAAGGCCAGCCAGGCGTGGAGCCCACCACCTCCAGAACCACCAATTAATTAACTTTTTCAAATTAATTCCTCAAGCAACACCCCATAATTAAACTGTCTCCATCAGCCCAAGCTGGTAAGCGAGAGGACCCCACAATGAGATGGATGTAGGGGTGAGGTTACCAGGTTGGAGAGGCTTTGGGCATTCAGGTGTTTCACCATGGTTGGGCTTTTGTTTGCCAGGTGACCTGATGGGAGCCGTCTCCCAAAAGGGAGCCTGAGCTCCTCAGTCAGAAAGTGGGGGTTCTCAAAGAGACCCTTGGCTTGCTCAGCTCATTCTGCCACCCCCCGCCTCCATCCCGATGCCCCCCAAACCACAGCAGGTCTTGGCATGGCCCAGTAGCAGCACAGGCGCTGTAAGGCTGAGGAGGCCGTGGCTGCGGCGTTCTAATTTCCCAAAGGGGCTGAGATTAATTAGCTCACACACAGGCGCAGAGAGGGAGAGTGGGAGCAGGGGCGGCAGCATGAGGCAGGAGCTGGCTGGCGCTCCCCTCTGCAGGCCGCCAGCCCAGCAGGCAGCCAGGCGGCCTTGACAGCCTGGGTGCTCTGAAGGTCAGTGGCCAAGCTGGCTGAGCCAGCAGACTGGCACAATGTCCTTCCCAGAATCCTTAAGGCTGGAGAGACAGGAACCAGGGCAGTGTTCAGGGGGGAAGGGAGCCCCACTGCCACAATCTATAGAGGGGCTAGATGCTTTGTCCACATCATCTTGCTTCATGTTTACAGCAGCCCAATGACAGAGGACCACAGTTCTCCCATTTCACAGATGTGGATACTTAGGCTCGACAGAGTGCAACAATGACTGGCCAAGGTTGCTGAAGGCAATCTAATACAGGCTAACTCAACCCACAGTCCACCATGCTCCTCCAGATGAGGGCAGGAGCCCTGAATGCCACTGCAGGGCTTACTAGGGGATCTGTGACTGCCTTGGAGCACAAACTTCTACCACAGAAGGTGCAGGGCCCAAGCCATTTCACAGATAAACTCAAACTAGAAAGGGGGCCAGTACTGTGGTTCAGGCTTGAGAAGGTGGCTCACTCAGAAAAATGAGATCTGAGGATTGTGGTTCAAAGCCAGCCTAAGCAGACAGATTTGAGTGTGTGTATGTGTGTGTGTTGGTCCTGGGGCTTGAACTCAGGGCTTAGTTGTTATCCCTCAGATTTTTTGCTTGTGCCACAGCTCCACTTCCAGCTTTTTGATGGTTAACTGCAGATAAAGAGTCTCATGGACTTTTCAGCCAGGAGCTTGGAACTGCAATCCTTAGATCCCGAGTAGCTCGGATTCCAGGCACAAGCTATCTTTGAGCAAAAGAGGATCAGAGACAGTGCCCAGGCTCTGAGTCAAGTCCCCAGACCAGCACAAAAAAAAGAGAGCAAGAAAGGGGAGGGGAAGAAAAAAAGAAAGGAAGAAAACAAGGAAGCAGGGCTGGGAAGTTGGCTCAGTGGTAGAGTACTTGCCTTGCATGCATGAGGCCCTGGGTTTGATTCCTCAGCACCATAAAGCAAAAAAAAAAAAAAAAAAAAAGCCAGAAGTGGCACTGTGGCTCAAGTGGTAGAGCACTAGCTTGAACTAAAGAGCTGAAGGACAGCACCCAGGCCCAGAGTTCAACCCCCATGACCAACAAAAAAAAAAGGAAGGAAGGAAGGAAGGTAGGCAAACTGATCTGTGGCATAGACCAACTTCCAAGTAAGGCCAACTTGACTTGGGAACTTTAAAAAAAACAAATCTTAAAAAATTACTATAAAGGTGATATACAAAGGGTTTACAGTTGCTGGACGCTGGTGGCTCACGCCTGTAATCCTAGCTACTCAGGAGGCTGAGATCTGAGGATCTTGGTTCAAAGCCAGGCCGGACAGGAAAGACTATGAGAATCCTATCTCCAATAAACCACCAGAAAACCGGAAGTGGCACTGTGGCTCAAGTGGTAGAGTGCTCGCCTTGAGCTGAAGAGCTGAGAGGCAGCACTCAGGCCCAGAGTTCAAGCCCCAAGACCGACAAAAAAAAAAAAAAAAAGGGTTTACAGTTACCTAAGTCAGGTAAAGAGTACATTTCTTTGTGGACAAGGTTACCGCTTCCCTCTCCCTATCCCATTTTTTTCCTCTTGTTCCTACCAACAAAATATATAGTTCATTTTCAACACGGTGCCTAATGAGTACCACTGCTGCATTTGTAACTTACAAACTTTTAGTGAGCCCCCAAGGGCCACATGGTACCTGATGCTCTCTTAGGTAGAGGACTGGGGGAGAAGGTTTCCACTCTAATTGCCTCTATGTAGTAAAATAAGTGCTTGCTACTATTGCAGGACTTGACAGGACTTGACCCCTTACCTCAGCCAGGTAAGGGGTGGCAAGAGGTGTGAGACCCTGTGCAGGGCCCTAGATGGCTCTCCTAAGCCTAGTACTGGAATCCACAGGGATTCCTTTGCAGAGGGCTCATCTACACTAAGCCTAAAGGGTCAGCAGTCCCAAGGCCTTTGGATTCAAGCCAGAGGGCTCCAGGACAGCTATGGGCTGGACCGAGGGAGGGACTGGCCCAACTGCAACCAGTATGCATCATATGACTTTAGGAGGTTGGCCCCCTAAGCACAGGCTTTGGAACCACAGTTCTTCTCTCCCAACTCTGCAGCAGCCTAGGGGGACCATGTACAAGTTTCTCAAGCTGGCTAAGTCCAGGCCCCCTTGTATGGAATGTAGACAGTGAGCCCCAACCTGCCAGGATCCTCAATACAACATGCGTGAAGCTCTGAACCTGGCTTGCAAGAGGTGCTCAACAAATGACAGCATTATTACTTTTATGGTCACCATCTAGGTATTGGGATGACCAAGGTCCTAGCTTCAGTTCTGTCCATTTGTCTTGGAGTTCCAGGCCAAGTCTTCATGCTGTTTCCATAGCTCCCAACACAGAGTAGGCCCCTGTCTCTAACCTATAGAGCTTGAAAGTTAGAAGGTAGTGCCAGCTGCCTAGGCCTCTCTGTTCTGGCCATAGGAAGAGCCCAACTACACTTCCTGCCAGCCTTTCTTCATAGCTCCCTGGCTCTCCACTCGTGCCCGCTCTAGTCAACACTTCTTAGATCTCTGCAATTCCCAATATCACTGCCATACAGGTTATGTGCTAAGTTCCTCACCACTCTGCAAAATCTAGCTTGTAGTGGTTTTGCAGTGTTAAGTGTTGGGTTGCAGAACAGTCTCGGAACTATGGCAGGCTCTTTCTCTTTCTTCCAAAGTTGCGAACCTTCCAAGAATAATACCTCAAGACTCCCCACCTGTTCTGGGTCACTCTTAAGCCTCAACATTCCCATTTGAAAACAGCTATAAGAAGGCTAAGGCTAGCTCTAAGACAATTCAGTGGCTTTGTTGTGGGGTGCTACCCCCAGAAAAATGGCCTGTAGTAAAACAGATAGGGACAGCCACATGGAGCTGCAACAGAGTAAATCTAGTGAGAACAAACTGCACTACCTATTTTAATGACTCCTCCCATTAAAACCACAGCCTCACATACGCTCTACCACTCTACCACTGAGCCACAACTCCAGCCATACCATCTACTTTAGATCCAGTAGCTTGAAGACAGATGAGGCAGCTGGGCACTGGTGGCTCACGCCTGCAATCCTAGCTACTTAGGAGACTGAGATCTGAGGGTCACGGTTCAAAGCTCGGCAGGAAAGTCTGTGAGACTCTTATCTCCAATTAACCAACAGAAAACCAGAAGTGGCTGTGGCTCAAGTGGTAGAGCACTCACCTTGTGTTGAAGAGCTGAGGGACAGCACCCATGCCCGAGTTCAAGCCCCATGACCAACCGAAAAAAAAAAAAAAATGAAGACAGATGAGGCACGTTCCATTTTATAGATGACAAAAGTGAGGTCAGAGCTTGACAGATTGACCCATAACTGCCCAGAAGGTAGTGATGAAGTCAGAGGTCTGGGCTTGTCCAATCCAGGGTCCTTGGCTCAGAGGGACTTAAGAGTCTTTCTAGCTGTCCACTACTGCTTATATTCCTGGGCTCCTCTTCCTCTCTTCTTGCCTGTTTGGGCCTTCACAGGCCTCAAATGATCCATAGTGTTAAGTGTTTGAAGGTAAGAGTCCAAAGCCCTTCAAAATCATAAAGCCCACTCCATTGGACTCCATTCTGTTAGGGAAGACAGCATGGTACCCAATATATGAGAAATGGCTGCACCTCCAGTTTTCCCTGTTTAAGGACAGGCTTAACCCCAACAAGAGGAGAGCAAAGACTTACAGAGTTCCTGAGGGTATTCCTCCAACCAAGACCCCCTGTTCAGGCCAGCTCTGTGCTCATTTTAGAGGGCTGTGGACTAAGAACCTAAATCTCAGGGTCACATCTGCAATCCTAGCTACTCAGGAAGCTGAGATCTGAGGACTACAGTTCAAATCCAGCTCAGGTGGGCAAATCTGAGACTCTGACCTCCAATAAACCAGCAAAAAGCCAGAACTGGATATGTGGCTCAAGTGGTGGAGTGCCAGCCTTGAGCAAAAAAAGCCATGAGTTTAAGCCCTAAAACTGGGATGAGGAGCATGTGCATGCATGCACATATCAAGGTACTGCTTGTGAGAGGGCAACCCTGGATAATGACAGACTTGGGAACCAAGACGACAGAGAAAAGTAGGTGCCAGGATAACCAGGGAGAACTCCCACTCCATCAGAGCCCACATTCCTTGCCCAATCCCTGCCATGCCTCCATCTCTCACAGCCCCAACCCCGAGCAGGGTGAGCGGGCAGCCTCTCAAGGGTCCTGGGGAAATGGATTTTCAACAGTATCCCTCCCTCCAGCCTCTTCTCTTTCCAGCTCCACTACATCTCTCCCCCACATACCCACCCCACTAACTGCGTGAGCCACAGTCCCCTACCCTGGAGGACAAGTGAGTTCTCAGATGGACCCATAGCAACCTGGTGATGGGGAAAGCTCCCACTCCTCCCCCCACCACAGAATCTCATATTATTAAGAGGAAGCTTATTCTGTGTGTGCCTAACAGCTTTCTTTTGTGCCATCCTAACCATGGAGAACGTATCTGTATGCAGGTGTTCCTGGCCTAATCCCATGGCCTCCTCTGGGTGTGAGCTCTGGGCTGGGGACCACTGCCTGAAGCTGTGACAGGAGGGAGATGTAGCACTGCCTTACTGGAGCAGTGTGTATGTTCTCCAGGGGGTGTGTAGCCTCCCCTCAGGAGGCACACCCATTCGTGACTGTGTATATCCAGTTTGTCTGGGTAGGCGCCAGCCTGTGTATATACTCCTAGCATGTGTGCATTCAGGGCTTGGGTTACTTTTGGGATGCTGCATGTATGTGGCGGAGCCTGTGCCTGCATGTCAGAGGGTGTGCTGAGCCGTGTGGGATTATATGTACTGTGACTGTGGCTGTTCTGTGTGCCCCTGGGTGTGCTGTGTGCAGGGTGCGTGAGTGTGTGTGCTCTGCCTGCCAGGCCGCAGGGCCTCGTGGGGCTGCTGGGGATGGGGTGACTCACGTCTCCTGAGCTAATCCCGCCACCCGCCCGCCCAGCTCACCCTGCTCTGCTGGGCTCATGGCCGCCAGCGCTAGAGGTAGGGGGGGAGGCGCGGGCAGACGCGGCGGGGAAGCTGGCTTGATAAATAACCTGCTGCTTCCCCAGGCCTCTGAAGGGAAGGCTGCTACGTGAAAGAGAAGGAGGGGGAGGTGAGGGAGGCCACCTTGGCCCCCCCAGGCTCCGGCTGCCCTGGCCCCACGGCCCAGGCTGCAGCTCTGGTTCCTGTTTCATCGAAACCTGAGCTGGGAAAAGCCTATCGGGTCATCTTGCCTGTCCCGCCAGCCGCCAGGCCCAGGCAAGCTGCCCCTCAGGGGACAAGCCTGAAGCCTGGTAGGTGGGTGGGTGGGTGAAGATATTTCTGTCCAGACTAAATGCAGCTCCAGGCCTCTGTGCACCCCTCAACAGCTGTTCCGTCTCCCCTCTGCAGAAACGAGTAAATATAACCCCTCCCAGCAAACCCCAAAGCTGCTGTCTTCCCCACGGCCACACCCATATGATGGTAGGGGGAAGGGTGGGTAACCACTGCATGATCTTGGGCCAGTGTATCCCCTCTTGTCATACTCCTCTCTAGCCCCCATGCTGCCTAACAGATCTATCAGCAATAGACTACAAGACAACTAGGCTGGGGTCTCTTTATAGTGCCACAAGGCTGAGGGCCATTCCTCATAGCACACAAACTGTCTTTAGGCTTATAAACATGACCCCCTCCACCCTGCCGGCTCCTCACCCAGGCCGGGCAATACCAGGCTCCTCCAATCTGCCCCAGCCGGACCCTGGCCAGGAAACAAGTTGTGCCAGGCTGAGGGGGGGCACAGGGGGGAAGGAGTATGACAGCTGCTATTTCCTGGAGGCCACAGTCAGGCACAATCTAGATTCCTGCCTGGCTCAACAATTCACCAAAGAGCCTCTCCCAGGCTCCAGGCTGAACCAGGGTGCCCCCTTCCCGGCATCAGCACATCTCACATGCAGCCAGGTCGGTCTACTTCTTCACAGCTCTGGTATGGGCAGAGGGCATCTGGCCGAAGCAGCCTTTAGGACTGGGAAGAGTGGCAATCTTTAGGGTTCAACAGGCCAGGAGGCAGCCTCTGCTTCCCTCCTCCTGCCTGCCCGCCTGCCCACCCGGCTGCTTCCCCCAGCCCCACATGCACCAAATTCCCCACATGCCTGTCTGTCTCTGACAGCTCACGCAAATACTTGGCTGCGAGGGCACCCGCTGTTCTGAGCCCGCTGTGCCTCCTCCCTGTCTTGGGGGGGTGGGGGGCGCTCTGCAGACACAGTCAGGGATGGGAGGGGGCCAGAGCTCAGGAGCTTGGGGAAGGCAGTAGAGGAAAAAGCAGGGGCAGGAGAGACCAGACTCAATTCCAAAGCACCAAACCCTAGGCCCTGGCCTGGGGACCACACGGTGAGCCAGTCTGGCTGGGTGGCAGCTGCCAACACCCCCGCTGCCCGGCCCTCCCCCCGCCCCCCGCACCGGAACCTCCCAGGAGGACCTTCCGGAGGCCTCCCACTTGCCTCTGCCCATGAAACAGCATCTGCTAGCCCACAGCAGCAGCTTAGGATAGGATGGAGGGCACAAGGCCCCAGGGGAAGGCTTTGAAATCCCGATGATGGCCTGGCCCCTCATCAGAGGATGGGGGTACATTCCAGCCCTCCTACAGTGTGAGGGGCACACCTGCCCAGCTGCCATGTCCTCAAAGGGGCTGCCTGGGGAGGGGCTTCCTTGCCCCCACACTGTTCCCTGTCCGGCTTGCCTGATTTCCTTTCCAGAATAGCAGTATGGCCAACACTTCAAACAGTTGGGATTTTCTGCTGGACTATGCCTCCTTGGCCAGCTCCCTACCTCTCCCAAGTCATCCCTGTACCCAACCACCACACTCCACCTCCTTTCTGCAGCCAAATATTTGCCTCTTGCTTTAGCACCCCCAGCATGAACAACTATTTAGACACTGAATGAATAACTAGCTCCATTTTGCAGATGGGTATACTGAGGTCAAGAAAGAGACCCAAGAGCTAGAACTCCCATCTTATGCTCTTCCCAGAAGAAACTGACTCAAGTCTTACCCTATTTGTCCACTCACCACCATATAATGTGTCCTGCTTAGGTCAGCCCTCTAGGCTTGTGGGAGAATAGGATGAATAACCAGCACTTATCATTAGTCGAGGGCCAAATATCCTTTGGCTCTTCTGGACTATTCTCCATAGCCTGAGAGTGCTCTTGGGAAGAATCCCAGCCTTCCTGTCCTTGTGACACTATGCTGTGAATAAAGCTCCCTCTCCCCATTGCACAGATGGGGCTGCTGAGGCCCCTAGGGGAGGAGAGATGCAGGCAGCCATGAGTCAGAGGGGGAGCTGGGAAGGCGCCCGGACCTGCCGGCTGTCATTGGAAGCAACAGCCTGCATTTCCTCCTCACGCTGGTGCCTGGGGAAGCGTGGGCAGCAGGCAACGGGCGGCCACAGGGAGGACCCCTCCTGTGCCAGCAGGCCAGCCACATCCCCTTGCCATCCCTCATGGGGTGGGGGCCCACCCCCTAAGACAGAACTGGCATCTCTGTCACAGGAATAGACTAAGAGGTTCAACCTGTGTAACTCAGAAAAGCTTTCTCCCAGAGCCTCAGTGTCCCCTACCATCAAACAAGATTGAAACATAGCCATTCATGCTTTCTTCCCACAGAAAAAAAAACCCAGGCTTCTCTGATTCTAGAATCCCAACATGACAAGAATGTTGATTTGCAAATCCTTCCATTCCAAGTAGTCTATGACTCTAGATTACTGTCACTAAGAATTCTAGACTGCCAAGAGTTGACAGTCTTAGGAAGGGGCTATGGGTATTCTTCCTCCTGCTATGAGCTCAGTTAACCAATTTCCCACCTAGGTTTGGGGGAGATAGGCTGGGTAAAAGAGGGGCTGGGTGTCCCGTCGGGGTCACCGAGTCAACAGAGAATGCGTGAAAAGGGATGGGGAGCTGCGTCTTAGTCTCAGGGGACAGCCTACCTCCTCCTGGCACACATAGTTGTGAGTGCCACAGGAGTGGACCTGCTCGGAAGTAAGGGTGGGTGGCTAAAGATTTGTGATTCTGAACCCCAACCCAGCCCAGGAGCTCAGGGGGAGGGGCCTCTGTCAGGTCAGGGCTAGTCTCCCAGCTTCTCAAGTTCCAAGCCAAGCTCCAGGCTTCATCTTCCTGTCTTCACCACCCACTGCTTCCTTCTTCCCACCACAGCCCCTTAGCCTCCCAGGCAGATCCTGATTTAGGCCAGCTGGCAGCCAGCCAAGGCAAAGACCTCTCCAGTCCATTTGATAGATGGAAAAACTGAGGCCCAAGGAGAAGATAGGACCCACCCCACTGGTTTGGCCAGCAGCCTATAATGGTTCCTGCCAGCTTGACTCTGCCCCTTACCTCACTTTTCAGAATTCTTTACTGTCCACCCCACCCCAGTGTCCCTTGAGATTGCTTATCCCCATTTAATGTTCTTTATTTACCCAACTAGCTAATCAGCCCATCTTTCTGCTGCAGGTGAGGCCTACTACTAGGGGTTACGGAACCTGAGGAGGTGCAAGGCCTATGTTCAGTAAGCACTCAGGGAGTCTCTTTTGTGGGCCATACAATATGCAAGCGCAGGAAACACCAGAGGGACCAATCCTGGCTATCTTCACGGTATTGGAAGTCTGTCAAGGCTCTGACAAGACCTAGTCCCACTTACCAATGGCAGGTTACCAACTCTCCAAGCCTCAGTTTCCTCATCTGTGTATAAGGATGCTAAGAACACCAGACTCCATGGGCTCCTGTGGGGATTAAAGGAGCAAAGGCCTGAAAGCTGTAAACACAGTGGCTGCCCCAATAAGGGCTGAGGCTAGCTAGCCATTATCACTGTCAGTGTACAATAGATGATCTAATGTTAGTAATAGTTGGAGGCAGTGACTGATTACAGCTAAAGCTCTTCAAACACTTACTTGGTGCCAGGCACTGGGGACAGGAAGGAATCACTGCCACATCCCTCAGTGTTAGGAGCCATGGCCCTATCTTCGACGACAGCATGTATTCCTGGTTAGGGAGTCATTTTGCATATACACAGGTGCAAACACTTAGGTGTGCACACATGCCTGAGTGAGGGACTTGTGTCCAGTGACACCTGGAACACAGCTGCTCAAGCCCCTGTCACTGCCATCTATCCTTGCCAGTGACTTCCACAGAGCTGAGGGACCGTGGCAAAAGCAGGAACGAGGCTTGGTGGAGAGAAGAGTGCAAAGATTTTTTTGTTTTTGTTTTTTTGCATAGTTCTGGCCACCAGATTACAGGCCTAGGTTAGGTCCCTGGATGGAGGTCATTGGGTGTCAGCCCCCCCCCCCCCCCCGTTTCCCCACCAAAATCCATAGCAGCATCACAAACAAGTGTTGTGACAGGCCAGGCAGGCTGAAGAGGTGAGAGGAGGTCACAGGCACGGGAGGGAGTGGTGGGCCCAAGGGCCATGTGGGGTCTGCCAGACAGGGAAGGGTGAGTCCAGGGCTCTCCAGGGGCCACCGGGCAGGCCTGGCTCTGCCCTGCTGGGGCCAGCAGCTGGAGGGGAATAAATATAGCGTGGGGCGTCCCAGCCACATTCCTGGGAGGCCAGCGCGGCTGCCTGCCCGCTGCTCTAAGCAGAGCACAGCAGCCAGGGCTCAGAGCCGCCACTGCCCTCTTCCCAAACAAACAGAAAAATAAATAAAACCAGCTCTCATGGCTGGCCGGCCCAGCTGGGGGGGAGATGGCAGGAAGGGGCGGAGGGGGGGACAGCCCAGCAGGACCAGTTGCCGTGGTTTCTTTTCCATTGGGTAGGAGACGACCAACAAAAGAGAAAAATGGAGGAAAAGGGCAAGGAAATGGTCAGAGGAGAGGAGAGAACCACAGGAGAGAGAGGGGAATGTCACAGTGGAGGTGCGGGGAAGGGAAGTCAGGAGGGACAGGGAAAGCAACAAGGATAGGCGCTGCTGCTGGGGCTGTGGGGGAAGGCAGAGGCGGCCTCTAGGTCAGTAATTCAGTGACAAGGATGGGGAGGGTGGCAGGCAGACAAAGAGGGCCGTGTGGGCTGGGGCAGGGGGCCAGCTTGAAAGGGCCATGAAATATTAAAGAGCCTAGGCCAGTGAGTGACAGAGGTCATAGAAAGCAGGACACTAACTAGTGAGCGCGGAGGGACCCCAAGACAGAAGGCTGCCCCCTCCCAACTTCTGTCACAGCCAGTCTTCCCAGCTCTCTTGCCACAAGCCCTCCTTTCTGGCTTGCCATGGACAGAGAGGACTGGAGGAGTATAGGAGGAATTGTGACCAGTGACAGGAGGGAGGCCTTTGTGGTTCCCACTTCCCTTGGGGTGATCTGGGAAAGTCGGGCCTACCAGAGCTGCCAGCCACCCTAGCAAGAAAGCCAGGAGGCCTGTCAGCACAGCCACTGCCACGGGGGCCTCCTGGGGAAGAAGGGGTAGACATCTAGCTTCCCCTTCCCAGAACAAATCAACGAAGCCACCACTTTCCTCAGAGACCCACTGGCTGGGAGTGAAGACTGCTTCACAGCTTAGCTGAGCCAGCAGGTCATCCCCAGGCCCCATTACCAGCCCATGACCTTGGCTAGTCTCTAGCCCCACTAACCTGTGCCATCAGCTTTTCCCACCCCAGGCTTGATGTGAGGAAAGAGGGCAAATAATATGCAGGAAACCAGGCAGCTAACCCTGACACTTACCCTGAGAGGTCAGTGTTCTATTAGTCCCACTTTACAGATGGAGAAGAGAAACCCAGGGAGACAAAATAACGCACCAAGATCACATACCTGGTAATGAGCAAGCTAGAATACTGATGCTAAGTATATAAGCCATGTGCTTTGCTCTTCTAGTCACTGGGGGATATGAAGGCCTCACCACCATAAAAGCCAACTTTTAGCCAGATGCAGCTATGGATGCCTGTAATCCCCAAAAAGGATCATGAGCTCAAGGCTAACCTGGGCTACATATGCAGGTCTTCGTTTTGTTGTTGTTTTGTGCCAGTCCTGGGGCTTAAACTCAGGGCCAGGGTGCTGACCCTTAGATTTTTTTTGCTCAAAGCTAACTCTCTACCATTTGAGCTACTGCTTCACTTCCTGCTCTTCAAGGCTTAACTAGAGACTAGAATCTCATACCATGATCCTCAGATCTCAGCCTCCTCCAAGATGCTAGGATTACAAGGGTATGCCACTGGTGCCCCACTGGAGGTGTTGTCTTTAAAATAAAAAAAAGGGGGGGCTGGGAAGGTGGCTCAGTGGTAGAGCGCTTGCCTTGCATGCCTGAGGCCCTGGGTTCGATTCCTCAGCACCACATAAGCAGAAAAAGCCAGAAGTGGCTCTGTGGCTCAAGTGGTAGAGCACTCACCTTGAGCTGAAGAGCTGAGGGACAACACCCAGGCCCAGAGTTCAGGTCCCATGACCGACCCCCCCCCAAAAAAAGCCAGGTGCTAGTGGCTTGCACCTGTAATACTAAGTACTCAGTAGGCTGAGATTTGAGGATCACAATTTGAAAGCCAGCCCAGGCAGAAAAGTCCCCATGAGACTCTCATCTCCAATTAAACACTTAAAAACCAGAAGTAGCCGGGCGCTGGTGGCTCACGCCTGTAATCCTAGCTACTCAGGAGGCTGAGATCTGAGGATCGCGGTTCAAAGCCAGCCCGGGCAGGAGAGACCGTGAGACTCCTATATCAAATAAACCACCAGAAAACCGGAAGTGGTGCTGTAGCTCAAGTGGTAGAGCCTTGAGCTGAAGAGCTGAGAGACAGCGCCCAGGCCCAGAGTTCAAGCCCCACGACCGACAAAAAAAAACAAGCAAACAAACAAAAAAAAAAAACCAGAAGTAGTGTTGTGGCTCAAGTGGTAGAGTGATAGCCTTGAGCACAAAGAGGCTCAGGAATTAGTGTGCAGGCTCTGAGTTCAAGCTCCACAACTGACACACACACAAAAAGAAAAATACTAACTTTAGCTAACTAAATGCAAACCATGAATGAGCCACCATCCACATTGGGCACTATGTGATCCCTGTGTCCATCTACTGGTCTTGTGAGACACCACTTATTGTCCTGTTTTAAAGATAAGAGAAACAGCTGCGTAGAGAATTTGCTCATGTCATATATCTAGTATGGAACCAGGTCTGATGGACTGAGTCCGACTGCTTACATACACTTGTCTGGGTGGAGCAGAGAAGGGAAGGTGTTGGGGATCCACTAGGAGAAGAATTCAGTGATCACTTGGCTTTTAGGACTTTCTCCTAAAACAGACACCATGTGAAGAAAAAGAGAGAGAAAAAAAGGTCACAACTGCTGTGCTGGGGGAGAGGTAGCCAGTATAGGAGGCAAGACGAGCCTATGGAGGCCCCAAGTTAGGAGGTCTATCAGAAGGATCCTCTTAGTCTATAGCAGTCTCTGTACTGGGTAACACAAGACCCCTCTCCCAGCATAGATACTGAGGCTGGTCTAAGGTCTTGCAAAGCCCCACCCACCTGGGTCCCCTGGGCTCCAGGATCAGTGGTAGCATGAACTAATCACCCTCCCAGTCCTCCCCTCTACCAGCCCCTGGTGAAAGGTAGGTCGGGATCTCCCCCCTCCCAGTCCCTGCAAGCCCAGAGGGAGGCCAGCATCAGAGGCAGGAAATGAAGAAGAATTTGCGATCTAATTGAGCTGGCGGGGGATTAGGCAGCAGAATGCAATTACTGGGTCTGGAGCTGGGCCAGGGGCTCTGACACCCCAAGATGTAGCCTTGCCCAGGTGACTGGGCCCAGCTATTCTCCTGGCCAGAGACACTCAACTAAGGGGTGGAGGGATAGGTGAGAAAGGGTTGGGACTACACTGCTCTTCTCAGCGTGCTGAGAACTGCAGGGTTCTAGTCACATGTAATACTCAGAAGAAGGCTTTCTGGGAATTCTCCCCCAGCAGAATCAATGACAACCCCATGGACTCCCTATGAGGAGCAGGCAGACAGGCTGTGATCATGCATGTACATACATGTTTACATGCTCCCAGATAAGCTCTACACATTCATGTTCACCTGCATAGGGATGCAGACACCCAACTGTGGCCCTCTGCTGCCACTGGCTCTGCCAAAGGGGAGAAACATAAAAAACACCCATGACCTTAAAATCCTTTTATTTCTGTAATCACAGGCTGCCATCGCCGTGGATACGCGCTGTCACCCTGGCCCCAGCCTGTCTCCCTCCATGGCTTCCAAAACTCCCAGCAGGCAGGCAGGCAGGGAAGCTGCCCAGTTACTGCAGGGGGGGGAGGGGGGAGGAGAGAAGGTGACAAGGGAGAGAGGATGGAATGGAAGGGGATAGAAAAACACATACTAAATGGGGGCCACAAACAACCATGTAGGGAAAGACTCAGAAAGAGATGAAGAGAAAGGAACATACTGCCGACAGCCAAAGACACAGACCACTGCCCACACATCTCAGATATACCACTTCTAGACTAGTGAGAATATTCAAATCCAGACACACACCATTCAGGCAATCAGACACTCCTAGATTTATACAGATACATACCAGTCACAAATTCAAATTCTCCAAAAATTCCAAACATACAGAAAGTACAAAATATACGCGCACGCACGCACACACAGACTCACACAGACACAGACACACACGACAGGGTCATATCTTTCAGGTACATAATCTCAGCTTTATAACTGAGGAATGGATATATACAATGCAGCTAATTCACCCTGGTTCACAAAACAAAATTATTCACTCCAGACTACCACATCCTGAGACAGACAAGCAGACACATTCTACACACAGATTCACAAATTAAGAGATATGCAACCCTGAGACCCATCTCCTGGATCATATGCACACATACCACCCAGGTTCTCACAAGGTAGACCAACAGACTCATGCCACACAGCCTCATCTCTGCCAGCTGACAATGTTTCTGGTTTTAGGGGGCAGGTAGAGGGTTGGAGATTTGATTGCTGGGTCTTTGAGGGGGTAGTCTTCTCTCATTGCCAGCAGCCTGGGAAGGCAGGCTATGCACTGGGGTAGGGAGGCAGACAGCAAGGGGGAAGTAAGAGAAAGCAGAAAAAAAAAAAAAAAAAACTTTAGTGGGATATTCTTGTTGGGCAGTAGCGCGTGAGTAACGGGGGAGGTTTTTTGTGGTCTGGTGAGTTCCAGCTATGAGTGAAAGTTTAACTATTAATACACTTAATCAAGGACACTTCTCTCTCTCTCTCTCTCACACACACATGCGCACACACACACACACACACACACACACACACAGGGCCCTAGGATGGGACCAGGTGTGAGACGGGATCCAGGAAGCTCCTACCAGCGCCTGCTTCAATAGGGGCAGAGGTTATTTTCACTCCCAGATTTTTTTTTTATTTTGGGTACTCGTCCTGGGGCTTGAATTCAGGGTCTGGGCATTGTCTCTGAGCTTCTTTTACTGAAGGCCAGTGCTCTACCACTTGAGCCACAGCTCCACTTCTGGTTTTTTGGTGGTTGAGAGCCTCATGGACTTTCCAGCCTAGGCTGGCTTTGAACCAAAATCCTCAGCTCTCAGCCTCCTGAGTAGCTAGAATTACAGGCGTTAGCCACTGGCACTCTGTTCAGAAGAATAAGATTTGATACTCAGTGGTTGTTCAATACTTACATCTCAAGCCAATGAATGAATGAATACTTGAATTGTATGTAAGCAGTGAGCAATGATAATAAATGGAATAGTAAGCAAGCCTGCCCTATCCTTGACCAGTCAAGGCATGCTCCAGAGCACTGTTTGGGATTAGTTCTGACTAGATGGTCACCACACACAAGGGGTGTCTAGAAAAGCAGTCTGGGCCCAGCTCCCCCACCCATATTCACATTCTTCTACCCCACTCTTCACCTTAGGAAGTCATGACCTTATCCCAGCCCCATTCTTCTCTCTCCTCCCAGGGATACAACTACCTCTATTCTACCTCTCAGAAATAACTTGGTGGACTCTTGAAGAGGATGAGATATTTGATTACCAGAGACTTGGTTCTTCAGCCAGTTGCAACCCTGCCCTACACTCCAATGGCCTCAGTTTCACACTAGACAAAAGGGTAGAAGGCAGGCAAAATCTTGAATGGGGTAACAAACACTGAGGAAGTAGCTGGGTACAGGTGGTTCATGCCTGTAATTCTAACTACTCAAGAAGCTGAGATCTAAGGGTCGTGGTTCAAAGTAAGCCAGAGCAGGAAAGTCCATGAGACTTTTATCTTCAATTAACTATCAGAAAACTGGAAGTAGCGCTATGGCTCAAAGTGGTAGAGCACTAGCTAGCCTTGAGTGCAAAATCTCAGGGACAAGCATCCAGGCCTGAGTTCCAGCCCCACGACCAAAAAAAGAAAAGAAAGCCAGGAGCCAGTGGCTCACACATGTAATCCTAGCTACTCAGGAAGCTGAGATCTGAGGATCATGGGTTCAAAGCTACCTCTGAGATTTTTATCTCCAATAAACCACCAGAAAACCGGAAGTGGTACTGTGGCTCAAGCGGTAAAGCGCTTGCCTTGAGCTGAAGAGCACAGGGACAGCACCCAGGCCCAGAGTTCAAGCCCCATGACCGGAAGAGGGGGGGGGCAAAAAAAAAAACAACCTGATGTAGTCATGGTGGGAGCCCTAGGCAGAAACCCTGGGCGCAGCCCTCTCCTTTCTTTTCCCCTACCCTCCCCCCACACGTGGACATTCCAGGCCTCACGTGATAAAGAGAAGGCCACTGGCCCTCGGGTAAGTCAACAGGCTCTGTTGGGGGAGAGATAGGAGGCCCAGGCCAGGGTCACCTGCTGAGCCAGGAAAACATCCAGGCCCCAACACACCCATAAATAAGGCACCAACTGCCAGCCAGCCAGTCAAGGGTCTGCCTTCTTCAGGGGAGCCTGTACCTCCACTTGGATAGTGAGGGCAGATGGAAGGAGGCTCCAGGCTGGCAAGGGGCTTTCTCTGGAGTCACAGGTCCTGCCAGGGTGGAAGGGAGACGTCCACCAAGCTCCCAGCGCTGACAAGGAATGCAAAGGCCAACTTCCTTCAGCTGTTCCCACCCCTCCCCAGGGCAAAAATCAAACTGTCACTCCCTCCTTCCCGAGGAGAGAGGGCAATTTCCGTTCTGGGAGGGGGGTGACAGCTGCAGAGCGGGGCCACTCCCCCCCCCACCCCCAGCTCCAGCTTGACTCGCATCTAGGGAAACTGCTAAATCAACACCGTGCAGTTGCAGGCGCCTCACTGCACGGGTCTCAAAAAGAGGGTTCGAGGGGGTGTCGGGCCCATTCCCGGGTTTCCAGAGGTAGTTGGATACCGGGCTCTTTCGAGAAGAGGAGCCGTGCTAGTCACACTCACACACACACACACACACACACACTCACACACACACACACTCACACACACACACACACACACCCTACACACGCCCAATTAAATGCTCCCAACTGCGGGGCCTGACCCCACCCCCACCCCCGCGGGCTGGGCAGCTGAGGTGGCGCCGGGCGTTCAAATCGCGCTCCAAACAAGTCCGCAGCGACCGCGCTCGCAGCCCCCGCCAGGCGGCCCCAGCGGAAAACTTGAAAGGGACTCTGTTTGCCGGCGGCCCTGGGGCGGCTCCGGCGGGGGCGAGGGCCGAGCGCGCACACACGCCCCCCCTCCCCGCGCTTCCTGAGCAAACGCGGGGGTGGGGTGGCTGAGCCCACTACAAAACCCAGGGCTCCAAACTGCGCCCGCCGCACAAGGGAAGGCGGTAATCAAGAAGCCTGGCTGGCCGGTCCCTCCCTCTCCGCACACCCCAACCCCAAGACCCAACCTCCCAGACCACCCAGGGCTCAAGGGGCAAAGTCGGGCGCGGTTGCCAAGCCTTCAGTGCCCCGCCACGGGAGACCCCAAGGGGCAGGTCTCACAGGTCTTTTCCGGATGAGTCACGACTGAATCCCCCCCCCAAAAAAGAAAAATCTCTTGGTGCTTCCTTGTAGCCCTTGGTACCAGCAAACTCTGAGCGCCCCTAACGATTCCCCCGAGAGGAAATAAAAATACTGCTCTCTTATTGGGCGCTTCAGCTCTTCTGACAGGTCCCAGGAAGCCCCCCCCACCTCGCTTTAAAAACTGGGGTTCCTCACTCCGGGCGATCCTACACATAAACAAAGCCAGGCGCACCCCGCCGGAAAGCAGCCCAATCCGGGCGAGGACAACTTCCCCCAGTCAGAAAATTAACACATTCCTCGCGAGGCGGTTCGGCCCCTCGCTCCAGGGATGCTAAGAAGGGGGGGGGGGGCTAGGGACGGACTTCAGGGCTAAATTCGGGGCGAGGGCAGCGTGACGAGAGCCTGGGACGCCCGCCTCCCCACCGCCCCGCAGCTAGGGAAACACCCCCAATTCTGGGTCCCTGGCTGTATACACTACTTGGCACACGCGGGGCTCGAAGGCGGCCCGAAAGACTCCCCAAGGTTGGAGAGGAGGAGAGAGGTGGCCGGGGCATGGCGGAGATGGGGGTGATACTTCGGAAAAAAAAAGAAAAGAAAGAAAAGGTCAAACTTGCTCAGCCCGCCTGCACCCCGCGGGCAGCGGGGGCGAGGAGCCGGAGGGGAAATACAGAAGTGGCCACCGCCTCTCGCAAGTGGAGGGGGAAGCTCAGCCACGCGTGGCCGAGGACGCTCAGGGCAGCGACGATCGTCCCTCCCCCCCCCCGAAGCCCCGGGCTGCGAGTGGGCTCGGGCGTCAGGAGTGCGCGCCGCAGACATCCAGGCAGCCGCCCCCGCCGGCGGAGCGCCTGCTCGGCACCGAGCTGGAGGACCCCGGGGCGCCCTCGGCTCCGGCATCGGCGACCACCAGTCACGGGGAAGCGACACTGCCCAACGGGGAGAGCCCCACTCCCACCCCCACGCCTCCACCCCGCCGTCCCCGACCCTAAAAAAAACCCTCTTTTTGTCTGAACTCAGTGATCTGCGACCGAGCATACTGCGGCTGGGGAAGGCTGGGGTACAGCAGCGGCCACAGCGATCCCCGGCGCGAGGTCTCCCAGGCTCCGGGGTTCCGCAGCTCTGGCTGCAGGCGTCCCCCGCCCCTCCCAAACACGGACCCCTCCTTCCCCGTCCCTCATTCTCCGCACCTGAACTTCGGGGGAACCCGCGCCGCCAAACTTTCCGCCGACTTGCTGCGAACTCCGGCCCCGGCCGCGCACCGAGCCCCGGGGGAGGAGAGGGAGGGAGGCGGGGAAGGGGAGGGGGCTGGACTGGAGGGGGGGTCGGGGGAGGGCCGTGGCCCGACACCTACCGGCTCTCCGCGTCGTCCGAGCCGCCGCCGCCGCCGTCGCCGCGAGGCCGGGGGGAGGGGCGGGGCGGGGAGCCGCGCTCCGCTCCGGGCACCGCCGCCGCCGCGGTGCGCTCCGCTCCAGTCGCCCGCCGAGCCCGGGTCCGGAGCCGGAGTCGCGTCGCCGCGGCTGGCCCGAGGCGGGGAGGGGGGGGAGCCTGCAGCACCTGCCCCTCCTCCCCCTCCCCGCGGCCCAAATTAAAAAACAACAAAAAGCAACTAATCACCCCCGAGTGGAGCGGAGCGCGGCGCCGCGGGCGGAGGGCTCAGCGTGCGGCGCCCGGACTCAGCAGGCGGCGTGCATGGCGGGGCGCGGGCTGGGACACGGGGCCCGGCTTTGCGGGGTGTGTGTGGGTGTGTGTGGGGAGGAGGGGGGGGTGAGGCTCCACCGCTTTTCTGGCTCAGCTCGGACGCCAGCTCTCGCCGCCACCGCCGCCAGCGCCGCCGCCTCTACATCCCCGCTCAGGCTCCGCCGCCTCTGCTGCCGCCGCCGCCGCCGCGCGCCCGCCCGGGCAGGAGCTCTGAATGCTGCCCGGGGGCTGCCGGCAAAACCCGGACCGGACTCGTCGCTCCCTCCTCGTCGTCCTCCCCCACCCCACCCCCCCCAGCCTGTCTCCCCCTCCCTCCTCCCGCCGCCTCCCTCCCAGCGCAGCTCTGGCCACTTGGACGCCGCAGGCTCTGAGGCTGGAAGCCGCAACCACTACGCCTCCAGATGCCCGCGCCCTGCCTAGATCTGCCGAGGCTCAGCTCCGCTCGAGAGCCCCGCTTCACCTTTTTAACGTGCAACTTTATGGGGGGAGGTGGAGTAAAAGGCTCGCCCCTCTTTGTAAGGGGTGCCTGGGTTTGAAGACGCACCTTTTGGGTAAACATGCCGCCCTCTGGCCCCCACAGTACAAGCTGGGCGAGAGGCTAAAACGATCGGGAGGGAGGGCTTGGCCGCGCCTCCAGCTCAGGTGCTCCTTGAAACTGGGACGCCTAACCCAGAACTGTAGAACCTAAACGCGAGTTCAAAGACCCCCCACCTCTCCAGAACACTTTCCTGGATCCGGTGGGCGCTGGGTCCACCGAGAGAATACCAATGGAAGTTCCTGTCCCCATTGCACAGATAGGGAAACTGATCCGAGAAAAGGCCGCTTTGTCTTTTATGAGACAGGCGCCAGCCTACTGAATCCTGGGACTAAGGCTACTACGATATGGAACCGTGACTGATGAACTCTGTGCCTGAAACAGTACCTGGAACACAATAGCGACTCAATAGAAACTAGTGGAAAGAGAGAAAGAACCCTCAGCCCTGTCAGAGTAGCCGCCCAGTGGAGGAGGGGGGCAGATTTGGGTCTGCCTATCTTCGTCCTTATTCCATCAGTGTTCCCTCCATCTGCCCAGCTTGGGCTAATCCTATGGCTGCAGATGTCTTCGCAGCTATCCATAGAGAGAGCCCCGGGCTCGTATAATCCCAAACTGCATATAATCAATCCCAAAGTGGAAGTTCTCCAATTCTCTGGGATTCCGTGCAGGCGGGTTAGCTGCAAGCAGAAAACGCAGCCCCCACCCCGACCTAAACTGGGGGTGTGGGGGGGAAGGGCTGTTGGGGAAGTGGGCCTAGTGTTAAACGTTACAGCCTGACATCGATTGGGGTCCAGATAACAGGGAGTTAACTGCCACGACCTGACCGCCTCCAGCCACAGGCTAAGCCTCCGTGAGAGAAGCGAAACTGTCTCCCACCTCACTGCTTCCTCTCTCCTCTGTCGGGCCTGGCTGTCTCCCAGGCACGGTGAAGGCCATGGAGCTTGGGTCTCCCAGGAACTGAGGCTCCAAGCTGAAGCCCCTAAGCCTTTTCTATAGGAGAACTTGGCGCCTTAACCCAGCTGGGAGTGGGAGTGGTGTCAAAGGACAGACTTCATCTGGAATATGTAGCCTCAGCTTTCACTCACAGGGCAGAAGAAGTAACTCCTCTCAGACATTGCAAGACATCCCCACACACACACTTGCCAATTCTTTGCTCTAATGTTGAATGGTCTTTTCTTACCTACAGTATCAAAGAATGGCTATTCTAGGGCGGTGGTGAGCTCCTCTCCTCTCCTTCCAACAGGTATCTTCAAAACCACTCTTGTTAGACATACCATGTAAGTAAAAGCAAGCTGCTTGCTATGGGAACACAATTTTTAAATGGTGAAGGCACCCGGATGTTCATTTCCAGACTTCTTAAACATACATTCTGGGCCTCACTCTGAGCATCAGGCACTGTCTGGCACTGACCATCGAGGAAAAAGGAAGCATATCCAGGATGTTCCTCTAGGTAATTATGTCGCCTAAAAGGATTAGACACTAAGAGGTAAAAACATCCTATAGATCCCAGATGCCTAAGGTCAGTTCAGAATGAAGTCCAGCCTACCTATAAAATGCTCTCTCCTGGGATCCTTAACTTAGGGAATCCCCATTAATTACCCTTTTTTTTTTTTTTTGGTCCGGTCGTGGGGCCTGAACTCTGGGCCTGGGCATTGTCCCTCAGCTCTTCAGCTCAAGGCTAGCGCTCTACCACTCGAGCCACAGTGCCACTTCCGGCTTTTTTCTTTTTGCTTATGTGGTGCTGAGGAATTGAACCCAGGGCCTCAGGCATGCAAGGCAAGCGCTCTACCACTGAGCCAACTTCCCAGCCCCCCCACCCCTTTTTTTTGAGACCATTTCCTCCACCCTTCCTCCAAACTCAATGAGGCTGCAGACTGTAATAGTGGTCTCAATGGGGATGGTTTCCTCAAGTGGTTCAGTGGTAGAGTGCTTGCCTCCCATGCATGAGGCCCTGGTTTGTTTCCCTCAGTACCACATAAACAGAGTGGCACTGTGGCTCAAGTGGTAGAACACTTGCCTTGAGCTGAAGAGCTCAGGGACAGTTCCCAGACCCAGAGTTCAAGCCCCACGATAAAAGAAAAAGGAAAGAGCCGGGCGCTGGTGGCTCATGCCTGTAATCCTAGCTACTGAGGAGGCTGAGATCTGAGAATCAGGGTTCAAAGCCAGCCCAGGCAGAAAAGTGCGTGAGACTCTTATCTCCAATAAACCACTAGAAACCAAAAGTGGCGCTATGGCTCAAGCGGTAGAGTGCTCGCCTTGAGCTGAAGAGCTCAGGGACAGTGCCCAGGCCCAGAGTTCAAGCCCCACGACCGACCAAAAAGAAAAAGAAAAAGAAAAGACCTGAGAAGAGATCTAGATCCTCACCTATTGAACCCAGATAGGAACAAGATGGGAGAGTACAGGCAGGTTATCCATAAGGAAAATACAACATGTAGTAATTGGAGGTGTGGTTCAAGTGGTTGTAGAGCACCAGTGAATGAGCAAAAGCATCAGATATGGAGTTCAAGTCCAGGTCTCAACAACAACAAAAAATGCAGTCTGGGAAGTGGCTCAGTGGTAGAGTGCTTGCCTTGCATGCATGAGGCCCTGGGTTCGATTCCTCAGCACCACAGAAGCAGAAAAATCTGGAAGTGGCACTGTGGCTCAAGTGGTAGAGTGCTAGCCTTGAGCTGAGGAGCTGAGGAACAGCCGCCAGGCCCAGACTTCAGGCCCCACGACCAAAAAAAAAAAAAGCCAGAAGTGGCGCTGTGGCTCAAGTGGTAGAGTGTTAGCCTTGAGCAAAAGAAATTCAGGGACAGTGTACAGTGTCCAGCCCCTGAGTTCAAGCCCCAGGACTGGCACCAAAAAAAAAAAGGAAACATCATGTCTAGAAAATGACATGTACAAGCCATCCATATAGATGTCTCTGTTGCAGACAAGTGAGAAAAGTGGAAGACATCTAAGAAGGATGGGATGGGGATCTTTGCCCTTTCCCAAGAATGGAGATAGCTTGGCCCACTATTCCCCACCCCCACCAAAGGAACATTCAGCTCAACATTGTTATTAACCTTTCTGCTGAGGTTTTTTGTTTTGTTTTTTTTTTTGGTCGGTCATGGGGCTTGAACGCTGTCCCTCAGCTCTTCAGCTCAAGGCGAGCACTCTACCACTTGAGCTACAATGCCACTTCCGGTCTTCTGGTGGTTTATTGGAGATAAGAGTCTCACGGTCTTTCCTGCCCGGGCTGGCTTTGAACTGCAATCCTCAGATCTCAGCCTCCTGAGTAGCTAAGATTATAGGCGTGAACCACCAGCGCCCGGCTTCTGCTGAGTTTTTAATCAATCAGATTTCAAGTTAGGAAGTAAGTTCAAGTCTCTAACCCCTTTGGTGAAGACAAGGGGCCTTTTGTATCTACCTGCCCTGTCCTCTGCAGTAGAGTATGTCAATCCAGGAGTCTGGATCAGCACTCTCATTTCATACCCCCTCCTCCTTGTGCTAGGGCTAAGGATTGAATCCAGAGCCTTCTGTAAGCTAGGCAAATGCTCTACCACTTACCTCTCTCCCATCCCCTCATTGGGCTCTCTTGGATCCTGCTGATAATACTCATGTCTAGCATTAATGTGTGGCTCCCCAGGTCCCTGCCCTGCCTTGGCTTCCCTACCTAGCCCTCTGCTCCTTGTAATCCTTGAGCCCTACTGACCAACACCAAACATTGGTAACCCCTTCAGATACTCCTAAGACCCTGCCTCAGGTTGCTAGGACTTTGGATATACTGTTTCTTTTGCCTAGAAGGGACTTACTTGATCAAGCTCATCACATGGATTTCCTGCTGAAGACCAAGAACATATATCACTTCCACTGGAAACCTTCTCTGAGTTTGAGCCATACTGAAAAGGTCACCAGTAGCCTTTGTGGTAATCAGAAAAAAAAGGATAACCCTTTGGGTAGTTGTAAGACCACACAGAAGGTCCATGGACAAGCCTTCTAGCCTTTGCTAGGTATTATTTTGAAGGGCATACACTGTACATGTGTACTCGGGGCTGGCTTTGGGCCTATCATTTGTCCTTTCATATGGCTACAGTAACCACATTGCATAGAAATAGTTTTTCTTGGTCTGGGAATGTGGCTTAGTGGTAGAGTGCTTGCCTAGCACTAATGAAGCCCTGGGTTCGATTCCTCAGTACCACATAAGCAGAAAAAGCTGGAAGTGGTGCTGTGGCTAAAGTGGTAGGGTTGTGTGGCTCAAGTAGTAGGGTTGCCAGCCTTGAGCAAAAGAAGCTGAGGGACAGTGCCCAGGCCCTGAGTTGAAGCCCCAGGATTGGCAAAAAAAAAAGAAAGAAAGAAAGAAAAAAAGTTTTCTTTGTTTCTTTTTTGCAGTGCTTAGGGTTCAAATCCAGGGCATTGCTTATGCTAGGTAAACTCTCAACCACTGTGATGCATCTCCAATTTCAGAAATAGCTTTTTTTTTTGGTCTGTCACGGGGCTTGAACTAAGTGCCTGAGCACTGTCCTTGAGCTTCTTTGCTTTACCACTGAGCCACAGCTCCATTTCTGGCCTTTTGGTGATTAATTGGAGATAAGAGTCTCATAGGCTTTCCTGTCTGGACTGGCTTCAAATCAAATCCCGATTCTCAGATCTCAGCCTCCAGAGTAGCTAGGATTACAGGTATGAGTCACTGGTGCCTGGCAGAAATAGTTTTTGCTCACTGGTCTCCCCATCCACTCATTACCACCACCTATGAAAATTCTTTGAGGCTAAGGGAGGGTCCCCCAGCTGCTGGAGGCCTGAAGCCTGCTCCTAAATAGGTAACTAGTAATAACAATAGTAGCCAACATCGTATGGATCTCTTAAATTATGTGCCCAGCCTATGCTAATTGCTTTCAGTGCATATTTAATCCTCAGGTTTCCTACAGTAGCCCAGGGTTAAAGTAGCAAAACCAGGATTTCAATTTATACCCTGAGAAAATTTCTACAACCACCTGTTTTAACGAATGCCCATCATAGATTAAAACAACAGTGAAGCCGAGCACCAGTGGCTCAGGCCCGTAATCTTAGCTAACTCTGGAGGCTGAAATCTGAGGATCACTGTTCAAAGCCAGCCTGGGCAGGAATGTCTGTGAGACTTTTGTCTCCAATAAACCACTCAGAAGGGGCTGGGAAGGTGGCTTAGTGGTAGAGCGCTTGCCTTGCATGCCTGAGGCCCTGGGTTCGATTCCTCAGCACCACATAAGCAAAAAAAAGAAAGAAAAAAAACACTCAGAAAACCAGAAGTGGTGCTGTAGCTCAAAGTGGTAGAGCACTAGCCTTGAGCTGAAGAGCTCAGGGACAGTGCCCAGGCCCAGAGTTCAAGCCCCATGACCAGCCAAAACCAAAAAATAGCAATGACTGTATGTGGCCATACGAAGGGGAGTATAGGATTTAGGGTCTTCAGGCAGTAATCGCTCATATCTATAATCTTAGTTACTCAGGAGGCTGAGAGCTATAGAAATTGAGATTTGAAGCCAGCCTACACAGAAAAATCCTCTATTTCCAATTAATCATCAAAATGATGTACTGGAGGGTGGCTCAAGTGGTACAGTGCCAGCAAGAGTTCAAGCCCAGTACTGGGATGCTCTAGAAGCAGCGCTCAAGCCCACACAAAGATGGTCAGTCTTCACTTTATTTATTTATTTATTTATTTATTTATTTATTTGTCAGTCGTGGGGCTTGAACTCTGGGCCTGGGTGCTGTCCCTCAGCTCTTCAGCTCAAGGCGAGCGCTCTACCACTTGAGCTACAGCGCCACTTCCGGTTTTCTAGTGGTTTATTGGAGATAGGAGTCTCACGGTCTTTCCTGCCCGGGCTGGCTTTGAACCGCGATTCTCAGATCTCAGCCTCCTGAGTAGCTAGGATTACAGGCGTGAGCCACCGGCGCCCGGCTGGTCAGTCTTCACTTTAAATCTACCCCTCTTGGGCTCCACTGTCCTCACCTTTATCACAAAGCATGTTGGCTGCCCTGCCTGCTGAAGCAGACTACAGAATAGTCTTCAATGAGGTCACCCTAGACTGTGATCTTTGCCAACCTCCTAGCATGTACAGAAGCAGAAAAGACCTTCACTGCACTGGACTGTAGCCTTGGAGTCTCGGCCCTCACATTTACTCCATTCCTTAGGTTTCATTCACCCCTACCCATGGCCTTTGAAATGAACACCAGAGCTGTCACACAGTAAAGGGGAAAGTCAAACAAGCCAGAGTCTGCGTCCCAAGTGGCCCAGGCTTGCCCACTCCTGAGAAATCAGTTTGGTGGTTCACACCTGGCCTTGATCTGTGTAACCAGGAAGAGAGGGCAGAAAGGGGGGATCCAGTTCCAGGATAAAAATGGCTATGAGGGAGCAGATACCAGTACAATCTCCCTCACCCTCATATTCTTCCCCGCGCTCAGCACAACTACACACATGCCATAGCCAACTACAGATACAGCCCCACAGGGAGCTCGGCCCATATGTGCAGGGACATTCAGGGAGATGTCACATCCGTGAAGTATCCCTTGGCTTCTCTAGGTACCATCAAGTTTCCATTGTCTGTCTTGTGGGAATGGGGCTGAGTACTCTAAGGCACCAAAGCTGGGGCTCCAGGACCCCAAGGACCAAGAAGGGAAGAGGGGAGGCTTTGGCTCAAGGGGAGGACACTGTGTCACAAACCTCCAGGACCTAGACCTGGAGGAGGGCACCTGGGCCTGAGAGTTGAAGACAACTGGGTCTAAAAGGGCCTTGCCCAAGGCCTGCAGGCTGGGGTGGGGTGGTACTGCAGGCTTGCTGGGGGTGGAGGGGTGGGGCTCAGTTTCCTCTCATTCTTGGGCCTCAGAGGACCTAGCCAGGCTTTAAATACCCTTCTCACTGGGACTTCTGAAAATAGGCTCATCTCTTTCTTCACACCAGCACCCCCCTTCCCCCCGCCCCCCAGCAACCCTTAGACTGCCTTCTCCTTCAGACTTTGGGAGACCTGTGTGTTCTAGCTTGGGCCTGGGGTGGGCCCAGAGATGAACTGTTCTTTGAACTGGTGGGACTGGTTCTGTGTCTAGCCACCTGGGCAGTCACGGGTTGCCTGCTAGGCTGGGGAGGAGGGAGGGAGGGAGGGCTCCGGAAGGGGCCCCTCGTAAATCGTTAACTCCCTGAGCCGCCACAGCGTCCCCTGGGCCCCACCTCCAGTCGTGACTCTGGCCCTGACTGTCCACCCAGGGGCCTGTAGTCAAAGTTTAGAAGACAAAGCTAGAGGCCTTAGTACCTTGGCAAGCCCTAGGAAGGGGCAGAAAGTGCCAGTCAGAGAAGGCCCTTCCTCTAAATTCAGAGTTTCTCCCTCTAGTCTGCCCTCCAGCCTTCCTGCTGCAACCCTGACCTTTGTCTTTCCAGTGGAAAAAGCACAGCACTCATGGCTGGGCCTCAGGGCAACCCCTAGGCAGGTCTTAGATAATTATGCTGCTGCTACCCACTCCCCCGTTAGGAAGTAGATCTTGAATAAGGTGAGGAAAGTGACTTGGTTTAGTTTTTTGTTGTTGTTAATGTTGTTGTTTTGTTTTGTTCAGGTCCTGGGGCTTAAACTCAGGGCCTGAGCACTGTTTCTGAGTTTTTTTCCATTCAAGGCTAGTATTCTGCCGCTTGAGGCACAGCTCCACTTCCAGCTTTTTGGTGGTTAGTTGGGGATGTCTCATGGACTTTTCTGCTTTGGCTGGCTTTGAACCTGGATCCATAGATCTCAGCCTCTTAAGTAGGTAGGATTATAGGCTTGAGCCCAGGACACCTAGCCTTAGCAGAGTTTTGAATTAGAATGGGGCCCTCAGCATCCTTTCTGCTCTCCTTTCTAGGGCGAGGGCTCCAGCGGCAAACATGAAGAGCAGCCTTTCTCCATAGGCATTCTGAAAGCCTTCATCTGCCAGGTAAGCATTCAGTTTATCAACACATTTGGATTTTGTGAAAGAGACTGAAGCGAGGACTTAACTCTGGCTATGGCAGCTGTGCCTGGATTGCCACCCATTTTGGAGTTTTTGGGTTTTCTCTTGTTGGTCCTGGGGCTTGGTGCTGTCCCTGAGCTTTTTTTTTTTTTTTTTTTTTTGTCATTTGTGGGACTTGAACTCTGGGCCTGGGCACTGTCCCTGAGCTCTTCAGCTCAAGGCTACTGCTCTACCACTTGAGCTATAGCACAACTCCAGGGTTTCTGATGGTTTATTGGAGATAAGAGTCTCAGGGACTTTCCTGCCCAGGCTGGCTTTGAACTGGGATCCTCAAATCTCAGCTTCCTTAGTAGCTAGGCTTACTGGTGTGAGCCACCGCACCGAGCTCACTTCCAGCTTTTTGCTCCTTATTTGGAGATCAGAATCTCACAGACTTTTCGGCCTAGGCTGGCTTCGAACTGGGATCCTTAGATTTCAGCCTCCAGAGTAACTACGATTCCCGGCACGAGCCACTATTGTCTGGCTAGAACCCTTGAAGGCATTCAGTCCGTCTCCTCAAATTTTGAAGCCTTTTGGGTAGGGAAATACCCTGAAGGCAAGAGAGGTCAGACAAGTCCACTATTATACTGCAGTACTGCTGGGAGCATACTTGGTGTGTGTGCTTGTGCATGTGCACACACATATGCGTGTGAGCACATATGAGCACTGTTTCTGGAGCTTGAACTCAAGGCCTGGGTGCTGTCCCTCAGCTCTTCAGCTCAAGGCTAGCGCTCTACCATTTGAGCCACAGCGCCACTTCCGGCTTTTTCTGCTTATGTGGTGCTGAGGAATCAAACCCAGGGACTCAAGGATGCGAGGCAAGCACTCTACCACTGAGCCATCTTCCCAGCTCCTCTTGCTTAGTTTTTTGCTCAAGCCTAGTGTTCTACCAGCGGAACCACACTTCCAATTATAGCATTTTGCTGGTTAACTGAAGAATAGTCTTACAGACTTTTCTGCCAGGCTGGCATTGAACCTGCTGGGAGCTTCTGTTCTAGGGACAGATGGGCATGTTTGGGCACCTCTCTGGGAGCCCCTTCTCTAGATTGCATTCTCCATCCCTGGGATGGGAAGACTCCTCCAGACAGGCCAATGAGGGAGAATGGATGATGCTACCACCCTTTGCACCAGGGAGGCATCTCAGAAGCCAAGGAGACCGAAAAAACATCAACTTTTAATCGAGACTGCAGATTCAGAAGATTCATAAGTGAAATGATTCCCCAAGGAAATATAAAAAGTTACTTACGGCGTGGCTAAATTGGGCATGCTTCAATCAGGGGCTGTTGAGAAACCATTAAGATATACACGGTGATTTTTTTTAGATATATATATGTGAGCTCTGTCAGGAAGGCTGGCCACGGCTCCAGCTAGAGACAGAGCTAGCCTTGGCCTCCTGTGTCATTCACCTACTCCAACTCTGACCCAGAGCTGGGGCAGGAGGGTTCGGAAAGTGGGGGCGAAGCCAGTAGGCCTCAGGGGCCACTACTCACTATAGGAAGGGAGGAGAGTGCAAATGGAGAGACTGTGAGCTTTTTATTGTCACAAGGTAATTACTTACCTACCTTATTCCTTGGCTTAGCTTGAGGAAGTGAGCACCTGTTTAGATACCAGAATCCACTCTTAGTTTAGATCTACACCTGACTGGGCAGAGAGGTTCTGGGGCTGGGGGCAGGGGGACACTACCAGGTCATTCTCTTTGGTCACTCCTTCCCCGGGGAACACTGAAGGGGTAAAGTTTTTCCAGGGAAAGTGCTAGGATAAGTTGTAGTTATTGAGAGCATCCTCCCCTCCTCATTGCAGGAGGAGAAAGCTTACTGGACACCTATCCTCTTGCCACAGCCTGCAGATGTGTTTCTTCCTTTCTTTGCTTAGGCCTAAAATTTTCAGGATCACTGCAGGGATAAAACCTACCTCATTCTCATGCTTTGCCTAGTGCCTGGCTCCCACTGGATGTTAAATGTCAACTACAAAGGAGGACATCAGGGTGTAGATGGAGCAAGTCTATGTGGTATGTGGGGTAGGGCATGGAAAGTAGACAAGCCAGTACCCAAACCCCTTTCCTGAGGCCCATCTGACTCAGTAGCCCCTCCTTTACTGCTAAATTATCAGGGAAAGCAAGAAATTTGAGCTGGGTGGCGGTGGCCACGCTGCCTTGTGGGTGACCCGAACCCGATCCTGGTCAGGCCAAGGCGCTATTTTAAACCCCAGCCCAAGCTTAAGGGCCTTAGCCCAGCAGGCCCATCTCTGATTACAAAACCACTGCCCACCTCCTAGCTACTCCCTCTTCCCCACACTAGGACCCACCCCCCCCAGGCTGGTGCTGGGCTCAGTGTGTCTTATGTTGTTGGCTGGCACCAGTGTCCCAGCCCCAAACCTTGTCCAGACATTCTCATCTCTCCATCCACACAGGGACCTGTTGACCTGTATTCTGACTGAAATTTCTCCTGGAAGAGTTCTGTTCTCTAAGAATGAGGGTACATCCTATCAGGACTGTGGTGTTGGGCATTGTTTCTGTGGGGGCCAGAGTATACAGGCTTGGCCAGGATTATGTTAGGAAAAAAGGAAGTAGGTTAGACAAAAGTAGGGACTTCCCATCAGTGAAACAGTGCTCCAGAGAACTTCCCCTCCTCTGCTTGCCTGTGCAGAGAAAACTCCAGAGGGAACCCCATCCCGATCTTCTGGTTCAGGGCTAGGGGTGGGGGCTATTCGGTGCCATTTGGCAGACCTCTTCTTCTCTGTCTTCCCAGAGAGAGCTCAATATTCAGATGGCCCAGCTGTCAGCTGGCTGGGCCCACTGGACCTGTGGACAATCTTTCTCCTATCCCTGGCAGTAGCCTCTACCAGCTCTGAGTCCTGCCAGCCTGGTCTCTGGTCAATGATGACCTAATGGGAGGCAGTGGAGATGTGGGTAGGGCACCAAGGGAAGGGAGGCTGCTGATCATCTTACCTGTGCTGCTGGCCCCCATCTTGAACTGACTGGACTGAAGGCAGCCCAAGAAATCCCATGACCTCATCTATTCCCTTGCTTCCATGACTTGTAGATTCAGCACTAAGTATGGTGTTGGCACATCGCTGGGAGCAGCTGAGCAATGATGCCAATAGCCTTCAGTGTCAGGTAAGCATGGTTTGCTCCAATCTAGCGGTTGGGGAAATGGGGATAAGAAGTATCTCCCACTGTCCTGGACCGGAGACAGCTGGAAACAGGACGAATATTCTGGAAGACCCCTCCCCCCTCTCTTCTAAGTCTTTGGCATCTCATGGGATCCTGCTTATCTCATCCAGGTGGTTGGGCCTTGAGGATAGAGCCGCTTCTCAACTTGAGAACTTCCCACAGGACATTTGGCAATGTCTTGAAGGCTTTCAGTGCTGGGGATCAAACCCAGTGCCTCGCACAGCAAGGTCTCTATCATTGATTCATATTCCCCAGTCCTTTGGAGACTTTTTTTTTTTTTTTTTTTTTTTGCCAATCCTTGAACTCAGGGCCTGAGCACTGTTCCTAAGCTTTTATTGCTTAAGATTAGCTAGTACTCTGCCACTTGAACCATAGCACCACTTCCAGATGTTTATGTGGTAGAGGAATTGAACCCAGGGCTTCATGCATGCTAGGCATGCACTCTACATTCCCAATCGCTTTGGAGACTTTTTTTTCTCAGTTGTGGGGCTTGAACTCTACCTGAACTCTACTTGAGTTCTACTACTTGAGCCATAGTGCCACTTCTGGTTTTTTTGTGGCTTATAGGAAATAAGGGTGAGTCTCACAGACTTTCCTGACTGGGCTGGCTTTGAATTGCCATCCTTAGATCTCAGCCTCCTAAGTAGTTAGGATTATAGGTGTGAGCCACCAGCACCTGGCTTGGAGATTTTTTTTTTTTGGGTGGTTGTGCAGCTTGAACTCTGGGCCTGAGCACTGTCCCTCAGCCCTTCAGCTCAAGGTGAGTGCTCTACCACTTGAGCTACAGTGCCACTTCCAGTTTTCTGGGGTTTACTGGAGATAAGAGTTTCACGACTTTCCTGCCTGGGCGGGCTTTGAACCGTGATCCTCAGATCTCAGCCTCCTGAGTAGCTAGGATTACAGGTGTGAGCCACCAGTGCCAGGCTTGGAGGTGTTTTTGATAGTCATAGCTGGTACTAACAGATAAAGACCAGAGATGTGTCTAAACATCCTCCAACACAAAGGACAAAGAATTAAATGGCCTATAGTCCAAAATGTCAGTAGTGCTGTTTTGAGGACTCTGGTTAAACCCTGGGAGTAACTTCCCTAACTAATCTGGGAAACTAGAAATGGGCAGGAAGCATTCTCTACCACCTACTACTACCAAAGGGGCCACGAATTACCATCTCTCACTGGCATAGTCAGAGAAAGCATTCTGCAACCCTGGCTTTTTTTTTCTTTTGTATGAGACTGGGATTCAAAGTTGCTAGATGACCCTTGTTTTTGTTCATTGGCTGGCACTTTACCCCTGAGCCATGCTTCCAACCTGCATTCTGGCTTTTGTCCAAGCTCAGGAATTAGGTATCTGACATTTTCACGCATTGGCTGGCACTCTACTACCTGAGCCATGCCTCCAACCCCAGACATTCTGGCTTTCCCCTGTGGCCAGGGGATTCCAGCTACTTACCATTGAGGGAAGATCAAGGTCTACCAGGGAAAATTTAGCAAGATTTTTGTTGTTGTTGTTGTTGCTGTTCCTGGGGTTTGAAATCTGGGTGTGGGCACTGTCTCTGAGCTCCCTTTGCTCAAGGTTAGCACTCTAGTACTTGAACCACAGCTCCACTTCTAGCTTTTTCGGTGATTAGTTACAAATAAGACTCTCACAGGCTTTCCTGCCTGGGCTAGTTTCGAATCCCTATTCTCATATCTCAGCTTCTTGAGTTTCTAGGATTACAGGCATGAACCACTAGCGCCTGACCTAGCAAGACTTTTTTTTTTAACCAGTCGTGGGGCTTGAACTCAGGGCCTTGGGGCTATATCCCTGAGCTTTATTTCTCAAGACTAATGCTCTACCATTTGAGCTACAGCACCACTTCATTTCTGTGATTAACTGGAGATGAGAGATGCACGGGTTTCTGGCCTGGGCTGGCTTCATACTATAATCCTCAAATGTCAGCCTCTGGAGTTGGTAGGATTACAGGCGTGAGCCACCGGCGCCTGGCTCTAGCAAGACTCTTAACTCAGTGGTAAAGCACTGCCCTAGCAGCTCTATACTAGCTCTGAATTCAATTCCTATTTTTATACACACACACACACACACACACACACACACACACACACACACACACACACACACACACACACACACACACACACACACACACACACACACACACCTGTGGCCTTAGGAATATGGCAAGCTGGCTGTTCACCTACCCACAGCACTCCAGGTGCCCAGGATGAAGGGCATGGCTAAGACCCAATTCAGCTTCTGAACATGGATGGGGTTTACACATCCCACTTCCAGAAAACCCCATCCTCAATGAGGATTTGGGGCACAACATACAAAAAGCCAGTAGCTACTGTGCCACTCTAAGGCCATCCCTTGAAGGCTGGCCCAGACATGACAGGCAGGTTGGAAGCCCTGGCCTGCCTCCTTCACCTTCCCACCCTCTTCCATTTCTATATAGGAGGCAGCCATGGTGGTGGCTTAGCTTCTGTCTCCGGTTTCCTAGGAAGCTCTGCTGAAGCAGCCCAGCCTCCGTGGGTCCATCTGTCAGGGAGGCTGTTCCGCCCCATCGATTGCTGTTCCCAGGGGGCTCTGTTGCTCCAGGGACCCAATGTGGCCGCCAGATAGGAGAGAACCACAAGGATAAAAGGTGGGGAGGAGGGCAGTTTGGCAGCAGGGAGAGCTAAGAGGGGCTGACACTGCAGTGAGAAGGCACAAAGCTAGATAGGCATAAGAAATACAGAGGGCCAGGGGCAGGGAGGCAGCAGGCTGGCTAGAATGACCTCTGAAGCCAGCTGTCACCCTGAGGTCTGTTTTGCCTTTGGACACACCAAGTCCCCACTTGCAAAGACAACAATAAAAATGGCAGCAGCTGGCATTTATTGAGCAGGAACAGTGTGCCTGGCACCGGGCTGGGGCTTCATACAAGCCTGCTTTCACTTGAAGATCCAGCCCATCCAAAGCCAGGTGCTCTCCTCTCTAGCAGGCAGGGAAGAGGCTGCAGCACTTATCGGTAGCCACAGAGAGGAGCTGCAGCTAGTCTGGCAGGCGGGTTAGCCTGGCCCAGTGGCTGTGCCCCAGCCCCAGACAGACAGAGCCAGGTTGGAGAGGGAGGAGGCCGTCTCGCCTGGCCACAGGCCCTGCCCGCCCTCCCCGCGGAGCCGCCTCCTCCCTTGGGCTGCGTGACATCTGCCCCGCTTCCCGGCCCCAGACAGCTGCCCAAAGCCACGTCAGCACTTCCACCAGGGAGTCTGGAAACTAGCTCTGGCCCCTGCAGAAGGGTGGAGGAGGAGGGCTGCGGGTCTCCGAGGGATGGCTCTCAAGAGGGTGACACACTCAGCAGAGTAGGGGCTGGGGTCAAATGACCATGGGCTGCGCTGCTCCTGTGAACCTCAGGTTCCCGTGTGCGTGTTGGGGCGCTTTAGGAAGAGGTCTGGGAGGACAAAGTAGCATTCAGAGTTGACAAGGAGCAAATATTCCCACGCAGCCACCCTTCTGAGGTCACTGTACTATCCCCAAGACCCAAATGGTCACTTAGTGGGGCTCAGAAGGGCGAGAAGGGAGGGTAAGGAGGTGGAGGTGCGGGGCCCAACTCCACACACTGGCCAGCTGGGGCCAGAGATAACCAGCGCCTCCCGGAAAATCATTAGCATCTGTTTGGGCCAGAGAAGTTGGCCCGCAGGCGCCTCCGCCCACCGGAAACGCCTGCCCCCCCCTCCAGGCCTGCGCACAGGCGTCCCCCCCCCAGCTCTAAGGCGAGGGGACATCTATCCACCCCCCCCCGACGGTGGGCAGCCCAGCCAGTCGGAGGGCCAGGGTAGGGCCGCGCCGTCGGGGGCTTCCTCAGCGAAGTGGGCGGTCCAGTCCGCGCTCTGGGCAATCCAGACCGATTCTTAGAGGTACCCGGGCTGGCAGCAGCCCAGGGAGTGTGTGGAAATGACACCGCCAGGGCGGCGGAGACTCCCCCCCCCCCTCCTGACATTGGCTGGAAAGTGGAGCAGCTCGTCAGGGACAATCAATGGCGATCGATCGCTGCCCGGCGCGGGCGGATGGCGCGGGGGGAGGGGCGGCACAGCCGGCAGGGCTGGGGGCATCCGTGGCCGAGGTCAAAAAACACAGCAGACCCACAAAAGGGCACACCAGGGTCGCACGGACACACAAGCCATACAAGACATCACTATGGGTTTCCACACCACAAAGGAGGCAAGGCATTTTAAGTTAAACTACACTACAGTCTCTGACACAAGTCCCAACAGTCAAACCTCCAGTTTTCATGGGCATACAAGGGAGTCAGAGACACATAACTACAATGGCATGCAACCAGTCACACTATCACACAACAGTGCACTGCACCACCACAGGGCTACAGGACACAAGACTAACCACACATTACACTAGCTACTCTCAACTGCACAACAGTGTGAGTTACTCTAGCACAATACAGCAGAAGTCATGGCCACATTACACACCATCACAATCTCAGGAAAAAAGGATTAAATTGGGACTCAACTGCAACACCACAAATGGGACCAAGAGACCAAACAGCACAGGGCCAAACACTGCCACGTGATGCACCCAATAACTAAGGGATAAAGCAATTTCACATTCCAACATGTACACAGTCTTCCCCCTCCCCTCCTCCCACCCAACACAGTAAACATTTTGGCAGGAGCATTAATTCACAGGGCTCTTCTGACAGGGCTACTGTAGGTAAATACTTAACACATGGTAAGCACTCAACACAGGGTCATTGGCTTATTAATGGTCATGTCTCTATAAGTGACTGGAACTACTTAGCATCATCTCTTCAAGTTTGGTCCATTTCTCTCTGGGAATCTGATTTACCCAACAGCAAAATTAGTTCTGCCATTACACACACCTGGGAAACTCAAATGTCACAAACAGTTCACATTAAATTTACCACATAGCAGGTACACCCTCACTTCTCCCAAAACATAGCCACTACCCACCAGAAGCAGGGTATGTCCGTGTCACCAAAGCTCCAGGATCTTGGTGGGGAACATGGCTCCCCACAATCTTCACTGGGTACAACCTAACTAATACAGAGATACTGGCCTCATGTTCTACTACTCCCCACAAAGTTGTAGAATACAAAGCACCTCCCTCCCAATGGTCACCCACTCCAGGTCCCAGAGACTCCCAAATAAGCTCTTTAAAGATTAACCCTAGTTAGTCCCTCTGCTACTTCATTTTCCCCAATAAACAGAGGCAAAAGTGCAAGGTTCCCAGATCTCAGCAATGTCTCCCATTCCAATTCTCAGTGGGTGCATGTGTGTAGGAGCCTAGCCCCTAAAAGACCTTAGTGGTTCCTGCCTATAATCCTAGCTACTAACATGGCTGAAACCTGAGGATTGAGATTCAAAGCCAGCCTGAACAGAAGTCTTTGAGACTTATCTCTGATTAACACTACACACACACAGAAGTAGAGCCTGACTCAAGTAATGGAGTGCCAGCCTTGGGTGAAAAAGCTAAGTATCAGTGCCTAGGCCTAGAAATCAAGCCCCAGTACCAACTCCAAAAAAGAAGAGACTTCTAGGTTCCAGGAATAACTGAACCGGCTGTAGCTCTCACTTCTTCAGTTGAAGCTGGACCCACTCAATGGCTTTCAGGAGTCTTTTATACCCAGGGATCTCCCTGGGTCATATCTGGGCTCCTCCCAACACTTACCAGTTTTGCCTGTGTGAATTGGTTAATTCTCCAGCCTGTGTCCATATCCCAAGTCCTGAATGCTGATCCAAGTGACTGGCAAGAGAGGGTGCTTTGATCACCTCACTCTCCTATCTCCTATCCCTCCTTCTTCAGGAAGGGCTAAGAAATAGAAGGGGAGGGGGGAGGGAAGGGATCTGGGCCCCTTAGCCCATGGCTGGAGTCAGATCCTCCCAGTACCTATACTGCCCCCTTGCCCCAGGCTTTATTCACCAGGAAGGGTAGCCACAGACAGCCAGGCCAGACATAGCCATTCATCTTTTTATCTACTCTATTTGTGGACACATTCTCATAGGCCTCATTTAGTGGCTATATATGAGCTGTGAGCCTGGAAGGGCCAGATACCTTGCCCTTAGGTCCCTATAGGTCCTAGCAACTGGATCCTACTCCCAGTGACAAACCTCAGGCTTGTACAGAAATCTAGGAAAGACATCTTACTATACCAACATCACTGAAGCCACAAGTACCCACACACACAACTCTTGATTTGAGGAAGACCATTTTCCACCATGGCATGCCTAGAGACCAAGCTGGGGGCTAAGGAATCATTCTCTAGGGGAGAAAAAAAGCCAACGATAAATTAGTTGTCCACAATTCTAACTGAAAAGCTTTGGGCCTGTGATTTAAACCCCTATCAGAATCTTCTTACTCAAAAGCTACAGATTTAGGCCCACGCCCATATGCATAAACACTAAAGAATGTCCAGGCTCACAATTCTCACAAACTCCTGAACACATGCACAGCCTCTCCCATTAGTGTGCTCGAGTGTGTAGTGCGTGCATACACACACACACACACACACACACACACACACAGCCTATGCTCTCTCATGCCTAAAGCCTATCAGCCACATTCTCCATGGCTCCCTCCTTTCAACAGAGACAGGGCAGGCAGGGGGCAGGCAGGGAGTCTACATTCCCAGGTTTCTGCCCTGACCCTGCTGGCTCCCCCCCCCTCTCCTAGTTCCCCCCACCAGAGCACACATTCCTCCTGCTACAGTCAGATAACCAGCCCCAAGAGGAGGCCTGGGGGAGAGCAAGGAATTCTGGGGCCAGGCTGCTAGTCCCCCTAAGTCCCAAGTCTACTGCCAGTATCTGACATAGTACCAAACCAGGAATGTGTCCTGCAGGTAGCCATCACCGCCATACTAGAACCTATACTGTCCTCTCATCCCAAGGACATTCTTAGCTCTAGAACCTCCTTTGGATGCAAAATCCCTTATATGATTAGGAACTAAAGCAGGATTAAAACCCACAAGACACCTGTAATCCTAGCTACTCAGGAGGCTGATATCTGAGGAATGCAGTTCAAAGCCAGCCCTGGCAGGAAAGTCTGTGGGACTGTTTTTTGTCAGTTGTGGGGCTCAAACTCTGGGCATTAGCACTGTCCCTCAGCTCTTCAGCTCACGGATAGCACCCTACCACGTGAGTGACAGCACCTCTTCTGGCTTTTTTCTGTGTATGTGGTGCTGAGGAATCGAACCCTGGGCCTCATGCATGCAAGGCAAGCACTCTATCACTGAGCCGCCTTCCTAGCCCCTCCATGAGACTCTTATCTCCAATTAACCACCAGAAAACCAGAAGTGGCACTGTGGCTCAAGTGATAGAGCACTGGCTTTGAGCTGAAGAGCTGAGGGACAGTGCTCAGGCCCAGAGTTCAAGCCCCACAACCAACAACAACAACAACAAAAAAACAACAACAAAAAACTCACAAGACCTCTCCCTACCCAGAGTTAATCAGTTGGTAGGCAAAAGCCTGACTTAACAAGCACCAACAGCCTCTAGACAGCTTTCCCCATCTGGGGGTAGATGTGGTTCTCACAGCTCTGCCTGGGTTGCAGCCACTTGGTGGGTTCAGCAAATCTGTAGATATTTGCATACCCAGATGGCCAAGCCTAAAATTTCAAAGAATTCCTCATGAAGAGGCAGCTGGCTTCCGGGTGGTGGCCCTGGAGACTCACAGCTGTTAGGCTGGAGGACTGGGGAGCCTGAGGACCCCAGATACAAAATAGATGAAAGATGAGAAAAACGTTTCTCTGCTCTGCTCCTGGCCCCCACACCTTCGCCCATCCTCAGGGTCTGAAAGACCATGTCATGCCCAGAATAGGTGGGCAGGCAAGTGAGACAGTTAGTTAAGTAGGGACACAGGGAATGCTTCTGAGAAAAGGTAACAGTGGACTCCAGAAATATACATCCTGCTGTTCACATAAAGCAATGGACAGGAAATGTGCACCAATGTCACATGCAGCCAGGTGGGCAAAGGCCTTGGCCTTTGACCTGCTTATCCTGTTCACACACAGGAATATGACTACAATAGTGGGGAGAAGAGGTGGGGATTAGCAGCCTATTTCTGGTAGGTCTTGGGCTACCATTTCTCACTACAGAAGGGAAACTGAGCTATGCAACACCAAATAAAAAACAAACCCCAAAGAAGCCTCTCCACCCCAAATCCACAAAAGCCTCTCAGGTTTTGTCCCTAAATTGACCATGCACCTTATAGCTGTTTTTTAAAAAAACTATGTTACTACTGCCCTCTGCTGGCCACTCAGGCACTAGCACTCACTCAAGACATCAAAGCCATCATCACTACCTAACATTGGTAAACATTTTGGACATCTCCACCTGTGAGTCAAGGATTAACCGAGGGTGGGAAAGTAGGAACCAAGCTCAAGACACAATGTGTCAGAGCAGTTGTTCTACATCCCCTCAAATAAACCTGCAATCTGTCCCATAACTTTTTTCTTTTGGTTGTAGGGCGCTGTCCCTCAGCTCTTCAGTTCAAGGTGAGTGCTCTACCACTTGAGGCACAGTGCCACTTCCAGTCTTCTAGTGGTTAATTGGAGATAAGAGTCTCAGACTTTCCTGCCTGGGCTGACTTTGAACTGCAATCCTCAGATCTCAGCCTCCTGAGTAGCTAGGATTCCAGGCAAGCACCAGAAACTCCCCTACATTTATCTTTTGTTCTTGCCTTATTTGCACTACAAGAGGGCTGAGCTAAGCTGAGTTGGAGCTGTCCTTCCAAAAGATAAGACAGCTATGATTTTCATGGTTTCTCCTCCGACTTTCCAATAGGTAACTGGAAGTCCAAAATGCCCTCTAATGAGGCCAGTCACCTTCAATTCTTTGCACAACATCCTGCAGGTAGCCACACCTTCCAAGATGGCAGTGATGGAAAGAGAAACTGCTCAGATGAGTCAAACCAACATTGTCTCTTATTAGTCAAGAAAAAAATGCTAGACACCCCTGCTGGTAGGTAGTCAGCCTTGCTTTTTGCAAATTAGTGCGGAATCTCATGTCTGAGATGGTGCTGGCTCTAGTGCACAAATGTCATACTGGGATAACAAACCCAAAAAAGTTAGCAATTTGGGGAGTAGCTGTTCTGCCTTAACAAAATCCTCCCCTTATTCATTTTTGTTCTCTAGAGGGCTTACAATTTAGGGCAGAAACAGAAACTGTTGGAGCCCAAAGTTTGAGACCAGTCAGGGCAACAAAGTGAGACTTGATCTCTCCTACCCACCCACCCACACCCACACCCACTTTTTACTTCTCTGTAGCATGTAAGTCCAAGCCTGCATATTCAGTAGCTAACACTTGTTTTTGCTACAAGTGATGAACCATTTGCTTTCAGAATAGAAATAGAGCAATCAAGTGTCCCAGCATTGTAAAAGTCTGTTCTAAAGATAGGTTAAAAACAAGGAGGAAGTAAAGGTACTGCTCAAGTGGTAAGAGTACCAGCCTTGAGGGAGAAAACCAAGTGAGAGTGCTAGGCTAGGCCCTGAGTCTAAGCCCCAGTACTAGCACCCAATAACCAACCATTCAAAGACCAATGGTTAGCTGCTATACTGGTGCTAAGATACTCATATAGTTTTACATCTGCTAACAAGCAAATTACACTATGCTTTTGGATTGGATCAAACTCCACAACTAATGTAAAGAGAAAAAAGTGATCACTTGTCACAAAAATGCCTTGACTTAGAAAGAACAAAGCTGGGAAGTGGTACTGTGGCTCAAAGTGGTAGAGCACTAGTCTTGAGCAAAAAAGCAGCTCAGGGACAGCATGCAGGCCCTGAGTTCAGGCCCCACAACAAGAAAAGGCTGGATGGTGAATCAATGAAGGCTTAAAGGCTTTAGCCCAAATGTTTGACTTTCCCACTTATACTAAAATATAGCACAGAAGGAGGAATTGTTTCATGAATATTAGCCCTGACAATGTGCTTCTTTCTAATTTTCCTTTTTTTTTGGGGGGGGGGGTTCCGGTCATGGGGCCTGAACTCTGGGCCTGAGCGCTGTCCCTCAGCTCTTCAGCTCAAAGCTAGCGCTCTACCACTTGAGCCACAACGCCACTTCCGGCTTTTTTTCTTTTTGCTTATGTGGTGCTGAGGTATTGAACCCAGGGCCTCATGCATGGAAGTCAAACGCTCTACCACTGAGCCACCTTCCCAGCCCTGCTTCAACTATTTTCATATTGAAAATTTACTTTCTTGCTGCGTGCCATGGCTCACACCTGTAATCCTACTCACAAGGTTGAGATCTCAGGATCGTGGTTCAAAGACTGCTGGGCAGGAAAGTCTGTGAGACTCTTAATTAAACTACCAGAAAACCAGAAGTGGTGCTGTGGCTCAAGTGGTAAGAGTGCTAGTCTTGGGCTGAAGAGCTGAGGGACTGCACCCAGGCCCAGAGTTCAAGGCCCACAACCAATAAGGAAAGGAAAGGGAAGGGAAGGGGAGGAGAGGGAGGAAGAAAATTTACCTTCTCTATATATCACACCCAGCAAACTCAGTTGAAACAATGTTTCAGAAAGGGACAAAGAAGAATCAAAGGAGCCTTAACTTTAGTAAGAATTGGCCATGAGTAGTACATATGCTTATTCCTGATTTGAAAGGAAAGAAAGTATGTTCATAATATAGAAGAGCCAGAAAACGTTCTTTTAAAGTCTCACAGGCAAAACAGGCAGCAGAGGCCGGGCGCTGGTGGCTCACGCCTGTAATCCTAGCTACTCAGGAGGCTGAGATCTGAGGATCGCGGTTCAAAGCCAGCCCGGGCAGGAGAGACCGTGAGACTCCTATCTCCAATAAAACCACCAGAAAACCGGAAGTGGCGCTGTAGCTCAAGTGGTAGAGCACTCGCCTTGAGCTGAAGAGCTAAGGGACAACGCCCAGGCCCAGAGTTCAAGCCCCAGGACCGACAAAAAAAAAAAAAAAAAAAAAAAAAACAGGCAGCAGAGGATGAGATATAAGAATCTCAGTTCAGGTAGGAAAGTCTGTGAGACTCATATTTCCAATCTGTGTGTATGTCTGTGTGTGTAACTAGTGCTGTTACTGAGGCTTGAACTCAGGCCTTAGACACTGTCCTTTAGCTTTGCAAAAGGCAGGCATTCTATCACTCTACCACTGAGCCACCTTCCCAGCCCCGAGGGAGCAAATCTTATAGGCAGCCAGAACTTGATGGTTCATTCCACAGCTACACAGGAGTCTGAGATCCAGTTCTAAACTAGCCAGGGCAGAAACTCTAAGAGATTCCATCTCCAATGAGCCAGCAAAATGCTAGAATGTTGAGTGCCAGTCACAAACAAGAAAGCCAAATGAAAAGGTGGGCATTGGCTCCTGTAATGCTAACTACTTAGAAGGCTGAGATCTAAAGAACAAGATCCAAAGCCCAGCTAGGCAAATCTAAACTCTCATCTCTAATTAATCATCAAAAGGCCAGAAGAAAAGGTATGGCCCAAGTGGTAGAGTACCAGCCTGAGTTAAAGCCTTGTTGCAAACATATACAAAGACCCCCTACTCCCACAAAATAAACCCCACCCCAAGATCTCCAATCCCCATTCAGAAGCCAGGCTAGAGGCATAGCTCAAGTGGTAGAGCACTAATGTAAAAACAAACTGTGCAAAAACAAGTGTGAGTTCAAATTCTAGTACATCCCCTCCCCCTAAAAAAAAAAAAAAAAAAAAAAAAAACTTGGCCAACAAAAATCTCTTCCAAGCGTTAAGAGGTACTATACAACACTGAGATAGTCTGAATTTCACTTTTACTACATACAAGGAAAGGCATTGTAAATGTAATTCAGAAATAACCCATTTCTCCTGACAATTTATCTAGAGTTCAAAATAAATGACTCAGAAAGTCAGCAGTTGGAAGTAGGAAATTCCAAAAGCTTCTGCTTTTTGCTAGGTCAGGATAGTGCAGAGAGTTTCTTCTCTTTCTGACCATATTTTCCTCTCCCCATACACCCTTATGCCTGCCCCAAATGTTTGTAGAAACTGGCAGGACAATGCTCCTTTTAACTAATACTGGCCAATACCAGAACATGCAAATACCTGAAACTGATCAAAAGAGGTCACTCCCATTATAACTTCAAAAAGTACCCAAGCTATTACTTAAGAGAGAAGCCGGGTACCAGTGTGGCTCATGTCTGTAATCCAAGCTACTTAGGAGGTTGAGACCTGAGGATTGCGGTTCAAAGCCTGCCCAGGCAGGAAGATCCGAGAGACTCTTATTCTCCAATTAACCACAGAAAACTGGAAGTGGTGCTGTGGCTCAAGTGGTAGAACACTCAGCTTGAGCTGAAGAGCTGAGGGATGGTGCCCAGGTCCAGAGTTCAAGCCCCATGGAGGGAGGGGGGAGAGGATAGAAAAGAAGGAGCAACTAAGTACGCAAACAAAAGGAAACTTCCAACATTCCTTTCTAACTACTACAGGGGTTATCAAGATTTGCTTCAAACTAGCTTTACATATGATAAAGCCAGAGAATCTCCCGGAAAGATGATCTGTGTGATCCTAGGTGAGAACCACCATGAATGTTATTTTTCTTTTAGTAGGCTTTCCTCATAGAGCCTTAATTCTGGAAAAGACCCATGTATACAACTAACAGGCTTGTTAGCCTTTCTAATACCCATGTCTATCTACTCATAACTGGGCAAAGAACTTGGCAGTCATCAGTGATAGTGGGTAGTATAAGCTAAGGTTGTAAAATGTGAGGGATGATATAAATCCCAAACCTCCTGTATCTGCTGCTCAAAGTCCTAATTGGCAGTGACTTTTGAGCTGGCACAGCCACATAAATTCATCTGCTAAGGAAAGAAAGTTTGAGGACCTGAGATTATGTCCCTATTGAGATCTTGCTAAAGGCCTACACAGGTAAGCATTGGTGGGGTGACTACAGATCAGGTTCCTCAGCCAGCCAGAAAAGATGCTTCTATAAACCAGAGTGCTAAACAGGCTACACTGCTGTACCAATAAACGGTCTGCAGGTTTGTTAAAAGTTACATGTTGTATATAAGCCATTTTAAACATGCTGCCCAGAGGCAATGGGCGGTACTTAGTGTGCCAATCAGCTGCAGTTTAAAAACATCTACTGTGGTTTTGTTATTATAAAACTCTGGCAAGTAATTGTTAGTCAGTTGTTAAGTTATAGGTAATCTCTATCTTCATTGATCTCCATGATACTTTAATTGGAAATAAAAAGGGCTTTTGAAACAAAGACTCCTTTCTACAGTTCAAAGCCAGCCTGGGCACAAAGAATCCCTCTAAAACTCCATCTCCCCACTAATCAGCAAAGAGCCAGGCTGGAGGCATGGCTCAAGAGACTCACCTCTAAGTATCACCTGTAACTGGCACTGTGACTCTTAAGTGGTAGAGCACTAGCCTGAAGCAGAAGTGCTCAGGGACAGTGCCCAAGCCTTGAGTTCATACCCTGTGAATGCCAACTGGGAGATACTAAGATTCCTTCCCCCCCGCCCCCCCGCCCCCTCGCATGAAGTCAGTCCTGACAACAAAATACTGTGGAGAGCAGTAAGAGGAAATAACATCCTAAATGGAATCACTTTACACTTGCTCTTTCAAAATTAATCAGAGCTGGGAGATCAAGAGAAATTGTTGTTTGCCCACCTAATGTCCATACCTGTTTACCTCTTAACTGGACACAAAGTTAGTCTTGTCTTTGTTGCCTGCTATTTGTATTTATAGTAGCCTCTGACTGGTTACTCCCAACCAGTCCATTATGCTCTCCCCTACCCAGTTGGCAAAAAGACCCTAGCACCCCCTTCCTGCCCCACTTTCAGTTATTCTTCCTTCCCTGTAATGAGCTACAACTGGGTTTATGCACCAAATGGAATTTTTCTGGCCCATGGCCAGTGTACGTTTTCCTATGTCATACATGTTAACTGACCTTGTCACCTTGTCAGCTTTTTTTGCCTGGCCTTTCCAAAAGTTTGTTAACAGGATAACAGCCCCCAACCCAGGACATCGCCTGGGAACATGTCAAGGCCATCCTGTTACTACAAGCAACCAGAGACATCACTTACTCTGCCCTGCCTTGCCCAACGCAGACCTGGACCCTAAAGACCCCAGCTCCAGGGACTCCTCGATGCTCCCAGGCCAGCAGGAAGTAGCTAAAAGAGCCCATGACACCTGCTAGCCCTGGTACCTTTAAATATCTGCTACTTCTTCCTCAGGTTACTGTAATCCTGAAGCAGGAAGTTTTGCACCCCTCCCCTCCAGGATGTGGGGAGTCAGGAACCATGCTGTCTCTGAGACAGAAAAGGCAGTCTCAGGCCTGATAGCCCCTCTGGGCTACTAACAGCAATTTTTGCCTTTTATTAATGTCTTGCATTTTAGATAACTATTGTCATAGAGGATCAAGAAGTAGCTCCAGAAGAAACGACCTCTGCCCATACCCCTGGCCTGGCACCCCTATTTTTATTAAACAACAAAGTGGGGAAATGTTAGCATTGTGCCCAACTTTGGTCCTCAGCTCTACCCAAAGCTGACTTCTCCCAGTCCTATAGTTCCCACCATACAGCTGCCACTTCCTCTCCACCCACCTGAGGATGCACCTAACTCACTTCCTGTCTACAGACACTCCTGCTTCCTAGATAGGGATGGATGACATGTGCTCCTTCCCTCCCTCTCCTGGGAAATATGCCCCTCTAATAAACCTTATAATACTCTTTCTCCTGTGTCTGCTTGCCTCCGGAAAGGGGGTGGGGTGAGCAGAATCTCCCAGGATGGATGTAAAGAATCCTTTCAATGCTTCCTATTCAATTGGTTAAGACTAAATTGGATTCAAGGACTTAATACTTTTTGTGACCATACAAACCTTTTATGTGGCACTTGTACACTAGAATGGCAGCTTTTATTTATTTAGCACAATACTTAAAAGCATTGTTCTGAAAAATATCTATACCACCTAACAAATGGTAGTAATCTGGTCACTAAGACGACAAATAAAAATGAGCTTTCAAGATTTGTGCAATCGGCAGGCCCTGCCAGTGGTTCCTGCTTGTAATCCTAGCTACTCAGGAAGCTGAGATCTGAGGATTGTGGTTCCTGCTCAGGCAGGAAAGTCCATGAGACCCTTATCTCCAATTAACTATCAGAAAACCAGAAGTGGAGCTGAAGAGCTCAGGGCAGTGCCCAGGCCAAGAGGTCAAGACCCACGACTGACATAAAAACCAAACCAAACCACAATATTGAGTTCCAACTAGGATGCAGCTCAGTGAGAGAGCACTTGACTTGTGGATATGTAAGGGCCTGGGTCTGATCTGTATCACTGGGGAAAGGAAAAAAAAAAAATCAAACCAACCAACCCATACATACATGCACAGACTGAATTTCCCACTGCCCATGATAGGAAGAACACAGGATTATTTTGAGCTCAATTCTAACTTTTCATCCTAATTGTCAAACCTCATCTGCAAGGTCAAGGATGTTAACAGTCATCCTTGAAATGCTTTTAAGCAGCCAATAGCTAAAATCACAGAACTTTAAAGGGTTTTCAACTGATATCATAGGTAGGTTCTGAGATAAAGGAGCAGTGACACTGAGAGATGAGACAAGGTGAACAAGTGAACAAAAGCAGTGGATATTTATTCCTCGATTTTTGTGCAAGAGTGTAAAGATGCATTTTAAAGAATCTGATGGCTAGAGAGCATCAGCCATGGCCTTCAGGCTGGCCTGGTTTACAATTATAGATTAGGTAAAGAAGGGGAATGGGGATAACTTGCCTAGTTCACATGAATGATGTTTCTGGCAAACACAGTATACAAGTTTCAAACTACATTTTACTAGAGTCAAGGGAAGACTTTAAAAAGCCACATACAGTACAATTTAAAATTGGATGAACATCCTGCAAATGTTAGTGCAAAGTAATTACGTAGACTCTCCAATACAAGATTGTGCTCATGTTCCCAAGTTTGGTCAGAGTTGCTCTATATAATTACAGTCACAGAGGCTTCACTTACCAAATAGCAATGCCTTCGTGTTTTATGTTCTATGTACCAAGGGAATGTCACAAGGTTTTGGTGAGATGCAGCTTAGTTTCATTAACAAAGCAAATTTCTTATTTAGTGTAACAGTCATGTTCCTGGAATGCTGCACATACACATTTCACAAAAATGCCTTTAAGCTGATGCCTTTTATCTTGTTCAGTAAAATTACTCAAGGTATTTTTTTTAACTATGTAAACTGCAATTGTTTCATGATTTTAAAATGCAACCAGTATAAATGAAAACATTTCAGGGGTGAGGGAACACCCACCACTAATCTCAGTTAGACAAAGTTTTTAAAATCAAAAAGCCTATTCACACAAAATTATATGTAATGACTGTAGTAATCAGTTTATTACACAGATTAATCATTCTTGAACGTACAAGCTCCAGAGGAGCAATTGGGTCTTTAAATATACACAAGTATTTCCATCAAATGAATTTTCACCCTTACATCCAAATAGACCTAAGCAGTTAAAAACATAAGAAAAATAAGAGCTATTAGCTATGTATTAACTGAGAAACCACATACAAACCAAAGAATATGGAAAGAAAGAGAGAGAGAGAAAGAAAGAGAGAGAGAGAAAGAGAGAGAGAAAGAGAGAGAGAAAGAGAGAGGGAGGGAGGATGAAAGGCTGAAAGGGTAGGGAAATGTAAAAGAGTTGGAAACAAAGCCCATCACACTTTTTGTACTAATAGCTCCAATCCATTTAAATGTTGACCAGTTAAACTTAGACCTTAGAATACAGGATGTGGGTAGTTTAATCTGGTTGGTCATAACTTTCACCTAAGTTGTAGGTCCTTCGAAGAAAATGAATACAGAAATAACTTCATGTTCTTCACTTTGCTGTTCATAACGGTTTTGATTTTAAATGGATTCCACTTAAAAACAATCTCCTACAGGCCAGTGGAGCTTTCCCCCATCCAAGTACACACCATGTGCCCACCATCCCTTGCACCTTGCCGTTATCCAAATTTCTGCCAATAAGTAAAGTTTTTTGTCTCACACCTAGGTTACGCCTGGAAGATTGGCTTTTCACACACATACTTCTCTGCTAGGAGGCAATGTTGGTACAGAAGAAGTACAGTATCTCTAGTTTGTTGTTCCAAGTATGTACAACACGCAGCACTGCTGTTTTATCAGGTAAACATGTGCACAGGGGAAGATGAGGCGTGGGCTCATAGAAAGCAGTCAAATGGAAATCAAAAGGACTTTCTCTTTCAGAGTTCCCCTATCTTTATTTGTAGAGGTTATCCAATAATTTCTTTAATTACATCGCATACTTCTGAGTCCATTCCCGAGCTATTCTGTTGTACCTGTACATACAAAGAGAAGCTTGGCTTAACATAGGTAAGGAGTCAATAATCAACAGATTGCACTCATTATCCCATCTAGTAACTTCAGGGCAACAATTTCTAGGACAGTCAAGCAAAGTCACTTTTATAACTCATATCTGTAAGACGGCTACACTCAGTGACAGCAGGACACGCTGTACCATGGAAAACAATTTCATATAACTACATTTGCTAACACATACCTTTTTACACACTTGATTTGTAACTCTTCATTTGAGGCATATGCATGTGTGTGTATTTTTTGTGGGGGAAGGGAGAAATAGGGTCTCATTATGTAGCCAAGGGTAGCCTCAAACTAGAAATTCCTCTATTTCAGCCTCCTAAGGCTGGGATTACAAGTCTGCCTCATTAAATTAACTAATGAATGTTAACACTTCCTTTTGTAACAATACAACTGGTTCTGACTTATTTCAACAATTTGCCTGACAAGATGAATGCTGCTGAAGAACATTCCAGTACTAAAATTAGCAAAAAAAAAAAGACTTAAAAGTGAGGGTAGAGGGGGAAGAAAGGATACACATTTGAGCATGATGGTATATGTCTATAGTTCTATCTACTGGAGAGGCTGAGACAGGAGAAATATTTGAGCTCAGGGTCAACATAATGAGAGACACTTCTCAAAAACAAAGATATCAGAACAATGTTAACAAAACAGGCAATGTAAAAGTTCTACTGACTACCATATTACTACTATAATGATTTAAGTTATGCCTTCTAATAGCATTCATATCCACAATTATTATATACTAGATGAAATGGTTTCCCATCAAAAAATTGTAATCAAAGGCTGGGAATGTGGCTTAGTGGTAGAGTGCTTGCCTAGCAGACATGAAGACCTGGGTTTAATTCCTCAGTACCACATAAACAGAAAAAGCCAGAAGTAGTGCTGTGGCTCAAGTGGTAGAGTGCTAGCCTTGTGCAAAAGAAGCTCAGGGACAGTGCCCAGGCCCTAAGTTCAAGCTCCAGGACTGGCAAAAAAAAAAAAAAAAAAAAGTTTTTTTCAAATTAAGACTAATTTTATAAATTGTGATCCTCAGATCTATGCCTCCTGAGCAACTAAGATTGACAAAGCAAACTCTTCAAATTTGTTTCTGAGTTTGGTTTTCCTTTTATTCCTCCACCCCTTTGCTGTGTTGTGCAAGTAAAGGTATTTTCATTTCAGCAAGAACGTTCTTTGGAGAATAAACGTGTGTGCTTGATCTTCTTTATGAATTTTTTTTCCCCCAGACACTTATCCAATCCATCTGAACTGGTTGCAATAAGACATACTTTAGATAGCAATGTGCAATAAATGATTCTTGGGAACACACACATGAACACACACACACACACACACACACACACACACACACACACACACACACACACACACACACACTTTTTTCCTCTGCATATCACCTTTATTAAAAGATTAAAAGCAATTTTTTAAAATAAAAATAAAAATTTCAGCAAGAAATACAGGACCATAGATGCTATTCAGACATAAACACAATCAAAACTTAAGTAGAAGCAACTGCTATTAGAATCCCCATTCCGGGTGTAGTTCCATTAAAAAAAAAGAAAGAAAGAAAAAAGAAAAAGCCTATTTCTTTTTGGTTGTTGTAGGGCTTGAACTGGGGGCGCAGGTGCTAGCACTCTACCACTCTGAACCACAGTGCCACTTCTAGTTTTCTCGTGTTAATTGGAGATAAGAATCACAGACTTTCTTGCCTGGGCTCCTTTTGAACTGCAATCCTTGGATCTCAGCCTCCTGAGTAGCTAGGATTACATGTGTGAGCCACCAGTGCTTGGACAGCCCACTTCTAAGACACAATCCCTCCTATAATCTCATGGAACACATACAGTAATTGTTAGAATTTCTTTCTTACTCTTTTTTAGTGTGCCAGTCCTAGGGCTTGAACTCAGGGCCTGGGTGCTAGCCCTCAACTCTTTTTCTGAAGGCTAGCACTCTACAACTTGAGCCACAACTTGGCTTTTTGGCAGTTAATTGGAGATAAGAGTCTCATGGGCTTTCCCACCTGGGCTGGTTTTGAACCCCGATCCTTAGATCTCAGCCTCCTGAGTAGCTAGGATTAAGGATTACCGACATAAACCACAGGAGCCCAGTTACTATCCTGATTATTCTTTAATAATTCATAGTATTCTAAAATACTAAAATATCTAAGTTCCACATCAAGTTTTGTTACAGAAGAAATTTGGGGCTTTCATGTCTAATGGAATTTATTCATTTTCCTCCTTTAGATTATGTAAAATGGTATTCCCCTCTCTCTTATAAATACCTATATATACCTTTTAACTTATAAATACCTAGGGAAGACAAATGGGTATTTTGATTTTAAATGCTTTGTGTTAAAGGCCAAGCATAAAACACAAAGCTGTTGTAAATGTGCTGTACGTGAGTGTTCCTAGACAGTGAAAGTCATATGAAACAAGAGATAAAATTAGTATCACCTATGATACCTCATGTAAATACTCCTATCTCTTGGACAGTATTTAGTAGTTCATTTTAAATATGTGGCCCATATTTAGCCCTTAGATAAGGAAGATTCTATTTAACATCTTTATCCTACCACAGAGACCTTTCTATCTACAGGCCATACTTACTTTTCTCTATCTGTTTTGTAGATCCGAGCAATCTCAGGCACTAAGGGATCATCTGGATTGGGATCACACAACAGAGAACAGATGGACAAAAGTACTAGGATGAAAAAATATGTATGCATTAGTAGAAAATAAAAGCAAAAGGTTGAGATAAACACAAGATGTCAACAAATTCTCTAGGGCTAAGGGTGTAGCTAGGTGGATTCTAAAAAACCAGGGCCAGGGGGGTAGATAGGTGGTACACTACTTAGTATCCACAAGGCACTGAGTTCCATCCCCAGCACCATCAAATAAAAATTCAAAACTATACTATACTCTTTGTAGCTTTGAAAGCTCTATCTAACTTTACATTTGCAGTAGGCATCAAAGATTTTAAGAAGCTTAAACAGATTTCAAAGTTCAGTCATCAAAAATTAGAATGACTACTGAAAATATCTTTCTTCCCTAAAACTATTCCTAAAGATTAAAAGAAAGGAGCATGAATAGACACCTTAGTCTCTCGGATAAGAGTATTAGCCCCTTTGGTCAAAGTCTTACAATTATGCCATGATATAAGAAGTGCATATATGATTGTCTTTAAACTGTTAACAGAGCTGGCTCAGACATGTGAAGTGACTTGTCCAATGGCCCTGCCGGAATTAAACAGAATTAGAAAACCCATATCTTAGCTCGGTGTTGGTGGCTCACATCTGCAATCCTAGCTACTGAGGAGGCTGAGACCTGATAAAGATGGTTTGAACTCAGTCATGGCAGAAAAATCTTCAAGATTCTTTCTCAAATTAACCAGCAAAAATGCCAAACTGGATGCATGGCTTAACTGGATAGAACGCTATGAGTGAGCCCATGATGTTCTAAATTCAAGCTCTAGTACCAGCACAAAAGTTAGGAAGAGAGAGATGGAGGGAGGACAAACAGGTAGGCCAGGCTGGGAGGAGCTTAGGGATAGGACACTTGCCTAGTCTACATGAAGACCTCAATTTGATTCTAAGCACAGCAAAAGCGAAAAACAGGGTTTCCAAATCCTAGACCAAGTACAATTGTCAGAGTTGTCAAAGCCTATTAAGTTTAATTTGTAGAAACTCCGTTTAGGAAAAATGACTTGCAAAAATATTTTTTGGTGCCCAAGAACTTGACCCAGGCCCTACATTCTGTCCCTTAGCTTTTCGTTCAAGTCTAGTGCTCTAGTACTTGACTTAAGCCACAGCTCTACTTCTGCTTTGCTGGTTAATTGGAGATAAGTCTCATGGACTTTCCTGTCCAGGCTGGTTTCAACTGCAATTCTCAGATCTGCGCATGAGCCACCAGCACCTGGCTTGAAAAACAGAACAGTTACACTACCTAATACTCTTAAGCAAAAATGCTAACTCTGGAATTCAACAATCACTATTTGTTTATTGACGTATCATTTTCAAATACAATTAATTTGCTTTATTCTTAGCTAACAATAATTCAGCACAAGAAAAAAAATATAAAAAGGTATTGACAACATGTTTATACAAAATTGGGAACACCCACATTTACTTCAGAGGACTATGTAACATACTTTCTATTAAGGTCTCAAAATCTTTTCAATGATGATTTAGATTTTTTTTCTAAGTCATTTCTTTCAGTGATAACACAGACAAATCCCAATAGTATACATTTCTATCTTTTTTGGTCGGTTGTGGGGCCTGAACTCTGGGCCTGCGCATTGTTCCTCAGCTTTTCAGCTCAAGGCAAGTGCTCTACCACTTGAGCTACCTTCCCATCCCTTCAATAGTATACATTTCTCTCTATATAAAAGAGAACTAATGATACTAAGTTCAGTACTACCTTCTGACCTAATGGAATCAACTCAAATCTTTCTCTTCTAATGCTAACAAAACTCTACTATTCTTTTTCTCTTTAATGTTCAACACCAAGAAGCAATGACTCTGAATGTACTTGATAGTCAGAACACCAAATTTAGCAGAAAAAGAATTTGTTAATTCTCCAAAGATCAAAGGCCTCAGAGAGGTAAATAAAGGCTGACATGTCCTTTATCATTCAGTTGGGCAACAAAAATATTGCCCAACCAACAGAATATGGGGAAAAAAATCCCTCAAAACTATCAGGAAGGGGCTGGGAAGGTGGCTCAGTAGTAGAGCGCTTGCCTTGCATGCATGAGGCCCTGGGTTCGATTCCTCAGCACCACTAAAACAAAAAGAAAAAAGCCAGAAGTGGCGCTGTGGCTCAAGTGGTAGAGCGCTGGCCTTGAGCTGAAGAGCTGAGGGACAGTGCCCAGGCCCAGAGTTCAGGCCCCACGATGGGACCAAAAACAAAACAAAACAAAAAAAACTATGAGGGAAGCTCTGTGTGTGCGCACATGCATGTGTGTATGTTGGTCCTGGGGCTTTCACCCAGGGCTGGGCACTGTCCCTGAACTTTTGTGCTCAAGGCTAGTATCCTACCACTTGAAACACAGCTCCACTTTCAGTTTTTTGTTGGTTTATTGGAGATAAGAGAGTCTGCCTGGCACCAGTGGCTTACGCCTGTAACCCTAGTTAGGAGATTGAGATCTAAGGATCATGGTTCCAAGCCAGTCTATGCAGTAAAGTCTATGATGATCTTATCTCCAATTAAGCACCAGAAAACAAAGTGGTGCTGTGGCTCAAAGTGGCAGAGTACTAGCCTTCAGCCAAAAGAGCTCAGGAACAAGGTCCAGACCTGAATTCAAGGTGTAGGACTAGCACAAAGAGAAAAAAAGTCTCACAGGTTTTTCTGCCTGGGCTGTCTTGGAACTGTGATCCTCAGATCTCAGCTTCCTATAAAGCTAGGATTACAAGCATGAGCCACTGGCACTAGTTACATCATGCTCTTGCTTGGCTTTTTCCACATAAAACTGGTGCTCTACAACATGAGCCAGATCTCTACTTCCAGGGAGATGTTTTTGACTCCACAATTCTGGTAGAGAGAATTCCCAAAATAACTTTTCTTCCATTGTCAGGTGTCATCATCTAATGATAACAATTACATAGAACACTGTAATAGAAAAGATTTCATGTATTTCCTAAAAATGACTATAGATGTGTGAGTGCTCCTGAAAGTGTTGACTGGTATACAAAGATATATTCATGACCTATCAAATATGCAAGAGTACAACTTGCCTAAAATTACATACTGTCAAATTAGTATTACTAAAAACTCCCTTTACTAATTTTTCTAATAAGGCACCTTTAAAGGACAATCTTCAACATTGTCCCTTGCTGGGGTTTGAACTAAACAGGCAGGCACTCTACTATCTGAGCTACACAGTCTTCAAAGAGAAAATTTTTTTTCATCATTTCAGTTATGTATCAATTATAAGAAAGGTTTCACCATGTTATTTCACACATACTATGTTATCCTTTAGTCACACTAGCCTCCTCTACTGTTTTCTTTCCTGTATTATATAACAGTTCCTTAGACTCCTTATGCAATTTTCATGCACAGACACAATATACTCCAAAATTATTCATACTCCATCACTCTATTTTTTTTGGGGGGGGGGGGGGTCCAGTCGTGGGCCTGAACTCCGGGCCTGGGCGCTGTCCCTCAGCTCTTCAGCTCAAGGCTAGCACTCTACCACTTGAGCCACAGTGCCACTTCTGGCTTTTTTTTCCTGCTTATGTGGTACTGAGGAATCAAACCCAGGGCCTCATGCATGCAAGGCAAGCACTCTACCACTGAGCCACCTTCCCAGCCCAGCCCCTCCATCACTCTAAAGAGACAAATTTTAAATGTCTTTCTCTTTTTCTTGGAATGAAAAATGGGAAAGGATTCTTAGTATACTACTTAGAACCTTCAAAGAAAATTGATGTTGGATTATAATGTACTATATACCTTCTGCAAGAGGCTAATTTCTCGTTTAACAGCATGCATAGATCTTCATGGAACTTAAGTTTTATTTACATATGATTCTTTAATCAGTATATACCTCTTTTCATTGGTGTCCTAATCCATAGTCACTTTCAATTCTAAAAGCATATAGTTGGTCAGCCAGGCACTGGTGGCTCACACCTAAATCCTAGCTATTCAGGAGGCTGAGACCTGAGGATTATGGTTCAATCCAGTTGCAGCAGCAAAGTCCATGAGACTATCTCCAGTTAACTAGCAAAACAGCTGGAATAGAGGCATATCTCAAGGGGTAGAACACCACATGTAAGCAATAAAAGCTGAACAAGAATATGAGGACCTTGTTGGGCACCAGTGGCTCACACCTGTAATCTTAGCTACTCAGGAGACTGAGATCTGAGGAATGTGGTTCAAAGCCACCCCGGGCAGTAAAGTCTGTGAGACTCTTCAATAAACCACTAGAAAACTAGAAGTGGTGCTGTGGCTCAAGTGGTAGAGTACTCGCCTTGAGCTGAAGAGCACAGGGACAGGGCCCAAGCCAAGTTCAAGCCCCACGACTGACCACAAAAAAAAAAAAAAAAGGAACCTAATGTCTATATTCATATTAGGTATCCATCTCAAGAGCTGATATTTCTCATTCTTTTCCTTTTGACTCATGGATCTGAAAAGTTGGTTGACTGTGGATTAACTGTCTTGTTTTACTCTTTTAAACTAAGCGTCTTTTGCTCAAGGCTAGCACTCTACCACTTGAGCCATAGTGCCACTTCCAGCTTTTTCTGATTTTTGTGGTACTGAGGAATCGAACCTAGGGCTTCATGCTTGCTAGGCAAGCACTCTACCACTAACCCACATTTCCAGCCCCCAATCTCTTCTTGAGTAGTACCACCAACAAAACAGTCACCATACCAAGAAATATTTTATGCTTATAAATCTAACTCAGTTGTCTCAATGTCTTCTTCAGATTGTTCCTTTTAAAAAGAATACGAGCAATCTGTTCAAACTAAGGCTTCAAACTTTGGCTGGAAGTATGGCCCTCCCTAATAATAATAGCCTTAAAGAGATAAAAAGCAAGCCCGGTATTGGTGGCTCACACCGGTAATCCTAGCTACTCAGGAGGCTGAGATCTGAGGACCACAGTTCCAAGCCAGCCCTGGCAAACAAAGTCTGTGAGACTCTTATCTCCAACTAACCAATAGAAAATGGAAAGTAAAACTGTGGCTCAGAGTGGTAGAATGCTAGCCTTGAGCTGAAGAGCACAGGGCCAGTGCCCAGGCCAAGTTCAAGCATCATGACTGACAAAAATAAAAATAAAATAAATAAATAAATAAAGACAAAAAACCTATTTGCCTTATCTTGATATTAAATAACTATTTCATTACCTTTTGAAATAGTTAGTGCTGGAGACCACTGTGACCGTAGAATATCAAGACAAATGCTCCCATTACTGTTAATATTTGGATGATAAATTCTTGTTGTAAATGCAACCTATATGAAAAGAAAAATTTTGTATATTGGTTTATTAGTATCATACAGAATACATTAAAAGCAATTGTCACATCTCAATTACCTTAGGTGGTTTGAAGGGGTAATCTGTTGGGAAATGAATTGTCAAGAAAAATACTCCACCCTGATAGGGACTGTCATTCTGTTAATGATAAAAAAAAAAAAAAGTAGATTTAAAATGAGAAAATTACATAAACTATTTATCTGAAATTAATGTGAATACTTACTGGTCCCATTATTGTAGCTTGCCAATGAAACACTGTAAAAGAACAACGAAAAGATGAACATGTAACAAATACCCACATTATACCTACACCATAATAACCTATCATTTTCCATCTATTTATAGATGCTTATTTATAAGCAGTAAAATAATTAATATGGGTAGGATAAAAAAATCTGTTCAGTCTGAAAAAAAAATAAAAAATTAGACTACTGATAAGGTAGAGAATATTTTGGGGGCTGGGAAGTTGGCTCAGTGATAGAATTCTTGCCTCACCTGCATAAGGCGCTGGCTTTGATTCCTCAACACCACGTAAGCAGAAAAAAGCTGGAAGTGGTGCTGTGGTTCAAGTGGTAGGGCACTAGTCTTGAGCTGAAGAGCTGAGGGACAGTGCCCAGGCCCAGAATTCATCCCCTACAACTGACAAAAAACCCCAAAAGATTATTTATAACTATTTTTTTGGGGTCCAGTCATGGGGCCTGAACGTTGGGCCTGGGCGCTGTCCCTCAGCTCTTCAGCTCAAGGCCAGCGCTCTACCACTTGAGCCACAGCACCACTTCCGGCTTTTTTTTCTTTTTGCTTATGTGGCGCTGAGGAATCAAACCCAGGGCCTCATGCATGCAAGGCAAGCGTTCTACCACTGAGCCAACTTCCCAGCCCCCAAAAGATTATTTTTAGCAAGACATATACACTATAGTCACAGCATTCGAGAGGCTGATGAAGGAGGTGTATGAGTCCAAAACCAGCCTGGGTTATACAGTCTCAAAAAACACTTGAACTAGCAGGACGCTGGTGGCTCACACCTGTAATCCTAGCTACTCAGGAGGCTGAGATCTGAGGATCACGATTCAAAGCCAGCCTCGGCCAGAAAATCCGTGAGACTCTTATTTCCAATAAACCACTAGAAAACCAGAAGTGGCACTGTAGCTCAAGTGGTATAGCACTAGCCTTGAGCTGAAGAGCTTGAGGGACAGCGCTGAGGCCCAGAGTTCAAGTCCCATGACTGACCAAAAAACTCAAAAAACAAAAAACACTTGAATTAAGGCATATTGAAAAGTACAATCAAGGCAGGAGCTATAATTCTAGTACTTCGGAGGTGGAGCTAGGAGAGTTATCATTTCAAGACTAATCTGGGCTACGGAGAGAGATTTTAACATATTATGCTACTTAAAACTTATCACACAATTATCTGAGGAAACTAAGGAAAGTTGTCCCTGGGGTTATATCTGAGTAACTCAAACCAGATCTTATCACAAGCTATAAATATGAAGACAGCAGGGCACAGGTGGCTCATGCCTGGAACCTTAGCTACTCAGGAGGCCAAGATCTGAGGACTAGGGCTTGAAGCCAATACAGGCAGAAAAAAGTCCAAGAGACTATTATCGTCAATTAAGTCATGGCCCAAGTGGCAGAGCATTTGCCTTGAGCAAAAAAAGCCCAAGATCAGCATGCAGGCCCTGAGTTCAAGCACCAAGACTGGCATGCATACTAAAATGAAGTCTACATGAAAATCCACTAGAATGTCAGTCCAGATTCTAAAGTCCCTTCAGATCTCTTTAATAGGAAACTATCTTTGTAGTTTGTTCCTTACTGGTGCTTAAACTCACAAATAGTAGCTTATGTATGTATATATGTATGTAAATCCTGGGACTTGAACTCAGAGCCTGAGTGCCGTTCCTGAGATTTTTTGCTCAAAGCTAGCACTCTAACACTTTGAGCCACAGCTGGTTTTTTGAGTGATTTATTGGACACAAGAATCTCACAGGGACTTTTTTGCCTGGGATGGCTTTGAGCCTCGATCCTCAGATCTTAGGCTCCTGAGTAGCTAAGAATACAAGCTGTGAGCAACCAGCACCTGGCTATAGCCACCTGTTTATTAAGATTTAAGAATGAAAGGCATTGCTGAAGCTCTTTTCCTTAGATTATCCCTCCATAGTACTTTAAAAAAATCCTCTTATTTACAGCCAACAAACTTCATGGGTGCAGTGTGCATATGCACGCATGCATGTGTGTGCCCACATGCACTCATACCGGAGTTTGAACTCAGAGCCCCAAGCTCTTGCTTGATCTTTTTAAATCATGAGTGGTGCTCTACAACTTGAGCTGTCATACCTCCAGTCCACTTTCTTTTTTTGTACATTTTTTATTGTAAAAATACTGTACAGAGGGGTTACAGTTCCATGAGCAAGGTGATGAGTACATTTCCTATCAAGCATTGTTGCCTCCTCCTTTGTTTTTCCCCTACCATCACTTTCCTCCCACCTCCACAACTACCCTCCCCCTCCTACCAAAGTTGTAAAGTTTGTTTTCAACACAGTGTCTTGTACATCTCATATTTTTTGTTGGTGGAAATAAGTTTCCAACTTTTCTACCAATGCTAGTTCAAAACCTGGGCTTTCTTTTTTTGTCCATCATGGGGCTTGAACTCTGGGCTTGGGAGCTGTCCCTCAGCTCTTCAGCTCAAGGTTAGCACTCTACCACTTGAGCCACAGTGCCACTTCCGTTTTCTGAGTGGTTTATTAGAGATAAGAGACTCACGGATTTTCCTGTCCAAGCTAGCTCTGTCACAATCCTCAGATCTCAGCCTCCTGAGAGCTAGGATTACAGGCGTGAGCTACACCTGTAATCCTAACTACTTAGAAGGCTGAGATCTAAGGATCACAGTTCAAAGACAACCCAAGCAGGAAAGTCTGTGAGACTACTATCTCCAATTAAAACACAAGAAGGTAGAGTGGCTCTTGTGATAAGAGTGTTAGCCATGATCAAAAAATCTCAGGCACAGGGCTGGGAAGGTGGCTCAGGGGTAGAGCGCTTACCTTGCATGCATGAGGCCCTGGGTTCGATTCCTCAGCACCACATAAGCAAAAAGAAAAAAAAACCGAAAGTGGCGCTGTGGCTCAAGTGGTAGAGGGTTAGCCTTGAGCTGAAGAGCAGAGGGACAGCGCCCAGGCCCAGAGTTCAGGCCCATGACTGGAACCCCCCCCCCCCCAAAAAACAAAACAAAACAAAACTCAGGCACAGCTCCCAGACTCTAAGTTCAAATTCCAGGACCAGCACAAGAGAAGAGAAAGACAGATCTTTAAGGATCAATCTTAGCAGTTGATAAAAAATAAGGTGTCAAAATAAGTTTTTGGTGTTTTGTTTTGTGTTTTTTTGGGGGGGGGCTGATCCATGGGGCTTTGAACTCAGGGCCTGGGTCCTGTCCCTGATCTCTTTTTGCTCAAGGCTAAAGCTCTACCACTTAGAGCCACAGTGACACTTGCAGTTTGAGTCTCAAGGGAACTTTTCTGCTAGGGCTGGCTTTGAACTATGAACCTTAGATCTCAGCCTCCTTAGTAGCTAGTGGCGTGAGCCACCAGCAACCAGCAAAATAATTTTTTTTTTTTTTGCTGATAGTTTTCATTTACAGTGTTGGGGACTGAATCCAGGGATTGACTCATGCTAGGCAAGGGCTCTACGAAGTAGCTACATTCTAGGGCTGGGAAGGTGGCTTAGTGGTAGGTAGAGTGCCTAGCATGCATGAAGTCCGGAGTTTGATTCCTCAGTACCACACACACATAAAAAGCCAGAAGTGGCGCTGTGGCTCAAGTGGTAGAGTGCTAGCCTTGAACAAAAGAAGTTCAGGGACAGTGCCCAGATCCTGAGTTCAAGCTGCAGGACTGGCAAACAAAAATCAACAAAGTAGCTATGTTCTAAAAATCAAAATAGGTTTGACAGTACAATTTGTAGTATATCACAGTTCTAAAATTACTCTTTGGTTCTGTGGATCAAGCCTTATATTAAAAAAGATACTGTGAGTTCTGTTAATCTCCAGAGATCTACATTTGAACAAATACATCTCAAGAAATTTCATTTAATGTTCAAAGGAAAATAAAGTTGACTGTGACTAACAAGTCTTCAGCTTATGTTTTTTAAAATAATTTTTTATTGAGAATGATTACATAAATTTCACAAATTTCACAGTACTGTGGGGTAGTAATAAATAGTAAAGTCATAAACAATTTTTGTTGGTGGTGGTGGTGATCGTGGGGCTTGAACTCTGGGCCTGGAAGCTTCAGTTCAAGGTGAGCACTCTACCACTTGAGCCATAGCGCCACTTCCCGTTTTCTGGTGCTTTATTGGAAATTAGAGTCTCACAGGCTGCTTGGGCTGGCTTTGAATCCTAGGATTACAGGCAGGAGCCACCAGCACATGACCACAAACACATCTTAATCATCACAAGGCAAACTCATTATCCTGGTCTATAAAGTTTGTGAATTCTATAATTCAGCTTATTTCTTTTCTTTTTTTTTTTTTTTTTTTTTTTTGGTCCGGTCATGGGGCCTGAACTCTGGGCCTGGGCGCTGTCCCTCAGCTCTTCAGCTCAAGGCTAGCGTTCTACCACTTGAGCCACAGTGCCACTTCCGGCTTTTTTCTTTTTGCTTATGTGGTGCTGAGGAATCAAACCCAGGGCCTCAGGAATGCAAGGCAAGCGCTCTACCACTGAACTACCTTCCAAGCCCCAATTCAGCTTATTTCTTTCAGAAGTATACGTCTTTCTGCTTACTAGATCTTTGCCAAAAAGTAAAAATTAATGGGATATTAAAACCACATACTGTAACTTTTTTTTTTTTTGGTCCGTTTCTCTTTGTTCAAGGCTAGCTTGAACTTGAGCCACAGTGCCACTTCAAGTTTTTTCTGTGCTTATTTGAGGATAATATTCTGACTGTGCTGGCTTCAAAAGTTGGTCTTCAGATCTTAGCCTCCTGAGTAGCTAGGATCAAAAGCATGAGCCACTGAAACCAGGCCAGGATGCTATAACTGTGTTTCCATCTTCTTATACTAAATATCAGTAACATGAAATGCTGAGAGATTTCAGTGCTAGGAAGGTCAAAAGTATCTCAAAAGTTCTGTTTTGGTCAACAATTTTTCTCTTCATGCAATTAACCTTTGACTTCTTATGAGAAGACAATGAAAGTACATTTATCTGTCCAATTAATTACATACATGCCTAATTCAGATTTACTGCATGTGGTACCTCCAAGCTACTCAGGAAGTGGAGACTGGGAGAATTATAGCTCTAAGCCTGTCGGACAAAGTTCAGAAGACCCCATCTCAACCAATAAATGCTGGGTGTGGTAGCACTATCGGTCATCTAAGCTATGTGGGAAGGAGATAGCTACCTATTACAGCTCTAGGCCAGCTGCGTCATAAATTCAAGACTCTATCCAAAAAATAACTAAAGTAAAAAAGGCTAGGGGGCATAGCTCAAGCGGTGGAGCCTCTGTTTAACAAGTCCTGTGTTCAAACTCAGAACACAAGTAATGGAATTTGAAAAACAAAAAATTTAAATTAGCATGCATGAATCATATATCTCAGTTGATCTAGAAAAGCTCTCAGCCAGTCCTGCGTTTCCGTGAGTTGAGTTTAAATCCGTGAATTTAAATCCTTACATGATTTATTAAAATATAGGCTGGTTTTTAATTTTTTTTTGGGGGGGGGGTAATCAGTCATGGGGCTTGAACTCAGGGTCTGGGTACTGTCCTTGAATTGTTTTGCTCAGCTCTACCACTCTGGGCCACAACTCCACTTCCTAGTATGTTTTCTTTTCTTGGGTCTGGTTGTGGGGCCTGAACTCTGGGCCTGGGCGCTGTTCCTTCAGCTCTTCAGCTCAAGGCTAACCCTCTACCACTTGAGCCACAGGGCCACTTCCGGCTTTTTTCTTTTTGCTTATGTGGTGGCTGAGGAATCAAACCCAGGGCCTCATGCATGCAAGGCAAGTGCTCTACCACTGAGCCACCTTCCCAGCCCCCCTAGTATGTTTTCTTTTAGACAATAATTCAACCTCCAATAATCATAAACATTCACAAAACTTAAGCATGTTTATCAACAAACATAGTGACTAACTGTCCCAAAGGAGATTATCTTTAGTCTCTCCTCCCTCCCTCCTTCTTTGTTTGGGTCCTTGGGCTTGAACTCAGGGCCTGGGAGCTATACCAGAGTGCTAGTACACAAGCCTAGCACTGTGCCTGGGAACCACAGATCTACTTCCAGTTCTTTTTTGTCATTAAATGGAGATAAGAGGGCTGGGAAGGTGGCTCAGTGATAGAGTGCTTGCCTTGCATGGAGATAAGAGCCTAACAGACTATTCCCCTTCCCCTCCCCATTTCCCACCCCCACCTCAGCCAGTTGTAGGACTTGAACTCTGCCTGGGTGTTGTCCCTTGTCCCTCAGCCCTTCAGCCCAAAGCTAGTGCTTTACCACTTGAGCCATAGCGCTACTTCTGATTTTCTGGTGGTTAATTGGAGAAAAGAGTTTCATGGACTTTCCTGCCCAGGCTGGCTCTGGCTTCAAAATAAAGATGGTGATGGTGCTCTACCACTTCAACCACAGCACCACTTCCAATTTTCTGTTGGTTAATTTGAGGTAAATGTTTTCATGGACTTTGCTGCCCAGGCTGGCTCTGAACTACAATCCTCAGATCTCAGCCTCCTGAGTAGCTAGGATTACAGGCGTGAGCAACCTGCACCTGGATGATGGCTTTTTAAAAACATTGTGAACTGTGGTGCTGAGTATCAAACTCAGGGTCTCATACATGCTAAACAAGCTCTTTACTAGTGAGCTACATAACCCTAACCTGGAGGGTTTTGTTGTTGTTGTTTTCCCCTAGATTTGAACTCAGGGCATGGGCACTATGTTCTCCCTGAGCTTTTTTGTTCAAGACTGGAGCTCTTCTTTCTGGTTTTCTGGTGGTTAATTGGAGATAAGAATCTCGCAGACTTTCCCAGCAGACTTTCCCTGCCTCCATTGGTTTCAAACTGGTCTCAGGTCTTACTCTCCAGAGTAGCTAGGATTACAAGTGTGAGCCACCCAGCCAGTAGGCTGGGGGAGGGGGAGTTTGTTTTGTTTTTAGTGCCGGTCTTGGAGTCTGACTGAAGGCCTAACTACTGTCCCTAAGTTTTTTTTTTGCTCAAGGTTAGCACTCTACCACTGCAGCCATAGCTTCACTTCCAACTTTCCTGCCCAGGCTGGCTTCCAACCAAGATCCTCAGATCTCAGCCTCCAGAGTAGCTAGGGTTACAAGTCTGAGCTGTGGCTGAAGTGAAAGAGTGAAGTGAAAGAGTGAGCAAAAGCAGCTCAGGGTCAGTGCCCAGTACCCAGTTCAACCCGGAGCACCAACACAAATAAAATAAATAAAAAACATCACAAAGTATTTATAACTTTTTTTAAGTTAGCTTTGTCTCATAAAGCACAATATCATTCAAATACTTCCACTTTAATAAAGTTAGAAGACAAGCCAGACACCAGTGGCTCACGCCTGTAATCCTAGCTACTCAGGAGGCTGAGATCTGAGGATCATGGTTCAAAGCCAGCTCGGCAGAAAAGTCCATGAGACTCTTATCTCCAATTAACCAACAGACAACTGGAAGTGGCACTGTGGCTCAAGTGGTAGAGCGCTCCCCTTGACCTGAAGAGCTCAGGGACAGCGCCCAAGTCCAGAGTTCAAGCCCTGCAACCAACAAAAAATAAAAATTTAAAAAATAAAGTTAGAAGATATTAAGGAAGAAAGCAAGCAAAGAAAAATTGCTATATCATTTATGCTATAATATGCTATAATAATTTTGGACACCAAAAATATATTAGAAGCTGGGCACCAGAGGCTGTAATCTTAGCTACTTAGGAGACTGAGGTCTAAGGATTATGATTTGAAAACAGCCCCAGCAGAAAAGTCTGCAAGACTCCTAGCTAAAATAAACTACCCAAAAGCCAGAAGTGGAAGTGTGGATCACTTTGCCTTAAGCAAAAAAAGGTCAATGACAGCACCAAGGCCCTGAGCTCAAGCCCCAGGACACAGGCACACGCACACGCACACAGGCACACACGCGCACACCTAAGTTTGTAATTCTAGCTACTTGGGAGGCAGAGATCCAGGAATTGAGGTTTGAGTCCAGCTCTTTTGTATCAACCAATGACTAGGCATGGTAATGTTCAGTTGTTATCTCAGCTACCCAGGAAGTGTAAGAAAGATTGTGGCCAAGACAAGCCCGGGCTTTTGTGAAACCCCATCTTGAAAATAGTCAATGGAAAAATGGCCTGGAGGTGTGACTCAAGTGGTACAGCGCCAGCCTATGAAGTAGGGAGACCCCGTGTTCAATCCTCAATACCTTAATAAAAAATAAATAATTAATTAATTAAAAAAATAAAAAGTTAGGATGACTAGTAACAGTGCAATAGCACTTGCCCAGGGCTGGGATTGTGACATAGTGGTAGAGTGCTTGTGTAGCATACACAAAGCCCTGAGTTTGATTCCTCAGTACCACATCAAAGCCAAAGTGGTTCAAGTAGTGGTTCAAGTAGTAGAGTGCTAGCCTTGAGCAAAGGAAGCTCAGAGACAGTGCCTAGGCCCTGAGTTCAAATCAACAGGGAAAAAAAAAGAATACCTGCCTAGAATGCATTGGGGTTTGGGTTATACCTTAAACACAACAAATTAAAATTAAAATTTTAATTATACCTGTTTTTAAGTATAAGCCAAGAGACAGACACAGATACAACACATCTTACTTAATAATTATCTTACTTAAAAAGAAATAGCTAGATGTGGCTTAGTGGTAGAGTGCTTGCCTTGCATACATGAAGCCCTGTTTAATTCCTCAATACCACATAAAAAAAGCTGGAAAGGCACTACTCTTACTTTCCCCCAACAGTCACAGAAGTTGTACCTTCTCCCAAAACCGTTAACCCTTTCCCAAGCCTCTGCCAAGAGATCAAATAAAATTAGCAATTATTGGAAGTGGCGCTGTAGCTCAAGTGGTAGAGTGCTCGCCTTGAGCTGAAGAGCTGAGGGCCAGCGCCCAGGCCCAGAGTTCAAGCCCCACGACCGACAAAAAAAAAATTAGCAATTATTGTGGAAAAAAAAACAAAAACTGGAAGTGGTGCTGTGGCTCAAGTGGTAGAGCACTAGCCTTGAGCAAATGAAGGTTATGACAGTGCCCAGGCCCTGAGTTCAAGCCCCAGGACTGGCAAAAAGAAAAAGAAAAAGAAAAAGAAATACCTAGGGAGTTGAGCTTTGGTTCAAGTGGTAAAGAACAATCCTTGAGCTTGTAATAATGTCTGACACAAGTTCAAAATGTAATAAACAGTGCATAAGATGACTAGATGCCCACAGAACAGGATTTTTCATGCAAAACTAAGATTATGAACAGTTCCTTTTTCCCTGTACCAAATGATCTCTGCATATAGAATATTCTTTGGACATATATAACCTACATGTATACATTTACATATTCATATGTACCAGACTTCCACCAAGGTTTATGCTGTTTTATTCCATATATTTCACAACTGTGCTTAAGCAGGGCCTCTATTACTTGAGCCAGGCCCCAGTCTCTATACTTCTGTTATACTTACTGTCATCTCCAACAGGACCGGCTGAACATTGTGCTGGGGGATCCCGTGCCAGGTCATTCAATTCCTTAAGAAAAACACAAAGGAAAGAAAATTTCACTTATAAATTTAAAAGTTTATAAATTAAAAGTTTATAATTTTACACTTAGAAAATTTATACTATTACCAACATTCTCTTGTTCTACTTACTAGTGCAGCTCTTTTAGCATCAATCCTTCAAAGTTAGGAATGGATAATAAATCTTTATATTGAAATATTTATTTTATATTTGCCAATGTAAGTTCATGTTTTTGTGTTTTTTGTTTTTGGCCAGTCCTGGGGCTTGAACTCAGGGTCTAGGTATTGTCCTTGGGCTTCTTTTTGCTCAAGGCTAGTACTTTACCACTTGAGCCACAGCTCCACTTCTGGCCTTTTCTGTGTATGTGGTACTGAGGAATCAAAGCCAGGGCTTCATGCCTGCTAAGCAAGCACATTCTTAGCCCAAGTTCATGTTTCATATAAAGTGAGTAGGGGCTGGTAAGTAGCTCAATGATAGAGCAATTGTTCAGTAATCTTCAAGACTGGAGGGAGAAGCTAATTTCCTTATTTAGAATTAAGTGGATGGGTGTACTAAAGGGCCACAAAGCTATTTATTTCCCTCCAGTGCTAGAGATGGAAATCAGGTTTTCCCACTTGCTAGGCACTCTACTGCTAAGTAGTCCTACCTCTAGCTCTTAAAACTTTTTTTATTTTCTAAATCATATCCCCAAGATGGCTTGTTTGTCTTATTCTTGTGTTCTGTTAATAGGGCTTGAACTCTAGGCCTTGCACTCTCCTGGCTTTCTGGTTCAAGACTGGTGCTCTAGTACTTGAACCATACCTACACTTCCAGCTTTTTGCTGGTTTATTTGAGAAATGAGAGTCTCGGTGACTTTTCTTTTGGCCTGGTTGGCTTCAAACCACGATCATTAGATCTCAGCTTCCAGAGTAGCTAGGATTAAAGGCATGAGCCACCAGAACGCAACACCCAAGACTTTTAAAGTAAAAATTTCACTGGTTACTCTTCTGTATTTTTATTTTGCTCTGCTTTAAGCATGGCAGACTGATTGAACTCAGGGCCTCAACAGTACTAACTGAGACACTTTTGCTTTTGTGTTTTAGATCGGATGTCCACTAAGGTCTCAAAACTAGATCCTCCTACCTCCTCCTCCTCCAAGTAGCTGGAATTACAAGTATATAGCACCATACTTGGCTTTTTTTTTTTTTTTTTGAGGGAGTGTGTGGGAGGGAAGGGCTTAATTAACACAGTCACACTGGCCTGGCCTTAAACTAACAACTCTCGCGTGTCAGCCACCTGAACATTAGGATTTTATGAATATTCAGTACCAGGGTTGGGGGAATGACTCAAGTGGGAGAGCTCATACCTAGCCAACTAAGGCTCTGAGTTCGAAATTCTACTAACACACATTTTCACACACATACACACCACTCATTTTAAAAAGATTCAATATCCTCCAATGAGAAAGAATGTCCCAGGATGACCCGGGGAGGGAGGTGGGCTAATGAAGTAGAAGAATATTGTTGGTAGAAGAAATCTGTTTGACTACATGAAAATAAAATTGTTTGGGGAAGGTGGGAATGGTATGATAAGGGAGAACTGATAGACTGATATAATTAAAACACTGTGGAAATGTTACAATGGAATTTCTCTTGTAACTTAATCTGTGATTAAAAAGAAAGATTCAGTGTCTATTTTTGTACAGCAAATCTATTAGGTTCTATACGCAAAGCAAGATAATAGTTGGACAATGGCTCATGCCTGGATCTTAGCTACTCAAAGAAGTTGAGATCTGAGAATTGTGGTTCAAAGACAGCATGGGCAGGAAAGTGAAACTCAACTAGCCACCAAAGATGCTGGAAGTGGAGCTGTGGTAGAGCACTAGACTTGAGCACAAAAGCTCAGGGACAGCACGCCTGAGTTCAAGCCCTACTACTGGAACAAAGAGGGGAAAAAAGCTAGAAAATCACAAATGTTCCAAAAACAATACTGGGCCATCTGTCACAGTATGTTTCCAGCTGATGACCACTACTAGGGATTTAGAAGTGGTAGATAAAACTTCTGAAAAGATAACTAAAGGGCTAAGTAATAAAACATACCTTACAGCTTTAGTCAGACTGATGTACTGGTAGTAATGGCTCCACAATCAGGTGTCAGCTTAATAAGCTAACTCAACATAAAAAGTTTTCCTAGCAAGCATGAGGTCCCAAGTTCAAACCCAGTATAACCAAAAAAAAAAAAAAAAAAAAAAAAAGGGTCACAAATTTGAAACCTGGTTATAGGTGGGATTGACTACAAAATCCTAAAACAGGAAACGGTATAATTTTCCCTTGTCCCTTGGGCTTGATTTTGCTTTTACTTTTGTTGTAAGTTTCAGCAATGAGTATTTTAGTATAACATGGTTATTGTAGGGAAACATAGAAAAAAGAGAAACAAAAACAGAAGAAGAGAAAGTGAAAGACTCCCACTTTGTTCTGTTTAGCAGCACTAGTGATGAGAGCAGAGTACAAGCTAGATAACTGGGGGCTGGGAAGGTGGCATGCATGAAACTCTGGGTTCGATTCCTCAGCACCACATAAGCAAAAAGAAAAAAAGCCGGAAGTGACACTGTGGCTCAAATGGTAGAGTGTTAGCCTTGAGCTGAAGAGCTGAGGGATAGCGCCCAGGCCCAGAGTTCAGGCCCCACGACCGGACCCAAAAATAAAAATAAAAAAATAAAAGCTAGATAACTGTTTTGTCATTGGCCCTATCCTCAGCTCATAAGTTTTCACAAGTATGAGCCAGTAGAAAGACAGTATAACAAACAATGGGCTGGGAAGGTAGCTCAGTGGTAGAGCGCTTGCCTTGCATGCTCGAGGCCCTGGGTTCGATTCCTCAGCACCACATAAGCAAAAAGAAAAAACCCGGAAGTGGCGCTGTGGCTCAAGTGGTAGAGCGCTAGCCTTGAGTTGAAGAGCTGAGGGACAGCGCCCAGGCCCAACGTTCAGGCCCCACGACCGGACCCAAAAAAAAAAATTAAAAAAAAAAAAGAAAAGAAAAGAAAAGAAAGACAGTATAACAAACAAATGCTTTTTTTAAAAATTCAGACAGAACTCAAGCTCCAAGGGTGGATTTGTATATTTTAGAAGTACAACAATAAAAACTAATTGGGGGGGAGGGAGGTTCAGCCTTGAACACAGGACCTGGGGACTGTCCCTGAGCTTCTTTTGCTCAAGGTTAACACTCTACCATGTAAACTACAGCTCTACTTCTGGCTTTTATTTGGTGGTTAATTGGAGATGAGTCTACATGGACTTTACCTGCCCAGCCAGGCAGGCTTTGAACCACAATCCTGATTATCTCAGCCTCTGGAGTAGCTAGGATTATAGGGATGAGCCACCAGTGCCCAATTTAGAATCTCAAGTTTTGTATTTTGTGTCTCCCTGGCCCTATCATACCCATTTATAAATGTGTGGATGTTGAATAGAGATGTCAGGTCTCATTTTAATATGTTTGTAGCACTGGTCAGTATAACTAAGTACTCCTGCTCAATTTTAGATACTGCTAGCAATGTCTTAATACCACCAGACTGCTATCAAACTATAATCTGAATCTAACAAACTATTCTGAAAATACTTCAGTGTTCACTAAATGGTATTTTACTTCTGATTTCAAATTGAGATACCTTTTCCATGCCAGATGACATCAATGTTTGTCCCTCTCTAGTCCTAAGACTACTTTTTTTTTTTTTTGGTCCCGTCGTGGGGCCTGAACTCTGGGCCTGGGAGCTGTCCCTCAGCTCTTCAGCTCAAGGCTAGCACTCTACCACTTGAGCCACAGCACCACTTCCGGCTTTTTTCTTTTTGCTTATATGGTGCTGAGGAATGGAACCCAGGGCCTCATGCATGCAAGGCAAGCGCTCTACCACTGAGCCACCTTCCCAGCAAGTCCATGAGATTTTTTTTTTTTTAGACAATTCTTTTTGGGTCCAGTCGTGGGGCCTGAACTCTGGGCCTGGGCACTGTCCCTCAGCTCTTCAGCTCAAGGCTAGCGCTCTACCACTTGAGCCACAGCGCCACTTCCAGCTTTTTTCTTTTTGCTTATGTGGTGCTGAAGAATCAAACCCAGGGCCTCATGCATGCAAGGCAAGCGCTCTACCACTGAGCCATCTTCCCAGCCGAGTCCATGAGATTTATATCTCAATTAAGCAAAAAAATCCAGAAGGAAAGCTGTGGCCAAGTGGCAGAGTTCTAGCTTTGGGTGAAACAGTTGAGGGACAGCACTCAGGCCCAAAGTTCAAGCCCCAGGATCGGCACAAAAAAACCAGGGGGGGGGGAGGCAGCAGGGCCGTCTCTCTCTTCCCTTCCTTCTCCCCTCCCCCCCCGCCTCTACCCCCTTACCCCCCCTTACCCCCCCCCGGCCCCACCCACTACCCATGCCTGATTCCTCTGCTGCCATAATGGGCTGAAATCTCTCAAACCATGGGCCAAAATAAACCTTTCCTCCTGTTTCTTAGCAACAATAAATCTGACTAATATAGGTAAGGACTTAAGTAGTTATGACTATATCATGCTCGTTAAGTTTTGGGTCTACAATATTAGAAATATCTGAGAATCTATAATGTAGCCAGGAAAGTAAATTGAGTCTTAGCATTATTTAATTACAAAGAAAGAACAGTTAGACCAGCAGTTCTCAAAACTGAGCAGGATCCCTTGCCAGTGAGATCTGAGGATCCCAGTTCAAAGTTAGCCCAAACAGAAATATCTAAAAGAAGCCAGGCACTGGGCGCTCACTCCTGTAATCTTAGCTACCCAGGATACTGAGATCTGAAGATCTTGGTTCAAAGCCAACCCGGGCATGAGTCTGCGAGACTCTTTTTTGAGGGGGAGTTGGGAGGGGTCGTGGGGCTTGAACTCTGTCCCTCAGCTCTTCAGCTCAAGGCAAGCGCTCTACCACTTGAGCCACAGCACCACTTCCAGTTTTCTAGTGGTTTATTGGAGAAAAGAGTCTCATGGACTTTCCTGCCAGGGCTGGCTTTGAACCGCGATCCTCAGATCTCAGCCTCTTGAGTAGCTAGGATTACAGGCATGAGCCACGTGTGAGACTCTTATCTCCAATAAACCATTAGCAAACCAGAAGTGGCGCTGTGCTCCAGCACTAGAGTGCTTGCCTTGAGCTGAAGAGTGCCAAAGAAGCTCAGAGTTCAAACCCCATGTCTGACAAAAAACAAAAAACAAAACCCAGAACTATCTAAAAGACTCTCTTCAACTAACAAAACAAACTGGAGGCATAGTTCAAGTGGTAGGGTGTCACCTGTGATTTAAACAGTTAAGAGCATACCAAGAAAAACAAAACAAAACAAAAACAGAAAAAAGTTGAGCAAAAAGCCCTAAATTCAAGTTGTAAAACTGCTGAAAAACAAAATTACAAAACCTAGGTCCTGGCACATAAGTATTGGCATCACAAGGATAGTCTACCAGAAATGCAATTTTTCAGGCTATATCCCATAGCTACCAAACAGAAACTCTAAGGTAGAGCTAAAGGAACAGTCTGCATTGTAAGGGCTCCCAGGAAACTACAGTACACAAAAGTTCAGCTGCTTTTGTGTTTGCAACAATTAAAAAGGTGATACTAGAAAACTATTCCACTACAATCTGAAGGGAAGGTGGAAGGCAAAATGGTTAACACACACACACACACACACACAAAAAGTAGTAAACCAGGTACCAGTGGCTCATGCTTGTAATTCTAACTACTCAGGAGGCTGAAATCTGAGGATCGCAGTTCAAAGCCAGCCAGGCCAAGAAACTTGTGAGACTTTTATCTCCAATAAACCACTAGAAAACTGGAAATGGCGCTGTGGCTCAAGCAGTTGAGCGCTCACCTTGAGCTGAAGAGCCAGGGACAGTGCCCAGGCCCAGAGTTCAAGCCCCAAGACCAAAAAAAAAAAAAGAAAGAAAGAAAGAAAGAAAGAAAGTAGTAGAGTGGTAGAATGCTTGCCTAGCATCCATGAAGCCCTGGGTTTGATTCCTCAGTACCACATAAACAGAAAAGGCTGGAAGTGGCACTATGGCTCAAGTGGCAGAGCACTAGCCTTGAGCAAAAAAGAAGCTGAGTTCAAGGCCCTGAGTTCAAGCCCTAGGACCGAAAAAAAAAAAAAAAAAAAGAGTAAGAAAATGGTATCAAAAAGGGTAAAGGCAAGGTATGTCCTAGTCTTTTTTTTTCTTTTGTGCTAGTAATGGGGTTAAACACAAGGCCTCATGCTCTCACTTCTTTACTCAAGACTGGTGTTCTACCACTTTAGCCACAGCTCTACTTCTCTGGCTTTTGGTGGTTAGAGATAAGTGTCTCTTGAACTTCCCTGTCCAGGATAACTTCAAACAATAATCCTCAGATCTCAGTCTCCTGAGTAGCTAGAATTATAGGTTTGAACCCAGCATTTGGCTAAAAAAGAGAATTTTTTTTTTTTGGTTGGTCGTAGGGCTTGAACTCTGGGCCTGGGCGCTGTCCCACAGCTCTTCAGCTCAAGGCTAGCACTCTACCACTTAAGCTACAGTGCCACTTCCCATTTTCTACTGGTTTACTGGAGATAAAGAGTCTCACGGAGTTTCTTGCCTGGCTGGCTTTGAACTGTGATCCTCAGATCTCAGCCTCCTGAAGCTAGGATTATAAGGCGTGAGCCACAGGTGCCCGGCTTGATTTCCTTCTTTTGATTTCCTTCTTTTTAAAGACTGCTTAGTATTCTGGGTTTTTTTTCTTCTTTCCTCTCTCTCTCTCTCCTCTCTCTCTCTCTCTCTCTCTCTCTCTCAAAGACTGCTTAGTATTCTGGGGTTTTTTTCTTCCTCTCTCTCTCTCTCTCTCTCTCTCTCTCTCTCTCTCTCTCCAGTCCTGAGGCTTGAACTCAGGGTGTGGGCACTGTCCCTGTCTCTGAGCCTCTTTGTGCTGCTCAAGACTAGCACTCTACCACTTGAGTCACAATGCCACTTCTGGCTTTTTCTGAGTAGTTTACTAGAGATAACAGTTTTACAGCCAGGCGCTGGTGGCTCATGTCTGTAATCCTAGCTATTCAGGAGGCTGAGATCTGAGGATTATGGTTCAAAGCCAGTCCCGGGCAGGAAAGTCCCAAAGACTCTTATCTCCAATTAACTACCAGAAAATGGGAAGTGGCACTGTGGCTCATGTGGCAGAGTGCTAGCCTTGAAGCCCCACTACTGACAACAACAAGTTTTAGACTTTTCTGCCCATGTTGGCTTAGAAACTTGATCCTCAGATCTCAGCCTCCTAAGTAGCTAGGATTACAAGCATATGCCACTTGCGCCCAGCTCTAGTTTCTTAAGGTATTAGATTTTTTAAACTAGTCTAGGACACTTCCTGGAATATTCTCAATCCCACCTCCTCCATGTAACTTCAAAGGCTTTCCTATCATTTCTTTCTTTTTAAATATTATAGAAAAGCACAAATTGCTTTTATAACTTAGCACAGTCCATATTTATGTCTGTGCTTACATAATGTCTTCTGACCTAGCAATACATAGGGACCTTTTTGTATACTTTGTGGTCCATGGAAACTGTCCTGTAAATATTTGTTGAACATATAGTTCAAGTACACACAGTAACTCTAAGTACCTACAGAAAGGTATTTCCATCTTTTATTTATTATAGGTATTTTAAAAAGTGAAAGCAGCCTGCAGCTTCCAACTGCAGAAACCAGACTCAGAAAACTCTTAAAGTGCTGGACCTGGACAGCTCAGAAGAAATCAGAGGTGAGGCACCAGGATACCCAGACCTAGAGAGCTCCCATGGCCCAACTGCTCAGCCCACAACCAACATAATAGAGTGTGGTGGCGGCTCAGTGAACTATAATGTGTAGATACAGAGATCTGCTAGAGCACCAGCAGTCAGCCCATAACCAGCTCCAGGATCAGGGAGTATACCCTGCTGGGGACAGCCCCCAGAGACCAAAGCTGGTTGTGACTCACAGATGTTTACCCAGGCCCCTCCCCCTACTACCCAAGAAAAACACCACACTTGATGAAAACAAAGAGGCCACAGCTCTTCCTCACCTCCTCCCCCCACCACCACCTGTTAGCCTCAAGTGGGAGGCCACAGGAACTCATGCTTGATGGGCACCTACCTACTCATCCAGATTAAATCCAAATCTCAGCCTTAACAGATAGACAGTGGCTGGTGGATGGCTCTCTCTGCTGTAGGAACGGCAAGATGTGTGCGTGTGCCAGCCGCTGGCAGAGCATTTCCCACCGAAAGCCACCAAGTGAGTGCCCACACCAGCTCTAGGCAGGAGTACAAGCTGCCTGGACACCAGACTCTGAAGCACTTGCACATCAGTCCCTATTGGGAACCACAAATCATGGGAACACGCTGGCCACTAACAGAGCACACTCCTTTTGGTAGCTGAAGGTGCCTGCCCTATCAGGACCAACTGGCCCCTGACTGTGATTGCACTAACAGCTGGTTGAGTGTCCCCCCTGCCAGAAGCAGCTAAGCAAGTGTGCACACCAGCCCAATGTGGGATGAGGTGCCTGGGTGCTGCCTCTGCCCTCTGCCAGGAAGCACAGGTCCCTGAAACACTTGTGTGTCAACCCTGTCGGGGACTACTGATATCTGATAAAAACAGACTTCTTATTAAAATCAGTACAAAAAGTCAAGGAAAGTCATTACATATTAATAAAGGGAATGATCCATAAAGAAGAGAAATCACAGTAGTCAATAACTATGCACCAAACAAAGGAGTATCTGTATATGTTAAACAATACTCTCAGACTTACAGTTGGTAATGGGGCTTGAACTCTGGGCTTGGGCGCTGTCCCTGAGCTCTTCAGCTCAAGGAGAGCGCTCTACCACAAGCCACAGCGCCACTTCTGGTTTTCTGGTGGTTAATTGGAGATAAGAGTCTCAAGGACGGGGCTGGGAAGGTGGCTCAGTGGTAGAGCGCTTGCCTTGCATGCTCAAGGCCCTGGGTTCGATTCCTCAGCACCACGTAAGCAAAAAGAAAAAGCTGGAAGTGGAGCTGTGGCTCAAGTGGTAGAGCGCTAGCCTTGAGCTGAAGAGCTCAGGGACAGCGCCCAGGCCCAGAGTTCAAGGCCCCACGACCGGACCCAAAAAAAAAAAAAAAAAAAAAAAGAGTCTCAAGGACTTTCCTGCCTGGGCTGTCTTTTAACCATGATCCTCAGATCTCAGCCTCCTAAGTAGCTACGATTACAGACATGAGCCACCAGCAAGCAGCAACAGTGGAGATTTCAATACCCTACTCTACCAAAGGACAGATCAACCAAACAAAAGAAAAGCAAAGAGGCCTCTGAACTAAAATGAAACCATAGCCCAAATGGACTTAACAGACAGACATCTACAGAGTTTTCCATCCAACAAAACACATTCTTCTCAGCAGCCCATGGAACATTCTCCAAAATAGATCATATCATAGTTCACACAAAGAACACAAACAAATATAAGAGGATTGACACAATCCCCTGCATCCTATCCGACCACAGTGGAATCAAACTTGTTCTTACCAACAAAGCTTACTATAGAAATTACTCAGGGGGCTGGGAAGGTGGCTCAGTGGTTAAAGCGCTTGCCTTGCATGCCTGAGGCCCTGGGTTCGATTCCTCAGCACCACATAAGCAAAAAGAAAAAAGCCGGAAGTGGCGCTGTGGCTCAAGTGGTAGAGCACTAGCTTTGAGCTGAAGAGCTGAGGGACAGTGCCCAAGCCCAGAGTTCAGGCCCCATGACCGGACCCAAAAAAAAAAAAAAAAAAAAAAAAAGAAATTACTCAGATACATGAAGGCTGAACTGCACACTACTGAATAACACCTGGGCACAGAAGAAATTAAGGAAGAAATTAGAAAGTTCTTACAATTCAATGAAAATATATCACAACGGAACCTCTGGGAAACTGCAAAAGCAATGCTGAGGGACAAGTTCATAGCCCTAAGCACACACATAATGAAAAGAGAAGCAGCTCAAGTAAATAACCTCATGATAGAATTAAAACTGCTAGAAAAGCAAGAAAAAATTAAATCTAAAGCTACTACATGGAGAAGGATAACAAAGATTAGGGCAGAAATCAGTAAGATAGAAATTTTAAAAATTAATGAAACAAAAAGCTGTTTTTTAAAAAAAATAAAACTGACAAGACACCTGTGAGATTAACAAAAAAAGGAGGGAGGAGACTCAAATCATAAGATCAGAGATGCCACAAGAAAAATTACAACAAACATCCAAGAAATCCAAATGTCTATAAAGAACGATTTCTACAATCTATATTCAATAAAGAAGGAAAACCCAGCAGAAATGGACAAATTTCTAGAAAAATACAAATTACCCAAATGGAACCAAGAAATATAAATCAAATAAATAAACCAATAACATACAACAAAATAAAGGAAGTAAATAGAAGTCTTCCAACAAGGAAAAGCCCAGGCCCAGATGGATTCACAGAAGAATTCTGTAATACTTTTAAAGAACTAATACCAATACTTCTCAAACTTTTTTGTAAAACAGGTGCAGAAAGAGCAATCCCAAACTCATTCTATGAAGCCAATATCACTCATCCCCAAACCAGGTAAGGATCCAACAAAAAAAAAAGAACTACAGAACAATCTCTCTAATGAACACAGATCCAAAACTTCTCAATAAAATATTAGCCAATAGGACTGGGAAGGTGGCTCAGTGGTAGTGTTTCCTTTGAATGAATGAGGCTCTGGGTTTGATTTCTCAGCACCACATACACAGAAAAAGCCACAAGTGGCATAGCATTAGCCTTGAGCTAAAGAGCTGAGGGACAGTGCCCAGGCCCAGAGTTCAGGCCCCACAACCAACAAATAAATAAATAAATAGCCAACAGAATCCAAAAACAAATTAAAAAAAATCATGACCAATTACGCTTCATTCCACAAATGCAAAGCTGGTTTAATATATGCACATCAATAAATGTAATTCACCATGTCATCAGAGCTAAGGTCAAGAATCACATGATCATCTCAAAGATGCAGAAAAGGCCTTCAACAAAATACAACATCCATTCATGTTAAAAGTTCTGGAGAAGAGAGATAGTAGGAAAAAAACAAAGGAGGGGGTAACAATGTTCGACAAGAAATGTATTTATTACCTTACTCATGTAACTGTAACCCCTCTGTATAACATTTTTACAATAAAATAAAAAATAATAAAAGTTCTGGAGAAACTTGGAATAGAAGAACATTCTTTAAAACAGTAAGTCATCCCCATGCTGCTGATCACATATATGGTGTATATGTGTACACTGTTATATGTTATAGACTGTGATAGACAATTTGCTCCAGGAAAGTTAGAATGAGCTTGTGACTTTAAATGAGCATCATTATTCCATAATACTGTGAAATTTGGGAAATTATGTAATCACAATAAAAAAACAAAAAAAAAGAAATGCTGTAAATTTTACAACAGACATTACAATAGATATAAAAATAAAAAAAACAGTAAGTCATATGACAGACCAGCAGCCAATATCATACTAAACAAGGAAAAACTGAAACCATTTCCCCTAAGATCAGAAGCAAAGCAAAAATGACCACTCTCTCCATCCTTCTTCAATATAGTTCTGGAATCTTTAGCGAGGGCAATGAGGCAAGAGAAGTACATCAAAGGGACCCACATAGGGAAAGAAGAAATTAAACTATCCCTGTCTGTAGATGATATCATCTTATACCTGCAGGACCCAAAAAACTCCACTCCCAAACTCCTAGAACTCAAAGACCACTTCAGCAAAGTAGCAGGGTACAAATTTAACCCACAAAAATCAGTAGCCTTTGGGCTGGGAAGGTGGCTCAGTGGTAGAGCACTTGCCTTGCATGCATGAGGCCCTGGGTTCGATTCCTCAGCACCACGTAAGAAAAAAGAAAAAAGCCGGAAGTGGCGCTGTGGCTCAAGTGGTAGAGCGCTAGCCTTGAGCTGAAGAGCTGAGGGACAGTGCCCAGGCCCAGAGTTCAGGCCCCACGACCGGACCTCCCCCCCCCCCAAAAAAAAAAATCAGTAGCCTTTCTGTATGCTAACAATGTACAAGCAGAAAGGGAAATCATGAAAACAACCCCATTTGCAATAGCCTCCCCGCCCCCCCAAAAAAGAACCTAACCAAAGTTGTAAAGGATCTATTTAGTGAAAACTATAAAAATCTAAAAAAATAAATCAAAGGGGACACCAGGAAATGGAAAGATCTTCCATATTCATGGATAGGTAGAATCAATACTGTAAAAATAGCAGTATGGCCAATGCAATGCAATCCCCATCAAAATCCCAATGATGTTCTTTACTGAAACAGAAAACAATCCAAAAATTCATATAGAACAAAAGAGACCTAGAATAGCCAACGCAATTCTAGGCAAAAGAAGCAATGCAGGAGGTATCACAATTCTAGATTTCAAGCTCTACTATAGTGTCATAATAACAAAACCAGCTTGGTATTGGCACAAAAAATAGACCCAAAGATCAATGGAACAGATTAGAAGATCCAGAAATAAAATCACCACATAGTATCTGATATTCAACAAAGGAGCCAAAGACATACAGTGGAATAAACAGCATCTTTAACTATTGGGGTTGGGAGAACTGGGCAGCTTCATGCAGATAACTAAGTTGATTCCTGCTTGTTACCACACACTAACATCAACTAAAAATGGATTGAAGACCTCAACATCAGACCCAAAACTGAAACTACTGCAAGACAAAGTAGGAGAGATATTCGAACTAATAGGCACAGGCGCAAACTTCCTGAATAGAGGCCCAGGGTCACAATAGATTAGAGAGAAACTAAACAAATAGGACTACCTTAAAATAAAAAGTTTTTGCACAGCTAAAGACATAGCTACCAAACTAGAAAGACAACCAACTAATTGGGAAAAGATCTTTACCAGCAATACATCAGACAATATATACAAGGAGCTCAAGAAACTAACCTCTCCCGAAATCTAACAAACCAATCATCAAATGGGCAAAGGAGCTAAAGAGAAACTGCTCAGAAGAAGTAAAAATGGCAAAGAAATACATGAGGAAGCTGAATGCCTGTGGCCCACGTTTGTAATCCTAGCTACTCAGGAGGCTGAGATCTGAGGATCTTGGTTCAAAGCCAGCCTAGGCAGGAAGTCAGTGAGACTCTTATCTCCAATAAACCAGTAAAAAAAAAACAAACTTGGAAGTGGCATTGTGGCTCAAGCAGTAGAGTGCTCGCCTTGAGCTGAAGAGCCGCAGACACAACACCCAGGCCCAGAGTTCAAGCCTCATGAGAAGGAAGGAAGGAAGGGAGGGAGGGAGGGAGGGAGGGAGGGAGGGAGGGAGGGAGGGAGGGAAGGAGGGAGGGAGGAAGGAAGGAAGGAAGGAAGGAGGGAAGGGAGGGAGGGAGAGAGAGAGAGAAAGAGAAAGAAAAAAGAGAAAGAGGGGGGAGGAAGGGAGAGAGGGAGAGAGGGAAAGATGAAGGGAGGGAGGGAGAGATGGAGACAGACAGACAGACAGACATGAGAAAATGTTCATCATCCGTGGTCAGAAAGGAAATGCAAATCAAAACAACCCTGAGATGCTATCTTACCCCAGTTAAGACTGACCAAACTGAATTCAGACAACAACAAATGCTGGTGGGGATGTGGAGAAAAAGGAACCCTAGTACACTGCTGGTGGGAATGTAAACTAATACAACCACTTTGGGAGTCTGGAGGTTCCTGAAAAAATTAAGCAAAAACTAAACCTAGACTTTCCCTATAACCCAGCCATACCACTCCTAGCACTCCTAGGCAGCTACTCTGAACATCATGAATCAGGATACAACTAGGATACCTGCATATCCATGTTCATTGCTGCACTATTCACAATAGCCAAGATATGGAAACAACCATATGCCCCACAATAAATATATCAAAAAAATGTGGTACCTATACACAATGGAATTTTTGTTGTTGTTAGTTGTAGGACTTGAACTCTGGGCCTGGACGCTGTCCCTCAGCTCTTCATCTCAAAGCAAGTGCTCTACCACTTGAGCCACAGCCCCACTTCCAGTTTTCTGGTGGTTAATTGGAGATAAAAGTCTCATGGACTTTCCTACCTGGGCTGGCTCTGAACCTTGATCTTCAGATCTCAGCCTCCTGAGTAGCTAGGATTACAGGCAGGAGCCACTGGTACCCAGCTACAATGGAATTTAACATAGCCATTAGAAAGGATAAAATGAGCCGGGAGTCGGTGGCTCATGCCTGTAATCCTAGCTACTCAGGAGGCTAAGATCTGAGGATCACGGTTCAAAGCCAGCCAGGACAAGAAACTCCGTAAGACACTTTTTTTTTTTTTTTGTCAGTTGTGGGGCTTGAACTATGGGCTTGGGCGCTGTCCTTGCGCTCTTCAGCTCAAAGCAAGCGCTCTACCGCTTGAACCACAGCACCACTTCCAGTTTTCTAGTGGTTTTTATTAGAGATAAGAGTCTCACGGACTTTCCTGCCTGGGCTGGCTTTGAACTGCAATCCTCAGATCTCAGCCTCATGAGCAGCTAGGATTACAGGCATGAGCCACCGGCACCTGGCTAAGTCCCTAAGACTCTTATCTCCAATAAACCACGAGAAAAACCAGAAGTGGCTCTGTGGCTCAAGTAGTAAAGTGCTTCCCTTGAGCTGAAGAGGTCAGGGATAGCACCCTGGCCCAGAGTTCAAGCCCCACAACCAACAAAACAAAACAAAACAACACAACAAAAAAAGGGGGATGAAATAGCAGCATTCACAGGGAAATGAATGGAACTAGAACGAACTGTGTTGAGCAAAGTTAACCAAGATCAGAGAGAAGACAAATGGTTCATGTTCTCTCTGATATGCAGATGTTAGATTTAAAATGCAACAAAATACCCCAGTCAGAATGTCCCACATCCACAAATCAGCCAACGACAAATGCTGGAGGGGATGTGGAGAAAGAGGAACCCTATTACACTGCTGGTGGGAATGTACACTTATACAACCACTTTGGAAAGCAGTCTGGAGGGTCCTTAGAAAGCTAAAGATTGACCTCCCTTATGACTTCTAGGCATCTACCCTGAACAACAGGAACCAATATACAAGGACACGTGCACCTCCATGTTTATCGCAGCACTGTTCACAATAGCTAGGATATGGAAACAACCCAGATGCCCCACCACAGATGAATGGATCCAAAAATTGTGGTATCTATACACAATGGAATATTATGCAGCCATTAGAAATGACAAAATAATGGCATTTGCAGGGAAATGGATGGAGCTAGAAGGAATCATGTTGAGCGAGGTAAGCCAAGAGCGAAGAGACAAACGGTACATGGTCTCCCTGATAAGTGGATGCTAAATCCAAAATGTTAGGTGATATGACAAAACTAACAGGACTTAAGAAACAAAGAACTCCCACTCATCTGGTCGAACCACTACTAAATATCCCCATGCTGCTGATCACATGTATGGTGTATAACATGTGAACACCGTTATATGTTATAGACTGTGATAGACAATTTGCTCCAGGAAAGTTAGAATGAACTTGTGACTTTAAATGAGCATCATTATTCCACAATACTGTGAAATTATGTAATCACTTAATCACAATAAAAAAAAAAAAGAACCTGGGGAAGGTAGGGAGGGAAGGGATGGTAGGGGGAAAACAATGGAGGGGGTAACAATGTTCAAGAGGAAGTGTACTCATTACCTCACTCATATAACTGTAACCCTCTGTATAGTATCTTTACAATAAAAATAAAAAAAATAAAATAAAATGAGCAATTAAAAAAATAAAATAAAATGCAACAAAATGTGCCAAAGCATACAGGATCCTAGACACCCATACACAGTAAAGCCAAAAGAAGATAGTCTTAGGAGAAAAGCACCCACCAAATTGTAATACTCAAGTACCTTTTCATATGTATATAAAATAATATACATACTGAAATGAACTCCAAAGATAAGGAAACAAATGACCTTTTCTTAATTTGTCTTATAATTTTTAGATGCCTTAGTATTTCTCTTTTTTTCTGGCCAGTCCTTGGGCTTGAACTCAAGGGGGTCTGGGCACTGTTCCGGAGCTTCTTTTGCTCAAGGCTAGCACTCTACCACTTGAAACACAGCACCACTTTGGGCTTTTCCTGTTTATGTAATATTGAGGAATCAAACCCAGTGCTTCAACATGCTAGGCAAGCACTCTACTACTAAGCCACATTCTCAGCCCAAGTCAATATATTTTTGTTGTTGGTGGTGGTGGTCATGGGGCTTTAACTCTAGGCCTGGGCCCTATCCCTGAGCTCAGCTCAAGGGGAGCTCTCTACCATGTGAGCTACAGCACCACTTCCTGACTCAGTATTCCTTACCTCATATATGGCATATACATGGGCACATATGAGGGAAAGTGGGGGAGTGCACAGAGTCAGTGGAAAATGGGTGAAAATGTACAGCAGCAGGGTATATCAGCTACATTAGACATTGATGAAAGTGAACCAAGCAACTCATGGGCAGAGATGGGAGGGAGGGAATGAGAGAGAATGAAGGAAGAGATGATACTAAGCAAAGGCAAGAAATGTACTGATCACCTGTCATATGTAAAGGTAACCCTGTTGAATTTTTTTAAAGGTTAAAAAAAAAAGCCACCAGTGTCATTCCAAACAATGGCAGGTCAGCTTAACTGGCAATGTGTTCTTTCAGTACAATAAAGGTATGTCTTTCAGTTGATAGCATCTTCCATTCAATGAAGTAGGGTTTATGGAAAGCAACAATCTCATTCTCTGATAACACAGCCACAGGATCACATATCTAACAAAGCTTATGTTTAGAATTTTAGCAACCATGGCCAAACTAGTAAATGAAAAAGATGGGATAAGAAAATCACACATATATTCCAGTAAGACTACTCTGTAGTAAGCAGGGAAACAAAAATATTATATATATAACATGCTTATATACAAACAATATTATGTACAGTACAGAAGTAAAACAGGCACAGATTTGTTCCTTGGTATCAATTCCTGAAGCAGTAGAGGCTAAGTTGTCAAGTCAGGTTTGACTTGATCTCTGCAGGATCTGAAATTCCCTCTAATGTCAGTTACAGGGACATGAGTCTTTGCTCTCTACTACTATGTCCAGAGCAAATGTGGTACATGATCGGGTAGAAGGAAGAATCTATGGGCTAATAGACAGCTGGAACATTAATGCCAAAATATTTCTCCACTCGCCGGGTGCCGGTGGCTCACGCCTGTAATCCTAGCTACTCAGGAGGCTGAGATCTGAGAATCGCGGTTCAAAGCCAGCCCGGGCAGGAAAGACCGTTAGACTCCTATCTCCAATAAATCACTAGAAAACCGGAAGTGGCACTGTAGCTCAAGTGGTAGAGCACTTTGCCTTTAGCTGAAGAGCTGAGGGACAGCGCCCAGGCCCAGAGTTCAAGTCCCATGACCGACAAAAAAAAAAAAAAAAATTTCTCCACTCATTAAGCTCCAAACATTTGAATGCTTGCAAGTTTCCTTCCCGACATTTGGCTGAACAAGATCTCTTCTACCAGCTGGATCTCTTTGAGAGCAGCTACAGAGAAAACTAAAACTCCAAAGAACTTACTTTTAAGAGGGTTGGTTCATTGCTACACTCATCTATAATATTAATAACCAAATCCTAAGCTTCAAAAAAAATGGGGGAGGAAGCCGGGCACCAGTGGCTCACGCCTGTAATCCTAGCTACTCAGGAGGCTGAGATCTGGTTCAAAGCCAGCCCAGGCAGGAATGTCCTTGAGATGCTTATCTCCAATTAAACACCAGAAAATGAGAAGTGGCACTGTGGCTCAAGTGGTAGAACTCTAGCCTTGAGTTGAGGAACTAAAGGACAGCGCCCAGGCTGAGTTCAAGCCCCACAAAAAAAAGGGGGGGGGAATGGGAGGAGGTGTTGGGATGGGAGTGTAAAACTAGGAGGGAAAGGGAGAGGAGTGACTTTGTCCAAAAGAAATGTACTCATTACCTGACTTACATAACTGTTATCCCTATTATTTTATAATAATAATATAAATGGGGAGTAGTAGATCCTGAATGCTACTGTCTTGGTGTGTTTCTATGTTAAAGTGGCAAGATAAGAATTTCAAAAGGAGGTAAAATGGCATCAGACATACCCTCTAAAAGTATGGCATCCAAAAGAACTAACTTCACAACTTTAGAATTGTAATGATTTGCCAGGCACCCGTGGCTCACACCTGTAATCCTAGCTACTCAGGAGGCTAAGATCTGAGGATCGCAGTTCAAAGCCAATCCAGGCAGGAAAGTCCATGAAACTTTTATCTCCAATAAAAACCATTAGAAAACTGCAAGTGGTGCTGTGGCTCAAGTGGTAGAGCGCTCACCTTGAGCTGAAGAGCACAGGGACAGCCCCCAAGCTGAGTTCAAGCCCCATGATGACACCCCAAAAAAACAAAATTGTAATGATCTGAAATATATAAAATCTGTTCATCTAGACCTGTAAATTCTTTTTTGTGTGTAGGCTGGTACCAGGGCTTAAATGCAGGATTCTATACTCTTGCTCAGCTTCTTGGCTCAAGGCTGGCACTGTAACATTAAAGCCGTACTTTGACTTTCAGCTTTTTGCTAGCTAGATAAAAGTCTCTCAAATATGTCTGTGCAGGCTGGCTTTGAACCATGATCCTCAGACTTTGGACTCCTGAGTAACTAGGATTACAGACATGAACCACTACCACTGCCAGGCTAGAACTGTAAATTCATGAAACTTAAATAGTTTCATGTGCTATCATTTCATAAATGTTGCTATATAGATAAACCTGACATCGTTGCATCATTCCTCCTATAAACTAACAAGCCACAAAGAATTGGGGGCATAGTTCAGTAATAGAACATTTGCTTAGGGCTGGGAAGGTGACTCAGTGGTAGACCGCTTGCCTTACATGCATGAGTCCCTGAGTTCGATTCCTCAACACCACATAAGCAGGGGAAAAAAAGCCGGAAATGGTGCTGTGGGTCAAGTGGTAGAGTGCTAGCCTTGAGCTGAAGACCTGAGGGACAGCACCCAGGCCCAGAGTTCAGGCCCCAAGACCAGATCCAAAAAAAAAAAAAAAAGAACATTTGCTTAAAACCCAAAAGACCTTGGGTTCAAACCCCAGCACTGCCAAAAAATAACTAATTAAAAGATTAAAGGATAGATACACAAGGACAAATAAACTTTACCAGCTATAAATATATAAAATTGTTTTGTGGGGCTGGAAAGGTAGCTCAATGGTAGAGTGCTTGCTGCCTTGCATGCTTGCCCTTGGTTTGATTCCTCAGCACTTCCTCAGCTGGAAGTCGTGCTGTGGCTCAAGTGGTAGAGCACTAGCCTTGAGATGAAAAGATGAGGGACAATGCCCAGGCCCCGAGTTCAGGCCCCACGACCAACCAAAAAATAAATAAATAAAAAGAAGACAACAACAACAAACTGTCTTGTGAAGAATCAAAGGCAGAAAAAAAAAAAAAAGAATTCCACCTGATTTATATAACTGTAACCTCACAGTATATCACCTTTACATTAACAATAAATTAATTTAAAAAAATATTTGGGGGGGGGGGGTCCGGTCATGGGGCCTGAACTCTGGGCCTGGGCGCTGTCCTTCAGCTCTTCAGCTCAAGGCTAGCGCTCTACTACTTGAGCCACAGCGCCACTTCCGACTTTTTTTTCTTTTTGCTTATGTGGTGCTGGGGAATCGAACCCAGGGCCTTATGCATGTAAGGCAAGCGCTCTACCACTGAGCCACCTTCCCAGCCCCTAATTAAAAATTTTTTTAAAAAGAAATTCAGTTTTTAAAGTAACTGCCAGGAAGACATAGTTCAGCAAAGAAAACTTGCCTAACATGCTCAAGGCCTAGGGTTCAATCCTCAAAATCAGAAGGAAAAATTAATCTAAGTTTAACAGTATGTTTTTGCACAAATACTGAAAGCAAAAACTGACAACGATTCTTAACATCTTCCCAGAAAAGTCCAGTCTTCAAATCTAGCCACTAGATAGTATTGACAAGTATAAATAAGTGTATCTGGGGAAAAAAGTCCTTACCTGATGTTTTATGTAAGTTTAGGAATACGATCCCTTTGTCCACATTGAAAGTATCTGAAATGGCATCTAATCAAGTATCTTCTGCACAATAACAGAAACACCACAGTTAAGTCTTGTGGGAAAATATTAAACTATCATGAAAAGAAAAATAGCATTTGTTTCTGTGATCAAATTCACACCCTAGAAAGACTGCCATGTCATCTGCAGCAATGATTGGAACAGGGCCATATTGAAAACCCAAAACTGTTAGTTGGTCTGGGGAAAGATTTGGCACTCCATTTTGTATTTCATGACATTAAAAACAAAGCATAGGGTTTTACTGATTAAGATGCATTGCACTCATAAGCTGATTTGTGTAACTACTTCAAGATAATTTTTGAAAATTTTTTCTGGGTACTGGTGGCTCATGCCTGTAATCCTAGGTACTCTCAGGAGGCTGAGATCTGCAGATCAGTGTGAAACTCAACCAATCAGGAAAGTCTTATCACCAATTAAGCAGCAAAGAAGCCAGAAGTGGTGCTGTAGCTCAAGTCATAGAGAGCTAGCCATGAGAAGAAAAGTTCAGGAACAGCATCCAGACCCTGAGTTCAAGTCTTATAACCAGACAAAAAAAAGTTAAAGTAATGGAATAACTGAATAATGCATAGCTATGCTAAGCTGCTTTTTAAAAAAAATAGGTCAGTTAGTGGTAGACTGCTTGCCTAGCATACATGAAGCCCTGGGTTTGATTCCTCAGTACCACATAAACAAAAAGCTGGAAGTGGCACTGTGGCTCAAGTGGTAGACTGCTAGCCTTAGCAAAAGCAGCTCAGGGACAGTACCCAGTCCCTGAGTTAGAGCCCCAGGACTGACCAAAAAAAAAAAAAAGGTCAATTAAAAAAATGCTATGGTACACATTGCAAATAATATTTTATTTTGACACAAAAATTGTATATATTTAATCTGGATATGGTACAGCACACTAATAATCCCAGCAGAAAGATTACAAATTGGAGGCCGGGCTAAGAATATATAGAGCCCTTGGGCTGGGAAGGTGGCTCAGTGGTAGAATGTTTGCCTTGCATGCCTGAGGCCCTGGGTTTGATTCCTCAGCACCACATAAGCAAAAAGAAAAGAGCCAGAAGTGGCGCTGTGGCTCAAGTGGTAGAGCGCTAGCCTTGAGCTGAAGAGCTGAGGGAGCGCCCAGGCCCAGAGTTCAGGCCCCACGACCGGACCCAAAAAAAAAAAAAAAAAAAAGGACTATATAGAGCCCAGCATATATATAGCTATGATTACAGGTTCAGACCTGTAATCATAGCTACTCAAGAGGCTGAAACCTGAGGATTGAGGTTCAAAGCCAGCCTGGGCAGGAATGTCCATGACACTCTCATTTCCATAAACCACCAGAAAACCGGAAGTGGCACTGTGGCTCAAGTTGTAGAGAGCTTCCTTTGAGCTGAAGAGCTCAGGGACCAGCACCCAGGCCCTGAGTTCAAGCCCCATGACCAACAACAACAAAAAGAATATATAGAAATGCTGTCTTTAAAACCAAAACCAAACAAAATGATATATTTTGGGGGTATCACATTATTTCAATATATGCTTACATTATGTAATGCTCAACACAGGGTAAACTGATCTATCCAAGTATTAGTCATCTCTACCTTGTAAGCAGATAATACCATCTAACCAATTTATCTTCAAGAAATGGTACAGTACTTCTTGAGGATTCTGGCAGCATTTTTAAAGAATAAGGCAAGCCGGGCGCTGGTGGCTCATGCCTGTAATCCTAGCTACTCAAGAGGCTGAGATCTGAGGATCCCGGTTCAAAGCCAGCCCGGGCAGGAGAGACTGTGAGACTCCTATCTCCAATAAACCACCAGAAAACCGGAAGTGGCGCTGTAGCTCAAGTGGTAGAGCGCTCACCTTGAACTGAAGAGCTGAGGGACAGCGCCCAGGCCCAGAGTTCAAGCCCCACGGCCGACCAAAAAAAAAAAAAAAAAAAAAAAGAATAAGGCAGAGGCAAGCAGAACAGCAGTTCTGTGGGGTAACAGAAATATACAAATATTATGACTTCAACACCTACCTCCAAAAGTACAGTCTCTAGTCAGCCTTAAAGTTTCTTTTCTTCTTTTCATCTTTGCAGTTCTAGGGATCCAACCCAAAGCCTTGAGTTGGCTAGGCAAGTGCTCTTATCACTTGAAAGCTGCAACTTCAACTTGCTTTTTTGATATTTTTTTTTTTTTTAATGGTAGTGGGGCCTGAACTCTGGGCCTGGGCACTGTCCCTCAGCTCTTCAGCTCAAGGCTAGCGCTGTACTACTTGAACCACAGCACCACTTCCAGCTTTTTCTGCTTATGTGGTGCTCAGGAATCGAACCCAGGGCTTCATGAATGTGAGGTAAGCACTCTACCACTGAGCCACCTTCCCAGCCCCTTTTTGATACTTTTGAACCATGGCACTGGAGTTGGATTTAAGAGCCTCTTACCACTTTAGCAAGCCTCCAGCCCCACCGCCCTCAGCCCCAGATTGTATCTCTATTACTTTGCTCTTGAAATCTTCATTTTCCTGCTTCTTCCTCTTGAGTAGCTAGATTACCCCCACCATGCCAAGTTTCTTACTATATGTGTGCTCTCAGACTGTTTTATTAAAGTAAAAAGTCTCAGTAAAAACAAGGCCAGTAGTACGAAATTCTTCCTGTGGCTCAATTTTTTGTTTTGTTTTTTTGTTTTGGTTTTTGGTTTTTTTGTTTGGTCGTGGGGCTTGAACTCTGAGCCTGGGCACTGTCTCTCATGGACTTTCTTGCCTGGGCTGGCTTTGAACCCTGATCCTCAGATCTCAGCCTCCTGAGTAGCTAGGATTACAGGCATGAGCCACTGACGCCCAGCTATGTGCCTCAATTTTAAGTCACAATTTTTAATTTTCTTTTTTCCTGTCTCTCTGCAATAGGCTAAGCAGTTTAGATATTTATTCTGCCTTAAAAGAACAGATCCCTGGGCTGGGAAGGTGGCTCAGTGGTAGAGCGCTTGCCTTGCATGAATGAGGCCCTGGGTTCCATTCCTCAGCACCACATAAGCAAAAAGAAAAAAGCCAGAAGTGGTGCTGTGGCTCACGTGGTAGAGCACTAGCCTTGAGCTGAAGCGCTGAGGGACAGCAACCAGGCCCAGAGTTCAGGCCCCACAACCGGACCCCCCCAAAAAAAGAACAGATCTGGGCTGAGAAGGTGGCTCAGTGGTAGAGCTCTTGCCTTGCATGCTCAAGGCCCAGGGTTCGATTCCTCAGCACCACATAAGCAAAAAGAAAAAAAAGCCGGAAGTGGTGCTGTGGCTCAAGTGGTAGAGCGCTAGCCTTGAGCTGAAGAGCTGAGGGACAGCGCCCAGGCCCAGAGTTCAGGCCCCACGACCAGACCCAAAAAAAAAAAGAACAGATCCCTAAGTAAATAGCTGTATTTCTCTAAACAATCACATTGTAAGGTTTTCTTTTCCCAGCTACTCTTTCTTTCCCTGCCCCATTAATGTATCAAATATATCTTCAGAAATTAAAAAAAAAAAAAAAAAAAGCCAAGCTCTGGTGGCTCATGCCTGTAATCCTAGCTATTCAGGAGGCTGAGTTCTGAGGAATGCAGTTCAAACTAGTCAAGGCAGGAAAATCCATGAGATTCTTATTTTCAATTAACCAGTAAAAAGCCTGAAGGGGAAGTGTGGCTCCAAGTACCAGTCTACAGTAGAAAAAGCCAAGAACCATATATTTAGGGTTGATTGGTTTTCATAAGGGTAACCAAAAAATGTAATGCATGGGATAGGTGGGGCACTTCCCTGAGAGTTTTTTTTTTTTTTTTTTTTTTTTTTTTTGTCGGTCATGGGGCTTGAACTCTGGGCCTGGGCGCTGTCCCTCAGCTCTTCAGCTCAAGGCGAGCGCTCTACCACTTGAGCTACAGCGCCACTTCCGGTTTTCTGGTGGTTTATTGGAGTTAGGAGTCTTACAGTCTCTCCTGCCCGGGCTGGCTTTGAACCGCGATCCTCAGATCTCAGCCTCCTGAGTAGCTAGGATTACAGGCATGAGCCACCAGCTCCCGGCTTCCCTGAGAGTTTTTTGCTCAAGGCTAGCACTCTACCACTGAAACCACAGCACCACTTCTGCCTTTCTCTATTTATGTGGTACTGAGGAATCAAACCCAGGGCTTCATGGATGCTAGGCAAGCATTCTACTACTAAGCCACATTCCCAGCTCCCAGTATATAATCTTAAAAAGATGACCAATAATAATTTATTTCCTCCTTATACATGCCCTCCTCTTATCAAGAAGTATAGTTTGAGCCGGGCGCTGGTGGCTCACGCCTGTAATCCTAGCTACTCAGGAGGCTGAGATCTGAGGATCGCGGTTCAAAGCCAGCCTGGGCAGGAGAGACCGTGAGACTCCTATCTCCAATAAACCACCAGAAAACCGGAAGTGGCGCTGTAGCTCAAGTGGTAGAGTGCTCGCCTTGAGCTGACGAGCTGAGGGACAGCGCCCAGGCCCAGAGTTCAAGCCCCACGACCGACAAAAAAAAAAAAAAAAAAAAAAAAAGAAGTATAGTTTGTACCAAGCACAATGGCTCAAGATTTAATACTAGCTACTTGCGATTAGAAGGGGAATCAGGGTTTGAGGCCAGCCCAAGCCAAAAAGAAAAAAAACACCACCACTGGGTGCTGGTGGCTCATGCCTGTAATCCTAGCTACTCAGGAGGCTGAGATCTGAGGATCATGGTTCAAAGCCAGCCCAGGCAGGAGACTCCAATAAACCACCAGAAAACTAGAAGTGGCACTGTGGCTCCAGCGATAAGAGTGCTAACCTGGAGCTGAAGAGCTGAGGGACAGCACCCAGACAGAGTTCAAGCCCCACAACCAACAATAACAACAAAAGTCCAAATACTCCTGAAATTGAACTATTCTATTAACTGATTTTTGTTTGTCAGTCCTGGAGCTTGAACTCAGGGAATGTTCCTGAGCTTCTGTATTCAAGGCTAGCACTCTACTCCATTTTAAGCCACAGCCCTGCTTCTGGCTTTTTGGTGGTTAATTGGAGATAATAGTCTCACAAACTTTCCTGCCCAGGATGGCTTAAAACCCTAATCCTCTTCAGCACCACATAAGCAGGAAAAAAAAAGCTGGAAGTGGTGCTATGGCTCAAGTGGCATAGCGCTAGCCTTGAGCTGAAGAGCTGAGGGACAGCGCCCAGGCCCAGAGTTCAGGCCCCACGACCAGACACCCCCCCCAAAAAAAAAAATATTGGGGCTGGGAAGGTGGCTCAGTGGCAGAGCGCTTGCCTTGAATGCCTGAGGCCCTGGGTTCGATTCCTCAGCACCACTAAAGCAAAAAGAAAAAAGCTGGAAGTGGCACTGTGGCTCAAGAGGTAGAGTGCTAGCCTTGAGCTGAAGAGCTGAGGGACAGTGCCCAGGCCCAGAGTTCAGGCCTCACGACCAGACCCAAAAATAAAAACAAAACAAAACAGGGGCTGGGAAGGTGCTTCAGTGGTAGAGCGCTTGCCTTGCATGCCTGAGGCCCTGGGTTTGATTCCTCAGCACCACATAAGCAAAAAGAAAAAACCCGGAAGTGGCGCTGTGGCTCAAGTGGTAGAGTGCTAGCCTTGAGCTGAAGAGCCGAGGGACAGCGCCCAGGCCCAGAGTTCAGGCCCCACGACTGGACCAAAAAAAAAAGTAGAAAAAAAAAAAAAAAAAAACCCTGATCCTAGGATCTCCTGAGTAGGATTACATGCATGACCAGTGGCACTTGGTTTAACTGACTCTTACAGATATAGGGAAGCTATTCCTAACTTATATGAAAATGCAAATAACTATAAAGAGCCAAAACAGTATTTTAAGGAATAAAGGAATCAAACCTATATATTTAGGATTCAAATCTATATATTTAGGATTGATTGGTTTTCATAGGATACCCAAAAAATGTAATATATGAAATAAGTTTTTTCAACAAATGGTACTGGGAACAACTGTATATTCACATGCAAAAAGAACAAATCAAGAACCAGATATGGTGGTGCTTGTCTGTAATCCTACTACTCAGAAGGAAGAGGTAGGAAGGATCTAGAGTTTGAGGCCAAGGTAGGTTACAAAAACAAAGGGCAAGATGACAGTAAGTTTCTGACAGAACCCCACAAAAAATTAAATGTAAAGGAGCAACACTGTCAAGCTTACGCGCGAGAAGCTTGGGAAGTCTAGTTGTAATAGGTGATGGCAGTGTAGCATTTCCTGCTGGGAGAGGCACAAGTCTGGTGGCTAATATTTTTGCAGAAAACTACAGTGGTGACTCAATGCCCAACAGAAGCCACCACTGGAGACAGCCAACACCTTCAAAAGAAGGAGCCTGGGAATCCCCCTGTTGCCTGCTAGACCACTGAGTAAACAAGTTCTAACAGGCAACTGGAACTCTTAAAACAGGTGGCAGCTTCTGTGGCTCTACACTCCCTGAATAGGACAGAACTGTACAGCACGAGACCAGGGTGGCCACAAACCTCTGAATGGGAACAAATTTTAGTCCACAGCCTGACTCCTGGCTATAGGTGCTACTGCCTGAGGAAGGCAGAATTCTCCCACCTATCCCTAAAGATCATGATTTTCAGGTTTGCCTGCACCACTCAAATAAGTATGTATATATATAAGTATTGATACATATAGAGGAATAAATACATACTACAAATACACATATATAAACTCGTATGTCTTTATTGCTGCTTTGGTTTGTTTTGATTCTTTTCTTTTATCCCTGTAACTATAGTTTTTAGTATTTTTTTTCTTTTTCCTATATCCGTGATATAGGCTTTTATTTTTTTAGTATAGGTCTTTAGCCCCTTTTATTTATATTTTATGTTCCCATACAGGCTTGAATTTAGGGTCTTGAGCTTATTTGGTTTTTTTCTTTTTCTTTCTTTCTTTTTTTTTTTTTGGGGGGGGGGGTCCGGTCGTGGGGCCTGAACTCTGGGCCTGGGCATTGTCCTTCAGCTCTTCAGCTCAAGGCTAGCACACTACCACTTGAGCCACGGGGCCACTTCCAGCTTTTTTTCTTTTTGCTTATGTGGTGCTGTGGAATTGAACCCAGGGCCTCATGCATGCAAGGCAAGTGCTCTACCACTGAGCTACCTTCCCAGCCCTTGTTTGGTTTTTTCAATCAATGCTAGTGCTCTACCACATGAGCCATGCCTTCATGCCTGGATTTTTTTCCTAGTTAATTAGAAATAAAGTCTTTTGGATTTGTCTGCCCAGGCTGGCTTCAAACCCTGATCTTCAGATCTGTTTCCTTAGTGTCTAGGATTACAGGCCTAAGCCAACTCCAGTTCATTTACTTTATAGTTCTGTTTCTTCCTTCCATTTGTCCAGACTTATATCTGTACCACAACACCTGCCTTTCAATATTCAATTTTAAAACATATTTCATTTCCTTTTTATAGTCCTTCCCCATTTATACTCACAAGTATCTCAAGTAGAACTGTTCTTTTGCCCATATTTCCTTTTATCCCTGTTCTCATATCCCTAATCCTCTCTCAGTACCTATACTCTTTCCATGTAACTAGATTCCTCAAACATCATTTATTTTTTTTCTTTGTGTTACTGAGTTCTATTTTTCTTGTTTTCTTTTTGCCCCTGTTATTTTATTCTGTGTGTTTATTCAATTCTGTTAATCACCACCACCACCAGCCCAATCCCTACACTATTTTTGTCTATAACTTCATTCTACTTTCTCTTAATTTCTTCTATCAAGCTTAGCTCCTACCCCTTCCTCCTCTATATAACCAAATATTTAGTAGTATTCATTATCCCACTATCTCTTTCCTAAAACAAATCTCCTATGGGCTTCTGGACTACAAGGATGTATCTTTGCTTCTGTATTCAGCTAAAAATATGGGTGCAGTAGTGGTGGTGACTCATCTTCACCGGGGCTGCCACAAATAGAATGTTAGTTTATCAACTGAAATCGTTTTTAATAGCCTAGCTGCTTCGCCTTAATTGGAGAAGAGTTCCACATAGTGTCTTGAGCATGTTGTATATATTAATTTCACAAGTGAGATACACTCCTCCAGTCTAGTAATAGGAAAATACACATCAACCTAGCCATTAACAGTTTTAAGTAACAGTCAAAAAATTAATAAAAATATCAACAACTGAAACAGGAAACTGAACAACCTTAGACTCATAAATCCTAACAGAAATCATTATATACATTAATAAAAAAGAAAAAGCACCAAGTCTTCTTCAATATTAACAATCCTGTAACAAAAGACTTAAGTAATAGTGAATCAACAATCAAAAGAAAGTAATGGGGATGGGAAGGTGGCTCACTGGTAGAGTGTTTGCCTTGCATGCATGAGGCCCTAGGTTCCTTTTCTCAGCACCATATAAGCAGAAAAAGCTGGAAGTGGTACTGTGGCTCAAGTGGTAGAGCTAGCCTTGAAGAGCTGAAGAGCTGAGGGACAGCACCCAGGCCCAGAGTTAAGGCCCCCACAACCAACAAAAAAAAAGAAGAAAAAAAACAAGATTTATTGTTTGAAAGACCTGAGAAACATAGTTTGAAGTTTGAAAGTTTGAATTTCCAATTAACCAGCAAAAAGCCAGAAATGAAGGTATGGCTTAAATGGTAGAATACTGGTATTGAGTGAAAAAACTAAGGAAAGCTGAGCACCAGTGGCTCATGCCTGTAATCCTAGCTACTCAACAAGCTGAATCCCTGGGCAGGAAAGTCAGTGAATTGTTGTTGTTGTTTTTTTTTCCATCATGGGGCTTGAACTTTGGGCCTAGGCACTATCCCTCAGCTCTTCAGCTCAAGGCTAGCACTCTACCACTTCTGATTTTCTGGTAGTTTATTAGAGACAAGAGTTTCACAGACTTGCCTGCTCTGGCTGGCTTTGAACTTCAGATCTCAGCCTCCTGAGTAGCTACAATTACAAGTGTGAGCCACCAGTGCCCAGCTCAGTGAGACTCTTATGTCCAATTAACCACCACAAAACTAGAAGTGGCACTGTGGCTCAAAGTGATAAAGTGCTTGCCTTGAGAAATAAAAAGAGTTCATGGTCAACACCCAGGCCCTGAGTTCAAGCCCTACAACCAAAAAAAGAAAGCAAGCAAGAAAGAAAAAAGCAAAGGGATGCAAGTACAAACTCCTATGCTGGCATCTATTCAAGCGCACGCACACACACGCATGCACACACACACATGCACACACACACATGCACACACACACACACACACACACACACACAGACTCAGACAGGCACTAGTGGCTCATTGCCTATAATCAGCTACTCAAGAGGGTTCAAAGCTTGTCTGAGCAGAAAAGCCATGGGACTCTTTATCTATAATTAACCAGCAAAAAGCTGAAGTGGATCTGTGGCTCAAGTGGTAGAGTGCTAGCCTTTAGCAAAAAAAGCTCAGGGATCAGCACTTATATAAATAAATGAATAAATAAAAAAACAAGCAAGCAACCAGGTAGAAGCAGCCATACTTATACCTGATAAAAACAGACTTCAAGCTAAAATTCATCAGAAGAGACCAAGATTCTTATTTTATATTAATAAAGGCAATGAGTCATGAAGAGAAAACAACTGTTAACATATATACATATATGTTCCTTAAACAAACATTTCTGGGGCTGGGAAGTTGGCTCAGTGGTAGAGCGCTTGCCTTGCATGCCTGAGGCCCTGGGTTCGATTCCTCAGCACCACATAAGCAATAAGAAAAAACCCGGAAGTGGCGCTGTGACTCAAATGGTAGAGCACTAGCCTTGAGCTCAAGAGCTGAAGGACAGTGCCTAGGCCCAGAGTTCAGGCCCCACGACGGGACCCAAAAAAAAAACCCGAAACTTTTCTGGTCTTATAAGCACTAATAGACCCCACTATTAAGAGATACTTCAGTACTTTATCTTAGCTACTCAGAAGGCTGAGATCTGAGGATCACAGTTCAAAGCTAGCCCAGGCAGGTAAATCAGTGAGACTCTCATCTCCGATAAACCACCAGAAAACCAGAAATAATGCTGTGGCTCAATTAGAGTGCTTGCCTTGAGCTGAAGAACTGAGGGACAATGCCCAGGCCTAGAGTTCAAGCCTCACAACCCACCAAAAAAAAAAAAGTACATACCTACCACCACCCCCAAATCAACCAATGTCAGAATTAAATGCCACTACACATCAACAGATTTAACAGAAATCTACAGAGTACTTCAACCAGCAGCTTACAAAAGACATTTTCAGAAGCTCATAAAACTTTATCCAAAATAAATCATAGTTTAGAACATAAAACAAGTCTTGGAGGGCTGGGAAGGGGGCGCAGTGGTAGAGTGCTTGCCTTGCACACATGAAGCTCAAGGTTCGATTCCTCAGCACCACATAAGCAGAAAAAGCCAGAAGTAGCGCTGTGGCTCAAGTGGTAGAACACTAGCCGTGAGCTGAAAAGCTGAGGGACAGCTCCCAAGCTCAGGGTTCAGGCCCCATGACCGGCAAAAAAAAATTCTTGGGCCGGGCGCCGGTGGCTCACACCTGTAATCCTAGCTACTCAGGAGGCTGAGATCTGAGGATCACAGTTCAAAGCCAGCCCAGGCAGGAAAGTCCATGAGACTCTTAGCTCCAATAAACCACTCGGAAACCAGAAGTGGAGCTGTGGCTCAAGTGGTAGAGCACTCGCCTTGAGCTGAAGAGAGCAGGGACAGCACCCAAATCCAGAGTTCAAGCCCCATGACTGACCAAAAAAAAAAAAAAAAAGTCATGGCAAATACAAGGACATTGAAACAAGTTCTTATTTATCAGGTCATAATGGAATTAAGCTATAAGTCAACACGAGATACTACAGAAAATATGCAAACACATGAAGATTGAAGACACTGTTTTTTTTTTTAATTTAATTTTATTTTATTTGAGAACATACTGTACTGAAGACACTGTTGAATGACCACTATATGTCATTGAAGAAATAAGGAGAGAAATAAAAGAGCTCCTAGAATCCAATGAATATAAAAATACAACCTGGCCTGGGAAGGTGGCTCTGTGGTACAGTGTTTACCTTGCATGCTTAAGGCCCTGGGTTAACACCACATAAACAGAAAAGGCCAGAAGTGGTGCTGTAGCTCAAGTGGTAGAGTGCTAGACTTGAGCAAAAGAAGCTCAGGGACAATGCCCATGCCCTGAGTTCAAGCTTCAGGACTGGCCAAAAAAAAAAAAAAAAGTGCCCTCAAATAAAAGCCTAGTAATGCAACTCAAACTTTTAAAACTCAAAAAACAAAAACAAAAAACACAGAAACAAGCCAAACCCCAAACTGACATATGTAAAGAAGTAATAATTTCTGCCCTTGCAGAAATTAATAGAGACTAAAAAAATATACACATACACACACAAGCCAGGCACAGTTGGCTGATGCCTATAATCCTAGCTACTCAGGAGACTGAGACCTGAGAATTGCTGTTCAAAGTCAGCCCAGGCAGAAAAGTCCCTGTATGACTACTCTCTCCAATTAACCACTCAAAAGCCAGAAGTGGAACTGTGACTCAAAGTAACAGAGTGTTAAGCTTTGAGCTAAAGTGCTCAGGGATAGTGCGCAGGCCCCAAGTTCAAGCCCCACAACCGACTCAAAACCAAAAACAAAAAAATCTGAAGCCAGGCATCACTCCTAAAATCCTAGCTACTCAGGAGTCTAAGATCTGAGGATCACAGTTCACAGCTAACCTAGGCAGGAAAGTCTGTGAACTCCAATTAACCACACAAACAAAAAAAAAGGCTGAAAATGAAGCTGTAGTTCAAAGCAGTAGTGCTAACCTTAAGCACAAAATGCTCAGGGACAAATAAAGAAGCAGAAAAAAGGAATCAGGTTCAGATGGCTCACACCTGTAATCCTAACTACTCAGGAGACTGAGTAGTTTGTTTTAACTATTTTTTGTTTTTGTACTGGAGAGCAAACCCAGGATTCAAGCTCTAAGACACATAAGACACACACACACACACACACACACACACACACACACACACACACACACACACACACACACACACACACACACACACACACACACACACACACACACACACACACACACACACACACACACACACACACACACACACACACACACACACACACACACACACGATTCTGGGAAAGATCAACTACAACTGTCTTTCAATTATATCGGTATTTTATGTATATATATATGTGTGTATGTATATATATGTGTATATATATACATACACGTATATATACACATATATATGGATGTGTGTGTGTACACATATAATATTAAGGGAGAACAGTATTTTTGTTCTAATTTTTACCTACTTTTAATACATGTTAAACTAATGCCACATTATTTTTCAGGGTTTTTTTTTTGTGTGTGTGTGTATGGTACTGGGTTTGAACTCAGGGCATTATAGACAGGTACTTATCACTTGAGCCAAGCCTCTGCCCTTTGATATAATACTGAAACTTACATATCGAATACTGGAGGAGTGGCTCAAATGGAAGAATGCCTGCCTTGCAAGTAGTTCAAATACCAGTATCAACAAATAATACTAACAATTTGTACATCAAAAAGGAAGGAATATGGCCATGTTCTTTTTTTTTTGAGGGGGGGGGTCAGTTTTGAGGTTTGAACTCAGGGCCTGGGCACTGTTCCGAAGCTCTTCCTTAAGGGTAGCACTCTACCACTTAAAGCCACAGCTCCACTTTCTTTTTCTAAGTTGTTAATTGGAGATAGTCTCACAGGGACTTTTCTGACTTTGCTGGCTTCAAACCTTATCTTCAGATCTCAGCCTCCTAAGAAGCTAGGATTATGGATGTGAGCCATTGGCACTCAATTCATGTAACTTTATTGATGAGATGCAGTAATAGAATTTAACCAGCAGCACTAGAGTCTATTTGACTATCTAGTGTCATAATGTATATCTGAGAAATTAATCCAGGCTTATTATGTATTAAGCATTTCTAATGTACCTGGTATACCTCCCCATATCTAGAATAATGAAGTTGGGTTTTTGGGAGGAGGAAGAGGGGAGGTTGGTCGTGGGGCTTGAACACTGGGCCTGGGCGCTGTCCCTCAGCTCTTCAGCTCAAGAAGAGCAAATTGAGCCACAGAGCCACTTCCAGTTTTCTAGTGGTTAATTTGAGATAAGAGTCTCACGGACTTTCCTGCCCAGGCTGTCTTTAAACTGCGATCCTCAGATTTCAGCCTCCTGAGTAGCTAGGATTACAGTCATGAGCCACCAGCGCCAGCTACAATAATTAAGTTTTAAATTGAAAGTAAAATCCTTTGACCCAAGATCTCAGACTGTCTTAAACACAAGCAAAGGAAAGCCTTCTACTTTTTAGAAGGTAATTTATCTACTATATAGCAATAAAAATTGTTGGCAAAAGCCTAACTGCCTATGTATTCCAATAGGAATAAAGTAAAATATTCAGTCTGAAGACAGTTCATGGTACAGCTTTAGGGAACACAGGGAGTTCGAGGCTAGTCTGGGCTAAACAATTTCAGGCCAGTTAAGACACCAAGGGTTCATGTCTATAATCCTAGCCTATAACCAGAAGACTGAGATCCAAAGGATTGTATTCAAAACCATTCAGGGCAGAAAAGTGGCTGCAACTGCATCTCCAAAGTAACTAAAAATAATTTGGCAGGGCTGGGAAGGTGGCTCAGTGGTAGAGCACTTGCCTTACATGCATGAGGCCCTGTGTTCGATCCTCAGCACCACATAAGCAAAAAGAAAAAAAGCCGGAAGTGGCACTGTGGCTCAAGTGGTAGAGCGCTAGCCTTGAGCTGAAGAGCTGAGGGACAGCACCCAGGCCCAGAGTTCAGGCCCCACGACCGGACCCAAAAAAAAAAAAAAAAAAAAAAAATTAGGCAAAAGCATAGCTGAAGATGTGGCTCAAGTGGTAAAGTATTAGGCAATTAAGGTGAACAAAGCAAGAGACTGAGACAAAATCCCAGAAATGCAAAAAACAAACAAAAACAACAACAAAAAAACACACACAAAAAAATGCATTACAAGGCCAACCTGGGCTCCTTGTGAGTTTTGTCTCATTAACACAAAACAAAATTAATTTGTAGGGGCTGGGAAGGTGGCTCAGTGGTAGAGCGCTTGCCTTGCATGCCAGAGGCCCTGGGTTCGATTCCTCAGCACCACATAAGCAATAAGAAAAAACCCAGAAGTGGCGCTGTGGCTCAAGTGGTAGAGCGCTATCCTTGAGCTGAAGAGCTGAGGGACAGCGCCCAGGCCCAGAGTTCAGGCCCCATAACCGGACCCCCCAAAAGAAAAAAAATTAATTTATATTCTTTTTGCTACAGTGTATCTGTTTGGAACTTTCTTCACATTATACTGTGTAATATGTAACACATTAATGCAGCACCTGATGAAGATCACGTTTATTATGTGAGGGTAAGCCCTATGTCACTGAGCTATATCCTGATCAAATAAATCTTTTTTTTCTGGTGCCTGTCTTGGGGCTTGAACTCAGGGCTCAGAAGCTGTCCCTGAGCTTCTCTGACTCAAGGCTAGTGCTCTACCACTCAGACCACAGCACCTTTATCTGAGTAGTTTATTGGAGAAGATCTCATGGACTTTCCCACTGAGACTGGCTTGGAACCTCAATCCTCAAATCTCAGCTTCCTAAGTAGCTAGGATTACAGATATGAGCCACTGCCACCAGAGCTCAGCTAATAAATTCAACTTTTTTTTTTTTTTTGGGGGGGGGGTCCGGTCATGGGGCCTGAACTCTGGGCCTGGGCGCTGTCCCTCAGCTCTTTAGCTCAAGGATAGCGCTCTACCACTTGAGCCACAGCGCCACGTCCCGCTTTTTTTCTTTTTGCTTATATAGTGCTGAGGAATCGAACCCAGGGCCTCAGGCATGCAAAGCAAGTGCTCTACCACTGAGCCACCTTCCCAGCCCATAAATCAAATGACATAATTTTTTTTTTTTTTGGTCGGTCGTGGGGCTTGAACTCTGGGCCTGGGCGCTGTCCCTCAGCTCTTCAGCTCAAGGCGAGCGCTCTACCACTTGAGCTACAGCGCCACTTCCGGTTTTCTGGTGGTTTATTGGAGACAGGAGTCTCACAGTCTCTCCTGCCCGGGCTGGCTTTGAACCACGATCCTCAGATCTCAGCCTCCTGAATAGCTAGGATTACAGGCACGAGCCACCAGTGCCCGGCTTAAATTCAACTTCTTTTTTTTTTTTTTTTTTTTGTCGGTCGTGGGGCTTGAACTCTGGGCCTGGGCGCTGTCCCTCAGCTCTTCAGCTCAAGGCGAGCGCTCTACCACTTAAGCTACAGCGCCACTTCCGGTTTTCTGGTGGTTTATTGGAGATAGGAGTCTCACGGTCTTTCTTGCCCGGGCTGGCTTTGAACCGCGATCCTCAGATCTCAGCCTCCTGAGTAGCTAGGATTACAGGCGTGAGCCACCAGCGCCCGGCATAAATTCAACTTCTTAAGTGCTACTTTATTACTGAAAATGAGAAATGTTTTATTTTGATGTTATCTTTAATAGTATCTCTAATGTTTTGGTTTGATTATCTTGATTACATATATATACATGTGTATATAATTTTTTTTTAATTGTGTATGTGAGCTCAGAGCCTTGATTCTATCCCTGAGCCTTTGTGCTCAAGGCTAGTGTGGTGCTATATTACTGTTCTTTTTCTGGCTTTTTCTTTCTTTCTTTTTTTTAAGCCAGTCCTAGGGCTTGAATTCAGGTCCTGGGCACTATCCCTGAGCTTTCTTTTGCTCAAGGCTAGCATTCTACCACTGGAGCCACACACAATGCCACTTGCGGCCTTTTCTGTTTATGTGGTACTGAGGAATCAAACCCAGGGTTTCATGCATGCTAGGCCAAGCACTCTACCACTAAGCCACATTTCTAGCCCTTTTTTTTTTTTTTTAAGTTAACTGGAGATAAGAGACTTTTCTACCCACTCTGGTTTTGAACCTTCTCAGTTCTCAGCCTCCTGAGTGGCTAGGATTATAGGTTTGAACCACTAGCGACTCTTGTGATGATATATTTTAATTAATTTAGCTGAGATTATTGGTGGGTTTTTTGTTTGTACTTTGAAACAAGGTTTTGCTATGTTACTGAGGCTAACTTCAAACTCCTAGGCTTTTCTCTCCTACCTCAGTATTCAGAATAAGCTGAGTCTGCTTCCAATTTTAATTCAAGTGTGCATTATTTCAGTAATGTTTGTAGATGTCAATACTAGGTTGAAAAGTGTTTACAGGGAGGAGAAGAGATGTGGATTGGTAGGGTTAAAGACAGGAAAACTATGAAAGTAGTTACATGTGCTCAAGATGCACTGTACTCAAAAACTGACATACTGAGTTGAAACTCCTTGGTACAACTACTTGAAAGTAATAAAAAAAAATAACTTTTTTTTTTTTTGTCAGTTGTGGGGCTTGAACTTGGGGCATAGGTGCTATCTCTGAGTTCTTGTGTTCAAGGATATATTCTACCACTTTGAGCCACTGTACTACTTCTGGTTTTCTGGTGGTTAATTGGAGATGAGTCTCACCAACTTTCCTGCCCAGGCTGGCTTCAAACAGCAATCCTCATGTCTCAGCCTCCTGAGTAGGTAGGATTACAGGCCTGAGCCATCTGCACTCAGCTTAAGTAATTTTAAAAAACAAAATGAGCCGGGTACCAATGGCTCAGGCCTGTAATCCTAGCTACTCAAGACACTGAGATCTGAGGATCATGGTTCAAAGCTAGCCTGGGCGGGAATGTCCATCAGACTTTTATCTCTAACCACCAGAAAACTAGAAGTGGCACTGTGGCTCAAGGGGTATAGTGCTAGCCTTGAGCTGAAGAATTGAGGGACAGGGCTGGGAAGGTGGCTCAGTGGTAGAGCGCTTGCCTTGCATGCCTGAGGCTCTGGGTTCAATTCCTCAGCACCACATAAGCAAAAAGAAAAAACAAAACAAAACAAAACAAAAAAAAAAACAGAAGTGGTAGAGCACTAGCCTTGAGCTGAAGAGCTGAGGGACAGCGTTCAGGCCCTACGACTGGACCAAAAATAAAAAATAAAAAAGCCCCTGAAGAGTTGAGGGACAGTGTTCAGGCCCAGATTTCAAGCCCTATGACCACAAAAAAAGAAAAAGAAAGAGGAAGAAGAAGAAGGAGAGAGAGAGAGAGAGAGAGAGAGAGAGGGAGGGAGGGAGGGAGAGAAGGAAAGAGAGAAAGAGAATGAAGAGAAAGGCAGAGAGACAGAGAGAGAGACGGAAAGAAAGAAAGAGAGAGAGAGAGAGAGGAAGGAAGGAAGGAAGGAAGGAAGGAAGGAAGGAAGGAAGACCGACCGACCTAGGGCTGAGTGCCATCATACACAAATGCAGAAAGAGTTCAAGTATGAGTGAGACTATCTCAAACACAAAAGGTCTTGGACCATAAGGATTTGCATAAGGTACTGAGTTCATCCATAGTACCTCCAAAAAATAGAACAAAATAAGAAGTGTTGTAGGTTTAGGGATGTAGTTCAATAGAGTGCTTGCTTAGCATGCACAACAGAAAAAGCGTTCTACTAATGTTTTGCAATACCAGATATGAGATAGGAAGAAAAAGTTTATTAGAAGCTAAGGAAAACTAGAAATAACTATGTTAAATGTAACAAAAGCTAAAAAACTAAGGTTATCTACTGAATTTGGCAATTAAGTAATCATTAGGGACCTTACAAAAAGTTCCAGAACAATGAATAGACTGTTCTTTCAAGAACTTTAGCACTGAATTGTCAGAGGTGGGAGGGATTTAAAAGAAAAAAAAAAAAAAAAGCAAGATAACCACACCTGTAATCTAGCTACTCAGGAGGCTGAGACCAGAAGATCTGGATTCACAGCCAGTCTGGGAAGGAAAGTCTGTGAGACTCTTATTTCCAATTAATCACCAGAAAAGCTGAAGTGGAACTGTGGCTCAAGTGGTAGAGCATTTGCTTTGAGCAAAAAGGGCTCAGAGACAGTGCATAGGAAAGAGTTTAAGCCCCACAATAGGTACACATGCGCGCACGTGCACACGTGCACAGACACAGACACACAGACACACACACACGCACCAAAAAAACAGGATAAATAAGAGAAGGCTGGAAGCTAATGGTTCACACCTATAATCCCAGCTACTCAGGAGGCTGATCTGAGGATAGCAGTTCAAAGCCAACCTTGGAAGGAAGGTCCATGAAACTCTAATCTCCAGTTAACTACCAAAAAAGCTGAAGTGGAAATGTGTCTCAAGTAGTAGACCAAAAAAGTTCAGGGACAGCACCCAGATTCTAAGGTCAAGCCCCAGGGCTAGCATACACATATGCAAAAAGGCAAAAGCAAGTAGTTCTGGAGTGGGGAGAGGAGTGTTAAAAATTACTTTGAGCCAGTACCAGTGGCTCACAAAGGTAATTCTAACTGTTAAGGAGGCTGAGATCTGAGGATCCCGGTTTGAAGCCGGCCCGGGTAGGAAAGTCCAGTCCATGAGACTCTTATCAATACACAACTCAGAAAAATTGAGAAGTGGCTCAGGTGGTAGAACACTAGCCTTGAGCACAAAGAGGCTCAGGAACAGTGCCTAGGCCCTGAGCTCAAGTCCCCCCGCCAAAAAAATCTTTTGACAGCACTGGAGATATAATTCAATAGTAGTATTTGCCTAGTATTGTGATTCCCTGCCCCCCACCAAAACAAAACAGACAAAAAACACTACATCTACATCTATTATTTCTATCTATAGAATTATTATTTTTCTTTTTAAAAGGATGGGAGAAACTCTGGGTTATATTTGGATGCTCAGGAGTTGAGAGAGAAGACACAATTACTAGAGAGTAAGGGCCAGGAATAAAGCAATAGTTTGGCAAAGGGAAAATTAGAACTTCACCCAAGACAAAAGGTGGTGACTAAGACAGTCAATCTGAAGAAGCACTGGCTCTAAGAAATCAGGACTGCTTATGTCTGAATCCTGGCTCTTCCTACTACAACCATATAATCTTGGGCAAGTTTGTTTACATCTCTACAACTTTTTTTTTTTTTCATTTAACTGGGGTAAAGAGTTCTCAGGACTGGGCTGGGAAGGTGACTCAGTGGTAGAGTGCTTGCCTTGCATGCATGAGGCCCTGGGTTCGATTCCTCAGCACCACATAAGCAAAAAGAAAAAAGCCGGAAGTGGCACTAGGGCTCAAGTGGTAGAGCGCTAGCCTTGAGCTGAAGAGCTGAGGGACAGTGCCCAGGCCCAGAGTTCAGGCCCCACAACCGGACCCAAAAAAAAAAAAAAAAAAAAAAAAAGAGTTCTCAGGACTGCCAAAAAGACCCAGTAATTCTTGATATACATACTCTAAAGACAGTTGAGGAATTTTTTTTAATGGAATTTTTTCTTTTCTTTTTTTTTTTTTTGTCAGTCGTGGTGAGGCTTGAACTCTGGGCCTGGGCACTGTCCCTAAACTCTTCAGCTCAAGGCAAGTGCTCTACCACTTGAGCCACAGCAGCACTTCCAGTATTCTTGTGTTTTATTGAAAATAAGAGTCTCACAGACTTTCTTGCTCAGGCTGGCTTTGAACCATGATCCTCAGATCTCAGGCTCCTGAGTAGCTAGGATTAGGATTACAGGCCTGAGCCACCAGCTGTTTGGGTTTTTTGAGACAGGGTATATACCTGTAATCCTAACTACTTGAAAAGCTGACATTGGTCGAGCTAATTAAAAAGTTCATGCACTGGGCACACTGACATGTATCTGTCATCCAGCTATGTGTGAGACTGAGATCAGGAAGATCACAGTTCCAAGGCCAGCCTAGGCACAAAAGATTAGGCTGAGGGGCTGGGAAGGTGGCTCAATGGTAGAGTGCTTGCCTTGCATGCATGAGGTCCAATCAGAAAACGCCAGAAGTGGTGCTGTGGCTCAAGTGGAAGAGCGCTAACCTTGAGCTGAAGAGTTGAGGACAGTGCCCAGGCCCAGAGTTCAGGCCCACGACTGACAAAAAAGAAAGATTAGGCTGAGACTGAACAAGAAGAGGCTGGGTAAAGTGATTCGTTCATGCCAGTAAAGGGAAGATAAAAATAGGGGAATCAAGTTCCAAGTATAGGCATGGGCAAAAAAAAAGCAAGACCCTACCTCAAACTAACCGGCACAAAGTAAGAACTAGAGGCATAGCTTAGTGCTAAGAGTCCCAGTCTAGCAAATGTGAGGCCCTGAGTTCAAACCTCAGTACTAGAACACAAACAACTATGTAGCCCAAACTGGTCTCAAAGTCTCAGCCTCCTGAATGTTGGAATTACAGATGGGAGTCACCATGCTCAAGCTCTGTTGTTTTTATATCTCAAAGGAAATTTGAAAGAATTCACAGGTAAAATTTTCATTATCTCCCTAGAACTGGTACTTTGATCACTTACTGAGATTAAAACAGCTGGGCTCTGCTGATTCACACCTATTAAAATCCTCTGTACAAACATGGCTGAGAGCAGGGCACAGCGGCTCACGCCTGTAAACCTAGCTACTAAGGAGGCTGAGAGGCGAGAATCTCGGTTGAATGCCAGCCCGGGATGGAAGTCCAGGAGACTCTTATGTCTAGAAAATGTAAGTGGTGCTGTGGCTTAAGTGCTCTCCTTGAGCTAAATAGCTGGGACAACACCCAGAGTTCAAGCCCCATGACTGACAAAACAAAAAACAAAAAACAAGGCTGAGGTCTTAGAAGAAAGGCTCAGAACCAGTCCTTGAGGACATCTCAGGCTCTTATCTCCATTTAACTAGCAAAAAAGCTGTGAGGGGAATGGTGGGTCAAATGGTAGAGTGTCAGGCAGGAGCCAAAAAGTCCAATGAGAGATAGAGGTCCTGGTGCATATGTGCACATGCACATATACACATGTGCATACACACATCAACAAAACGACGACAGGAGGCTGAGATCTGAGGATCACAGTTCAAAGCCAGCCCGAGCAGGAAAGTCATGAGACTCTTATCTCCAATAAACCACTCAAAAACCGGAAGTGGTGCTGTGGCTCAAGCAGTAAAGCACTCGCCTTGAGCTGAAGAGCGCAAGGACAGTGCCCAAGCCCAGAGTTCAAGCCCCATGACTGACAAAAAAAAAGAAGAAGAAGAAAAGAAACAGGGCTCAGGCCAGACATTGGTGGCTTAACATCTGTAATCCTAGCTACACAGGGGGTTGAATTTTGATGATCAAGTTTGAAGTCAACCTGAGTTGACTTTTATCTCAATTAACCAGCAATATGCCAAACTGGAGGTTTAGTTAAAGTGGTAGTGTGCCAGCCATTAACAAAAAATATGAGTGTCCGCTGGGTGCAGGTAGTTCACACCTATAATCCCAGCTACTCAGGAGGACGAGATTTGAAGATTGCAATTCAAAGCCAGCCCGGGCAGGAAAGTCCGTGAGACTCTTATCTCCAATAAACCACTCGAAAACCGGAAGTGGTGCTGTGCCTCAAACAGTAAAGCACTCGAGCCCAGAGTTCAAGCCCCACGACTGACAAAAAAAAAGAAATCCAGCCAGGCACCAGTGGCTCATGACTGTAATCATAACTACTCAGGAGGTTGAGATCTGCGGATTATCATTAGAAGCCAGTGTAGGCAGAAAAGTCCCCTAGAGACTCTTATCTCCAATTAACCACTCAATAACTGGAAGTGGTACTGTGGCTCAAGTAGTAGAGCACTAGCCTTGAACAAAAAGAGCTCAGGGACAGTGCAGAGGCCCAGAGTTCAAGCCCAGGACCAGCAAAGAAAAGAAAAGGGAAATCCAACCCTAGTCTTACCTAGCAAGTCACATAGCCTTTTCAGATAGTAGCTTTATCTCTAGCAGTGCTAATATATTAATTCTATCACCTGACATCTCACTTGACTCTGCAGACATAACAAATGGCATTTGTATTTCCCTGTGTTATAGTTATTTATATAGGAAAAACAAATGTGCTCCTATATTTCCAAGATGAGGGCTACAGAGGTTTCTTGCAGCTTCAGGCATGAGTCAGGAATTCCAATCATGTGAACTACCAGGATAGTAGCCATGTTTCTGTGAACTATACTATCCACAACTGGAACTTGTCAAAGCCTCCTTATCTTTCAATAGTACAGTAATACGTACAAAGACTTTAGAGAAAATCCTCAATTTAATTATATTTAAATAGCAATCTAGTACAGCCAGAGAAAGCTTCTCAATTCAATAAACTTCTCAAAGTTTCTTTTTGTGGGAAGGCAGGAGGGTAATGATTGAACTCAGGGCTTTTTCATGCCAATAAAATGTTGTACCACTGAGTTACACACTCCTGTATTTAGTTTTGGGTTGTTTTATTTTTTGTTCTGTTTTTGTGCCAGTCCTGGGCTTCAACTCAGGACATGGGCACTGTCCCTAAGCTGCTTTTGCTCAAGGCTAGCACTCTGCCACTGGAGCCACAGTGCCACTTCCAGCTTTTTCTGTTTATGTGGTACCCAGGGCTTCACACATGCTAGGCAAGCACTCTACCACTAAGCCACATTCCCAGCCCTCATTTAGTTTTAAGAAACAGAATCACTAGGTACTAGTGGTTCACACCTGTAATCTGGGTACACAGCAGCCTAAGACCTAAGGATTGTGGTTCTAAGCTAGCCCAGGCAAGAAAGTCTATCGGATGCTTATCTTCAATTTACTACCCCAAAAAAGGTGGAAGTGGAGCTGTGGCATAATCAGTAAAGCACTAGCAGGGAGTACAAAAGGCAAGTTCAGGGCTGGGAAGGTGGCTCAGTGGTAGAGTCCTTGCCTTGCATGCATGAGGCCCTGGGTTCGATTTCTCAGCACCACATAAAAAAAAAGAAAAAAGCCGGAAGTGGCGCAGTGGCTCAAGTGGTAGAGCGCTAGCCTTGAGCTGAAGAGCTGAGGGACAGTGCCCAGGACCAGAGTTCAGGCCCCACAACTGGACCCCCCAAAAAAGGCGAATTCAAGCCCCTGGACCAGCAAAAAGCGAAGTCTTAATATGTTGCCCATAGTGGCCCTGAACTCTTGGGCTCAAGTGCTACTCTTGCCTTACTCTCTGAAAGTAACTGGAATTATACATGGCTAAGAATACTTTTCTAATGGAGTATGGGAAGTAAGATTTTCTGAGAATACCTATACCAAGAAGCTTATATCTTTTGGAGTAAGGTATGTCTGTTTTCTAATATATAACTTTTTAACAGTCATTTTCATCCATGTACAAGACTATTTGCTAATTTACTTTTTTTTTGGGGGGGGGTAGTGGTGTCACTAGTCTTGGGGCTTTTAACTTTCAGGACCCTTTTTTCTTCCCTAAAGGTTAGTGCTGTAGCACTTAAGTCATACCTCCACTTCCAGCATTTTGGTAAATAACTGGAGATAAGAGTCTCACAGACTTTCCTGCCTGGGCTGGCTTCACACCATGATCCTCAGATCTCAGCCTCCTGAGTAGCTAGGATTACAACCATGAATCACTGGCACCCAATTTTAGTTTTTTATTTGGGGTGCTGTTTCTGGTGCTTGAACACCTAAGATCTGTCCCTGACCTTCTTTTGCTCAAAGCTAGTACTCTACCACTGGAGCTACCACTGCACTTCTAGCTTAATAGTAGTTTATTGGAGATAAAAGTCTAATGGACTTTCCTGCTTGGGCTGGCTACAAACCACAATCCTCAGATCTCAGCCTCCTCCTGAGTATCTAGGATTACAGTTGCAAGCCAAGAATGCCTCAGTAGTCAAAAGGCTATCTTCAACACACAGACACAAATGCACGTGGACACAAAAACTTAGGAAGCAGTTAATGAGAATTTTAGGAAGTTACTATTTAACCATACATAAAAGTTACTTTCCAACTTTTTTTTTTGTTGGTCTTGGAGATTGAACTCAAGGGCTTGGGTGCTGTCCTTCATCTTCTTTTGCTCAAGGCTAGCACTCTACCACTTTGAGCCACAGCTCCACTTCAGGTTTTCTAGTGGTTAATTGGAAATAAGTCTTTCAAGCTTTCCTGCCCAGGCTAGCTTTGAATTGCTATCCTACTATCTCAGCCTCCTGAGTAACTAGCATTACAGGTGTGAACCACCAGCACTTGGCTTTTAAACCTTTTAAAAGGTGGAATTTTTTCTTCTTTCTTTTTCTTTCTTTTTTTTTTCCAGTCGTGGGGCTTGAACTCTGGGCTTGGGAGCTATCCCTTCGCTCTTCAGCTCAAGGCGAGCGCTCTACCACTTGAGCCACAGTGCCACTTCCGGTTTTCTAGTGGTTTATTGGAGATAAGTCTGAGGGACTTTTCTGCCTGGGCTGGCTTTGAACCGTGATCCTCAGATCTCAGCCTCCTGAGTAGTTAGGATTGCCGGCGTGAGCCACGGGCGCCTGGCTTTTTTTCTTTTTTCTTTTTTTGGTAGATGGTGGAGCTTGAACTCAGGGGCTGGGCACTGTCCCTGAACTCTTTTTGCTCTAAGGCTAGCAGCGCTTTACCACTTTGAGCCACAGCATCACATCTGGTTTTCTAGTGGTTAATTGGAGGTCAGAGTCTCACAGACTTTTCTGCCCTGGCTGACTTTGAACCTCATGATCCTCAAATCTCAGCATCCTGAGTAGCTAGAATTACATATAAGCCATCAGCACCTGTCTCAAAAGATGGAAACATTAAATGACTTCATTCTCCTACGATTCTGATTAATCTGTGTAATACAAAAAGAACAGATGTACTGATGATCCTAACATTACTTTTCGAGCTATGTACACAAAGTGTTAACTATAAGTAGCAGAAGACCATTAAAATGTACAAGATTATTAGGGTTAAAAAGATTTTGGTAGCCAGCTGCCCCGTGATGCATGCCTATAATCCTAGCTACTCAGGAGGGTGAGATCTGAGGATCATGGTTCAAAGACAGCCCAGTCAGGAAAGTCTATGAGACTCTTATCTCCAATTAACCACCAGAAAACTGGAAGTGGCACTGAGGGACAGCACCCAAGACCAGGGTTCAAGCCCTATGTATGACAAACCAAAAGAAAAAAACTTTTTGGTATCCTGACTTTAATCAGTCTTCAACTATTCAAAGAATCAAAACATCTGGGCGCTAGTGGCTCACACTTGTAATTCTAATTATTCAGAGGCTGAGATCTGAGGATCATAGTCCAAAACCAGCCCTGCAGAAAGTCCATTGAGACACTTATCTCCGTTAACCACCAAAAAGAAGAAAGTAGAGATGTGGTTCAAGTGATAGAGTAATACACACAGAGTTAATCTTTGCCAACACACACACACACACACACACACACACACACACACACACACACACACACACACACACACACACACACACACACACACACACACACACACACACACACACACACACACACGTTAATCTTTGCCCTTCCCAAGAATAATTTCAGTATTATGGCACCTGAATGTGTACAAGTAACTGAAAAAGTAAAAACAGGAAGCAAGTTGAGCCAAGAGGCCAACACATTCTACAGAACACAAGAAATCTTCACTTAGAGCCTACTGGATCTTATTTTAGACACAATGTTAATAAGCTCTGTGATCTGGTTTCCTAGCCCACAACAGATGCAGCCAACTGGAAAAGGCTTGGGGGTGGTGCTGCTAGTAGCAGACACCCAAAAGCATCAAAATCAAAACTGAAAACCTATAAAGTCATTGAAAAGCTCGGAACAGCAGGCTAAGGCATTTGGTATAAATACCAAAAACAACAAAAAACGCAGAGGCTCACAATCCTAGAACACTATCACTATGCTATATATTCATAATGGTCTTCTTTGGTATACTTTGCTGTTTAAAGCGTAAGTTAAAACACCTTAAGATGTCTGCCAAATATAAAGCCCAGCCAGATGCCAGTGGCTCATGCCTGTAATCCTAGCTACTCAGAAGGCTGAGATCTGAGGATCACAGTTCAAAGCCAGCCCAGGAAAAAGTATTCATGAGACTTTTTTTTTCCCCCTATGAGACTCATCTCCAATTAACCACCAGAAAACTAGAAGTGGCACTGTGGCTCATGTGGCAGAGTACTAGCCTTTAGAGTGCTAGCCTTTAGCTGAAGAGCTGAGGGGCAGCACCCAGACCCAGAGTTCAAGCCTCAGGACTGCCAAAACAAAAAAAAATTTTTTTTAATTGTTAGAATGTAGATGCAAAGGTATTTAAGTTCTTTCACAGAATAAGAAAAGTTTCAAACCAAGATTAATTATGTAAGAAAGCCTTCTAGGAATTCCACTGTAGATATATTGAACTGAGAATAAGATAGACTGCCATTCAACTTAAAATGAGTATCATAACCAGGCACTGGTGACTCACGCCTATAATTCTAGCTACTCAGGAGGCTGCAATCTCAGCATCACAGTTGAAAGACAGCCCAGGCAGGAAAGTCTGTAAGATACTCTTATCTCCAATTGACCACCAGAAAACCAGAAGTAGAACTGTGGCTCAAAGTAGTAGAGCATTAGTTTTGAGCAAAGAAGCTCAGGGACAGCGCTCAGGCCCTGAGTTCAAGCCCCACGACTGACCAGATAATAAAGAACAAAATGTTTGGGAAAACTGACCTCCATTTTGTTCTCACATCATTTTTTCACAAGTATAGCAAAAATAAATTTCTATTTTCTAATCTCTGGCAGTCTGATATAAACCAATCATATGGAAGACTCTAAATTATAAATCATGGGCAGGAAGGGAAGAGTAAAGAAAGAAGAGTAGCCAGGTGCTGGTGGCTCATGCTTGTAATCCTAGCTACTCAGGGAGCTGAGATCTGAGGATCGTGGTTCAAAGCCAGCCCGGGGAAGTAAAGTCCATGAGACTTTTATCTCCAATAAATCACCAGAAAACCCCAAGTGGCAATGTGGCTCAAGTGGCAGAGTGCTAGCCTTGAGCTGGAGAGCTGAGGAACAGTGCCCAGGCCCAGAGTTCAAGTCCCACAACCGAAGAAAAAAAAAAAAAGAAGGAATGGTAATACAAGTTTTAAAAGTTCAAGATAGCAGGCTGGGAATGTGGCTCAGTAGTAGAGTGCTACCCTAGCATGTATGAAGCCCCAGGTTCAATTCCTCAGTACCACATAAACAGAAAAAGCTGGAAGTGGCACTGTGACTCAAGTGGTACAGCACTAGCCTTAAGCAAAAAAAAAGAAAAGAGAGGCTGGGAAGGTGGCTCAGTGGTAGAGCACTTGCCTTGCATGCATGAGGCCCTGGGTTCGATTCCTCAGCACCACATAAGCAAAAAGAGAAAAGCCGCAAGTGGCACTGTGGCTCAAGTGGTAGAGCACTAGCCTTGAGCTAATGAGCTGAGGGATAGTGCCCAGGCCCAGAGTTCAGGCCCTAAAACTGGCACCAAAAAAAAAAAAGTGAGGCTGGGAAGGTGGCTCAGCGGTAGAGTGCTTGCCTCCCATGCATGAGGCCCTGGGTTCGGTTCCTCAGGATCACATAAACAGAAAAGGCTAGAAGTGGCACTGTGGCTCAAATGGTAGAGGGCTAGCCTTGAGCTGAAGAGCTCAGGAACTGCACCCAGGCCTAGAGTTCTATGACTGACCAAAAAAAAAGTTCAAGATGGGTTGGTCATTGATGGCATTGGTGGCTCACATTGTAAGCCTAACTACTCAAAAGGCTGAGATCTAGGATAGGTGGAAAGCCAGCCCAGGCAAGGAAAGTCTGTGAGGCTCACACACACAAAAAAGCTGGAAGTGGAGGTGGGGCTCAAGTGGTTTAGTGCTCGCTAGCTTTGAGGCCATGAGTTCAAGCCCCACAACCAACAAGTCTATCAGACTTGACTGCCTGGGCTGCTTCAAACCACAATCTTCAGATCTCAGCCTCCTGAGTAGCTAGGATTACAGGCAAGCACAAGGCAGAAAGAACAAAAGAGAGAAAGAGGAGAGAAAGAGAGAAAGAGAGGAAGATAGGAAGGAAGGAGGGAAGGAAGGAAGGAGGGAAGGAAGGAAGGAAGGAACGAAGGAAGGAAGGAAGGAACGAAGGAACGAAGGAAGGAAGGAAGGAAAGGTTTGCCCTTTTTCATTTGTAAGAGATTGAAGAAGTCAAATGAAACTGGTAAGGAGCTAATTTATAGTTAAGATTGGAATTAATTCCACATTAAATTGTCTTTGACATAGAATGAAATGAGGACCAACTGCAGAGCTAAGGTGTACATAAAAGGTCAAATGATTTGCATTCCAATATAGTTTAAGACAAAGTGCAGGGCTGGGAAGGTGGCTCAGTGGTACAGTGCTTGCCTCCAATTCATGAGGCCCTGGGTTCAATTCCTCAGCACCACAGAAGCAGAAAAAGCTGAAGTGGCTCAAGGCTAGAACGCTAGCCTTGGGCTAAAGAGCTGAGGGACAGCACCCAGGCCGAGTTCAAGCCCCACGACCTACCAAAAAAAAAAGTGCAAACCAATCTTCACCTAATCTTTAGGGTTAGTAAGCTTAGGATCTACACCCAATCTTTAGGGTTAGTAAGCTAAGGTTTTATGTAGGCAGTATGAGAAGCCATATGAAACACCAAGGTAAAATAATCAGTAGTATCCTTCCATTTCCAACAAATGATAATGGTATTAAGGTTACAGTACTGCAGGGAGGGAGAACTCTAAATTTTAAACCAAGTCCATATTCCTGATATGGGATCAAGAAAACCCCTCTATCAATAACTAAATAATCTTTCATTTTAAAGAGCAGGGAAATTCTTTCTAGCCCCAAAATCAGTAAGTAAAAAGGTCTCTGAAGACCTAGCAGCTAATTTCAGTGTTATATCTATTTTGTGAAGAGACTGTGAAAGGAACCTTTGAATACTTAGTTTTTCCCGTAGTTTTCAACGTTCAGTTTCTGAACTGATTGGAATCCATTCTTGTCGACCTAACAGCTTTTCTCTTAGATGCAATCCTGCAAAAACCTAAGAGCTAGTTTCTGAGTACATATGGCAATCTTAAAAAATAAAAACGTTTCTCCTTCCATTGCCCTCCTCCTCCCTCATGAAGTCACCTTTTCTTCCTTCTGAACTTCCTACTGAGCACTTTCTGGACAAGTAAGATGAACTGAAGTAACTAAGAAGGCAGTGAACTCAAAACAGTTGTGCATCGGGCAAAACGGAGTCTGTCTGCTCACAGACAGGGGCCCCAAGCTCGGGCAGCTGTGCCCTAATAGGGGGGAAGGGATGATGAGCAAGGGGGATGGGGGAGGGAAGGCGGGCATAGATGGGGTGATGAGCCCTTTCGACCTCTGTTTGTGGAGCCGCCCAATGCCCCGGCCACCACCCTTCCAACGCCCGGACAATGGCCCCGGAGCGCAGCACTACCGGCCAGGAGGGAGATCCTGGGTCCCCGCACCACGCGGCCTGGAAAGGCAGGCAGGAGGAACGCAGAGAGAACTAGTGCTCCTCCGGCCTAGGCGCGGGCCGCGCGCCCGGGGCCTCCGCGGGCGCCATCACTGGGAGTGGGGTGTGAAGGCCGCGCCGCGGGGCCAGCGCCAGCAAGCGAGAACCAGAGGCCGCGAGCCCGGCAGAGACGACGGCGGGAAGTGCAGGCCGAAGCCTATTCCCAGGCCTGCCCCGCAGCCGACCTCCGACCGCTTACCTTGTGGATTCTCTTCAGAGCCATGGTGGGAGGCAGTAGCCCCCGGGGGCTGGGATGGGGACCGGGGAGGGACGGGGAAGGGACCAGGAGGCCTGAGGCCGCCTGGGCGGTCGCGGGTCGGCCGGAGAAAACGGGATGTACGGGAGCGCGGGTCCGGCGGGACGGGCTGAGGGCCGGGGCCCGCTCAGCTTCTGGGGCTGCCGCAGCGGATCACCGCATCACCCGGCGGCGGCCCCTTTATGCGCTGCCGCCCCAGCAGCCCCAGCAGCCCCAGCCTCCGCCGCCGCCGCCGCCACCGTAGCTGACTCTTCCTCCCAAACTCAGCGCCGCCTCCTCGGACGCTGCGGATCCCTCCGCCGGGAACCGAGAATCCGAGTCTCGGGCTTGATAGGAGCCGGTCGGTCAGACAACCAGAGGAACTGCCTGTTTCCTGCCTAACGCAGGTGGACGGAGGGACGCGCGGGCGGGCGGGCGGCGCCGCCGGGGTGGGGCTGCCGGAACGTGGGGAGCGCCTCGGCCGAGGGGCAGGTCGGGAGGCGCCGGGATTGGCGGGCCGCGGACGGGGGGCTGGACCCACGGACGCGGAGGGATACGGGCCGCCCCTGTGAGTGTCTTACGCGCCGTCGCTGTCGCAGCCACGACCTCCGAGGGAATGACGCCGGGAAGCGCTGGGGAGAGATCTCGCGAGAACTCAGGCGCGGGTTCTTGGATGCTCCCGCGCCGAGACCCGGGAGGCCCCACTTCTGATACCCCACGCGCGTGTCGGGAAGGAACAGTCAGTTTTTAAAGGCACATGTTGTTCACAAGGCTTGGCCATTACTTGCACGAGTCTCTGGAGGAAGCACCTAGTTCCCTTGCTACGTTCCAGAAGGTGGAAGGGACTTGTCCAAGGTCACACAGCTCTCCAGTGGCAGGACCAGGACATTTTGGGGGCCACAGGTCTCATCAGATCCTTTTTGGTTAGACGTGGTAGCAGTCTGGCCACCAGGCGCGAATGAGGCTCCCCAAGCTTACAGATGAGTTCCCCTGACACAGACCCCGGTTGGAAAGTCTTGAATGTTATCTCTCCTCTGTCACTGGCATGTCAGTTTTGAGAGATCCTAGTATATGTAGTCAGAAACAACTGAAGGACAACTAAGGGATGGACCTAGCCAAAATCAAAGAAGGTCATACCATCCGACCTACTCAGTAGAGAAGGGTAACCCCAAAGGGGAAAATAGAATCCAGACACCCAGAATAGGTACATTTGGGGTTATGTGATGAAGGAGAACATGGATAGCCCGAGATCTTTTTCTGAAATGTGATAGATTGTTTTTAAATGTCCACTAGAAAATTCTCAAATTTTTTTGTATAAAAAAAGCAATAGAGTGGCTGGAAAGGTGGCTCGGTGGTAGAGCGCCTGCCTTGCATGCATGAGGCCCTGGGTTTGATTCCTCAGCACACATAAGCAAAAAGAAAAAAGCCGGGAGTGGCGCTGTAGCTCAAGTGGTAGAGCGCTAGCCTTGGTGGCTCGGTGGTAGAGCGCCTGCCTTGCATGCATGAGGCCCTGGGTTTGATTCCTCAGCACACATAAGCAAAAAGAAAAAAGCCGGGAGTGGCGCTGTAGCTCAAGTGGTAGAGCGCTAGCCTTGAGCTGAAGAGCTGAGGGACAGCGCCCAGACCCAGAGTTCAGGCCCCACGACCGGACCCCCCCCCAAAAAAAACAAAAAACCAATAGAGAATTGGTTGTGTAGCTGGCCGAGTAGGCACAAGGCCGTGGGTTGGATCTATACCACTATAAATAAATAACAATTAAAATCAATATGAATTTATTGCAAGAAACACGGATAAGCAAAAGAAAGAAAATTAAAGTTACCCATACTCTCATCAAGTGGTAAGTAACTACTTTGTTATTTGGTTGCATCTTTTTTTTTTTTGGGGGGGGGGTCCAGTCGTGGGGCCTGAACTCTGGGCCTGGGCGCTGTCCCTCAGCTCTTCAGCTCAAGGAGAGCGCTCTACCACTTGAGCCATAGCGCCACTTCTGGCTTTTTTCTTTTTGCTTATGTGATGCTGAGGAATCGAACCCAGGGCCTCAGGCATGCAAGGCAAGCACTCTACCACTGAGCCACCTTCCCAGCCCCTTGGTTGGCATCTTTTCAGGGTTTTTTTCTTACATATGAACACATTTTTCTTTGAAAAATGTTGATTTGTTTCATAATACTATTTGATTTTTTTTTTTTTTTTTTATTTTTTGCCAGTCATGTGGCCTGAGCTCTGGGCCTGGGCGCTGTCCCTCAGCTCTTCAGCTCAAGGCTAGCACTCTACCACTTGAGCCACAGCGCTACTTCTGGCTTTTTCTGCTTATGTGGTGCTGAGGAATCGAACCTAGGGCCTCATGCATGCAAGGCAAGCACTCTACCACTGAGTCACCTTCCCAGCCTCTATTTGATAAATTCTTTTTATATTGCATTTCTTTTTCTGATTTAATGATATTTTTCTCTTTTATTACATAAATTATTTCTACAATAGGTTTTTATTATGATATGGCCATAGATGCTGTAATGGAATTCACTAGTGCACACGCTGGTCCTGGGGCTTGAACTCAGGACCTACCACTCTTGCTCAGCGTTTTTACTCATTCTAAGCCAGCTCAAGCACTCAAGCAGACAAATCTGAAAGATACTTTTTTTTTTTCATGGCTGAATCCATAGTTTGATTATTATGAATAGTACATGAGTGTATAGATAGCTGTTTTTTGCATACAGACTTACATTCCTTTAGAAATATGCCCAGGAGTGGTATAACATGATAAACTGTTCTCTCCTCTTCTGTCCCCTCCTCCCTTCTCCTTTCTTTTTTTTGGATCCAGTCGTGGGTCCTGAACTCTGGTCCTGGGCACTGTCCCTCAGCTCTTCAGCTCAAGGCTAGCACTCTACCACTTGAGCTACAGCGCCACTTCCGGCTTTTTTTTTCTGCTTATGTGGTGCTGAGGAATCGAACCCAGGGCCTCAGGCATGCAAGGCAAGCACTCTACCACTGAGCCACCTTCCCAGCCCGCTTCTCCTTTCTTTACCTTACCTTTATCCTCCCATTGCCACCTTCAATGGAGCTGGGATTACAGTATACAGCCTTAACTCACACTCTTTTTTTCGTTTGTTGGCAGTTGGGTTTTGCTTTAGAAGTCACCTCTTTGTTGAAAATGAACCATACAATTTGTGGGTGGGGACAGGAGGAAAAATTGGGAGAGAATGAGGGAAGGGGTGACATTGCCCAAAAATAAACATATTCAGGCACCGGTAGCTTATGCCTGTAATCCTAGCTACTCAGGAGAAAAACCAGAAGTGGCACTGTGGCTCAAGTGGTAGAGCACTAGCCTTGAGCTGAAGAGCTGAGGGACAGCGCCCAGGCCCAGAGTTCAAGCCCCACGACTGACTATATATATAACATGTAACTTGTTTGGCAAGTTTGAGCATTTTCAGGCCAGTGCCCCCAAAGAACAATTGGGACAAGTGGGTATATAAGGAAATGGCTTTTCTGGGCTGCCTCTGCCCTCCAGCAGCCTGACATTCCAGCTTCTTTGGTTTGGAAATAGAGCCATAATAGTCATCTGACTACTTCCTGCTGGACAGGGGCATCATGGGGCTATATGCCTGTTGTCTAGGATACCAGAGAGGTAGTTGGCAGGTGATTGTATGGATGGATTAACCATCCCTCTGGTCATTTCTTGGATGGAGCTCTGGATGAACCTCAAAAGGCATGGGACAAATAAAAAGAGAAGACAAATTAAAATTAATGGGCCTACTAAGGGTAGTAATCATCCAGCAAGGGGGTATGGAACCTGTCCAGAATGAGCCCCCTGGATTGTTGATGCTTGAGCTCCTCCTTTAGGTTGTTTAGGATCTCAATGTTTTGTTCTACCAAACCTGACTCATTAATATAATAACAACATTGTTCCCACAAGAACAGGCAGGTCACACCTTTTTTGGCTGTTAGAAGGTCCAAGTCTCAGTGGCTTTGGAGAGCAACCTATGCCAGGGAGGTAAGTTGGCACTGGGGTGAGGCTAGAGATACCAAGTTGGATTCCATGGCCACCTGGAGTTTATATGAAAATTCCTGAGCTGAGACTAGACTAAGTCCTAGGACTGCAGAAACGTGTTGAACCACTTGGGAAATGAAGGCTGAACCATTATTAGATTGAAGTGAGGAGATGAGGCCAAAGCAAGGAATAATTTTTTTGGGGGGGAGGGTCCAGTCGTGGGGCCTGAACTCTGGGCCTGGGCGCTGTCCCTCAGCTCTTCATTCAGCTCAGGGCTAGTGCTACCACTTGAGCCACAGCGCCACTTCTGGCTTTTTTCTTTTGGCTTATGTGGTACTGAGGAATCAAACCCAGGGCCTCATGCATGCAAGGCAAGCGCTCTACCACTGAGCCACCTTCCCAGCCCTAATTTTTGAAAGTAAAAATGAGGTTACAACTCCTGCCATCTCTCTGGTAGTTGGAAAGAGCTGAACCCACCCTGTGAGAATGTCTACAACAAGTTACCTCATCCTTTTGTGGGTAGGCATATGGGTGAAATCAACCTGCCAGTCTTGGCCAGGCAAGACATTTGATGAGTTGTAAAGGCTGGCCTGAGTACCCCTTGAGGGGTGGTGGTGGAGCATGTAAATCATGCCCGAGAGGCAGACTCAACTATGGTGGAAAGCTGAGGGTGATAAAAGAGGGGCTTTAAAGACAAACAGTGCCTTGGGCCCAATATGAAGTGAGGCATGAATCTTCTGTATGAGGGTTGTAGCCTGGGCCAGAGGCAAGGCCAACTTATTTCCCACAAAGATCCATCCCTGTTCTCCATCCGTGCCACCCTTCTCATAGAGAAGAGGTTTTTTGGACAGGGAATACTGAGAAGTCAAATCTGGGACCTGTAAAAATAAAATGGGGCCCAGCACCAGTGGATCATACCTGTAATCCTAGCTACTCAGGAAGCTAGATCTGAGGATCATGGTTCAAACCCAGACAGGGCAGGAAAGTCTGTGAGACTCTTTTTCTTTTTTTTTTTTTTTCGGTCATAGGGTCTGAACTTGGGCACTGTCCCTCAGCTCTTCAGCTCAAGGCTAGCACTCTCTAACACTTAAGCCACAGCACCACTTTTAGCTTTTTCTGATTATGTGGTACTCAGGAATCAAACCCAGGGCCTCATGCATGCAAGGCAAGCACTCTACCACTGAGCCACCTTCCCAGCTCCTGTGAGACTCTTATCTCCAATAAACCATCAGAAAATCAGAATGGCACTGTTGCTCAAGGGGTAGAGCACTCCCCTTGAGCTGAAGAGCTGAGGGACGGTGCCCAGGCACAGAGTTCAAGTCCCATGACCGACAAAAAAATAAATAAAATAAAATGGGGACTGTCTTGAACACCCTGGGGAAACATTGTCCAGGTCAGCTGACTGGCCTGAGAGGTGTTTGGATCCTCCTATGTAAAGACAAACAGATTCCAATGTACTAGGTCCAAGGGAATGGTAAAGAAAGCATCCTCAGGGGCTGGGAAGGTGGCTCAGTGGTAGAGCTCTTGCCTTGCATGCATGAGCCCCTGGGTTCGATTCCTCAGCACCACATAAGCAAAAAGAAAAAAGCCAGAAGTGGCACTGTGGCTCAAGTGGTAGAGCGCTAGCCTTGAGCTGAAGAGCTGAGGGACAGCGCCCAGGCCCAGAGTTAAGGCCCATGACCAACAAAAAAAAAAAGAAAAGAAAGAAAAGAAAAATGGGTAGTAGAAGGGGGAATATGAAGGAGGGTCTATGGGTTGGGAACTATAGGGTGTATGGGTACCACAGCCTCATTAATGAGACAAAGGTCCTGTTCTATCTGGTAGGAGCTATCCAGTTTGTGGACAGGCAAAATAGGGGTATTATAAAGATTGTTAGTTGGCAACAGGAGTCCCTTACATTTCAAATACTTTCGTATCCAGAGGAAACCATTTTCTCCCAATTCTTTTCCCAAGGCTTTCTTTACTACCCCTCTTTACAATTCCCTGAGCTTCTTTGTGGCTAGAGTTTAAAACTTCCCATTTTTTTCCTTTGACTTGTGGAACTGGGTTATCTCAGAACTGCCTCAAGGAACCTATTTGGGTCGGGAAGTTTGCTAGATTCTTTTTTTGTTGTTGTTGTTGGTCATGGGGCCTGAACTCGGTCTGGGCGCTGTCCCTCACTCTTCAGCTCAAGGCTAGTGCTCTACCACTTGAGCCACAGTACCACTTCCAGCTTTTTTTGCCTATGTGGTTCTGAGGAATCGAACCCAGGGCCTCATGCATGCAAGGCAAGCACTCTACCACTGAGCCACCTTCCCCAAGTTTGCTAGATTTTAAGGCTAAGAGGCTGGGTCTCATTCCTTTTACTGCCTCCATTCCATATATCAGGCATGTAAGAGGGCCTGTTGCTGGTGGCTGGGAGGGAAGTCCATCAACTCCCATAACCGAGACCTGGTAAGGAATTAAGAGGTCTGAGTAGAAAGGGAGGGACCAAATAGGTAGCCCCCATATTGTCCAAAAAGGAAATGGCCTTGCCCGCTACCTGGATTGTTACCCTAGGCTTGGTGAGGGTGAATTGGGTCAGTGAAGAGGATGTCCTCAGTCTTCAGCAGCCAGGCCCAGGATCTAAGGCAAGTCAGGGGAGCGAAGGACTGTACCCCCATGACTAGGCACAGAGGGGCACTCAGTCTTCCAGTGGCCCTTTTGATTGCACAGCAGACATGGTGCCTGGGGAGGACCCAGTGCCCCTCCTGGCTGCACTTGAAGCCAGGTCAAGTGGTTGGTGCTTTTCTCCAGAGCCGTGCATTTTAGGGGGGCTTAGGGCAGCGACCAGGGCTTGGGCTTGGTAGGCCACCTTTTGGTGAAAATGGGCTTCCCTATCAGCCTTTTCCTGTTCCTCATGGGCATGGAAAACTTTAAAGGCCATGTTCACCAGGTTACAGATAGGGGTTTGATGGCCATTCTCAACCTTTTTTTTTTTTTTTTTTTGGGTCCAGTTGTGGGGCCTGAACTCTGGGCCTGGGCGCTGTCCCTCAGCTCTTCAGCTCAAGGCTAGCGCTCTACCACTTGAGCTACAGCGCCACTTCCGGCTTTTTGCTTATGTGGTGCTGAGGAATCGAACCCAGGGCCTCATGCATGCAAGGCAAGCACTCTACCACTGGGCCACCTTCCCAGCCCATCCTCAATCTTTTTAAGTTTTTTCTTTATGTCTGGGGTTGACTGAGAAATGAAATGAGAGGCCAAAATCTTGCCCCTGCCAGGGAGGTGGCGTCCAAGCAGATGTACTTAGACAGGGCCTCAGTAAGTCTAGCTAGAAAGGTAGCTGGGTTTTCATCCCAAAGTTGAGTCATTTCCCGCTGTTGTCAAAGTTAATAACCTTATGAGAGGCTGCCATAATCCCGCCAAAAGCACTGAATCATCTTATCTCTATGCAAGTGGCCATGGCAACCTTCAGCTGTGTCTGTCTGATATTGCCAGTGAGGGTCCTGTCTGGGGACTGCCTCAGTTCCCACGGGCATGGTTGTATCTGTAAGGTGGATCTCGTCCCCATGAGCCTGGCAGCCTGATAGACTCAATCACGCTCCTCCATGGTAAGAACAGAGGAGAGTATAACTCGGAGGTCATGCCAGGTGAGATATTAGACCTTCAGCCCAGTGGGGTCAGATGGTGCATGGGGCGGTGGATGCACCATAGGTAGGAAGGATAACTGAGACTCAAAAGGGTCAGGAGAGGAAGAGAGAGGGAGAGTTTTTGGCCCACTTTACTGTCTGCTCACAGAAATTGCGGAGATCGGTTAATATATTGAAATGGAAAGTCCCATTTTCCAGGCCAGCATGACTGGTTATTGAGCTGGTACATAGGCCATTCCCCATTAGGCCTAGAGGTTTGAGGTTAGCTAATAAGCAACCCAGAGGAGAATGTGGGGTTGGAATTTTGGTTTCCCATGGTACCCAGGCAGTCCAAGGCTGAAGTCTTGTGCTCAGATAAGGATCCCCAAAGACCACCATGGAGTCGATTCCAATGACAGTTATTTATTGCAAGCTCGAGCCTGGACTCACGACTGTCACTGACGCAGCAGGTTTAGAGCGAGAGCCCCAACTTCCAGTTTAGCAGGGTTTTTATTATGGTTACAGCAAGGGTAGGGGGTTTCTTACTTAGTGGTTCATGATTGGTTGACATTTAGTGAATCTTGTAACCATCTTATTGACTAGCATGTGCGTACTAAGTGGTTAAGCAGCAAACTATGTTAACTATGCTATCTTAAGCAAATCTGGAGCTTTAGGTGCCTTCCTGTCATCCACTGATTGCAATTGCTAGGGGAGTTACGGGCAGAACGTTATTGGGACATTTCGCAGTTTTTCCAGGAACCTGAGTTCTTACTTTCAATAAGTCTTTACAATGGATACTTTCAGTAAAAGGCCTTCACAATGGATACTTTTGGTAAAGGCCTTCTAACTCCAGAATGGCTGTACTTTGGCTAATGCCTCTCATTCCCCCCTTCTCTAGTAACTAAGGAGCCAATCATGGGTCCTTGATAAGGAGTTCTATATTTTCTATGAGTTGATACCGAGCTCTTAGTACCATCAACTGACATGTATTGACTCGCTCTTTTACGAATGGACCAATCTGTTTATTATGCAAGGTCCAATTGTGAGTAACCAAATTAATAGTAGCAAAGGCCCTATTAGGGGAATTATCCATTGAGCCAGAGGGTTATGTAGCCATCCAAAGTCCAGGCTGTTAGCTGGACATTTATGGAGTCCCTCACACAGTTTTTCTAAGGCCTTTACATTTTCTTCCACCAGTCCTGACTCTGTATATCACAGCTCACTTAATTTTATACCAGCTCCATATGCTACATACTTAAACTTTCTGGGGTTTGTCTTCTTCCCTTTTTCACTCCGATACAAACATTTTTAAGACAATCCTTACTTTTCAAATTCTTTCTTATCCAGGAGGCCATTTTTTTTTCCAATTCCTTCCCCAAGGCTTTCTTTACTACCCTCTTCTTTCCCTGAGTTACTTTGTGGCTTGAATTTAAAACTGCCCATTTTTTCCCCTTTGGCTTGTGGAACCAAGTTATCTCAGAACAGCTTCAAGGCACCACTGGGGAGGAGAAGCTTGCTAGATTTTAAGGCTAAGAGCAGGGCTGGGTCTCATTCCTCTACCTCCATTGATAAAAATCTCTAAACACAAGGTAGAAGGAGATGTACAGGGTATGCTATTCTAGGTTCACACAGGGGCTAGTCTGGTGGGGTTACTGCTTTTTAACACATACCCAGAAGGAAGCAGGTTATTACCAGAGCCAAAGTAGATTGTGACTATAGAGTGGATTTCCAGTCCCTATGCCCTGAAGTGCCTAAGGCAAGCCAGTGGTGTCCTTGCCCCCCAATATCAACTGTGGGAGTAGAGAGGGTTACTGGATATCACCAAAAGAATGTCCCTCAAGATCTTAGTTTTAGCAGACTCAAAGCAGTTTCCCACCGGGAAGCATTCTCAGGTGATGAAATCAGGCAAGAGCTCAGTCTACTTTTTCCACGGTGGAGGTGGTCAGGGTGACTCTCAGGCTGTCCTTGAACTTTACCCATTAGGGTGTGCAGTAGCAACAGCAGGGTCTCTCAGTGGCTCCAAGGGACTGTCACACCTCGTGCTGGGCTGCAAATTACTATACAGACTAGTTAAGAATACATTACATAGGCTTGGCAGGCTGTGGCCCCACTGGTTTTTAAGACTGTTTAGACAATAGCCCAGGACAATTTACCAAGATGACAACTTTTTACTAACCAGATATTTTTGTAAACAGACACAGAAGGCTTGGTCTTGTAACCATCTCCAACAGATGCAGTCTCCACACTTGCACACCTGTTATCACTACTCTTTATGCCTGTTTTTTTTAATTATATTTTATCTGTTTTGCCTCATTTTTCCAAGACTCTGGACTCTTAAATCTTAAAAGGGGGTTGATGGGCAAAAGTTCATCTTCTGTAACTTCTTCAAGCTGATTTCAGGGGCGTTGATCCTACCTAACCAGAAACCTATAACCTTAGCCTATTTTACAAAGAGGTTACCAGGGTTAGATGTCATTAAGAACAATATTTTAACTTTTGCCAAATGCACAGAACTTTCTCCCGCTACAGCAGTGTAGCTTGTTTAGCACTCTGGTTTGCAAAAGCATCTTTCTGGATGAGTTAGGAAGGTGATCTCTAGTGACCCTAACAATGCCTAAGTTACTCTTGCAGGCCTTCAGACAGATATCAATAGAAACACACTCTCAGATTTACAACCCCCCCCTTTTTTTTTTGAACAGATGAATTTCATCTGTTTTGAGCTGGTGTTAGCTCAATAGTTACTGCCAATTAGGGCTCTTGGCACATACAGGGGTTGGGATTTAAACTACCCCCACATTTTATAACTTTAGTTTTTTACTACTATTACTTCCTGTCCCTTATTGTCATGGACAATAGGCATTCTTACAAACTATCTTCCCATGAGGGGCTGGGAAGATGGCTCAGTGGTAGAGCGCTTGCCTTGCATGCCTGAGGCCCTGGGTTCAATTCCTCAGCACCACATAAGCAAAAAGAAAAAAGCTGGAAGTGTCACTGTGGCTCAAGTGGTAGAGCACTAGCCTTGAGCTGAAGAGCTGAGGGACAGCACCCAGGCCCAGAGTTCAGGCCCCACAACCAGACCCAAAAAAAACAAAACAAAAAAAAACTATCTTCCCATGACCTCCTGGCTCTGACCAATTTTTGAAGGGCCACACACAAATGACTCTAGGATCTGACATTATTTCTGCCATCCAAGCAGTGGCTTACTACCTCTGGATGCTCCACCATTGCCAGGGTCCCCAGAGTGCCTGTCTCCATGTGGGGATAAATGTACCTTTGGCATTTTTCTTCATTGGTTGCTGGACTTGAACTCAGGGCATGAGTACTGTCCCTCAGCTCTCCAGCTCAAGGCTAGCACTCTGCCACTTTGAGTCCCAAAGCAACTCTGCTTGCTCTTTCAGCACTCTGCTGGCTGATTAGAGGTGACAGTCTCACCTTTTTCTGCCCAGACTGGCTTCGAACTAGTTTGCAGATCAATGAGTCTTATAAAAGGCCACTTTGCTCCAATTAAAAGCAACAAGGTAGTCAACATAGAAGTAGCTTTTAAGCTCTTATCTGGAACTTATTAACAGCCCAAGTTACATCTGACAAACTTGCAAGAATCCTCACTCCTTTTTGTGGGCCTGGGGGAACTGTTACAAAAAACCTATAAGAGCAAACTGAAATAGCAATTAAGCAATTATTTTGGTAATCCTAATTTTTCCTTTTTGTACTTTGAAGCAAATGTTAAGAACAATTTTATTTTAAACTTTATATCCAAAAATCCATTCCTAATTTTTTAAGCCTCTTATTAATCTCTTTTAATATTTTATACTTTAGTTTTCATTTGCATTTTGAAAAGATTGCTTGAAATCTTGAAGCCAAGTGTCACTCATTGCCTCTTGGCTGCTTGTTTTTTTTTGTTTTTGTTTTTTTTTTGTTGGTCGTGGGGCTTGAACTCTGGGCCTGGGCGCTGTCCCTCAGCTCTTCAGCTCAAGGCGAGCGCTCTACCACTTGAGCTACAGCGCCACTTCCAGTTTTCTGGTGGTTTATTGGAGATAGGAGTCTCACGGTCTTTCCTGCCCGGGCTGGCTTTGAACCACGATCCTCAGATCTCAGCCTCCTGAGTAGCTAGGATTACAGGCGTGAGCCACCAACGCCCAGCTGGCTGCTTGTTTTTAAAACAGATACACACTAAAAACTTTTAAACTCAAATGACAAATTTTCCTTAATGCAAGAATTATAATCACCACCACTGTACCAAGAAGCTAGACTTAACATCTTTATGTCTTTAAAAAAAAAACATATCCAAGTGCAGAATATCATTGAGAGCAAATATCATTATACAGATACACTTTTTTTTTTTTTTTTTTTTTTTTTTTGTCGGTCGTGGGGCTTGAACTCTGGGCCTGGGCGCTGTCCCTCAGCTCTTCAGCTCAAGGCGAGCGCTCTACCACTTGAGCTACAGCGCCACTTCCGGTTTTCTGGTGGTTTATTGGAGATAGGAGTCTCACGGTCTCTCCTGCCCGGGCTGGCTTTGAACCGCGATCCTCAGATCTCAGCCTCCTGAGTAGCTAGGATTACAGGCGTGAGCCACCAGCGCCCGGCCAGATACACTTTTTAATGCTCTTTTTAAGGTCTTTTTAATTTTAATTTTAACACATCCAAGGGGCAGTTTTAGCAATACTAATCAGATCATCACATCACTAATTTTTACCATCATGTTTCCAATGTATATCAGGAAAAAGGGACAAAACAAAGATGGGCTACTCAGCCCCTCCTATGGAATGGGCACGCACCCAAACTGACTCTTTAGGATTAGATGTACTGCGTTTGTGCCATCTGTGGACTCTTCCCAGGGCCTGTCCCACCATCTGTGGACTCCCCCAAGGGCCTGTCCCACCATGCATGACTGGCTGAACTGCACTTCTGCCTATTCACCCCTCACCCTTAAAGATCGGTCTTCTGTTGGCTTCTAAGTTTTCCCTTTTGTTTTCTCGTGGTTCTTGAATGAAATACACAGTTTTAGACAGACAAAACAGGTAAAGTCTTTGACAGTGTTAAACAAACTTTTACATTCAAATTTCTATTATTTACCCCAAATTTTAGCAGAGGGAACTAAATTCCAAACAGCCAATACCTTTTTGTTAAGCCAGATAACTTGATTACTGTGTAAACAGCCTTATGCATTCTAAAACACCAGATTTTCTAATTTTCAAGTTAAAGACCCTTTTAAAACAATGTGAGATTTCTTAAAAATTTTTGGTAATGTCCAAACCTCATAACCTTTTGAATTTTAAAATTAAATTTATTCAATTGTTGCAGCATGCTGTTGCAGCAGCTTTACTTTCAATAAAGGTCTTTACAATGGATACTTTTGGTAAAGGCCTTCAAAATAAAGTCTAAGTCCAGAATGGCTGTACTTTGGCTAAGGCCTCTTAGTACCCATTGTAAAAACTTTTCCCAAAAGTAAGAACTCAGGTTCCTGGAAAAACTGCGAAATGTCCCAGTAACATTCTGCCCATAACTCCCCTAGCAATTGCCATCAGCGGATGACAAGAAGGTACCTAAAGCTCCAGATTTGCTTAAGATAGAATGGTTAACATAGTTTGCTGCTTAACCGCTTAGCCCAGGCATGCTAGTCAATAAGATTGTTACAAGATTCACTCACTAAATGTCAACCAATCATGAACCGCTAAGTAAGAAACCCCCTACCCTTGCTGTAACCATAATAAAAACCCTGCTACACTGGAAGTCAGGGCTCTCGATCTAGATCCGCTGTGATGGTGACAGTCGTGAGTCCAAGCTTGCAATAAATGACTCTCATGTACTTGCATTAGAATCGGCTCCATGGTGGTCTTTGGGGATCCTTATCTGGGCACAAGATATCTTTCAGTAAAGGCCTTCACAATGGATACTTTCCATAAAGGCCTTCAAAATAGATTCTAAGTCCAGAATGGCTGTACTTTGGCTAAGGCTTCTCAGAAGACAGTGTCCCTGTCTTAGCCAAAGAGTTACCAAATAAAATGGGGTGACAGAGACCAGGCATCCCGATCATTCTCAGCACTGAGACCAAAGGCCGGAGGGAGACTACGGCACAAGTGCTAGTGACTTTTACAAACAGAAACGGAAGGAACCGAGTTCCCGGAGAGCAAGCCAGGACACCTTGAGACAAAGGGACTCAATTCAATCCGAATGTGGTGGATGTGTAGAAGGCCGGGCTGAGGTCCCAGTCCAGTGGGGTGGGGGGTGGGGAGAGGGAGAGGGAGGGAGAAAGAGTAGAAAGGGGGAGGAGGGAGGTAGAGGCCTCGGCTGGATTTACACAGATATCCAATAATATCCCAAGCCACTAGGTGGCCATCCACAGGATATGAACCACTTACAGAGGCAAAGGCCACGAGGCCTTTTCAGATGGCTGTTTAGCCCAAAGTAAGCTCAGTGGGCTCTGTGCTCCTGATGGAGGAGGCCTCAGGAGAGGAGGAAAGGAGGAGAGAGGCTGAAAAGGGGCAGTGCCTGTCAGTCGCCCTAGAGTGAAGTGAAGCACTACCACCTTCCCTGGTTTGGCACCAGATATAAGGTTGTAGGCAAGGAAAGAACATGCAGGAAGAGGTAAAGGTGAATAAAAGAAAACTTTATTGGGGTACCCTCCTGAGCGAACTCCCTGCCTGGGATCAGAAAGGTCACACAGAGTCTGGTTATAGCAGGGAGTATATGGCCAGGGTCAGCAGGAACTTTTTTTTTTGTCAGTTGAAGGGCTTGAACTCTGGGCCTGGGCACTGTCCCTGGGCTCTCCAGCTCAAGGCGAGAGCTCTACCACTTGAACCACAGCACCACTTCTGGTTTTCTGATGGTTTATTGGAGATGAGTCTCACGGAGTTTTCTGCCTGGGCTGGCTTTGAACCTCAGCAGGTACTTTTTTTAAACATTCTTTTTTTTGTTTTGGTTGGTCGTGAGGCCTGAACTCTGGGCCTGGGCGCTGTCCCTCAGCTCTTCAGCTCAAGGCTAGCGCTCTACCACTAGAGCCACAGTGCCACACTTCTAGCTTTTTCTGCTTATGTGGTGCTGAGGAATCGAACCTAGGGCCTCATGCATGCAAGGCAAGCACTCTACCACTGAGCCACCTTCCCAGCCCTCAGCAGGAACTTTTAACACATAACCTGTTTTTCAAGTTTGAGCAGTTTCAGGCCAGTGCCTGGGAAGAACTAGGACCGGTGGTGTATAAGGAAGTGGCTTTTCTCTGCCTCTGCCCTCCAGAAGCCTGACAATAACAATAAAAAAATAAAAATTTAAACAACAACAACCAAAAAACCCCCACAAAATCACCTCTTTCAGGAAGCTCTAAGGAGTGACCTTAGACTAGGTTAGGGGCCCCTAGGTTAGAGTCCCACTGTGAGAGATTGATCAACCTTGAACGGCTGTAATTGTCAAACCACTGTTTCATTCAATAGACTGTTAGTTTCTGCAGAAGAGACATGTTGTCTCTATTGTTGCTCTTTTAATCCCCACTCTCAGGCATCTCAAAGACACTTATTGAACGAATTCATAAGTGGCTGGCTGAATTATGAGCAACTCAGGGAAAAATGCTTTATATTCATAGGCTATTGGGTAACAACAGCTCACTTAAACATACACACACATGCATGCACACAAACACACACACACACACACACACACACTATGGTATCTAAGATTTTTATACCACAGAATTCATATGATCTAAACACAATGTAAAGGGGTTCAAAAATCGAGCAGAAAGGAGAAGGAATACCTTTGCTTTTTCCTGAGAGAGATGTAGAGTTCCCCTAAGGCAAAAGGATGAGATGATTACACACTGGTGCTTCTTCCCATGCTAATAGAGTACTGAGTGTAATGCAATCCAGGGAGAAAGTAGTTTAGAACCAGAGTGTTTTGTTTTTTCTTCAGTACTGGAACTTGAACTTGTAAGGTCCGCTCCTGGATGGCGAGCAGACTCCACACTCCTCGCAGCAGTCTCCACCCAGCCAGTACCTGTGTTACCTAGGCAACTGGGACACCTGGAAGAGGTCACATCTGCATCTGCTGAGGTCACATCTGAATTTGATGTGGCCACACCTTTCCCCACCCATACCCTACATAAGGGCTAGCCCAGGCCCGGACTCTCCTTTTTTTCTCTCTCTGTTCGTTTCTAGCTCTTGCTGCTCTTTTCTTGCTCTCTTGCTCTCTCTCTTTCCCAGCCACGTGGAGTGCCAACCTTGCCTGGTCCCAGCAGGTCTACTGAATAAACCCCTTACCTGAATACCACGTGCGTGGTGCAGTTCTTACTCGGCTACCTCTTTTTAAAAACCTAACATAAAATATGTTAGGTTTTTAAAAAGAGGTAGGTGAGTAAGAACCGCACCAGCACGCACGTGGTATTCAGATAAGGGGTAGGTTTATTCAGTAGACCTGCTGGGACCAGGCAAGGGTGGCACTCCATGTGGCTGGGAAAGGCCTGGGAATGAGAGAGAGCTGGGAAGAGAGGAAAGAGAGAGAAAAGAGCAGAGAGAGGGGTAAGAACAGTAGCACTCACATGGTATTCAGGTAAGGGGTAGATCTGCTGGGACCAGGCAAGGTTGGCACTCCACGTGGCTGGGAAAGAGAGAGAGCAAGAGAGCAAGAAAAGAGCAGCAAGAGCTAGAAACGAACAGAGAGAGAAAAAAAGGAGAGTCTGGGCCTGGGCTAGCCCTTATGTAGGGTATGGGTGGGGAAAGGTGTGGCCACATCAAATTCAGATGTGACCTCAGCGGATGCAGATGTGACCTCTTCCAGGTGTCCCAGTTGCCTAGGTAACGCAGGTACTGGGTGGAGACTTTGCTGCGAGGAGTGTGGAATCTGCTTGCCATCCAGGAGCGGACCTTACAGAACTCAGGCCCTCCAGGTTGCTTGGCTTCCTTTTCCACTGTCTCTTGCTTGTTATTTTGGAGATGGAATCTCAGACTTTTGTGCCTTGGCTGGATTGATCCTCCAGAACTTAGTCTCCAGAATAGCTAGGATGAATGGTATGAGTAACTGGAATCCTACTCAGAACTAGGGCCTTGTAGCCAGTGAATTTGAGGCCTACTCTCCTACTTGCTCATAGTATGAAGTTTGGGCAAGTTATTTGTTTGATATTAGAGGGTGATTTGTTTAGTTTCTTGAGATAGGTTCTTGCTATGAACCCAGGTGAGCTCAAACTTGAGGTTCTCCTGCCTCAGTCTCCCAAGTGCTAGGATTACAGGCATGTACCAGTATCCCCAGCTAAATTATTGACTTCTTGAAAGTAGTTTTCTCGTGGGTTTTTGTTATTGTTTTGTGCCAGTTCTCGGGCTTGACCTCAGGGCCTGGGCCTTGAACTCAGTCCTTGACCTTTAATAATCAAGGCTAGTAGAGCCATAGCTCCTGTTCTGGTTTTCTAGTAGTTTCACAGACTTTCATGCCCAGGAAAATCCAATGAATTTGTTTCAATTACTACAGAAAAAAGAAGGGAAGGGGAGGAAGAAGGAAGGAAGGAAGGAAGGAAGGAAGGAAGGAGGAAGGAAGGAAGGAGAACGAAAAGAAAGAGAAAGAAAAAGATTCATGGCCCTGTTATGTAGAGTAGCACATACCTCCAATCCCAGTACTCAGATGGCTGGGGAAGGAAGAAGATGGAAAGTTTTTGTTTTTCAGGTTTGTTTTTTTCTTTTTTCTTTTCTTTCTTTTTTTTTTTTTGTTAGTCCTTGGGCTTGAACTCAGGGCTTAGGTGCTGTCCCTGAGTTTTTTCCACTCAAGGCTAGTAGTGCTCTACCACTTTGAGCCACAGCACCACTTCCAGTTTTCTGGTGGTTAATTGGAGACTTTTCTGTCAGGGCTGTCTTTGAACGTCAATCCTCAGATATCAGCCTTCATGAGCCACTGATGCCTGGCCTTGTTGTTGTTGTTGTTGTTTTAATGCACATCTTGTGTCTCAGGGCCTAGGCACTGTCCCAGAGCTTTTTTGCACAAGGCTAGTGCTCTACCACTTTAGCTACAACTCCACTTCCAGCTTTATGGTAGTTAATTGGAGATGAGTCTCCTGGATTTTCCTGCCAGGGCTGGCTTTGAACCATGATCCTCATATATCAGCCTCTTGAGTAGCTAGGATTAAGGCCTAAGCCACTGGCACCAGCAAAAGATGGAAAATTTGAGAGCAGCTTAGGGCAACCTGAGTTACACAGTTAGACTCTTTTTCTAAAAAATAAAATAAAAATAAAAATAAATAGCCAGACATAGGTAGCTCACTTCAGTAATCCTAGTTACTCAGTAGGCAAAGATTCGTGGTTCAAAGTCAGCCCAGACAGGAAAGTCCAGGAGACTCTTATCTCCAATTAACCACTAAAAAGCAGGAAGTGGAGGGCTGGGAAGGTGGCTCAGTGGTAGAGCGCTTGCCTTGCATGCCTGAGGCCCTGGGTTCCATTCCTCAGCACCACATAAGCAAAAAGAAAAAAGCTGGAAGTGGTGCTGTGGCTCAAGTCGTAGAGCGCTAGCCTTGAGCTGAAGAGCTGAGGGACAGCACCCAGGCTCAGGGTTCAGGCCCCAGGACCAGACCCCCCCCCAAAAAAAAAGCAGGAAGTGGAGCTTTACTCAGTTATAGTGTACCAACAGTGGGCAGAAAAGTTAAGAGAAAAGTTCCCAGGCCCTGTGTTCAAGTCTCAGTGCCCTCACATTCAAAACAAAACAAAACACAACTGATCCAAATCTACAAGCTCGGCCCCGTTGATTTTTTTGTATGTTTTTTATTGTAAAAATGCTGTACAGAGAGGTTACAGTTACATGAGCAAGATAATAAAGTACATTTCCTATTGAGCATTGTTGCCTCCTCCTTTGTTTTCCCCCTACCATCCCTTCCCTCCCCACCTCCACAACTACCCTCCCACTGAAGTTCATCCCCCTTGTTGATATTCTATTTGTTTCCCAGAGCCCTCAACACTCAATCTCTCCCTTTTCCTGTGAATATATAACAAAGGGCATAGATAAGTCATGCATTTATCACAGGATGGAATAATTTATTAAAAAAAACAAAAAACAGAAACAGACCTAGTGTTCAGAGAAGTTGGAGAGGTAGACAGAGGAGCTTCCCTGGAGGTATAGGAGGAGGCCCTCCTATACCCAAAAAATCCTTATTTATGACAAGGTGGTGGTTCTAACAATCTGTAACTGAAAGGGCCTAGTGTCTTCACTGCTAAGATGGCTCACAATTCAAAATCCAGTGGCTCCAGTAGTAAAAAGATGTATAATACAACTTTATTTTTGTTTCTAATAATATAGTGAGACCTATAGAGAAAAAACTATAATGTGCATATGTAACACCTGTATTTGATAATTATCTGAGATAGGATTATAAAGAACTTTTTAAGATACATATTTCTAAATTTTCAAGTGCTTTACACTGAGCTCAAAGAAAAAGGTAAAAATTTAAAACTGGGTGCTGGTGACTCAAGCCTGTAATCCTAGCTACTCAGAAGGTTGAGATCTGAGGATCCCGGTTCAAAGCCAGCCCTGGCAGACAGTCCATAAAACTCTTATCTCCAATAAACCATTAAAAAACCGGAAGTGCCACTGTGGCTCAAGTGGTAGAGCCCTCACCTTGAGCTGAAGAGCTGAGGGACAGTGCCCAGGGCCAGAGTTAAAGCCCACAACCAACAACAAAAAAAAAAAAAGTAAAAATTTAAATCTATCAATATGTAATAGTACAAAACTGGAATGGAATATAGTCACTTGAGGCCAGGAGTTTAAGGCAAACATGGGCAACATAGGAAACTGTCTTTAAAAAAAAAAAAAAAAAAGGCTAGGAAGGTGGCTCAGTGGTAGGGTACTAGTGGTTATTTGACTATAATCCTAGCTACACAGGAGGCTGACAAATGAGGATCGAGATTCAAGCCAGCCTTGGCAAGAACGTCTGTGAGACCCTTATCTCAACCACCAAAAGGCCAGAAGTGGAGCTATGGCTCAAGTGTTAAAAAGCCGGAAGTAGCACTGTGGCTCAAGTAGTAGAGCACTTGCCTTGAGCTAAAAAGCTGAGGGACAGCATCCAGGCCCAGAGTTCAAACCCCACAACCACCAAAAAAAAACCAAAAACCAAGAGTGGGAAAGAGAGAGAGACAGAGACAGACAGAGTGAGACAGAGTAAGAGAATCTGAATATAGCCTATCAGTTAGGAAAGGTTAATTAGATTACTATAATTCCCACTATGAAATACCATACCACTAGGAAAAGGATGAATTTGGATCTTTATACATCATTATTGAAGAAGTACCACAATATTGTTGTAGAAAAAAATACAATGAAATGAGTTTCACAAATGTTACAATTTCCGTTTGTGGTTTTAAAAAAAAAAATCTTAGTGATGGGCTGGGAAGATGGCTCACTGGTAGAGTGCTTGCTTCACATGCATGAGGCCCTGGGTTCGATTCCTCAGCACCACATAAGCAGAAAAAGCCAGAAGTAGCAATGTGGCTCAAGTGGTAGAGCACTAGCCTTGAGCTGAAGAGCTGAGGGATAGTGTCCAGGCCCAGAGTTCAGGCCCCATGACCAAAAAAAAAAAAAAAAAAAAAATCGCAGTGATGCATACATGTATTTAAAAAAAAAAAAAATCAATCTGATGGGGCTAGGAATGTGGCTTAGTGGTAGAGTGCTTGCCTAGTATGCATGAAGCCCTGGGTTCAATTCCTCAGTACAACATAAACAGAAAAAGCAGGAAGTGGTGCTGTGGCTCAACTGTTAAAGTTCTAACCTTGAGCAAAAGAGGCTCGGGGCAGTGCCCAAGCCCTGAGTTTAAGCCCCAGGGCTGGCAAAACAAAAAACACTGATGGAGCCGGACACCAATGGTTCACACCTGTAATCCTAGCTACTCAAGGGGCTGAGATCTGAGTATCATGGTTTAAAGCCAGCTCAGGCTGAAAAGTCCCAGAGAGTCTTATTTCCAAACATTACTCAGAAACAGTTGGAAGTAGCCCTGTGGCACAGAGTACTAGCCTTGAGCAAAAGAAGCTGAGGGACAGTGCCCAGGCCTTGAGTTCAAACCCCGGAACCAGCAAGAAAAAACAAAAACCTGGGGCTGGGAAGGTGGCTCAGTGGTAGAGTGCTTGCCTTGCATGCATGAGGCCCTGGGTTCGATTCCTCAGCACCACATAAGCAAAAAAAAAAAAGCCAGAAGTGGTAGAGCACTAACCTTGAGCTGAATGAAGAGCTGAGGGACAGTGCCCAGGCCCAGAGTTCATGCCCCACTACCAGACCAAAAAAAAAAAAGAAAAAACAAAAACCACACACACACACACACACACACACACACACACACACACACACACACACACACACACACACAGAGAGAGAAAAAACAGGTGATAGAATTACATTAAGCAAAGTAAGCCAGACTCCCAAAAATATAGGTAACATAGGTTGCATGGTTTCCCTCATTTGTAGTAATTAGAATGTGCTTATAAATCTAAAAGCAAACACACTCTGGATGATTAAAAAAAAATACAGAGCCAGGCGCTGGAGGCTCACGCCTGTAATCCTAGCTACTCAGGAGGCTGAGATCTGAGGATCGCGGTTCAAAGCCAGCCCGGGCAGGAGAGACCGTGAGACTCCTATCTCCAATAAACCACCAGAAAACCGGAAGTGGCGCTATAGCTCAAGTGGTAGAGCGCTTGCCTTGAGCTGAAGAGCTGAGGGACAGCGCCCAGGCCCAGAGTTCAAGCCCCACGACCGACAAAAAAAAAAAAAAAAAAAAATACAGGTCTCTGGGTATTCATACATTGTGAGATCAAAGAAGGATATTCTTAGAAGAGGATCACAAAGGTGCAATAGTCATGTACATCTGATCATATAAAATACTATTTAGGGACTGGGAATGTGGCCTAGAGGTAGAGTGCTTGCCTAGTATGCACAAAGCCCTGGGTTTGATTCCTCAGTACCACATAAACAGAGAGAAAGCCAGAAGTGGCACTATGGCTCAAGTGGTAGAATGCTAGCATTAAGCAAAAGAAGCTCAGGTTCAGTGCCCCAGGTCCTGAATTCAAGCCCCAGGACTGTCATAAATAAATAAATAAATAGGGCTGGGAAGGTAGCTCGGTGGTAGAGCGCTTGCCTTGCATGCCTGAGGCCCTGGGTTCGATTCCTCAGCATCACATAAGCAAAAAGAAAAAAGCCAGAAGTGGTGCTGTGGCTCAAGTGGTAGAGCGCTAGCCTTGAGCTGAAGAGGTAAGGGCCAGCATCCAGGCCCAGAGCTCAGTCCCCACAACTGGACCAATAAATAAATAAATAAATAAATAAAATACTATTCCAAGGGTTGGGATGTAGCTCAGTGCCGAAGCACTTGCTTAACAAGTACAATGTCCGAGGTTTGATCCCCAGTACCAAAAAAAAAGAAAGAAAGAAAGAAAAGAAAAGAAAATGAACTCCAAATAATGGAAACGAGATTTTTTTATCTTTGTTGCTGTTCTTTGGGGATTTTGTTTTGCCCATTCTGGGGCTTGAACACACATCCTGGGCTCTGTCCTTAAGCCTCTCTGTGCTCAAGGCTGGCATTCAACCACTTGAGCATCAGTGCCACTGCTAACTTTTTCTGAGTAGTTTATTGGAGATAAGAGTCTCTTGGACTTTCCTGCCCAGTCTGGCTTTGAATCATGATCCTTAGATCTCAGCTCCCTGAGTAGCTAGGATTACACCCATAAGCCACCAGCACCAGGCTGTTGCTATTTTTGTTTCCTTTTCCTTTTGTTTATCAGTCTTTGGGAGGGGAGGGGCACAGAAATGGATGGAAAAAGGGTGAACAAATGTAGCAACTCACTAGACACTGTAGAAAATGAATTATACAACTTGTGGGTGGAGACCTGGACAGGAGGGAAAAACTGGTAGAGAGGAAAAGAAGGGGTGACACTGTTAAAAAAGAAATGCAATCAGACTTATGCAACTGGAACCCCTTTATATATCACCTTTACAATAGCAATAAAAAATGCAAAAAAAAAACCCTGATGGAGCTATATAATTTAAGTCTACACAATGTGTTATATATTAAACCTCAGTAAATGTTTTCATTTGGGTGGTAAAGTTCCCAGCAGTGCTGGGAGAAAATCCAGTGCCTTGCACATGCCAAGGAAGCTGAGGTATAGACAGTCTTTGGGATTCTTTTGTTGTTGTTGTTGGTTGTGGGGCTTGAACTCTGGGCCTAGGTGCTGTCCCTCAGCTCTTCAGTTCAAGGCGAGCACACTACCACATGAGCCACAGCACCACTTCCAGTTATCTGGTGGTTTATTGGAGATATAGAGTCTCTCGGACTTTCCTGCCCAGTCTGGCTTTGAACCCCAGTCCTCAGATCTCAGCCTCCTGAGTAGCTAGAATTACAGGCGTGAGCTACCCGCTGGCTTTTGGGATTCTTTTGAGACAATGTTTCAGTGTATTGCCTATGCTAGCCTTGTCTTCCTATGTAGCTCAGGCTTGCCTTGAACTTTCCATCCTCTGCTTCTTCCTCCTTGTGATGAGATTACAGAAATGAACCCTCATGCCAAGCTCCAATTCTTGATTTTATTATTTATTTATAATTTATGCTCTACTAATTGAGCCACACACTCAGCCCTTTATTTTTACTTTATTTTTGAGGTTTTCAGGGTAAAAAAAAGGTAATTCCACTACCTTTACTTGGGCTAGCCTCAAACCCTCTTGCCTCTACCTACAATGTAGCAGGAGTTACAGGCCAGTAACCATGTCTGACTACAAAAAGTTTGGCGGGCCGGGCGCTGGTGGCTCACGCCTGTAATCCTAGCTACTCAGGAGGCTGAGATCTGAGGATCACGGTTCAAAGCCAGCCCGGGCAGGAGAGACTGTGAGACTCTTATCTCCAATAAACCACCAGAAAACCGGAAGTGGCGCTGTAGCTCAAGTGGTAGAGCGCTCGCCTTGAGCTGAAGAGCTAAGGGACAACGCCCAGGCCCAGAGTTCAAGCCCCACGACCGACAAAAAAAAAAAAAAGTTTGGCGGTTTAGGCCGGCGCCGGTGGCTCATGCCTGTAATCCTAGCTGCTCAGGAGGCTGAGATCTGAGGATTGAGGTTCAAAGCCATTCTGGGCAAGAAAGTCCAGGAGACTCTTATCTCAAATAAACCATTCAGAAAAAAACCAGAAGTGGTGCTGTGGCTCAAGTGGTAGAGCACTAGCCTTGAGCTGAAGAGCTGAGGGACAGTGCTCAGGCCCAGAGTTCAAGCCCCAGGACCAACCAAAAAACAAAAAAAAGTTTGGGGTTTTGTCAGTCCTGGGGCTTGACCTTTTGAGCTTTTTTTGCTCAAGGCTAGCACTCTACCACTTGAGTTGAAGTTCTACTTCTGGCTTTGTGTGGATAATTGGTGAGGAGAATCTTGTGGACTTTGAAGCCTGGGGTGACTATCCAAAAATGCTGTGAGTGAAGCTGTAGCTCAAGTGGTAGAGCAATGGCCTTGAGCAGAAAAGCTCAGGGACAACAGGCAGTCCTAAGCTCAAGCTCTAAGACTGGCGTGCACGCACACGCGCGCGCGCGCGCGCGCGCACACACACACACACACACACACACATTAAGCAAGAGAGAAAGGCCCTGAATTCAAAAGAGAAAGGCCCTGAATTCAAGCTCCATGTCCAACACAAAGACAAACAAAACACATCAGTCACAATGTTCTGCCTCTGCTTATATCCTGTGTGTATGTGTGTATGTGGGTTGCTAGAGATTAAACTGAGGGCCTCAAGCATGCTAGGCAAACACTCTACCACATGCCCCAGCCTTCTTTATTTTTAGATTATATCTCTGGGCCTGGACACTGTCTCTGAGCTCTTCAGTTCCAGGCAAATGCCCTACTGTTAGAGCCATAGCGCCACTTCCAGCTTTTCTCTGCTTATTTGATGCTGAGAAATCGAACCCAGGGCCTCATGCATGCAAGGCAAGCACTCTACCACTGAGACAACCTCCCAGTCCCTATTATGATGATGATGATGATGATGATGATGATGATGATGATGTAGGCCATGGGTCTTGAACTCTGAGCTTGGATGCTGTCCCTCAGCTCTTCAGCTCAAGGCTAGCTCCCTACAACTTGAGCCACAGCACCACTTCTGGTTTTCTGGTGGTTTATTGGAGATAATGGTGTCATAGAGTTTCTTGCTTGTGCTGGCTTTGAATGGTGATCCTCAGATCTCAGCCTCCTGAGTAGCTATGATTACAGGCTTAAGCCACAGGCAGCCAGCTATATTCAAATGATTAAACATGAAATTTACTAGACAAGCTGAGTGCTGGTGGCTCAAGTCTGTAATCCTAAATACTCAGGAGGCTGAGATCTGAGGATCATGGTTCAAAGCCAGCTCAGGGAAGAATGTCTATGAGACTCTTATCTCCAATACACCCCTAGAAAACTGAAAGTAACTCTGTGGCTTAAGTGGTAGAGTGCTTGCCTTGAGCTGAAGAGCTGAGGGACATTGCCCAGGCCCAGAGTTCAGGCCCCACAACCGGACCCCAAAAAAAAAAAAAAAGAAAGAAAGAAATTCACAAGACTATTGGAAATTAGAACACTGACTGGATATTTGAAGATTTTAGATTTTTATCTATTTTGATTGAGCTCAGGACCATACGCAAGCACTGTACTACTGGACCCTCACCTCTAGCCCATTTTTTTTGTGGGGGGTGGTAAGGGGTCAGTCGTGGGACTTGAACTGTGGGCCTTGGTGCTGTCCCTCAGCTCTTTATCTCAATGGGAACTCTCTACCACTTGAGCCACAACACCACTTCCCGTTTTTCTGATGGTTTTTTGAGATTAGAGTTTCATGGACTTTCCTGCCCTGGCTGCCTTTGAACCACAGTGCTCAGATCTCAGCCTCCTGAGTAGCTAGGATTACAGGCATGAGACACCAGCACTTGGCTTAGTCCATTTTTTGCCTTTTTTATTTTCAGGGTAGTTCTCCTTATATATCTGGCAGGCCTAGGCTGGGATTTTCCTACCCCATTGTCATCCCGTCTAGGGATGACAGATACACATCACTGCATCCTGCTGTTGTGCTTATTCCATAGTTAGGATAACAGGTACCTGCCAATGTGTCTGGCAGACATTGGTAGAGATAGAGTAAAAAAAAAATTATTTTTACCTGGTTAGCCTCAAACTTTGATTCAATCTCTGCCTTCCAAGTAGTTAGAATTACCTGCTTAAGCCACTGCTTACTTTTTTATTTGTAGTTATTTAGAAAGAGAAACTTGAGACATGGCCCACACTTGCCTTGAACTCGATAACTTCTGCCTTACCATCCTGAGTTCCGGTATCATAGACATATGCTACCACGCCCAGCACAAATTTTTTTAAAATATGATAATAATATTGTGATTGGAGGTATAAAGAAATGGGACTAGGGGCTGGGAAGGTGGCTCAGTGGTAGAGCGCTTGCCTTGCATGCTTGAGGCCCTGGGTTTAATTCCTCAGCACCATAAAAGAAAAAAGCCGGAAGTGGCGCTGTGGCTCAAGTGGTAGAGCGCTAGCCTTGAGCTGAAGAGCTGAGGGACAGCGCCCAGGCCCAGAGTTCAGGCCCACGACCGGAGCCAAAAAAAAACAAAAAACAAAAAACAGAAAAGAAACGAGACTAACCATAAGTTAGTAATTGTTAAAGTTGGATAATGGATGAATGAGGACTTATGACTACCAGAAAAACAGATTATTATTTTTACTACTTAACTAGTTGATTAACCTGTTCCAGAGCTTGAGCTTAGTACTCTGTGGTCTCATTTGGCACTCTGCCACTTGAGTCACACCTCTGGCCCAGCTTTTTTATTAGCTAATTGGAGATAGTCTTTTGGATATTTATGCCAGGGTGTCTTTGAACAGAGAGATCCTTAGATCTCAACCTCCTGAATAACAGAAGATTATAGGTATGAACCAAGGACACTGGTACCCAGCTTTTACTAATTCTTTTTTTTTTTTTTGGTGTTGATCCTGGGCTTGAAATCAGAACCTGGGTGCTATCCCTGAGCTTTTGTGTTAGTATTCTCGCAGTTGAGCAACAGCCATATTTCTGACTTTTTGATGTTTAATTGAAGATAAAAGTCATGCTGAGTTTCCTGCCCAGGCTACCTTTGAACTGTGATTCTCATATCACAGCCTTCAGAATAGCTAGGATTACAGGAATGAGCCACCAGTATCAGCTTTTTATTATTTTATTTATTTAGTTAGTTAGTTATTGTTTGTAGGGCTTGAACTCTGGCCCTGGGCACTGTCCCTCAGCTCTTCAGCTCAAGGCAAGCCCTCTACCACTTGAGCCACAGCGCCACTTCTGGTTTTCCGGTGGTTTATTGAAGATAAAGAGTCTCATAGACTTTTCCTGTCCCGGCCAGCTTTGAACTGGGATCCTCAGATCTCAGCCTCCTGAGTAGCTAGGATGACAGGCATGAGCCACCAGCACCAGGCCTTCTTGCTTTTTTCTATGTAGTTTATTGGAGTTAAGAGTCTTACCAACTTTTCTTTTTCTTTTTTTTTTTTTTTTTTGTCGGTCGTGGGGCTTGAACTCTGGGCCTGGGCGTTGTCCCTTAGCTCTTCAGCTCAAGGTGAGCGCTCTACCACTTGAGCTACAGCGCCACTTCCGGTTTTCTGGTGGTTTTATTGGAGATAGGAGTCTCACGGTCTCTCCTGCCCGGGCTGGCTTTGAACCGTGATCCTCAGATCTCAGCCTCCTGAGTAGCTAGGATTACAGGCGAGAGCCACCAGCGCCCGGCTTACCAACTTTTCTGTGTGGGCTGGCTTCAAACTGAGACCCTGAGATTTCAGCCTCTTGAGTAGCTAGGATTACAAGTGTAAGCAACCAGTGCCCTGCCTTTTTACTGATTCTTGACTCTGAATTTTGTCTCATGTTAACCAATCTATGAAGTACATTCTATTTTTGTTTTGTGGGTAAGTAAGCAATAGATGGGAGACTGTGACTTTGGTAGGGGTAGGCATAGAAGACTATGTTATGTTGCACAAAACAGAGTCTCAATTCAGATTTGGGAATCAGAGGAAGGTCTTTTTTTTTTTTTTTTTGGGTCCGGTCGTGGGGCCTGAACTCTGGGCCTGGGTGCTGTCCCTCAGCTCTTCAGCTCAAGGCTAGCGCTCTACCACTATGAGCCACAGCGCCACTTCCGGCTTTTTTTCTTTTTGCTTAGGTGGTGCTGAGGAATCGAACCCAGGGCCTCGAGCATGCAAGGCAAGCGCTCTACCACTGAGCCACCTTCCCAGCCCCCAGAGGAAGGTCTTGAAGGGGCCATCTCATTAAACTGTAATTCCAAGTAGGAGATAAGCCTGATGCCCTCAAGAAGCTACCTTCTCAAGGAAAAACTTTTATTTTTAAGTTGGGTGTAATGGCTGGTAACTGCCATCTTGTCTACTTGGGTAAGAGATCAAGAGGATCACAATTCTAGCCAGCACTGGCAATAAGTTCCTCAGACCCCCATCCCAGCCAAAAATTGGGTGTAGTAGTTAACACTGTCATCCTAACTACTCTGTACAGCATAAATAAGAGAATCATGGTCCAGGCCGGCTTGGGAAAAAGTAGTCATCTAAAAGGACTAGAGATGGCTCAAGCAGTAAAAATCCTAACAAGCATGACACCCTAAGTTCAAACCCAGGTACTACCAAAAATCAAAGTTCCAGGGTACTGGCTTCTTCATATTCTCATATGAAGTTCTTCTCATATTCTGCCAAAGGCCTCTTTGTCATCTTCTAGAGCAGAGCCTGCATCCAAATTACCCTTTAGGAGTGCCATACACTGCCAAGCCCCTGGGAAGGAGGGCTGAGCTGAGGCCAGTCACACAGGGCAGCCAGAAGATCAGCGTGGCCCACTGCTGACATGAAGCCAGACAGGACATCAGGCAAGTGGGTTGCAGGGAAAAGAGAAGGGTCCCCTTAACAAAAAACATAAAATCTGAATGGTTTCCCAGCAAACGGGCATCTTCAGCTTTACCACTTAGAGCCAATTATATCAGCTGTTTGGTAGGGAACAAAGAGAAATAGGGAATATCAAAGTGTCGCTCTAAAAGGTTCCAATTTTTAAGTCTGTTGAAATAAATTGACTATAAACAGATTAACAGGAGAAAAAGGGATAAACATTTATTTAATTGTAACTTTACCTGACACTGGAGTCTTCAGAATGAAGACCCAAAACACCAGGATGAACCATCCATTTTATGCTTAAGTTCTATAAAACATGGACAGTCATGTAGAAATACAATTAGACAAAAATGCTATGACCTAGCCGGGCGCCGGTGGCTCACACCTGTAATCCTAGCTACTCAGGAGGCTGAGATCTGAGGATCGAGGTTCAAAGCCAGCCCAGGCAGGAAAGTTCGTGAGACTCTTATCTCCAATAAACTGCTAGAAAACCGGAAGTGGTGCTGTGGCTCAAGTGGTAGAGCACTTGCCTTGAGCTGAAGAGCACAAGGGCAGTGCCCAAGCCCAGAGTTCAAGCCCCATGACCGACAAAAAAAAAAAATGCTATGACCTCATGGAAACAGACTGGGTGGGTGAGTGAGGGCAGTCAGCAAGGCCTGTCCAGAATCTTCCTGGCTTCTCAGTTGAAGCATTTCTTCCTCTTTGTCATGGGGTAAGGTCCCTCTGGAGTGAAGCTCTTAATTTCTTTTTTTTTTTTTTTGGGTCCAGTCATGGGGCCTGAACTCTGGGCCTGGGCGCTGTCCCTCAGCTCTTCATCTCAAGGCTAGCGCTCTACTACTTGAGCCCAGCGCCACTTCTGGCTTTTTTCTTTTTGCTTATGTGGTGCTGAGGAATCGAACTCAGGGCCTCAGGCATGCAAGGCAAGCGCTCTACCACTGAGCCACCTTCCCAGCCCAGCTCTTAATTTCTTTCTGATAAGCTATTACACATTGGGGAGGGTAGAGTAATATTTTTAGGCTTTATGGATAGCTTTATGGAAAAGGCTTTTGATCTCTATAACCTACCTTGGGAAAAAAGGAATTCTGCTTCCAGTAGCCATAGCAGCTACTGCTGCTTCTGCTTCTTTCTCTTTTCTTCTTAGTCCTCCTCCTCTTCTTACCTTGTTCTTCTCTCCTCCCTTCTTTCTTTTCCTTCTCCTTCTCTTCTTCTTCCCTCTCTTCGTCTCCTTCCCCTTCCTTCTCATCTTCTTCTTTTTTTTTTTTTTTTTTTTTTGTTGGTCATGGGCCTTGAACTCTGGGCCTGAGCGCTGTCCCTCAGCTCTTCAGCTCAAGGCGAGCGCTCAACCACTTGAGCTACAGCGCCACTTCCGGTTTTCTGGTGGTTTATTGGAGATAAGAGTCTCACGGTCTCTCCTGCCCAGGCTGGCTTTGAACCGCGATTCTCAGATCTCAGCCTCCTGAGTAGCTAGGATTACAGGCGTGAGCCACCAGCGCCCGGCTCTCATCTTCTTCTTTTTGTGATGCTGAAGATAAAGCAAAGGCCTTACACATGCTAGCAGAGCACTCTACCTCTGATCTATGTCCTAGCTCTGAGAATTCTAATTTCTTTCTTTCTTTTTGTCGGTCGTGGGGATTGAACTCTGGGCCTGGGAGCTGTCCCTGCACTCTTCAGCTCAAGGTGAGCCCTCTACCACTTGAGCCACAGCACCACTTCTGGTTTTCTAGTGGTTTATTGGAGATAAGAGTCTCCTCGACTTTCCTGCCCGGGCTGGCTTTGAACCGTGATTCTCAGATCTCAGTCTCCTGAGTATCTAGGATTACAGGCGTGCTCCACTGACACCCAGCAGGAATTCTAATTTCTTTTTTTTTTTTGCCAGTCATGGTGCCTGAACTGGGCACTGCCCCTCAGCTCTTTAGCTCAAGGCTAGTGCTCTACCATTTGAGCCACAGCACCACTTCCAGCTTTTTTTGCTTATGTGGTGCTGAGGAATCGAACCCAGGGCCTTAGGCATGCAAGGCAAGCACTCTACCACTGAGCCACCTTCCCAGCCAGGAATTCTAATTTCTATGGTCACTCCAATTCTAGGGAGAAAAGAGAAGGGACTCCAAAAAAAGATCAAGAGAAACTTTGCTTCTGACACCTTCATTTTGAGGTGCTATCTTTGAAATACCTTCTCTTATTCAACAAATATTTGCTGAGCAACTATTTTGTGCTAGCCCCTTTGTAGGCATTGTTTCCAGAGTATAAACCGTATAAAGTACCAGCCTCTAGCTGGGAATGTGGCTTAGTGGTAGAGTGCTTGCTTGCCTAGCATGCATGAAGCACTGGGTTTGATTCCTCAGCACCACATAATCAGAAAAAGCCAGAAGTGGAGCTGTGGCTTATGTGGTAGAGTGCTAGCTTTGAGCAAAAGAAGCTCCCAGGCCCTGAGTTCAGTCCCCAGGAATGGGGGTAAGGGGGGAATTCCAGCCTCAAGACCTGAGTCACTGGCACCTGGCTTCAAGATCACTTTTTAGAGAGGATAAAGGGGTTTTGGGTGGGCGATCAGGCTAGTGGCAGAAAGAAATCCAGATCCCGAGGAAAGGGAGACCTAGGTTGGTTTGTTGTTGCTGTTGGTGGTGGTGTTTTGTGGATTGTGGGGCTTCAACTCTGGGCTTGGGAGCGTCCTTGCCCTCTTCAGCTCAAGGTGAGCGCTCTACCGCTTGAGCCACAGCACCACTTCCGGTTTTCTAGTCATTTATTGGAGATAAGAGTCTCACGGACTTTTCTGCCCAGGCTAGCTTTGAACCATGATCCTCAGATCTCAGCCTCCTGAGTAGCTAGGATTACAGGTGTGAGCCACCGGCGCCCAGCTGACCCTGGGTTTTATACAAGCTGGCTACATACAAAAATAGGTATTAATCAGATAGACAAATGGCCAGGCAGCTGACAACTTCTGACCAGGTGGGCAATTCTTTTCTAGTTTTGCAGAAATCATGGCATCCTGTTATTACTCCTTTTATATTATTATTTTAAAAATGCCTTGTGGACTACCTGTTATTGATTCAAGTAGTCCTACGTAGTCTGCCCCCAACTTACATTCCAGCAACATCTCACTAGGCCACATTCCTGCAAGTGGATGCTAGAAAGTGCCTTAGCCTGGAGGGTTCAAGTCATGTACTTCAGTGGTAAAGCACTTGCCTAGCATAAATGACATCCTGGGCTCCATCCCCAGCACCACTCCTCCTATGTATGGTTCTGGCACTATTAAAGTCTCTAGGGCAAGAGGATGGCCATCACCACTGCTATTTCCTCCTCCTCCTCCTCCTCTTCCTCTTCCTCCTCCTCCTCTTTCTACCCCTCCCTTCCCCCCACCTCCATACTGGGGTTTGACTCCCAGACCTCAAGCTTGCTCTGCTGATGTCTTACCTTGTTGGGGTGTGAACTCAGGGCTTCATGATTGCAAGATAGGTGCATTCTACCTCCCACTTTTACCTTGCTCTGAACCTGCCTCTGCAGAACAGATGTTATTTGCTGTCAGTCTGGGCAGCGAGAGAGGGGAAGGGTGACATTCTCACCCGGTCTTGATTGGGTCTTGAGGCTTTCCTTATTATCACCAGGGTGTTCACACTTCTTAAACCACGACCCCAGGGGAACTATTGACCCTGTCTATAGAAGAAGCAGGTGGGGGTGGTGGGTGCAAATTTGAGAAGGGTCCCAGCTTAGGGCTTAATAATCATCACAAAGGCCTTCCTAGCTAGGCTCTGAGAATCCTTGAGGGCCTGTTGGGAGGTATCACTTTCCCAGGCTTCAAGTCTTCTTTGATTGATGGGGGTGGGGAAGCAGAGTGGGGTGGAAGGGAGTGGGGAAGAGGGGTGGAACTGTAGCTTGGAAAACTGCTGAGTAATGCATAACAATGTTCCTTTCTCCATTACGGAGCACTTACCAACTCAGGACAATGATGGCATTTATTGCAGTGCCAAATACATCCTAACTGTTTTGGGGTGAAGATACAATTAGGAAAGAAAAGGCTTTAACTGCTCCAAGTGACCAGGCAGGAACACCACCGGTGCTGGGGCTGCTCAGCTGCATATCTGCTCCTGGCCACCTATACTTCTAATCTTGCCCTTTCTCCAGTGCTGGCTTCTGAGCTTCCCCAGCTTCTGTTTCACCTCACTTCAAGCCACCCACTGGGATTTTTCAGTACCCCCCACCATCAATCATTGTCCCTCCAGCTATTTATGGCAGCCTTGTCACAAAAGGATTACTTTCCCAAACCCTCCCAGTCCAGCCAGCCTTCTATCTTTATGGTGGCCAACCCAGGGAAAGATCAAAGATTACCAGTGCTGAGGAAGGGTTCAGTAGATACCTCCTAGCACCAGGGTTAGTGCCTGGCCCTAGCCAGGGATGTGGTCTAGCCTGAAGTCTTAACTCCTCCTTGGTCAATTTCTTCCTTTCCAAGATGATCAGTGTTATGCTGGAAAAAAAAAAAAAAAGATCTTTAAAAAAAAACTAATTATCACAGTGTTATGCTGAAAAAAAAAAAGATATCTTTTTTTTTAATTTATTATTATTATTTTTTTTTTTTGTCGGTCGTGGGCCGTGAACTGGACTTGGGCACTGTCCATCAGTTCTTCAGCTCAAGGCTAGCATTCTACCACTTAAGCCACAGCGCCACTTCCGGTTTTCTGGTGGTTTATAGGAGAAAGAGTCTCATGGACTTTTCTGCCTGGGCTGGCTTTGAACCCTGGTCCTCAGCTTTCTGCCTCCTGAGTAGCTAGGATTACAGGTGTGAGCCACCAGTGCCCAGATGATGTACAGAAGGGTTTCATAGCTGGGTGCCGGGGGCTCACATTTGTAATCCTAGCTACACAGGAGGCTGAGATCTGAGGATCATGGTTCAAAACCAGCCCGGGGAAGGAAAGTCCATAAGACTATTATCTCCAGTAAACTACCAGAAAACTGGAAGTGGCACTATGGCTCAAGTGGTAGAGTGCTAGCCTTGAGCTGAAGAGCTGAAGGACAGTACCCAGGCCCTGAGTTCAAGCCCCACGACCAACCAAAAAAAGAGAAGGGTTTCATAAATCAGGTAATGAATACATTTCTTTATTTTTGGGGGGGGAGCGGTCCAGTATTGAGGCCTGAACTCTGGGCCTGGGCACTGTCCCTCAGTTCTTCAGCTCAAGGCTAGTGCTCTACCACTTGAGCCACAGCGCCACTTCCGGTTTTTTTCTTTTTGCTTATGTGGTACTGAGGAATCGAACCCAGGGCCTCTGGCATGCAAGGCAAGCGCTCTACCACTGAGCCACCTTCCCAGCTCCATGAGTACATTTCTTATTGGACAATGTCACCCCTTCCTTCACTGTCTCCCAGTTTTTCGCTCCCATACTTGCCCCAAAGTTGTGTAGTTCATTTTCAACAGTGTCTAGTGAGTGCTACTGCTTCATTTGTTCATTCTTTGGTTCTCCATTTTTCTTTCTTTTTCTTCCTTCCTTCTTTCTTTCTCTCTCTCTCTTTTTTTTTTTGTCAGTCATGGGGCTTGAACTCTGGGCCTGGGCGCTGTCCCTCAGCTCTTCAGCTCAAGGCTAGTGTTCAACCACTTGAGCCACAGCACCACTTCTGGTTTTCTGGTGGTTTATTGGAGATAAGAGTCTTACGGACTTTTGTGCCTGGTCTAGCTTTGAACCGCAATCCTCAGATCTCAGCCTCCTGAGTAGCTAGGATTACAGGCGTGAGCCACCAGTGCCTAGTTTGTCTATTTCTGACTCCTTACCCCCCTCAAACACAGATAAACAAGACAACAAGAAAAGAAAAGAAAAAAACTCTTATTTCCATTTCCTGGAAAAAGGAGATATCTTAGAGCTCTGATGCCATCATTTGCTAGGTAATGGCTTTGTTCAAATCACTTAGTTCCTCTGTGCCTCAGTTTCCTTATCTATAAACTAAAATAAATATAATACCTGCCCCTGCAGTCCTAGATGAGAATTATGTTACATAATGCACATAAGTGCTTTCAACTGAGTGCCAAAAGAGTTGAATTGTTCAAGGCATCAATATAGCACCACTGGTCTCAATGGAAATTATCTTACTCCCCCATAATAAGCATTTTTCTGTTCTGCTAAAGAATCCCTCATGGTTTAAGGAATGTGGCCTAGTGGTAGAGTGCTTGCCTGGCATGTATGAAGCTCTGGGTTCAATTCCTCAGTACCACATAAACAGAAAAAGCCAGAAGTGGCGCTGTTGCTCTCAACTGGTAAAGTGCTAGCCTTGAGCAAAGAAGCTCAGGGACAGTGTCCACACCCTGAGCTCAAGCCCCAGGACTGGAAAAAAAAAAAAATCCCTCAGAGGCCAGGCACCAGTGGCTCTTGCCTATAATCCTAGCTACTCAGGAATCTGAGATATGAGGAACACCATTCAAGTAAGCCTGGACAGGAAAGTATTATAATCTTATTCCCAATAAACCACTAAGAGAGATAGAGCTATGGCTCAAGTGGTAGAGTGATAGATAGCCTTTTTTTTTTTTTTTTTTTGGGTCCTGTTATGGGGCCTGAACTCTGGGCCTGGGCGCTGTCCCTCAGCTCTTCAGCTCAAGGCTAGTGCTCTACCACTTGAGCCACAGTGCCACTTCTGGCTTTTTTCTTTTTGCTTATGTGGTGCTGAGGAATCGAACCCAGGGCCTCATGCATGCAAGGCAAGCCCTCTACCACGGAGCCATCTTCCCAGCTAGAGTGATATCCTTGAGCAAAAGCAGCTCAGGGACAATACCCAGGCCCTGAGTTCAAGCCACAGGACCAGCAAAAAAAAAAAAGCAGCAACAGCTCAGGTACAGCACTTAAACCCTGAGTTCAAGATCAACGCACCTGTGTGCATGCGCGTGCATGCACGCACACGTACACACACACACACACACACACACACACAAATACAAATACAAATGCATCAGGACATCCTGGATGGTGGAGACATGTAGGAAAACCAAAATGAGTGGGTGACTAAGCCCATGGTTACTGTTAGATTTGTTTGTTGGCTTTCCTTTTTGAGATGGAGGCTTGAACTCAGAGCCTGGGCACTGCCCCTGGGCTGTTTTGCTCAAGGCAAAATACACAGCTCTACTATTTTGTTGGTGGCTAATTGGAGATAGGAGTCTCAAAAGCTTTCCTGCCAAGGCTGGCTTTGAACCTCAGTCCTCAGATATCAACCTCCTAAATAGCTAAAATTACAAGTGTGAGCCATTGGTACCCAACTATCTATTTTTTATGTTTTGTTTTTTGTTGGTTGTGATGTTTGAAGTCAGGTCCTGGATGTTGTCCCTGAGCTTTTCTGCTCAAGGCTAGTGCTCTACCACTTTAAGTCACAGCTTGATTTCTAGTTCCAATTTTCTAGTGGTTAATTGGATACAAGAATCTCGTGGACTTTCCTGCCAACAGTGGTTTTTGAAGTATGATACTCAGATCTCAGCCTCCTGAGTAGCTAAGATTACAGGCATGAGCCACCAGTGCCTAGCACTACTCTCTAGTTTTTTGTTGGTTGGTTGGTTGATTTGGTTTTGGTCCATTGTGGGGATTGAACTCAGGGCCTGTGTGCTGTCCCTGAGCTTTTTTACTCTACCACTTTGAGTCACAGCACCACTTCCAATTTTCTAGTAGTTAATTGGAGATAAGCTCTCACCGACTTTTCTGCCCAGGCTGGTTCAAACTGTGATCCTCAGATCTCAGCCTCCTGAGTAGCTAGGATTACAGGGGTGAGCCACTGGGTGCCCAGCTTTCTAGTTTTATGTCCTAGGTTTCTCTAGGAATAGAACCTCAAGTTGACTTTTTTTTTCTTTTGCTTCTCTTCCCAATACCCCATCAGCTTTCTGTCCTAAAATCTGATTCTAAAGAGGCCAACCTGTATTTTGACAATCTGGTCAAGTTTGCTCTCTTGCTTCAGCAAATTCACATCTAGAAATGTATCCTGAAGTAACAAAAGAGCCTGTCAAGGATTTTGTTATCAGGATAGTCCTGTTAATGTTACTTTATAAACAGAAACTACCTCTAAGAGGGGAGGGTAGATCACTGTATCTCCAACATAACAGTGTGTAATCATTACTCTGCAGCAGAAGGTTTTAATAACAGCAAATATTCAGAATGTGTTTTTTGGGTTTTTTTGTTGGTTGTGGGACTTGAACTCTGGGCTTGGGCGCTGTCCCTGTGCTCTTCAGCTCAAGGCGAGCACTCTGCCGTTTATTTGCTTATTCCTTTATTTACTTATTTATTTTGAAAGAAGAGCAAGCTTTGTTGTTGTTTTTTTTGGGGGGGGGAGGGTCCAGGTCATGGGGCCTGAACTCTTGGCCTGGGCGCTGTCCCTCAGCTCTTCAGCTCAAGGCTAGCGCTTGAGCCACAGCGCCACTTCTGGCTTTTTTCTTATGTAGTGCTGAGGAATCGAACCCAGGGCAGCATGCATGCAAGGCAAGCGCTCTACCACTGAGCCACCTTCCCAGCCTCAAGAAGAGCAAGCTTTGTAGCCCAGGCTGATCTCTCAAATTCATGATCTTCTTAACTCTGCCTCCTGAGAGCTGGGATTATATGCATGTACCCCATGCAGAGTTTAAGCTTATTATTAAAATATCTCTTCTTGTTACTTATCTATGGCTCTAACTCATTTGTAAATGAACATGTATCAATCCTGTAATAAAGAAGGGAAACCCTTTTTCAATTGGGAAGTTTGGGGAAAACTTGGAGAGAAACAGGTTAATGGCTGTGTGTGTGTGTGTGTGTGTGTGTGTGTGTGTGTGTAAGTGCTGACCTCGAGCTTGAACTCAGACCTGGATGTTGTCTGAGCTTTTTTTGCTCAAGACCAGCACTGTAACACTTGATCAACAGCTTCACTTTGGTCTTTTTAGTAGTTAACTGGAGAAGAGACACAGATTTTCAGTATTCTTCAGATCTCAGCCTACTGAGTAGCTAGGATTACAGGCAGGAGCCAAAGATGCCGGGCTTTAGTCTTTTATTTTGGGTGCCACCAGCTTAACTGGTTTTATATTTAGCTCCTGCGTAGATTCCCGTCATGGTATCACTGGTGTGTGTGTGTGTGTGTGTGTGTGTGTGTGTGTGTGTGTGTGTGTGTGTGTGTGTGTGTGTGTGTGTGTGTGTGTGTGTGTGTGTGTGTGTGTGTGTGTGTGTTGGGAGGGGTGGGGCTTAGTGAACTCAGAGTGAGAAGCCCAAGTACTTCTTGTAAATTTATGCCAAAAAAAAACAACAACTGTCCTAAAGAGGAGGGAACATTTTCTGTATTCCTTGTTGATTCTCTTTGGCATTCTCAGCCATGTATTTGACAATCTGGAGAGTTGGGAGATAGCCTGGCAGTCCTAATGGGGGCTGGAAGACCCCTTCTCCTTTTTGATGTAGATAATTTGTTTCCTTATTCTCATGCAAATGATCTCCAAGACAAGTCCCTCAAGGATCCTTTTCCACCAGCTTTAGCCCTTTGGGTGCTTTCTGGCACAACAAGGGTGTGAAATACCTCCTCTAGAGTTGTCAGCTCCTCCTGCAGTTTTTCTCCTTTTGTCTTCTTCCCACCCCTTTCCACCTTCCCCCATCTATTGTCTTCTGTTCAGGTAGTGAACCCACCTCTGTGTGTATGTGTGTGTGTGTGTGTGTGTGTGTGTGTGTGTGTGTGTGCGCGCGCGTGTGCGCACGCGCTCCCATGTGTGTGCTTGCATGCATGCATGCCCAAGGGTTCACCTAGGCTCAGAGGGGGCTGTGAAAGATGATTATCCAGATTTTTAAAAATGTATTGTTGCTGGGTCCTGAAGGCTCACATCTGTAATACTAGCTATGCAGAAGGCTGAGATTTGAGGATTGAGATTCAAAACTAGCCTTGAGACTTTTATTTCCAATTAAGCACCAAAAAAAAAAACAAACCTGGAAGTGTATGGCTCAAGTGATAGAGTACTGCCCAGGACCTGAATTTAAGCTCCACAATCACTACCACCACCAACTATATTTTATATATACAAATATATATATACATATGTAAAAGTATAAACATATATAACTTTTAAATACATGTAATATATTTATATTTTATATTATTTTATATAGTATATAATTATATAGTATAAATATACATTTATATATTATATAATATAAACACATTATATAATATATATGAATATATTGCATTATATATATAAATATATAATATATGATATAGTTTGTAAATGTATATTTATATTATATATATGTTTAATATAATATATAGGAGCAACCCAGATTTAATGTGGGTAGTTCACCAACATCATGGAGGAACCTGTAGAAGGCTAAGAAGATGACTGGGAATGTGGCTAAGTGGTGCTTGTCTAGCATGCATGAATCCCTGGGTTCAATTCCTCAATACCACATAAACAGAAAAAGCTGGAAGTAGCGCTGTGGATCAAGTGGTAAAGTACTGGCCTTGAGCAGAGAGGCTCAGGGACAGAGCCCAGGCTGAGTTCTAGCCCCAGGACTGACCAAAAAAAAAAAAAGGCTAAGATGAGCTTTGCATAGTCAATGGTATCATGTACAAACAGCCTCAAGTAAATGTTATTGCTCACTTCCTATATGTCCTACATGGCCCTAAGCACTCTTACAGAATCTTTTTTTTGTTTTTGGTCGGCTGTGGGGCTTGAACTCTGGGCCCGAGCACTGTCCTCAGCTCTTCAGCTCAAGGTGAGCGCTCTACCACTTGAGCTACAGCGCCACTTCCGGCTTTCTGGTGGTTTTATTGGAGATAGGAGTCTCACGGTCTCTCCTGCCTGGGCTGGCTTTGAACTGCGATCCTCAGATCTCAGCCTCCTGAGTAGCTAGGATTATAGGCGTGAGCCACCAGCGCCCGGCTCTTACAGAATATTTAGCCAGGCTTCTAACCACTGTATTTTATGCTCCTAGCTCACTTAAGTCTCCCGTAGTGCATAACAAATCTTGTCCTCTTTGGTTATCGTCTTCCCACAGTGTGGGTAAGTTGAATTACAAAAGGGAAAGGATGACCTGTTCTCTATTTGGCCATCAATCTAGCTTTGTCCTACCTGTATCCTTCCCATGTTGCTGAGTGCAGGGAAGGACTGAGGTTTTAGGGAAGGGTTTTACTTTCTGTGCCCTTGACTTAATAAGATATAACTGGCCACTAGTGGCTCATACCTATAATTCTAGTTTTTTAGGAGTCTGAAATCTGAGAATATCTCTCCCTTATCTTCTTCCTTTTTTGAAGGGAGTGGGCAATATCCTGCAGCTTGAACTCTGGACCTAAATACCTGGGATTCCAGGCATGAGCCACTGGCACTAACCATTTTTGGTTTTTTTTTGTCAGTCGTGGGGCTTGAACACTAGGCCTGGGCACTGTCCTTGAGCTCTTCAGTTCAAGGCAAGTGTTCTACTACTTGAAATACAACGCCACTTCTGGTTTTCTGGTGGTTACTTGGAGATAAAAGTCTCAAGGACTTTCCTGCTGGGGCTAGCTTTGAATGGTAATCCTCAGATCTCAGCATCCTGAGTAGCTAGTATTACAGGCTTGAGTCAGCAGTTCCCGGCTGGTTATATTATTATTTTTTAGACAGGGCCTCCATAAAGAGCCCAGGCTGTCCTCTTCCATATACTTTAACTCATCTCCGAATTATTTATTATATCTAATACAATATAAAAGGCACCGGTGGCTCATGCCTGTAATCCTAGCTACTCAGGAGGCTGAGGTCTGAGGATTGTGGTTCAAAGCCAGCCCAGGCAGGAAAGTCCATGAGACTCTTATCTCAAATAAACCACTAGAAAACCGGAAGTGATGCTGTGGCTCAAGTGGTAGAGCACTCACCTTGAGCTGAAGAGCACAGGGAGAGTGCCCAAGCCCAGAGTTCAAGCCCCACGACCAACCAAAAACAAAAACAAAAAAATGCTATTAAATAATTATATTGATTAGAGAATAATGATAAGAAATGAAGTCTATACATGTGCTGGAGCTTGAATTTATACTGGCTTAACTTGCTTAGGGCTGGTACTCTACCACTTCAGAACCATGTCTCCAGCCCAGCTTTTTGCTAGTTAATTGGAGTGTAGTCTCATACATTTTTCCTCCCCAGGCTGGCTTCACACCTTGATTTTTCAGGTTTTAGTCTCTCAAGTAGTGAGGAATATAGGCCACTGTTGCCTGGCACAGAAGTACTATATATACATATATATATATATAATATATATATGTATATGTATATGTATATATATAGTTAACTTGTTGTAAAAAGTGGCTTATATATACATATTATATACATGCTATGCACACACACACATTAGGAAAATGGAGAAAAAGGAAAAAGACTGGACTCAATACTCAGCAGGCAAGGACTGTTTGTTAAGATACCACATTAAGAGACATATTCTTCTTGTGGGATTGGAGTTTGTTTGTGGAGGTGGGGGAGAAGCTGGGCTTTTATAGGGTTTGGGTCAAGGACAAATGGTTTCAAAATCAAAGGACCTTTAGGTCTGGTGAGGAGGGAGTTTCTGGTCAGGCTCACAATGGAATATTCTGCCTTAGGTAGCAGGAACTTGTGGTCAGGCCTGGAGAATGTCTATTTCTTCCATCTTGCTGGTTTGGGGGCAAGAAGACTACTTGTGAGGGAGGCAGTATGAGGGCCTAAGCACATGCTTTACTTCTGAGTCACAAACTAGTCCAGGAAGACAAGTTGGGTCTTAAAAAGTGAGGAAGGGCCTGGGAATGTGGTTTAGTGGTAGAGTGCTTACCTTGCATGCATGAAGCCCTGGGTTCCATTCTTCAGTACCACATAAACAGAAAAAGCCAAAGTGGCTCAAGTGGTAGAGTGCTAGCTCAGGGACAATGGCCAGGCCCTCAGTTCAAGCCCCAGGACTGGGGGTGGGGAGGAGACTGATTTCTGGGGTCCTGAGTTCAAACTTCAATACCAAAGGAAAAAAAGAAGATACTTAGGTCAAAGTTCATTAGAGTCCATGATAAAGCCAACAAAGGATGTGGGAGAATAGATTAAAAAGTTGGCAGTAAATCATGAGAGCAGAGGCCATTGGAGTTTGTTGTTCTAAAACAGAGTTTTGGTGGGGTATCACAGCTGTACCGATAGTTTCAGCTACTAGAAAGGCTGAGGCAGGAAAATGTCCAGTTCCAGCTCAAAGTGGGTGACACAACAAAACCCTATTTCTATATAAATAGCTGGTGTTTAACAACAACTTGCTTTGTATAAAACAAGATTGCTTCATTTAGTCCTTCCAATTACCTTATGAGCTAGTTAGAATTGTTTCCATCTAATTTTTTTCTTTTGTTATTACAAAGATATTATACAGAAGGATTACAGTTATATAAGTCAGGTGATGAGTACATTTCTTTTTGGACAGTGTCACCTCTTTCCTAGCTCTCTCCCAGTTTTTCCTTCCCGTTTCCACCCATAAGTTGTATAGTTTATTTTCCGTTGTTCATTTTTGTCGGTGGTGGGGCTTGAAGTCAGGGCCTGAGCACTGTCCCTGAAACTCTTTGTGCTTAAGGCTAGAACACTTGAGCCACTCAGCCACTTCCGGGTTCTTGAGTAGTTAATTAGAGATAAGAGTCTCACAGGGGGCTGGGAAGGTGGCTCAGTGGTAGAGTGCTTGCCTTACATACATGAGGCCCTGGGTTTGATTCCTCAGCACCACATAAGAGAAAAAGCTGGAAGTGGCTGAAGAGCTGAGGGACAGCGCCCATGGCCCAGAGTTCAGGCCTCACTGAAAGACCCCCGACTTCGGGTGTCCCCCATATCAGGACCTCCCTGCCCCAAGCACCAGTCAGACGACACCAGATGCAAAAGGCAAGAGGGTTTTATTTGGGCATGCCCAGGTTCCCAGGTGCACGTGACCTCGAGATCCGCAAGGTTCGGGTCAGTGGCTGGGAACCCCGAGCAGTCCCGGGGATGGTCCTTTTATGGGACCCCTCTGTCCGTTACAGGAGTGCCCGCGCTTTTTCAGCCAGTAAATTTAAAGTATTACAACCTGGTCTGCACGCAGGCAGCCAATCCTTTTAAAACAAATCATGTGTTTTGGCCAATCACTGTTTGAGGGGGTCCCTCGGTGTACGTGCCGAGTTGTGTGTCTCCGGCCCTTGGTATGAGGAAGTGACCTTTGTCCGAGTCGACGCCTAATCGTTCGCTCACACCAGGGGGCTGACTGCGGGGTGGGGTTAGTTAGTAGGGTGTGGGCTTATTGATTAACTGGTGAGGTTAGTTATCAAAAGGGGGAATATGGGGGTAATATAATTTTCTTAGCAAAGCATGTTACAGAAGCCAGAAATAGCGTGGTTAGATACAAAACTCTGTTCCCCTAAAAAAAGGAGGCTCAGGGCCTGGTTGGTTAGGGAGGGGGTCTTTCATTCCCCCATTTCTTTTGTTAGTGCCTCTAACCTTAGAGGCTTTGTCCTTTTTTTTTATTTTAACTACCAGTTCCCTGTTGTCTGAGGGCTTGATATTGTTGGGTCAAAACTAGGGCCTGTACTACCGATAGGCAGTCTTTTACAAATTGTATCAAGCGGTTCACAATGCAAGGGCCTAAGGTAAGGATTAGCATCAGTAGTATAAGTGGTCCCATCAAGGAGGATAATAGGGTAGTGAACCAGGAGACTTGTTCCATAATCCTTCATACCAGCTCTGTTGGGACTCAAATTCCCGCTTTCTTTTATCTAGCCTCTCTTTGAGTTTGTCTAGGGTCTCGATTATTACTCCTGTTTTGTTAGCGTAAAAACAACACTCTTCTTTTAAGGCTGCACATAGGCCCCCTTCCTTTAGAAAAAGCAAGTCTAACCCCCTTCGATTTTGGAGGACTACCTCAGCTAAGAAGCTTACGGAGTCTGTCAACGCCCGGACAGACTTTTTTAGGGTCTTTAAGTCTTTATTTACAGCCTGATGTAGGAGCATGTATTGATCTGCCTTCATCAGGGCTGTGGTTCCTGTGGCAATTCCGGCCATTATTCCTCCAAGGCCCAAAAGAACAGCTAGGTTCTCTGTTGTCCCTGTATACAGGGTTCTCGAAATACTGGAGGACAAATTCATCGGGATGGTAGGTGATGGGGGGCCAAATTTGCACTAGTACACAATAATCCCTAGTTGGGTTAAAAACGGCTGTTGACACACACGGGGTAATTCCAGTGTTACAAGCCCAATTTTCCTTTGGCTTGCAGAACCTTTATCTTAGAACAGCCTTAAGGCACCACTGTGATGCAGAAGCTTGCTAGATTTTAAGGCTAAGAGTATTACCTCCATTGATAACACACTCAGGTTATTACCATACCAGAGCCAAACTAGGCTGTGACCATAGAGTGGATTTCCAGTCATTATGCACTGAAGTGCCTAAGACAAGCAAGCCAGTGATATCCTTGTCCCCAATATCCACTGTGGGAAGAGAGGGTTTCTGGATATCACCCAAAAGAATGTCCCACAAGATCTTAGATTTAGCAGCAGTCAACCAGGAAGCAGACTCAGGTGATGGAATCAAGCAGGAGTTCCTCCAAGTGACTGTCAGGCCGTCGTTGAACTTTACCCATTAAGGTATGCAGCAGCAGCAGCAACCGTAGCAGCAGCAGCAGCAGCAACCGTAACAGCAGGATCTCTCAGTGGCTCCAAGGGACTGTCACACCTCATGCTCGGCTGTAAATTCCTACACAGACTGGTTAAGGATACATTGCATAGGCTTGGCAGGCTTTGATCCTGTTGGTTTTTAAGATCTTTTAAACAATAGTTGAGGACAATTTACCAAAATCACAACTTTTTACTAACCAGATATTTTAGTAAATAGACACAGAAGGCTTAGTCTTGTAACCATCTCTGACAAATGCAGTCTCCACACCTTGCACACCTACAAGAGTTAACACTATTTTTTATGCCCTTTTTAAAAATTATTTTATCTATTTTGCCTCATTTTTCCAAAACTGACTCTGGACCCTTGATCTTAAAATGGGGGTAGAAGGGCGAAGGTCCATCTTCTGTAACTTTTTCAAGCTGACTTTAGGGGCGTTGATCTTACCTAGCCAGGAGCCTATAACCTTAGCCTATTTTACAAAGAGGCCATCAGGGTTAGATGTCATTAAGAACAATATTTAACTTTTGACAACTGCACAGACCTTTTCTCCAGCTATAGCAGTGTAGCTTGTTTAGCACTCTGGTTTGTAAAAGCATCTTTCTGGATGACTTAGGAATGTGATCTCTAGTGACCCTAACACAATGCCTGAGTTACCTTTGCAGGCCTTTAGACAGATATCAATAGAAACACACTCTCAGGTTTACAAACTTTTTCCTGAGAAGATGAATTTCATGTAACTGGTGTCAGCTCAATATTACTGCCAATTAGAGCTTTTGTCACATAAAGGGGTTAAGATTTAAACTACCCCCCATATTTTATAACATTAGCTTTTTTACTATCACAGAGGACTGGCAAGTTCCTGTCCCTTACAAGGTAGTCATGAACATTAGGCATGCTTCCAAACTATCTTCCTATGACCTCCCGGCTCTGATCAGTTTTGAAGGGCCACGCACAAATGACTCTAGGATCTGACATTTCTGCCATCCAAGCAGTGGCTTACTGCCTCTGGATGTTCCTCCATTGTTTTTGTCCCAGGAGTGTCTTCTCTACACTGGATAAATGCCTCATTGGCATTTTCCTTAGCTGGTTGCTGGACTTGAACTCGGGGCCTGAGCACTGTCCCTCAGCTCTACAGCTCAAGGCTAGCACTCTGCCACTTTGAGTCCCAGACTCGGGGCTTGAATGCTGTCCCTTAACTCTTCAGTCCAGGGCTAGTACTCTGCCACTGTGAGTCCCAAAGCATCTCTGTTTGCTCTTTCAGCACTCTGCTGGCTGAGTAGAGGTGACAGTCTCACAGGGACCTTTTTCTGCCCGGGCTGGCTTTGAACCAGTTTGCAGATCAATGAGTCTTATAAAAGGCCACTTTACTCCAATTGAAAGCAACAAGGTGGTCAACATAGAAGTAGCTTTTAAGCATGCTCTTACCTGAAACTTATTAAGAGTCAAAGTTATATCTGACAAACTGTAGGAATCCTCTGTGCTTTGCTCTGGACTTTGCTGGAAACTTGAAAAACCTATAAGAGCAAACTAGAATAGCAATTATTTTGGTAATCCTAATTTTTCCTTTGTGCACATTGAGGCCAATGTCAAGAACAATTTTACATTTAAACTTTATATCCAAAAATCCATTCCCTATTTTTTTTTAAACCTCTTATTAACCACCTTTAATATTTTATACTTTAGTTATTATTTGCGTTTTGAAAAGATCCCTTGAAATCTTGAGGCCAAGTGTCACTCATTGCCTCTTGGCTCGTTTTAAAACAGACATACATTAAGATTTTTAAACTCAGATGACAATTTTTCCTTAATGAGAAAATAACAATTATCATAACTGAACCAAAAAGTTAGACTTAGTGTCTTTATGACTTTTAAAAACATCCTAATTGTAAACATTAAAAGCAAGTCACATTATACAAATAACTTTTTAACCCTCTTTTTAAGGCCTTCCTAATTTTAATGTTAACACATCCAAGGGGAAGTTTTAGCAATACTAATCAGATCATCACATCACTCATTTTAATCATGTTTTCAGTGGCTATCCACAGGGAAAAGAGACAGAACAACGATGGGCCACTTGGCCCCTCCTATGGAATAGGCAGGCACACACCCAATCCGACTCTTTAGGGTTAGATGAACTGCGTTTGTGCCAGCTTGCCTCACCATGGGTGGACTCCTCCCAGGGCCTGTCCCACCATGCATGACCAGCTGAACTGCACTTCTGCTTGTTCACCCCTTACCCCTAAAGATAGGTCTTCTGTTGGCTTCTAAGTTTTTCCCCCTGTCTCTTCTCTTGGTTCTCGAATGAAATACACAGTTTTAGACAGACAGAACAGGTAACATCTTTGACAGTGTTAAACTAACTTTTACATTTAAATTTTTATTATTTTTCCCCAAATTTTAGCCAAGGAATTAAATGCCAAACTGCCAATGCATTTTGTTAAGCCAGATAACTTGATTACAGTATAAACAGACTTATGCATTTTAAAATATTAGCTTTTAAAATACCAGATTTTCTAATTTGCAAGTTAAAGAATCTTTAAAAAGCCATTTAAAACAATGTGAAGATTCTTTAAAATTTTTGGTAATGTCCAAACCTCATAATCTTTTGAATTTTAAATTTAAACTCACCCAATTGTTACAGTATGCTGACAATTTTCATCTTTGAACACGTTCACAGACACACACAAAACACTCACACAGATCTTAAAGTGCGCAAAAATCAAAATCAGTTGTATGTACGCCTTCTAAAGTTTTTAAACAAAAATTTAAGACAGTATTTCTTTTAGAACTAGGTACCTTTGTTGGGCTTCAGCTTGCTTGTTAGCAAGGCTTTTGAATCTCTTCTGAGTTGGAGGAGGGCTGGGGGAGGGAGTCACCTAAAACAAAACTGGCCTGATTTATTTATTTATTTATTTTACCCAATTTACGCCCTCGCCTGTCCTCCAGCAGCCTCCACTGGGAGAAGGTGCAGCCTGAGGCTTGAAGGGAACCAAACTAGCCCAGTAACCTTCCATGCCTCGCAGGGAGGGTGGGCATAGCAGGTCTGTGACCAAGCCCAGTTGGAACTTTTATTCCCTCAGAGATGTTTAAATAAATAAATAACAAAAACACAGATACACACAAAAACCAAGGATCCACATTTAAAACTGGTACCAATTTTAAAACAGAACTAGACAAGAACCAAAGGCTGAGTTGGGGACTAATGGGCCCCAGTTTATCCCTACCGGAACTCTGTGCTGTTCTCACTCAGCAAGCTGAATCCAGAGTCTGCTGGGTGAGCCTGCCACACTCACCCAGAACTTTCCTACCCCAGAAAACATAAAACAAACACACTAAAGTTAACAAGACAAACAAGTGGCCACAAAGACAAAATCAGGTCTCAGTGAATGGGGCGACATCTCACCACTTACCAGGGGACTCAACACCCCCTCTACTCATTCCAGAGAAATTTTTCTATTAGATTCCTGCAGACGTTGACCCAGGGGCCTTCCAAGGCAGAGGAGAATTCCCAGTCATCTTGGGGCAAGAGAAAGAAGTCTCTAGCGGCCGTCCCCTCAGACTGACAGGTTCTCCCCCCACGCTCAGACCCCCTAAGCCAAGGCCTGAGGCTGAGATCTAACTGGGGCCACTCGCAGGTGGTCAGTGGCAATTTCATGATTGACAAACAAGCAAGTTTCCAAAACCTGACAATCTCGGCTCAGGCTGTAACTTCCAGTGATCTATAGTCAGACTTAAGGGGGTTGTTAGTTGCTGCCCCATCCCTTTAAGGGCAACAAAACAGACAACAGAGACAATTAACACTAAACAGAAACAGACAAAAACAGACAGGCGCCAAACAGAAAAAGCAACTTCAGATGGGAGTGGCCGACCACGGCTAAACTCCCCGGGAAGGAGAGAGATTCCACGTTCCCTCCTTCCTCCAGGTCACCCTGGAGTAGGACTCCAGGGCGGGGCCAGGAAGAGAGAGATTACTTCTCCAGTGGTCTAGGGTTAAAGACAGAGGAGTAACAACAGCCTGACCCATGTTAGAAAGAACAAGAGTTAAACCAACACTGAACACAAAAAGAACCAAAAACGGACAGGTTAAGACAAACGCTGCGCGGCTCCGGTCACAAACCGAAAGCAGATTTTCAGACGGGGAAGCAAAATCCCCGGGAAGGAGAGAGATTCCACGTTCCCTCCTTTCCCCGGGAAGGAGAGAGATTCCACGTTCCCTCCTTCCTCCAGACATGAGCTCCGAAAAATCGAGCCCCTCTAATCCCTGAGGCGTCCCCCAGGGTGGCGGGGGAGAAGTCCGAGCTCGTCAGCTCCTTCTCAAGCCGCCCAGATACAGAGCTATTACGCGTAATAGTACAGACGCTGCGCGGAGACAAACACCAGACAGACAGAGACAAAGACAAAGGCCGGCTTACCTCCTGGTGGGTCCGAGCTGGAGTGGGTCAGGGGGCGATCCCGGACGAGCCCCCAAGATGAAAGACCCCCGACTTCGGGTGTCCCCCATATCAGGACCTCCCTGCCCCAAGCACCAGTCAGACGACACCAGATGCAAAAGGCAAGAGGGTTTTATTTGGGCATGCCCAGGTTCCCAGGTGCACGTGACCTCGAGATCCGCAAGGTTCGGGTCAGTGGCTGGGAACCCCGAGCAGTCCCGGGGATGGTCCTTTTATGGGACCCCTCTGTCCGTTACAGGAGTGCCCGCGCTTTTTCAGCCAGTAAATTTAAAGTATTACAACCTGGTCTGCACGCAGGCAGCCAATCCTTTTAAAACAAATCATGTGTTTTGGCCAATCACTGTTTGAGGGGGTCCCTCGGTGTACGTGCCGAGTTGTGTGTCTCCGGCCCTTGGTATGAGGAAGTGACCTTTGTCCGAGTCGACGCCTAATCGTTCGCTCACACCAGGGGGCTGACTGCGGGGTGGGGTTAGTTAGTAGGGTGTGGGCTTATTGATTAACTGGTGAGGTTAGTTATCAAAAGGGGGAATATGGGGGTAATATAATTTTCTTAGCAAAGCATGTTACAGAAGCCAGAAATAGCGTGGTTAGATACAAAACTCTGTTCCCCTAAAAAAAGGAGGCTCAGGGCCTGGTTGGTTAGGGAGGGGGTCTTTCATCACAACTGACAAAAATAAATAAATGAAATTAGTTCATAATAAACACGTTTTACCTTCAACACGAAAAGCCATTGAGGCCAATAAAATATTAAAAAACTTGATTAAAAAAAAGGTCTCACAGGGACTTTTCTGCCCTGGCTGGCTTCCAACCGTGATCCTCAGATCTCAACCTCCTGAGCAGCTAGGATTACAGGCATGAGCCACCTACGCCCAGCTTTTTTTTTGTTTTAGTTCATTTTCCACATAGTGTCTGGTGAGTACCACTGTTCATCTTTTATCCCTCCATTTCTGTGCCCACTTCCCCTCCCAAAGACAGACAAATAAATAAACAAGAGAAAAAGAAAACAACGACAAAGAAAAAGACCTCTTGTTCATTTCCATCTAATTTTAAGGAAACCTGGTCTATAGTAACATTATTTCTTCAAGGTGAAGTCACAGCTAGGAGCTGATGGATCCTGGAGTCTATTCTCTTAATCGTCATACTGAAAGGGTGGGTATGGACATGAGGGAGAGCTCTGAGAATATTTTAAACAGAATACACCCCAGAGTCTACATCCGCCTGTGTCAGAGCGAGGATCAGGGTGTTGTCAAGGATGAAGCCCAAGTTTCCGACTTCGATGCTTGGGACCTGCATGCAAAAGCTCAGAGAGCCCGGCTGCTAGCTAGTAGCCCCAGCCCCAGCCCCAGCCCCAGCCCCAGCCCGTGATCATCCCTAAGGGTGGGAGCAGAGGCGGTCTCGGCCGCGGTCTCTGCTGGCCTTGCCCCGCGCAAGCCCAGAAGAGGGGGGAACGCAGTGCCATCTAGCGGAAGTCTCTCGGTAGCACCGAGCCTAATGAGGTCACTGCCAGAAGGCACGCCGGGAAAGGGAGTTGCCGGGGCTGCACGCTAAGGGAGGTAGAGGTGGGGAGTGATGGACATAGCCCGGGACAGTGTGCACCTGCCTGGATCTACTTTGGGGACTCAGTATGCACCCAAATGCAGGACTTCCTGACCCAGGGTCTTGAATATATAGCATCACCAAGAACCCTACAGTACCTTCCTTTCCTTTCTAGCCTGTGACCTTTGCCAGCAGCCTTGGTCACCCTGACCTGTTTCTCAGACTGCATATCCAAGTTCTTCCTGTCCTCTTCACACTCCTCTGACTTGTACAACGTACTATAGGGTTCTGGAGGTCCTGTGGATGCCTTCTGCACCTCCAGTTACATCAGTTTTCTCTGTCCCAACCGTGTTTTCCCTAATTCCTGCCAATATCCATTTCAGTGGTAAGACCATACCAGGCACATTCAATCTATTTTTCTACCCTACAACTGGAGGAGGGATCTTTAAAGATTCCGTTGATCCCAAGACTATTGGGCAAGTCGTGTATATGGGCGCCTGCGTGCACCCCATATGCAAGTCTTGGGCTTGAACTCAGGGCTTGAACACGGTCCCTGCGCTTTTTGCTCAAGTCTAGCGCTCTGCCCCGTGAGCCACAGCTCCACTTGACCCAGCCATACCACTCCTAGGCATCTACCCTGAGCATCATGAGCCAGGATACAACTAGGATACCTTCATTGCTTCACTATTCACAATAGCCAAGATATGGAAACAACCCAGATGCCCCACTACAGGTGAATGAATCCATAAATTGTGGAACCTGTATACAACGGAATATTACATAGCCATTAGGAAGAACAAAATAACAGCATTCGCAGGGAAATGGATGGAAATAAGCCAAGAGCAGAGAGACAAAAGGCATATGGTCTCCCTTATATGCGGATGTTAAATTCAAAACACAACACGATATGAGAAAGTAAACAGGACTCAAGAAACAAAGGACCCCTTCTTAATTTGTCGTATTGTTTTTAATGACTGTATGTTCTAGACCCCACATATGGAATATGCATGTGACATATGAAGGCAGCTAGGAGGAGGGCACAGCATTAGAGGGAAACGTGAAAAAATACAGCAGAGGGGCCCATCAGCTGCACTGGACATTCATGAAAGTGAACTAAGCAACTCAAGGGCAGTGATGGGAGGGAGAGAATGAGAGAGAAAGAGGGAACAGCTTACACTAAGCAAAAGGAAAGAAATATACATATCACCTGATTTGGAAGAAATAGTTGTATTGTCTAAATTTGTAGAGTTCAAAAGCTTTATAGACCATGATAATGACAATTCGCCTTGTTTGTGACTCTAGCTAAGTATCACCATCCCACAATATTGTGAAATTTATATAATCACTGAATCTCAATAGAGAAACTTATAAAAATAAAACAAACAAGCAAACAAAATGCTCATGGACAGTGCTCAGGTCCTGAGTTCAAGCCCCAGGCACCAAAAAATGAAAGAAAATTTAACAATGTCATCCTCTCCCTGCTCTCCTGATGCCTTCACTCCCCACCAAAATGCAAGTGCCAAACGGGTCTGCATTGTTCAGGGTTAGGTGCCTGAACTGAGAAGGGACTCAGTAAGTCCTTGTTGAGTATTGAATGAATGAAAATCTCCTCTCCCTCTCTCATTCCCTCCCCTCCCCAAGGAATAGTAGTAGAAAAAACTCATCAGGGAGGGAGGGAGGGTCCTCTCCGAAGCCCGTGAGCTAGGCCAGGTCTAAATTTTGGGTGGGAAAAAGGCTAGAATACTTCATTCCATTGCCTTCCTTACTTCTCTCAATCCATCTCCTTCCACTTATCTTACTGGGGCTTGAACCCACACTTTTGCATCAAGGGTGATGCTCTACCACTTGAGACCCAACTACACTTCCTGACTTTGCTGGTTGAACTCTTGTCTGAAAGAGGCATTCCTTAGGCACTTTCAACTTACTGGTCTCTAATCATAACTCCTGAGAACAACTAAGCCCAGATATAGGAACAGATTTAACTCATTTCAGTCTTTTTTTCATAACAGAGTCTCAGATTGAAGCCAGCGGGGCTGGGCGGGGATGTGGAGGGATGAGGGGGTGGAGAAGGGATCTCTGAGACTCTTATTTCCAAGTAACCAGCAAAAAGTTGGAAGTGAAGGTGTGGCTCAAGTGTTAAGAGTGGCATCATTGAGTGGGAAAAAAAGCCTAAAAAGCCATCCACACTTCCCTGTCTCAGCCCATGTCTTCTCAGGCCTGTGGGAGGCCATGTGACTTACGTTAGTGACACCTGGTGGCCAGTTAGACAAGTTCATGCCTATAAGGCAGAGCCTAGTACCATGCCTGGGATACAGAAGGTCCTCTCCTTTGAGGATCACAAGAATGAATGAATGTAGACTGGAGAAGGATAAGAAGGAAGAGATGTATGTTGGGGCTTGGAGACCCACCAGGGGAACAAAACAAGATTGCAGGAGTGGGTCAGACAACTCATCTACTCAGGGTTGTACAAACAAGTAGGCCTCTGCTGCTCTTTCTTATCTGTCCTGTATTCTAGGGGCACAAGGAAGCCTCTCACAACTATTTGGGAAAAGACTAAAATGAATTAAATTGTGAGTTGCATGGTGTATGATATATCTCAGTAGAGCTGTTTCCAAAGTATATAAACCCTGTTGGATATTCTTTCCTAGAGGATGGGGTTCATTATTCATTCCCGAAAGGTATTCTAGCTCATCCAGCTGGGCTTTCCAGGCCCAGCCATGCCATCCCTGGGCATGAGTCATCACTCATCATGTCTACCGAGTGGCATCCTGCCTGGAGAAGCTGCATGGAGTTCTGTGATGAGACCTGTCCTTAGCATAGTACTGACAGTGTCAGAACCAGAAGCTACCTCAGGTGAGATATCAAATCTCTGTACATGTAGAAGTTTCTTGAGCCCAAAGCAGAGTAAAGATGATAGGGGCTGGCAACTCCATGAGTGTGACATCAATGCTGATGTTGATGATTAGATTTAGCAATTCCTGAGCATTTACAAATAAGGTCTACGTCTATATGACTTCTTTCTCCTTTTATGACAAACCTATAAGCTAAAAGGTATCTCTAGCCCCACTTTAGGTTTGAGAAACTGAGTCAGAGCAGGTGAATACCAGCTGAGCTTCCTGGCACATACCTGAAATCCTAGCTGCTCAAGAGGCTGAGATCTGAGGATAAAGGTTCAAAGCTAAGCCAGGCAGAAAAGTCCATGAGACTCTTATTTCCAATTAACCAATCAAAAAGCTGGATGTGGAGCTGTGGCTCAAGAGGTAGAGTGCTAGTCTTGAGTAAAAAAGCTAAGGGAGGGCTGGGAAGGTGGCTCAGTGGTAGAGCGCTTGCCTTGCATGCATGAGGCCCTGGGTTCAATTCCTCAGCACCACATAAGCAAAAAGAAAAAAGCCGGAAGTGGTGCTGTGGCTCAAGTGGTAGAGCGCTAGCCTTGAGCTGAAGAGCTGAGGGACAGCGCCCAGGCCCAGAGTTCAGGCCCCACGACTGGACCCCCCCCAAAAAAAAAAAATAAACAAAAAAGCTAAGGGACAGTGCAGTGCCCAAGCTCAGAGCTCAAGTGCGTGTACGCATGCGTGTGTGCACACATGCGCGTGTGTGTGTGTGTGTGTGTGCGCACACACACACATACATGGTCACTGGGGTAGGGTGGGCAAGAAAATAGTTCTTCATATCTTGTCCAGGGCCAATGTTCTCTGAACCAGTGCATGGAAATTTATTTCTTTTCCAGGAACACAGATGACTAGTTTCAGAGAAGACTTGTGGGAAATGTAACTGAGCCTGAAATAGAAACAAGAGACTGCCCAGACCCGCACTTCTGGGGTGTATGGAAAGAAAAAACAACCAGAACATTGGCCTGAAAGGGGCAACCTGGAAGCTTGGCAGCCTACAATGGGGCTTCACTGCCTTCTACAGCCCTTGGCTTCCTTCTTAGATGACCAGAGGCCAGTCTGGAAAAGCTGTGAATTCCCTGCTTGTCAGTACAACTGGCCTGACTAACAATACCTTACAAGTAGCTACCATACAAGCATGATTCTTCCCAGGCCTGTGCCACAGCCCACATTGTCTGCCTTGCTCTCCAGATCCCTATTTGTATCATTGACTCTATGAGAGATAAAATTGTGTCCCAAGGAAATGTTCTGAAACTTCAACCTCTAGGACCTATGTGATAGTCTGTTTTCTGTTGCTAATAACACAATACTACAAACTCGGTAGGCTGAAAGAGGTTCATTCTGGCTCCCAATTCTGGTTCAAGGTCAAAGGGCCTTGTAGGGAGTTCTTGCTGGCAGAGTCCCAAGACAATGCCAGATATCATGTGGCAAGAAGCAGGAAGCATGTGTGGGTGTGTGTGTGCTCGTGCACGCACATCTGTCTGTCTGTGTCTGTGTGTCTCCACTGTCCTTCTCTCTCCTCTGTCTCTGTCTCTCTCTCTTTTGCCAGTCTTGGGCTTGAACTCAGGGTCTGGGCACTGTCCCTGAGCTTCATTTTGCTCAAGGCTAGCACTCTACGACTTGAGCCACAGTGCCACTTTTGGCCTTTTCTGTTTATGTAGTAGTGAGGAATCAAATCCAGGGTTTCATGCATGCTAGACAAGCACTCTATCACTGAGCCACATTCCTAGTCCTCACTCTCCTTCTTATACAGACACTAGGACTTAGTCATGGGTGGCTTCATCCTGATAACTTTATCTAATCCTAATCACCTCTGAACTCCACACCTGGATTGTTTCTATCTTCTAAAAGCCTTGCAAATGAGGATTATACTCTAAAATGACTTTCTGGAGGGAATGAATCATAACAACCTATAAAAATGAGTTTAGTGCCAGGTGCCGACAGAGGCTCATGCCTGTAATCCTAGCTACTCAGGAGGCTAAGATCTGAGGATGATGGTTCAAAGCCAGCCCAGGCACAAAAGTCTGTAAGACTCTTATCTCCAACAAACAACTCAGAAAACCGGAAGTGGTATAGTGGCTCAAGTGGTAGAGCTCTAGCCTTAAGCTGAAGAGGTGAGGGACAACATTCAGGCCCAGAGTTAAAGCCCTGTGACTGACCAAAAAAAAAAAAAAAAAAAAAAAAAAAAGAGTATAGCTGAACATATCTTTTCAGAAGGCTGAGATCTGAGGATCAGAGTGGAAGGAAGCCAGCCTGGGCAGGAAAGTCACTGAGACTCTTTTTTTTTTTGGGGGGGGGTCCAGTCGTGGGGCCTGAACTCTGGGCCTGACCACTGTCCCTCAGCTCTTCAGCTCAAGGCTAGTGCTCTACCACTTGAGCCACAGCGCCACTTCTGGCTTTCTTTCTTTTTGCTTATGTGGTGCTGAGGAATCGAACCCAGGGCCTCAGGCATGCAAGGCAGGTGCTCCACCACTGAGCCACCTTCCCAGCCCTCACTGAGACTCTTATCTCCAATTAACTATTGAAAAGCCAGAAGTGGGGCTATGTTTCAAGTAGTTGAACCTCATCCTTGAGCAAAAAAGTTCAGAGAGAGTACCCAAGCTCTGAGGGGGAGGCAGTCCCCCTCAAAAAGAAAGAAAGAGGTTGGGATGAGGCTTAGTGGTAGAGTGCTTGCCTAACATGCATGAAGCCCTTGGTTTGATTCTTCAGTACCACATATACAGAAATAGCCAGAAGTGGCACTGTGGCTCAAGTGGTAGAGCACTAGCCTTGAACAAAAGAAGCTCAGGGACAGTGCCCAGGCCCTGAGTTCATGCCCCAGGTCTGCCAAAAGGAAACAAACAAGAAGGAAAGAAAGAAAGAAGAAAGAAAGAAAGAAAGAAAGAAAGAAAGAAAGAAAGAAAGAAAGAAAGAAAGAAAGAAAGAAAGAAAGAAAGAAAGAAAAGAAAGAAAGAAAGAAAGAAAGAAAGAAAGAAAGAAAGAAAGAAAGAAGGAAAGAAGGAAAGAAGGGAAAAGAGAGAAGGAAGGAAAGGAGGGAGGGAGGGAAGGAGGGGAGGAGGAAGGAAGGAAAGGAAGGAAGGAAGGAAGGAAGGAAGGAAGGAAGGAAGGAAGGAAGGAAGGAAGGAAAAGGAAAAAAATGACTATAGCTGGCTGCCGGTGGCTTAGGCTTGTAGTCCTAGCTACACAGGAAACTGAAATCTGAGGATTGAGGATTGAAACCAGCCCATTCAGGAAAAAGAAAAAAAGAAAAAGAATAAAAATCACCCAGATTCCTATTGCTAGAGTCACCGTTGATAGTATTTTGTCTTCTTTCTTCCATCCCTTTATGTGAGCCAATTATAGGGAACAGAGATGGTAGGGGATTCCCTCCAGTCTTAGGAAATGATTTTTTGAAAAACCAGAATTTCCAGGAATGCCAATTATTTATGGGAACCCATGGGCATCTGGGAGTGTGGTTTTCTTCCTGTATCTGCTTGCAATGTGGGAAAGGGTCCAGGCAAAACCTGGACAGGAATGAACTACTGCTGCTTTACTTCGACTTGCTAGGCCCTCCCCTGTCTGGGACTCAGCATTCTAGACTTGCTTGACAGCAGGCAGACACACCCTATGAAAGTAGAATTATTCCATGGGGTTTTATGAAGTCAAGCACAGAGCTGGGCTTTGGAGTGTATCACCAGATTTTAAGACTTCTCTATTTCCTCATTTGCTAGGGCAAGTGAAATGGGTCATCTGAGGCCCCACCTCTAAAGCAGGGCTAGAATTCTAGCTTCCTGACATAGGGCCTGTGAGGACTAAGTGGTACATTGCAGCACATGACATGTGCAAACTCCTCACTGCCTTTCTGAACGGTCTGTCTGAGAAGTCATAGGCATGGCCACCTCCTATGCAGAGCCAGAACACTACTCCTGGTAGCTGATAGTAGAGAATCCTGGGGGCTTGAAGGGAAGCTGGTGTATCAGGTTGTGGCTGCAGGTAAGTGACTGACTTTCTTAGTACTTTTAATTTTGGAGTAACCAAGGCAATGGAATGGAGGTTGTTTCGTTCACATTTCCCCCCGCCCTCTTCCCCCCCCCCCCAGGTCCTGGGGTTCCAACTCAGGGCCTCAGTGCTGTTCCTGAGCTGCTTTTGCTCAAGGCTAGCATTCTATCTCATGAGCCACTGCTCTACTTTAGGCTTTTTTTGGGGGGGTGGGGTGGGGGGTGTCAGTAGTGGGGCCTGAACTCTGGGCCTGGGTGCTGTCCCTCAGCTCTTCAGCTCAAGGCTAGCACCCAAACACTTGAGCTACAGTGCCAATTCTGGGTTTTTCTGCTTATGTGGTGCTGAGGAATTGAACCCAGGGCCTCATGTATGCAAGGCAAGTGCTCTACTGCTGAGCCACCTTCCCAGCCCCTACTTTAGGCTTTTTTAGTAGTTTATTGGAGATAAGAGTCTCTAGGACTTTCCTGCTAAGGCTGGCTTCAGACCATGATCCTCAGATTTCAGCCTCCTGAGTAGCTAGGATTACAGACATGACCTGCCAAGCTCCAGGCTTGGAATGGAGTTTTCTCAAGCCTTATTCCTACCCTAAGAGTCTGGCCTGGTTTAAGAGCTTAGGGGTTAAGAGCTTAGTGGGAGGGCCCTCCCCCCGCCCCCTCCCCAAGTCACAGGAAAAACCCTTCTCCATACAGTACCTAATAGCCCTGGCAAGGTGCCAGGGCTGAAGAGGAAGCTGCAGTCATTTTTAAAGTTTCATTTTTAGAGGTTTTTTTTTTTTTTTTTTTTTTTTTTTTTTGCTGGTAGTGGCTGAGCCAGGCTTTTGCCTGCCATCTCTCATCTTCTAGGAACAAAGTGCATCAGGAGGCAGAAGGTAGGGTTGGTAGCCCTGGGAAGCGGGAACAAAGCAGGCTGAGGACAAGGAGTCCTTGGTCCTCAAGGGTTCATGGATGAGTTGGCCACCTGGGTGACACTTCCGGGTCTGGATCTGGGCTAGTTAGTGCCTTTTTTTTTTTTTTTTTTCCCAAATCATGCCTGTGGTCGCACTGGGGCTCTGCATTCTTGGCAACAAACCTTTCATGGATATATCTATGGCATGGTGTGTGTCCTGGTTGTCCCTTAGAGGTATCTCCAAGAGCAGCCTGTGGGAATGGCTGAGCACCAGGGAAGGGGAAGCTAACGGAGGTGCCCAGCTAGGGCCTTACTCTCAGAGTGCCAGGAACATGGCCATGGATTTTTTTGGTGTCTACAGATGCCGTATTCCAGCCTTCATTCATCCATACCACGGCCCAGGGGTCAGCGGGCCCAGCAAGCAGCTTTGGTGTTGCTGGCAGCCTGCCTGGTGGTTCTTTGGGGGCTGGGGGAGTCCCCAGTCCACACTCTCCGTTGCCTGGTACTCTACTTAGCTACTCTACAGTTTGAACTGCTGTTAAAAAGGATCTGCTGTCTGGCTGAAGAGGTGTGTCACATTCAGTCCAGGTAATTCTCTGTAGTTTCTATGATGGCTGGGTACCCAACATGTCTCACTCCCTTGATTCCTAGCTCTGTTCTTCCCTGGCTAAGCTAGGCTCCGGGCTGAGGCTGGGCTGTCCTCTTCAGGTACCAAGGAAGCTACTGGAAGGCTATAAGGGCCTGTTTGGGATGCCCCATTCGCCATGGAGCCCTGCTGCTGCTGTCCTGTTATTTCTACCCATCCCTCCGAAACATCACTGGCCTGTCCCTCAGCTGGGTGCTTGTCATTTTGGTCCTCTCACAGGCTCTGAGCATCCTCCTGGGCCTTCAGGTATGCTACACAAGAAAAGGTCTGGGCAAGTGGAAGAAGTGGCTAGTGTGATCTGCCTGGGCTCACTGCTGGGCTTGGGGAGGGATTAATGGTTAGAGTCGCAGCTACTGGCTGGGAGAACTTCCTGAAAGAGGAAGGCTATGGGTGTATCATTCACAGAAGTTCTCCAGCCCTATCTTTCTGTCCACAGAGCCTGACTCCAGTTGAGATCTCAGCAGTTTCTGAGAAAAGGAACCTTAATGTGGCCCAAGGGCTGGCATGGTCGTATTACATAGGGTACCTGAGGCTGATCCTGCCAGGTGGGCCACTCTCTGGATCTCCATGTCTAGATACATGGCTTTCTGTGTTTCTAGAACTTGCTGTACTTTTTAAAATATATATATATTTTTTTGGTCCGGTGTGGGGCCTGAACTCTGGGCCTGGATGCTGTCCCTCAGCTCTTCAGCTCAAGGCTAGCGCTCTACCACTTGAGCCACAGCACCACTTCCAGCTTTTTTCTTTTTGCTTATGTGGTGCTGAGGAATCGAACCCAGGGCCTCAGGCATGCAAGGCAAGCACTCTACCACTGAGCCAACTTCCCAGCCCACTTTTTAACATATTTTTGTCTAACAAATCATTGGCTTCCCAAATCAGCCCTCTCAGCATGAAGGAGATTGCCATTATGCCCATATGGAGCACAAAAGCCATTTGGTGACTTGCCCAAGGCAAAACCTTGAAGGCTTTTGATATTTACTCTGTGCCCTGTGCCCATCACGTGCCTAACTAATCATCATCATCATCATCATCATCATCTATTTTAGATAAGGAAAGTGTGATTCTGAGAGGTGACTTCTCCATTTTACATGCCTTAGTGAGAGAAGTCAGGATTTGAACCCAGGTCTATCCAGGGCCTGAACCCTAGATCACATGGAGCTCATGTGTCTCAGTCCTCTGCCTTGCAAGCCAAGGTGGTTGCTTTGTGTATCTCATGCCTCTCTTTGACCCTAGGGCTTCTGCAAGGAAGCACTCTGGAGCTGGAGGCTGGCTCTCTGTGCCCTGTACTACTGAGAATGTCTCCTCCAGGGCTTTGCCAGCCTCTTAGATCCTGATGGCTGTGATGGGAAGGGATGGGGGTGACACAGAAATCTAGTGGGGAAAGAAAGAAAGGCTAGAATTTCTTCCCCTCCAGCCTCCTGTATAATGAGAGTGGGGTAGACCCAGTTCTCTTGCACCCACACTGAGGAGGCCAATGCTTGGGTTTCAGTCCTGGCCTGGGAGGGAAGGTTCATGAGGATGACTTCTTCATCTTCCCTATCCTAGGGCTCCAGGCTCGGATCCAAACTTACAATCAGCTCCATAACAACATACTACAGGGTGCAGGAAGCCAAAGGTTGTACATCCTCATCCCATTGGACTGTAGGGTACCTGATGACCTGAGTGTGGCTGATCCCAACATCCGATTCCTGCACATGCTGCCCCAGCAGAGCATTGACCGTGCTGGCGTCAAGGGGAGAATTTACTCTAACAGTGTCTATGAGCTTCTGGAAAAAGGGCAGCCAGTGAGTGTGCAGGGTGATGTGGGCCCCTGGGGTGGAATCAAGGCCCTGGAGAACTCTTCTCTGAGCCTGTTTCTCCCGTGGGTCCCAGGTCAAGGCAAGATTCAATTCTGAATGATAATGATAAGTAACCTTTATTGAGTACTTACTAAATGCTACTCTGGTTGCATCATATGACCACCAGTTAATCCTCACCACCATCCTGAGACTCTGACCCTATAAAGGAGGAAACGGAAGCTCAGAGATACAGTGAGAAAGTGGACAGTTTCAGCTGGAGTTTATCATGCTCTCAACCATCAAGTTCTTTATAATGAAGTCTATGAAAACATCTGAAGAAATTCATGGAGGTGTGGGAAAACCCAGAGCAGAGCCGAACCCCAGAGCCCTCCCAGAGGAATTGATTTCAACAACAACAGTTGACAATTCAGTGCAATGATTAAGAAGGCTCTGGGAGGGCTGGTTTATCCCAGCCTGGCCCTGGATTCAGGAAGGGAGATGTCAGAGGCAAAGGCAGACCAGACAGCAGAGACCCCATTAACCTAAGGGAGGGAAGCGTCAGCCCATGGCACTGATAGTCCAGAGACTATCAGCCTAGCTTAGTCTGGTCTTTCTGTCACCAACTCTAGGCAGGCACTTGTGTCCTGGAGTATGCCACACCGCTGCAGACTCTGTTTGCCATGTCACAAGATGGTAGAGCTGGCTTTAGCCGGGAGGAGCGACTGGAGCAGGCCAAACTCTTCTGCCGGACACTTGAAGACATCTTGGCTGATGTTCCTGAGTTTCAGAACAACTACCGCCTCGTTGTATATCAGGGTGAGAAGTCAGTAGGGTAGAGAGGTCCTAGGATCTCCCAGAGGGTCAGGACATGGACAGCACCATTTCTTGGGCTTTCCCAAGTCATCAGAAAAACTAAACCATACTCTTTCCTCCTGAGAGGTCCCCCTGCTGCCCTAAGATGTTAATCTTTGGACGTAGAATTTCAGTGCAGTATAAAGAATGGGGTTCTAGAAGCCCTTCACTTCATCTATTGACAGGGCAGGAAGCAGAAGTGTCTGGAGCCTTGGTCCCGTCACTCCCTGGCTACATGACTTGGCAGATTTCTTTCCCTCTCTAAAAGTGAGAGTGAGCTTCCACTATCCCTAAAACTACTTCTAAGCCAGGCTACACTATTATACTATGTAATTGCAGCTACTCAGGAAGGCAGAGGTAGGGATGATTGTGGTTTGAGGTCAGCTCAGGGAAAATATTAGCAAGAACTGATCTTGGTCAACAAGCTAGGTATAGTGACCTGTGCCTGGGATTCCCAGTAGTACTGAAGAATCAAGGTTTGAGGCTGGGAAGATGGCTCAGTGGTAGAGTGCTTGCCTTGCGTGCATGGGGCTCTGGGTTCGATTCCTCAGCACCAAATAAACAGAAAAAGCTTGAAGTGATGCTGTGGCTCAAGTGGTAGAGCGCTAGCCTTGAGCTGAAGAGCTGAGGGACAGCGCCCAGGCCCAGAGTTCAGGCCCCACAACCGACAGAAAAAAAAAAAGAATCAAGATTGAGACTGGCCTTGGCAAAAATCTACTTGAAAGCAAACTCTACCTGAAACTCTAACTGAAACAAAAAAGGGCTGTAATATGGTTCAAGTGGTAGAGAGCCTGCCTAGTTTCAAGTTTAAACTCAGTATTTACCCCCCCCCCCAAAAAAATCAGACAAAATAAAAACCTGCTTCTAGCTTTAGGATTCTTTTAGACTCTAGTCTCAGAGGTTGAAGGGTAGGTGGGGAGAAGGGGGTAGAGAGGATGTCTCGGTGATTCCTCTGGGCATGTTCTAATGGCAGGGTATAAGATTCCTACCATTTCCTAATCCCCTGCTCATGCCCTGTTCCAGAACCTGCAGAGGGAAACCGCTTCTCACTATCCCAGGAGGTTCTCCAGCACCTGCGGCAGGAGGAGAGAGAGGAGATTACTGTGAGAAGCTTCCAGACCTCAGTGATGCCTCCTTATTCCGTGCTGTCCCAAGAACCCAAGCTCCTCATCAGTGACATGGAACAGCCCCTCCCACTGCGCACAGACCTCATCTGAGGCCCAGGGCATCTCTCCTGAGCCTCCATGACTCCCAAGACTGATCTGAGTGCTTCTTTTAGTGGCTGGAGTCCCAGCAGTTATTTTTTCCCACTTCACAGAGAAGGCCCTGAACTTGACATCTCCAGAGAAGTCCTACATTTCTTGGGCAAGTCAATTCTTTCTAAGCCTTAGTCTCCTCTGTGATGTAGGATTATAACTGCTCCTCCGGCCACCTCCATAGGAGTGTTGTAAAAGACTGTATATACGTGTAGGGTGTTTTATAAACTAAGGGCCAGTTAAACTTAAAGCATGTGTCAGGCTTGTCCCATTGGCTATCTAGGCCTCCTCTACCTTGAGTTGACCTATCTACATGGTATCAACAAACTCCCTTTGTCCTCAGGCTTCTGGACATGTTGGCTCAATGGGGAGGTCCAGCAAGAGAATGGGAAGAAGGAGAGATGTAGTCAGGGTATTTATTTCCCCTGCTCCTTCCTGAGTATCAAAGTCACTGTGGGTTCTCCTGCCAGGTAACCTTCACAGTAAATCCTCTCTCTAGGTTTCTGGCAGAGCTTCTAGCAATGCTATTGGTTCTCCATTGGAGAACTGCTGTTTGTTTGTTTGTTTTTGTCAGGCTTGGGGCCTGAACTCTGGGCCTGGGTGCTATCCCTGAGCTCTTAAGCTCATGGTGAGTACTCTACCACTTCCAGCTTGTTTTGTTAATGTGGTGCTGAGGAATCGAACTCAGGGCCTCATACATGCAAGGCAAGCACTCTACCACTGAGCCACCATCCTAGCCCTGCTTTTTTTTTTTTTTTTTTTAATAAAGAGTACATTTCTTTTTCTATTTTTTTTGGGGGGTGTCCGGTCGTGGGGCCTGAACTCTGGGCCTGGGCGCTGTCCCTCAGCTCTTCAGCTCTTCAGCGCTCTACGACTTGAGCCACAGCCCACTTCCGGCTTTTTTCTTTTTGCTTATGTGGTGCTGAGGAATCGAACCCAGGGCCTCATGCATGCAAAGCAAGCGCTCTACCACTGAGCCACCTTCCCAGCCCCTCTAGCCCTGCTTTTTCGTTATTGTTATTGTTTGTTTTGTTTTGTTTGTTTTGGAAGGGGTCCTGGGGCTTAAACTCAAGGCCTGGGTACTATCACTGAGTTTCTTTTGCTCAGGGATAGCACTCTACCATTTGAGCCACAGCTCCATTTTTGGCTATTGTCGGGGAGGGACGGGGGTAGATTAGTTAATTGGAAATAAGAGTTTTACAGTCTTTCATGCCCAGGCTGGCTTGGAACCACACACCTCAGATCTCAGCCGCTTGAGTAGCTAGGATTATAGTAATGAGCCACTGGTACCCAGCGAGCATTGCTTTCTTGTGATTTCCTTATATCCTGTTTTCTTCTTATATTCCTTTTAAAAGCCACTTCTGAGATTACCCAGTGTGATTGTGTTATCTTTTTGCTGTTAGACTGACACCTACAACAGACTGGTATTTATTACCTCAGTGAGGTTTGAGGAGTTTAATGCTTGCCACCAGGCTGGAGCCCTGGGTTCTATCTCAGCATTCAAAAGAAAAATAAATAATGAAGTATGGAGCCAAGTTAGAAATCAATAACAAAAAGAAACTTAGGAAATTCACACACTACATACTCCACAATAACCAATAGATTAAAAAAATCACATAAAAAACCTGGAAAATGTTTTGATGTTTTTCTAGAGCTAGAAATAGATTTTAATTTTGTCTTTGATAACAGAAACATCACATATTACCTCTGATGCCCAAATCAGCTTACCTATGTGTGCTGCTGCCTTCCTCTCTCTGTGGACGGCCCAGCAGGTGGGTGGTGGGTAAGGCACTGAGCCCAGCAGTCTGACTAAGGGCACAGTTGCCCTTTCCAGAGGGGAGCTGGGGAACAGGAGGATCAAGAGCTGGGTTGAGCTAGCACACAGAAGCCATGACTGGAATACAGATGCAACCTGGGGAAGAGCCACTCAGAAAAGCAGTGGCCACTGAACATATGTCCCCAGAGAAGAGAGCTTGCAAAAAAACACAAAACACAAAACGGAGTGGGGTTGGACACCGGTATCTCATGTCTAATTCTAGCTATTTAGGAGGCTGAGGCCTGAGGATCACAGTTCAAAGCCAGTCCAGGCAGGAAAATCCATGAGATAATTTTTTTTTTGCCAGTCATGGGGCCTGAACTCTGGGTCTGGGCGCTGTCCCTCAGCTCTTCAGCTCAAGGCTAGTGCTCTACCCCTGGAGCCACAGCGCCACTTTGGGCTTTTTCTGTTTATGTGGTGCTGAGGAATCGAACCCAGGGCCTCATGCATGCAAGGCAAGCACTCTACCACTGAGCCACCTTCCCAGCCCTCCATGAGATTCTTATCTCCAATTAGTCACCAAAATATCTGGAAGTGAAGCTATGGCTCAAGCTGTAGAGCACTAACCTTGAGCATAAAAGCTCAGGAACAACACCCAGGTCTGGAGTTCAAGCTCCAGAACTGGAATTTAAAAAAAAAATTAGGGTGAGAATATGTTTATGTGAGGAAACAGGACATATACTTTGAGACTTAGACAACACATCTAGTCACCATGCCGCACCTACGTTGCCAGCACTGAACCAGGGCAAAATAACCGTGGTGGGATAATTGTGAGGCCAGGCAGCCCATTTCCACCCAAGCTAGATTTGTCCCCTCCCTCCCACCTTGTTTTTACGCATTTCTAAGTGCAGCCTCTTCCTTTCTCCCCCCCGCCAAAAAAAAAAAATCCCGGGGCTTGAACTCAGGGCCTGGGTACTGTCCCTGAGCTTTTTTTGCTCAAGGCTTGCACTCTACCACTTGAGCCACAGCGCCACTTCTGGCTTTGCTATTTATGTGGTACTGAGGAATCGAACCAGGGTTTCATGCATGTTAGGCAAGCACTCTACCACTAGGCCACATTCCCAGCCCCCTTCAGCCTTATTTTGAGCAAAGTCTCCACACAAACACACATGCCAGGGGAAACCAGCTGCCCTTAAAGATGGCCGAGCCATGGGATTTGAGAAGGAAGCACTTTCTTTTCTCTCCAGCTGTCCCAGTCATCTTGTCTCCAAGACTTGAGGACTCTAGCATATTAGCATATTAGGATCTAGCCCAGAATCAAGAGCCTCCCCAGCTTCACCTTGCCCCATCCATCAGCTATAAGCATGGTACACAGGCTGTGGAGTCTGACAGCCCCAAGTTCAAATCCTAACTCCATCATTTAGTATCAGTGTCCAGCTGGGTGCTTCAATAAGTCTCAGTCTTCCCAAGTATAAAATGGAGATAAGATGGCACTTCTTATCAAGGTTATTGTGAGGAGTGAATGGCATAGTGTCTGTAGGCTCACAGATGGCTCGGTGTCTGGCACATAGCTGACCCAAAGAAGTAGCAGCTATTAAGATGATAGCTTTCCTCTCTCCAGTCATTGTTTTGCCAGTCCTGGGCTTGAACTCAGGACCTGGGCACTGTTCCTGAGCTTTTCAGCTCAAGGCTAGCACTCGACCACTTGAGCCACAGCTCTACTTCTGGCCTTTTGGAGGTTAACTGGAGATAAGAGTTTCACAGACTTTCCTGCCTGGGCTGGCTTTGAACTGAGATCCTGAGGTCTCAGCCTCCCAAGTAGTTAAGATTACAAACATGCATCACCAGTACCTGGTCTTTTCCCCAGTCCTTTAAGGAAAACCTAGCCTCTGTACAAACTGCTGCTCTACCTCTGCTCCTGGCCATCTTCCATTATTTCACAGCTCCCCCTGACTATATAGGATACTCACTGAGGGTGGGCCCTGGGGTTGACTTGTCCTCAGGAGTTCCCCAGCGTAAAGCATCAGCAATCCTTTCATAAATGTCTATCCACATATTCTTGACTGCACATGGGTAAGGTTCCAAGGTGTCAGGGAAAGGGGTGCCTTCCCAGTGAGCCACAAAGAGGCCTAGCTTTGTCTTCCTGGTCCCTGCCTACATATTCCTGGCCCCACGGCTGACTTTCCCTAAGCCCTTCCTACAGGGAAGGACCCCTTTCCCCAAACAAGCTCCATGGACCTCCTTTACCTTTCCTGTTTTCTGGAACTGAGAAATGTTTTTATTTTTCTATTTATTTTAATTTTTGTTAGTTGTGGGGCTTAAACTCAGAACCTGGGCTCTGTCCTTGAGCTCTTTTGCTCAAGGCTAGTGATATACCATGTTGAATCATGGTGCCACTTCCTGAGAAATGTTTTATAGTAAATTCTAGGTGTTTCCTCACAGGCCTATATATGCAGAAAGTGGGCAGAGCTGAGTTTCAAACTTCCCATCACATCCTGGAAAAGCAAGACAATCAGGAAGCAATTCAAAGCCAATCCTCCAACTCTGAATGGTGCTTAGGGTTTCCAAGGTCTTGAAAGGTTAGCAACAGGCCTGGGCTCTGTCAGCCAAAGAGCTGCTCTCCAGTGAGTGAAAGGTAACAGACATTCCTGCCTTCCCCAAGTCCCCAGAGTCTAGAACTATGGCCCATCATGGTTATCTATTCCAGCTTTTCCTGGCTAATCTTTATAGGACCCAAGGCATGAGACTTCTGACATTCCTGTATGAGGAATTTTCTTTTTCTCTTTGTTGTGAGACTGGGACTTGCACGAACTCAGTCTCTGATGCTTCACTCATTGGCTTGGCCCTCTACCAACTAAGCCACACTTCCAATCCCTAAGCTGAATTCTCTTTACATCACAAGGAAAGAAGACTTAGGGGCACAAGGAGAGAATAGGGACTCAGAAGAGGTGGTTCAGGGTCTAGAGGTCCCTGAAGAGAGGGAAGAACTTCCTAAGTATGGCCTTGGGCATTGGGAACATCCACAGTAACTTGTCTCTGGGCAGGATTGTCAATCTGCTTTTATTTTCCTGGCACAGCTGAGTTTTCTCTATAAACACGGAAAGTGGAGCATTAGCCGAGTCTTGTGCACCTTCTGTAGCTCTGGTGCGCACACTCCAACTTGCTTGTGCTTGAATTTTCAGCCCAATTTCTAGTTCATTATCATTATTATTATTGTTGTTGTTGTTGTTTTATGCTGGTCCCGAGGCTTGAACTCAGGGCCTGGACCATTCCCCTGAACTTTTTTGCTCAAAGCTAGCACTCTACCACTTGAGTCACAGTCCTATTTCTGGCTTTTTTATAGCTTATTGGAGATAAGAGTATCACAGACTTTCCTGTCCAGGCTGACTTCAAACTCTGATCCTCAGATCTCAGCTCCCTGAGTAGCAGCATCACAGGCATAAGCCCCTGGTGCCCTGCCCCATTTCTAATTCTGAGTTAAGGAAAGTTCTTTCAAAATCTCCATATCTACAGATATGTGTCTTCCCCGATGCTGGGCCTGGGTCCATCTGGTGCAAGGTCAGAGGCAGGGACAGGAGCTCCTTGCTGGACATCTTTATGAGTGTCCTGGAAGCCCAGAGGCCTCCAGTGGATGAGGTATACGCCATCCTTTGGCTTTGAGGCTGGTGGCTCTGTAGGAAGAGTGGCATGGCCTTGATGCAGCTTTGGCCCAATGTGGACTGCCAACACGATACAAACTGCCAGCAGGACAAAGGCAGCAATGATAATAGTGAGCAGCGGCAGCCCATCCTCAGGAGGTGGCTCCCAGGCCCCATCTAGCACCTCTGGGAGCTGCTTCTGGGGCTCCTGCTCCAATGAGCCATTCACAGCTTGAGAAGCCTGGAATGGGATAAAAGGCAGAAGGGAAAGGTTGGCAGGGGCATTTATATATAGAGAGAGAGGAAGTACAAAATATAGAGAAAAGGAAACAGAAACAGACAGTTCCAGGGAAAGACAGGAACAGAAGCAGAGACAGAAACAACAAGAGTACATAGAACAAGGCTGGGAAGGTGGCTCAGTGGTAGAGTGCTTGCCTTGCATGAATGGGACCCTGGGTTCGATTCCTCAGCACCACATAAGCAGTAAAAGCCGGAAGTGGTGCTGTGGCTCAAGTGGTAGAGCACTAGCCTTGAGCTGAAGAGCTCAGGGATGGCACCCAGGCCCAGAATTCAGGCCCCACGACTGACAAAAAACAAAAAACAAACAAAAAAAATGGCATACATAGAACAGCAGAGAGTGAAGGATAAGAGCGCAAAAGAGAGAGACAGGGGAGGGAGGGAGAGAGAGAGAGGATGGACACAGAGACAGAAAAAGTCATTGAGAAAGGGGCAAAGAAAGAGGCTTCAGAACAGTTCAGCATAATAGAATTTATCCCGAGTCACCTCCCACTGCCTCTCTTCCTACATCTCCAGCAAAATACCTAAACAGATCCTGTATCCGTCTGAGCCTATGTCCTGGGCTTACTAGAAGGTAGAAAGGGGAGAAGGCTTGGGTCCTTTCCTCCAATTCTCCTGGGGCCTGGAGTAGGGTGGTGCCAGGGTAGATTCCTAGCTGTCCTCTAGCCAGTCCATTTGTCAGGGTTCCTGAGTTGTTTTACAAGAGTTAGAGGTATGTGCTTTCTACTTCTGTCTCCAGCCTGCTACATGTTGAGTGAAAGTGGGAGGATTGCAGTGAAATATATAAGCCATAAAATCACAACCCCAGGGCTGAATGTGGTGGTATATCCCAGTAATCCCAGCTACTCAGGAGGCAGAAATTGAAGGATTGTGATTCAAAGCCAGCCTATATTAAGAAACAAAACCAACAAACAGGTGCAAGAGACCTCATCTCCCTCCCCAGCCACCATCCTGCCACAGACAAGACTGCATTGGCCCCCTCTCTCTAGCCCTGAGCCCTCAGCCTGGGCCTCCCTGTGGTTAGGCCATTGGGGTCCAGGAAAGGGTGTCAGGGCAAACCCATTTCCTTTAGCCACACAGTTATGTTCCATCTCCTATATGTGTCCCTGTGGAAATACTGCCCACTTCCCCTTACAAGGTGGAGCTCTCTGGGCTCTCTGGGAGCTCTCTGAGCCACTGACCCAGGGTTCCCAAGGCAGGGGGCAGGAAAGCAGCTCCGGATGTACAGGGAGAGAAGGGAACTCAGGCCTGGGAAGGCATGGGGCCCCTAGAGGGAGTCAAGCCAACCTGGCAGGAAGGGGTGAGCAAAGAGTCTACCTGGTGCATTGTCCGGGACTTTCACAGGGCTCCTTTGGGACTGGAGGCCAGCTGGGTAAAGCAGTGCTCGCTGCCCAGGCTCCCCTACCCAGAGCTGCCACGTCTGCGGGGCACACGCCCTCTGCATACACCCTCACTGCTCTTTCCCGCGCTCATACTTCCGGGAACATCTGAGCTACCCCGGGCCAGCCCCTAGCTCTGAGAGTACCTTGATCTTCCTCCTTGGCACCTGCCTTCTGAACTTTAAGAGCCTGATCAGCCTGCTCACTGCTCAACCCTTCTCTATCAGACTCCAGCCACCCAGCCAACACTGTTTCCCCCTACTAGATCATACTGACTCCCATCTCTACAGATTTCCTGCCGTCTTTTGATGGTTTGGTTTGGTTTGGGGTTTTAGGTTTTTGTTTTTGTTTGTTTGAGATGTGGTCTCTAGGCAGCCTAGGCTTGTCTCAAACTCACAATCCCCCTGCTTCAGTGGTGGGATTACAGGTATATCCTACTGTACCTGGATTGATCTTTTTATATTTTGTTTTGTTTTGTTTTTGTTTATTGCAGTACTGAGGTTTGAATTCAGGGCCTCTCTGCTTTCAAGGCAGGAACTCCATCACTTGAGCCAAATCCCTAGCCCGTTGTTGTTTTGAGACAGTCTTACTGTTGTTGTAAGGTAAATCATTCCAAAAGCCACATTTTAAAATTTAGAATATTGGAGTCTTTATTATACAGTAACAGGCTGCAGGCTGCCAGTTGTTACAAAGGCCTGCAGCATGCAAATACACATAACCCTGCTAGGAAAGATACTAAAGAGGAAAGAAATAACAAGAACAATACCAATAAGCCAATTCAGCTCCAATGGAGAGCTGAATTGGGACGCCATGAAGACTGGAGGTGAGCCAGGAGACAGGACACAGGATAGATCTCAGATATGCATGGATTCCTGGCTGCTAGGCTGGTCTGGGCCAGGTCGGTACAGGGGGCAGATCCTCAGAAAATTCCCAGTCCTAGGCAGTAACCTATCAGCCAAGTACCTGCCCCTGCCTCCAGGGGGCAGTTACGGAACTTTCTGATCTCACCTAAATCACACCCTACATCTAAACGTCTGATAAAAAGTTATAAGTCCTAGGCATTTATCCAAATGACTACAAAGCAGGCCACACTACAGTCACAAGCACAACCATGTTCATTGCAGCTTTGCTTACCACAGCTAAGATGTGGAATCAACACAGATGCCCCTCAGTGGATGAATGGATCAAGAAAATGTGGTATAAGCCAGGCACCAGTGGCTCACACTTGCAATACTAGTTACTAAGGAGGCTGAGATCTGAAGATCATAGTTCAAAGCCAGCCTGGGCAGGAAAGCCTGTGAGACTCTTATCTCCAATAAACCACCAGAAAACTGGAAGTGGTGCTGTGGCTCAAATGGTAGAGTGCTTGCCTTGAATTGAACAGCTGAGGGACAGTGCCCAGGCCCAGAGTTCAAGCCCCACAGCTGACAAAAAAGAAAGAAGGAAAGAGAACGTGTTATATATACACAGTGGAATTCTATGATTCTATGCTTTCATCAGAAAGAATGACATTGTCCCACTCATAAGGAAATGGAAAGACCTGGGAAAAATTATATTAAGCGAAGTAAGCCATACCCAAGGAAACATAGGTTACATGTTTTCCCTCACTTGTAATAAAATGTGCCTATAAATCTACAAGTAATGGATCATAAAAGGCAAAAAATGACACCTGGATATGATTAAACAGGACCCTAAAAATTCACACAGTGAGACCAAAGGCAGATATTCTTTGGAGAGGATCACAAGAACTCAATTGCTATGTGCATATGATCATATAAAATGATGCTTATCAAAATGAACTCCAAGAAATGGTAACAAGAGGTTTTTTTTAAAAAAAATATATACTTTTTTTTTTTTTTTTTTGCTTTTGTCACTGTTTTTGATTTCTGCACTTTTGTCTTGTATGTAAGTTTGTCTGATTTGGGAAAGGGAAAGGGAAGCACAGAAACAGTGGGACAAAGGATGAACTAATTCAGCAGTGATAGTCGTTAGAAGTTATGTTGGAAATGAACTATACAACTTGGGGGCGGAGGGGGTCAGGATGGAAAAAAAAAAAACAAAAAATGAGGGAAGGGGTGACACTGCTCAAAAAGAAATGTACTCACTACCTGACTTTTGTAACTTTAACCCCTCTGTGCATTACCTTTACAATAATTTTTTTTGGGGGTCAGTCGTGGGGCTTGGAACTCTGGGCCTGGGCGCTGTCCCTCAGCTCTTCAGCTCAAGGAGAGTGCTCTACCGCTTGAGCCACAGCACCAATTCTGGTTTTCTAGTGATATAATGGAGATAAGAGTCTCACGGACTTTCCTGCCCAGGCTGGCTTTGAACCAATATCCTCAGATCTCAGCCTCCTGAGTAGCTAGGATTATAGGCGTGAGCCACTGGCACCCAGCAATTTTATTTTATTCTTTTTTTTTGGGGGGGGTCCGTTCGTGGGGCCTGAACTCTGGGCCTGGGCGCTGTCCCTCAGCTCTTCAGCTCAAGGCGAGCGCTCTACCACTTGAGCTACAGCGCCACTTCCGGTTTTCTGGTGGTTTATTGGAGATAAGAGTCTCACAGTCTCTCCTGCCCGGGCTGGCTTTGAACCACGATCCTCAGATCTCAGCCTCCTGAGTAGCTAGAATTACAGGTGTGAGCCACCAGCGCCCGGCTCTGGCTTTTTTCTTTTTGCTTATGTGGTGCTGAGGAATCGAACCCAGGGCCTCGAGCATGCAAGGCAAGCGCTCTACCACTGAGCCACCTTCCCAGCCCCAGCAATTTTATTTTTTAAGCTGTAGATTGCAGGTACTGATGGAGAACACCCAGCTATTCAGGAGACTAAGATCTGAGGATTGAGGTTCAAAGTTAGATTAGGCAGATAAGCCTCTTCTTTTTCTTTTTTGGTCTGACATTGAGTTTGAATTTGATCCATGACACTTTTACTCATTGGCAAGCACTCTAACCCCAAGACTTTTAGCTCTCATTAGCCAGAGCTGGAGGTATGATCCAAGCTGTTTTAAACCCTGTATTGGTGTGTGCAGGTGCACACACATACACACACACACACACACACACACACACACACACACACACACACACAGACACACACACACACAGAGCTATAGGAATGTGGGAATAAATTAAAATATACTAAAATTGATTTTCGATGTGATGACTGTGCTCATCTAAAGTAGTATGGTCGGAACATACTAGAATGATTGAATTTTGAAGAGGAAAACATCCAAACAGTAGGAACAGAGCTTGACACGGTGTGTCAGAGCCTAAGTAGGTATCTGTGAGGCAGGGAGCAGGCAGAGCCAGCAGCTTAGTTACTGCAAGGAGAATGATCAAATAAGTAAACATACTAAGGACAATGTGAACCAGATTTCAGAAAAAAGCCTTGGAGAAGTGGTGTAACTGGATGTAATGAGTTCACACATTGATGAATGCAAAGCCAAAATGCATGGCCAGGAGATAAAAGAGCAGAGAAAGATTTATTACCTACAGCAGAGGAGAAGACTGGAGTTCTTTCCAAATTGTCAAGAAAAGTCAGCCTTGGGCTGGGAAGGCGGCTCAGTGGTTGAGTGCTTGCCTTCCATGCATGAGGCCCTGGGTTCGATTCCTCAGCACCACATGAGCAAAAAGAAAAAAGCTGGAAGTTGCACTGTGGTTCAAGTGGTAGAGCGCTAGCCTTGAGCTGAAGAGCTGAGGGACAAGCGCCCAGGCCCAGAGTTCAGGCCCCACGACCGGACCCCCCCCCCCCAAAAAAAAAAGAAAAAAAAAGAAAAGTCAGCCTGAGGTTTTTATTTAGGGATCTTATACATATTAATATAGAAAATAATATTAGAAATAAGCACACTCCTAAGTATGTTCAGCTTTCAGGTGAAAAGCCCATTCTAGTGGTGCAGGCCTGTAATCCAATTCTAGCCTTTGAGAGGCTAAGATAGGAAATAGACATTTTGGAACTAGCATGGGTACATAGGAAGTTCCCTGTTTCCATGCCCATACCTTTTTTTTTTTTTCATTAGTTATGTTTAAAATAGGGTGTTAAGGGTCTGGGGAGGTGGCTTGCCTTGCATGCATGAGGCCCTGGGTTTGATTCCTCAGAACCACATAAGCAAAAAGAAAAAAGCCAGAAGTGGTGCTGTGGTTCAAGTGGTAGAGTGCTAGCCTTGAGGGACAGTGCCCAGGCCCAGAGTTCAGGCCCCACGACCGGACCCCCCCCCAAAAAAAAAAAACCCAAAAAATAGGGTGTTAAACTTCTGCCAGGGGACAGTCTCAGACTTCAGGCCACAATCCTTATACTTACAGCCTCCTGTGAAGCTGGGATTACAGGCATGAACCACATTGTTCAAAATTGTTAATTGAGCTGGTAGCTAACACCTGTAATCTCAACTATTCCATCAATCTGAGAACTGACTTTCTAAGCCAGCCTAGGCAGGAAAATCTATTAGACTCTTTTTTTCTATCAGTCATGGAGCCTAAGTGCTGTCCCTGAGCTCTTAACCCTCTACCACTTTGAGCAACAGTGCTACTTCAAGTATTCTTGTGGTTAATTGGAGAGATGAGTTTTAAGGAGAGCCCACTGCTGGTGGTTTGCACCTGTAATCCTAGCTACTCAGGAGACTGAGATTTGATAATTGTGGTTTAAAGCAATCCTGTCAGGAAAGTCCATGAGACTCTGATTTCCAACAAACCCAGAAAACCAGAAGTGGCACAGTGGCTCAAGTGGCTGAAGGACAGCACCCAGGCCCAGAGTTCAAGCCCCACAACCAACAAAAACAAAAAACAATCTCATGGACTTTCCTGCCCGGGCTGCCTTTGAACCACAGTCCTCAGATCTCAGTTTCCTGAGTAGCTAGAATTCCGGGCATGAGCCATCATCACCCAGCTTCTATTACTCTTATCTCCAATTCTATACCAAAGTCCAGAAGTGGAGCTGTGGCTCAAATGGTAGAGCTCTAACCTTAGCCTTGAGCACAAAAACTCAGGAACAGCACTCAGACCCTAAATTCAAGCTCTAGGACTGGAACACACACACACACACACACACACACACACACACACACACACACACACACACACACACACACACACACACACACACACACACACACACAGAGATGCATGTCTTGCTAACATTTTGTCCAGACTGATCTCAAACTGTGATCCTCCTGATTTCTGGTTTTACAGGTGTGAGGTAGCACTCCTGGTATACAGTATATATTTCTGAGCATGCTCAGTTTAAAGTCATAGTGGCACACAATAACACTTCTGGGAATGCACAGTTCAATGTTATAACAAGCCAAATTTATTTCAGGTCACCTTAAAGAGAGAGTAAGAGTGGCTCAGTGACATTGGCCAGTTCTAGACAAGTTTCTCCAAGGAATCTTAGCTAAGAAAAAAAAAAAAAGGAACTCTGCTCTGAAGATACAGTAATACAGGCATTTGCCCCAAAAGGAACTTGCCTGGTTTAGTAGTCAACAGCTATACCTGAGTACCACTGTATACATCTGCCACCTAGATCTCAGTCTGTAGACATCACTTGCTAAATAATAAAGGCTATTGTAGAAATAATTGATTCTAAGGCTACGGCAGGTAAATAAGTACAAGATAAACTTGGAATATTTCTTCCTACTGAAAAATAAAGAAATGTTTAAAGAATGATGGGTCAGAAGGATTCAGAAACAAGTTTGAAGGGCCTCCCTTCAAGGGACAATTTGAGCAACAAAATCCCAAAATATTATATTAGAACTCATTAAGCAAAACATATGATTTATAGAGATATAAATTTAAAAATGAGTACATTGAACATGTGATAAGAAATGGAATATTTGCATAGTTTTTAAGTATATTCCCACAAAACATTCATTGATTACCAAGTGGAAAGCATAATTGTAGAGTGGAAAAAGTGGACTCTTCTGTGCTGCTTGCCAGCCTCCCAAAAGATATGTCCACATATTAAGCCCCAGAACGTGTGAAAATTAGTGTCTTTGGAATAAGAACTTTTGCAGGTGTATTAGGCAAGGACTTTGAGATAAGGGAATCAACTTAGATCATTCAAATGGGCTGCAAATGTCTTTCTTGTTTGTTTGTTATGCTGGTACTGGGATTCAGATCAGGGTCTCAAGCTCTTGCTCAGCTTTTCCTGCTAAAACCTCATGTAATATACTTGAGCCATGCCTCCAGCCTTTTTTTCACTGCTTAATTAGAGATGGAGTCTTGTAGACTTTTTAGACTGGGCTGGTTTGGAACCTTGCTTCTCTGGTATTAGCTGCTGGTCCCTAGCTTTAAGTGTCCTAAGAGACACACAGAGAGGAGGAGGATAGATGAAGTGATGTAGTTAAGATCAAGGAATCCCAAAGAAATCAAACACCACCCCGAAGGTGGAAGAACAAGGAACAAATTCTCCCCTAGAGTCTTCAGAGGGAGAATGGCCCTTCAGTACCTTGGCTTTGACTGCTGGCCTCAAGAGCCATGAAGCAATAAAATGTCTGTCTGTCTGTTTGTCTGTATATATGTATGTATTTTTGCCAGTCATGGGGCTTGAACTCAAGGCCTGGGCACTGTCCCTGAGCTTCTTTTGCTCAAGGCTAACACTCTACCACTTGAGCCACAGGGCCACTTCTGGCTTTTTCTGTGTATGTGGTACTGAGGAATTAAACCAGGGCTTTGTGCATGCTAGGCAAGCACTGTACCACTGAGCCATATTCTCAATTCAAATATCTGTTATTTAAAGCTACTAATCTATTGCCACTTGTTACAATAGCCAGACGATGTGAATATACTGGCCAGTAGCCACTTTTAAACAAACAATCAACATGAACAATCAAAGTCATGCCCATGCCCAGCATCATGGCACAGGGTTGTAATCCAAACATTTGGGAAGGAGTGGAGGCAAGATGACCAAAAGTCTAAGTCCAGTCTGGCAGAAGGAGAGATATTAGAGATTTTGGTCCTCAGTTTTTTTTCTTTTTGTTGGTTGTAGGTTCAAAACAACCAGAACACCACATCAACTCATACACAAAGCTGTTTGAATTCCAGTATGATACACACACACTCTCTCTCACACACACACAAGCAACAAAAATTATACACCATTTGATAGGACACAAGCAGAAGGATACCATATTGCTTCTGTGATATTCCTGCCAAAGAAAAACACCTGAATCTCATCATAAGGACACATCAGACAAACCCAAGTTGAGGTATAATTTATTTTTCTGGTACTCAGAGCCTCATACTCACTCAGCTTGCTTGCTCTCAGCAGGCTCCCTACCAGTTTAGCCAGACCTCCAGCCCATAGATGTTCTATAAAGTAATTAAACTAAAAGTTTTACAAATGTAAAGGTCTTTAAAAGTTAAGAATAGAAAGCTGGGTGCTGACGGCTCACCTGTAATCCTAACTATTCAGAAAGCTGAGATTTGAGGATCACAGCTCAAAGCCGGATTGGGCAGGAAAATCCAGGACACTCTTACAATTAACCAAAAAAAGCCAGAAGTAGAGCTGTGGCTCAAATGCTTGAGTGAAAAAGCTCAGGGACAGCACCCAGGTCCTGAGTTCAAATCCCAGGACTGGCAAAAAAAAAATCTGGGCTAGGGACTGGGAAGGTGGCTCAGTGGTAGAGCGCTTGCCTTGCATGCCTGAGGCCCTGGGTTCAATTCCTCAGCACCACATAAACAAAAAGAAAAAAGCCGGAAGTGGCGCTGTGGCTCCAGTGGTAGAGCGCTAGCCTTGAGCTGAAGAGCTGAGGGACAGCGCCCAGGCCCAGAGTTCAGGCCCCATGACCGGACCAAAAAAAAAAAAAAAAAATCTGGGCTAGAGATGAGGCTCAATAGTAGAGTATCAGTTGAACAAGTGTGAGGCCTTGAGTTCAAACTCCAGTATTATTTCCAAAAAAATCAAACCAAAGCCGGACGCCGGTGGCTCACACTTATAATCCTAGCTACTCAGGAGACTGAGATCTGAGGATCGCAGTTCAAAGCCAGCCCAGGCAAGAAACTTCAAGAGACTCTTATCTCCAATAAACCACTAGAAAACCAGAAGTGGTGCTGTGGCTCAAGTGGTGGAGCACTTGCCTTGAGCTGAAGAGTTCAGGGACAGCGCCCAAGCCCAGAGTTCAAGCCCCACGATTGACAAAAAAACCCAAAACAACAAAAACCAAACCAAACAAACAAAAAACAAAGGTATGATTATGGGTAAGATTCATCTGCTCTTAAGGTTTTTTTGTTTGGCAGTGCTGGAGATTGAACCTATGCTCTTGAATTTTTTGAGTTCACTCTAACAAATATTTGCCACATGACAGTCATTGTGTTTGGTCCTAGGGATATTGGAAAAGTTGCAATGCAAGCCTGCAGTCTGCACAAGAGAGGGTTATGGGAGGTGAGCTAAGTCTAGGATGGAAGCTAACAACTCCCCAATGGAGTGTGGGAAGGCAGAAGGAGAGATACTGGCAAATTTGGTCTTCCATTTTTCTCTGTTTTTATTGGTTGTAGGGCTTAAACTCAGGGCCTGGATGCTGTCCCTGAGCCTCTTTGTGCTCAAGGCTTGAGCTCTACCACTTGAGCCATAGCACCACATCATTTTGATTGGGTAAATGCAGGAAAGAGTCTCAAGGGGACTTTTCTCCCTGGATTGGCTTGGAACCGTGATCTTCAGAGTAGCTAGGATTACAGGCATGAGCCACCACTGCCCAGCAGTTTTTCTCTTTAAAATAATAAAGTCCAGGCCTCCTCAAAGGATGCTTCAAGTTCCATCTGGATTGAGAGCACATAGGAGGGAGAGGAATGTGGAGAATTCAGTCTACAAAGCATGGGTGGTTGGTGGGCGGAGCTTAGGGCTCAATATTGGGTGAAGAGAACCTGGTATAAAAAAGCAGACTGCAGGGGAGAAATCTCCATGTGGTGTGTGGAGGTTCTGGACAGACCCCTGGGAGGGCAAGGTGGGAATGGGGGCAGGCTATTGTCATTAGTCATTATGCATAGGCCCTACAGACCAGAGTAGCTCTGGCTAGGCCACATGGTGGCTGTTGCTCAGCCTCACATCCTCATCTGGGCTGCTTGCTGAGCAGGGCCCCTGGAGCCAGGCCCAATCTGTTTCCTTCTATTCTTTGACAGGAAGCTCCTGGAGAGCCGGCCCCCACCCCACCACCCCGCCCCTGCACTCCCTCTCTTTTCTTCACTATGGACAGAGTCTCCAGTGAGTGCTTGCCTGCTGGCCACATACCCAGCTGATATGGGAACCACTGGGGCCACACAACTGTTCTGGGCAATCCTGGGCTTGCTCCTGCTTCAAGGTAAGGGATGCCTGCCACTTTCCTCTGATTCCTGCTTTTCCATTCTCTCCAGGACACACACCAGGGTTCTGCCTATGGAGGGAAATTCCACAGCCTTTCCATGGAGGATGTTACTTGGATTCAGAAGTGGGTATTGCCATTTGTAAGAAGTCTTCAAGGGTAAATCCTAAAGAAGCTGGGCATTCTCCTCTTAAATGTGGAAAAGGGCTGACTAGAGTGAGACTGAGGCCAGAAAGCTCTTTCTAGGGAATGCACAGCAGGAGAAGCCTGCCGCAGCTCAGTGAGCCTTCCTTCTGGTCTCAGTGTCAGGGTCACTTTGTGGACAGTTCTAGCACAAAATTGTCTACACCTAAGGCTTCATGGGTGTCCTCCTCCTTTTCTTCCTTCTCCTTTTTCTTCTTTGTGCCCTTCCTGTGGTTTGAACTCAGGGCCTGAGCACTGTCACTGGCTTCTTTTGCTCAAGGCTAGCGCTCTACCACTTGAGCCACCGCTCCACTTCTGGTTTGTTAATTGGAGATAGGAGTCTTTTTTCTACCAGGGCTGGCTTTGAACCATGATCCTCAGATCTTACTCTCCTGAATAGTTAGGATTACAGGCCACCAGCACAGGGTTTTGTTTTTTGTTTTGTTTTTTTACATTTTCTTCTTCATCTTTTTTTGTTGGTCATGGGGCTTGAACTCTGGGCCTGGGCACTGTCCCTGAGCTCTTCAGCTCAAGGCTAGTGCTCTACCACTTGAGCCACAATACTTTTTTTTCCCCCTTCTTTCTTCTAATCAGTTTACAACCTGGGAATGCCAAATGCTGACTTTAAGCTCTAATCATAGCAAGAAGGCCTCAGGTCAGAGACAATTATTCACCAAGGAGGATGTGCATGGCATTGGGGACTAGATGACACAGAGTCCCTCTCCTCCTGGAGATGGCACAGAGGCAATACCTCTCACACAGGCCTGTAAGTCCTGAAGCAGCTTATAAGGATCCATTTTCTCATGGCTGCTGGGAGCCATGAGAAAGACTAGGACACTGACTCACAGGGCAGCAACTTCCCCTTAGTCACCCTTCCCCCCTCCCTCTCCCACCCCAAACTTAATCCTCTGTGGAGATTTATAAGGCTTGTTCTAAACAGCAAAATCCCCAACATACCTGGATGGGGAAGGTTGACGGCCCTGCTTGGTGGTATGGTACCAGAGTACCAGAATATACTCTGCCTTCTGGAGACATCAAACATTTCTCTGAAAACCCATGGGCTGAGAGTAAACCCTGATAGGTTCTCCTCTCTCAGGAGACAGATTTGAGCTGGGGCTGGTAAACCAGGTGAAATTGCAGTGGGGAACTTGCCAGTTGTTTTCACAGGTCCAGACCTTTCCTGGCTTCATAGCCATTGTGCAGACCCAGGTGTGGGCCAGGGCTTCCAAATGTCTGAACTCATTCTACCTAACCTTATCACCTGGAGTCTCTCCCTATCTTTCTCTTGTTTTTTGGCAGATTGGAACTCAGGGTCTTGCTTTTACTAGGTAGACACTCTACTCTCTCTGTCTCCTAACTTCTCAACTCTAGAGCTCAGATCACTTACTAAAGCTTTGTTTTTGATGGACTGAGGGCTCCTTTTGAGCATATTCATGCCTGCAAAGAGGCTTGAGTATGCATAGAGACAGAGTGGACTTCAGACCTAGAGGATATGAAAGAATCTGTAAATTGAAATGTCTGGGACTGACTGAGCATGGACTGACTGTGTCAGGCACTGTATTATTAGGTGCTTTATATCCATTTTCTATTCCTCACAATAATTTATAGGATATAGTATCATTTGCTTGTTTTTGGTGCTGGTGACAGCGACCCAGCAACCAGGGCTTTGAGTACGCTAAGAACATATTCTAGCACAGGGTTACATCCCAAGCCCCTCCCTTGCAATTTTTTATTTTTATTTTTTATTTTTTTTGTGATTATCCTGGGGCTTAATCCCAGGGCTGTGTCCTGTTCCTGTGCTTTTTTCTTTTTCTTCTTCTTTTTTTCCTTCTCAAGGCTGGTGCTCTATCACTTGAGCCACAGATCCCGTGCTGGCTTTTTGCTGGTTAATTGGAGATGAGTGTCTCACAGACTTTCTTACCTCGGCTGACCACAAACCATGATCCTCAGACTTCAGACTCCTGAGTAGCTAGGAATACAGGCATGAGCCACTGGCTCTTGGCTTTTCCTTTGCATTTTTTTTTTTTTTTTTTTTTTTTTTTTTGGTCGGTCGTGGGGCTTGAACTCTGGGCCTGGGCGTTGTCCCTCAGCTCTTCAGCTCAAGGCAAGCGCTCTACCACTTGAGCTACAGCGCCACTTCCGGTTTTCTGGTGGTTTATTGGAGATAGGAGTCTCACGGTCTTTCTTGCCCGGGCTGGCTTTGAACCGCGATCCTCAGATCTCAGCCTCCTGAGTAGCTAGGATTACAGGCGTGAGCCACCAGCGCCCGGCTTCCTTTGCATTTTAATGAAGAGAAAACTGAAGCTCAAGTCAGACAGTGAATGACAGTAAGAACTTGAATCCAAGCCAACCAAGACTGTATAACATGGTTTGAGAGATATACCGATCTATGCTACTAAGGAAAACTGGGGCATAGATGTAAACATGCAGGAAGGAAATGAAGCAGGTAGGGGTCTGAGAGTGGAGACCAGGAAAATCAGAAACCTATATACCCAGAGTTCTTTAGGTGTCTGCATACCCAATAATTAGAAACCCCAGCCCCACAAAAAAACATGTTCCCTAAGTCCCTCCCCTACTCACAAGGAATTGTTACAGGTAAGAAAGTAGGAGAGGAGAGGGTAGCAGAGATATAAAGAGAGCAGGTCATTGAGACTTGGTGCTTGTGACTTTGGAACTCCTTCCAAACTTCTAGATTGTTTTCTTTTTCAGGCCTTACAGAACTCAGACAGTACATAAGGTATGCTTGATCAGTAACTGATAGTTTCAAGAAAGCCTTGAATTGGAAGGATTCATTTCTCAGCTAAAAGGGGTCCTTTTTAGGTTGGGTTTCTTATAAATTTTAATTCTTCTCTGGCCACTCCACTCACAAGGGAATGTAGCTACCAGATCTTGACCTGGAAAAGCATGGCCCAGGGTTTGGAAAGCCTGGGCTTGAAAACAATTCATTTTACACTATACAAGTGATAGCCTTATGGAAGAAGGTAATGGCTTGAGGAAAATAAACAAGCAGAGCAGGCTGCCACAGGGTGAGGCAGGTCCCTGGCATCCAGCCAACTCTGGCCTCCCAGGTCTGGGCTCCATATTTCTCTGATGATGAGAGGCCAAGTGAGCAGCAAGGCCAGACCCTGGGGTGGCTGTCCCAGCCCGAACGGAGGGACGGGAACCCAGCTGGGCGGTTCCACTTCCCCACGTTGTTTTCCTTTCACATTGTTCACAGGTTTCAAGAATGATTTCATTGTGGAAAGCGGGCAAACACAACCTGACCTTTCAGGGCCCACACACACATAGCTCATAGAACATCTGCAGAGACCCACAGAAATACACATGTCCATAGAGAGCAGCGAATGAGTAACTAGGGACTAGTAACTAACTCCTCTCTAGCTTTGACCGGTAATGAACATCTTGGAAATCACACCTGCTTGTGAGAATAAAATGGTCCTCCTCCTAGAACCTTTATTCTTCTGCTGCTTATACTTCTGATCTTGCTTCCTGGGCAGACCTCTGGCTGGGGGGAAGGCAGAGAGAACCCCAATATAAACCCCATTTTATTCACCTTCTCATATTTCTCTTCTCTTTCCCTTGGTGCAGGGCAAGGGACAATCTTCACAGAAAAAACAATGGGCCATGCCTAGAGATCTAGAGTACTGGGTCCTTGTCCACATACAGTAGCTTATTGCTTCTCTGTCTTTAGATATGTCACTAATTAAAAAATAACCTTTGGGTCTGGGAAGGTGGCTCGGTGGTAGAGTGCTTGCCTTGCATGCATGTGGTCCTGGGTTCGATTCCTCAGCACCATATAAGCAGAAACAGCTGGAAGTGGCGCTGTGGCTCAAGTGGTAGAGTGCTAGCCTTGAGCTGAAGAGCTGAGGGACAGTGCCCAGACCCAGAGTTCAGGCTCCACGACCGACCAAAAATAAATAAAATAAAACATAAAATACCCTTCCTTTGACCTTGTGTCAGGTTGCCTTAACTTCCAAGGAGGACTGAAGAGAGAAGAAAGTCTTCTGGGACTTTGAATCATATGGTGATTGTGATGATACAACCAAGTCCCAGTCTCAGAGGAAGCAGCAGTATAAGCTAGTGTCCACATCCCTTAGCTCTCTGCCAAGTGTCTCCCTTCTGCCATGGGAGGCCTTGGATGGCCTGGAGACTTACTAAGCTTAGTATTTGTGTTTTGTTTTGTCTTGCAGGTCACAACTCCCAACTTACACCAACCCAGACCTCTCAAGGTAAGATGAATGTAAAGGGCCCACTCCAACATTTGGGCCTAGGAATTTAGATGTGAGAAGAGGGAGCTCTGAGCCAGTTTTGCAGTGATTGCAAGTGGCTGGGACTGGGGCAAGAGCTCTCAGAGGCCCAGTCAGCTTGGCCTAAGTCTAATGTGCCTTTAGGAGAAGAGGGATTAGCCCGGCCAGTGGCTCACGCCTATAACCCTTGTTACTGAGGAAGCTGAGATTTGAGGATTGTGGTTCGAAGCCAGCAGGGCAGAAAAGTCAATGAGACTCATCTCCAATTAATTACAGAAAAATCCAGAAGTGTAGCTGTGGTTCAAAGTGGTAGAGCACTAGTCTTGAACAAAAGAGCTTAGGGACAGTACCAAGGCCCTGAGTTCAAGCTACACAATCAACAAAGAAAAAAGGAGGAAAGAGATTAATGGTTGAGATAGAGGAAAGTATGGAATAAGAGCAGAAAATACCAAATATGAAGAATAAAGAAGAGTCAGAAGCCAGGCACCGGTGGCTCATGCCTGTAATCCTAGCTACTCAGGAGGCTGAGATCTGAGGATCACCATTCAAAGCCAGCCCAGGCAGGAAAGTTAGTGAGACTCTTATCTCCAATTAACTACTAGAAAACCAGAAGTGGTGCTGTGGCTCAAGTGGTAGAGCGCTTGCCTTTAGCTGAAGAGCTTAGAGACAGTGTCCAGGCCCAGAGTTCAAGACCCATAACCAACAAAAAACAACCACCACAAAAAAGAGTCAGAGCAATAGGAAGTAGAACCTCAGCTACTGATCATTTGTTACAGGAGTCTTCAACAGTCGCAGACTGACCATAGAGGCAACTTTGCCTAACACAGGTGAGTGATTACGGCTACCCAGATGCTAGCCTCCTACCTCCCACATCCCAACCTCCAGCCATTCAGACCTGCTTGGATCCCAGAGATTCTTAGGTGGGTAAGGGAGTGTGACATCACCTCATCATCTGCCTCTGTTCTTGTAGGAAACCAATCTTCTTCAGAACCTGGTAGCCCAAAGATTCTGTCCAGTACCAGTGCCCCAGGTACTCTGCCAAACGGCACCCAGGGAAAGTACTGGGGTGCAGAGGAGCTAGACAGTTTTGCTCTACAGAATTTAGACATACAGGAAAAGAGACAAGCAATCAAGCCTCACACTGGCAATTCCAAAGCAGGGGGACAAGTTCTGGGGGAGGGAAGGTATGAGGAACAGAAGATACTGAGGGGCCCAGGTAAATATCAGCTACTTTATATTTGGGGTCCAAAGGGAGTAGCCTCAGGAGTTGAGCCCAAAGAGGAATTAAGCCAACAAGTGAAGATTGTGAAGACTGGGTGAAGAGTGGGAAGATATATTCTGGGCAAAACAAACTGCAAAGACAAAAAGGTCCAGAGATGAACCAGAGAAATCGTCCCTTTCAGAATGAAAGCGGTAAAGGATTTGGGCTTAACAAGCCCTTTGTGCACTTGTGCTGGCTTTCGGCCCTGACCAGGCCACACATGCTTCCTAATCCACAGGCGTTCCACAGGAGGCCTCACGGAGCTCCCCAGTGTCCCCTAAGCCTGTAGTGCTGAGGTCAAGCACTGTGGATGGTCATTCCCCGTCTTTGCTGGGCCTGACTCAGCCTCAGACACAGAAGCTCACATCAGGACTTGGTGAGCACCGAGGGTTGATGGAGCAGAGGTGACCCTGGGATTTTGTCTGGGTGGATTCTCTTCAGGAGGCTCTGGAGCTGGGGGCAGGAGAATGGGGTGCTCTTGAGGCCAGGAGCCCACATCAGTGGCTGGTTGAAAAATAGAAGTTTGAAGAGGAGTAGAAACAGGAAGTTGAGTGTGGTTACGGTGAAGGTAAAACATATTTGGGCTTGGGACTGAATGGCATAAATTGCAAGGGGAGGGAAAGGAAACTCCCAAACTGAAGGGGAAGAGAGGCTGGGAAGGGTTAGGCCCTTCTCGGAGCAGGCTGGAGAAGGGTGGGTGGCCTACATCTTTGCCATTTACTTCAGGTGCAGACACAGGGACCCCACACAGCAGCAGCAGCACAAACGGAGGTATGGCCTGTGACCTTTTTTCCAAAGCTCCTCAAGAGCTATAGCTCTTAGAGTTTTCATAAGCCTGGACTGATTTGGGAGGGAGGTGATTAGGGAGAGAAAAATGGAGAAGCTATCATATCAGGTCTAAAGTACAGTGAATTGAGCAAGGGAAGGAGAGGGGTACATACTACTTTTTAAAAGAGGCATAAATGTGTACCCCTTAACTGGATTCCTTAACTGGAATCGTCCTGACTTGTTGAATAAGGACCAATGATAAGCATCTGGTATCTTCTTTTCTGCGCTCTTAGCCATTGGCCAAACAGAAATTACTCTACTCTGACCAGTCTGGCTTCCTAAATCGGCAGCATAAATCCCTTTACTCTGGGTCTCAAGGGATGTTGGAAAACATCTAGAGCCTTCTGAAGGCCTCTAGAATCAGGAATATGAGAAATCAATGGTATTGGTTACATCTCCAGTTATGACCTCTGTCCTCATGGGATCTAGTCACTGTGGCAGAGTTGCAAGTTTTTTCTTTTAATTTTTTAAATAGATTGTGAGGTCTCTGTAGTCTTACCTGGAGTCGGGGTGGAGTGGGAAGCAGGAAGGAAGCTAGCTGTCTCTAGTAGGCCATGCTGATCTACTTCACTGGTATGCTGAACTCCATCCTATTTCAGAAACATCTCAAAATGCTACTCCCAGTTCAATCACCATGAGCCTGAGGACAAGGGGAAATTTGACCATTGTGCCCAGCCCCACTTCAGAGACAGTGCTCACTGTGGCTGCCTTTGGTGAGTGAAGAAGGGAAGGGTGGGATGTGGAAAGGATTCCACTTTAGGGAGTGATTTGGAGTCTGGGTTTAGGAGCACAAGTTTGAATTTCAATCATTTGTTCCAAGGATGGTTTGATAAGCAAGGCCCTAATTGAAGAAAGGCTCAATTGGTTTATCAGCCATCTTTTCTTGACCAAATTGGGCTCTGTGGATGCCTCTGGGCTGAGCAGCTTACTCTGCCTACAGAAAGCAGGCTGATAGCTTCTTTGTTATGTAGAGAAGTGGAATCCATTTTGCTCTCAGAGCCTGTCTATATTATACTTTGCTTTATGCTTTTTTTCTCTTTCCTTCTTTTCTTTCTTTCCCTCTTTCTTTCTTTCCTTTCCTTTCTTTCTTTCTTTCCCTCTCTTTTTCTTTCTTTCTTTGTGTGTGTGTTAGTACTGGCTCTTGAACTCAGGGCCATGCACTCTCAGTTGACTTTTTCCACTCAAGCTTTTCTTTGTTTCTAGCTTTTCACTAGTCAATTGGAGATAAGAGCATCTTAAATTTTTCTGCTCAAACTAGCTTCGAACCTCAGTTCTCAGATCTCAGTTTCCAAAGTAGCTAGGATTATAGGCATAAGCCACTGGATTATTCAACTAGGTTACGGTAGGATATTGGACTCTAAATGCTCTCTCCTCTACCTCCTCTTCACTTCATTCTTCTCCCAATTCAGGTGTCATCAGCTTCATTGTCATCCTGGTGGTTGTGGTGATTGTCCTAGTTGGTGTGGTCAGTCTCAGGTTTAAGTGCCGGAAGAATAAGGAGTCTGAAGGTACTTGTGTCTACCTGCTGTGCTGCTTTTCCTCTCCTTCCCTTGTGCTGAGGGACTTGGTGCTAGAGGCCAAGGCTGATACTCAGCTTGGGCTGAGGGAAGAAACAGCACAAAAGAACCATTTGATGACTTAAGAGAATCCCCATTGCTGGGCACCAGTGGCTCACGCCTGTAATCCTAGCTATTCAGGAGGCTGAGATCTGAGGATCATGGTTCAAAGCCAGCCTGAGCAGGAAAGACCGTGAGACTCCTACCTCCTATAAACCACTAGAAAAACCAGAAGTGGCGCTGTGGCTCAAGCGGTAGAGCACTCACCTTGAGCTGAAGAGCTGAGGGACAGCGCCCAGGCCCAGAGTTCAAGCCCCATGACTGACAAAAAATAAAAAGAGAATCCCCATGAGGGGAAAGTGGGCTTCTGAGTTCCAGCATGTGGCCATAGTACAGCTGTGCCTTTGTGTTTTACAGATCCTCAAAAACCAGGAAACTCAGGGGTATCTGAAAGGTAAGACTATCAAAAGAACAAGAAAGAAATCTATATGACTTCAATTCCTGTAGTACAAGAGGAAAACGCTTCATATCCTCTACGTGTGTAGAGGACATAACACACAAAAGATCCCCCCACAGATACACACCACACACACACACACACACACGCACACGCACACACACACACACACTACAACAATCCTGAATACCTACCACATGACCATGTACCATGTGCAGTACTATCTTGAGCTCATATAGCATGTGACTTCATTTTAAGAAAGTTTATAACCTGGTCAAGACCAAGCAAGCAATAGGTAGCAAAATTAAAGTTTCAATATGTCTTTGTGTTTCAAAACACTTTGGTCCATTCCCTTGGTAGAGATTGTGTGTGTGTGGGGTGTGTGTGTGTGTGTGTGTGTGTGTGTGTGTGTGTGTGTGTGTGTGTGTGTGTGTGTGTGTGTGTATGTGTGTGTGTGTATTAGTGGGGATTTAACTCAGAGCCTTGCACTTGTTAGGCAGGCTTTCTACCACGAGCCATTCTATCAGCCTCTACAATGCATGTTTTTGAAACGAAAAAAAAGTTTGAAGCATCAGCCTCCACAGTCCTGTGATTCTTTTTTTTTTTGGGGGGGGGAGTGGGGGTCCAATCATAGGGCCTGAACTCTGAGCCTGGGCCACAGCACCACTTCCAGCTTTTTTCTTATGTGGTGCTGAGGAATCGAACCCAGGGTCTCAGGCATGCAAGGCAAGCACTCTACCACTGAGCCACCTTCCCAGTCCCCAGTCCAGTGATTCTTTACTCCCTTGTCTCCTCCGGTCTGTAACCTCCACTCCTTTCCCACCTAGCTGTTCCACAGCCAACGGTGAGAAAGACAGCATCACTCTCATCTCCGTGAAAAACATCAACATGAATAACAGCAAAGGCTGCCTCTCAGCAGAGAAGGTGCATTTTTTTCTTTCCTAAATTCATTTGCCCAGCTCCTGCTCCTACTTAGTTCCCTATCCTGTTTCTCCAAAGAAGTTAACCCTTCCTTACTATGTATTTATTTATAGGTTCTTTAAAAGTGACTGTGGGTCTTGGCGAGTCCAAGGATGTTGCAGCTGTTCCAAGACAAAGAAAGAAGAGGTGACATTGGTAGAGGCAACAAACCACATAGAAATTATTTTGTGTCATGTCTGCTCCCCGTTCTAAAGGATCCTGGAGCTCCTCTAGATTTGGGAGTAAGCTACCCATATAGAGACTCCTGCTCATGTGGAAGCCACTCTAGAAATCTGACCTCAGAACCACAGAAATGAGTTGATACAGCAAGAGCAAGGAAGATGATGAGATGGACTGACCCTTTCTACTTGCATTAAAATTATGTTCTGGCCTGCAGCCTAATTTCTTTTAAGATCAATATGATTACCATAGCCTGCCTGTCTGTCTGCCTTTTCTTTCTGTTTTTCCTCCCTTTCCCTTTCCTTCTTTCCCTCCCTTCTTCCTTCCTTCCTTCCTTCCTTCCTTCTTTTTTTTCTTCCTTTCTTGAGACAAGGTCTATGTAGCCTCAGCTCACCTGGAACTCGTGTGTAGCCCAGACTGACCTTGAATTTGAAACTCTCCTGCCTCAGCCTCTAGCATGCAGAGAAGGATTACAGACATTTGCCATCTTGCCTAGAGCCATGAAGTATTCCCTCAAAATCATTGGAGCAGCTTTGGGGCTTCTTTCCCAAGCCAGCATGGATGTATGAAACATCCTGTGGATAGCTCTCAAAGTAACTTGTGAGGTAGTGGAGACTTCTTGTCAGGTCTACCTCTTTTCAACTAGTTTAATAAGTAGGGTTCACAGACTAATCACTTCAATAGAAGAGAGAAAGGAATGTGAATAGTAACCCTCATCAGCAATAACGAAGCTTGAAATCTGCAAAGCAAAAGATAGGAAGCTCAATACATTTAGATTAAAAACAACACAAAGACATATGTTCTCTGCCTGCACCAGGAAAGACAGGCATTACTTTGGTTCTAGCCATGCAATGAGCATTGGGAAATTTTGTCTTGAGGATAGGTCTGTAACTTTATATTGGCTGTTATGTTTACATCTCAGAAAGAGAATCAAGAATCACAGCTTTACTAGGAAGGAAAATAGGAATAGGTATATCTTAGAAATAGGTATGTCTGCTATGAGATTAGTTTGGAAAAGAATCTCAGTTGGGAAGAATCAAGAGAAGAGTTGTTTGTGTGCCTACAGAGAATGTTTGGTTTTTATCACCATCTGCCAGCCGGCAGTTGAGAACACAGGGATAACATAGCTTCCTCACTGCCCAGCAACAAGATGCTATTTTCTTCTAGCTTCACAGAGGGATATGACAGAATACTTAGAACAAAGACTTCCATTACCCTTTCTCATTACAAACTCTATTAAAACAAGACTGGAGAGCCAGACGCTAATGGCTCATATTTATAATCCTAGCTACTCAGGAGGCTGAAATCTGAGAATTACTGTTCAGCAATAGCTTGGATAGACAAATCTGAGAGACTTATTTCCAAATGACCAGTAAAAACCTAGAACTGAAGGCATGGCTCAAGCAGTAAAGTGAAAGCACAAGCAAGAGCTTGAGGCCTTAAGTTCAAGACCCAGTACCAGCACAAAACAAAAGCAAAAAAAAATCAAGAAACCTACTGAAGTCTACAAATTTCCAGTGCAGGCTGTGAACCTGTTCATATGTACATACTGTGTCCAATACACTAGATATTAAAGACTAGGTCATGGGCTGGGATGTAGCTCAGTGGCAAAGCGCTTGCCTAGCAAGTGCAACGTCCTGGGTTTGATCCCCAGTACCAAAAAAGAAAAAAAATACAGTTAAAAAAAAAAAAGACTAGGTCATGACATTTTCTAAAAAGAAACGTTCTCATAGCTGGGCATGGTGGTTCATGTTGGTGATCCTACCTACTCAGGAGTATGAGATTTGAGGATCGTGGTTCAAAGACAATTAACTAGCAGAAAACTGCAAGTGGCACTGTGTCTCAAAAATGTCAGAATGCTAACCTTGAGTAAAGGAGCTCAGGAGCACTATCCAGGCCCTGAGTTCAAGCCCACGACTGACAACAAAAAAATGTACTCATTACCTGACTTATGAAACTGTAACCCCTCTGTACATCACCTTTATAATGACAATAAAAAGTATTTAATAAAAAACTTAATGAAATACTGTTAAAAAAAAAAAAGTGAGGGGCTGGAAAGGTGGCTCAGTGGTAGAGTGCTTGCCTTGCATGCCTGAGGCCCTGGGTTCGATTCCTCAGCACCACATAAGCAAAAAGAGAAAAGCCTGAAGTGGCACTGTGGCTGAAGTGGTTGAGCGCTCGCCTTGAGCTGAAGAGCTGCGGGACAGCGCCTAGGCCCAGAGTTCAAGCTCCACCACCAACAACAAGAGAGAGAGAGAGAACCATCCAGGCACAGTTAAAGATAACAAACGAATTTATTTACACTCTACACCAGAAAGGGGACCTGCGACTACCTTGTCCTGGGCTAGGTACCCAGAACCAGGAGTAGCCTTGACCACCAAACCTCCAATTAGTCGGTCTGCAAAACCCCAAACCTCAGACCTCCAAAGCTCCAATGCTCCCAAGGGGAAGGCTTTTCCTTTTCTTCCCTTCCTCCTCCTCTGCAGGCCTCTCCACTCTCCACAGGCCTGCCCTGCCCTCCTCAGGCCTGCCCTGCTCCCCTCCTGCTGCCCCTCTTTCCTCTCCATCTCACTACTCCCCCACCTCAACGGGACTACTCTCCACTCTACTTCCTCTGCTCTCTACCCATTGCCTCCTGCTCTCCCTCTCCTACTTCTTCGTTCCTGTCTCCCCACTACTCTCCTCAGTACTCCTGGCTTTCAACCCCTCTCCTCAGGACTCCCCGCCTTCCCCCTACTCCCACTTGCCACCACACGCCCCGCCCCTCCGGCGGCACGCCCCGTAGGGCGGAGACATCAGCCTCTCAATGCCCCACCTCCTCCAGCAGCGGGGGGGGGGGGGGGGGGCATGGGGCCAAGCTGATTATCCGATAGTTATTACACAAATGCCTATAATCCTACCAGGAAGCAGAGATCTGAGGATGGAGATTTGAATAGTTTGGTCTGACTTTTTATCTCCAATTAAACAGCAAAAAAGCCGAACTGATGGCATGACTCAACTGTTGGAGTGCCAGTGTCAAGTGGAAATAAACCTCTCATGAGCTTGAGGCCCTGAGTTTAAGTGTCAGTACCAGTTAAAAAGAAAAAAAAAGAAATCTATTGAGTAGAGATCATGCAGGGTGGTAGCCAGAGACCAGTTCCAGGTGACTCCATGCAAGTCTCTGATACTCTCTGTACTTCTTTTTTTTTGGGGGGGGCGGTCCGGTTGTGGGGTCTGAACTCTGGGCCTGGGCTTTGTCCCTCAGCTCTTCAGCTCAAGGCTAGCGCTCTACCACTTGAGCCACAGCGCCACTTTCAGCTTTTTTTCTTTTTGCTTATGTGGTGCTGAGGAATCAAACCCAGGGCCTCATGCATGCAAGGCAAGTGCTCTACCACTGAGCCACCTTCCCAGCCCCTCTCTGTACTTCTTTTCCTTCTGTCTTAGCAGAGGACAGTGAGCTCTACCTCATACATGCTCCAAGGTAGGCAAATACAAGAACAAAGGCAGAGATATTGGGAAGTAAAAGGACAAGTTAGCCATTTGTAGATGCAAATCGAGCCTTGCCACCCATGTCCCACTTCGGAATTAAGACATTGGTTCCCCAGATGTAGGCAGTATTGGATGCTGAGATCTCATAGCTGGATGATGTTTGGTTGATGCAGGTAAGTGAGAGGATAAAGATCTGGACCCTGTGCTTCAGTTTCTCTGCCCTGCCCCAGTCTTGTTTGCCTCACAGCTATTGTTGCCAGGAGCCCTCCCGAATAAACCTTTGGTAAGTACATCTCAGAGTCAGATTTGCTGGAGGACCCAAATCAACCAGATGTTTTTCTTATTTAAATCATACTATAAAAGTCACATGAAACTGTGTGTCAGTGGCTACTCAGTAGGCTGAGATCTGAAGATCATGGTTCAAAGCCAGTCCAGACAGGAAAGGCTGTGAGACTTTTTTTTTCTTTTGTCAGTCGTGGGGCTTGAACTTTGGGCCTGATCGCTGTCCCTCAGCTCTTCAGCTCAAGGCTAGATCTTTACCACTTGAGCTACAGTACCACTTCCGGTTTTCTGGTGGTTTGTTGGAGATAAGGGTCTCACAGACTTTCCTGCCCAGGCTGGCTTTAAACTGCGATCCTCAGATCTCAGCCTCCTGAGTAGCTAGGATTACAGGCGTGAGCCACCGGCACCCGGCTTCTGTGAGGCTCTTATCTCCAGTTAACCGTCAGAAAACCCGAAGTGGTGCTGTGGCTCAAGTGGTAGAGAGCTCACCTTGGGCTGAAGAGCTCAGGGACAGCCCCCAAGCCCAGAGTCCAAGCCCCATGACCAACCCTACCCTCCCCACCCCCCACACAAAAAAGGCACATGACTTACTAGCTAGTTCTTTTTCACTTTCATTTCATGTCTTTTTTTTTCTGGTTGGTCATAGGGCTAGAATGCAGGGCCTGGGTGCTGTCCCTGAGCTTTTTTACTCCAGGCTAGTGCTCTACTACTTTGAGCTACAATGCCACTTCCAACAGTTTTCTGGTGGTTTATTGGAGATAAGAGTCTCACGGACTTTCCTTTCAGAGTTGGCTTTGAGCGTGATCCTCAGATCTCAGCCTCCTGAGTAGCTAGGATTACAGGTTTGAGCCACCAGCACCAAGCTATTACTATCTGGCTTTGGTACAAAATTCCGTCACTGAGATAGAACCTCTAAGTGACATAACAATGTGTAGAAGTTCTGGGTTCTGTTTTAATTATTATTCTGTCTTGGGCACTTAGTTCAGTTGCTTAGCATAATGGACTCATCAGATCAAGAACAAGGGTCCCATTCTAGGTAACTCAGTTAATGTCTCTAATACAAGGCTACACATTCTCCCTTGGCTCTGGAAAATGTCCAACAAATATGAGCTCTTAGTCATAAGGTACTTATATATGGGGGAAGGGGTGAGTTGGTATTAATATCTTTGAGATTGCAAGGCTGTCTTGCTACTGATACCATTTTGCTTTTCCTGTTACTGAGGAACTATTCTTTAGGAAGAGGTGGAGGATGTTGTACCCCCTTAATGCTGAGTCCTGCTCTCAAGCAAACTATATTTGAGGGGTTCTTTGGGAGGATCCTACTATTTATGTAAACATAAGACCACACCTCCGACAGGAAATCTGAGTGCAGCATTCTGCTGCCCTTATAGTTTCCCTAAGACAACATCTCTTCCTGGATGTCTGGACAACAGGATGGTGGCCATTTACAAGAAGCTTCCTTCCTTTTCTTACCCAGGACTACTTGGTCCTGAAGTAGGAACAGGTGTGTGTGGGAGGACTTTAAAATGTTCTCTCGTATCTTCTCCCATCTTACGGGTTAGCAATTAACACACCAGTTCAGGCACACAGGCCCTATTGGACAAGAGGAACATTAATATACTACCTGAATGGGTTAAACTGTTTTATCAGCAAAAGCTCCCTTTAATTCCACAAATACCTATAAAAAAAATAGAGCTGGGTGCCAATGACTCACATCTATAACACTAACAACTCAAAAGACTGAAATCTGAGGATTGAGGTTCAAAGCCAATCTTGGTAGAAAAGTCTATGAGAGGGGCTGGGAAGGTGGCTCAGTGGTAGAGCGCTTGCCTTGCATGCATGAGGCCCTGAGTTCGATTCCTCAGCACCACATAAGCAAAAAGAAAAAAGCTGGAAGTGGCGCTGTGGCTCAAGTGGTAGAGCGCTAGCTTTGAGCTGAAGAGCTGAGGGACAGCGCCCAGGCCCAGAGTTCAGGCCCCATGATCGGACCCAAAAAAAAAAGAAAAGTCTATGAGACATCTCCAGTTAGCACCAGAACTGTTGCTGTGACTCAAGTGGTAGAGCGCTAGACTTGAGCAAAAAAGCTTAGGGACAGTGCTCAAGACAGTACCCAAGCCCCAGGGCTGGCACACACACACACACACACACACACACACACTCTCTCTCTCTCTCTCTCTCTCTCTCTCTCTCTCTCTCTCTCTCTCACACACACACACACACACACACACACACACACACACACACACACACACACACACACACCTAGAAAATATTGATAGAGGGCTGGGAAGGTGGCTCAGTAGTAGAGCACTTCCCTTGCATGCCTGAGGCCTTGGGTTCGATTCCTCAGCACCACATAAGCAAAAAAAGAAAAAAGCCAGAAGTGGCGCTGTGGCTCAAGTGGTAGAGTGCTAGCCTTGAGCTGAAGAGCTGAGGGACAAAGCCCAGAGTTCAGGCCCCACAACCAGACCCCCCCCAAAAAAAAGAAAAGAAAATATTACAGACATGTTGGTCCTCGCCCAGTCAAATTCTATGCACCGGGCACTGGTGGCTCATGCCTGTAATCCTACCTACTCAGGAGGCTGAGATTTAAGGATCATGGTTCAAAGCCAGTCCATGCAGAATAGTCCATGAGCCTCTTCTTTTAAAAAAATTGATTAATTAATTAATTAATTAATCATTTTTTTTTTGTCAGTCGTGAGGCTTGAATTCTGGGTCTGGGCGCTGTCCCTGCACTCTTCAGCTCAAGGTGAGCGTTCTACCACTTGAACCACAGCACCACTTTCGGTTTTCTAGTGGTTTATTGGAGATAAGATTCTCACGGACTTTCCTGCCTGGGCTGGCTTTTGAACTGTGATCCTCAGATCTCAACTTCCAGAGTAGTGAGGATTACAGGCGTAACCCACCAACGCCTGGCCCATGAGACTCTTAACTCCAATTAACCACCAGAAAACTGGAAGTGGAGCTGTGGTTCAAAGTGGTAGAGCAAAAAGCTCAGGGACAGCATCTAAGCCCTGAGTTCAAGGCCCCTACCACCACCATCACCACCACCAACAACAAATCTATTTAAATCTACTGGAAAACTCTCATGGCCCTGCTCACCACTATCCTTTTGGATTTGTGTATGTCCTTTCTTTGGACTTCTTTCTGAACATACTTAGGCTTGTAGATCCCAATATTTCTTATTTCCCTCCCAGCTGCTCTCTTTCCTGGCACCTTCACCCAGTAAACTCTGAGCCTACAGATTTTGAATTTGACAGTGGAGACTATTTTTGCTAAGTGGTTGCAGAATATAAGCAACAGCTGGCACAGAAGTATTCTCAATGTTAGGATTTGGAGTTCTAAGTTTGTCCAAGTGATGCAGTCAAAGACAGACTCACTTTCAAAAGTCTTAGTGGAGGTATAAATGAGAAGAAGGGTACTTTTCATGGGAATCTGAGAAGGTAGTACTGCTGAACCATTTTTATAACTATTTTAGGTCTGGGTGCCATTGGCTCACACCTGTAATTTTTCTATGTAAAACCACTTGATGGATATCTCTGATCAGGTCACTTAGTCACAAAGCATAAATGGCTCCTGCAGGACCCAGTGGGTACACTGCTCCCTGAATGTGTGACTTGGTCCAAGATTACAGAGCTGTACCTATGACTCATCCATGGTTTTGGTGTCACCTTGTCACTCAAGTTTAAGAGCATAACATAATTTATTATATATATTGTGACAGATTATTCTTCTCATACTAATTGGCTTTGCTATCCTCTGGTTTTTTGTTTTTGTATGTGTATACTGGTTCTAGGGCTTTAACTCAGGACCTGAGCTTTGTCCCTGAGCTTTTTTCCCAAGGCTAATGCTCTACCACTTGAGCCATAGATCTACCTTCACCTTTTTGGTGCCTAATTGGAGATAAGAATCTCACAGACTTTCCTTCCCAGGCTGGCTTGAATCTCAATCCTTAGATCTCAGTCTGCTGAGTAGCTAGGATTACAGGTGTGAGCCACTGGTGCTTACCTAGCCATGGCTTTAGCAGCTGGATTCAGCTACTAGAAAAAAGCAACTCCTCAATCCCTTTTGGTACTTTCATGCTTTTTGAGATACATTGGCATAAGGATCCAGTAAAGACATATCCAGGTTAGGCACAATGTCTCATGCCTAGGTCTTATAATCCCAGCTGCTCAAGTAGCAGAGACAGAGAGGATCACAGTTGGCAGCAACTGGGTAAAAAACTTAGTGGGACCCCATTTCATTCAAGAAGCTAGGTATGGTGGTTTTTTTGTTTTTGTTTTTGTTTTTTGTGGTTTTTTTTGCCAGTCCTGGGGCTTGAACTCAAGGCCTAGTCACTGTCCCTGAGCTTCTTTTACTCAAGGCTAGCACTCTACCACTTGAACCACAGTGGCACCTCCAGCTTTTTCTGTGTATGTGGTGCTGAGGAATCAAACCCAGGGCTTCATGAATGCAAGGCAAGCACTCTACCACTAAGCCACCTTCCCAGCCTAGGTATGGTGTTACAAGCTTATGATCTCATCTATGAAGGTAGAATAGGTATAAGGATTATAGGGTGAGGCAAGCCATGGGCAAAAAATGTGAGATCCTAAATCAAAATGGGCTCAAGTGATACAGGGTCTGCCTAGCAAGCATGAAGCTCTAAGTCCAAACCCGAGAACCATAAAAATAAAAATGACCCTATGACATATCCAATATATATCCCTATTAATTTACAATGCCAACTCAAAAAAAGATATTTATTAAACACATACTATAGTCAAGAAAGGTGCTAAATACTTTATAACCTTTATCTTCTTTTCTAGAACAATCTTTTTTTTGGGGGGGGAGGGGTCCGGTCATGGGGCCTGAACTCTGGGCCTGGGCGCTGTCCCTTAGCTCTTCAGCTCAAGGCTAGTGCTCTACCACTTGAGCCACAGCACCATTTCTGTTTTTTTTCTTTTTGCTTATGTGGTACTGAGGAATCGAACCCAGGGCCTCATGCATGCAAGGCAAGCACTCTACCACTGAGCCACCTTCCCAGCCCCATCCTAGAACAATCTTATGCTGGTCTCTTAATCAGTAGCTAAGTTTTCCTTCCTACGTAAAATGAAAATTATCAAATATCTAGACAGCTGTCATTTTCTCAGAGCTTATGGTGGGCAGAGCACTATTTTTAGGTGTTCCATTTGTAACTGATGATATAAATGACATAATCCTTTAGTGGTCAACTCATTTGGTAGTTTTCAAGTATGTGGGCTTTTTTTTTTCTTTTTAAAAAAGTAGGCCACAAAATCTCCTTGATGAACACAGATGCAAAGATCCTTAACAAAATTCTAGCCAACAGAATCCAGAAACACATAAAAAAAAACCCATACATTACGACCAAGTAGGCTTCATCCCAGAGATGAAGGGATGGTTTAACATACATAAATCAATAAATGTAATCTATCACATCAAAAGATCCAAAATCAAGAACCACATTGACACGGAAAAGGCCTGTGATAAGATACAACATTCATTTATATTAAAAGCTCGGGAGAAAATAGGAATAGAAGGAACATTCATTAAAACAATAAAAGCCATATATGACAGACCAATAGTCAATATTATACTTAATGGGGAAAAACTACAACCAATTCTCCTAAAATCAGGAACAAGGCAAGGATGCCCACCCTCACCACTCCTCTTCAATATTGTTCTGGAATCCTTAGCTAGAGCAGTAAGACGAGAAAAAGACATTAAAGACATCTGCATAGGGAAGGAAGAAGTTAAACTATCCCTATTTGCAGATGACATGATACTATACCTCCATGATCCCAAAAACCTCACCCCCAAACTCAGAACTTAAAAAGCAGGTTGGCAAGGTAGCAGTATAGAAAATCGGTCTCTTTTCTGTACACCAACAATGTACAAGCAGAAAAGGAAATCAAGGAATATACCCCATTTACAATAACCTCAAAAAATATTTAGGAATTAACCTAACCAATGAAGTAAATGAACTATTTGATGAAAACTATAAAAACTTAAAGAAATTACAGAGGACACCAGGAAATGGAAAGACCTTCTATGTTCTTGGTTAGGCAGACTTAAACTAGTGAAAATGGCCATACTGCCTAAATTTATATACAATTCAATGCAATTCCTATTAAAATCCCAATGACATTGATCACTGAAATACAGAAAACAGTCCAAAAATTCATTTGGAACAACAAAAGACCTAGAATAACCAAGACAATTCTAGACAAAAAAAGACAACACAGGAGGGATCTCAGTGCCGGACTTCAAACTACTATAGAGCCATAATAACAAAGACAGCCTGGTACTGGCACAAAAACAGACCTGAAGAATAGAAGATACAGAAATAAAACCACAATATCCACTAAATTTCTCTGCTAATAGTGGACACTGCATAAATGATTGTCACTAAAATTAAAGTATAAAAAATGAGAGCACCAATCATTTTCTGGGATCATAAAGAATACTTCAATAGCCTTACTACTTATTCAAGGAAAAAACTGCTATAGGGGCTGGGAAAGTGGCTCAGTGGTAGAGCGCTTGTCTTGCATGCCTGAGGCCCTGGGTCCAATTCCTCAGCACCACATAAGCAAAAAGAAAAAAGCCAGAAGTGGTGCTGTGGCTCAAGTGGTAGAGTGCTAGCCTTGAGCTGAAGAGCTAAGGGACAGCACCCAGGCCCAGAGTTCAGGCCCCACAACTGGACCCAAAATAAAATAAAATAAAAATGACTAGTGTACTTTAAACGTTTCATCTTTCAGCTAAGAAGATTGGGGCAGAGGAGGAGAATTATAGTGTGACCATAGTGTGGCCAGGGTCACACTATAATTTGTAGCAAAACCCCAACTACATCCATATCTAACTTCTAGGTTAGTGTTTTTTCTTCAAGAACAAAGGGAATGATGTCAAGATGGCAGGGTTATGATTGCAAGGAAGGACTAGAACTTTATGCCAGCTTGAGGCTCTTGTCCTTCTGAATCCAAGGGAAGCCAGACTTTGGGAAACAAGAATAGTTCCTGCCCGGTGCTGGTGGCTCACACCTGTAATCCTAGCTACTAAGGAGGCTGAGATCTGAGGATCGCGGTTCAAAGCCAGCCCAGGCAGGAAAGTCCATGAAACTCTTATCTCCAATTAACCACCAGAAAACCGGAAGTGGCACTGTAGCTCAAGTGGTAGAGAGCTCACCTTGAGCTGAAATGCTCAGGACAGCGCACTGGTCCAGAGTTCAAGCTCCACAACTGACACACACGCACACACAACAAAAGTTCCTCGTTTCCTTTTCTTTCTTTTTTCTTTTTCTTTTCTTCCTTTTTTTTTTTTTTTTTTGCTGGTCTTGGGGTTTGAACTCAGGGCCTGGGCCCTGTCCCTGAGCCTTTTGGTGCTCAAGACTAGCGCTCTGCCATTTGAGCCACAGAGCCACTTCTAGCTTCTTGTGAGTAGTTATCGGAGGTAAGAGTCTCGCAAGGACTTTTCTCCTCAGACTGGCTTTGAACCTTGATCCTCAAATCTCAGCCTCCTGATTAGCTAGGATTACAGGCGTGAGCCGTTTTACTAACTTCTTTGAGTTTGGTCCTTCAGGAAATAAAGGACCAAGGAAAAGAGTGAGCTGGAAGTGTGGAAATAAGTGTCTGAGAGGGACATTGGAGTTGAATGGGATAGAGTCAGATAGGGCTCCGGTGTGGCCCCAAGCCTACCCTTTTCCTCTTTCTCTACTCCTGACCCCTAGAGAGCCCTCTGTAGGGCTTGGGCTCCTACAGCTACTGAACTTTTCTATTTCCATGGCTCTTAAACTTCCCAGAGGTGGAAGGGCTTCCTCAGAAGGGGCTGGGAAGGTGGCTTGCCTTGCATGCATGAGGCCCTGGGTTCGATTCCTCAGCGCCACATAAGCAGAAAAAGCCGGAAGTGGTGCTGTGGATCCAGAGGGAGAGCACTAGCCTTGTCAGGGACAGCGCCCAGGCCCAGAGTTCAGGCCCCACAACCGACAAAAACAGAACAAAACAAACAAACAAACAAAAACACCTCGCAGTGGTATTTACAAAGGATCTCCATCCCTGAGGAGCCTTCTAGTTTATAGCACCGAAGAACTTTCCCAGGCGAGACCCAGTGAGGCCTTCTTGAATGCTCTTAGAACCGCCGGGCGGGGGCTAGCTGCGCTCCCGCAGGCCTCGATCCCAGAGTCAGCCCCTTTACAGCTGCGCATCCCCGAGGGCTTTTCCACTCGGGCCTGCCGGGAGTTGTAGTCCCATACCCCCGTAGTCCACAAGCATTGAACTACAATGACCAGAGTGCCCCGCGCTTCGCGCCCCCTTCTTTTTCAGCCTCGGGGACCTAGGAGGCTCTGTGAACCTGCGGACTGGGAACGGATATGGCGGCCACGCTGGGCAGCGGGGAACGCTGGACAGAAGGTACCAGGTCCTGGCGGGAGGGTGGGACAAGGCGGTGTTCTGGAATGGTCAAGGATAGGAGGCAAGACCCTGGACCTGAGGTGAAGGGATGGAGGCCTGCGAGAGGATGCTAATCCTGAGTATGGCTGGGGATGCAGTGGGGACGGCTCAGGGCAGAGGCCAGAGCCGGAAACAAGCAACGCCCGAGCAAGCTGGGGTGTTGGCCGGGAGCCCAGAATCTCCGACGACGACTTGTTGCCTCCGGCCCCCTGTCCCCCGCCCCCCCCCCCCACCTCGGCCGTGCCCGCCAGGACCTGCGGCCGTCCCCACCCTCATCCACCTGCACCCGCCCGCTGTCCAAGTGACCCGAAGGCAAGGGACGGGCTGTATGGTTCGCTGCTTGCTTACAGATCCTATGTCCACAATTCCGCAAAACGGGTCCGTCTGACCCTCCGTCCGGGTTTGATCTTGTCCCGTTAGTCCTCATCAGAGCCAGCTGGCCGTCTTTCTCCATCTTGCCAAAAGGCAGAAAGTACTGATCCGATACCTCCGTGTGTCTCGCATTATGCTTAGGCTGCCCGGGGATTTGACAGACATGAGCTCACAGTGCTGTCAGCCTATTCGGGTGTTGGACGGGTTAATAGCCAATTACAAAATAGGGCCAGTAAGTCCTGGACTAACACGGCAAGGTCAGGAACTTGGGAAACATGTTGTCAAGGCATCCAGCACAACCGGGGTGTCAAGGCAGCAAATACTACATATGAAGGCATAAAGGATGTATTGAAGTTAGCCAGGCAGATTCATGGTGTTAAAGAACAGTGGGTAAATATTGAGGGATGGTAAGGACAAAGATGGTTTTAAAGCCTTTTCTAGAACCTCTAATAAGTGCTCTGGACTCTCTGGATTGCATTCTTTAGGCCATTATGACTTAATGAATCCTCTCTCATTATAACTGTAACTTCTTTGTAGTTATTTACATCCTCCTGATTGATCTAGCCAAACATCTTTTCTTTCTTTCTTTCTTTCTTTCTTTCTTTCTTTCTTTTTTTTGGTCGGTTGTGGGGCTTGAACTCTGGGCCTGGGTGCTTGCCCTCAGCTCTTCAGCTCAAGGCAATCACTCTACCACTTGAGCCTCAGCACCACTTCCGGTTTTCTAGTGATTTATTGGAGATAAGAGTCTCACGGACTTTTTCTGCCCTAGCTGGCTTTGAACTCTGATCCTCAGATCTCAGCCTCCTGAGTAGCTAGGATTACAGGCATGAGCTACTACGCCTGGCCAAAATAATTTTTATGGGTAATGGTACTTCTGATTGTGGAGCACATAGAAATAGGTTTGTCTTTGTGCTGCACTGAAGGCAGAGTATTGGGTAGATAACTCTTGAGGCTCCTTTCTGTCTCTTTTTTGTCAACAAGGTTTGATGAATGACCAATCTAAGTATGGTGAATTTATTATGCCTCAAGATTCTGGGATTTATAGAATTTTCTTGGGTGTTTCCCATGCTTTTTGTATAGTTTTTCCAGGGAGGATATTTATTCATTGTGAATGGAAAATTAAAAGCTTTTTAAAATTAAAAGCCACCTATTCATCATATTAATTTGCTCATTCCTATAAGCATCCTCCCAGGGAGCAAAGTGTGGTGGTACATACCTATAATCCCAGTACCAGCGAGGATGAAGCAAGAGGATCATGAATTAGAGGTTATTCCAGACTACATAGCTGTCCCCTAAAAAAGGGAAAAAATTACAAAGTTAATTTGTACTGAAGGGGTTATTATTTTGAAGCTTACATTGATGCAGTTAGAAGAAACAAATATCCAGAAGATAGACCTACTGAAAGTCATGACCCCTGTGGTTGCTGCAACTGCATGAAGGCGCAAAAGGAAAAGAACTCTGAGAATGAGTGGAATCAGACCCGGCAGGAGGGGAGCTCTACTTATACAGAAGAACAGCTGCTTGGGGTACAAAGGTAAGCATGAAGTGGACATACATGAATAACATGCTTAAGAGTATATGACATTGAAGATGTCTACATAAAGATTGTTGTTGTTATTATTGAAGCATAGTAGCATCTTGACCTCCAAGGGTTGACAGGTAGACTGGGCAGAAATGGGGTATTAGAGTGTAATGTGAGCTCTTTTAGCTTTAAGAGAGGCACCAAGCTGTAAGAACCTCCAAGATGACACACATGTTTAAGGAACATTCTATTCAGTAATCACAGAATATAATTTTCTCAAGGATACTTGAAATGTCCCCTAGGATTTTAAAATATTAAAATAAACCATACCTATAATCTGCATTAAAAAAATATAGAGGCTGGGAATGTGGCTTAGTGGTAGAGTGCTTGCCTAGCATGCATGAAGCCCTAGGTTTGATTCCTCAATACCACATAAACAGAAGAAGCCAGAAGTGGTACTGTGGCTCTCAAGTGGTAGTGTTTAGCTGAGGGAAGCCGGGAGCTGGTGGTTCACTCCTGTAATCCTAGCTACTCAGGAGGCCGAGATGTGAGGATTTCGGTTCAAAGCCAGCTTGGGCAGGAGAGTCTGGGAGATTCTTTTTTTTTTTTTTTTGTCGGTCATAAGGCTTAAGTGCTGTCCCTCAGCTCTTCAGCTCAAGGCGAGCTCTCTACCACTTGAGCTACAGCGCCACTTCCGGTTTTCTGGTGGTTTATTGGAGATAGGAGTCTCACGGTCTCTCCTGCCCGGGCTGGCTTTGAACCTCGATCCTCAGATCTCAGCCTCCTGAGTAGCTAGGATTACAGGCGTGAGTCACCAGTGCTGGGCGTCTGTGAGATTCTTATCTCCAATAAACCACTCAGAAAACCAGAAGTGGAGCTGTGGCTCAAGAGGTAGAGCACTAGCCTTGAGCTGAAGAGCTGAGGGACAGTGCCTGGGCCCTGAATTCAAGCCCCAGGTCCCAGGACTGGCAAAAAAAAAATACAAGTGAGTGTGGCATGGTAGCACATACCTTAAACTGTAGCACACAGAGAACCAGTGGCAAAAGGATTATAAATTCAAGCCCAGCCTAGGCTACATAGATGATTCTGGATTAGCCTGGGATCTGAGACCCTGTCCTAAAAAAGGGGACGCTGGCTCATATCTGTAACTCTTAACTACTCAGGAGGCTAAGATGTGAGGATCAAAGTTCAAAGCCAGGAAAGTCTGTGAGAGTCTTTTTTTTTTTTTTGTTAGTCCTGGGGCTTGAACTCAGGGACCAGGCACTGTCCCTGGTCATCTTTTGCTCAAGGCTAGCACTCTACCACTTGAGCCACAGTGCCCCTTCTGGCTTTTTTTTCCTGTTAATGTGGAACTGAGGAATCGAACCCAGGGCCTCATGCATGCTAGGCCCACACTCTACCATTAAGCCACCTTTCTAGCCCCATGTGAGATTCTATCTCCAACTAACCACCACAAAAAAAAAAAAAAGAGCTGGAAACTTAGCTGTCACTTTAAGTGGTAGACCATTAGCCTTGAGCACAAAAGCTCACAGACAGTACCCAGGCCCTAAGTTCAAGCCCCAGGACTAGCATGCATGTGTGTATGCAGCACATGTGTACGCACGCGTGCGTGCGCGTGCGCACACCCACAGAGCAATAAAGGAGAGCCAGGTTCTGTTGGCTTACACCTGTAACCCTACCTACTGAGGAAGCTGAGACGTGAGGATTGTGGTTTGAAGCCAGCTCTGGCAAGACAGTCTGGGAGACTTTTTTTTTTTTTTGGTAGTGGGTCTTGAACTCTGGGCCTGGGCACTGTTCCTGAGATCTTCGGCTTAAGGCTAGTGCTCTACCACTTAAGCCACAAAGCCACTTCTACTTTTCTAGTGGTTAATTGGAGATGAGAGCCTCATGATTGATCCTGCCTGGGCTGGCCTGGGCTGGCTTTGAGCCACGATCCTCAGATATCAGCCTCCTGAGTAGCTAGGATTACAGGCGTGAGCCACCAGTGCCCAGCTTGTGAGACTCTTATCTCCCGTAATAAAACTATTCCCCAAAAGCCAGAAGTGGAGCTCAGGCTCAAGTCACTAGCCTTGAGCAAAAGAAGCTCAGGACAGTGCTCAGGCCCTGAGTTTAGGCCCCAGGACTGGTTCATGCACATGTATACATGAACACACACACACACACACACACACACACACACACACACACACACACACACACGAGTGGAGAAGAGCCAGGCATTGATGGCTCATACATGTAATCCTAGCTACTCAAGAGGCTGAGATCACAGTTTGAAGCCAGCCCTGGTAGAAATGTTTATGAGATTCTTATCTTCAGTTAACTAGCAAAAACCTAGAAATGGAGCTCACGATTATCACTTTAGCCTGAATTCAAGCACCTAATTCCAGTCCCAGTACCGGCAAAACACAAAAAACAACAACAACAAAAAAAAACCCACTGGGGAGGAAAAATAAGTGAAAAAAATACTTTTCAACTAATTCTATTAAGCAGTATTACCATGAAGCCAATGCCAAACCAAAAGCTATTACAAGAAGACAAATCTGCTGGGTGCTGGTGGCTCACACCTGTAATCTAGTTACTCAGAAGACTGATATCTGAGGATCAAGGTTCAAATCTAGCCTCGGCAGGAAAGTCCGTGAGATTCTTATCTCCAGTAAACTACTTAGATAAAGCCAGAAGTGGCAATGTGGCTCAAGTGGTAGAGCACTATCCTTGAGCTGAAGAGCTGAGGAACAGCACCCAGACTCAGAATTCAAGACCCACGACTGACCAAAAAAATAAAAATTAAAAAAATTCTAATTTACTTTATTGTTGTTTTAGAGGTGATAATACAGCAGGGTTATGTTTATACATGTCAAGTAATAACTACATTTCCTTTTACATAGTGTCAAATGTTCCCTCATTCTCTCCCATTCCCTCCCTCCCTCCTATCTCTATCCACTAGTTGCATAGTTCACTTTTATCCATGTCCAGTGCAGCCAGTGAACTTCACTGCTACAGTTTTTCACCCTTTTTTCCTTTAGTTCTGTGTCCTCCCCCCAACCTTCCACAGATGTGCATGTGAATACATATATTAGGTAAAGAATACAGAGTAATCAGAAAAAGAAAAATACAAATTAAGAAAAACATTCAGCCGGGCACAGGTGGCTCATGCCTGTAATCCTAGCTACTCAGGAGGCTGAGATCTGAGGATCAGGGTTCTAAGCCAGCCTGGGCAGAAAAGACTGTGAGACTCTTATCTCCAATAAATGACTAGAAAACCAGAAATGGTCCTGTGGCTCAAGTGCCAGAGTACTAGCCTTGAGCTGAAGAGCTGAGGGACAATGCTCAGGCCCAAAGTTCAAGCCCCACAACTGACAAAAAAAAAAAAAATTCTTTGTTTCCATATCTTTGGAGTTTGTTTCATTATGTATATTCTTTTATATACATTTGAAGAGGCACTTGGGTATTGCACCTTTGTGATTTTTCTCCTAAGACTATCCTTTTTTTGGTCTTACTCAGTAAGTTTCTAGAATTCTGTGTAATTTGTCATATCACAGTGGGTTTTAGATCTAACTTCTGCATATCAAGCAGAACCTGCACTGTTTGTCTCTGATTCTGGCTTATCTCACTTAACATGATTGTTCTAGTTCCATCCATTTCCCTGTAAATGACATTATTTTATTCTTTCTAATGGCTGTGAAAAATTCCATTGTACATAGATACCACATTTTTTTGGACCAACTCATCTATTGTGGGGCATCTGGATTGTTTCCATATCTTGGCTATTTTGAATAGTGTGGCAATGAACATAGATGTGCAGGTGTCCTTAGATCCTGGTTCATGATGCTCAGGGTAGATGCTAAGGAGTTGTATGGCTGGGTCATAGGGAAGGACTAGTTTTTTCAGGAACCTCCAGACTGCTTTCCCATAACCAATATATTTTATGGCTGTAAATTCAGCAATGGAACAAACTAACTCTAGCATCATATAAAAATGATTATGCATATTGGTCAAGTAGGGTTTATAATAGTACTGCAAAAGATCTATTAATAATAGTACATGTTAGTAAAATAACAAAAATATGCACTAATTTCAGTAGACACAGAAAAAATATTTGCCAAAATCCAGATCATTCAAAAAAACTAGGACCAGAGGGAAACTTCTTCAGCCTTATAAGTCCATTTACAACAACAACAACAAACAAACAAACAAAAAAGCCCACACAGCCAACCTTTTTATTTAATGATAAATAACTGGATATATTGACACCCAGATTAGGAATAAGACAGGAACAAGATCACCATTACCTCTCCGTTCTACTCATTTTTCTAGAGGTTTGAACAATTGTGTGTAAGACAAGAAAAGGAAATAAAAATTGGAAAGAATAAAATTATATTCATAGATAACATCTACTTACACACAAAAGTAGCATTAGAATTAGTTCAGCAGAGTTACAGGGTACAAGATCAATATACAAAATGGATTGGTTTTCTATATAGTAGCAATAAACAAGCTGACAATGAAATGAAATGAAATGTCAGGCTGGGACATAGCTTGATGGTAGAATGCCTGTTTGCTTAGTATGTATGAAGCCTTGGCTTCAATTTAATAACTGCATCCAAAAGAATAAGATGCTAAGGAATACATTTTTGTTTTTGGGTCCGGTCGTGGGGCCTGAACTCTGGGCCTGGGCGCTATCCCTCAGCTCTTCAGCTCAAGGCTAGCGCTCTATCACTTGAGCCACAACGCCACTTCCGGCTTTTTTTCTTTTTGCTTATATGGTGCTGAGGAATGGAACCCAGGGCCTCAGGCATGCAAGGCAAGCGCTCTACCACTGAGCCACCTGCCCAGCCCTGCTAAGGAATAAATTTAACAAGGATGTGCAAGACATACATTAAAAACTATAAAACTGGCCAATTCTAATGGTTCATACCTGTAATCCTAGCTACTCAAGAGACTGAGATCTGAAGATCATGGTTCAAAGCCTGGGCAGGAAAATCTGAGAGATGCTTATTTCCAATTAATCACCAAAATGCCTGAAGTAGAGATGTGGCTCAAGTGGTAGAGTGCTGCTCTTGAGCATAAAAGCTCAGAGACAGTGCCCAAGCCCTGAGTTTAAGCCCCAGTACTGGCATTCGACACTTATCTCCAGTTAATCACAGAAAAAGCCATAAGTGGCACTGTGGCTTAAGTGACTGAGTGCCAGCCTTAGCAAAAGGAGCCCAGGAACAGCATCCATGCCCAGATCAAAGAAAGAAAGGAAGGGCTGGGAAGGTGGTTCAGTGGTAGAGCGCTTGCCTTGCATGCCTGAGGCCCTGGGTCCCATTCCTCAGCACCACATAAGCAAAAAGAAAAAAAAAAAAGCCGGAAATGGCACTGTGGCTCAAGTGGTAGAGCGCTAGCCTTGAGCTGAAGAGCTGAGGGACAGTGCCCAGGCCCATAGTTCAGGCCCCGCGACTGGACCCCCCCCAAAAAAAAAAAAAGAAAGGAAGAAAGAAGGAAGGAAAGAAAGAGAGAGAGAGAGAGAGAGAGAGAGAGAGAGAGAGAGAGAGAGAGAGAGAAAGGAAAGAACCCTAAGAAAAAAAGACAGTCATAAGAAAATGAAAGAGGAGGGGCTGGGAAGGTGGCTCAGTGGTAGAGCACTTGCCTTGTATGCATGAGGCTCTGGGTTCGATTCCTCAGTACCACATAAGCAAAAAGAAAAAAGCTGGAAGTGGCGCTGTGGCTCAAGTGGTAGAGTGCTAGCCTTGAGCTGAAGAGCTGAGGGACCACACCCAGGCCCAAAGTTCAGGCCCCACAACTGGACCCCTCCCGCCCCCAAAAAAGAAAAGAAAATGAAAGAGGAAATAGGTAGTTAAACTTCCATTTAAGGACTAGCTTACTTGTTCTATACTTTTATAGTATTAGAGAAACAATAAAGGAGTAGATGTAAAAGTACTTAAAAAGACATTAAGGTTTGGGTGGGAAAATTCAAATTTTTCATTAATGGGTTTAGGTTCTCACAGATGGGAAGCATGTATTATTTATATCTTAGTTGAACAAATGGGCCTTTGTAGACATACATATTTCTTATTTTTTTTTTAGGATCAAGAAATGCAGAAACTACTATGAAATTCTGGGAGTTTCTCGAAATGCTAGTGATGAAGAACTTAAGAAAGCATACAGAAAACTTGCCCTGAAATTTCACCCTGACAAAAACTGTGCTCCTGGAGCAACAGATGCTTTCAAAGGTCTGATCCTGAACTGATGCTTAATTCATTTTTTGACTCCAGAATTGGGGATTGAACACAGGGTCTTGTGCATGCTAGGGAGCACTTATTTGTTGTTGGTCATGGGGCTTAAACTCTGGGCCTGGGCTGTCCCTCAGCTCTTCAGCTCAAGGCAAGTGCTCTACCACTTGAGCCACAGTGCTACTTCTGGTTTTCTGGTAGTTAATTGGAGATAAGAGTTTCATGGAGCCGGATGCTGGTGGCTCATGCCAGTAATCCTAGCTACTCAGGAGGCTGAGATCTGAGGATCACGGTTCAAAGACAGCTTGGGCAGGAAACTCCATGAGACTCTTATCTCCAATAAACCACTAGAAAACTGGATGTGGTGCTGTGGCTCAAGCGATAGAGCACTGGCCTTGAGCTGAAGAGCACAGGGAAAGTGCCCAAGCCCAGAGTTCAAGCCCCACAACTCGGGGTGGGAGGGGTGGGGGAAGAGTTTCATGGACTTTTCTGCCTGGACTGGCTTTGAACTGTGATCCTCAGATCTCAGCCTCCTGAGTAGTTAGGATTACAGGCATGAGCCACCAGCACCCAGCTAGGCAAGCACTCTTAACACTAAGCCACATATCAAGCAGCCTCTCCCCACACACACATCTTTTTTCTTTCTTTCTTTTTTTTTTTTTAATGTTGCCCAGGCTGACCTTGTACTCACAATCCTCCTTAGTTTCCTAAATGCTGAGAATGCAGATGTGGACTACCAAACCTGACAGTAACTTGCTATAATAGAAGTTGTCTTTTTTTTTTTTTTTTTTTTTGGTCCGGTCATGGGGCCTGAACTCTGGGCCTGGGCGCTGTCCCTCAGCTCTTCAGCTCAAGGCTAGCGCTCTACCACTTGAGCCACAGCACCACTTCCGGCTTTTTTTCTTTTTGCTTATGTGGTGCTGAGGAATTGAACCCAGGGCCTCATGCATGCAAGGCAAGCGCTCTACCACTGAGCCAACTTCCCAGCCCCAATAGAAGTTGTCTTTAACCTTTCCTGAAGTTGATTTATAAAGCCATTAAAGCCAGGCACTGGCGGCTCACACCTGTAATCTCAGCTACTCCAGGAGGCTGAGATCTAAGAATCTCGGTTAAAGGCAGCCCAGGCAGGAAAGTCTATGAGACTTTTTTTTTTTTTTTTTTTGCCATTCCTAGGACTTGAAATCAGGGCCTGAACACTGTTCCTGAGCTTCTTTTGTTCAAGGTTACCACTTTACCACTTGAACCACAGCACACTTTTGGCTTTTTCTGTTTATGTGGTACTGAGGAATCGAACTCAGGGCTTTGTGCATACTAGGCAAGCCACATTTCCAACCCCCGTGAGACTCTTGTATCCAATAAACTACTCAGAAAAAGCCAGAAGTGGTGCTGTGGCTCAAGTGGTAGAATGCTAGCCTTGAGCAAAGAAGCTCAGGGACAGAGCCCAGGCCCAGAGTTCAAGCTCCAGGACTGGCAAAAAATGATGATAATTATCATAAAGCCATTAAGTGAGGCATTTTCCCTCTACCTTTTAGTGATTATCAGCATAGCTGATAGTAGTTTTCATCTACTTACCTTAGTAGGTTTTTGGGGGGGGAAAAGTTTTTTGGTTTTTTTTTTTTGTAACAGCCTTTGGAATTGATTCCAATGATGTTTATTAAAGACCTTCTATCTGACTGGTGCTATAGTAAATAAAACAAACATGCTTCTTATGACTGCTACAGAATAGGGCCTACGCCATGGAAGTTTTTGTTCAAAAAGCTATGTATGAAGAGCATAGCTGGGCGCTGGTGGCTCACGCCTGTAATCCTAGCTACTCAGGAGGCTGAGATCTGAGGATCTCGGTTCAAAGCCAGCCCGGGCAAGAAAGACCGTGAGACTCCTATCTCCAATAAACCACCAGAAAACCAGAAGTGGCGCTGTAGCTCAAGTGGTAGAGCGCTCGCCTTGAGCTGAAGAGCTGAGGGACAACGCCCAGGCACCGACAAAAAAAAAAAAGAGCATAAATAAGAAGTAGAGCTGTGGCTCAAAGTGGTAGAACACTAGCTAGCCTTGAGTGAAAGAGCTCAGGGACAGCACCCAAGCCCTGAGTTCAAGCCTTCTGACCAACAAAAAACTAAACTAAGCATAAATACTATTTTAGATCAAATCTGTTTTCCTCCGATTTTTCAGAATACTTTTTCCCACACATGTTTTATTAGCATCAATTAGTTGTGTAAAGGGATCTTCAAATCTCAGAATCCTGAATAGCTAGGATTATAAGCATGAGTTCATCAGTATCTGGCTCAAGAACTCATTTTTGTGGGTTGTTTTTTTTTTTTTTTGGGTCCGGTCGTGGGGCCTGAACTCTGGGCCTGGGTGCTTTCCCTCAGCTCTTCAGCTCAAGGCTAGCACTCTACCACTTGAGCCACAGCGCCATTTCTGGCTCTTTTCTTTTTGCTTATGTGGTGCTGAGGAATGGAACCCAGGGCCTCGGGCATGCAAGGCAAGCGCTCTACCACTGAGCCACCTTCCCAGCCCCCCCTTTTTTTTTGGGGGGGGTCCGGTCATGGGGCCTGAACTCTGGACAAGGGCACTGTCCTGCAGCTCTTCAGTTCAAGGCTAGCACTCTAACACTTGAGGTGTCACTTCCGGGTTTTTTCTTTTTGCTTATGAGGTGCTGAGGAATGGAACCCAGGGCATCAGGCATGCAAGGCAAGCGCTCTACCCCTGAGCCAACTTCCCAGCCCCCCCTTTTTTTTAAGTCGGTCATGGGGTTTGAACTCAGGGCTTGGGTACGTCCCTGAGCTCTTTTGTTCAAGGCTAGTACTCTACAACTTTTTTTTTTGTCGGTCGTGGGGCTTGAACTCTGGGCCTGGGCGCTGTCCCTCAGCTCTTCAGCTCAAGGCAAGCGCTCTACCACTTGAGCTACAGCGCCACTTACAGTACTCTACAACTTTGAGTCACAGCTCTACTTCTGGTTTTCTGGTGGTTAATTGCAGATAAGAGTCTCACAGACTTTTCTGCCCTGGCTGGTGTCCAACTGCAATCCTCAGATCTCAGCCTCCTGAGTAGCTAGGATTACAGGACTGGGCCTCAGGAACACATTTTTGATGAATTGAGAGTGCTGGCCAGTTGGAGGACACTTTTGAATATGTCTGATACTTGCACAGATTGGTTCTCTGAGCTGAGGGGCAGGGACCCAACTTTCAGGAAAACTAGGATACTCAAAACTCTTGATTAGATGCCAGGTGCTGGGGTTGGAGATATGGCTTAGGTGGTAGAATGCCAGCTATTAGTGAACAAACAGAATGAGAATGTAAGGCCCTTAGTTCAAGCCCCAGTGTCAGCACACAAACTCTCTTGTTTTGTTTTGTTGTTTTTGCTGTTAATGATGATTGAACTCAGGGCCTAGGAGCTGTCCCTGAGCTTTTTGTTCAAGGTGAACACAGTACACAAACTATTTTTTAGGGCTGGGAAGGTGACTCAGTGGTAGAGCGCTTGCCTTGCATGCATGAGGCCCTGGGTTCGATTCCCCAGCACCATATAAGCCAAAAGGAAAAAAGCCGGAAGTGGCACTGTGGCTTAAGTGGTAGAGCGCTAGCCTTAAGAGCTGAAGAGCTGAAGGACAACGCCCAGGCCCAGAGTTCAGGCCCATAACTGGACCCAAAAAAAAAACTTTTTTAATTTAAATATTTAATTTTTTAATTGTTATTATAACGGTGATGTATAAAAGGGTTATAAAGAGTATAGTTTGCTAGGTGCCAGTGGCTCACACCTGTAATACTAGTTATTCAGGAGGCTGAGAGCTGAGGATCTCAGTTCAAAGCCAGCTTGGGCAGAAAGTCCATGAAACTCTTATCTCCAATAAACCACCAGAAAACTGAAAGTGGTACTACAGCTCTAGTGGTAGAGCACTAGCCTTGAGCTAAAGAGCCGAGGGACAGTACCCAGGCCCAGAGGTCAAATCCAACATTTAATAACAACAACAAAAAAGAAAGAACTTTTTTTTTTTTTTTTTGCCAGTCCTAACGCTTGAACTCTAGACCTGGGTGCTGTCCTTGAGCTCTTATGCTCAAGGTTAGTGTCCTACCAGTTGAGCCACAGCTCCACCTCCAGCTTTTTCAGTGATTAATTGGAGATAAGAGATTCATGGACTTTGTCTGCCCAGGCTGGCCTTGATTCACTACCCTCAGATCTCAGCCAGGATTACAGGTGTGAGCCACCAGCACCCTGCAAGAGTGCATTTCTTTTCTTTCTTTTTTTTTTTTGAGTCTGGTCCTGGGGCCTGAACTCTGGGCCTGGGCGCTGACCCTCAGCTCTTCAGCTCAAGGCTAGTGCTCTACCACTTGAGCCACAGCACCACTTCCAGCTTTTTTCTTTTTGCTTATGTGGTGCTGAGGAATCGAACCCAGGGCCTCATGCATGCAAGGCAAGCGCTCTACAACTGAGCCACCTTCCCAGCCCTTTTTTTTTTTTTTGCTGGTTGTGGAGCCTGAACTCTGAACCTGGGTGCTGTCCCTCAGCTCTTCAGCTCAAGGCTAAAGAATGCATTTCTTTTTAGACAATGTTACCCCTTCTCTCGCTCTCTCCCAGTTTTCCCCTCTCATCCACAAGTTGTATAATTCATTTTCATCATAGCATCTAGTGAGGTCCACTGCTGCATTTGTTTGCCATTTGTCCCTCTATTTCTGTGCCTCCCCTTTACCCTCCCAAAGATAAATGAACAAATGGGACAAAAAGAAAAGAAAAACAGCAATAATGAAAAAACGTCGGGGCTGGGAAGGTGGCTCAGTGGTAGAGCGCTTGCCTTGCATGCCTGAGGCCCTGGGTTCGATTCCTCAGCACCACATAAGAAAAAAGCCGGAAGTGGCGCTGTGGCTAAGTAGCAGAGTACTAGCCTTGAGCTGAAGAGCTGAGGGACAGCGCCAAGGCCCAGAGTTCAGGCCCCACGACCGGACCCAAAAAAAAAAGAAAAAATGTCTTCTTATTTCCATTTCCTGGAGTTCATTTTGATATATATTATTTTATATGATCAGATGCACATAGGCATTGCAGCTTTGAGCGTACAAACTCTTGATTAGAAATTTGTTCTCAGAAAAAAAAGAAAGAAATTTGTTCTCAGCCAGGTGCCAGTGGCTCACACCTGTAATCCTAACTACTCAGGAGGCTGAGATATGAGGATCATGGTTCAAAGCCAGCTCATGCAGGAAAGTCCATGAAACTTTTTTTTTTTTTGTCAGTCGTGGGGCTTGAACTCTGGGCTTGGGTGCTGTCCCTCAGCTCTTCAGCTCAAGGCGAGCCCTTTACTGCTTGAGCCATGGTACCACTTCAGGTTTTCTAGTGGGTTTTATTGGAGATAAGAGTCTCACAGACTTTCCTGCCTGGGCTGGCTTTGAACCATGATCCTGAGATCTTAGCCACCTGAGTAGCTAGGATTACAAGTGTGAGCCACCGACACCCGGCTTTCCATGAAACTCTTATCTCCAATAAACCACCAGAAAACGGGAAGTGGCGCTGTGGCTCAAGTGGTAGAGTGCTGGCTTTGAGCTGAAGAACTGAGGGACAGCGTCCAGGCCCAGAGTTCAAGCCCCAGGACCGACAAATAAATAAATAAATACCGGAATTGGCACTGTGGCTCAAAGTGGTAGAACACTAGCCTTGAGCAGAAGGGCTCAGGGACAGTGCCCAGGCCCTGAGTTCAAGCCCCAACACTTAAACTGAATCAAGAACAACCTCAAAGGCAAGCAGGCACTTTGGGGAACTTTACAGACCCAAGCATCTCTCCTTGAGCTATTGTGAAGTTATCTGGCACCAATCAATTTTGGCCTTTTACAGCTGTGTGTGTGTGTGTGTTTGTGTGTGTGTCTGTGTGTCTGTGTGTCTTTGTGTGTCGGTCATGGGGCCTGAACTCTGGGCCTGGGCACTGTCCCTCAGCCCTTCAGCTCAAGGCTAGTGCTCTATCACTTGAGCCATAGCACCACTTCGGGCTTTTTCTGCTTATGTGGTGCTGAGGTATCAAACCTAGGGCCTCATGCATGCAAGGCCAGCACTCTACCACTGAGCCACCATCCTAGTCCCCTTTTGCAGCTTTTGTGATCACCCTAGACACAACAAAGATGTGTTGCTTATATGCTATGTCTTGTTGCAGCGATAGGAAATGCCTTTGCAGTCCTGAGCAATCCTGATAAGAGGCTCCGCTATGATGAATATGGAGATGAGCAAGTGACTTTCACTGCACCTAGAGCCAGACCTTATAACTATTACAGGGACTTTGAAGCTGACATCACTCCAGAAGAGCTATTCAATGTCTTCTTTGGTGGACATTTTCCTACAGGTTAGTATCCCAAAATTGTGATTTTTTTTCTCTCCCAGTACTGGAGGCTTGAAGTACACTCCAGGCCAACTTTTTCTGACTTTTTTTTAGGGGGTGGGGGTGGGGGGAGGGTCGGTTGTGGAGCTTGAACTCGGCAAGGGAGCTATCCGTCAGCTCTTCAGTTCAAGGTGAGCACTCTACCACTTGAGCCACAGCACCACTTCTGGTTTTCTGAGTGGTTTATTGGCTTTGAACTACAATCCTCAGATCTCAGTCTCCTGAGTAGCTAGGATTATGGGCTTGAGCCTGGCATTTTTTTCTGACTATTTTGAAGATGGAGTCTCATGGACATTTCTGCCTAGGCTAGCCTTAAACTGTCATTTTCTAGATCTCAGCCTTTTGAGTAAATAGAATTACAGGTAGAATGCCGGGCGCTGGTGGCTCACGCCTGTAATCCTAGCTACTCAGGAGGCTGAGATCTGAGGATCGCGGTTCAAAGCCAGCCCGGGCAGGAGAGACCGTGAGACTCCTATCTCCAATAAACCACCAGAAAACCGGAAGTGGCGCTGTAGCTCAAGTGGTAGAGCGCTCGCCTTGAGCTGAAGAGCTGAGGGACAGTGCCCAGGCCCAGAGTTCAAGCCCCACGACCGACAAAAAAAAAAAAAAAAGAATTACAGGTAGAGCTACTGGTTCTTGGCCTTTTTTTTTTTTTTTGTAACTCTTAGCAGGTTTCTGTTTGAAGATCATAGAGGGACAATAATTTGTTGAAACACCAGAATTGACTCTCATACCAATTGCTCATTGAAAATGGGACTGATAAAATTATATTTACTTTGGCAGGTTGCTGTGAAGATTGGATTTTTTTCCCTTTTTCCCTCCCCTTTTTTAGATATTCACATCACCTCTACAGAGGCTAACAGGAATATGTCTGTCTATTAAATTTCTGTGTACTGGGGTTTAGCCCAGCAGAAGGGCCCCCGCCCGGTGCGTGCAAGGCCCTGGATTCGGTCCTCAGCCCTGGGGGAAAAAAAAAAAATTTCTGTGTGCATGCATGCTGGTGCTAGTACTAGGGCTTGAACTTGGGGCCTTTCAGTTTTACTCAGCATTCTACCCCTGTACCATACTTTTAGTCTGCCATTTTACTGGTTAATCAGACTTGTTTGCTTGGGCTGGCTTCAAGCCAAGATTCTCAGATCTTAGCCTCCTGAGATTTCATACATGAACCACAAGTGTCCAGCCAGGTTTAGATATAAAATACTTTACAAAGAAGTGGCGCTGTGGCTCATGTGGTTAGGCGCTAGCCTTGAGCTGAAGAGCTGAGGGACAGCACCCAGGCCCAGAGTTCAAACCCCACGGCCAAAAAAAAAAACAAACCAAAAACCAAAAAGCTAAAATACTTTACAAATCAGTAGCAAGGTGTCTACTATTATTATTGCAAAGTAGTAGATATAAAGATGAATAAGGGCTGGGAATGTGGCTTAGTGATTGAGTGCTTGCCTAGCATGCATGAAGCCCTGGGTTTGTATCCTCAGTACCACATACGCAGAAAAAGCCAAAAGTGATGTTGTGGCTCAAGTGGCAGAGCACTAGCCTTGAGCAAAAAGCTCAGGGACACTGGGTGCCAGTGGCTCATGCCTGTAATCCTAGCTACTCTGAGGATCTGAGGGTTGTGGCTCAAAGCCAGCCCGAGCACGAAAGTCCATGAGACTTTTTTTTTTTTTGGGGGGGGGGTCCGGTCGTGGGGCCTTAACTCTGTGCCTGGGCGCTGTCCCTCAGCTCTTCAGCTCAAGACTAGCGCTCTACCACTTGAACCACAGCGCCACTTCCGGCTTTTTTTCTTTCTGTTTATGTGGTGCTGGGGAATCGAACCCAGGGCCTCATGCATGCAAGGCAAGCACTCTATCACTGAGCCACCTTCCCAGCCCCTCCATGAGACTCTTATCTCTAATAAACTACCAGAAAACCAGAAGTGGCTCTGTGGCTCAAAGTGGTAGAGCTCTAACCTTGAGCTGAAGAGCTGAGGGACAGTGCCCAGGCCCAGAGTTCAAAGCCCCATGACCGGGAAAAAAAAAAAAAAGATAAATAAGAAACTCTCCCCACTTGGAAACAGTAAAAAATCCAAGAAGAAGGGAGAAAGGGAGACAAAAGAGGGTAAAGGAGCCAGATGCTGGTGGTTCACACCTGTAATCCTAGCTAGCTGATCTGAAGATCACAGTTTGAAGCTAGTTCAGGCAGGAATGCCCATGAGACTCTTATCTACAATTAACTAACAAAAAAGCCAAAAGTAGAGCTGTAGCTCAACTGATAAAGTGCTTGCCTTGAGCAAAGAAGTTCAGGGAAAGCACTCAGGCCCTGAGTTCAAGCCCCAGGAATAGCACACACACACACACACAAAAAAGGGTAAAAGACAGTGAACAGGGATCAAAGTACATATGAAAATATCACAACAAACTGGGCGCTGGTGGCTCACACCTAGCTACTCAGAAGGCTGAGATCTGAGGATTGTGATTCAAAGCCTGGGCAGCAGAGTCCAAGAAACTCTTATTTAACCACCAGAAAACCAAAAGTGGCACTGTGGCTCAAGTACTCTCCTTGAGCTGAAGAGCTGAGGGACAGCATCCAGGCCCAGAGTTCAAGCCCCACATCCAAAAAAACTTTAAAAATCACAGCAAAACCCCTTATTTTATATAATTAATTATACCCTAAAAAACATCAAAAAGTACCCAGTAGAGCTGACTCACATTTGTAATCCTAGCTACTTGGGAGGCTGACATTTGAGGATCATAGTTCAAAGCCAGCCTGGCAGGAAAGTCCATTATACTCTTATTTCCAAATGACTACCAAAAAGCTAGAAGTAGAGCTGTGGCTCAAATGGTAAAGCATTAACCTTGAGTGAAAAGACTGTAGGACAGTGCCCAGGCCCTGAGTTCAAGCCCCAGGACCAACACACACACACACACACACACACACACACACACACACACACACACACACACACACACACACACACCCTTGTAGAGAGTTAGAGTTAGAAGTTGGGATAACACACACACACACACACACACACACACACACACACACACACACACACACACACACACACACACACACACACACACACACACACACACACACACACACACACACACACACACACACACCCTTGTAGAGAGTTAGAGTGAAGTTGGGATAACACACACACACACACACTCTACCCCTTGTAGAGAGTTAGAGTTAGAAGTTGGGATAATTCAGTACCCAGAAAATAGTCTGAATGTTTTTGTGGTGCTGAAGATGGAGCTCATACTAGGCACATATTAGCAGTGACAGAACCTTATATTGAGCACTGAAGCAAACATGAGTTAGGTAAGATCCAAATCCTTCTTATTGCTTGGAAATTCTGCTTCTGCCTCCAGAGTGCTGGGATTATAGGTATGGGCTACCTCACCTAACCCTTCAAAATACTAAATGAAGGCTAGAGAGCTATACACATTTCATTCTCAAGTAGCTCACTTAACTACTCTCTGATTTTTCTACTGGGTAAAATAGACCAATATTTTATCTTCAGATAACCTAGTTGGGAACAAGGAACTTGAAGGCAAAACAAAACAGAAATGTTTGCTACATCTCCTAAGTGTTTTATTTCTTTCTTTTCCAGGAAATATTCATATGTTCTCAAATGTGACAGATGACACTCACTATTACCGCCGGCGACACCGACATGAGAGGACACAGACACGAAAGGAAGAAGAAGAAGATAAACCTCAGGTACTTAGGGAAAGGAAGAGAGCTGCTCATAAAGTTTACCAAACTTTATGGAGTGTAATCTAGTTCTAGAAGTTAACCTTGAGCCACTGCTAAAATGTGTAGTAGGGAAGTAGAGGTGGCAGTTTGAAGGGCTGGGTAATCAGCCCAAATAGGCCAGAGTGGTAACTCAGGGCCACCACCCTCCATCTCCCCCCCCCCATCCATTGTTTTGTGGCTCTCCCAGGATCTTGGTTTCCCTCTGAAAGGAGTTTAAGGTAAGGGATCAAGAGAATCTCGTGAAGCCAGGTGCTGGTGGCTCATGCCTGTAATCCTAGCTACTCAGGAGGCTGAGATCTGAGGATCACAGTTCAAAGCCAGCCCGGGCAGGAGAGACTGTGAGACTCCTATCCGCAATAAAACCACCAGAAAACCGGAAGTGGCGCTGTAGCTCAAGTGGTAGAGCGCTCGCCTTGAGCTGAAGAGCTGAAGGACAGCGCCCAGGCCCAGAGTTCAAGACCCACGACCAACAAAAAAAAAAAAAAGAGAGAGTCTCATGAAGCTCAAGTGCAAGAACACAGCTGGAACCAGGAGCTGGGTACTGTTAGGCTCCTGGGTCTCTGCACTCACCATGACTCTTCAGAGCCAGCTTGTTTCCAGTTTTCCCATCACTCTGACTTTGTGTTGCTCTTTCTAAGCAGTCTGTCCTGTTCTCCTTCCCCTTGCAAATGACTAGTTCATAGTGCATGAGAACATGTGCCCTCCCTCCTCTCTCTCTTTCTTTCTCTCTTTCTTTCTTTCTTCTTTGTCTTTTCTTTTTTTAGTACTGGGGATCGAACCCAGGACATCACACTTGTTAGGCAAGCACCTTGCCACTGAGCTACATCCCAGCCCAATGTTTCCTTTCTTGAGGTGATAAACCTCAACCCCAAATTCTCAAGAGGAGAATGCAATGATCTCAGCTAGACTTTAGTTGTCCCTAGACCAATTAGCTAAAGTTTAGGCAAAAGAGCTACATAACTCCGTTGTGACTCTTAGAACCCCACCCCAGGAAAGTCCATGTCTGGGCACATTTATGTAGCGGCCTGCCTCATTGTCTTAGAAAAGTGGCTGCAGAATTATTGGGTGTCAGATTGTGAGTAAGCCCCCTTCCGCCTTAGCAGGAAGCATACAGGTTACTTGGTCATCCCAGAAAAATTATGGGCTTTGTGTAGATGCTTTTTTTCTCATCTGTGCATTGGCAATTTGTATTTTCTCTGGAGATCTTTTTCTTTCTTTCTTTCTTTCTTTCCTTTCTTTCTTTCTTTCTTTCTTTCTTTCTTTCTTTCTTTCTTTCTTTCTTTCTTTCTTTCTTTCTTTCTTTCTTTCTTTCTTTCTTTCTTTCTTTTCTTTCTTTCTTTCTTTTTTTTTTGGTCATCGTGGGGCTTGAACTCTGGGCCTGGGTGCTGTCCCTCAACTCTTCAGCTCAAGGCGAGTGCTCTACCACTTGAGCCACAGAGTCACGTCTGGTTTTCAGGTTGTTTATTGGAGATTAGAGTCCCAGGGATGGGCTGGGAAGATGGCTCAGTGGTAGAGCGCTTGCCTTGCATGCCTGAGGCCCTGGGTTCGATTCCTCAGCACCACATAAGCAAAAAGAAAAAAGCCGGAAGTGGCGCTATGGCTCAAGTGGTAGAGTGCTAGCCTTGAGCTGAAGAGCTGAGAGACAGCGCCCAGACCCAGAGTTCAGGCCCCACGACCGGACCCAAAAAAAAAAAAAGAGTCTCAGGGACTTTCCTGCCCAGGCTGGCTTTAAACCACAATTCTCAGATCTTAACCTCTTGAGTAGCATGAGCTACCAGTGCCCAACTTCTCTGGATTTCTTTGTATTTGTATTTTCAGTAAGCTTTATATTGATGAATAATGTTAATATCATACTTTTTCTCCTTTTTTAGACTACATATTCTGCATTTATTCAATTGCTTCCAGTTCTCGTGATTGTGATTATATCTGTCATTACTCAACTTCTGGCTGCTAATCCCCCATATAGTCTATTCTATAAATCGTAAGTCAAATATTTATACATTTTTTTTTATTTTTTCTTTTTTTGTAACAGGGTCTCACTTGCAGTTCTTGAACTCACTGTGTAGCCTTGGCCGGTCTCAAACTCAGGATGTCCCTGCCTTCACCTTCAAGTGCTAGGATTACAGGTGTTTGCCACCATGCCCAGCTTTTAAATCTTTCTTAATAATTTAGAAGATGGAAGAGTTGAAGGTTTTGTAGATATATTACTAGTATTTTATCTCATCTTTCAATGAAACACTGATTTTATGTTTAAAGAAACAGTTAACACTGATCAACAGTGCAGATCAAAAATACTTGTGTCTCCTGTGCTCCTCACATGGATTATTTTGTTCTACAGTGACATCATCTGGACAGCCCTGGAAAAGCAACAGCTAGTTTCTGAAGCATCAATAGAATAATTTGAGATTCAAAGTAAATTCTTCTCTCACCAGTAACAGAGTTAGAAAGGAGCCCACTGAACTTCAAATATGATTACTGAATCCTGTGGACCTCAGGTGTTAGAAATTTGGACCTAGGGATTATTTTCAAAAAATTGTGGGGAGAGGACATTTATTAACTATAAGGGTAGACATCAAACTATACTGTTATGTTTCTTGCTCTAACTGAAAACAGAAATTCATTGTAGCAATTATAAATGCATATAGGTCAATATAAAGCATGATAGAAATGTTTTTGGAGATAGGATTTCTCTATATAACCCAGGCCACCTTAACCTTTCAATCCTCCTGCCTTAGTCTCCTAAATTCTGGAATTACATGTGTGAACCACCATAGCTAGCTCTTGAATTCGTTCTTTCAGTTGTTTTTTCTTTTCTTTTTTCCTTTTTTTTTTTCCAGTTCTGGGGCTTGAACTCAGGGCCCAGGCACTGTCCCTGAGACTCTTTTGCTCAGAGCTAGCACTCTACCACTTGAGCCACAGCTCTACTTCTGGTTTTCTGGTGGGTTTATTCGAGATAAGAGTCTCACAGACTTTCCTGCTCGGGATGGTTTTGAACAGCGATACTCAGATCTCAGCCTCCTGAGTAGCTAGGATTATAGGATGAACCACTGGCACACAGTACTTCCAGCTTTTTCTGAGTCGTTTATTGGAGATAAGAGTCGCATAGACTTTTCTACATAGGATGGCTTCAATCCATGATCCTTAGATCTCAGCCTCCTGAGTAGCTAGGATTACAGGCGTGAGCCACCAGCACCTGGTTGAGCTTTTTGCTTTGTTTTTGTTTGTTTGAGACAGGATCTGATCTTGCCTTAAATTCCTGATCCCTCTGGCTGAGAAGGTGGCTCAGTGGTAGAGTGCTTGCCTTGCATGCATGAGGCCCTGGGTTCAATTCCTTAGCACCACATAAGCAGAAAAAGCCGAAGTAGTGCTGTAGCTCAAGTGGTAGAGCGCTAGCCTTGAGCTGAAGAGCTGAGGGACAGTGCCCAGGCCCAGAGTTCAGACCCCATAACTGGCAAAAACAAACAAACAAACATACAAAAAAAAAATTCCTGATCCCTCTGCCTCTACTTCCCAAGCACTTGTATTATAGGCACGTGCCACCCCAGACTCAAATTGTTTTTCGGCATTCAGCACTCTCTTCACATGAAAAGTCAGCTAAGACATAAAAATCCTTGAAGGAAATAACTATATATGCTGAAGTTGTATCTGCAGTATGAACCTGCTTATGTAATACATCAATAATGATGATTTTCTATTTACCACTTTGCTAGGGAATCGTAAGGGTTGGGTATATTAGCTAATGGAATCTCCTATGAAGTGATTACGAGCATGATCGCTAACAGCCTGAGCTAGAGTTAGAGTGCCTAATGTTACAAGCTCACCTGTGCCCCTCTCTCTTTGTTTCAGAACCCTAGGCTATACCATTTCTAGAGAAACTCAGAACCTGCAGGTGCCTTACTTTGTGGATAAAAATTTTGACAAGGCCTACAGAGGAGCTTCTCTTCATGACCTGGAGAAAACAATAGAGAAAGATTATATCGATTACATCCAGACGAGTTGTTGGAAGGAGAAACAGCAAAGTAAGATGCTATGGAAGCAGCTTTTGCTAATGGCTGTGACTGTCAGCATGTGGTGATTTCAGCTTCCTGATCCTCTCTCTGTGTCCGGGTTATATGTTTATCTGAACAGAGACACAGGACAGAGGCCCATTCAGGATACTACAAACAAAAGGGGGAAGTGTATTGACAAAATACATGTAGCAGGATTTGGAGAGCTGAGGAACCTAGAAAGCATTCATCATCCTTGTCTATTTGACTGTCTTTGGGTCTTATCTCTGACATACCCTCTTCTTTCTTTTCTTCCTTTGTCTCCCCAAATATTTCTTTTCCTTTTTTTTGCTATTCTTTTCTTTCCTTCTGTTTCTTTGTTTCTTTCTTTGTTTCTTTGTTTCTTTCTTTTTCTTTCTTTTTGTTTTAGAGATAGACTCTTACTATGTAGTCCAGACTGGAATTAAACTTGTGATATTCCTGCCTGAGTCTCTCAAAGTGCTGGGATTACAGATGTGTACCATCAAAACCTGGCAATACTTTCCCTTCCACAGCCCACGTAGTTGCTGCTCTTTTTATTGCTTTCCCAGTAGCCCTCAATCCTTATCACTGTCCCCTTTCTGTATCACAAGCTTCCTTATAAAGTTCTTAGTGCCCTCTAGTAGTTTGATCACAGTTTCCAGTTTCCACATCAGAAGGAAATCTGATTGAGCCAGCCTATCTTTTTGAGCCAAATCAAAAATTTAGAGGTTGCTCATACTGTCAGGTCTCCCCTACCCCGCTTTTGTAATCAGCTGTGGAGATAGAACAAAAGTGACCCTGGGTAGGATTTCTCTGAAGACTAGGAATAACAACGTCTGCCTCTTGACTTACAACTCCAGTTGTTCCTAGGGGATGCTGGCAGTGGCAGTTGCGCTGTCTTTCAGCCAGCAGCTTCACTTTTTATCCCACTTAAATTACATAGATACACACTGGGCTGGGAAAGTGGCTTTGCCACACTGCCATTTCTGCTTTTTCTGTTTATGTGGTACTAAGGAATTGAACCCAGGGCTTCATGCATGCAGGGCAAAGCGCTCCACCACTAAGTCACAGCCCATGTGGTTGTTGCTCTTTTTATTGCTTTCCCAGTAGTCCTCAATCCTTATCACTGTCCCCTTTGTGCATCACAAGCTTCCTTATAAAGTTCTTAGTGCCATCTAGTTTGATCAGTTTCCAGTTTCCATATCAGAAGGAAATCTGATTGAGCCAGCCTATCTTTTTGAGCCAAATCATTCACAAGTTTGAGGACAGCTAGGCTGCATAGTGAAACCCTGTCTTAAAAAAAAAAAAAAAAAAAAGGGTGGGGGGTTGGCTGGGAATGTGGCTTAGTGGTAGAGTGCTTGCCTAGCATGCATAAAGCAAGATCAACTCCTTACTACCACATAAACAGAAAAAGCAGAAATGGCACTGTGGCTCAAGTGCTAGCCTTGAGCACAGAGAGGCTCAGGAACAGAGTCCAGGCCTTTAGTCCAAGCCCCAGGACTGGCAAAGAAAGAAAAAAAAGGGGGGGAAGGAAGGAAGGAAGGGAGGAGGGAGGGAGGGAGGGAGGGAGAGAGAGAAGGAGGGAGGGAGGCACGAAGGACATAGGAGCAAGAGAAAAGCCTTAGGTTTAAAGGCTGAATATATTGCCTGTCATTTATGGTTCATATCTTGTAATCCTAGCTAGTCAGGAGGGTCAGATTGGAGGTTCTTAGTTCAAAGCCAGCCCGTAAACAATTAATTAATTAAGTTCGTTAATTGGATTAGCCACCTAAAAACCAAAAGTGAAGCTGTGGCTCAAAGTAGTAGTAGACCCCAGGGGGCTGGGAATATGGCTTATTGGTAGAGTGCTTGCCTAGCATGCATGAAGCCCCGGGTTTGATTCTTTAGTACCACATAAACAGAAAAAGCCAGAAGTAGCACTGTGGCTCAAGTGGTAGAGTTCTAGTTTTGAGCAAAAGAAGCTCAGGGACAGTACCCAGGATTGACCAAAAAAAAGGGGGTAAAGCACTAGCCTTGAGCAAAAGAACTCAGGGACAGTGTCCATCCCCTGAGTTTAAACCCTACAACCAAAAAAATAAAGAAGGCTGACTATGTATGGACCCAAATCAAGGAGAAAACCAGTGCCTATCCTACATATTTACCATTGTTCTAGGTAGGCATTAAGAGAGCTTTGAACTTACTGCTTTCTGCTAGAATTGGATGAAAATGTGCATTTCGCATTCTTCCCCCCCCCAACACGTTTTGTGACTTAAGATATAGAACTATGGGGGTTGGGAAGGTGGCTCAGTGGTAGAGCGCTTGCCTTGCATGCATGAGGTCCTGGGTTCGATTCCTCAGCACCACATAAGCAAAAAGAAAAAAGCTGGAAGTGGTGCTGTGGCTCAAGTGGTAGAGCGCTAGCCTTGAGCTGAAGAGCTGAGGGACAGCGCCCAGGCCCAGAGTTCAGACCCCATGACTGGACCCAAAAAAAAAAAAAAGATATAGAACTATGTAAACAGCTGATAGTAGGGACTGTACCAACCAAAGGTGGCTTACTTTGAGAGCGGAGGTGCTCTCCAAGTAGAAATAAAAATGCAGTGAATAAGTATAGTGTTGTGAGCTCCCTGGTTCCTAAGGGGGGTTGTCAGCACACACCCCTTCAGAATCTATTTCTGGATTTGACAATGGCTGTGCAGAGCTTCCACACTACCCAAGTGCCATTTGAGAACAGGCAGCATCTGCCCTCTGAATCCAGCAGCAAGCACAGCCAGCAAGGTTATATTTAGCTCTTAGAGCTTGTAAAAATAAACCTACTTGAGAACAAAGTTCACTCTTGGCAAAATACTGAATGGAAACTGTTTTTACCTAAGTTAGTCATTATCTTTTTCAATCTTTTGTTTACTTCTTTTCTCTGCTTTTCCTTAGAATGCTTAATCTGGGTGAGTGTGTATGAATATTGACACGAATTACCTAGTTTACTCCTTCACTGGTCTACATGCCACTGGGTGAGGCAGGACCAGCCTCCTGGCCCACACAGCTGAGCAGAGATCCTGGCCCTGACTGGTTGAGGAGCATGTCTTTTCATGCCCTTGCACAGGGTTGCTGAGTGGTAGAAGGCTAAGCTTTGGACTAGGGCAAGAATTAACTAATGTCTAGAGCAGTCATGTGGATTACAGATGATGGTGTGGGTATAATTCTTAGCATAGTATCTGACAGATCATAAGTGACTCATTCTTGGTGAAGTCCAGGCATTATGTGGCCTTAAGTTGTAGTCCAGAAGGTAGCCTTATCTCATGGGGTTGGATTATGGGGGTGTTGGGGTTTACCAGAACCTTCTAACTGTCAGGTTCCACTCTGGACACTCAGACTGAGTATTTGTGGGAGAGACTCTGGGACTTGCTTCTTTAGGCAATATGCCAATCAGTTTACCTTTAAGACTCAACACTCGGGCTGGGAAGTTGGCTTAGTGGTAGAGCGCTTGCCTTGCATGCATGAGGCCCTGGGTTCGATTCCTTAGCACCACATAAGCAGAAAAAAGCCGGAAGTGGTGCTGTGGCTGGAGTGGTAGGGTGCTAGTCTTGAGCTGAAGAGCTGAGGGACAGAGCCCAGGCCCAGAGTTCAGCCCTCACAACCAACAACAACAACAAAAAAAAAAGACAACACTCTGTCCATCTTATTACATTGGGCCTTTAGGGAAAAGGGACATTTTGTTTAGAAAAAAAAGAAAGTGTTCTCTTCATCCTGCCTTTTCCCAATTTTTTTTTCTAGTTACGTGAAAGTTACAGAAGATTAGTAGAACTTGTCAAAAGCAACATATTCTTGAGTTAATTTTTAGCTGTCACTGGCAGTTTGAGGAGAAGTTTGGGACTGGTTCTTGGAAACACTGACCTTGTACAAGGTCACTGCTCAGAAATGGGTCTCTAACTAGGTTTTGATATGGAAAACAATGTGATGTTTTGAGAAAAACACATAATGTGCAATGGTCTTTCATCTACTTGATATAGAGGTCTTCAAGACAGAAAATATTAAGAATTACTAGCCTTTAATATTCTCTAGAATGGGACTCCAGGGAATGAGACATTGAGAAAAGGCCAATAAACAAACAACCAAAAATGCCTAAGGAAACTGTTTTAACAAAAAACAAAACGGAAAAAAAAAAAACCCAAAGCTACAGATTATGCTCTATGCACTGGTGTTAACTGTGACTCGAAGGAAACAAAGGCATAGAGGTCTCTTGAATAGCATTCCCGAATGCCAAAAAAGCTTGAGAAGTAGACTTAGTGCTGAGTGCGGGACAGGACTCAGGAGCAGGGACCTTTTATTTGGGGGCAGCACATGATCCTTCATGCAGTTCTGTTACCTGCAAGATGACTATGCCAAGGCAGGCCATGGCTGCATCACAGGCACCCTGGCCATGGGTGAAAGCACATTGTTCTGCAGCCAGTGAGACCTGCTGCTTGCCAAGCCACTACTGGGCTAGCGCCCAGGCTCTGCAGTACATTGTACTCAGAGTGTTTTGATGCACATCCACCCTTCACCCTGGAGTCCTGCACTTTATTTGCACTCCTCCCCCCCCCCCGACTCCCCCTACCCCACCCTCCCACCCCCCCACCCCCCAGTCATGGGGCTTGAAGTCTGGGCCTGGGTGCTGTCCCTCAGCTCTTCAGCTCAAGGCTAGCACTCTACCACTTGAACCACAGCACCACTTCCGGCTTTTATCTTTTTGCTTATGTGGTGCTGAGGAATCGAACCCAGGGCCTCATGCATGAGAGGCAAGCACTTTACTGCTGAGCCACCTTCCCAGCCCCTTCATCTGCACTTTGAACCTAACAGTGTAAAAAAGAATCAAAGCCACGTAAGCAGAAAAATCCAGAAGTGGCACTGTGGCTCAAGTGCTGGAACACTAGCCTTGAGCTGAGGGACAGTGCCTAGGCCAACCGACCAAAAAAAAAAAAAAAAAAAAAAATCCCTCAAAGCCAAGCCACGTTTTGTGTGGATAAGAGACTTATTGAGAAATCAGTGCCCATTGTTCTTTCTGGCTAATGTTAATTCCTGTTGCCTGGCAGTTTGCTGATTAATCGAACAGGTGTGTCTCCTTCCACTAACAAAAAAATCTGTCAGCACGATGCTTGAAAACGCATAGGCATATTTGAAAGTGATTAAAATAGCGTTTTCACAAGTATGGTCTTTTAAACATTTTAGCCGCCTGCTTGCTGGAGGCTCTGGGAAGCTGCCTGGCTCATCTAAGCTCATCCTGTTATTTCACAACATGTCTCTCTGAAGGCGCTTTTCAGGCAGTCCTTCCTGAGAATGTCTGTGTAAAAGAATACAAAGTTGAGGTTGTCCAACCACTGTGGAGTCAGGAAATACGCAGAGATGACACTCTAGTTAAAAAATAGAATGACCTTCTCCACCATGAACAGAAAATGCAATTCACTTAGTCAAGGAGACAAAGGACACCGGATCCAGATGATTTCACTTTTAAAAGAACTCAGCTGCCTTGGCCTTTGAGTGGAGGACTTCGTATATGGTGGGGGAGTGAAGAAAGCTGCCAGCAGCCTGGCCTCCAGTGGCACTACCCCACCAGAGGTGGGCCCTGTGTCAGGAGTGAATTATGGTCCAGCAACGCTAGGGAAAGAATGAAGCAGCTGTCTTTGTTTCAGATGACAGGAATAGGCAGTTGGACTCTAGTCTCTCCAACTGCCTTGTGAATACCAGAGAGAGGAAGGCTGCAAAAAGTCTCCTCTTACTGCACACGTGCACATTTTCCTAAGTCTGATGCCAAATGATTTATTGATAAGAACTAAGTTCAGTGCTTTTCTAAGAGCACAGATAATGTAGGATTGCAGGATCACAGGTGTCTGTTAATCCTCAGCATCTGGTGTAGCACCTAATGTGCATTTCTTGAATAAAAAAGTGAATGCTGCATTAAAAAAGCATTCAAGTAAGCTGGGCACTAGTGGCTCATGTCTGTAATCCTAGCCTCTCTGGAGGCTGAGATCTGAGGATCGCAGTTCAAAGCCAGCCCAAGCAGAAAAGGCCCTGTGAGACTCGTATCTCCAATTAACACTCAAAAAAACAGAAATGAAGTTGTGTTTCAAAGTGGTAGAGCGCTAGCCTTGAGCAAAATAGCTCAGGGACAGTGCCCAGGCCCTGAGTTCAAGCCCCACAACTGGGGAGGGTGGGGGGAAGCAGCATTAAAGTAAAAGATATTTTGATTCCAGAAATGTGAAATGAGACAAGGAGCTCAACTCCCTTGATGAACTGGTTACCTCTTTTGTCTTTCAGAGTCGGAGTTGACAAATTTGGCAGGATTATACAGAGATGAACGGTTGAAACAGAAAGCAGAGTCGCTGAAACTTGAAAACTGTGAAAAACTTTCCAAACTTATTGGCCTCCACAGAGGTGGTTGAGAGGATGATGGTCCTACACAGGGTTTGGGGTTTTGTTACTCGTTACTACTTATGTTCCCAAGTCCATTTTATAATACAAAATTAGGAAATAATGAACATTTTACTATTTGTGAACTTCGGGCAGGGTTGAGGGGGCTTGAGCATGAGCCAGACTTGTCATCACAGAGTCTTTCCTGGGGAGTGGCTCCTGGGACAGAAACATTTCATTTAAGTTATATGAATGGCAAAGCATCCACTCAGCCTCCCTGCTTCATGCCTACCCTGCCTTTGTGAATATTGTTCAGGGCATCCCAGAACACGTCAACGATTCTCTTCCTTTTTCCCATCTTCAGTGATCTTAATACCCAGGCATTCCTGGGCTTTGCCAGAGCAGTTCCATATTATGTATAGCATCTGCCAAGAATCATCTCCCTACATAAAAGTCATTATCTCTCTTGAGAAATAGCCCTGGGAACTTAAGCTGTCAAGCCAATAGCTTTCTGTTATCCCAGCCTCCATTCACAGAATCCAGAAATTAAAATCAGTTGTGCTGTGAAACAGATAGGGGAAATTCAGCAGCAAGAAGCAGGGTCAAGGAGAAGATGAAATGGAAGACTTCATTTCAGCTCCTTAGTGTAGACCCCCTAAGACAACGTAGAACCAGAGAATGTTTTGTGTCATTTCCCCTTATTGTAATTGTTTAGTATTATCACCCCTGAATTGAGTTCCTCCATTCCACAGAGGTACAGTCATTAGATCCAAGAGGAGTCATACTCAGAAAATCAGGTTATGGCTCAAGCCTAGAGATGGAAGGCGAAGATTCTCCCTCTCTGGCTATGGGGTAAGGGTAGAGGTTAGTGTTGGGTTCTGCTGTCATTTTGTCTAACCCAGTGCTATACATAGTTTGTAGTGTAAGGTGATTTTTTTTTTTTTTTGGGTCCGGTCATGAGGCTTAAACTCTGGGCCTGGGCGCTGTCCCTCAGCTCTTCAGCTCAGGGCTAGCGCTCTACCACTTGAGCCACAGCGCCACTTCCAGCTTTTTTCTTTTTGCTTATGTGGTGCTGAGGAATTGAACCCAGGGCCTCAGGCTTGCAAGGCAAGCGCTCTACCACTGAGCCACCTTCCCAGCCCTGTAAGGTGATTTTTTATTCATCTTTTATTTGAGTGTGGCTGGTCCTGGGTTTTGTTGGTGGTGGTGGTGGTGGTGGGTTTTTGTAGGTCTTCAAGCTTGAATTCAGGGCCTGGGTGCTATCCCTGAGCTTTTACGCTCAAGGCTACCACTCAACCACTTTGAACCACAGTGCCCCTTCCAGGTTTTTGGTAGTTAATTGGAGATAAGAGTCTCACAGATTTTCCTACCTGGGCTGGCTTTGAACCTCCATCCTCAGATCTCAGCCTTATAGGTTCTTAGAATTACAGATGTGAGCTACCAGTGCCCAGGTTCCTGGGGCTTTTTGTTTGTTTTTGTTCAAGGTTAGTGTTCTACCACTTGAGTCACAGCTCCACTTTGGGCTTTTCTTTTTTCTTTTTCTTTTTGTGGGTTGTGGGGCTTGAACTCTGGCATGGGCACTGTCTCTCAGCTCTTCAGCTCAAGGCTAGCACTCTACCACTTGAGCCACAGTACCACTTCCGGTTTTCGGAGAGGTTTATTGGAGATAAGAGTCTCAGGGAATTTCCTGATGGGGCTGGCCTTGAACCATGATCCTCAGTTCTCAGTCTCCTGAATAGCTAGGATTAAAGGTGTGAGCCACCAGCACCCAGCAACTTCTGGCTTTTCTTTGGTGGTTAATTGGAGATGAAAGTCTCACAGACTTTCCTGCCTAGGCTGGCTTCAAACCATTATCTGCAGATCTCAGCCTCCTGAGTAGCTAGGATTGCAGGTGTAAGCTACCGGTTCCTAGCAATTTATTCAACTTTTATTGAGTGCCTACTATAAATTATAGCAAGGACCTCTGGTTTTTTTACTTAAGCTTCCACAGAGTTCTGTAGATTATTAATCTCTTTTTATGAGAGAGCACTGGCCTGGAGAGGATAATGGCTAACCTGTGAAAATATGAGAGATTGTCCTCATTTTTCAGGTGACTCTAGCCAGATTGGCCAAGCAGAATCTTGCCCCAGGATACCTCTGTCCTCCAAACCTTCCTGCCCCTGCATCTATCCTTCCCGTATCCAGGATGACCTCCCTTCTGGTCTTTAAAATGCAAGATAACAGGGCTGGGGGTTTAGCCCAGCGGAAGGGCGCCTGCCCAGTGCGCGCAAGGCCCTGAGTTCAGTCCTCAGCCCTGGAAAAAAAAAAAAAAAAAGACATAAAATTCAAGATAACTAGGACCTCCCAACATACATTGAGGTCCCTGGAAGGCAAAAAGTCAGCCTTTCCCACTAGTAACAAGGCAGGCATTGCCTGGGCTCTGAAGTTCCAGGCCTTACTGGGGAGGTGAGCCACTAGGATTAAGCTCTCCATAAGTCCCTGAATTGAAAGGACCACTAAGTGACTGTAGTGTACACTCTTCTTTCTATTCCTTCTTTGTTTTGAAAGAAAAGCTCCTGTTGGAAGGAAAGTCTACAGCACAATTGAGCTCCAAAGTACTTTCTCCATTCAGATCATCCATGTTGCATCAAGTTAGGACATGGATAAAGAAAGGAGGCTTTGATGGCTGGTAGAGACAAATACCAAGTTCTCTCTCCAGCCTTAACCACTGCTACGTAATGGGCCACAATGAAACTGATTTGACAGAGTAAAAGACCCTCCTCTAGATGCCCATGAATAGAATAGTCATGTTTTATTTCATGGTAGCAATCAATTATCTGTGATAATACTAATTAGAGGCAATACTAACGACATTAAATGTCACATCGATTCTTTTTATAACATTGGTGGTCCTATTTATTACTAATAGGCCATAACACTCAGATCTGGCTTTTTTTTCTCAAGGGAATTACATGTTTTTTGTTTCGAAAATAGTTTAATCTATTTGGTACTATCCAGAATATTGTTAAACTCTTAATTTCCATGGTTGTATTTTAGATGGTTGTGTGCATGGTGCTTTTTCCTCTTGTCTGCATCCTTTGGAAGACTTCCTGACCGTATAAAGTCTTTAGATAAGCCTGTTCTTGCTGTCAGAACATGGCAGGCAGCTTGAATACTGTTTCTTGCAGTGCTGCTGAAGATTGGAGAAGTGTGAAGGGAGTGGGGCGAAGAAATAGAACTTGAGGCTCACACAGGAACTAAACTGAAGCTCTCATTCAAATGAAAGTGCTCTCCACAGCAAAGAGGGAGAGGATGAAAATCCTCATCACAAAGAACCATGCTGCTTAAGCAATCCATGTCCACAAATTAGCAGTCCTAGGATTTATCTACTCAAACTGGAAAAACTAAATTTCCTTGATCGGTTCCAGGACACACAGCTTGAGAGGAGTGACATGGAAGAAAAGAACATGGCATGCTTCCTGTTGGAAACAGTTAGAAATGGCAGTGAACTCCCAAGCCCCAACTGAACATGGGACCAGCAGCCTGGCTGAGCTGTGTGCTGTGCCATTTGCATCCTCACACTCCTCAGGAGTGGCAATGAGGAGGCACTCTGGGATGCCAGCGGCCACACGGTCAAGTTCATTGTCTCTGCATGCGCTGCTCCTCACAGGAGCTTAGCACTTCATATCTATTTATTTTGAACTCATTTAAGATGTAAGCTTAATGTCCTAATATATTTATTTTTGGAAAGGACCAAGTTACTATACATCTTTATTTTTTTGAGCTTGCATTGTTGATATCTTGTGCAATGGCCACCAAATAACCATAGGCACATATGTTAGGTAGTGATTTTATCATCTGCATCACAATACTAAAGACATGGATGTTCTGTGACCAGCTTCTGGGATGACACAGGTGAAATAAGATCCTGGTAGCGTAAGAATTCTGAAAATCTGGTCACTTGATTCATTGCATCTAGATTGAGTGTATTTTAATGGGAAAAAAAACATTAAATGATTTTATATAAAAAGAATGGCTTTATATCTTGATTCTTTTACCAGAAGTGGAAGTGTGGCTCCAAGTGGTAGAGTGTTGGCCTTGAGCAAAAAAAAAAAAAACATGGATAGTACCCAGGCCCTGAATTCAAGCTGTAGGTCAGCACAATAATAATAATAGTAGTAGTAATAATAATACATTTAAGCAGGGCACCAGTGGCTCATGCCTGTAATCATAGCTAAGATCTTAGGATCACGGTTCAAAGCCAGCCCATGAAGAAAAGTCCACAAGACTCTAATCTCCAATTAACCACCAGAAAACTGGAAGTAGCGCTGTGGCTCAAGTGGTAGAGCACTTGCCTTGAGCTGAAGAGCTCAGGGACAGTGCCCAAACCCAGAGTTCAAGTGCCACAACCAACAAACAACAACCAAAAACACTTTTAGGGGGCTGGGAAAGTGGCTCAGTGGTAGAGCACTTGCCTTGCATGCCTGAGGCCCTGGGTTCAATTCCTCAGCACCACATAAGCAAAAAGAAAAAAGCCAGAAGTGGCGCTGTGGCTCAAGTAGTAGAGCACTAGCCTTGAGCTGAAGAGCTGAGGGACAGGACAGTGCCCAGGCCCAGAGTTCAGGCCCCACGACCAGACCCCCCCCCCAAAAAAAAGTAGGGTATTTTGTTGGGCAGAAAGAAATAGCCAAACCATCAAACAGGATGGCAAGCCTGTGTAAAAGGCAGCTTTTCCCAGAGAAGAATCATAGAGCTTCTTGTGATATCATGTCATGCTAAGCCTCATTGAGCCCTTGTTGGCTAGAAGCCCAGAATGCTTGCTGACATGTGTAGAAGTGTGTTATGGTCTGTCATGTCCATGCAAGTTTGAACTTGGAGTGTAAGGGTCTCATTCCTTATAACCTCCCAACCCACCCCAGGGAACTGGCTGTGCTCTAAAGTGGTACCCCAAATACATCTACCACTCATTCCAGCTGGTGGAGGTAAACATTGGCAAGTAACACCAAGCAACACCACAAGAAAGATTAGAGGGAGGGAAGAGAACACAGTTCATGGGGAACACTCGAGTCACTGCCCCAGTGGAATGTGCAGCTGAGTCCAAGGTGACCATAGGTGGACACATTGGCCCACAAAGTTCTGAGAGAGCTCTGTGCTAGTGCAGCAGCAACACAGCAGCCTTTAGGCCCACACTGGCCAACACAGTAGCCACTAGCCAAATATGGCTATTAAGCCAGATATCAGTGGCTTACCCACCCCTGTCATCCTAGCTTGTAATCCCGCCCTCTATTTGGGAGGCTAAGATCTGAAAGTTACCAACCTGGGCAGAAGAATCCTAGAGCTGCTATTTCCAATTAACCAACAAAAAAGTTGAACGGGAGGTACGGCTCAATTGGGAGAGTAATAGCTGTGGGCAAAACCAAGCAAGAACTCTTGAGTTCAAGCCCCAGTAGTGGCACAAAATAACACTGCTGGGGTTGGGCACTGCTGGCTCACATTTATGATTCTGTGTCTAGCTAAGATCTGAGGATCATGGTTTGAAGCCAGCTTGGGGCAGGAAAGTCCATGACACTGTGACCTTCAATTAACCACCAAAAATGTTAGAAGTAGAGGTGTGGTTCAAGTGGTAGAGTGCTAGTCTTTATCAAAAATGCTCAGGAACAGTAACCAGGCCCTGCCTGAGTTCAAGCACCAGAATCAAAACACACTCTCTCTCTCTCTCTCTCTCTCTCTCTCTCTCTCTCTCTCTCTCTCTCGTTCTTGCTCTCTCTCTCTCTGCCAGATGCCTGTAGCAATTCTAATTCTGGGCTGGAATCTCAGGATCTAGGTTGAAAGCCAGCTAGAGCAGGAAAGTCCATGAGACTCTTCCCTCTAACCACCAAGAAGCTTTGTTGGAGCATTGGCTTAAGAAGTAGTGTACCAGCGTTGGATGAAAAAGCTGAGAGACAGCACCAAGGCCCTGAGCTCAAGCCCCAGTATTGGTACCCAGACACACACACTAAAACACACACACACACACAAAAAAAAAAAAAATCCACTGAAGCCAGGCACTGGTGGCTCACACCTGTAATCCTAGCTACTAAGGAGGCTGAGTTCTGAGGATTACGGTTCAGAGCCAGCCTGGGCAGCAAAGTCCATGAGACTCTTATTTCCAGTTACCCACCAGAAACCCAGTAGAGCACTAGCCTTTAGCTCAGAGACAGTGCCCAGGCCCAGAATTCAAGCCCCATGACAGGCAAAACAACAAAAAACCACTGAAATATAAATGTACATGTTAACTTGTAATCTGTTTAAAGATTAAAAAGAAAAAAAAATACAGTGACAAATACCTAAAATCCCAGAATTCAGGAGAATGAGCAGGAGGCTCATAATTTCAGGCCAGCTCAGGCTATATAGTGAGTCTGTGTCTCAATACACCAAAGGCTGAGGTTCAGAGGTAGAGTGCTTGAGGCCCTGGAACAGTGCCTTGATTCACTAACACTTTCCTTTCCCTCCTTTCCCAAAACAGATAAATTTACTCAGAAGGCACAGGACCAATATTAACCCCCAGCTTAGACTTGGCTCAGTGACCTCCCCTGCCTCCAATTGTGACATTATTTCCCACTATTTATCCCACTGTTACTCTCAAACCACCTCTGCTAGCCTGTTCTAATCAGACCCGGATTGTAAGCAAGGGGTGAATCTCTAGCTTTGCCTGAAGGTTCCCCCTTGCAGATTTCTTCCTAATAAACCTGTGCTGGTGTTGAGCAGCTTTGTCTACTCTTTCTCTGGACTTTTTCTTCCTCTCCCGGGTGGGCTCCCGTCTACCCCCTTCTTTTTGAACCTAACAGAATTCTCCTTTTCTATCTTTGTCGGGTTAGGCTTAAGCTTCCTAAGTTTGAGGAGCCTGGAATCTCATACTACGAGAAAACTTTGGACATCAGGATAGAGGAAAGAGACATGTGAAGCTAAATATGTAGGTGTGCCCAAGTTACCAGGCCCTGGGCAGTGTCTGAGTATGGCCTGCTCACACTCCTTGACGTTGAAAAGTGAGTAGGACCTTTCCAGTTCCTCAGGACTGTGTGAAAAACAGAAGGGTCAAGAGAGGGACAGATTTCCTGGACTCAAGTTCTCCGAGATCGTTAGCGACCAAGCTCCCCCGGGGCTAGGCCTCCGCCGCTCCTTTTTGTTGTTGTTTTGCTTTGTGATGCAGGGGTCTAACCCGCTTACTACGCAAGCGCCTAATTGAGCCACGCCCTCCCTAACCCCCTCTCCCCCCGCCAGGGCTCCCTTTAAGAGGCCGGCCCGACTCCTGATAACAGAGGAAGTCCCCGCCTCCGGTTGCCACGGTGCTTTGTGGCGTCGCATTCTCATTGGTGGGCGACAGCGGCAGGGCCAGCAGCGGTAGCCATTTCCAACGAGCTGGCGGGGGCGAAAGATGACGACGCCCCTCGGGTGGTCGCCGGGGGGGTCCGGATCTGTGTGTCTCGCCTTCGATCAACTGCGAGACGTGATTGAGTCTCAGGAGGAGCTGATTCACCAGCTGAGGAATGTGGTACGCAGTTAGGAAAACTAAGGGGAGTGGCCGAGCTGAACCCCTCGCTGGTGGGGCGAAGCCCGACCCCGTCTCGGAGCAAGGGGTGGAGCTAGAATCCTTGGCCGAGAGGTGGAGCTCCGTTGGGCCCTGGCTGGGATAGGTGGAGCCAAGAGGAAGAGGGTGGTGTCTTCCTGAATATTTTCTAGGTTATTTTATGTGACTCAAGCGACTTTTCTGTACTCTGCCTAGTAGCTGCGAGACCTAGTAGGTATCCATTGAGCCTGTGTGTCCATTGTTAGTGGAAATGACTTCCCCGAGTTCGAGCCCTCGCGTGCAGAGAAGCATTGTAGGTACCCCTCGCTAGGGACAAATGCAGTGCCATGTTGAGCTCAGTAGGCACAGATTTAGCACAGATTTAGACCATGTTGACTCAAGAACTTTCTGCCATGTCAGTTTGCTTTTTCAAACTCCAGCAAAGCACTGAGGGACAGCGCCCAGAGTTCAAGCCCCACGACCGACCAAAAAAAAAAATGAACTCCAGCCAGGCGCCGGTGGCTCACACCTGTAATCCTAGCTACTCAGGAGGCTGAGATCTGAGGATCATAGTTCAAAGCCAGCTCAGGCAGGAAAGTCCATGACACTCTTTTTTTTTTTTTTTTTTGGTCGGCCGTAGGGCTTGAACTCTGGGCCTGGCGCTGTCCTTCAGCTCTTCAGCTCAAGGCGAGCGCTCTACCATTTGAGCTACAGCGCCACTTCCGGTTTTCTGGTGGTTTATTGGAGATAGGAGTCTCACGGTCACTCCTGCCCGGGCTGGCTTTGAACCACGATCCTCAGATCTCAGCCTCCTTAATAGTTAGGATTACAGGCGTGAGCCACTGGCACCTGGCCAGACCTCCATTTTTTTTAAGCACTTTTTTTTGTTGTTCTTGTTGTTGGCTATGGACTTGAACTCAGGGCCTGGACACTGTCCATGAACCAATTCGTGCTCAAGGCTAGCACTTTACCACTAGAGCTACAGCACCACTTCTGGTTTCAAAAGCAATTTTGACCTATCCTCGGGCTGGGCCAAGCACTCCTTGGACACCACAACCCACACTGTTCAGTCTGGCTGTGCAGTCTCCTCCACTAGCCTAGTTTCTACTGCAATGAAAGAGAAACCTGGGCCTCAGTGAATCTGTGGAACTGAATACTCCCTGTTAAATTTTAGATCCCCTGGGTTTACCTCATTATCCATTCTTTGTCCTGGTCCCTAGAGGGCACCCTTCTTACCCTGACCCCAAGTCCTTGCTGATCCAAATTTTGTTGCAGATGGTACTCCAGGATGAAAATTTTGTCAGTAAAGAAGAGTTCCAGGAAGTGGAGAAGAAACTGGTGGTAAGTAATGCTTCTAATCCCTAAAACCATTCCTGTAAAAACCATTCCTGGTTTTTACATGCTCTTCTGAGAAAAAGGCTAGTTAAGGGAACTAGTAATGAGGTGACTGCTTACTGTTCCTTCAGGAAGAGAAAGCTGCCCATGCCAAGACCAAGGTCCTCCTGGCCAAAGAAGAGGAGAAGCTGCAGTTTGCCCTCGGAGAGGTGGAGGTTCTGTCTAAGCAGCTGGAGAAAGAGAAGCTGGCCTTTGAAAAGGCGTAAGTTGGCCTCAGGAGTGAGCATGGAGTTCAGGGGTCTTAATCTGCCTGCAGGCCTACCCACTCTCTGATCCTATCCTTTCCATCCAGGCTCTCCACTGTCAAGAGCAAAGTCCTGCAGGAGTCCAGCAAAAAGGACCAGCTTATCACCAAATGCAATGGTAGGCGGGAAGCCCGCTCTGCCCCCCATGCTAACTTACACGGGCTTTTCCCTAGTAGCCCAGGGCCTATGCCAAAAGCAGGGTTTCACCCCACCTTCTATCCCCGGCTGAGGATACAGGCAAGCCCAGGAGGGGCACACCTTCGAAAAGGCCTTCAGGGACCAGGCAGGCCACGAAAATGAGGAAAGCAGTCGGTGTACAATATTCTTCACGGCCATAAAGAAACGGGTTTGCTCCCATTTTTCTTGAAACATGCAACCTTCTTAGTCCAACTTTTATTTCCCACTTTTGATATGTATTAGAAGTAGTACATTTTACTCTTAACCCTGCTGCAAGAACAACAGGGCAAGCATTTTGTTGGAAAGCTGACATTAGTCTCAGCAACATGAAAGCCATCTCCCTGTCAAGGTCTTACCCCTCCTCTGTGGGAATGAGGGCTCAGGATTGCTAAATTTAAAAAAAAAAAAAATCTCACAGCCAAATTTAATGGAGACTTTTCTAACTCATTAGCATTAATTTAAACATTTAAAATGTAGTATTATATGGCCCAAGTAAAATATGTTTGGGCCACCAGTTTTCAGCTCCGCTCAGTACACATGCCTTGGCCACTTGCTGACTCTGTTGGTGCTGTTAGTTGAGGGGTACTTTTTATAGTCAGCCCCTCAGTGCCCCAGACCTAGGAAACCCTCTATTTAAGTAGTAGTAGATACAAAAATCCATTCATCACATCTGCTTCAATCACTGTAGCAGATTTCAAGTAGGCCAGAGACCAGTCCAAATCAAAAAGAGGGTTGAGACCCCTCCTAGTAGGGCTCCCTTTGGAGCCCTGGGCAGCCCTCATCTACCACTCCAGCCCTTGGTCTCACTGGAAAATGCTGGCAGGCTGATGTCTTTGATCTAGCTAGGAAGGCTGACAGATATCACCCTGGCTCCCACCAGGACTTCCTGAATCCCAACAAATAAGATTATCTCCACACTTCTGCCTAGACACCATTGGCTCATACCTGTAATCCTAGCTACTCAGAAGGCTGAGATCTAAGGATTGCTGTTTAAAGCAGGATGGACAGGAAAATCTGTGAGATTCTTAGGTCCAATTAACTAGCAAAAAAGTGGGAACTGGAGCTATGGCTCAAGTGGTAGAGTTCTAGTCTTGAGTAAAAAAGCTCAATGACAATGAAGGCCCAAGCCCCCTGAGTTTAAGTCCCAGGACACACACACACATACACACACACACTATAGATTCCTTTACTTCTCCATAGGTATCTCCTTTTCTTTCCCCAGTAAAACTAGGGTAGGTAGATACTTTTCCTTTAGGGCATTCCTTTCAACTAAGATTTTGTCCATGTGTGTGTATCATGGGAACAGGGTCTCTTACTGCCTCTCCCCTGCATGTCCTGAATCATTCCAGTGGGCCACAAGCCCTTACTTGAGCCAATCTGCTGGATTATTTTTTTTTTTTTTGGGGGGGTGTAGTATTGGTGCTTGAATTCAGGACATTGGTGCTGTCCCTTAGTAGTTTTGTTTTATTTACCAGTCCTAGTGCTGGAACTTGGCCTACCCAACTGTCCCTTAGTTTTGAACTCTGGGCCTGGGCATTGTCCCTCAGCTCTTCAGCTCAAGACTAGTGGTCTACCACTTGAGCCACTTCCGGTTTTCTGGTAGTTAACTGGAGTTAACTGGAGATAAAAGGCTCATGGACTTTCCTTCCCAGTCTGGCTTTGAACTGTAATTCTCAGATCTCAGCCTTCTTAGTAGCTAGGATTACAGGCCTGAACCACCAGCACCTGGCTGTCCCTTAGGGGTTTTTTTTTTTGTTTTTTTTTTTGTTTTTTTTGGTATGGTCGTGGGCCTGAACTCTGGGCCTGGGCGCTGTCCCTCAGCTCTTCAGCTCAAGGCTAGCGCTCTACCACTTGAGCCACAGCGCCACTTCCAGCTTTTTTTTTCTGCTTATGTAGTGCAGTGGAATTGAACCCAGGACCTCATGCATGCAACGCAAGTGCTCTACCACTGAGCCACCTTCCCAGCCCTATCCCTTAGTTGTTTGTTTTTTGTTTTTTTTGTGTCCGGTCGTGGGGCCTGAACTCTGGGCCTAGGCTCTGTCCCTCAGCTCTTCAGCTCAAGGCTAGCGCTCTACCACTTGAGACACAGCGCCACTTCCGGCTTTTTTCTTTTTGCTTATGTGGTGCTGAGGAATCGAACCCAGGGCCTCATGCATGCAAGGCAAGCGCTCTACCACTGAGCCACCTTCCCAGCCCCTATCCCTTAGATTTTAATTCAAGGCTTGCACTGTACTACTTGAGCCACAGCTCCATTTCAGACTTTTTGGTGTTTTTTTTTTTTTTTTGGTTGGTCGTGGGGCTTGAACTCTGGGCTTGGGCGCTATCCTTGCGCTCTTCAGCGCAGGGCAAGCGCTCTATCGCTTGAGCCACAACACCACTTCCGGTTTTCTAGTGGTTTATTGGAGATGAGTCTCCGGACTTTCCTGTCTAGGCTGGCTTTGAACCACGATACTCAGATCTCAGCCTCCTGAGTAGCTAGGATTACAGGCGAGAGCCACCAGTACCTGGCTTGGTGCTTAATTTGAGATAAGAGGCTCACAGACTTTCCTGCCTGTGCTGGCTTCAAACCTCAATCCTTATATAACAGCCTCCTGAGTAGAAAGGATTACAGTTGTTAGTCACCAGTGCTCAGCCAGTCTGCTGCTTTAAACTGTTTTAAACCTTGACTTACACCATACCACCTCCCTTTGTGGTTCCTGCTTGGTTTCTGCACCTACATAGTTCTTTATTCTTCTCAGACTTTACCATTCTCTCATGGGTGCCTCAGCCTTTTAAGAGTCACAAAGATTTCTAATGTTTTTCCTAAAAGAAATTCCCAAGCAGGGCTGGGAAGGTGGCTCAGTGGTAGAGCACTTGCCTTGCATGCATGAGGCCCTGGGTTTGATTCCTTAGCACCACATAAGCAGAAAAAGCCAGAAGTGGCACTGTGGCTCAAGTGGTAGAGTGCTAGTCTTGAGCTGAAGAGCTGAGGGACAGCGCCCAGGCCCAGAGGTCAGGCCCCACGACCAACCAAAAATAAATAAATAAAATAAAATAAAAAATCCCAAGCAATCTGGATTAGCTGGATGACCTTGGGAAGGAGAGTCAGTACTCCCAATGAGCTCATGTTTTCATTCTGTCTCCATCTGTGTCTCTCTCCTCCTCTCCCCTCCCCCAAAGACTGGGGCTTGAACTCAAGGCTTCCCACTTGCTCCTCTGGCCCACTACCACATAAGTCATACCTCCAGCCTGGCTTTTTGGTAGTTAATTGGAGATATGGAGTCTTAAAGACTTTTCTGCCAGGGCTGAGTTAAACCTGAGCAGCTAGAATTACAGGTGTGAGCCACTAGCCCCAAGTTTTTTTCTTTTTTTTCCATGTTGTACCTTGATTTGTACCAGATCTTCCCTTCTGGAATCCTCAGTGCTTTCTCAGCATTCCTCAGTCAGAACTATTATGTTGTAACTTTTGTTCAACCTTTATGTATGTATTTAGCAGTGTTGGGGATTTCTAGTGCTAGGCAAGTTGCTCCACCCCTGAACTATGTCCCCAGGCCTACCTAACATTTAAAGGCAGTAGGATTTTCTTCCTTTGTGAATCAAAATTTTCTAGGACTCCACAAGGAACAATTATATAAGTGAAGAAACATCTCTAGATACCTATACCTTTCTTGAATTTTGACCAAGACACCAAAGTTATGCCTGCATCCAATGTGTACTTAATTTGGCATGGGCTTGCCACCACTATCACATTGGGTCTTCCCTCCAACCCCCACCTCTCCCTAAACATTAGGGCTGTCTGTAGGTGGGAAATAGGTCTGAAAATAGAAATTTTGTTTTTTTTTTGTGTGTCAGTCCTGGGGCTTGACCTTAAGGCCTCACATTTAGCTTTTTCATGTAAGGCTTGTGCTCTACTACTTGAGTCATACCTACAGTTCCAGATATTTTGCTGGTGAATTTCAGTGTATCTGATTTGTCTGCCTGGGTTGGCTTTGAAACTCGATCCTCAGATCTCAGACTCCTGAGCAGCTAGGATTATAAGGATGCGCCACTGGCACATGGCTTCAATGTGCGCTTCATTGAAATGAAGTTTTATCCAATTGTCTGATCAGTTTTTGAGTCTTTTTTTTTTCTTTTTGGGTGGTGGTGCAGGGATCAAACCCAATCCTTACACATTCCACTACTGAGCCATACCCCCAGCTCTCTGAGAGCAACTGAAGTCAGAGAAGATGGGCATTGAACTGGCCCTCCATAGATCTAGTTGGTCTGAGCATAACTAGGAGATATTTCTAAGTCATAAGCCCCCAGGGGACAGTTCATTCCACAAATACATTTATATATATATTTTTTGGGGGGGGTCCCGGTCATGGGCCTGGGCGCTGTCCCTCAACTCTTCAGCTCAAGGCTAGCGTTCTACCACTTAAGCCACAGCGCCACTTCTGGCTTTTTTTTTTTTTTTCTGCTTATGTGGTGCTGAGGAATCGAACCCAGGGCCTCATGCATGCAAGGCAAGCGCTCTACTACTGAGCCCACCTTCCCAGCCCCACAAATACATTTAATGTATACCTATTGTGTGCCAAGTACTGGTTTTAGCCTCAGGGAAAAGCAGCAAATATGATAAAGACAAATGAGTAAAAATATATGGTATTTTGGATATAGGTGTGAGGGGAAGAAAGTACTGGAAGGAACTGGAATTTTGAGACTTAAGTCTTGCTAAAGCAGAGAGTGAAATCTGTAAAGACAGCAGTTCATGACAGGAGTAGTTTGGTCCCTCCTGCCTTTGGATAGACCACAAATACCTTCAAGAACCTTCACTTACTCTCACATTCTAGGCAAATACTCTAGAACTAGTAGAATGGTAAAGAATGGTGGATGAAGTCCAGAATAGCGTGATAAAGTCACTGGCGCAATCATCAAGACATTGTCATCCCTCTCAAGACACTCCATAAATTCACAATAAAATATTAGCATGTTCATGGAAAAACCCCGGGTGGGGGGGAGAACCTCCTTCCAGGAAGCCCTATGAGGGAAGCCTTAGCCCAGGAAGGGGCCCATGGATGGGAACCACCCCTCCTCCTGCCTCTCTCCCCCACAGAGATTGAGTCTCACATTATAAAGCAAGAAGATATACTTAATGGCAAAGAGAATGAAATTAAAGAGTTACAGCAAGTTATCAACCAACAGAAACAGATCTTCAGGTGAGGGGCTGGGCTAGGCTGGGGGTTGTTGATGGAAGTGGGGAGCCTGACCTCTGGCCCCTACCCTGGGCTTTCCAGCCCACGACACCGGCTCCATTGCAGGAATCACATGTCTGACTTCCGGATCCAGAAGCAGCAGGAGAAATACATGGCCCAGGTGCTGGACCAGAAGCATAAGAAAGCGTCAGGAAAGCGTCATGCCCGCAGCCACCGTCACAGGGAAAAATAAAATGCTGGTTGTCTTCGTGCTCTCTGGCTCTAATACCCAACTTCTCTGCCTTTTCTGTCTGGTTTGAGGAGTCCAGCCCTGTCTTTCCCCCCCTTTGAGTCCAGGGAAAGGGCAGTGAGCCGATGTCACTTCTGCCTGCCTTCCTTCTAGGCCTTGGTGACCTAAGCATCAAAATACCAAGGACTAGGTAGCCAGGCATTAAACAGTAACCTGTCAGGCCCCTTCCTGAGCTCAGATGGGAATGCTGCTCTGGTCTCTAGACTCTGCTGCTTCCCTCCTTCCTTTGGGTAGTGGTAGAGTCCACTGAAATGATGGAAGTTGTAACCTAGGGAAGGGGCTGGGTCTTTGTGGTCTAGTAGGCACCCCCCCCCTTTGAGCATTCTAATCCTTTTCTATGTAAACAGTCATGGTTACTCCAATAACATCCCACACCACTCCTTGTAAATTTAGCTCTCGTTGGTTACAGGACAGTGGCTTGTGTGTGTGTGTGTGTGTGTGTAGGCAGAGACTAATTCCCACAAGAACAAGTCTGAATCTAGGAAATCGGTTTTTTCAAGAATGTCATACCTATGTGTAATGTTGGCTCCAACCAGAAGCTCATCAGTCTTCACAATTGGATGGGGGGAGAGGGGAGGATGATAATGCTGTATCCATTTGAGAGTGGAAGAAGTGTCTTGAAAAGGGGGCCACAATTAGCTCAAGCTGCTGTGATGGACAGGCCAGAGTCTTTCAAAAGTCATCCATGTGCCCTCAGTGATCATGGGGACATCAGGCAGGGGACCCAGGAGGCTGAGTCAGATCTGTCAGCTTTAGCTTCTGCTGGGTCACTGTGAGAAACAGTGTGAAGGAGGGGCAGTGCTGTTGCTCCAAGGCCAGCAACCTGAGTCATAGCAGGACCTTGAAGCCAGGAGTTTAAGGGCAAGTTGGGACCATTGTCATAAGACAATGACAGATGGTGGTGGTTTCCCCACCACCAGGACCAAAGGCTGGGGGTGGGGAGCACCCTAACAGTGGGGGACTCAGGAGGCTTTAGAGGGAGCCACCTTCTAAAGCTAAGCTTGTGAAAGCTAGCAGTATCCAACTCCTTCCAGTAGGTCTCGCTAAGGCCAGTGGGTCTCTCCAGCACCTTCCCTAGAGTCAGCACAATTTCTGGAGTATGGGGGACGTGGGGCTGTCTAGTGATGTTTCTAGCTCTAGCAAAGTAGGGAGGGGGTGTCGTCGAAGCTTAGGAGGAGCCATGAGACTATCAGGAAGGAGTTAAAAAGCCATGGAGAAGATGAAATCGCTAGCCAAACGAGTTCCCTGGTCTGGAGGTCAGGTTTCCTGACTCCAACGTGGATTGGCAGACTTATGGCTATATCGCAGGCAAGCCCCTGCCTGGCCTGGCCTGTGATAGGTGGTGGTGGGCCTAGCTGGGGCTCCGAAGTTCCCAAAGGTGGGCCTGCCTGCCTCTCACCTGCCTGTCAACCAAAGCCTGGAATGCCGTCCCGCAGGTGTTGGAGGACATCTGAGGTCTCTCCTGCTGCCACTGCCGCCGGCTCCGGAGGGGACGCGGCCGCTTTAAGGCGCTCTGACCCCACGGCATCCTCGGGCGGGGCGGGGACAGCGGAGACGCCGCCACCGGGCCGGCGGAGGCGTCGCGAGGGTGGTAGTGCGAGGTGTCGGGCCCACCATGCTGACGGCGCTCGCCCCGCCAGCCCTGCTTGGGCTCCCAGGGCGGCTGCCCACGGCCCCCGCGCGGCGACAGGACTCTTCAGGTTCTTCTGGCTCCTACCACACGGCTCCGGGTTCTCCGGAACCCCCAGACGTTGGGCCGGACGCAGAAGGCCCGGCGAATTGGCTCTGGGTGGCCCCAGGGCGGGGGGCGGGCGCGCAGCCTCTCCTGTCCGTCAGCGCCCAGAATAGCCGCCAGCAGCCCTGGGCAGGCTCGAGTTTCCCGCGAGGCCCGGGCTCCGGCCCGCCGCCACCCCGGCCCCAGCTGCGCATGCTGCCGTCGGGGGAGATGGAAGTCATCTTCGGCGCCCGGCCTCTACTCAGCCATTCGGACGCGGAGGATGACAAGGTGCCACAGCTCCCGGCGCCGGCCTTCGGCAGCCCCTCACTACCGGAGCCAGCTGCGCTCACCCCACCGCAGCCCCGGGCCCCCGACGGTGGCTCCCGCTGGGCCACCTACCTGGAGGTGCGGCCTCGCGGGCAGAGTCCTGAGGTCTCCACGCAGTTCGAGTGTGTGGAGGTGGCGCTGGAGGAGCGCGCCGCGCGCGTCAGGCCCCGCACGGTGCCCAAGCGGCAGATCGAGCTTCGCCCCCGGCCCCAGAGTCCCCAACAGGTGACGGACACGCCGCGCCCACGACTGCTCCTGCGCACCGGCTCCTTGGATGAGTCGCTGGGCCGCCTGAAGGCAGCTGCGGGGCTCGTGCAGACAGCGTTGGCCAGGAAATTGGGCACCGAGGCTCCTGCCCCGAACCTCACTTTTAGGCCCACGGGACGGCCAGAACCTAAGACTCAGGAAACATCTCGTGGCTCCCGCGTGGTCCTGGAAGAGGGGAGATCTCGGCCGTCCCGCGCACAAAATAGTTCGGCCCCCGCCAGAGCCCCACGGCCTTGGCCCAGCCTCCGAGAGCGCGCGATTCGGCGCGACAAGCCCACGCCCGGGACCGAGCCACTGGGTCCTGTTAGTTCCAGCATCTTCCTACAGACCGAGGAGAAGATTCAGGAGGTACACAATCAAGAACCCAAGACTCGGTTCCCTGGAGAGGCTCCGGATCGAATTGTCACAAGGGCACCGAATCCACCGTTGCAGTCTAGGGCCCTGTGGGAGGATCAGAGTAGGGCTGTGAGACCCAGGAGCCCGTCCCCGTCCCCGCCGTGGCAATCTCCAAATGGGGCCCTGCGGGGTCCTCTCTGCCCATCTCCCCAGAACCTGCCCCAGTGCGGTCGGACTGTTTGGAGGGTGACTAACCCGTCCTTCCCTGAAGCATCTTCTGCGTGGGGAAAAAGGAATGCCAAAGGTGAGGAAACTGTCAGCAGGAGAAGCCCTTCCCCTCCAACTCTTTCCCCGCGGACTCAGGCTGCTGCGAGGGCAAGGAGCCCATCCCCCGAAGCTCTTTCCCCCTGGGAAGTTCCGCACCCGGACGTCGGGGAGGGTGGAGGGCGGGGTAAGGGCCAGTCTCCTCTAGCCTCGTTCCCCTGGGAGGCACCAGATGGTCCCGTGGAGGCGCGGAGCCGTTCGTCCCAGGAGACAGGGGCTCCCGTGGAGCAGGGCTCATCCACAGCATTTACGCGGGAAGCTATGAACGGCATAGCTGCAGAGTTGGCGTCACCTACACCACCGTCGCCCGGCACTCCAGAAGAAATAGAGGCGCAGAGCTCGCCCACTCGGGAGATTCTGGATCTTGCCTTCCGAGGCAGTCAGCCATCGCCAGAGGTAGAAGCGCTTGAGCCGCCCCGTGGTCATCTCGTCAACACCCTGGACGACCATGAGCGCCCAGAGGCCCTGCGCTCGGGAGAAGCCGCTTCGGGACGCCCGCGCGTGGCTATTCCGCGGCCGCGAGACGTGCGCAAGATCGTGAAGAACACTTACGCGCCAAGCTTTCCCGCGGGAAGCCCCGGCTCCGGGCTGCCCAAGCCTCCCGCACAGCCTTGCGGAGAAGAGGGCGTCTCATCCAAGGCGCAAGAGCCTCCGGCGCTGGGGTCCCCCGCCCCAGCTCACTACACTTCTATTTTTCTCAAGGATTTTCTACCCGTCGTGCCGCACCCCTACGAGTCCCCGGAGCAATCCGTCCACACAGCACCCCCGGACGCCCCGCAGCCTAACGGGCTCCCGCGGCGGAGGGCAGAGAACAGCACCGCCAAACCCTTTGCGCGCACGGAGATCCGTTTGCCTGGCGCCCTTACCTTGGGCCAACGTCTTGAGAGAACCCCGGGAATCCAAGTTCGAGGTACTAGCCAAGAGAAGCCCGAAGCCGGCGCGCAGCGTCTCGTCCTGGACGCCGAGGGTCGGACCAGCCCCCTAGAGGGCGCTCGCACCCTACCCAAGCGGCCCCCCGTAGGGACAGTCGGGACCCGATTACCCCGCCCCGGCTCCCCACAGGCGCGCCCCAATGTGAGCCCTGGGATCGCACCCAAAGTGGAGACATCTCCTGTGACCCCCGAGCCCCAGATGTCGGCCAGCAGGACCACCCCACCCCAGCCGCAGCGCCGAGCTGCCTCCGCGCCCCCCACGGATGGGATCCCGCAAGGCCCCTCGCAGGGGGTGCGGAGGCCGCCCGGAGCCGCACCCCCAGGGAAGGTCCTCGTGGACCCCGAGAGCGGCCGCTACTACTTCGTGGAGGCGCCGCGGCCGCACAGACTACGGCTGCTCTTCGACCCCGAAAGCGGGCAGTACGTAGAGGTGCTGCTGCCGCCCTCTTCCCCCGGGCCACCCCGACACGTGTACACCCCGCTGGCCCTGGGGCCCGGCCTCTACCCACCCGCCTATGGGCCTGTCTCTGGCCTTTCCCTGCCGCCGTCCCCTAACCCACCGGCCCTTGGCAGTCCCCAGCTGCCCTGGGCCTCTGAGGCAGGGCCCCTGGACGGGATGTACTACCTGCCGGTGAGCGGAACCCCCAGTCCCGCCCCGCCCCTGCTTCTCTGCGCCCCGCCCTCCAGCTCAGGTCTAGTCCAGCCCAGCAAGGGCTCTGCGTTCCCATTGTGAGGCCCCCAGGACCCAATCCCCCCAAGGAGTCTGCTTCCCAAACGGCCGGAGCTTACAATCCCCTAGCCTTCTTTTCTATTAACTGTTTGATCTGTCACAGGGAGGGTCCTTTGGAGAAGGTATCTGAGATTTCCCGGCTGATGGAGCTGGAGCCCAGGAAATGACTGATGACTTCCTCCCCTCAGCAACAATGCAGATCCCCATCCCAGGCGTTCCCCTGGTGTAGTGTGTTTGTGTATGTGTGTATACGGGCAAGAGAATAGGTTAGGGCTGGGAAGGTGGCTCAGTGGTAGAGCGCTTGCTTTGCATGCCTGAGGCCCTGGGTTCAATTCCTCAGCACCACATAAGCAAAAAGAAAAAAGCCGGAAGTGGCACTGTGGCTCAAGTGGTAGAGCGCTAGCCTTGAGCTGAAGAGCTGAGGGACAGCGCCCAGGCCCAGAGTTCAGGCCCCACGACTGGAAATAAAAAAAAAAAAAAAAAAAGAGAATAGGTTAAAGTGAGGAGCAGCTGGTGGAGCTGATAGAATTTCCCAGGGGCAGCAGGGAAGATATCTGCTCCTGCCTGACACTGAGCACAGTTGATGTGACACAGGACAGAAGAGTGGAAGGTATTGAAAGTGGAGATAGAGGGGAAGGACTCTGGCTATCAAAGTTCTTGTTTTGTTTGAGACAGGCTCTCATTATATGGCTCAAACTGGCCTAAAATTATGTGTGTGCCAGTAGTAGGACTTTAACTACAGGCCTGCCTGCTGTCCCTGAGCTCTTTTGCCCAAGACTATTTCTCTACTAGTACTTCTAGCTTCTTGTGGTTAACTGGAGATAAGAGTCTCTTGAGCTTTTCCTACTCTGGCTGGACTCAAACTACAATCCTCAGATCTCAGCCTCCTGAGTAACTAGGATTACAGGTAGGATCCATGGACCCCTGGCCTGAAGGTTTTGATCTTTCTGTCTCAGTCTCCCAGGTGCTGGGATTACAGGTTTACTCTGGATGAAAGCAGTCAGTGTTGGTCTCAGGCCAGGTTGAGTTTCAGAAAGGGAACTGAAGGAACAGCAGGTGGAGGAGGGGCTATGGATAACCAGACTGGAACTGGAAGACTGGATTGAGGTGGCTAGGTGGTGGTGGTCCCCGTGGGGAGCCTGCCTCCTCTTTCTTCACTTCAGGCTAGTCTTTGCCTTGCTTCTCCTCTCGGCCAGCAGAGCTGTGTTGGCTCATTTTGAGAATGGGGACTTCAGCATTCTTCCATAGGTAGGGGGCAGGTGAAATGAGTCAACAGGGAGAATGGTTGGGTTATTGTCCCAGGAGAACCCTCTTACTCCTCTAGGGACCTGAAACTAAGTTAGAGTTGGCAGCAAGAGGAATACAGGGTATTGTGCAAGCTGATGGGCCCCAAGGCTCTAGCTCACTACCCCAGGAACAGATGTGACAACAATGTCCCAGAAACACTGACCTTATAAGTCACAACACAGGAAGGACTCAGAACTTGTGCTGCCCAGAGCCTCTGAGAAAGGCTGAGGGAACATAGGGGGAAATCTGTGGGAGGTGGCCTTCATGGGGGGGGGTATAGCTGTCTGTATAGCTCTGAGCCTGAATTAGACCTTTCTGGGCTAAGCTGTGACATTGTGAGTTTTAGGAAGGACAGTGTCAGAAGCAGTGACAGGGATGGAGATCAATGTTTTCCTTATTCCAAGCCTTTAGGGGTCCAGATCCCTTGGAGTCTTTGTCCCCTTGCCCTGGACTAGAAGCTGACTAGATAAACCATGAGTCTTCTGGAATATAGGGAATACTGTAGTCTTAACATCTCTTGGTCAGAGACACTGATCCCGATGGCATGCCCTTCGGTGCTTCACCTCATCCTAGTGTGCAATAAATGGCTGACCATGGAGCCATCATGGCTGAAATGATGACTGCTCTTAGGTGCCTAATTTCCTGCCGCCTCGTGTGTGTGCACGTTTGTGTGTTGTGTGTGTTGTGTGTCTATGTACTGGCACTGGTACTAGGGCATGAACTCAGAGCCTAAGTACTATCCCTTAGCTTTTTCCACTCAGGACTGGTGCTCTACTACTTGAGAGATAGCTCTACTTCTGGCTTTTTGATGGTAGTTAATAGGAGATAAGAGTCTCATGCACTTTTCTGCCTGGGCTGGCTTTGAACCTTAGTCCCAGTCCACAGATCTCAGCCTCTTGAGTAGCTAGTTACCATCAATGTCCAGTGCTGCTGCTATCTCTTGACAGACTCCCTCCTCATGCCCTTCAAGGCCTAGGCAGAGAGGACTCCAGGGTGCCCCTTCCCACCTTAGCAAATTTGCCTTCCAGGGAGGATGCCCTAGGCTAGCAGCCACACTTGTGGCTGGTATCTGAGTGACCAGTGGGACTTAGTTTCCAATTTTAGCATAGCTCCTTTATCTAGAGTACTTGTCACTTTTCTCTGAGCCTCCCTGTCCTCACCATCAGAATAAAGATGACGTTGTGACCAGACACCTTCCTCCATAAGGTACTCAGCCTAACACCTGCCACTTGGCCTGTTCATAGCACATGAGAGCCATCGGCCCCCATGAGTCCTTGCCCAGCTCTAACAACTCTCCTTGCCTCATTGTTTCCAGTCTATGCAATGGAGCCAAGCTGGCTGGATCCTGTAGAGTGCAGCATGCACACGTGGCATCTCTAGGGAGGAGGGCGGAAGAGAAGAACAAGAGGGTTGAGGTGTCGGTTCCCCATTGGTCTGGGCTACCACAGTGCACAAGTGCACCTGCACATATGTGCCCCAACCACAGCCCACGCTCGCTGAGCTGACTCCAGAGACCATGAAGCTGCCACTGCCACTGTTGCTGCTGTTGGGTGCCTGGGCTATCCCAGGGACCCTTGGATCCAGTGCCTCACTTTCAGCTACTGCCCCACAGTTAGATGAGGAGGAGAAGTACTCAGCCCACATGCCTGTTCACATGCAGTGTGATGCCTGCAGGGCTGTGGCCTACCAGGTGAGTTCTTCTCCCCAGAATCCCCCCTACTCCTATCAAGATCCCTCCTAAGTCAGACCCACCTCTACCTCAGATTCCACCCCTGGCCTTTGATCCTCAGGCCCTTACTCGCCCCCCCCCCCCCCGCTCACCCGTCATCCCCCCCCCCACTCAGCCTTCCATGATAGTGTCATCCTACCTGCACCACCGTCCCTTAGTTTACATATCTGCTGCCCAACAGAGAGCAGACAATTCACAATACCCCTGTAGTACTTTGAGACCCCAGGGATCACTCTCTTGAGTCCTTAAGCTTTTCACTGTCTTTGCCCACTCTTAGGTTTGGACTCCCTCCCCAAGCCCACAAGATAACATCCTATGTGTGTACCTGGTGCCCACACCGGGGGCAGGGGGGGAGGCATGTGTGTATGCGTGTCTGAGTGTGTGAATGTCTCAGGGCCCTCTCAGGATGAGCAGGCTTCTGTGCCCAGGTCACGTGTGGGGGTAAGGGAAACTGCAAGTGTATGTGTCACTGAACACTGGGCTTTGGTGTTGTTCTTTCTCGTTTTCTTCCTTCCTCTTTCTTTTTTTTCCCTTTCCTTGTTCTTGTGGCCTAAACTAACATGTATAGACGGGGTGCTGGTGGCTCACTCTTGTAATCCTAGCTACTTGGGAGGCTGAGATCTGAGGATAACAGTTCGAAGCCAGCCCACACAGAAAAGTCCTGACTCTTATCTCCAGTTAACCATCAAAACAGCTGGAAGTGGAGCTGGTTCAAGTGATAAAGCACTAGCCTTGAGAAAAAGAGCTCAGGAACAGTGACCAGGCCCTGAGTTTAAGCCCCAGGACTGGCACATATAACAACAAATAAATAAATGACATGTGTCCTGGAGGAAGAGCCTTAGTAACCAGGCCTAGCCTTTCACCTTAGCATTTCCACCCTCACCCCAGTGTAGGCGACCTTGCCTCCATCAGCACAGAGCAGCTTTCAGGATCTGGGCAGGGGCCTGCCTCATAGGTACTCCTGCCTCAACAGCTCCCTTGCTAGTTACCTCATTCCCCCCAAATACTTCAGTTTCTGTCCTCCCGTCCTTCTTCCAACTGGCCAGCAGTCCCAAAAGCTTGGCTCCCAATCCCTCCTCATTCCAGATGTGGCAACATTTGGCAAAAGCAGAGGCCAAGCTTCATATTGCAGACTCCAGGGGGCGGCTGGAGCTGACTGAGTCGGTTTACATGGACGTCCTGGACCAGAGTTGCTCCCAGAGCTGGCAAGAGTGAGTTGCCCCTGCCTCTCTCCTCCAGGGGCAGGGCCGGTGGGGACAGACTCCTCCTACCCTCCCACTTCACAGCACAAACAAGACTATGGCTTAAGGGAAGAGCTGGCTATGATGAAGTCTGGGCTCTGGTGCTAGGAACAAATAGGAGAGCAGATAGCTGGTAGAAAGGTCATCATGGAGTCCCTGACCAGACTCCCACCAATCAATACTATATCTCTTGCATCCTACCCACTGCCATCAGCTATGGGGTCCGAGAAGTGAACCAGGTGAAACGTCTCATAGGCCCAGGACTTGGCAAGGAGCCTCAACCGAGAATCAGAGTGGTGATAACCGGGGGGCCCTGGCCCAGCAGGTGATGATGGGGGTGTGATGGGGGGCTGGGACAGAGCCCTTGAAGCCTTGGTTTGCCCCTTTACTTTCCCATGGACTGGTAGAGTCTGAGGCTCTGCGGGCTTCCCTAGGCTCTCCAAAACATGCCTACACTACCTGGGAGAGTTTGGAGAAGACCTAATCTACGAAACACACCAACAAGGCCAAGGGGCTCTGGAGGCACTGCTGTGTGAAGGTCCTCAGGGGGTCTGCATCCAGGAGGCACCAGTCTCAAGAGAAGAGCTCTAGTCCACGATTCCTCCTGCCCCTAAGGAGAACCTGAAGCCTCTCCAAGATCTTTCTTATACCTACCTATCAGCACTGGGAAACCATTCCCCCACCCCCCCTGAGAACAGGAGGTCTGACTCAGTGCAGTCACCCTCCTCCCTCCTCACCCCAGGGCACTGGGTCTGACAGCGGACAAGGCCTGCAGTCTCCAGATTCAAATAAAACCCAGTGGCCTTGAAACATCTTTGCAAATGATATTTGGGGGACTGGGAAGAGAGACATCAGGGTTGCGGCTGATGTCCCTCCTACAAAGGGCTACATCCACACACTAGGACTCCCAGAAGTAAGAGCACTGGCATGGTTGAAACAGTGAGCAAGCTTTGAAGGGCCTATGAAGCCACTTGGCTCAGGGACAGGGCAGCTCAGATCCTCAGAGCCCTTAGCAAGGAACCATATGCAGCCACCTTGTGGCCATTCAGGCATCTACTTACTACCCACTATCTGTGTCTGTCCTGTTTTGTCCCTAACAGCCCTCACTCTCGCTACACTTTGTCTCTGCCCATAGTTGGTATGGCTGGGTTATGAAAGGACCCTGTGGGGCAGGACAGGATAGGACAAGGTTCCCAGAAATAGCCAACTGAGCATCTTAGCTCTCTCCAGAAATTCTCCAGCTCAGGGCCCTTCCCTTGGGAAAGGATCTCTGAGTCCCCCCTGGGTCTGAGAACCTGGGATCAGGTAGTACTCCAACTTATAGTTTCCCTTATGTATCACTGACTCACTCTCCCACAGAAGTGTTTAGCAAGGTTGGGAAGAGATTCAGACTTTGAGGGTGAGGTAAGGCGGGCTGCTGGAGGAAGGGAAATATCCCAGGTAGGCTGGGACCCACACCCAGGCCCTGGGGGCTGTCCTGGAGCCCCAGCCCTCCACATACCATCACCTACTCTATGATCTACATTGTTTCCTTCTTCCCTGGTCCTTGCCCCAGAAGAGAACCTTGGGCACCAGGAAAGCCAGGGCCTAGGGAACTGGCTGAGCTCTGAGGGGTGTAAGATGTGGGTTTGAACAAGTGTCTGCCTGGGACAAGGACCTGTTCTGTGACTCGGTGCTTATGTAGACTGCACCAAAGTCTGGATAGTATAGGCCCATTTGGACTTCTTTGTAATTCAGGTATGGACAAATTCCAGACCTGCCCTGCATGCCTGTGAGATTTGGGCTGAATTGTCTGATGTGAATTGTCTGGTGAATTGGGTTGAATTGTGTGGTGAGGTCTGGGTTGAATTGAACTGGGGGAGGGGAAGGGTGTTCACGGCCCCCTGCAGAGCACTAGTTGAGGGGTGGGAAGGCAAAGAGACTCCAAACAGGTTAGGCAACTTTGGAAGCCAGAGCCAAGAAGGAAAGAAGAGGACAGAGGAAGGAGCTGGAGCTTGGACAGACAGACTCAGAGCTGTGGCATGAAGTTATTGGAGAGCAGTGCTGCCTGTGCCCTAGGCCTGGCCTTTGCCTCACCCTGGCAATGGGCACAGCAACTCAGAAGTAGGTGATTCCTGGGGTGGCTGGGGCAGCCCAAAGAGGAGCAGGTGGGGACCCCAGTCCTAGCCCCCGCCAGCTGTGTCCTACCTCTTTGTCCCTAGTTTCCCCCTCTAACAGCTCTCAGGCATTGGGTCCAGGCTAAGGCTGGTCCTGCTAAGACAGGAGATGGGCAAGGCACAGGACTGGCTTTTTTTTTTTTTGGTAGGTCTTGGGGCTTGAACTCTGGGCCTGGGCACTGTCCCTCAGCTCTTCAGCTCAAAGTTAGCACTCTACCACTTGTGCTACATCACCACTTCCGGTTTTCTGGTGGTTTATTGGAGATAAATGTTTCAAGGACTTTCCTGCCCGGAAAGCTTTGAACCATGATCCTCAGGTCTCAGCCTCCTGAGTAGCTAGGATTACTGACGTGAGCCACCGGCACCTGGCTAGGACTGGCTTTTTAAGCTGTGTGATACATAGAAAAGCCACAATGCCTGCTCTTCTCAACTTTTATTTGGGTGCGGGGGAGGGGGTGAGGAACAGTACTGGGGTTTGAACTCAGGGCCTTGTGTTTGTTAGGCAGGTTAGGTGCTCTAACACTTGAATCTCTCCCTCAGCCTACCATTACAATTTTTTTGTGTGTGTATGTACTAGTCCTGGGGCTTGAACTCAGGGCTTGGGCTCCTGGCTCATTATAAAATTCTTAATACTTTTGGTTTGGGTGCTGGTAGCTCATGCCTGTAATCCTAGCTACTCAGGAGGCTGAGATCTGAGGATCCTGGTTTCAAACCAGTCCAGATAGGAAAGCCTTATCTCCCATTAAACACCAAAAATAGAAATGGAGCTGTGGCTCAGGAGTAGAGCATTAGCCTTGGCCAAAGAAGTTCAGGGAAAGCACTTAGGCCCCTGTGTTTTGGCTCCAAAACTAGTACCAAAAGAAAAAAATCATAATACTTTTGGAAAATGGGTCACTTCCTCAATTGTGCTGGGTCCTACCGACTCCACAGCTAGTCCTGGCTGGGAGGGAAATGAATCTTCCTCCTGGCAAGGGTATAGGCCACAGGGATCCTGTGTATTAAAAGGGTAGTAGGGTGGGTCAGCCCCCACCAGCCTGAATTTAGGCTTTTTAATGGGGGGAGGGGCAGGGAAGGTAATGCTGATTCTGGGGCTTGAACTTAGGGCTTCTGGGCACCGTCCTTGAGATATTTTGATCAAGGACAGTACTCTACCATTTGAGCCATAGCTCTGCTTCTGCCTTTTGGGTGGTTAATTGGAGATGAGAGGCTCATAAAAGTCTCATGGACTTCCTGCCTGGGCAGGAAATCACAATCCTTAGATCTTAGCCGACTGAATAGCTAGGATTACAGATGTGTGCTACCAGCAGCACCTGGCATAGGTCTGTTTTTCTGAAACCTGTATGGCTTTGGTCAAATTACTCTAAATCTATTTCCTCAGCTCTAAAAGAGTTAATACTAGTGGCAGGGAATACAAACATGTGTATCACTTGACGCTTAATATTTCCTCAGTAAGGACAATGGTTTTAGTGATGATAAGGATTAACTTGTTAATAAACAGGGAAGGGCTTTGTGTGGAAGGTGGTTGGTAGTCACAGTGCATATTCCCCCTCCCTTTCCACTCACTTCACAGAGTTAAACATTTGAGACTGTCCCTTCCTCACCTCCTCCACTCTGGCTGTCTCCAAGCAAACAAGAACAGGACTCATGCCAGGCTCAACTAGCTGCAGGCAGGGAAAGGAATTCTTGTCTTTGTGATACTTGGATGGCCTTTACCACCATAGCTAGGAGTTAATACCTTACCTTTGCCAGTGTCCCCCTTTCGCAATCCACAACTAGGGACCTGGTTACAGATTTACTTTGAACAATGTCTGATATATGGAGTAAAGTCCTTCCTGGCCTTTGTAAAGTCATCCTCTCTTCTCCCTCAGGAGCTTCTCAAACCTGTGTCCCACAGATGAGGACTCAGGAAGACTCCGAGGGCCAGACACAGGTGCTGTGGGACTGGGGGAGCTGGGTTGGGAGCAGGCAGATGGACACTGGAGGGCCTATGCAGGCCTCTCTGGCAGGGAAGAGTCAAAATTTGTAATTAACTTGCTAAAACATGAGTCCTGAGCTGAGTGGGGCGACTACGGGATGGGTGGGGGTGAAGGAGCTTTGAACCCCACTGAGGAGGGTGGTAGTCAGTAGAAGCTTGGTCTCCTCCCCAGTGACACCCCCAGGGACTGCTGAAGGGAGGGCGGGACTAGAGTGGGCTTATCCAAAGTGTGGATCCCTCTCTGCCCCTCCCCTGGTGCTTCCCAGGTCTTTTGACTTAGGAGCTTCTCCCTGGCTAGAATGCTCTGACTTGTGGACTCCAGGGGTGAGCAGAATGTATTCTTCCTGGCAGGCAGCAATTTGAGGAGCTGCCAGGCCCAGTAACTACCAGGCAGCTGGACTGGGGGCACAGGGTGGGTACCCCAGGCGGGTCACTTGGCCTCGACCCTGGGGGGGCCAGCATGGACTTTGCCTGTTCATTACTCCCCCTGATCAACTGCTGTCTCCTGCCCCAGAATGAGTCCCCAGGCTCAGCAGAGACTTCTGCTAGAGACCCGAAGATGACCCAGTCCATGGAGCCTAAATCCGACATGTTGTACAAGATCGAGGATGTGCCACCTTGGTACCTGTGCATTCTGCTCGGCTTCCAGGTGGGCCTCCCCACCCCCAGCCCACAAGCCCCAGGGTTTCCCAACCCACCCCTGGAGAACAAGGTCATCTCAGGCAAAAGAGAGAGACCTAAGGTCAGCCAAGAGACTGCCACCACGCAGGGAGGAGGGCAGAAGAGGGCAGGGAAGAGGAACAGAAGATTGTGGAGCATCAGTTACAGACGGAAGGCCCATCCACAGGAATAAAAGGGTGGGATGGGGCAGACAGGGGTTAGTGACCCCAAAAGTGGTGACCAGTGGCTTTCTGGGAATCCCTTGTGGAGAATGTCAGTGTGTGGGGGCAAACCTGTAGGGTGGCCCAGGTCCCCCCCCCCCCCCCCCCCGTTTCCATGTGCGCTCTATAGGCCCTGCCTCACCCACTCCTTTTGTCACCTCAGCATTACCTGACATGCTTCAGCGGCACTATCGCTGTGCCCTTCCTCCTGGCCGAGGCTCTGTGTGTGGGCCGTGACCAGTACATGGTCAGTCAGCTCATCGGCACCATCTTCACATGTGTGGGTGTCACCACTCTCATCCAGACCACACTGGGCATCCGGTGAGCGGCCCCTCCCCACTCACAAGCACGTAGGTACCTCTGTGCGCATGCGTACATGCTATGCAGGCAGCAGGAGCAAGCGGTCTTGCCCCACGGGAAAATAAAAACTTACCTGAGCACATCTGACGTTCCTACTTCCAGGCCAATCTTAGAGCCAAGCATCTGGTCTTCTCTGGAACTCCTCAAGGACAAGAGTCTGTAGATTTAAGAAAATGTGCCCAAGCCCCCAGTCCTTTCCACCCAAGCCCTATTCTGAATGCTCAGGACCCTTTTCCCTGTGCAGGCCTGGGGAGTTTCTCTCCTGTTGTGAACTGTCAGTTCTAGTGGCAGATGGATAGTTGTTTGAATGTTGATGGTAAGAAACAGTGATGAACAGAGCCAAAGTTCATATGCCAGAACTGAAGACTAGCGCTCACAGTGAGGAATTGGTATGCACAAGGAAAGGGTCAGGTGTTTTGTGTTTGTGCTGGTCCTGAGGCTTGAACTTACAGCCTCACACTTGGTAGGCCTGCATGCTCATAGCTGGTACTCTACCCCTTGAATTAACTGGAGATGGAAGCTCTCTCTCTCTTTTTTTTTTTTGCTTGGTTGTGGGGTAATTCTGGGTCTGGGCGCTGTCCCTCATCTCTTCAGCTCAAGGTTAGAGCTCTACCACTTGAGCCACAGCACCACTTCCAGTTTTCTTGTGGTTTACTAGAAATAAGAGTTTCATGGAAGGCTGGGAAGGTGGCTCAGTGGTACAATGCTTGCCTTGCATACATGAGGCCCTGGGTTCAATTCCTCAGCACAACAAAAGCAGAAAAAGCTGGAAGTGGTGCTGTGGCTCAAGTGGTAGAGCACTAGCCTTGAGCTGAAGAGCTGAGGGACAGTGCCCAGGCCCAGAATTCAGGCACCATGACTGGCAAAAAAAAAAAAAAGTTTCATGGACTTTCCTGCCGGGGCTGGCTCTCAATCCTCAGATCTCAGCCTCCTGAGAAGCTAGGATTATAGGTGTGACTCACCAGCACCCAGCTCCCAGTTGGTTTTGAACCATGATATTCTAGGTCTCAGCTGAGTAGCTGAGATTACAGCCACTGGTGCCTGGCAGGAGCCAGGTTTTGAGCTAGAGGCCCATCTGAAAATGTTAGAGACCTTTGCCACTACCCTTGGCCTCTGTCTCTGTCCCCTCTGTGCCCCTCCTTACAGTCTCCTTGCTTCTCCCCCTGCCCCTCCCTCCTAGGCTGCCACTGTTCCAAGCCAGTGCTTTTGCATTTTTGGTCCCAGCCAAAGCCATCCTGGCCCTAGAGAGATGGAAGTGTCCTCCTGAAGGTAGGCATATTTTGGAGGTTTGGGTTAGAGGAGAGGGAGGCCCAGGTACTTGAAGGTTTGGGCAACCGTCCCAAGTCCATGTCCAAGACACAAGATTGTATTCATGAACCAGGCACCGCTGGCTCACGCCTGTAATCCTAGCTACTCAGGAGGCTGAGATCTGAAGATCACGGTTCAAAGCCAGCCCTGGAAGGAAAGTCCATGTGAGACTCATCTCCAATAAACCACTAGAAAAACCAGAGGTGGCACTGTGGCTCAGCGGTAGATCACTCGCCTTGAGCAGAATTGCTGAGGGACAGTGCCCAGGCCCAGAGTTCAAGCCCCATGACGGACCAAAAAAAAAAAAAAAAAAAAAGACTATATTCATGGCCCTGTCCTTTCTTTCTTTGTTCTTGTCTCTGTCCCCAGAGGAAATCTATGGCAATTGGAGTCTGCCCTTGAACACTTCTCATATCTGGCACCCTCGAATACGCGAGGTGAGAGGCCACTCCTAAGGAAGGGCTAGATGGGAATAAGGACCACTGCTTAGTTGTGGAGTTTAAGGAGATGGTTAAAGAAGTTTCATCCTGCTAGCAATGAGGACATGTAGTAACTAACAGTTGATTTTGTCCTTTTAGGTTCAGGGTGCAATCATGGTGTCCAGCACAGTGGAGGTGGTGATTGGGCTGATGGGGCTGCCTGGGGCCCTTCTCAGTTACATAGGCCCTCTCACAGTCACCCCCACTGTCTCCCTCATTGGCCTCTCTGTCTTCCAAGCTGCTGGCGACAGAGCTGGCTCCCATTGGGGTATCTCAGCTTGGTGAGTTAACACCAGGCCTGATCCTTGCCCAGCTCCTGCCCACCAGCCCCTTTATGATCTGCCCTCTTTGTCCTGCCTCCTGGTCTCGGTCTAGCCTACTAACCATCTCCTCCTTGTGTGCCTAGCTCCATTCTCCTGATTGTACTCTTCTCCCAATATCTGCGCAATCTCACTTTCCTGTTGCCAGTCTACCGCTGGGGTAAGGGCTTCACTCTCTTCCGCATCCAGATCTTCAAGATGTTTCCGGTAAGGAGCTGGCAGGCAGCAGGGGCTGGGTTGGGCAGGGGAGGGACTAAGGCAGGAGTTGGATTTGTGCCCAGAGCCAAGGGCAGGTAATACATAGGAGCCTGAGCCAGAACAGTGATGAGGTTCCAGCCATAGTCTAGATCAGGTACTGGGGCAGGGTTCCGAGTGAGGGCAGAGGCTTACACTTGGGTCAGGGCTGAAATAGGAATAAGCCAGTCTGGACAGAGAACCCTAGTGCCTGCAGTATATCCCTCACCCTACTTCCTTCAGATTGTGCTGGCCATCATGACTGTGTGGCTGCTGTGCTATGTGCTGACCCTGACAGACGTGCTGCCTGCAGACCCAACAGCCTATGGATTCCAGGCACGAACTGATGCCCGAGGGGACATCATGAGTATCTCACCTTGGATCCGCATCCCCTACCCCTGTAAGCAACCTCTTTTGGCTCCTCTGCCTCCTGCTGACACCTAGGAGACCCTGGCAACCCCAGTGTAGCTACCAACAACACAACTAGCATTAACTGCATGTTTATGGCATGCCAAGTAGTGTTTTGTTCAGACAAAACCTTACTTCAGGTTCACACCTCTGAGTGACTCAAGTAAGTTCCACCACTGGTTACCATTCCAGCCCTAGACACCCCCACAAGCTCTTCCCCTCAAGAATTCACTTCCCTGTCCAATCCAGACCTACCACAGGCTCCTCACTGTGTATCTCCTGTCTTTCCCCCAACCCAGGTCAGTGGGGCCTGCCCACCGTGACTGCGGCTGCTGTCCTGGGTATGTTCAGTGCCACACTGGCAGGCATCATCGAGTCCATTGGTGATTATTATGCTTGTGCTCGCCTGGCTGGTGCACCACCCCCGCCAGTACATGCTATCAATCGGTATGTTTACTTCTACATGAATCCCGAGGGCCCCCCACTGAAGGAGAAAACGAAGGAATGGGGCTGAATCCAGAGGTGTAGACCTGGACAAGTCACTCACCTCATTGTCCTTGTTTACGGGATGGGATTGCACTCATCACTTACTCCTTGATTGTTGGGAAATGCTGAGATAATAAATGGAGTCCTAGGGAACCATAATCATGGATGCCCTCCATATGCCCAGTTCTTCATGTGTATTCTCTCATGCAATCTGCTAACCATTCTGAGACAGGTACCCTTATTAAGCCCCATTGAACAGATGAGGATATGAACCCAGAAGCGCCTCTGGGAGTAAGTACCAAGGCAGTAGGTCTAGGCTGGTACAACAGCTACTGGCTCTCAAGAGCTCCCTTTGGTCTGGAGTGAGTACAATGGATGTGTTTAACAGCCTGCACAGCCCCTGTGAGGACACAGGCTGACCAAGATCCTCACTCACCCTTTTCTTACAGGGGTATCTTTACTGAAGGCATCTGCTGCATTATCGCTGGGCTGTTGGGCACAGGCAACGGGTCTACTTCATCCAGTCCCAACATTGGTGTCCTAGGAATTACCAAGGTGCCTTGCAACAAGCCAAAGTACCACGAAGACCATGGCTACCATGGGTCATAGTTCTGGTCCCAAATTCATCCCTATCTTGGACTTGCCCTATCCAGTTTTCAAGAGACCTCATGAGTCCCTTGACCCCACTCCCACTCCTGCATCATGCCCCTGTTAATTTAAGTCTAGTTCTTCTAACAGGCCCTGCCCCCAGAACCAGCCTTGTCTTGCCTGTCTAGCCCCATCCTGGCCCTGGCTCCTTGCAGGTGGGCAGCCGGCGAGTGGTGCAGTACGGTGCAGGTATCATGCTGGTTCTGGGTGCCATCGGCAAGTTCACAGCCCTCTTTGCTTCACTTCCTGACCCCATTTTGGGAGGCATGTTCTGCACCCTCTTCGGTGAGTACCTGGAGCAAACCCAGGGATGAGGCACGAGTCACTGAGTGGGAGACCCACTCAGTCAAAAGGCATCTTTAGTGGTTTCCCTGTACCTGCAGGCATGATTACTGCCGTGGGGCTATCCAACCTGCAGTTCGTGGACATGAACTCTTCCCGCAACCTCTTCGTACTTGGATTTTCCATGTTCTTCGGGCTCACGTTGCCAAATTACCTGGATTCCAACCCTGGTGCCATCAACACAGGTGCCTCTTGGCTATCTGCTATTTCTAGAGGTGGGGGAAGTGGGATGGATTCAGAATTGAGCACATGGGCTGGAAGTGTAGTTAGCTCAGTGGTCAGAGCACTTGCCTAGATATGAGAGGTTCACTTCCTAGCTAGCACCACAGCCACATTCTTTTAGTGGCGCCACACTGGCAGAATCACAAACTGTTTCCAACTCTGGATCATTAACGAGAGCTGAGCAGCTAATTAAAGTAGAACACTTTGTTCTGTTGGGCACTGGCAGCTCACACCTATAATGCTAGCTTCTTGGGAGGCTGAGATCTGAAGAGCTTTGTTCAAAGCCAGTCCAGGCAGGTAAGTTTGTGAGACTCATCTCCAGTTAACTACCAGAAAACCAGAAGTGGAGCTGTGGCTTAAAAGTGGTAAAGTGGGGCTGGGAAGGTGGCTCAGTAGTAGAGCACTTGCCTTGCATGCCTGAGGCCCTGGGTTCGATTCCTCAGCACCACATAAGCAAAAAAGAAAAAAGCCAGAAGTGGCGCTGTAGCTCAAGTGGTAGAGCGCTAGCCTTGAGCTGAAGAGCTGAGGGACAGTGCCCAGGCCCAGAGTTCAGGCCCCACGACCGGACCCAAAAAAAAAAAAAAAAGTGGTAAAGCAGGTCTGGGAAGGTGGCTCAATGATAGAATGCTTGCCTTGCATGCATGAGGCCCTGGGTTGGATTCCTCAGCACCACATAATCACAAAAAGCCAGAGGTGGTGCTGTGGCTCAAATGGCAGAGTGCTAGTCTTGAGCTAAGAGCTGAAGGATAGCGCCCAGGCCCAGAGTTCAGGTCCCACGACAAAAAAAAAAAAAAAAAAAAAGTGGTAAAGCACTAGCCTTGAACAGAAGAGTTCAGGGATAGTGCCCAAGCCCTGAGTTGAAGCACACCACTGACAAAATAAAACAAAAAACACTTTCTGCGAACAATTACTGAGTTTTACATGTGCTCATTTACATGTGTTACAGATGACCTTTACAGATGAGGTCATAAGGCTAAATGGTGTGTCTCGAGTTAATAACTAGCACTGGGCAGAATTGTCACTGAATCCAAAAATATGACAGAGATACAGATAGGTGCAAAAGTCAAGTGTTATACCACTCAAGAATTGTCAGGGGGCTGGGAAGGTGGCTCAGTGGTAGAGCGCTTGCCTTGCATGCCTGAGGCCCTGGGTTCGATTCCTCAGCACCAAATAAACAAAAAGAAAAAAGCCAGGAAGTGGTGCTGTGGCTCAAGTGGTAGAGCACTAGCCTTGAGCTGAAGAGCTGAGGGACAGCGCCCAGGCCCAGAGTTCAGGCCCCTCGACTGGACCAAAAAAAAAAAAAAAAAAAAAGAATTGTCAGGTGCTGGGTGCATGTGGCTCATGCCTATAATCCTAGCTACTCAGGAGGCTGAGATCTGAGGATCACGGCTCAAAGCCAGCCCAGGCAAGAAACTCCTTGAGACTCTTATCTCCAATAAACCACTCAGAAAACCAGACGTGACCCTGTCACTGAAGTGGTAGAGTGCTCACCTTGAGCTGAAGAGCTGAGGGACAGTGCCCAGGCCCAGAGTTCAAGCCCCACAACCAAAAAAAAAAAAAAAAAAAAAAAAAAATTGTCAGGCTGCACAAGTAGGAATACCTGATACCCATTGGTTCTTGGCTTATTTCACAGGCATTCCTGAAGTGGACCAGATTCTGACTGTGCTGCTGACCACAGAGATGTTTGTGGGTGGGTGCCTTGCTTTCATACTGGACAACACAGTGCCAGGTACTGGTCAGCCCTGAGGGGCTATGAAGAACTAGGCTGGACTCATGGACTCCAGCAGATGTGGCTGGGTCAGATACCATACAGGCCCTGTAGGGAACAACAGGAAGTATTAGGCTGATGGAGAGGGTGAGGCCAGGAGTTATTTCTGGGTGCGTTCCTCACCAATTCTTTACAACTACTGGGAAGAGTGCACCTGCATTCATAGTTGGACATATAGGAATGCAGTATCAGTTCATTGGTAAATTCTACCTCAAGTATATTAAAAGCTGGTTAGAGTGGACAATAGAGCCACTAAATGATTCATTTGGCACCAGAGATTTTTGTAGAGATTGTGTGTGTGTGTGTGTGTGTGTGTGTGTATATGTGTGTGTGTGTGTAGAACGCTATGGGCTGGGAAGGTGGCTGTGTGTGTGTGTGTGTGTGTGTGTGTGTGTGTGTGTGTGTGTGTGTGTGTGTGTGTGTAGAACGCTATGGGCTGGGAAGGTGGCTGTGTGTGTGTGTGTGTGTGTGTGTGTGTGTGTGTGTGTATATGTGTGTGTGTGTGTAGAACGCTATGGGCTGGGAAGGTGGCTGTGTGTGTGTGTGTGTGTGTGTGTGTGTGTGTGTGTGTGTGTGTGTGTGTGTGTGTGTGTGTGTGTGTGTGTGTGTGTGTGTGTGTGTGTGTGTGTGTGTGTGTGTGTGTGTGTGTAGAACGATATGGGCTGGGAAGGTGGCTTAGTGGTAGAATGCTTGCCTAGCATGCATGAGGCCCTGGGTTCAATTCCTCAACATCACATAAGCAGAAAAAGCTGGAAGTGGTGCTGTGGCTCAAGTGGTAGAGTGCTACCCTTGAGGAAAAAGAAGCTCAGGGACAGCGCCCAGGCCCTGAGTTCAAGCCCAAGAACTGGCAAAGAAAAAAAAAATTGCTTGTGCCTAAAAACCTCCTGGAGATGCTTTGAAATAAGATAATGCAATTAACATAGCATGGAGCCTGGCACACTGTAGTCACAAAATACAACATCTATTAGGGTTTCCCAGAGACCTGGCAAAGTTTGGAACTCAGAAATCATGGATTCAAGATGAGCATGGTGACTAAAGTCTATAATCCTAGCTATTTGTGAGATGCAAATCAAGGGATTTAGGTTTGAGGCCAGCCCAAGAATAAAACCAGTAACTAGTCATGGTGATGCACACCTGTTATCCTAGCTACAGGGGGAGCATGATGGGTACATGCAGTGGCACATTTCCAGTGACACAGGTAAACACAGGATCACAGCCTAGGCTCCTCAGGCATAAAGGAAGATCCTACTTTTACCCAAGACAAAAAGGGGCTAGAGGTGGGAGCTGGTGGCTCACACCTGTAATCCCAGTTACTCAGAAGGCTGAGATATGAGGACCATGGTTCAAAGTGGGCCCAGGCAGTTAAGTCTATGAGACTCTTATATCCAATTAATCACCACTAAAATACCAAAGTGGAATTGTAGCTCAAGTGACAGAGCACTAACCTTGAGGGGGAAAAAAGGGGCAAGGAGGAGCTGGAAGCATGGCTCAAAGTGGTTGAGCACTTGTCTTGTAAGAGTTAAGCCTGGAGTTCAATCTCCAGTACCACCATGGGACAGAGGAGAAGATGGATTCAGAGTAGTTGAATGCTTTTTTTTTTTTTTTTTTTTTGTCAGTTGTCAGGCTTAAATTCAGGGCCTGGCTGCTATCCTTGAGCTTTTTCACTCAAGGCTGGTGCTCTACCACTTTGAACCATAGTACCACTTGGTTTTTTGGTAGTTAATTGGCAATAGAAGTCGAAAACTTTCCTGTCGGGGCTGGCTCAATTCTCAGACTCCTGTGTAGCTTAGGAGTATAGGCATGAGCCACTGGCATGCGTGTGCACATGGATTAGAATGCTTGTTTTGTTGTTGTTGTTGGTAGTGGGGCCTGAACTCTGGACCTGGGCACTGTTCCTCAGCTCTTCAGCTCAAGGCTAGTGCTCTACCACTTGAGCCACAGACTTTTTGTTTATGTGGTGCTGAGGAATCAAACCCAGGGCCTGGTGCATGTGAGGCAAGCACGCTACCACTGAGCCACCTTCCCAGCCCCAGAATGTTTGTTTAGCAAGTTGGAAGTCCTGGGTTCCTCTCCCATACCACACAAACACAAATAAATGAATTCAACATTTCTTTCCCCCTGGGTGCCAGTCCTGGGACTTGGACTTAGCCTGGATGCTATACCTGAGCTCTTTTGCTCAATGCTAGCATTCTGCCACTTAAGCCACAGCTTCACTACCAGCTTTTTGGTGGTTAATTGGAGAAGTCTTGCACTTTCCTGCCCAGGCTGGCCTCAAGCTGCAATCTTAGACTGCAGCCTTCTGAGTAGCTACGATTACTGGCGTGAGCCACCAGGGCCTGGCTTCAATTTTCTTTTCTTTTTTTTTGTGTCGGTCATGGGCCTGAACTCTGTGCCTGGGCACTGTCCCTCAGCTCTTCAGCTCAAGGCTAGCGCTCTACCACTTGAGCCACAGCGCCACTTCTGGCTTTTTCTGCTTATGTGGTGCCGAGGAATCAAACCCAGGGCCTCATGCATGCAAGGCAAGCACTCTACCACTGAGCTACCTTCCCAGCCCCATGGCTTCAATTTTCTTTTTGTTTTTTGGGGGGGAGGGGGTCCAGTCGCGGGGCCTGAACTCTGGGCCTGGGCTCTGTCCCTCAGCTCTTCAGCTCAAGGCTAGCACTCTACCACTTGAGCCACAGCGCCACTTCCAACTTTTTTCTTTTTGCTTGTGTGGTGCTGAGGAACCGAACCCAGGGCCTCATGCATGCAAGGCAAGCACTCTACCACTGAGCCACCTTCCCAGCCCCGGCTTCAATTTTCTTTGTACCATTATTTGGGCATGAACTCAAGGACTCTCTTCTTAGTCTTTTTACTCACAGTAGGCAATCTACCACTTGAGCCACACACCCACTTTTGTTTTTTTTTAATTTAGAAATAAAAGGCCTCTCAGATTTATCTGCCCATGCTGGCTTTGAACCATAGTCTTCATATTTCAGTCTCCTGAGAAGCTAGGATTTTGAGTGTGAGCCACCAGTGCCAGGTTATCAGACAGTATTTTTTTTGTGTGCTTAATTGTAAGGATTAGAGAACTATTACCTAGCATGTAGACAACCCTTAATTTGACTCTCAGCAATATGGGGGGGGGGGGGACACAAAACACCAGACATTGGATTCTAGAAATCTTCCTTGGATTATGAGAAGGGGAGACAGCTGAAGTTTTGGGTTGTGGTAATGACCATATTGTCTTTTCTCCAGGGAGCCCAGAGGAACGAGGCTTAATACAGTGGAAAGCAGGGGCTCATGCCAGCAGTGCAACATCTGCTAGTCTGAAGAGCTATGATTTTCCCATTGGAATGGGCATAGTAAAAAGGACTGCCTTTCTGAAATACATTCCTATATGCCCAGTCTTCAGAGGATTTTCTACAAGGTCAAAAAATCAGCCTTCAGTTCCAGAAGACACTCCAGAAAATATAGAAACTGGGTCTGTGTGCACCAAGGTCTGAAATACTACTTCCAAGAAAGGTAGGATGCATCTATGGCTTTTGTAGAATATTCAAACATTCCATTTCAGCAAAAGGAAACCAAATTTCTATTGTTTTTTTTTCCCCCATATACTTGAATATTCCCAAAGAGTAGGTATACTGAGTTAACACCTCAATTGGACTCTGGGTGGAATTCTTTCAACATTTTATAGTAAGAAGTGAAATTTCCAACTGGTATAGAGCAGTGGTTGTCATAAATATGACCTATTATTCTTCCCAGTTACCTGGGTAGAACCTGAACCAAGTGGAGTCCACAAGCAGTCATGGGCAGCCTCATCCTTGCATTCCAATATGCTAAATACTTGACATTTAGCTTGAAAAAGTTTGATAATACTAATACAGAAAAGTTTTGTTTCAATAGTGGCCATAAAATTAAAACATTCTGACATGACTTGCCATCAAAACTATGCAATTCAAGCCCTAATGAAGTGATCATTTCCGTAGGGTTTCAAAATGTGTAGGAAGTTGATGCTCTGAAATGTTCCATCCCCATTTGGTTTAAATGTGCCTCTTTTCTTTTTTTGGGGGGGTCTGGTTGTGGAGCCTGAACTCTGGGCCTGGGCGCTGTCCCTCAGCTCTTCAGCTCAAAGCTAGCACTCTACCACTTGAGCCACAGTGCCACTTCCAGCTTTTTTTTTTTTGATGCTGAGGCATCGAACCCAGGGCCTCATGCATGCAAGGCAAGCGCTCTACCACTGAGCCACCTTCCCAGCCCGTAAATGTGCCTCTTTTCTAAAAAGTTAGTTTCAATCAAAGCAAGTGGAGCCTGGTCTACACTGATTGATTGATTGACTGATTTATAAGACAGAGACTTGGCTATGTTGCCAAGGCTAGCTTTAAAACACAAGATCCTGTCTTAGCTTTCTGAGCCCATTTCAGTGCTGAGATACCTGTATCACTTGCTGTGGGTTTTTTTTTTTTTTTCTTTTTTTCCTTTTATTGGCTGTGGGGTTTGAACTCAGCATCTGGGTGCTATTCCTGAGCTTATGTACTCAAGGCTACCGCTCTACCACTCTGAGCTACCTCCGGCTTCCTGTTGGGTAATTGAAGATAAGAGTCTCATAGTTTCCTGCATGACCTGGTCTTGAACCATGATCCTCAGATCTCAGCCTCCTGAGTAGCTAGGATTATAGGCATGAGCCACTGATACCCTGGTTCTTGCTGTGGTTGTTTTTGGATGCTTTACCACTAAGTTACACTTCCAGAATTAAGTCTTTTTGTCAGTCGTGTGGCTTGCACTCTGGGCCTGGGTACTGTCCCTCAGCTCTTCAGCTCAAGGCTAGTGCTCTACCACTTAGCTACAGTGCCACTTCTGGTTTTCTGGTGGTTTAATCACTCAAATAAGACTTCCTATGTGCCAGAATAGTCTTAAGATCTTGATGTGTATTCAATAAATCACATAATCTAGAAACAGGTATTGTTATGATAGGTATCCAAATGCTTCGTATGAAAAGTGTTCCTGATTTTGGAGCTTTTTTGATTCTAAAACATTTACAGACTATTCTGACAATTCCTAATCTAAAAGTCTGAAATCAAGTATTCTAATGCTGAGGCTGTGGGTCATGTGGTAGAGTGCTTTCTTACCATTTATGAAGCCCTAATGTCAATCCCCAGAATCAAACACACAAAAATGCTTTGAAGTCTAAAACTCTTTTGAATATTACCTCAGAAATCTAGAGAATATAGAAACTAAAGCATAGTAAAATTTAGTGACTTATCCATGATCACAGGACTCTCATCTAGGAAGTGTGGCTAGAATCTTTGCTCTTCATAATTAGGTCATAGTGCTTAATTCTCTAATTGGTGCCCATTACACTGCATTGTAACAACTTAGCAGTATGTGCAAATGAAGTCATTTGCCCTGTAAGTTTAGAGAGAAAGGACCAATAAGCCCCATATATACACATACATATTTTTAAGTCTCATATTTTGACAGCTGGCAACACAGCCTAAGCCAACTGAGCAGAAGAAATTGCCTGAATTTTGTTTCCAGAAAGAACAAGAGTCAAATATGATTAGCTGTTTCAGAGTTTTTTTTTTTTAAGCCTATTTAGGGACTGGGAAGGTGGCTCAGTGGTAGAGTGCTTGCCTTGCATGCTTGAGGCCCTGGGTTCGATTCCTCAGCACCACTTAAGCAGAAAAAGTCAGAAGCGCATTGTGGCTCAAGTGGTAGAGCTTGAACTGAAGAGCTGAAGGACAGCACCCAGGCTAAGTTCAGGCCTCATGCCCGACCAAAAAAAAAAAAAGGGGGGGGGGGCCTATTTAGTACTTGGTTAAGACAGCTATTGAAAAAAATAAAGAAAAAAGACTCCTGTTGGGGTGTAGCTTGGTCATAGACAGCTGACTACCATGTGTAAGGCTCCTAGGTGATCAGTACAATGAAAAGAGGGGAAGCCACCTGCTACGCCTTCCATGAAGAATGTAAAGAAATGAATAAATCTTAATCTTTAGCCAAAGAAAAGCCAGTGCTAAGCAAGTACTCTGCCACTGCCACTGAGCCATACCTCAGCTCAACCATAGTTTTGTTAACATAGCTACCTACAATGCCCTGACACTGCAATCTCAGGCAATAAAAAGGACAGAGCAATGGGGTTTATTTTACTGCTGTATTGTGGACAGACACTTGCACAGCAGTATACTTACTACTGTGGATTTTAATAAATCCTGCTCTCAGCACATTTTGCCAGTAGGGTTGTCCTGAGGTACTGGATCCCCACTAAAGTATCACTACTGGAGAGTCTGCAGTCTATTGCCAATAAACACAAGCATCAGCTCAGTTCTACTATTATTTATTTTTTTAAATATTTTTGAAAAAATATAATTTTTTTACAATATTTTCAACTTAAACACTATTCACACTGAACACGTATGGCAGCTTAACCTACCCAAATATGAAGTTTAAGAAGCCAAAACTGTTCTAGCTTTGTTAAAAGAAAAATTGTGCTGCAGACTACTGTCATGATGGTTAACAATGCAAGGAAAAGCACCACTCAAATCATTTTATAATCTCTTTGTTCTACTGGACTACGAGCTGGTGTGGGTCCTAACTTACACTTTACACAGTTATGGCTATGATACGAATCCTCAAAGGACGCAGTTCTCAAATCAAATACTTCTTCAGATACAACCTCAAGAGAATTCAATTTCTACTATGATAACATACCAGAAAAGCCAAACTAGCTCTTTATCAGTTCACGTTCTTGTACTCTCAATCACCAAAGACATATTTGTCTGTAATGAAATTAACAAATGAACCAAAAAAAGGAGATTCTTTCTGATGAGGACAAATGCAATTGAGAATTCTGCTTAACAATTAGAATTCTTTTTTTTTTTTTTAAAACAAAGTGTAGATATTAAAAAACATTAGTAATTTCTAGGGACCAGTTTAGCCTTAAAAACGACAATTCAGTAAGATTTAGAGTTTTCTTTTAATTTGGTGCTTTGTCACAACTTGACTGGTGCTTCTTTCCTCGCTGTCTTTACATTAAGCCATGGGGCCAATTCTATTTTCAGTAAATGTTTGACAGCTTTTTACTTAATAACAGTCTCAGCACTTTTATTAAGCATGCAAGACTAACAAAAACTTTGGCAATGCATAAGTGTAACACAGTGACAAGAGAGAGCTTTTACAATTAAGTCTTCTAATACTGCCTTCACAGTGTGGAAATTGTGCTACATCCACCAAAAGAGGGCCCCGTCTACTGAAATATTTTAGTACTTCACCCCAGGAACAAACTCCTTTGCATTTGGATTCAGATTGCTCTTGACCTGGAAAATAAGTACATAAAAAAAAAGCAAGTTCATTATAGATGGCTTCAGTAACTCAGAAGCATTCAGTTTAGATCCACATGCAAAAATATTTTTCAGAAAAATACAAACAAAAGAATTCAGATTATAACACTACACTTGGCCACTCGCACAAACTAACCAACCTATGGCAGGGAAATGAAGTATGAGATGAAAGCCATATTTTGTATGATATCAGACTGTATCAACTTTCTTTTTTTTTGTTGTTTTTTTTTTGGGTCTGGTCGTGGGGCCTGAACTCTGGGCCTGGGCGCTGTCCCTCAGCTCGTCAGCTCAAGGCTAGCGCTCTACTACTTGAGCCACAGCACCACTTCCGCCTTTTTTCTTATGTGGTGCTGAGGAATCGAACCCAGGGCCTTGAGCATGCAAGGCGAGCGCTCTACCACTGAGCCATCTTCCCAGCCCCTGTATCAACTTTCTTAGAGCAAGTAGGAATTGCAATTAAGCTTGCTTAAGTGTAAACAGAAACCCACTATTTCACATAAATTAAAGAGACAGGACTGAATAAGGAATTCAATATGATACTTAACTTTTGCAAAATAGTTCTATACTATACAAACATGTTAATGTTGAAATTATGCTTAAAATAACTAGTAGATTATTGGTAGATTCATTTTTTTTTTTTTTTTGGTCCTCCCTGAAAAGTTGGAGTAGTCTTTCTACAATTGCTGTCTTCTAATTCCCACAGGAGACATGGTATAATAACAGAAAAAGAAACTACAAGGGGAGCCAGAAGACCTAAATTGGAACTCTCAGCTCTGCCCCTATCTAACTTCCTGTGTAACCTCGGATAAATTACCCTCTCTGGGACTCCCATTTTTGTATCAGCTTAAAAAATGGAAACACTGAGCCAATGTCTCTAAGAGCTAATAGAGACTTATTTGTTTTTAAGTCTTTACTTTCCTAAGCCAACATGACAATGTATAAAAAGAATAGCTGGAAATTCTCTGATTTTCACATTTTGAGTTGTAAATTGACTTAAAAAAATAAAAAAGAAACCAGGACAGATTCCAGATTTATGTAGGCATTTTGGTAGGCTATGATGCTGGATATAACCCCAATGTTACTTACTTTTAGACCAAATAATAACATTAAAACAACGTATTAGAGCAATAATTTTACTTTCATAATTTGTACACAATGGTTTTCTTTAGATACGATATACTTTCACTTCCCCCAGGGGAAATGTTTTTACAGTGTACAGTTTAGGGTTGGAGATGTAGTGCAGTCATGGAATGCCTGCAAGGTCCTGGGTTTGTTCTCCAGCACCACCAAAAAAACACACACAAAAAAACCCAACAAAACAGTAAAATAAATAAAGTATAAGTTTTAAATAAAAGCATAATACTTGTTTATACACTCTTTTGGCAGCTATGGAAATAAATAAACTGGATCAAACTAGTTTCTGTATTATAAATTTATATTGAGCCTGGGTAAAATACAATGAGCCTACCAAAAGGCTTTATTCATCAGGGCAACTGGGATTATTTGTGACAGGACTAATGTCCATTAGCAAGCATGTATCAACAGATTTTTTTTTTTTTTTTTTTTTTTTGGCCAGTCCCAGGGCTTGAACTCAGGTCCTACTTAAGTACTGTCTCTAAGCTTCTTTTGCTCAGGGCTAGCACTCTACCACTTAAGTTACAGCAGCATGTCCAGCCTTTTCTGTTTATGTGGTACTGAGGACTCGAACCCAGGACTTCATGTAAGCTTAGCTAGGCAAGCACTCTACCACTAAGACACATTCCCAGCCCACCAACAGACTTTTAAGATCACGATCTGTTCAACTGGATTACTATCATTTACCGCAACGGAGACAAAACCACAATATAAATTTCAGAGTTTCGACAGACTCCTTTGGGAAAATGAGTTTCCAAATGGCTGGTGGAAGGATGGCTATATAATAAATTGTATGGAAGGCTGTTTAAAAATACTTCTAGAAGGATAATTCTCCAAGCCAAGGATGAAGCCCAGACATTGATTTTGTTTTGGATGTTTCATAGATAATTATGATATACAGATTAGGAACTAATCCATAGTGAAAAGAAGAAATGGCAAAAACACTTCAGAGTCCAGTGAGTAAATTCCACAGAATTATCTTGACAATCAACTAGAGATTATAAATGTGAACAAAAAAGGTAACCACTTAGACCTATAAAACATTCCTTTTTTTTGGGGGGGGGGGGGAGGGGGACTTGACCTCAGGGCCTGCGCGCTGTCCCTGAGCCTCTCTGTGCTCAAGGCTAGCATTCTACCACTTGAGCCATAGTACCACTTCTGGCTTTTTTGGTTTATGTGGTACTGCGGAACTGAACGCAGGGCTTCACGCATGCTAGGCAAGCACTCTACCACTAAGCCACATTCCCAGCCCTATAGAACATTTTGACTTTAAAATAGGGACTAGTGGCTCATGCCTATAATCCGTGCTACTGAGAAAGCTTGAGATCTGAGGATTGCAGATCAAAGCCAGCTGGGGACGTAGCAGATTCATCTCCAATTAACCACCAGAAACCAGAAGCAACAGCATGGCTCAAAGTGGGAAAGTACAACCTTTGAGCAAAAAGAATTCAGGGAGAGTGCCCAGGCCCCATGACCAACAAAAAAATAATTCTTAGTAAGAAGACACTGACTCAAGAATAACTAAAAATGTAAAGTAGGTTTGTGTCACTTTTCTGCCAAGAGCTTGTAGTAAAATTCCTTACTACAAGTTCCAAATGAACAAAGTTACCGCAACAAAAACTTATGAATAGGAAGACTTCCACAATTTTACCTTGCATATAAAATTTCCCACCCCCTTCTCTACTTTTTTTATTTTGCCAGTCCTGGGACTTTTTGCTCAAGGTTAGCACTCTACCACTTGAGCTACAGTGCCACTTGTGACTTTTTCTGTGTGGGTGGTATTGAGGAATTGAACCCAGGGTTTCGTGCATGCTAGGCAAGCATTCTACCACTAAGCCACATTCCAGCTCAAAATTTTCCATTTTTTACCAATCTCACCAAAAAAAAAATTTTTTTTTTTTTGTTGGTTGTGGGGCTTGAACTCTGGGCCTGGGCGCTGTCCCTCAGCTCTTCAGCTCAAGGTGAGCGCTCTACCACTTGAGCTACAGCGCCACTTCCGGTTTTCTGGTGGTTTATTGGAGATAGGAGTCTCACAGTCTCTCCTGCCCGGGCTGGCTTTGAACCGCGATCCTCAGATCTCAGCCTCCTGAGTAGCTAGGATTACAGGCATGAGCCACCAGCGCCCGGCTAATCTCACCAAATATTAATGTCAAGATGAGAGAAAACCTCTCATCATGCTACTTTCATATAGGCAAGTCATATGGTAATATTGCATTTCTTCATTAATTCGTTAACATATTTGTGTATCCCACCTACAAAATAAAAGGCAACTTCAAGGCCAAAAGCAGTAGCAAGAAGTCTGTTAATGGTCTAAGACTCCACACTGTTGCCAGAAGTCACTCTTTGTCATCAATGAAATTGGGAGGCCCCTGCTCCCACTCTTAAGCAGTACAATTTTTGGAAGGGAAGAGGTGTAGAACTCTTCTTAATAGAAGGTAGCTGGCTTTTCCACTTACAGGAAAGATGAGGTAGGGTCTAAAAAGATTTTAAAAAATAACATTTTTACCACAAGATCTTCCAGAGAAGAGCCATCACTGATAACAAGGTCATTAAATTGGTCTTGGATTTGGTCCATAGTTTGTGGGAGATCTCGAGCTGGAATAAACCACTCATGTTCTTCTTCCTCCTCCAGCATTTCTTGGAAACAACGTTCAATAAATTCTTCTTCCCACAACTCTTCTTCTATCTAGATTTACAATAAATAGAAGATAAATTACAGCATATTTATTAAGACATCATGGGTGATAGCTTAAAATATCTTAAACTAAATAACTTAAAGCCAAAATGTTCAGTAGTGTGTGATAGCACTTGCCTATAATTCCAGTTATTTGAGAGGTAAAGAAGATAGGATGATGATAATATGAGGCTAACCCTGGGTAAAATACTAAGATCCTATCTTAACAAGGCAAAATTGTGGCATATGCCTGTTATGCCAGCTACAGGGGAGGAGATAGGAGTGGGGCTTAAGGCCTACCAGGCAGAAGGTATAAGACCCTAAATCTGAAAAATAACTAAAGCAAAAAGAGCATGGGGCATAGCAGAAGTAGTAGGACTCTAACCCTTGTTTTATTATTCTCTTCAAGGGGTTTAAATTTATTTATTTTATTGTAAAAATGTTGTACAGAGGGGTTACAGTTACATGAGTAGGGTAAGAGTACATTTCATAGCGAGCATTGTTACCTCCTCCTTTTTTTCCCCCCTACCATCACTTCCCTCCCCACCTCCCTCAAACTCCTCCCACCCCCCTCAATTCCTCCCCCACCCCCAACCCCGACATTGTAAAGTTCGTTTTCAATATAATGTCCGGTGCATCTTGTCACAATGGGTCAGCCTGCATCCTCATTTAAGCATTCTGCAATATCCCTTCCCCTCCCCAAATTACAAAAATGTATATAATACAAGATGCAAAGCACCAGCATCAAATCCAGTGAAAACAGGGGTTATACCATGGGGGAAGAACATATGATAGAAACAAAAGAATCACATAGGAAGTGGCGCTGTAGCTCAAGTGGTAGAGCGCTCGCCTTGAGCTGAAGAGCTGAGGGACAGCGCCCAGGCCCAGAGTTCAAGCCCCACGACCGACAAAAAAAAAAAAAAAAAAAAAAGAATCACATAGTGTATGAAAGGGGTTTAAATTTAACAGGCCCCTTTATTTTTTTTTAATTTTTATTTATTTATTTATTTTGTCAGTCATGGGGCTTGAACTCTGGGCCTGGACGCTGTCCCTCAGCTCTTCAGCTCAAGGCTAGCGCTCTACCAATTGAGCCATAGCACCACTTCCAATTTTCTAGTAGTTTATTGGAGGTAAGATTCTCATGGACTTTCTTGCCTGGGCTGGCTTTGAACCACGATTCTCAGGGGGCTGAGGCCTCCTGAGTAGCTAGGGTAACAGGCCCCGTTATGTGTATAAAGCATCTTGATCAGCATCACCTTTCCATCATTTTCCCCCTCAGAATGTTTGTTTAGCAAGGAATAGGCCCCAAGTTGAAAGCCCCATATCACCAAAAAAGCAAAAAGAATTAAAGGTATAGGTATGCACCTATAATCCTAGCAAAGATCAAGGCCAGTCTTGAGACCTTGTCTCAAAATCAAAAATAGTTCAAGTGCTGGTGGCTGATGCCTGTAATCCTAGCTACTCAGAAGGCTGAGATCTGAGGATCAAAGCCAGCCCGGGCAGGAGACTCATGTCTAACCACCAGAAAACTGGAAGTGGAGCTGTGGCTCAAAGTGGTAGAACACTAGAACTGAGCAGAAAAACGCAGGGGATAGTGCTCAGGCCCTGAGTTTAAGCCCCATTACTGGGGGGTAAAAAAAAAGGGAGGTGGGCCACCCATGGCTAATGTCTATAATCCTATTCTGGAGGCTGAGATCTTCAAATCTCAGTTTGAAGTGAGCCTGGACAGGAAAGTCCATCTCTAATTAATCACCAAAACCAAAAAGCTGGAAGTGGAGCCATGGCTCAAAGTGGCAGAGCACTAGCCTTGAGTGAAAAAGATGAGAGACAGTGCCCAGGTCCTAAGTTCAAGACCTAGTACTGGCACACATGTGTGTATACACACATACTCTATACAGTGGTGAAACTGAAACTCAAGGTTGTGAATTCAAACTTATGTACTGAAAAATAATTTCTCCCCAAACCATAATGTCAGGGTTGAGAGAGGTTGTTCAATGGTAGAGTTTGTCCTTAGCATGCACAGGCCCTGGATTTGATCCTCAGCACTAGAATTTTTTTTTTTGGGGGGGGGTCAGTCCTGGGGGCCTGAACTCCGGTCTGGGCGCTGTCCCTCAGCTCTTTAGCTCAAAGCTAGCACTCTACCACTTGAGCCACAGTGCCACTTCCAGCTTTTTCTGCTTATGTGATGCTGAGGAATCAAACCCAGGTCATGCATGCAAAGCAAACACTTTACCACTGAGCCACCTTCCCAGCCCCACCACCAGAAATTCTAAAATAATAAATCATACTTTCTTTGCTTCTGTGCAAAGGGAAAAAAATGCTTAGCATTAAGACCTGAGAAGATCTGTTTAAAGGTTTTCTAGGTCTTATTCTTAGAATGCTTTTTTCATCAACTGGTAATGAAGAAATAACAAAGGAGTACTCTCTTCAAGGAATGTATATCAGAATTTCCCATGAAACCGTACTACAAGCCCTTATCCAACTCCTACAGTGCCTAGAAAAACATCTTTAGCTGATAGGGCAAGGCAGGGCTAATCTGAATTCCTTAGTGACAATCAGTTTTACTATGGATTGTACAACTCGATATAGAGAAAAAAAGCTAGATACTGATTATTAAAACCATGATTGGACAGGGAAAGGGGAATGGAATAAGAAGGAAGATGAAAACATGCTACAATATATGAGCATTCTCTACAGAAAACAGTGCTGCCAATTGTTTAAGCTGATGAATTAGGGCTCTCAGGTGAAAAACTGTCCGTTTTGCATCCTATTATGTATGCCTGTCTATTCCAAATTCTTGAATTCTCTTAAACTGCATAGGCAGTGTTTTCTAAACTTGATTGCTTACTGGAATTATCTAGGAGCTTTTTGAAAGTTTCCCACCCTATTTCTCCTGAGTCAGAATCTCCAGGGTAGGAGATGAAACAAGTAACCCAAATAATTTCAATAAACACACGTGTGCACGCATATGCCTGCTAATCCTGGAGCTAACTCAGGGTCTAGCTGTCCTTGAACTTCATTTGCTCAAGGCTAGTACTTTACTACTTGAGCCAGAGTTCCATTTCTGGCTTTTTTGGGGACAGTTTATTGGAAATAAAAGAGTCTCATGGACTTTCCTGCCTGGGTTGGTAGCTAGGATTACAGACATGAGCCACTAGTGCCTGGCTACAACTGCATTCTTCGAAGGCTATTATGTGCTACAGAAAAGTACATGCTTGTACACAAAAACTAACTTGTCTGTTGAATTCCTCTTCATTTTCCATCCACATGTACTCTGCAAATGGATTGTCATCTTCATGAGAATGACCGTTAATAATCACATCTTCATTGATGATGCTTGGGCTAGTACTGCTGCGACTTGGATCTTTCATGGTTGGCGTTAGTTGTCGTTTTTAACCTTAAAAGTAGAACAATATAGTTAATTTAGTCATTCTTTTTTTTTGGTCATAGAGCTTGAACTCTGGGCTTGGGCGTTGTCCGTGCACTCTTAAGCTCAAGGCAAGCGCTCTACCACTTGAGCCACAGAGCCACTTCTGGTTTTCTAGTGGTTTATTGGAGATAAGTCTCAGGGACTTTCCTTCCCCAGCTGGCTTTGAACCGTGATCCTCAGGTCTCAGCCTCCTGAGTAGCTAGGATTACAGGCGTGAGCCACCAGCACCCGACTTCTTTCAATTCTTTCTGAGCATATATTATTACCAGGCATCACAGTAAGGTGGTTAGAGGAAAGACAGATCAGATCAGATAATTGGAAAACTTCTTATGATTTGTGTGTGTGTGTATGTGACTCCTGGGGTTTGAATTCAAGAGCCTAGGTCCTATCCCTGATCTTCTGTGCACAAAGCTAGTGCTCTACCACTAAGCCACAGATCCACTCCCAGTTTTTTGGTGGTTAATTGAAAATAAGAGTTTCATGGACTTTTCCAGTCCAGGAAGGCTTCAAACATGGATCCTCAAATAAACACCAAGTAGCTAGGAATACAGGTGCAATGCCACTACTAGTTGTCTTTTTTTTGGAGGGGGGGCAGTCAGTTGTGGGCCCTAAATTCAGAGCCTGGGTGTTGAATTTCCCCCTCATGGCACTCGACCACTTTGAGCCACAGCTCTACTTTTAGTTTTTGGGTGATTAACTGGCAGTAAGAGTCTAAGATTTTCCCACACAGGCTGGCTTCAACTGGACCACCTAAAAAAAAAAAAAAAAAAAGAAAGAAAAGAAAAGAAAAAGAAATAGCTACAAGCCAGGCACCGGTGGCTCACGCTTGTAATCCTAGCTGCTCAGGAGGCTGAGATCTGAGGATCGCAGTTCAAAGCCAGCCAGGGGAAGGAAACTCCGTGAGACTCTTTTTTTTTTGGGTCAGGTCGTGGGGCCTGAACTCTGGGCCTGGGCGCTGTCCCTCAGCTCTTCAGCTCAAGGCTAGCGCTCTACCACTTGATCCACAACGCCACTTCCGGCTTTTTTCTTTTTTTTGCTTATGTGGTGCTGAGAATCGAACCCAGGGCCTCATGCATGCAAGGCAAGCGCTCTACCACTGAGCCACCTTCCCAGCCCCTCCGTGAGACTCTTATCTCCAATAAACCACTAGAAAACCAAAAGTAGCGCTGTGGCTTAAGCAGTAGAGCGCCGGCCTTGAGCTGAAGAGCGCAGGGACAGTGCCCAATCCTAGAGTTCAAGCCCCACAACTGACCAAAAAAAAAAGAAAGAAATAGCTACGGCTAGAGTTGTGGATATAACTTAACAGTAAGGCACTTAGCTAGGGGCTGGTAGCAAAAAAAAAAAAAAAAAAAAGAAAGAAGTATGGCTCAAGAGGGAAAATGCTGAGTAATCAGAATAACCTGAGTTCAAATTTCAGTACTAGCATTTGCATACATAGACAAAGTAAAATACTTAACACACACACACACACACACACAAAAGGGGGGGGAAGGGGGGAACTGGTGGCTTACACATATAATCCTAGCTACTTGGGAGGCTAAGAGGAGAGGGAATTGAAGTTCAAGGCCAACCCAGACAGTAAAGTCCATAAGACTTTTTTTTTTGGTCGGTGGCGGGGCTTGAACTCTGGGCTTGGGCGCTATCCTTGAGCTCTTCCGCTCAGGATAAGCGCTCTACCGCTTAAGCCACAGCACCACTTCTGGTTTTCTAGTGGTTTACTGGAAATAACAGTCTCATGGATGTCCCTGCCTGGGCTGGCTTTGAACCGAGATCCTCAGATCTCAGCCTTCTGAGTAGCTAGGATTACAGGCCTGAGCCACAGGCGCCTGGCTTCCATGAGACTCTTATCTCCAATAAACTATTTAAAAAAGCTAGACTTGGCACTGTGTCTCAAATGGTAGAGTGCTAGCCTTGAGCAAAAGCAACTCAGGAGTGGGCTGGGAAGGTAGCTCAGCGGTAGAGTGCATGCCTTGCAAGCATGAGACCCTGGGTTCGATTCCTCAGCACCACATAAACAGAAAAAGCCGGAAGTGGCGCTGTGGCTCCAGTGGTAGAGCGCTAGCCTTGAGCTGAAGAGCTGAGGGACAGCGCCCAGACCCAGAGTTCAGGCCCCAAGACCGGCAAAAAAAAAAAAAAAAAAAAAAAGCAACTCAGGATACCCACAGACAGACATAGACACAGACACACACACAGCACGATCTAAAATAGTTATTCATTATAGGAAATGATAATATATATAAGCATGCATACACACACACACACACACACTATAGACACTATATATATATAGTGGCCAGTCCTAGGGCTTGAACTCAGGGCCCGGGCACTGTTCCTGAGCTTCTTCTGCTCAAGGCTAATATTCTACCACTTGAAACACAGCACCACTTTTGGCCTTTTCTGTTTCCATGGTATTGAGGGAATCAAACCCAGGGCTTCATGCATGCTAGGCAAGCACTCTACCATTAAGCCACATTCCCAGCCCAAAAATTCTTTTTGAAACTGATTTTAATCAATCAAAAGACTGAAAGTAAAATCAAACTATTAGCAACCTCTTAGGTTCACAGTCCTGCAATTTAGCTCTGAATCTCTCAGAGCCCATTTTTTTGCTTTTTGCTCCAGGTCTGTGTTGAACTCCTCTGTCTCAAGTTCCCTGATGAATCCTTGTTTTTTTTTGTCAGTTGTAGGGTTTGAACTTAGCACCTGGGTGCTGTCTCTGAGCTCTTTTGCTCAAGGTTAGCACTCTACATCTGGTTTTTTGAATGGTTAACTGGAGATAATAGTCTCATGGAGACTCTGCCTGGCTGGCTTTGAACTGTGACCCTCAGATCTCAGCCTCCTGAGTAGCTAGTCTTATAGACATGAGTCACCAGCACATAGTTCATTGAATCCTTTTTAATATATGTAAAACGTGTCAAATATAGGGTTTTGTTTTGTTTACAATTTACTTAGCCATACCTTCACCCTACTTTTTGCTGGTTATTTTTGAAGATACAGTTTAGTAATTGCCTTGACTGGCCCTGAACCAGTAGCTAAGATAATAGGCACAAAGACAACTTTGGTGTTGGTTGTTGTTGTTGTTGTTTGTTTTTTCGGTCATGGGGCCTGAATTCTGTGCCTGGGTACTGTCCCTCCACTCTTCAACTCAAGGCTAGTGCTTTACCACTTGAGCTACAGCACCACTTCCAGCCTTTTCTATTCATATGCTGCTGAGGAATCAAACCCAGGGTCTCATGCATTCAAGGTAAGCACTCTACCACTGAGCCACCTTCCCAGACCCTGGTTTTGTTTTCCATGTATATATTTCTTAATTTATTTAGCTGGACCCCTATCTATCTCCCTTTGTGTGACAGCACTGGGGTTCAATGTAGAACCCTGAGCTTATTAGAGTAGTACTCAACCACTTGAACCACATCTCCAAGGCCCGTTTTTTGCTGGCTATTAGCTAACATTACTTGGGGAAGGGGGGATTTCATTATTATCTTTCTACATGCTTACAATGTTTCAATCACCTCATACCCTTTGTCACTCTCTCTTTCCCTTTCCAAAACAATTGCAACAGGTTCTGTATTTTGCTGGTTATTTTTGAGCTGGGATCTCACTTCCCATGTAGGCTCCTAGCTGAGCCTCAATCACCTACTTTAGGCTTCTCATTGTTGCTGGGACACCATTGAGTCCAGCTTTCCTCTGTGGAGATGGAGTCTAATCTGGCTTGGAACCTCCCAGACTCCCACATACATAAGATACAAATCATAACTGAAGCCAATATAAATGAAAGGGAACCTCGGCACTAATATTCATAGACAGCTGAGGGAAGAAACAACTGGTAACCAGATTTCTGGCTATAACTAGCCAAATAAAAACACAATAACCAAATAAAAACCATAAGGCTGACAAGTCTACAATCACTGAGCTCAAGGTATTTTTTAATACATTAGGTTATACATCAAATTTTTGTTGTTGGTGGTGGTCATAGAGCTTGAATTCAGGGACCTGGACATTGTCCTTAAGCTTACCTGCTAAAGACTAGTGCTCTATCACTTTGAACTACAGTTCTACTTCCAGTTTTCTGGTAGTTAATTGGAGGTAAGAGTCTCATGCAGTTTCCTACCTGGGTAGGCTTTGAACCACAATCCTCAGATCTCAGCCTCTGAACAGCTAGGATTACAGCTATAAGCCACCAGTACCCAGCTGTCCCTTAACTTTATTTACTCATTTGTTGTGGACTTGAACTCAAGGCCTGAGTGTTGTCCCTGACTTTTTTGCTCAAGGTTAGTGTTTTACCACTTAAGACACAGCACCACTTTTGGCTTTTCATTGGCTAACTGGAAATAAGAGTCTTATGGACTTTCTTGCCCAAGCTGGCTTCAAACTTCAATCTTCAAATTTCAGCCTTCTGAGTAACTACCTAAACCCTGCTAATATATCAGATTATTTTTTTCGTAGGTCGTGGGGCTTGAACTCTGGGGCCCTGGTGCTGTCCCTCAGCTCTTCAGCTCAAGGCTAGCACTCTACCACTTGAGCTACAGCGCCACTTCCGGTTTTCTAGTGGTTTATTGGAGATAAGAGTTTCACAGACTTTCTTGCCCAGGCTTTGAACCGTGATTCTCAGATTTCAGCCTCCTGAGTAGCTAGGATTACAGGCGTGAGCCACCAGTGCCCCGCTGTTCTAAAATTCTTTTTTTTTTTTTTTTTTGGGGGGGGGGTCCGGTCATGGGGCCTGAACTCTGGGCCTGGGCGCTGTCCCTCAGCTCTTCAGCTCAAGGCTAGCGCTCTACCACTTGAGCCACAGCACCACTTCTGGCTTTTTTCTTTTTGCTTATGTGGTGCTGGGGAATCGAACCCAGGGCCTCAGGCATGCAAGGCAAGCACTCTACCACTGAGCCACCTTCCCAGCCCTGTTCTAAAATTCTTTAATTATGTGATTATGCATTTTAGTACTATGATCCTGTTTTTGAAGAATTCTGTAGCTACAAAAAAAATTAAAATAGAGCTGTGTTTGTGGCTCAGGTGGTAACAAGAGGGTCTTGAGTTCAAAACCCATTACTTCCGGGGCTGGGAAGATGGCTCAGTGGTAGAGTGCTTGCCTTGCATGTCTGAGGCCCTGGGTTCGATACTCAGCACCACATAAGCAAAAAAGAAAAAAGCCAGAGGTGGCGCTGTGGCTGAAGAGGTAGAGCGCTAGCCTTGAGCTGAGAGCGCCCAGGCCAAGAGTTCAGGCCCCACTACCAGACCCCCCCCCCAAAAAAAAAACCCATTACTTCCAAAAAATATAATGCTTGCTTTAGGGACGAGACACTAGTGGCTCTCACCTGTAATACTAGCTACTCAAGAGACTGAGATCTGAGGATCACAGTTTGAATCTAGCCCAGACAAGAAATCCATGGGACTCTTATCTCCAATTAACTACCAGAAAACTGGAAGTGGCTCTGTGGCTCAAAGCGTTAGAGGCCCACCCTCAAGCAAAAAAGCTAAGGGATAGTCTCAAGGGTTTGAGTTCAACCCCCACAACAGACAAAATAAAATCGAAATAGTACAACAGACACATACCCACATACCTTTCACCTAGATTCAATATCAAATATTGCATTAAAAAAAAATGACGGGGGGGGGGGAAGGAAGGGGACCAGGAAGGTGGCTCAGTGGTGGAGTGCTTTCCTCGCATGCATGAGGCCTGGGTTCAATTCCTCAGCACCACATAAGCAGAAAAAGCTAGAAGTAGCTAGGCAAGTGCTCTGTGGATCTATATCCTAGACTTACTTTAGGGAAATACTTTGTACTTTATTTTTCATATTAACTTTATTTTTGTGTCTGTCTTTCATGGGGTTGGGATTATAGGGGTGTGCCACCACAACCCACTATAAAACTCTATGTATGTATGTCAGTTGTGGGGTTTGATTTCAGGGCCTGGATGCTGTCCCTGAGCTCTTTTGCTCAAGGCTAGCACTCTTCCGCTTTGAGCCACAGCTCTTCTTCCAGTTTTTGACTGGTTAATTGGAGATAAGAGTCTCACGGGGATTCTTCTGCCTGGGCTAGCTTAGAACTGCCATCCTCAGATCTCAGCCTCCTGAGTAGTTAGAATTAAGAGGCATGAGCCACCAGTGCCCAGCTTAAAAACTTTGTATGTATATTGCCAAAGTTGGCTTTTAACTCAAGACTCTACTGGTCGTCCTGCCTCAGCCTCCCAAGTAGCTGATAATACAGGCATATGCCTAAAATGTAATGGGTTTGGAATCAAATTAGACATAATTAAAAAACAGGTAAGAAACTATCTTGAAAACAACATATGAAAAGAAGACATGGAGAAGTATATTAATAGTAGAAGGCAGAAAACCACCAAGTGAAGGGCAGATCTGATGAACATCAAACCACTTCTTTAAGAAACACAAGTGGGGCTGGGAAGGTGGCTCAGTGTACAATGCTTGCCTTGCATGAGGCCCTGGGTTCGATTCCTCAGCACCACATAAGCAGAAAAAGCTGGAAGTTGCACTGTGAGTCAAGAGCTAGAACACTAGCCTTGAGCTGAAGAGCTGAGGGTCAGCACTCAGGCCAAGAGTTCAAGTCCCACGACTGACCAAAAAAAAAAAAAAAAGGAAACCCAAAAAGAGCTGGGCGCTGGTGACTCAAGCCTGTAATCCTAGCTACTCAGGAGGCTGAGATCTGAAGATGATGGTTCAAAGCCAGCCCAGGCAGAAAAGTCCATGAGACTCTTGTCTCCAATTAACCACCAGAAAACTGGAAGTGGGGCTATGGCTCAAGTGGTAGAGCGCTCACCTTGAGCCCCATGACAGACAAAAAAGAAAAAGAAAAAGAAACCCAAGAAGCTGGTGAGGTGGCAGGTCTAATTAAGGTACACTGAATGTAAATATGAGATATGTCAACAAAACTCCCTTGTAGAACTAACTGATGCTAATTTAAAAAATAACAAAAACAAAAACAGGACAGTTAGGTGCCAGTGGCTGACATTTGTAATTGTAGCTACTCAGGAGGCTGAGATCTGAAGATTGGATTCGAAACCAGCTGGGGCAGGAAATACTCTGAGTCTCTTATCTCCTATTAAACACAAAAAAGCCAGAAGTGGAACTGTGACTCAAGTGGTAGAGCACTAACCTTGAGCTAAAAAGCTCAGGGATAGTGTCCAGTCTCCGGGTTCAAACCTCATAGCATAAAAATAAGTAATTGTAAGCCGGGCGCCGGTGGCTCATGCCTGTAATCCTAGCTACTCAGGAGGCTGAGATCTGAGGATCGCGGTTCAAAGCCAGCCCGGGCAGGAGAGACCATGAGACTCCTATCTCCAATAAACCACCAGAAAACCGGAAGTGGCGCTGTAGCTCAAGTGGTAGAGCGCTCGCCTTGAGCTGAAGAGCTGAGGGACAGCACCCAGGCCCACAACCGCCAAAAAAAAAAAAAAAAAGTAATTGTATAGAAGATGATTGTTTTACCATCTATCTTCCTGAGCTTGATTTCTTACAAATTCTCATTAAAATTCAAAATTCTTGTTTCTTTCATTAATCTACCTTGATCCTTTTTTTTTGTTTTGTTTTTGTGGTCCTGGGGCTTGAACTCAGGGCTTAGGCACTGTCCTTGAGCTTCTTTTACTCAAGGCTAGTACTCCACTTGATGGTTAATTTGAGAAGAGTCTTATGGACTTTACTGCCTAGGCTGGCTTTGAATAGTTAAGATGACAGGTGTGAGCCACCAGTGCCCAATTGCCTTCACTTTTTCTTATTCCCTAGGACACCACTTTGAACTACTTTGACTCTTGCACCTTATTTGAGTAGCATATACACACATATAATATACAGGTTATATGCATTAACATACTAGTCTTTTTAGCAGTTAAAAAGAAATATATTCCCACAGGAGTCCTGGAAGTCTGTTATGTGGCAAGTAAGTATAAACCCAGAACTTAGCAAATCTGAGGAAGGACTGTGCATTCAAGGCTAGCCTTGCTTATAGGCTCTATTTCAATAAAAACAAAATTTAGAGGTCTCAAATGGTAAGAATGACAGCCTAGCAAGTGTGAGGCCCTGATTTCAAGCCCCAGTACTGCAAAAGGGGGCGGAGAGGAGGAAGAAAAAAAGATGGAGGGAGGGCAAGTGGTCTGGAGGGGAGGAGGGAATATGTCAAGTGGTATAGCACTTGCCTGGCAAATCCAAAAAAATCTAGGTTCAGACCTAACTTTGGGGGGAAAAAATTCCATTAGTCTTTGTTCTTCTACACTGACAAACAAAAACAAGCTGGTCACTAGTGGCTCATGCCTGTAATGCTAGCTACTCAGGAGGCTGAGATCTGAGGATTGCAGTTCAAAGCCAGCCCAAGCAGGAAAGTCCATGAAACTCTAATTAACCACCAGAAACCGGAAGTGGCTCAAAGTGGCAGAGTGCTAGCCTTGAGCAAAAGAGACTCAGGGACAGTGCCTAGGTCCTGAGTTCAAGCCCCAGCAGCAACAACAACAAAAGGCACAGTGGCCCCCACCTGTATTGACAACTATTCAAGAGGCTGAGATGGGATGTTTACTCTTCAGGGTCAAACAGGGCAGGGTTAATGAAATCTCATCTAAATTAATCCAGGTGTGATAGCAGAATGCTTGTAATCTCAGCTACTCAAGAAGTAGAGGTAGGAGAACAAAGAGTGAAACCATACATGAAAAATTAAACTAAGTTAAAAAAAAAAAAAAAAGCTGGAGTGCAGCTCAAGTAGTAGAGTACCTGCCTAGCAAGTAAAAGGTCTGATTTCAAACTCCAGTATCACTCCACACACTCCCACCAAAAAAGTATGGTTGCTAGATCCAGAATACCTTATTAGCTGTGTTAGTATGGATGAGTTACTTAACCCATCTGTTTCCTTATTTGAAAAGTGGGTAACTGTAAAAGTACCTAAGTAGAGCATCTGACACATAACAATTTTCCGCCTTGGTGTATATTAAATCACTTTTAAGAGATAAAATTTCTAGCAGAGGAATGTCCATCCTATAAGGTGTAAGAGACCCTTGAAATCATAGTCGTGCCATCACGACTAACGCGTGTTTCTTGTATATTTCTCCTTCACTGCTACCAAAGGCCTGTTTGCCACCCAAGGCCTGCCTGCCTGCCTGTATCCACAGCTTGGTATTGTCTTCAAATGATGTTATATCCAAATAGCCATTACTTCCAAAAAATGTACAAGGTAAAAATTGCAGGTCTCTCACCTGTAGGCTATAACTGTAATCTCAACTACAGTGTAACAAAAGTGATTAAGATTAGATAAAGTAAGGTGGGCTCACCATTCACCATCATCATTAAAAAGCTCACCAACCTAGCTGGAGGTGTGGGTCAAGCAGTAAGTAGAGTGCTTGCTTACCAAGTAAAGCTCCAAGTTCAAACCCCAGTACTGCAAAAACAAAACAAGAAGCTGGGTGCTGATGGTTCATGCCTGTAATCCTAGGTACTAGGGAGGCTGAGCTCTGAGGTTTCAAGCCAAACCAGCAGGTAAATCCTGGAGATTCTTATCTCCAATCAACTAGCAAAAAGCCAGAAGTGGAAGTGTGTCACAAGTAGCAGAGTGCTAGCTTTGAGCAAAAAAGCTAAGGGACAGCACCACCTCTCTGAGTTCAAGCTACAGATCCAGAACCAAAGAAAACCAAGAAACCCCATCCTAATGTTTTTATATAAATTGATATAAAAAATAAGCAGAAGCAATTCAAACCTTTTCAAACCCATGCCATCAATACGAGAGCCACTAACTACATACAGTCATTTAAATCAACCAAAACAGTTAGGTGCCAGTGGCTCACATCTGTAATCCTAGTTACTCAGGAAACTGAAACCTGAGGATAGCAGTTTGAAGCCAGCCTGGGCAGGAAAATATGTCAGTTTCTTCTTTCCAATTAACCACCAAAAGCCAGAAGTGGTGCTGCGGCTCAAGTGGTAGAGTGCTAGTCTTGAACTTAAAAAGCTCAGGGATAGTGCCCAGGCCCTGAATTCAAGCTCTAGGACGACAGAGAGAGACAGACAGAGAGACAGAGATAGAGACAGACAGACAGAGATAGAAACAGACAGACATACACACACCCCAACTAAAATTTCCAAGTTCTCTATACCCACATGTGGTTAATGTCTACTTTGCTGGACAACACTAAACAATGAGGAAATTTAAGAAAAAACAAAAAAGCCTAAACTGTGTTGTATAAATGCAAACACCTGCTATACAGGTGATCCAGATGATAGGAAATGAATGATTTGGACACTAATTTTGAACCAAACTCAGAAGGACTAGAGTTAAATAGCTGTATTAACCACCCACATATCACTCACATGTCCTTAAATCACATGCAGTAGTGGGGCTGGGAAGGTGGCTCAGTGGTAGAGCGCATGCCTTGCATGCCAGAGGCCCTGGGTTCAATTCCTCAGCACCACATAAGCAAAAAGAAAAAAGCCGGAAGTGGTGCTGTGGCTCAAGTGGTAGAGCACTAGCCTTGAGCTGAGGGACAGCGCCCAGGCCCAGAGTTCAGGCCTCATGACCGGACCCCCCCCCCAAAAAAAAAATCACATGCAGTACATACAGCACCTTGGATTTTAATTCTCTTCCTAGTATGTGGTATTGGTCAAGTTACTTCAAGTTGGCTTCATCATATTGTAGTGCTTACTTCTACTTGTTGATTAAATAGTTACCATCTGTTAAAATCACTTAAAAATGCCTGGCAGCCAGGCACCAGTGGCTCATGCCTGTAATCCTAGCTACTCAGGAGGCTGAGATCTGAGGATCACAGTTCAAAGCCAGAAAAAAAAAGCAGGAAGTGGTGCTATGGCTCAAGTGGTAGAGCGCTTGCCTTGAGCTGAAGAGCTCATGGGCAGCGCCCAGGCCCAGAGTTCAGGCCCATGACCAGACCCCCCCCCCAAAAAAAAAAAAAAAAAAAAACTGCTATACACTTACTCTGTCTCAAAGAGGGTAGAAATTACATACCTCAATCTGAGTTCTCAGGGATCAATATGCACAGCCTTTTAACCATTACAGTAAATCGCCATTCCCCCCATCCCCTAAAGAAATAAACAGGCTATAATTTTTTGGAGTGTTACCTATCTTTATTTGTGTTGGTTGTGAGAAATAGTTGTATTTATAGTTGTGTTCAAGGTCACAATAAATAAGACTGCCCCCAAATCCTTTCACAAGCATGAACTACCAAACAACAAATACCATTTCACCAAAAATCCTTAGACTCCAACTGGCAAACAGAACTCACATCCAATGACATTTCTAAAGTTATTTAATGAGAATTTAAACACCTGATCAACAGCTAAAATGAATTCCGTGAAAAACAACTCTCTCACAGCATAAGACTAGCCAATAAAAACGAAATGAGAATGTGTTTTTGCTGAAATAAATGTCAAAGGCTGTCTGATATTTTAGATCGCCCCCCAAGGTAAATTCTACAGTTTTAAGTTTTTGTGAGATGGGGCTGCAAAATCAGGGGAAAACACGAGGATGCAGAGAAGGCACCTTTTAGTATTCATGAGAAAATTACTGCTGGCAGCTGAAACAACTGTTTTTAAAAATAACTTTACAAGTTCCCCCCCCCCTTTTTTCTGATGGTGGCTGTGGAGGAGATTTTATTCGTGAATGGTAAAGAGGACCTGGATAGATCCTTAATTTAGCTCAAAGCCCTCCTACAGTAAGGGTTCCCTAGCACCCCCAGACAAAGGCCCTCCTATCTGGAGCATGGGAGTCAATAATATCCCAAGGAAGGGTTAGGGATGGCGAAGAGATGGAAGAAAAAGGCCAGAGAGACTGAACGATACAGGCCGTTCGACGGTTAGGGAGTGCTCCGTTGGACCACGCCAGCCCGCCAGTCTCCCCGCCCCTCTCTCCCACCCCACCCTCGGCAGGAGCGCGCACGCGCAGCGGATAGGAGCTGCGCGTGGCGACGCGCAGGCGTAAAGTGGGTAGAAACAATGAGCTTTGTTGCCGAGGCGGCAGTAGGGGGGCAGGAGAAAGGGTACAAGGCCGGGAGGGGAAGCCAGGAGAAACAGACTGAGGGTTGAGGAACGCTACTAAGTGCTATCCCGGCAACCCTCGCGCGTCACCAAGGACCCGGATAGAGGGCTGCGAGATCCAAATCATAAATAATGACAATGAGAAAAAAGCGACGGCCATTTCTCGGAGGAGAAAGAAATGAAGTCTACCTAGGCTTATCCCTCAGACTGGCGGAAATAGGCTAGGAACGACGGAGGTAAAGCGGCACTCCAGGGCCAGCAACCTGGGGGAACCCTTTCGGCTCCTCAGCCGTCTCCGAGGTGCTGTCCCTCGACCACGAGGGCCGCCGCACCCTTCTCGTTGCACCGCCCGAAGGGACCCCTCACCCAGTGCACGGCAGCGGGGACGGCAGCCAACGAATCCTGTCGGCCTCCGCGGATCTCCACAGGCAGCGCCGCTCCCCCGCTCGACGTGCGCTTCGCCCGCCGCCTCCCTTCTCCAGTCCAAACAAACACCCAGGCCGGAAGTGACTTCACTTCCGCAGCTGGCCCCGCCCCCTCGTTCTGTCAGCTCTGCCCCTCTTGGGCCACTAGAGGGCGGAAGAGAGAACGCGTGACTCTAATGGTCTTGTGCGCGGTACACGTATGCGTGGTACACGCAACTGCCTTTTCGGCGTGTCCTGGCGGCAGACTGCTTGTTATACCAAACTTCTCACCGTCTTCTAGGGAGCAGGGTGTGAGCAGGTGTCCCCATTGTTCGAGAATGATGGGATGTACTACGTAGATACCAAAGAAAAACTTTAGCGCCCGCAGGGACATACACACTAAAACTAATAAACTGCCACACTAAGAGGGACATGCACCGATGTCACATCGACATCTTGACACATAAAAATGAGACAAGCCGGGCGCTGGTGGCTCACGCCTGTAATCCTAGCTACTCAGGAGGCTGAGATCTGAGGATCGCGGTTCAAAGCCAGCCCGGGCAGGAGAGACCGTGAGACTCCTATCTCCAATAAACCACCAGAAAACCGGAAGTGGCGCTGTAGCTCAAGTGGTAGAGCGCTGGCCTTGAGCTGAAGAGCTGAGGGACAGCGCTCAGGCCCAGAGTTCAAGCCCCACGACCGACAAAAAAAAAAAAATGAGACAAGTTTAGTGTTAGCAAATTGAGTCCCTTCCTATAGCCCAGTCTACTACTTCCCTTCTCCACAGCTTAGCAAGCTCCCTTCCTAGGCAGCACTAGGCCCATGTAGTAAAGGTAGTAATCAACTTCCAACTCCCTTTACCTTGGGATGGCACTTCTCTGGGGCAGAAGGCAACAAGAGCCCCTTAGAGTGACCCTCAGGTCTGGGCAGCTGCAGGACCCTTATCTACCATTTGGATAGTAGCCATAAATCCTAGTCTGACATGAAGAAGCCCCTGGCCCAAACGTCCACATCAGGGTCTCCACCTCCTAGCCCTTTCTAGCCCCTCCTAGACTTCCTAGGTTATATAGGTCACCCCAGACAATAGCCGGTGCTTCTTCTCATTCCTCTCTTGTGAGAAGAAGTTTTGCTGGGCCCCCTTCCAGGCAATAAACCTTTGTTCTCTGTACCTGGATGTCTGCATGGTTCTCTGGCAAAGTCTATTAATCTTAATTTTGCTAAGATTTAGAGTTATACTAATCCTCAAGCACTTATTCTTACACATGTTCAGGCACACATTTGAAGTTGGTCACTTATACATACAGATGCAAAATTTATACGGGCGATTACCAGGCAGCCTATGAAGCCTCCTTTGAAACTAAGACTGACCATGTCTTTTTCCAGAGAAGATAGGCTCAAGTATTTCCAAGTCTGGCGCAAGAGAAAGGGCTTAGGTGAAAGAAATTTTCTAGCAAGTCCAAGTCCCTGAGTTCAAATAACAGATGTTAGTTTGGAAAGTTTTGATTAGAGCTATTTCCTTGCCAGGATCATATTTTGCATGCATTTTTATTCCTAAAGATAACTCATCTCTCTTAAAAAGGTTTGCATGTATAGTTTTGCATTGTGTGTTAGTGTATTGTTTGTATACCTGTCATGAAAACTTCAGAATTCTAAGATTAAAAAAAAAATTCTTAGTCAGGTGCTGGTGGCTCACTCCTGTAATCCTATCTACTCAGAGGAGGCTGAGATCTGAGGATCATTGTTCGAAGCCAGCCAGGGCAGAAAAGTCCGTGAAACTCCCCCCCCCCTCTTTTTTGTCAGTCCTGGGGTTTGTACTCAGGGTCTGGGCACTGTCGCTGAGCTCTTTTTGCACAAGGGTAGTGCTCTACCACTTGAGCCACAGAACTGCTTCTGACTTTTTCTGTGTATTTGGTTAAAAGGAATCCAACCTGGGGCTCATTCCCTTAGGCAAATACTCTACCACTAAGCCACATTCCCCGCCCGGTACATGAGACTCTTACCTCCAGTTAACCATCAGAAAACAGGAAATAGAGCTGTGGCTCAAAAGTGGTAGAGTGACAGCATTGAGCGAAGGAGCTTAGGGACAGCACCCAGGCCCTGAGTTTGTTTCATAAGCAACAAAAATATGTCTATGTATAAAAGTGTGACAAGCCAGGTGCTGGTGGCTCATGCTTATAATCCTAGCTACTGAGGAGGCTGAGATCTGAGGATCATGGTTCAAAGCCAGCCCAGGCAGAAAAGTCCTCAGACTCTTATCTCCAATTAACCACCAGAAAACTGGAAGTGGTGGTGCTGTGGCTCAAGCAGTACAGCTCTCACTTTGAGCTGAAGAGTGAAGGGACAGCATCCAAGCCCAGAGTTCAAACCCCACAATGACAAAAGAAAAGTGTGACAAGAGGACAATTTAGTGAAGACTGATGAACAAAAATGCATCATTCCTGGCGCTGGTGGCTCACGCCTATAATCCTAGCTACTCAGGAGGCTGAGATCTGAGGATTGAGGTTCAAAGCCAGCCCAGATTGTGAGACTCCTATCTCCAATAAACCACCAGAAAACCGGAAGTGGCGCTGTAGCTCAAGTGCACTTGCCTTGAGCTGAAGAGCTGAGGGACAGCGCCCAAGCCCAGAGTTCAAGCCCCACGACCAACCAAAAAAAAAAAAAAAATGCATCATTTAGAATTGTATTTTATGCCAAGGAGTTGGATGCATGGCTCAGGTGTAGAGTGCTAGCCAATGGGTGAAAACAAGTGTCAGAGTTTACATTCTAAAGTCAGACACACAAAAAAGCAAAAGGATTGCATGTCAGATCTTTGTTACTTATTCTACTTTATTTGTAATTTTTGGGGGGGTCGGTCGTGGGGCTTGAGTGCTGTCCCTTAGCTCTTCAGCTCAAGGCTAGCATTCTACCACTTGAGCCACAGTGCCACTTCTGGCCTTTTCTGTTTATGTAGTGCTGAGGAATCAAACCCAGGCCTCATGCATGCAAGGCAAGTACTCTACCACTGAGCCACCTTCCCAGCCCCTATTTGTAAATTATTTTGACATTTAAAAACCAAGGAAAAGAAAAAAGTGTACAAGCTTAGTGATACCATTGACTGTTTTTTTCTATTTACTAAATTTGTTGTAATAAGACAATATCTATATTCAAGAACTTTCTACTTGAAAACGTTTTTACTCAAAAAGATTTGCTGGGTGCCTGTGGCTCATCCCTGTAATCCTATTCAGGAGACTGAGATATGAGGATTGCAGTTATTGAAGAAAAGTCAGTAAGACATCTCCAAGTAACCACCAAAAGCCCCCAGAAGTGGAGCTGTGGCTCAAGTGGGGTAGAGTGCTAGCCTTGAGCATAGATGCTCAGGGACAGTCCCCAAGCGCTGGTTTCAAGCCCCAGAACGGGCACAGGAAAATAAAAAAAGGAATTGGAAGTATGGCACATGGCAGAGTGCCAGCGTCTTGTGAGGTGCAAAGTCCTGAATTCAAGTCCCAGTTACCTGCACACACACACATGCACACACATGTGCAGTAGATTTGTGATTTAGATGTATGACCATAGGATAAGTAGTTGGTGAGTTTGGGTAATAGTGGTATACATTTATCTGTACAAATTTGTCTTTTTTTGTGTGGTTGTTTATGGAGTTTAAACTTCCTAGGCAGCTATCCTACAGCAGTATCATCTGTCTCACCCTTTTTGTTTGGGGTTTTTTTTTAGAGGTTTTTTTTTTTTTTTTTTTGGGTCTGGTTGTGGGGCCTGAACTCTGGGCCTGGGCGCTATCCCTCATCTCTTCAGCTCAAGGCTAGCGCTCTACCACTTGAGCCACAGCGCCACTTCCACCCTTTTTGTACTGGTTGAGATACTTTTGCTTCCTGCAGGAGTCTGGACCTCAGTTTGTCTCTTTTAGGGGTTCCATCATAGCTGGATGACAGGTATGGGCCACCACACTCAGCTATCAATTGAGAAGGGGTGTTGATAGCTTATACCTGTAGTCTCAGCTACTCAGGAGGCTGAGATCTGAGGAGCCAGCCTGGGTAGGAGAGTCTATGAGATGGTATCTCCGCTTAACCACAGATAAAAGCCAGAGGTGATGCTGTAGCTCAAGTGGTAGAGTGTGAGCCTTGAACAAAAGCTCAGGGACAGCGCCCATGCTATGTTCAAGCCCCAGGATGAGCAAAAAGAAAAAAGAGAAGGGGATTACTTTTCTGACTGGGCTGGCCTCAAGTCACAACCTTCTTGATCTCAACCTCCCAAATAGCTATGATTGTGTGAGCCACTGGCATCTTCTTATTGTGTGTGTGTGTGTGTGTGTGTGTGTGTGTGTCTTGTTTGGCTTTTTCATTTACAGTTAGGGTTGAGCCATACTTCCAGTCTGGCTTTTTGCTGTTTAGAAAGTCTCATGGACTTGCCTCTCATTCCAATATGTAAAAAAAGAATATATCTTCTGAGTCAAATATTCCACTACTGGACCTATGTACACATGGAAGTCTGTATATCCATAGCTATGCTATAAATAACCTTACAAGTTTATATATTAATAAGGAATGGGTTAAATCATGGTGCTGGAAGAATCAATTGTGAAATTATAGCTATATAACTATTGAAATAGAATGATGCTTTTATTTATTTTGCTGGTCCTGGAGCTTGTACTCAGGGGCTGGGCACTGTCTCTTTTTTGCTTAAGGCTAATGTTCTACCCCGTGAGCCACAGCTCCAGTTCTGGCTTTTTGGTGGTTGATTGGAAATAAGAATCTCACATATTGGGGCTGAGAAGGTGGCTCAGTGGTAGAGTGCTTGCCTTGTATGCATGAGGCCCTGGGTTCGATTCCTTAGCACCAAATAAGCAGAAATAACCGGAGGTAGTGCTGTGGCTTAAGTGGTAGAGTGCTAGCTTTGAGGCTGAAGAGCTGAGGGACAGCGCCTAGGCCCAGAATTCAGGCCCCATGACCACCACCACCACCACCACCAACAAAAGAATCTCACATATTGAAAGTGGCGCTGTGGTTCAAGTGGTAGGGCGCTAGCCCTAAGCTGAAGAACTAAGGGAAAGCACTCAAGCTCAGAGTTCAAGCTCCACAACTGTCAAAAAAAAAAAAGTCTCACTGGGCACTGGTGGCTTACATCTGTAATCCTAGCTAATCAGAAGGCTGAGATCTGAGGGTCATGGTTCAAAGCCAGCCGGGGTAGGAAAATCCATGAAACTCTTTATCTCCAATAAACCACTAGAAAACCAGAAGTGGTGCTGTTGCTCAAGCGGTAGAGTGCTTGCCTTGAGCTGAAGAGTGCAGGGACAGCGACCAAGACCAGAGTTCAAGCCCCACGACAGACAAAAGAAAAAGAAAAAAAAATTTCACATACTTTCTTGACCAAGCTAGCTTTGAACCACAGTACTCAGATCTCAGCCTCCTGAATACCTAGGAGTATAGGCATGAGCCATTGTCACCCAGCTTATTTTTTTTTTTTCCTTTTTTTGGGGTTGGTTTTGGGGCTTGAACTTTAGGTGCACTCTTCAGCTAAAGGCTAGCACTCTACCATTTGAGCCACAGCGCTACTTTTGGTTTTCTGGTGGTCAATTGGAAATTAGAGTCTCACAGGGACTTTCCTGTCCAGGGCTGTCTTTGAACTGTGATCCTCAGATCTCAGCCTCCTGAGTAGCTAGATTTACAGTGTGAGCCATTGGTGCCCAGCTCTCCAACTTTTGTTTTTTAAGGCAGTTTGCAGCCAGGCATGGAGATACACACCTGTAACCCCTGCTTGAGAGGCTGAGGTAGGGGTCCGAGAGGCTACGTGAAGTCAGGCTACGTAGCAAGTTCTAGACCAGTGTGCATAGGGACACTTAAAAAAAATGAAGGCGGGCTGGAAATGTGGTTCAGAGTTGAGTCTCAAGGACTTTCCTGTCCTGGCTGGCCTTAAACCGCAATCCTCAGATCTCAGCCTCCTTAGTAACTAAGATTACAGGCGTAAGCCACCAGTGCCCAGTTTAGAAAGCTCTCAAAAGTGTAATGGGCCAGGTGCCAGTGGCTCACACCTCTAATCCGAGCTACTCAGGAGATTGAAATCTGGGGATTGTAGTTCAAAGTCAGCCAAGGCAGGAAAGTATGCAAGATTCTTTTTTTTTTTTTTTTTTGTCGGTTGTGGGGCTTGAACTCTGGGCCTGGGCGCTGTCCCTCAGCTCTTCAGCTCAAGGCGAGCGCTCTACCACTTGAGCTACAGCGCCACTTCCGGTTTTCTGGTGGTTTATTGGAGATAGGAGTCTCACGGTCTTTCCTGCCCGGGCTGGCTTTGAACCGCGATCCTCAGATCTCAGCCTCCTGAGTAGCTAGGATTACAGGCGTGAGCCACCAGCGCCCGGCAGTATGCAAGATTCTTATCTCCAATCAACCACCAGAAAAATGGAAATAGCACTGTTGCTCAAAGTGGTAGAGCACTAGCCTTGAACTGAAGAGCTCAGGGATCAGGGACAGTACACAGGCCCAGAGTTCAAGCCCCATAACCAAAAACACAAAAAACAAACAAACAAAAAAGTGTAACTGGGAATTAAGCCTTGCACATACTAAGCAAGCACCACTGAGATATACCTGTAGATGTTTTTCATGAAGATAACATCCTTAAAAAGCCCATATAGAACTTGGTAATTGCCAATAAGTTAGGTGGGATTTTAATAATGTCTTTTGATATTTCTGCCTATCCTAATACAGGAGGAAAAAAAAAAAAAACAACCCTGTCATTTGTGCTGATGGCTCAGATCTACAATTCTACTTAGGAAGCTGATATTTGAGGATTGTGGGTTGAAACATACATGGGCAGGCAGAGAAGTCCTTGAAGCTCTTATCTCCAATTAATAAGGTGGAGTTGTGGCTCAAGTGGTACAGCCAAGAGCAAAAAAATCTCAGGGAGAGCATCCAGGCCAAGTCCAAACTCCCTCCAACTCCCACCAAAGAAGTTCAAAAAATAGTTTAGGCTAGAAACACTACAGTCTAATTTCTAAAATTTAGACTAAAATTATTCCTAAGATAGTTTAGGCTAGAAACACTACAGCCTACATTTCTAAAAAGAAATTGTATATGCCAGGCACCAGCAGCTTGGGCCTGTCATTCTAGCTACTAAAGAGGCATGAGAGCTGACGATCATAGTTCAAAGTCAGTCCTGGCAGGAAAGCCCCTGTGAGATTGGTAATTTCCAATTAACCACTCAGAATCTGGAAGTGGAGTTGATCTTCAAATTGGCAGAGCAGCCGGGCGCTGGTGGCTCACGCCTGTAATCCTAGCTACTCAGGAGGCTGAGATCTGAGGATCGCGGTTCAAAGCCAGCCCGGGCAGGTGAGACTGTGAGACTCCTATCTCCAATAAACCACCAGAAAACCGGAAGTGGCTCTGTAGCTCAAGTGGTAGAGCGCTGGCCTTGAGCTGAAGAGCTGAGGGACAGCGCCCAGGCCCAGAGTTCAAGCCCCACGACCGACAAAAAAAAAAAAAAAAAAAAAAAAACAAATTGGCAGAGCACTGGCCTTGAGCAAAAGAGCTCAGGGATAGTGCCCAGGCCCTGAGTTCAAGTCCCACAACCGACAACAAAACAAAACATACATGTTCAATGATGCTGTGGTAGGGTGTGTAAATGCTGATTAGCATTATACTCATGGACTTCCCCATGTAGGCTGACTTGAACCAAGATCCTAAATCTCAGCTAGCACAGGTGTGAGCTACTGGCACCTGGCTCACATGTAATTTTCCCCTATTGGATGAACCCCCTGACAACTACTTTGCAGTATTTCCTTTAGCTCTAGCATTATGAGCTAGAAACTAGTACTAGAAGAAATAGCTATCATTTCAGGCATCTAGTTTTATCAAAGCACAAACACTTCCTGAACTTGATAAAGGAGTAATGACCACGTGTGGTCAGTTTCTGGAAACTTGACAAGCAAACATCTATCCAAATCCACAAGTTAAATTCTGGGAGAGTGTCCAAAAATGTTTCTCTCTCCCTGTGATGATGTACCAGGAATACTGGTTCTAGGGTCTACATTTGTGTAGAATATAAACTGCTTTAACCTAACAGCCATAGAATTTGTAGAGGTAATATATATTTTCTGTAGTACTGGGAGGGGGCTGGGTTCAATTCAGTGTCTTGTTAATAGGCACACCACTGGAGCCACTCTACGTTTTTTGTTGGGCATGGGTGTTTAACTCTGGGCCTGGGCACTATCCCTGAGTTCTTCAGCTCAAGACTATGGCTTTATCACTTGAGCCACAGCGCCACTTCCAGTTTTCTGGTGGTTTATTGGAGATAAGAGTCTCACAGATGTTCCTTCCCCTGGGTGGCTTTGAACCGAGATCCTCAGATCTCAGCCTCCTGAGTAGGTAGGATTATAGGCATGAGCCACCAGCGCCTGGCTCCCCTACTTAATTCTGCACACCAAACTCTTTAAGGTAAAGCCAGTCTGGAGCACAATCCTCCTAGTTGGGATCACAATTTGCACCCCACTACATGATTTTTCTTTTTACAGCTGGTCCTGGGGCTTTAACTCTGGGTCTGGCTAGTCCCTTAGCTCCTTTTCCTCAAGGTTAGTACACTACCACTTGAGCCACAGCACCACTTGTGGCTCTTAATCATTAATTGGAGTCTCACAGCCTTTCTTCCCAGATCTCACTTTCCTGAGTAGCTGGTGTCAAGCTCCAAGAGTTTTCATTTGAGATGTTTTCACTCTGGATGGCGTTGAGCTATAATCTTCCTACTTAGTTGGGATTTAAACAAGTGTGAGCTGCTCCCAATTTAAACTTCATCCTACAGGGGATCCAACTCACGGCCTGGCACATGGTAGGCAAGCATATTACCACTAAACTGTATCTACAGTCTAGGTGGGGATCTTTAGACCCAGACGGATTCAACAATCAATCTGGGATCCTTGCAAGGGAATACAATCTCAACCTCAACCATAATGAACCATATCATATACTATGATGTTAGGAAACCAAAGTGCATCCAAAAGCCACTTCCTTCCTAATGTAAGCTATCTTCAAGCAGACATATTTCAGTTAACCTGAAAAAAAAAAAAAAGGTTCCAGTGTTTTTGCAGATCTCCATTTATGAACTTGTAAAGAAAAGCAACCCAGGGCTGGGAAAGTAGCTCAGTGGTAGAGCGCTTGCCTTGCATGCCTGAGGCCCTGGGTTCAATTCCTCAGCACCACATAAGCACAAAGAAAAAAGCCAGAAGTGGCACTGTGGCTCAAGTGGTAGAGCGCTAGCCTTGAGCTGAAGAGCTGAGGGACAGCGCCCAGACCAGAGTCCAGGCCCCACGACCAGAACCCCCCCCCCCAAAAAAAAGAAAAGCAACTCAGCACTCCCCTTTAGTAACTAGACACAGACATGAGAATTTAGGCCAGATCTATCCGCAAGACACTTGTCTCTAATTACCCAGCAAACAGCTGGAAGCAGAGGCTTGACTTAAGTACTCTTAACACTAGACTAGCCACATGCAAAAGTCTGTAAGTACCAGCATGTAAGAGGGCTTGCCTAGCATGTGCAAGGCCCTAAGCACAACTAATAGTGACAAAAACAGAAACACCCCCAAAGCCCAAGAGGCTGAGATCTGAGGAAGCTAGATGAGGCAGGAGAGTTATTAGCCTTATGCAAAATTGCTCAGGGACAGTGTCAAAGCCCTGAGTTCAACACTCCTGATGGGCACAAAGATAATCTATTAAGAACAATGAATTTAAGTGTCTGATTTCTAAATGCTTTGGCTAGGTAAAACTTTTCAAAGCATCCCTTTCCTCAACCTGCTAGATCCAATAAAGCAGGACACTTGAAAAAAGTTGTCATAACGGAAAAGAATTAAGAGTTCTATTGTGCACACAATTCTATAGCTTTGTTAGTTAAAAAGTTGAAATTAAACAGAAATAGCTAATTAGTAAAGGCTAAAATTAAAATGAACTGGCAAGGATTTCTTGTGCATGTTACATGAAAAGTCATTTGTCCTTTATTGAGATCCTAAAATTTTATTAGTACAATTTTACTGTAAACATTTGGGTCTGAGAATTTGAAAAAGCCACAGGTGGAGCTGTGGCTCCAGTGGTGGAGTGATTGCTTAAAAAAAATAAATAAAAAGCTCAGGGACAGCACCTAAGCCCCAAGTTCAAGCCCCAGAAACAGCACAAAAAAGTTCTTGCTTGGCTCTGGTGGGTCATACATAATCCTAGCCAGGAGGCAGATTTGAGGATGGTAGTTTGAAACCAGCCTGGGCAGAACAGTCTATAAGACCCTTATCTCCCTTAACCAGCAAGAAACTAAATGGTACAGCTACTAGCCTTGAACAAAAACAGGAAGAGTTCAGTTTAAGTGGAAAAGTTTCTTTCAGAACAGATAATCCCACACCCCAAGAATCCCTACATCGTTTGAAAGGCTGATACATCTTAATACTGTTCAGATTTTAATGAAAAAGGAGATTTTCAATTTCTACATCTTTAGCATTTGAAGTTCATAAGGTTTAAAAGAAATCATGAGTCAGATCTAGTGGCTCATGCCTTTAATCCTAGCTACTCAGGAAGTTGAGATCTGAGGATTGCGGTTCAAAGCCAGCCCGGGCAGGTAAGTCCATGAGACTGTCTCCAGTAAAACAGTCAAAACTGGAAGTGGTGCTGTGGCTCAAGTGGTAAGAGTGCTAATCTTGAACTTAAGAGCTGAGGGACAGTGCCCAGGCTGAGTTCAAGCCCCACAACTGACCCCTCCCCCCCCCCAAATAAAGCAATCTGAGAATTGGATATGGGTACCTGTGGATTACACCTGTAATCCTAGCTACTCAGGAGGCTGAGATTGTTCAAAGCCAGCTCTGGCAGGAAAGTTCATGAAACCCACTGTGGCTCAAGTGGTAGAGTGTTAGCTTTGGGCTGAAGAGCTCAGGGACAGAGCCCAGGCCCAGAGTTTGAGCCCCAGGACCAAAAAAAAAAAAAAAAAAAAAAAAAAAAAAGGCAGAGAACTGAGGAAGTTGGTTCAAAACCAGCTCCAACTGACTACCAAAAAAATAACAAAAAACCCAGAGCTGGACATTGGTGGATCATGCCTGTAATACTAGCTACGCAGGAGGCTGAGATCTGAGGATCATGGTTCAAAGACAGACTTGGGCAGGGAAGTCCATGAGATTCTTATCTCCAATTAACCACCAGAAAAACCACAAGTGACACTGTGGCTCCAGTGGTACAGCGCTAGCCTTGAACTGAAGAGCTCAGGACAGCATCTGGGCCAAGTTCAAGCCCCACAACCAACAAAATGAAACAAAACAAAAAACCAGAAGTAGAATTGTAGCTTAAATGATAAGAGTAGAGATAGCCTTCACCAAAAAGGCTTAGAGACTGAACCCAGGCCTGAGTTCAAGGGCTAGAGAAGTAAAAACTAAATTAAAAACCAGAAAGTCCCTTTTCTTGTTATGTAACAAGAACAAGAAATGTACCAGCAGAAGAAGTTTAACATTTAGATTTTTAGTAGCACTTTTTAGAATACTCACTGTAGATTTAGAAAGTAGTAATTTGTTAAAGCATGCACAAAGTATAATAGTGAATAAAACCACAACTGACAAATATATTGGTTAACATTCCAAACATGTATAACCAATGAACATGGCCTAGATTTTTTTTATTGGTATTCACTTCAGTAACTTGAATCCACAGATATAAGCAGAATATAACCAGAGTTACAAGTAAACACAGATTATACATGCAAATTTCGGTTCACAAAGGTCACATGTGCAGGTACAATGAATTAGAAGCGTGCGTCTAGAATTATGGCCAAACTTTAAAAAAATGTAAAATTACATCTTGAAAACATGAAGAGATGGTTTACACACACTTCAGAAATAAAATCTTGCTTATACCAGAGATGTATGACAGCTATAGGATTCAAGTGACAAGCAGTAAGATCTCAAGAAATTAATACTGGTCAAAGAGAGTTTTTTTACATTTCACTGAAAGTACACTGACTACTGGAATATGAAACCTAGCAGGAACTCAGGGAAAAAATTATAAAATCTAAAGCCAATTATTTAATATTTCTTGCTATCTAAACAACACCATGACATTAAAAGAAAATGGCACCTGCATTTGAATTGCCAATCTCACATGAATGGAATTCTCTAAAAAATGAAATGCATCAAAGCAGCTTTAAACTCCAAATGAAAGGTCTACAAGGCTCAGATTAAAACATGGAATGTTTCAGATGAAAGTAATAAAAATACAACTGGTTTTGTTCTTTATTGAATGGAATTAAAAGATGTTGACATTCCGTTGCAGCTTGGATCTAATAAATCTCATTTTTCTGAACAGTCTGTTATCTTTTTCTTAGTGGTGCAAGTTGTCTTACATAGTAGCTTACAGAATCAGTCTCTACAAAGTACTTCTGTCTGTTGCCATTCCGATGAAACAAAAACTATTCATGAACTTAACCGTATATTTTTGCTATAACACTTAGCACATGAACAGACATCTAGTATTTATCCACTAAAACAAAAGAGTACAATAGTTTTCCTCTAACTATCAGTATTGTATTTAAAAAAGGTTAACATTAAAAACAAAGAACCATTGTTTTTTTGAAATTTTTATGCTTCTTATATATCTTAAGCTTCCTTCTTCTGCCTGCGTTCTTCTGCCAATTTATTCAGAAATTTCTGATGAGAGAGAGGAAAAAAAGAATTATCTCAATTAAGTAACTTGAAAGAAAAGCAACATATCCATCAATAAGTCAATTGAAGTTTAGGGACCTCAGTGTGAATTAGCCTAAAACTTTGTATTTTAAAAATGAGTTAATTCTTTAACTTTAGTTCACAAAGTTCAGGACACCACAATAAGGCATGAAAAAATGGTAAATGTGAAAAATGGATATTTTAATGTGTAATTAACCCTAACTTTTACACATGAAAAAAACAAAGAACATGATCACATAGAACTAGTGCTATGCCCAAAACATAAATTATTTGTTATAACTACTGCACTCAACCAAAATAGCCATGGATAGTAATTTTAAATGTAAAAAATTGATTTACAAAAGCAGGGACTGGGCTGCCCATGGAGTTTGCTAGCTCCTAACACATATGACATCTAGTTTAGAATTTTTAGATAGCAAGATCTACTAAAAATATGCAAGATATATTTATAAGCCAGGTGCCAGTGGCTCACGCCTGTAATCCTAGCTACTTAGGAGGCTGAGATCTGAGGATCATGGTTCAAACCCAAACCTGGCAGGAAGTCTATGAGAGACTTATCTCCAATAAACCACCAGAAAACCAAAAGTGGTTCTGTGGCTCAAGTGGTAGAGCACTAGCTTTGAGCCAAGGAGTTCAGGGACAGCGCCCTGGCCCAGAGTTCAAGCCCCACAACCAAAAAAAAAAAAAAAGCTGGAAGTAGAATTGTGGCTCTAGTGATACAGTGCTAGCATTGAGCTAAAGAAGCAATGGGACAGTGCCCAGTATTGAGTTCAAGCCCCAGGACTGGCAAAAAAAAAAAAAAAAAAAAAAAAAAGAGGTAAACCTTTTTACTTCTGATTAAAATAAACAAAAAACCCCTACAAAACCATTAGAAAAAGTATCAATTCTTTTATTAGCAAGATATACTGCCTAGTAGTTCTAATTGCTAACAATGAAATATACAGCCTTAGAGATTTTAGATATAGCTTTTTTTAACTAGAAGAAAATTATTATAATACAGTCCATATCAAGTATGAAACACTCAGAGGTTACTTCAAATATTATTTCCAAAATTTTCTAATACATATAGTTTCTGACCTAAAATAGCTTAAAAATAAAGTCAATAAAATACTGGTACTAGGGAACAAGGTGTAGCTCAACAGTAATAATATATGCTCAGCATGAGGGAGGACATGGATTCAATTTTACTTTCAGTAAGTTAGTAAAAAATTTAGTATTTGAGTTGGGCACTGGTGGCTCACAACTGTAATCCTAGCCAGCCTGGTCAAGAAAGTTAATGAGACTTTTTATCTCCAATGAACTACTCAGAAAAGGCTGAAACAGGCACTGTGGTAGTGACAGCCTTGAGCAAAAGAAGTTTAAGGACACTGCCCAGGCCTTGAGTTTAAGCCACATGATGGGGGGAAAAATTAGTATTGGCAAAGATTGAAGTGATACAAGCAATACTGAAATCCCCAAATAAAATTACCTTTCATCAATCTAGACAACACAGAATTTGTCTGGCAGGGTGGTGGCTTAAGTGCTAGAGTACCAGTTAGCAAGCACAAGGCCCTAGCTAGCTCCTGACAAATAAGCCAAAAAGAAAACAAAAACCAATTTGATACATAAATGCAATGCAGGTGCACCATTCTTTATCTGAAATGGTTGGGATCAGAAAGAAGTGTTTTGATTAGATTTTGGAGTATTTCTAAACAATACGTAAGGACTAAAGGTAGAGCACCAGTCATGAGCAGAACTACTGATACAAAAACTTGCGCTGGGATGAGACTAATCTAATATGAAATTAATTTATGTATTATATCTACATACCATTCTCAGGAAGTAATAGTGCAGTCAAACCCAGAATATATACATGATATTCAAGTACTCTGTGACTGAACTATTTCTCTAGTCCCTAAATGTTTTTGTAGGCCTAGGAACTGTCCCTGTGATTTTCTGCTCAAGGAGAGCACTGTACCACTTTGACCCACGGCTTCACTTGTGGTTTTCTGGTGGTTAACTGGAGGTAAGAGTTTCACACACATGGGCTGGGAATGTGGCTTAGTGGTAGACTGCTTGCCTAGCACGCATGAAACCCTAGATTCTTCAGTACTGCATAAACAGAAAGGGCTGGAAGTGGCACTGTGGCTCAGGTGTGCTAGCCTTGAGCAAAAAGAAGCTCAGGGACAGTGACCAGGCCCTGAGCTCAAGTCCCAACACTAGTGCCCACCCCCTCGCCCCCCCAAAAAGGCGAGTCTCACATACTTTACTGGCCTGGGGTGGTGTTGAACCATGATCTTCAGACTTTAGTCTCCTGAGTAGTAAAGATTACAGACTTGAGTTACCAGTGTCTAATTCTAAATCATTACTTCAACCCAGGGGCTGAAAAGTCTCTGTGAGACTGTTATCTCCAATTAACCAGTCAAAAACCAGAAGTGGCACTGTGGCTCAAAGTGGTAGAGTACTAGCCTTGAGCAAAAAGACTTCCTGAACAGTGCCCAGGCCTTAAGTTCAAGTCCCCAAAAAACAAAAAAACAAAACCATGTTCAACAGATGTTTCCAGAGTCCATTAACTTGTGTAAATAAAGCCACAAATGAAAAATATAAAAATTTCCTCAGGATAAAGCACTGTGCCAGGTCCATAGACTTACACACATTATATTTATAGATCGCATTTATTTCTATATCTTAAGTGATGTTAGCTTTCACAAAAGAACTCTCCTGTTTTAGATTCAGCCTTACCTTTAATTTCTGATAATGAGGAAGGCTGCTGCAATGAGTATTCTTTGCAACTTCTTCATTTGTATAAAAGAGTGAACACAGCTTACAGTAAAACCCTGTTTTAGGTATCACATAGTCTATACCTAGAAATACAAACATACATTCTTACAAATTAAGTAAACTGAAGAGTGTATTTAGTAGTCTCAAATCTCTTTATCCTGATAATATAATTTGAATCAGACAAGGGATGTGCAATAAGTCCAATACTGCCTAAGCTAAAAACAAAACTATGCTACTAGCTTTTTTGTACTTAACTAGTATAGAAGGTCTTACCTAATTGCACTTTTAATATGAAAGACAGACTGTAACACAGAAACACAAAACAAAAAGGAATGTGTAATTTTCAGAAACCTTTATGAGGAGAACATCATTGTGGAATGATAACATAATACAAAATTAAGAAATGGGTAAAAGAAGAAGTGAGAGTGATGTACCAACTTGTTAAGTTTTGCCAACTGTTTCCCACAGGGAAAATAGAAAACTAACTTAACCCTCTCAGATATTAAATAAGACTAATTTTTAAAAAGTAGAAGAGCAAAGTCTTAAAGCTTACCAACAGGAACATTGGGCTGATATGGTCCAATTCTATACTCATCTGGGATTGTATAGTCCTCCTTGGTTTCATCACTTTGGCCATCTGCATTTTCACTTGCGTCTTTGTTGGGATCATCAGTATTCTCAGCAGATTCAGCACCATGTTCCATATTTTCGTCATTTTTAATTCCATTTTCCAATGCTGCTTCGTTTTCTTGATCAAGTTCTTCGATCTTGTCCACCTTAATTTCAACCAAACCATCATCATTTTTGTCACCAGATTTAAATGTCATGCCTGATTTACGAAGTTTGTGAAGTTCCGAATCTTCCTCATCACCAACCTCATCTAGAGTGACAAAACCTTCCACACTCCCTGGGAAACGACGCTGTTAAGAAAGACAAATTTACTCTGCAACAATTATCTTGCAGCATCCCTTCCATTTGTTTTACTTGAAGGGATAGCGTCTTTGTCTCTTCGCTTTTAAAATAAGGCCTCAATAAGTAGCCTAAGCTTGATCTTCCTTCCTGCCTCAGCCTCTAAAAAGCTGGGATTACAGGCATGTTATTATCATGCCTGGCGTGTCTTTGTCTTTCCAAAATATCTCCTCCTTTCTCCTCCCACTGATGACTTAAATAAATAATGGGTTATGGCTTAGTATGTCTGGCTGCTTGTCCTTGAGATCCAATCCCTAATACCAAACTCAAACCTGGACCAAAAATCAAACTTCACCAAATGGAAACATGAAGAACAAAAATAACTTTTGTAAAGATACTTACTTACATTCTATACTTATTTTCTACAACTTCTCAGACAATGTGATAGTGCTCTTATTTAGAAACATGTAAGACAGCTCTTATTTAGTGTAAGAAGTTTTTGTTTTACTGTTCTTTACCAAGGATAAAAATTTAATTTGTAACACCTCAGTTAACTTTTCTTTTTCTTTTTTTTGTTTGTCAGTCGTGGAGTCTGAACTCTGGGCTTGGGTGCTGCCCCTGTGCTCTTCAGCTCAAGGCCAGTACTCTACTGCTTGAGCCACAGAGCCACTTCTGGTTTCCTATTGGTTTACTGAAGATTCTTATGGAGTTTCCTGACCTGGCTGGCTTTGAACCTCGAGCCTCAGATCTCAACCTCCTGAGTAGCTAGGATTATAGGTATGAGCCACCAATGCATGGCTTCAGTTAACTTATTTTTTAATGAGCTGTTTCAAAAGACAGTTAAGGTTGTATTTTTCAAATAGGAAAAATTCTTCAAATTCAAATGATTTTTAAATAAGTAGCAAAATGTTTAAAGTTTTTTTGGGTCAGTTAACCTACAAACCCCTTACCCTCACCTGTTTTCTGTTAGAATCAGAATCTTACTATTTGCTTGGATTAGCCTGAACTCTTGATTCTCTTGCTTCTACCTAAGGAGTACTGGGATTATGTTAGCTCATACCACCTCTTTGAAAACAAGCTGTACAGTAAGATTGGAATACTCAACTTTGATTTTGTAAATGGGAAGTAGGGCATGATTCTCTCTTTACCCCTCCCTTACTAAAATAAATCTTTGCCTAAAAAAATAAGCAAATTGCATAAGTAGAGGATCAGTATAAAACTCAAGCATATAATATATACACAATACTTTGAACTTGCACTATGAAAAGGTTTTCTTTACAAGTTTTTTTTAAAAAAAATGAATTAATGAAATGTTCTACTTCACATATTTATTGTGAAGTTTGGATTTAAATGTTTACATTTTTAATCTTTTTTTTTTTTTTTTGGTCGGTCGTGGGCTTAAACTCTGGGCCTAGGCACTGTCCCTTAGCACTTTAGCTCTTTACCACGTGAGCCACAGGGCCACTTCTGGTTTTCTGGTGGTTAACTGGAGTCTCATGGACTGTCCTGCCCATGCTGGCTCTAAACCTCGATCCTCAGATCTCTGCCTCCTAAGTAGCTAGGATTACAGGGGTGAGCTGATGGTGCCCGGCTCTTATCTTTTTCCCCCTATATAAAATATTTTTCCTTATTTGACCCTGTTTGGTAAGAAAATAATGTGAAAAATTGATCTGAACTAATGTTCCATTAAAACTACTCAGAATAGTCTTAAAAAAGTTACCTTTTTAAGTTTTTTCTTGGTTGCTGATGAAGCACTCAAATCTTTTTTCACAGCTTTATCTGAAGACTCCTTTTTCCCATCAGAAGCCACATCACCTAAATTAGCAAGATCAGTCTCATCTCCCACTGAACTGCCGCTTTCTAGAAGAGCTACTGCTTCTTCTTCATCTACAAGTAGCTCATCTTCAGATTCAAGAAGCATATTAGGTTCTTGTTCTGTCTGGTCATCCTTTGTATCTTTCTCACCATCTTCCCCTGACTTTTCTTCTTGGTCTTTACCTTCGGTTGTACTTTCAGCCTTCTGAGAACCGTCAGTTTTGGATTTCTTATCACTTGGAGATTCTTTGCCATCTGGAGAATAAGATCTTTTTCTGAAATCAAAAAAGATACAAATAATTTTTTTTTCTGGGATGAAAACTAAAATTTTAATACACAATATGCACAACACAACACATGAAATTGAAATTACCGAGATTTATCTTTTTTTAGTAAGTCAATGCCTCTGTTGGGAATCTAAAAGACAAAAAAGTTTTACAAGTTAGACTCATTTGAATATATAATCATCCAGTATTGTGTGACAATCTCTCTTTTTTTTTTTGTCGGCCATGGGGCTTGAACTCTGGGCCTGGGCGCTGTCCCTCAGCTCTTCAGCTCAAAGCGAGCGCTCTACCACTTGAGCCACAGTGCCACTTCCGGTTTTCTGGTGGTTTATTGGAGGTAGGAGTCTCACGGTCTTCTCTGCCCGGGCTGGCTTTGAACCGCGATCCTCAGATCTCAGCCTCCTGAGATCCTCAGATCTCAGCCTCCTGAGTAGCTAGGATTACAGGCGTGAGCCACCAGCGCCCGGCTGTGTGACAATCTCTTATATAATCAATGCTTCCTATTCAATCTCTGTACTCATACCAAAGACATATTGCCTCTATTCACAAATTCATAAAAAAACAGATAATTAATTGAGTAATAAAATGGTAACCAGTCTTTTTTGGTTGGTTGTGGGGCTTGAACTCTGGGCCTGGGTGCTGTCCTTCAGCTCTTCAGCTCAGGGCTAGCACTCTACCACTTGAGCCACAGCACCAATTCTGGTTCTTCTGGTGATTAATTGAAGATTGGAGTCTCATGGACTTTCCTGCCTGGCTGGTTTTGAACCACAATCCTCAGATCTTAGCCTCTTCAGTAGCTAGGATTACAGGTGTGAACCACCAGTGCCCTGCTGGTGACCAGTCTTTTCTAATACTTTTTCTTGGTCAGTTGTGGAGCCTGAACTCGGGCCTGGGTACTGTCCCTCAGCTCTTCAGCTCAAGGCTAATGCTGTACTACTTGAGCCATAGTGCCACTTGGGCCTTTTCTGCTTATGTGTTGTTGAGGAATCAAACCTAGGGCCTCATGCATGCAAGGCAAGCACTCTACCACTGAGCCACCTTCCCAGTCCTCAAATATAAAATTTTAAGTAGACAATAAGAATCTGTCACTCATGTTAATATCTCAGCTCTAAGAGTAGCAGAACCAAGGTAGAAAAGATGTACAATTTAGTTTTGTTTCATCATTAAATCCTTTTGCTTTCAAAAATTTTTCAAAAAAGCCGGGCGCTGGTGGCTCACGCCTATAATCCTAGCTACTCAGGAGGCTGAGATCTGAGGATCGCGGTTCAAAGCCAGCCCGGGCAGGAGAGACCGTGAGACTCCTATCTCCAATAAACCACCAGAAAACCGGAAGTGGCGCTGTAGCTCAAGTGGTAGAGCGCTCGCCTTGAGCTGAAGAGCTGAGGGACAGCGCCCAGGCCCAGAGTTCAAGCCCCACGACCGACCAAAAAAAAAAAAAAAAAAAAAAAAAAAAAAAAAAAAAATTTCAAAAAGAGAATAAAAGCACCTGAGACTCTATATACTAAATTCAGAGTACTCTCATAGGTTTGAATTGCTCACATATCATAAATCAATCATAACTCAATTTGACCACCTAGTCTTAAAGTCTGATGACAGTTTCAGTATGACTAAATAGCTCATTAAAATTTTCTTTAAAAAATTTTTTGCTTTGAGAAACTGGCTTGGTTATTTTTTTTTCTCTCTCTCCTTTTTGTTGGTCATGGGGGCTGAACTCTGGGCCTGGGTGCTGTCCCTCAGCTCTTCAGCTCAAAGCAAGCTCTTGAGCCACAGCACCACTTCCGGCTTTTTTCTACTTATATGGTGCTGAGGAAATGAACCCAGGGCCTCATGCATCTGAAGCAAGCACTCTACCACTGAGCCAACTTCCCAGCCCTGGCTTGGTTCGCTTTAGAACCGGTATAGGGCTGGGAAGGTGGCTCAGTGGTAGAGCGCTTGCCTTGCGTGCATGAGGCCCTGGGTTCGATTCCCTAGCACCACATAAGCAAAAAGAAAAAAAATCCGGAAGTGGCGCTGTGGCTCAAGTGGTAGAGCGCTAGCCTTGAGCTGAAGAGCTGAAGGACAGCGCCCAGGCCCAGAGTTCAGGCCCCATGACCAGACCCCCCCCCCCCAAAAAAAGAACCGGTATAAACATGCTATGCAATGAATGATTTCCACTTTTAATGGTACAATAGAATTAGTGGTTTCTTCAATGTACAGCAGTCAATACATATACTTACATAATTTCTTTCTTTAAAATCTTTTACCAAATTTGATATTTCTAAAAACTATACATGTATGTTTTGTGGAGAACATGCTAAGGTATTTAACTGTGATTTTAAAACAATAAAGTAATAAAATTTTTTAGAAAATAAAGACTGACAGCACTTTGCCAAAAATAAGTGTAGCATTGCTTAAACATTGTGTATCAACACCAGTTCTTTGTTATGGGGTCAGTGGTACATTTGCACTGCCTGGAGTTACAAGTTTTTAATCCTGTCAGTAAATAAAATGTCCTTTAACTTCACATAAAAAAAAAAATAAAATAAAAAAAAAAAATAAAGACTGTCATTTGAGATTTTTTGGGAGAGTGCTGCTCCTTTTTTTTTTTTTTTTTTGATCAGTCCAGAGGTTGGACTCAGAGCTTGGGCACTATCCCTGAACTTCTTTTTGCTTAAGGCTAGCACCTCTACCATTTGAGCCACAATGCCATTTACAGCCTCTTCTGTTTATGTGGTAGCGAGGAATCAAACCCAAGGTTTCATGCATGCTCGGCAAGCACTCTATCATTAAGCCACATTCCCAGCACTTCCTGTGTATGTGCACGTGCAAGTGCACATGCCCATTCTAGCCTTAGGGCTTGAACTCAGGATTTAGATACTGTCTTTGAGCAAAAAATTTTTGCTCAAGGCTGCTTTCCCATTCATGCCACAACTCCATGTGTTTTTTGGGGAGTGATTAACTGAAGAGTCTCCTGGACTGGCTTCTAATCACAATCCTCAGACTCAGCCTCCTTGAATATGTGGGATTATAGGCCACTGTGACCCATCAAGAAGTTTTTTTTTTTTTTAATGAGTAATAAACCAAATGCTACATACCCTCAGCACCAGTTTTTTATATTTCTCAGAAAGGTCAACCTTAACACATCTCCCCTGAAACCAAAGTGCTTTCTTTAGACAATGGTCAACCATTGCCATGGCATCTTCTCTGGTCTCCATCTCAATAAAGGCCTAAAAACAAAGCAAAACAGAAAAACCCCACAAGTCATTATTTTTCACAGAACTGCATAAAACTTTTTAATTTTTATTCTATCCTCATCAACGCTAGTGAAAATTAAGTAAAGCTAAGAGCCTGTCAGACATACAATGCTACCTAAGACCATTAAAGACCAAATACAATCAACTTTTTGTTACCTTTATGCAAAGAAATTCTAAACTCAGAAGATATCAAACACAAGTATAAGGTAACTTAATTTAGTCATTAAATTTTGATTTTACACACTATCTTTTTTTTTTTTTTGGTTCCGGTCGTGGGGCCTGAACTCTGGGCCTGGGCACTGTCCCTCAGCTCTTTAGCTCAAGGCTAGCGCTCTACCACTTGAGCCACAGCACCACTTCTGCCTTTTTTTTTTGCTTATGTGGTGCTGAGGAATCGAACCCAGGGCCTCATGCATGCGAGGCAAGTGCTCTATCACTGAGCCACCTTTTATCTTTTAACTAAACACACTGAAATAAATAAAAAGTTGTAAAGTCCCTAGAGAACTAATGATTTAGCTGGGAGGAGAGGAAAGGTAAAAATAAGAAAAGTAACTCTAAACAGTCATCAATAGGAGGCTCAATTTGACAGTTAATTCAATAGCATCATGTAAAATACCACTTACACAAAAAGAAACTTTTTTCCCCTCCCCACCCCCGCCCCAAAACTCACAAAAAGAAACTTTTATCTGCATAGAAAAATCTTGGGAAGCAAACCCTAGAAAAGGTGTCATTAGCAAGGGCAAGAAAGGAAAGGTGTGTGTGTGTGTTTTGTCAGTCCTGGGGCTTGAACTCAGGGCCTAGGCACTGTCCCTGAGCTTCTTTTGTACAAGGCTAGTACTCTTACCACTTGAGCCACAGAACCACTTTTGGCTTCTTCTCTTTATGTGGCACTGGAGACTCAAACCCAGGGCTTCATACATGATAGGCAAGCACTCTACCACTAAGCCACATTGCCAGCCTACAGTTTTCTTAATTTATCCAATGCCTCACAGTTTCAACCAACTATGACTAAAAGAAGTTTTACTTGGTGATAAAGACTGAACCCAAAGCCTCACGTATGTTAGCATGCAACATGCCACTAAGCACTATTACTATTCTAAAATCTTTTTGAGAAACAATCTTTTTTCAAGACCTCAATAGGTATATTACCTGACTTTTCATCCTCATCAATATATAATTCTTTATTTTCCCGTAAGGTTCAGCAAGCTTGAGGACAGCACTGTCAGAATATCCAGAATGGGGTAAATTGCTGAGATGTATCACACGTCCAAGCTCTTGCTTCTGATCAAATTTCTGATCAGGTTTCCCCTCAGGTTTCTTTAATAAACAGGGGAAGTAGAGAAAGGAAAGATGAATCAAATGCAGGCAGGTATGCTGTTATTTTTAGTCAATAAAGACAGCCCAAGACAGGCACTGGTGCCCACACCTATAATCCTATCTACTCAGGAGGCTGAGATCTGAGGATCCTGGTTCAAAGCCAGCCCAGGCAGTAAAATCTATGACTCTTATCTCCAAGTAACCACCAAAAAACTGGAAGTGGCGCTATGACTTAAGTGGTAGAGCACTCACCTTTAGCTGAAGAGCTCAGGGTCAGTGCTCAGGCCCAGAGTTCAAGCCCCATAACCAACCAAAACAACAAAAAGAAATTAAAAGAAAAAAATCAATTTTTTTTTTTTTTTTTGGGTCAGCTGTGGGGCTTGAACTCTGGGCCTGGGTGCTGTCCCTCAGCTCTTCAGCTCCAGGCCAGAGCTCTATACCACTTGAGCCACAGCTCCACTTTCCGTTTTCTGGTCGTTTATTGGAGATAAGAGTCTTATGGAGTTTCCTGCCTGGCCTGGCTTCATACTGTGATCCTCAGCCTCCTTGATCCTCCTCCTGTGATCCTCAAACAGCCTTCTTGAGTAGCTAGTATTACAGGTATGAGCCACTGGCGCTTGGCTCAAAACCAATTCTTAAATAGACAAAGTTAACAAACAAATGATGTATTAAACTGATTTACATAGAATGTGAAGGAAAAAGAAACAGAAGAATACTACCTTTATTCGTTTATACTTCTGGGATAAATGAACTCTCACTGGCTTGCCAAATACTAATGCTGGTGTGGTTGTGTAATAATCCACTGCAGCTTGAGCATCTTCTGTGGTTGCCATCTCAATAAACGCCTGAAATAATACAAAAAAAAAAGGATTTATCAAAAACTAGCATGACTTCCAAACTGTCTAGTAGATATTATATATAGCTACATCTAAACATTAAAATGTTTTAGGGGTGGAGAAAGGAACAGAGAAAGGGATATTGAGATAGGGATGAAAGGGCAAAATGGGGATAAATGAAGGAAAAGGACACTGACCAAGAAGCATTGTACTCATATTCTGACTTATGGAATTATAACCCTTCTGCACAACTATTTAGTAATAATAAAGTATTTGCAGGAATTCAAAGACAAAATAAGACCAGTGTTTCCAAATTGTTATTTTATAAGAAAGTTATCTTAGGGGCTGTGAAGGTGGCTCAGTGGTAGAGCGCTTGCCTTGCATACATGAGGCTCTGGGTTCGATTCCCCAGCACCACATAAGCAAAAAGAAAAAAAGCCGGAAGTGGTACTGTAGCTCAAGTGGTAGAACGCTAGCCTTGAGCTGAAAGCTGAGGGACAGTGCCCAGGCCCAGAGTTCAGGCCCCACGACCAGACCCCCCTCCCCCCCCCAAAAAAAAAGTTAAAAAAAGGAAGGTTATCTTAGATTATAGCTATACTATCATGCACTATGTATTAGTGGACTGAAAAAAATGATTTGGCATCACTGTTAGAGTTGTGAAATGTCTTCTCCAAAATTTTTTTACAGCCTTTACATATATATTAGTTAAATTAATATTATCCATTAATATCAGTATTATTAATATAAACTACTGACTTTCTCAATAGTATATACTGATGATGGATAAGGTGATCTTGGGCAGGCAAAAACAGCAAATTTCAAGATACTCTGGATTATGTGGAAAGCGCTTGTTTCTAAGAAAAACTAAAAAAGAAAATAAAACCAACTTATACCTCATTGATTTTATTTAGAATCAGATGATTTGAAATGACTCCAAATGGCTCCACCAGCTGTAGCAGTTGGTATCTCAAGTTTTTTCCTCGCTGAAAATCCATGATGTGAACAACTCGACTAGTTTCCTACAAGTCAGAGAAAAAATACCCAAGTCAATGAAGTTTTTAAAAATCACTATGAGGGGGAATAAGTATGCATTCCAGAGACAGAATATGTGCTTATACATTAAACAGGAAGACTTTGGTTAAATACTTAGCTCTTAAAAAAAATTAAACCTGCATAACTGGATGCTGGTGGCTCAAGCCTGTAATCGTAGCTACTGAGGAGGCTGAGATCTAAGGACTGAGGTTTGAAACCATCCCAGACAGGACAATCTGAGACACTTGTCCACAATAAACTACTCAGCTCAGGGACAGTACCCAGGATTGGTGAAAATAAACAAACTCCCCTCAAAATTCCTAAAATTCTAATGAACTTAAAGACTACACAATCAAGTTTTTTGAGGAGAGTAAATTCTTCTGCCTAAAGCAAAGCAGTAAATACAATAAAAGCAATGGTTATATTACTGACCACTCTGCCTTTTTGCATATGTCTTGGTCCTTGCAGGTTTCCATTTCCAGCACCTTTATGGAGGAAAGAGCATTTTTTTCAGATTTATAATAAATTCACTTATGAGTTAGAAATGGACATCTTTTAAACACAAATGAAAACATTACAAATACATGGTGAAATATATATATATATCTATTTTTGGGGTGTGGGGTGGGGTAGGGAGATAGGATTTGAAATCAGGGCTTTGTGCCTCAAGCAAGCATACTCCCACTTAAGCCACATCTCCAGTCCCTGAATAAGCCTTGTTATGACTATAATTGTTGCCACCCTTAACACTAAGGTCCATGAGATTATCTCCAATTAATCACAATAAGCTGTAAGGGGAGGTGTGACTTAAGTGGTAAAGCACTAGCCTTGAGCACAAAAGCTCAGGGACAGGATCTAGGCCCTGATTTCAAGCTCCAGGACTAGTACAAAACAAAAAAGATTGTTTTCTCCTGCATTTACTTTTTAGGACAGAAGATTTTAGAAAAAGGTACTATTAATTTCCATATAATTACCCAAATTTCCTCTTGGTCCAACTGCTGGTCCGCCAAGATGAAATGAAGGAGGTGGAGGTCCCAGAATTCCTGGCGCTGGATTTGTAGACTGCTGCAACATGAATGGATCACCCCTAGTAATATGAAGAAATATATACGAAGTTGGGGAGAAATCTGCACTAATAAAAGAAATTACTACATGGAGCTGGGAGGTGGCTTAGTGATAGAGTGCTTGCATCGCATGCCTGAGGCCCTGGGTTTGATTCCTCAGCACCACATAAGCAGACAAAGCCAGAAGTGGCACTGTGGCTCAAGTGGTAGAGCGCTAGCCTTGAGCTGAAGAGCTGAGGGACAGCGCCTAGGCCCAGAGTTCAGGCCCCATGACCAGCAAAAAAAATAAAAATAAAAATGAAAAAAAATTACTACATAAAAGTTTTCTTTTTAAATTTTTCTTTGTTGGTCATGGAGCATGAACTCAGAGCCTGGGTGCTGTCCCTAAGCTTTAATGCTCAAGGCCAGCACTCTACCTCTTTGACTTTAGTGCTACTTCTAGTAAGAGTCTAACAGACTCTCCTGTCTGGGCCGGCTTCATCTCAGCCTCCAGAGTAGCTACAATTACAGGCGTGAGCCACCAGCACCCAACATAAAATTTTCTTATCCTAACTTAACTCACATTTGGTAACAGATATTGAAAATAACTATGAAATATAGAAAATTAAACCTGGATTCCTTAAATTGATCTCCTTTACAAACAATAGCTTAAAAAAATTTAACTTACATTGTATGTCCAGTATCATTGTCAGGATTCCATTCTGGGTAGCTTTAAAAAGACCAGAAAATTAACTTTAAAATAAAACCAACCCCCTTCCCCCTTTTAACAAGTACCCTTGTTTGACCTCTAAACTAGAGATAATAGTAAATTTAGCTGACAGTCTAGTGTTAAAAATATTAGTTCTAAAGCATGTAAAATATTTCAAAGGAAAAATTTAAGACAGTGGCTTACAGATGTAGGTGAATGTATGTTGAAATTGAAAATTTCTTATACACTCATTATTCTATGAGAATGTTATATAAGGAACTAGAAATGAAGGTTATATTAGAGAAACAAACAGACCATAGGCTTTCCTTCCCCGATACTAAATATCAAAAGCAGAATTAAGTTGTGACACTAGAAAAGCCAGCCCCAACAGTCAGGCATGTCTGAGAATTTCAACTTCACTCAAAGGGAACTATGTTTTGTTTCATATGGTTTCTTTACAAATTCCATTTTAATGTACCAGCTAAACTCAGAACCAAAGGCATTTTATAAGAAAAATAAATAAAAAATTGCTTGACAACTAGGTAAATTTTAGTGACCACTCTACGTTTTAGAACATGTGTTCACTATGTCATTAAGTCCATTAAAAATTCTTTCCATATAAATTAATGGGCCAATTTGTATTTACCCTAGAAAGAAAAGTATTTTTATTGTATCTAATCTGCAATGTAATAATCTGGACATGTTATTTCTTATTAAAAAATTGCCCAGACATTATCTACAACTATGGGATAAGAATACTGTGGATACAAGCCCATAAGCTCCCCAAACCCATAACAGCTGTTTCTGATTCATAGTAAGGATGCTTTAAAGGTATTTCAAACTCCTACATTTCAAGAAGAAGCTGGCATCGGCGACTGTGACTTGCTCCATTGATATGTTGACTCCACTCCTGCAGCAAAGTAAATTAGTAGAATTAACAACAACAAAAAAAGCTAAAATATTTTCATCTGAACCATTTAAAGTTTAGGATGTTAATGTCTATACATTACCGTAAGTAATAAAAAACATTAATGGCCCATTCATTAAATCACCTTGATTTAATTTAAAACCATTTCTCTAAGTTTGAAGTTTGATCCTGCCCTCAAATACGCTATGCACATTCTTGGAAAAACTGGATTAACTTGGTCAGCATACTTAATAGGTCTAACAAGAAAAAGATATAGAATAAGGATCAAGAGTACTTGAGATCCAACAAATGTACTAGCATTAATTTCTTCTGTAGACAAAACCAAGTATCCACTTTGTATAATTACATCTGCTATTTGGTAGTACTCTTCTAGAATATGTCTTAAGTGTATAAATTAATTAATTTCATTTAGTCTCTAGACATGCTCCAAGTGTATTATTTACTAAACATACAGTAGAAAATACTCCACCATTAACACTGCCAAAAAAGCTAACAGGATTTAACAGGAATGGCTTACTTAGAAAATATTCCCACTAGGGCTGGGAAGGTGGCTCAGTGGTAGAGCGCTTGCCTTGCATGCATGAGGCCCTGGGTTCGATTCCCAAGCACCACATAAGCAAAAAGAAAAAAAGCTGGAAGTGGCACTGTGGCTCAAGTGGTAGAGCGCTAGCTTTGAGCTGAAGAACAGTGCCCAGGCCCAGAGTTCAGGCCCCACGACCGGACACCTCCCCCCCCCCAAAAAAAATGTAGCCACTGATCATGAAGTTTCCATATTTCTCTAAAACAAGCAAGCATATTTAAGAAGTGCTTGCTTCCAAATTTTAAGGAGGGAACTTACATACATCATTACTTGCTCCTTGGTGATTTATTTTAAATTTAAAGGAAGTAGCCTACATTTATTTTATTCCAACCAATTTTCTTTTAAGATAAAATACGCATATAAAACTAACTTTTAAGCAAATGTAAATAAAGAGGAAAAGTGAATAAAGTGAGTCCTCTATCAAACTGCCTCAGTCCATTCTGAAACTACATTATTACTAAATGTTGACTCCTAAGTTATTTTAACTAGTTGTTTCAGTATTTTCAGTTTTGAAAAACAAATGGTAAGTTTTACAGGTGAACTGATTATCAGAACATTTCCAAGCTCATGGAAAGTGCTCTGGAAAAAAATGTTTTTTAAAAAGTGAATTATCATTGCATTGCTTATAAATCTCAACTTATAACTTTTTACATCTACTATTTATGTCACAAACTCCCACAAATTGAGGATATTTCTCTTATATCCACTGATCACTTAATACAATTATAGCTAGAATGTAGCACCAAATTATTAAGTTATACCTCTCTGAAGTCTCAGAATGGTATTTTATAATAAATGGCATTCTAATTTCTGTTAAAAGTTTATAACATTCTGAATTCCTGAACAGAATTAAGTTAAAACCTTGTGAAAATAGTAAGACTGAACACATCCAAGGAAAGTGGTATTTATTTAGAATGTGGTAAATACTAACTAGCATTTCCATGCATCTCAAAACTAGCTATCTTAAAAATAGTGGTTAATAGGAACAAAGAGATTTGTTATTGGAGGTAACTTTTTTTTCCAGTCCTGGGGCTTGAACTCAGGGCCTGGGAGCTGACCCTGAGCCTCTACATGCTCAAGTCTAGCACTTTACCACATGAGCCATAGCGCCTTTCTGAGTAATTTATTGGAAATAAGAGTCTCAAGACCTTTTGTGCCCAGGCTGGCTTCAAACTGTGATCCTCAAATCTCAGCCTCTTGAGTAGTTTAGCTAGGCTTACCAGCGTGAGCCACTGGCACCTGGCTTGGAACTAACTTTTTAAATGGCTCTAAGCAAGAAGCATCATAGGTAAAATTCACAAAATTCAGAAGTGGAATTAAACAGATATTAACTTAGAATTTTTAAAAAATCTTCAGATTATATATCCTTACAAAATAATGTTTAAGAAGAATGGTCTATTATTAAGCATGCTTCTAATTTATAGGAGACAAAAAGGCTAAAAAGCTGAAAGGGAATTATATCTTGTCATATTCGTTGAAGTCAAACATGGTTAAAATATGGCTGTTCTTTCAAAAAGCTGGAAAGATCACCTACTTATTTATGTTCCACCACCCACCCCTAACATGCAGTACTGTACCAATCCTCTTTCCTTCTATTGTGTGTATGTATAGGGGACACAGTACTTTAGTTTGAACTAAGGGCCCTGGCTTTTGCTACACAGGTGCTATATAATACTGAGCCATATCTCTAGTCCATTTTTTAATTCTGAGATAGGATTTTCTTCCCCAGGGCATATATCTGGACTGGCATCCTCCTATTTTTTTCTTTTCTTTCCTTCTTTTGTGTGTATGTATAGGGGACACAGTACTTTAGTTTGAACTAAGGGCCCTGGCTTTTGCTACACAGGTGCTATATAATACTGAGCCATATCTCTAGTCCATTTTTTAATTCTGAGATAGGATTTTCTTCCCCAGGGCATATATCTGGACTGGTATCCTCCTATTTTAGACTTCCTATTCTGGATATGATGACAAGTATGCACTATCATGGACAAACAATGGAAAAAGACTCTCCCCGTTGGCCTCAAACTGTCATCCTCCCAATTATGTCTCTCAAGTAGCCAAAGGTTTATTTTTTTTTAACTGCCAAAGATTAAGAAAAAAAAGCAACAAAAAAATTTTAGTCATGTCTAAATTCTATATTGAGGTGACTACTATATGAGATTAATCAAGCAAAAAGACTCACTTTTTGAATTCAGAAGTTTCTGGAGGAAAACTAATTTATCTTGATGTCTCTGAGATACCCTGTTATATAAAGAATAATTTGGGAAGCACTTCCAGAATGGCAGAGTAGAGTACAATTTAAGGGGTTCTAAAAGTAAACTAAAAAGAAAAACTCAAGTGACAAGACAGCTAAACGGTTGTAGTGCGCAATTTTCTTTAAGTGAAAGGAACTTGAAGGAATTTGAGACTGAGGTAACACTATTTTATATTCTAAAATAACTGAGAAAAGACTATCACAAAGTCATCTCTAAAATATAAGGAACTCCACCATGACAAAAACTAGATGTTTTTTCACTTAAATTTCATTTCACAGTGAGAAAAACTTTTGATCACATAGGCCATCTAATGTCACCAGTGAGGAAAAATAACAGATTTTCCAAGTTATGCAGCAATACCAGAGAGCAGGATTAAAAGCTTTAAATTTTTTATGATCAATTTCTACTACAGTAATTTTCTTTAAAGTAATTTCTACATCAGTTATAAAAGGATCCACCTTAAGTACCTTTTAAATGATGTAGACATACACAGAAAAGCATCAGTTATGTTAAGGCAACTAGAAAACATTAAGAACCCCTATGTTTAAACTTCTTAAAATTGGTCCAACCTACAAACACAAGTTTTATAAATCAAATAAACAAAAGGCCTCAAAATTAGTCCGTAAATATACCCACATATTGACAGAATACCCAAATTAGCTAAAACTAACTTTAAAAAAAAAACAGGCTAAAAGGTTAACTCTTGTAACTAGGATAGAAGGCATCCTACTCTTAAATCTAGTTTTATACTAGATTTCACACAATACTTTGTTCAATTACGAATTTAGATACATTTAAGTTATTGGCTTTCTTCAGGAACTAGAAAGTAACAGAATAGTCATACAGAAATCCAAAAACTTTTTATCAGGATAGGTTTTCTCATGGTTTCCTTGTGTTCCTTTGTGACTTCCTAAATAGCTTTATGATTTCAGCAGGAAAGATTTTAAGTCATTTAAAATAATTTTCTTTTTAGATACTATTATTTTCTTTGGAATTTAAGAGATCTTTTGTGAAAGCATTGGTCATGCCACTTCTGGCATGTTTTTTGTTTTTGCACAAGTGCAAAAATAATAAAGTTGGGAGTCACCTGAAGTTTAACAAATCTTTTAATTACATTAATTATACATCTATATCTTGAAAAACAGCACAGAACAAAAACTAAAATAAACTTCATGATAGAATTAGTATATTCAACAAAACTTGGATTAACGGTAAAACAACTACCAAAGGAAATTTGCACTTATGAGTTTAGAGTTCTATTTCTTTCATGAAAATAAATCTATAAACCTAAGTTTAGCGTTTATCTTAATGTGAATTAAAATTTAAAAGATAAAAATGCTGAGAGCTAAATACAGAAAGGGACTAAGTCTCTAAAGTATGATTTAGTCTACTCAAAAAAAGAATACTCTTAAAAACAAATTTAAAAGAAACCGCTATAAGAAATTAACCCTTCCAAATGTTACTGTAAAGAAAAACCCTGTAACAGTAACCATCAAATCAATTTCTTAACAGCAATTTATTCTAGTTAGTAGCTTACTATAAAGCACATCAGGAAAAATGGATGGTCACAGATTATGGATCAAGCTAGTAGGGTGTTGCAATGTTGACTTTAAGTCAACTGTAATACATTCTAAAAAAGGAAAAAAAAAACACCCTAGTGAGAATAACACTAAAAAAGTTGAAAGAGAAAGGCAACATATTTAAAAGGGCATTTTGAAAAAGTTCCCATTTTATCAGATGTGATAATTAAAGTAAAAGAGAATTAGTTTTCTTTTTCCAAATGACTACACTAGAAGTCTGATAAAGCCTAAATCAGAAAAAAAGACTTTGCTTACAAGGAACACAGAGCAGGATACTGTAGTAATTGACTTATCAAAGTCTCTAAAGGGACAGATGCAATATGGGATAATAAAAAGTGAGTTCTGAAGCATGTTTAAGAAGGTTGTGGAAAAGGAGAAAAAAAATGATGAAAAATTTCAGTTACAGTATGAGAGTTGTGTTTAAGGGAAATTAAAAAAAGAAGAATGAACTAATCTAAATATGAAACATACTGAAACAAACACCAGGGCTCTACATTAACTCCCTGTAGCCACAGATAAGGAAAAAAAGAGAATTGTTCAAGAATACATCTTTACTACATACAAATCAGCAATCAAGACAGATGGAGAGCTGAAATCTAGCATCCTAAAATGGTAGAGCACATTGACTTCGAAAAAATGCTTAAAACAATTCAACAAAGCAGACAAAAAAACCTGCTTAAATATATGATTAAGAAGAACATATTGATGCCAAAACCAACAAGATAATCCCAGTGGATGACAGCTATGTGGCCAGAAGTAATCTAGGCAGATTGTATTAATGTAAAGCCCTGGTTTAAAATCTCAAAACAATTACCTTCCAAATAAAGTGTTCTCATCGGACTATAGAATTAGAGTGAAAGATATAGGTAAATACAGAATAGGCACTACAATGTAAAAGAAATTAGAAGCATCTGTTGCATTAACTCACCTTATTAGAATGAACTGGCAAATCACATATAGAGCACAGATGGGGATAACCCTTCGGTAAGAGTCCATGGAAGTCTTCAATATTGCTACTTGGAGGAGCGCCCCTCTTTTTCTCAAAGAGAGATCTCTCTTGTAAGGGGCCAGGACCACGTCCCATTCTCTCATACTCACTGTCAAATTTATGATAGTTATGCGAGGTCTCACCAAAAAAAGAATCATCCCTACACCTTTCTCCATCTCTTAATCTGTCATCTTCATAATCCATTCTGTCATAATAACCAGATTCTTGAGAACGACTTCCATGGTCATAATCAAGCACTGGGTTGAGACTAGGACCACGATCATCAAAACTATCTCTTCTAAAGTGCCTTTTTTCTTCCCAATCATCCCTAGGTACTCTGTATGGTGGCTCCCGTGTAGCAGATCTGCCATCTCTACCATAACTCAAGGTAGGGCCTTCTTCAGTTCTCCTCCTTTTAAGTTGTAGAAGGATTTGGGGCAAATTCTCAGGAGTAATCTTGTCCTCTGGATAACGACTCAGTTCATCTAAGTCTCTAGCAGACAGACCAAAGCTGGCCAAAATGTTACTGGCCTGGTCTGCATCTCCACGGTGTTGAGAAGACAAAGGGAGTGGACCTCTACTTCCAATGTTAAATATAGACTGTAAATTATGGGAAGAAGTACTAGCAGAAGACAGTGCACTATGAGCTCCTTGTTGATTCAATGAAGAACTCATTCCAAGATTCATTAAACTAGCAAGGCGTGCAGTACCCTGGTTCATCCTTCCAAGAGATGCTGGCATACTTAAAGACTGGGTAGCAGCAGCAAGAAGGCCTATTCCTGCTGCAGACAGGTCACGCCCATGACCCTGTGAGTCCCTACCGAGAGATGACTGCTGGAATGACTTGGACATTGTAGAACTATCTCTTGTCTATTTTATAGATTGAAAAAAATTTTTTTAAAAGACGGCCAAAAAGAAAGCTCAAACTAGAAAGCTAGGTTAACTTTGCTTCAAAAATGGTAACGCCAAGAAAAAGGATCAATAAGGACTGTAGAATCTTCTTCAAGCTGAGAACCAGCAGACAACTCTGTAGAAAAATAAGCAATTTTAGTCATAAATCCCTTTAAGTAGATGCCGTTTTTTAAGAAAAAAAAAACTTACGCATCATGTTGATAAAAAAACATTAAGATCTCAATCTTACAAGGAATTTATTACATATCTTAAACAGATTCCAGATGTATGCAGAGCCTGCATATATTTAAAAAGTAGCTTTTTTCATTCTAAAATTTATTAAAAGGAATTTCATATTGTTTAAAAACATTTAAACTCAAGGGTAAGATGTCTGAATACATAAAAATTCCAGTGAAAACATAGATGAGTTTCTTCCTTCAGAAGAACAAAAATACACCCTATAGTATGATGCTTAAATTTCAGAAGACTAAAAAAATTAAATTAAAAAAAATCAAGGTCAGCAAGTCAGAGATGAATCAGTTGTATTGTTTTGGAAAATGAGACCTATTATCACTATCAGAAAGAACCAAGTAAAATCACAAGTAAATGAAGCTTAGGGGTCAAGTACCTGATGTAAGACTTAAGACCAAATAATAAATGAGACCTTCATGCAGAAAAATCAAATTGAGGTGAAGACAGATGTGAATAAGAAAAATAAGTCATTTCCTATAGTTTTAAGAATTTCTGCCCAAATTTAAGCCATACAACAAACTGCCACCCTACACCAGGCAGTGCTTATTTCTTATCTATTCCTATAAGGTAAGGAGAACCAACTCTGGTGAATATGAAAATAGGAGATCTCCCAAGAAAAAACCCAAGTATAGGAAATATAGGTGGATTTAAAGAATAGAAACTTCTCAAGTTAGCACCCCCATCAATGCTCATTCAATGTTCAGGGATACAGCACCTCTAGAGCTCATAACATTTAAAATATGAAAATGAGGTCTTGGTAACTTAGACTTCTGCAAACTTTTCCCAAGAATAGCCCAATCACATGAATATTTTTAAATTCAGATTATGATCTCCACTAAGATGTGTTTATGGATGAAATTGTTTCATTTTTTAATTCATTATCATCGTACCTCAAAAAGGATAGCATAAAATATTCAATTGTTTACATGTAATTCTCATAAAACACTGAAAGATACAATTTTATATTCACAATCACACAACACAGAAGTCTATTGCTATTTGCTACATACGTTTATGGAGTCATTGCTTCCTACGTTTGATTATCCATATACCCAAGAGTGGTATTTTAATGTTAAGCTTTATTACACTAAAAAAAACCCAGACAATATCTGATAGTTACTAGTCTACCACGGGACCAATTCCACTAATGATAGATTAGAGCAAGGATACAATGTATGAACTCAGTGGGTAGAGGAAGTATTAAAAAAAAGTTACCGGTAAGAAAGATTTTGACTAGATTTTAAAAAATAGATGTTATAAGTTAAAAGACACAGAAATGCTGTAAGAGGTGACTGGAGTTACAGATGTTTTTGCACACCAAGAAAGATGAATTTGAGAAAGACATCAAGGAAACTAGTTCTAGACAAGATCCACTTAGGTAAGCTACTTAAGCTTTAAGGTAAGATTTATAAAGACAAGAGTTAGTGAACTTCAGATGAAAAGTTCTTTGCTATGCCTTTAAAATTCTATGCAACAGTAGTTAAAATACTATGGACACTAGGATATTGACAGGATCCTCTTAAATTTTCATGTGTACTTTTTTTTTTAAAAAAATCAGTATCTGCAGTTTTCAACAATTTTTAAGCATCAGGGTTATTAATTGAAGCCTTGACTTTATTGTTATAACCAAAGCCTTTTGTTATTTAAAATGGCTTTCTCAGAGAAATAATAATGGCATTTAACTATGTATAAAAATTTTTATAGAACCTATTTTAAAGTTTTTAGATATTCAGCCAGATGGCGGTGGCTTATACCTACCATCCTAGCTACTCAGGAGGCTGATATGAGGATTGCAGTTCAGCGCCAGCTATGGTAGAAAAGTCCAAGAAATACTATCTCTAATTAACCAGCAAAATATCTGGACTTAGAAGTGTGGCTTCAAGAAGTAGTGTGTCAGCTGTGAGTGGAAAAAGGAGATGAGAGGTGGGGGAGAAAATGACCAGTGAATTTGGGAAAGTTAGCAGTAGGTAAAAGATGACAAAACAGAAAATGGATGTGAGAAAAGGGACAAACAACATAAATTCCATGACAATGTCTAATTTAAGGACAACAACCTTAATATTTTTACTATAATATGAATTTCAACTTACAATGCACCTCCATACATTAGAGTAATATTACTGAGAAGGAATTTCAATCACAAAGCAAGTTCTCAAAAATGTTTTTATTACCACACAGAAATCAGACACAACACTGTTAAGAAAGCACATAGAAAAATAGTCCCTATAGTATAAGCCATTTTTAAGGGCTCATTCACATGACACCAGCTGTCTATTAGTGAGGTTAGTACAAAGGTAAAGACATTTACTAATTACTAAGAATTCATAAAAGATTGGTGAACTTTTAGAGACTAAGTACCACTATATAGCTCAGCCTTAAACAGAGACCTCCTGTCTCTACCTTCTCAGTGCTAAGATTACAAGTATGCTACTACATCTGGCTTTAAAATACCATCTTTTTAAACTGTTTCCCCTTAAATTGTAAGCTTGTTCTTTCATATTAAGTTGTATTTGATAATACAATCTTGGAAATAGTCAACAGAATTAATGTAAGAATATAGTCAAAACCCAATTTACTCATGAATTCCAGATGATCACCTATATAGAACCTTTCATTTGAAGGGAGAGGGCAACACTTCTCTCCACTAATAAACCAGTAAACTTACTAAGGCCTTAAAATGCACTTGTAAGCCAAGATTGGAGTAGTATAAGGATAGACTGCTGTTTAGTTGATGTGACTGCTAGCACCACAAAACATCAAAATATGCTTAACAAACAAACTTAAAGGTATACTTATGTGTGGTGAAGACATGTTTCAATTAAGTTGATGTGGTATAGCACGCTTGTAACCTCAGAACTTGGGAGACTGAGTTAAGAAGATTAAGTTGGAGGCCAGCTGGGTTACAGCAATGCCTGCCACAAAAGGCAAAACAGAAAGAAATGTTTTAATATTCTACACCCCTCATTCTGATGAATATCCAATATTCTCCACTGGATTTTCTTTTCCAATTACAAGTTAAATATTAAAATGGCTGCTTTAAAGGTATGTATTACCCTCACATAGATCTTAGCTACATTCTCAATTATATGAAATAATCTCTTCTCAAAAATAAATTTCAAGATGATTTAATGAAACCATAATCATAAAAGATGGTTTACAGTTTAACCAACAAATATTCAAGCAAAATTGTTTCATCTCACATAAAAAGTTGCAATATCTAGGGCTGGGAAGGTGGCTCAGTGGTAGAGCGCTTGCCTTGCATGCATGAGGCCCTGGGTTCGATTCCCCAGCACCACATAAGCAAAAAGAAAAAAAGCCGGAAGTGGCGCTGTGGCTCAAGTGGTAGAGCACTAGCCTTGAGCTGAAGAGCTGAGGGACAGAGCCCAGGCCCAGAGTTCAGGCCCCACGACCGGACCCAAAAAAAAAAAAAAAAAAAAAGTTGCAATATCTAAAAAACATGTTTTTCTCCTTCAAAATCTCACACATATACACACACAGTGGTCAAAGCAAAACATGTGCAAAATTTCCAATTGTTTTCTCAAGGTCAAACACCACATGATTTGCTAACTTATGTGCAAATACAGTAAATATGTTTTAAGTATTGTTAAACAAAACAATACCAACTCTAAAAAATAAGGGGTCATAATCGATATCACTAGTAGGTGGTCAAAAAAGTTTCATTAGCATCAACTAACAACATTTTGAAAGTTTGCTGCTTGATTTTTGTCATCAGTCACACAAAAATATTGATTTCTAAGACAGAGACCTTTAGCCTCCCATTTGTCAAGCCTAGGCTACTGCTCATGCTAGGTAAACACTCTTACCACTGAGTTATATTTAATATATTTATATATATTATGTTATATAAAACTTGATTGATGGATGTTGATGTTGCTGGTCCTGGGGCTTGAACTCAGGGCCTGGGCGCTGTTGCCCCACCCTCTTTGTGCTCAAGGCTATAATGTTCTACCACTTGAACCACAGTGCAACTTCTGACTTTCTCTGAGTAGTTTATTGGAGATAAAGTCTAATCTCACTGCCTTTCTTTTCCTTCCTGAGCTGGCATGAGCCACTGGTGGCCAGCTTGAGTTTTTTTTTTTCCCACTAAATAAACCAATGAACTTTTTAATAAAATCCATAGGATATAAAGTTCTAGGTTATCCTTTTTTAGTCTTGTATAAAGCAAGATATCACCCAATAGGACAGAAAAAATATGATAAAGTATAGTGCCAGGAGGGCTGTGAATGTGGCTTAGTGGTAGAGTGCTTGCCTAGCATGCATGAAGCCCTGGGTTCGATTCCTCAGTACCACATAAACAGAAAAGGCTAGAAGTAATTGCTGTGGCTCAAGTGGTAGAGCACAGAGGCTCAGGGACAGTGCTCAGATCCTGAGCTCACGTCCCAGGACTGGCAAAAACAAAAACAAAAAAACCAAAAAACTATAGTCCTAGGAAACAAGTATTAATTATTGTGCTGGGAAGGTGGCTCACTGGTAGAGTGCTTGCCTTGCATGCATGAGGCCCTGGGTTCGATTCCTCAACACCACATAAGTAGAAAAAACTGGAAGTGGTGCTGTGGCTCGAGTGGTAGGGTGCTAGCCTTGAGCTGAAGAGCTGAGGGACAGCACCCAGGCCCAGAGTTCAGGCCCCATGACTGGCAAACAAAACAAAACAAAAAAAAAACCACTAGAAAACCGGAAGTGGTGCTATGGCTCAAGCGGTAGAGCACTCGCTTTGAGCTGAAGAGCGCAGGGCAGTGTCCAAGCCCAGAGTTCAAGCCCCACGACTGACAAAAAAAAAACAACAAAAAACAAAAAACAAAAAAAACAAAAAACAAAACCCAAAAACAAAGCCATCCTGGATAAGAAAGTCTGTGAGGGCTGTGAAGGTGGCTCAGTGGTAGAGTGCTTGCCTTGCTTGCATGAGGCCCTGGGTTCGATTCCTCAGCACCACATAAGCAAAAAGAAAAAAGCCGGAAGTGGCGCTGTGGCTCAAGTGGTAGAGTGCTAGCCTTGAGCTGAAGAGCTGAGGGACAGCGCCCAGGCCCCATGACTGGACCAAAAAAAAAAAAAAAAAGTCTGTGAGACTCATATCCAATAACCACTAGAAAATTGGAAGTGGAGCTGTGGCTCAAAGTGGTAGAATGCTCGCCTTGAGCTCATGACTGATGGGGAAAAAAAAAAGAAAAAGAAAAACCAGATTTAGGGGCTGTGAATATAATTAGCATTCTGAAAGTCCTTGGTTCAAACCCATCACTACAAAAAGAAAAGCAGCTAAAAGGACCCCCTCCCCCCCAATCAATCCTTTGGTCAGGTACTGGTGACTCATGCTTGCAATCCTAGATACTCAAGAGGAGGATCTTAGTTTGAAGTTAGCCAGAGCAGAAAAATGTTGGTGAGACTCATCTCCAATTGCCCAGCAAAAAGACAGAAGCCCCTCTGCCAAACCTCGTAACAACTTTTACAGAAGATGACCAAGGGAAAAAAGCTGACTCTAGTTAAAATGGCTAAATTAAACCTCTTCTTTCTTCATTTTCTATGGCCTATGTCTTCACCTCCTTATTCTTCCTTCAGAATGTAGCCTTAAGCTATAGCTACAATTTAACCCTTCTGCCTTTCAGATGCCTTCCTTGTATTATTCTGCAACATCACCAACAAAACATTACTCATTTCATTCTCTTACTTAAAACCCACCACATGAAAAATTTACTATATAGTTCTGTCTCTTACTACTGAACACATCTCCATTCTTACCACCCCTTCTCCCAATAACTCAACATCTTACAGTACTGTCTATTTGGCAACTCCATTTAGGGAGCCATCTCAGTTTTTTTGTTTTGTAAAAATACGGAAAACAAGTGTTGTGGAACAAAACTATGAGGTATGTGTCTCCCCTTTAACCACAGACTGTTATCATATAAAACATTTTGAAAAAAAAAAAACCAAAAAAACTAGAAACATTTGTAAAACTGCAGAATCTGTACTCAAAACTGACTTAATGTGTTAATTTTTGGGGGCTGTTTTAAGGACCAAACTTAGGGCTTTGTACCTGATGGGCCTCTATTACTATATAATGCCCTACATTATTCTTATCTGAATTTTCTATTTGAATTTCTTTTTCACTGCAATATGCCTGCATAGATCTAATTCACCTCTCAGGTGAATTACAGTACCAAGGATATTAACTATTTTAATATAATACCCACAAAGGAAAACAAAAAGTTTCCTACATCTAAACATTTTCATGAAAAATTTCAGGGCTCTTATGTATAATGATCTAATAGCAAAACTATACTATATGCCTAAAAACTATGTACACAACACTTTATTTTCCTGGACAATGTTAGCCTTAGAATAACCACATGTATATGCCTTTTTCTTTTTTGGTGTTGGCTCCAGGGCTTGAGCTCAGGATCTAGGCACAGTCCCTGAGCTTTTTTGCACAAGGTTAATGTTTATCATTTGAGCTACACCTCCACTTCCAGCTTTTTGCTAGTTAATGGAGGTAATGACTTTCCAGTCATTGTTGACTTCCAATGGATATCCTCAGATCTCAGTCTCTTGAGTAGGTAGGATTATAGGTGTGGACAACCAGTGCCTGGCTACATATATGTTCTTAACAGATGTGTTAATAAGAACATTTCAAATTATTATCCAATTCTTGAACTGAATACAGCACTATTTTTTCTCACTTAATTCCTCCTACAAATACCTGAGATACTGAAAAATAAACATGAGATTCTGACTTGCTTAAGTAGTGCTAGCACTTACATTTACTTTTTCTCATTAAAAAACTAAATGAAAGCTGCAAGTATAAGTGACAGTTCAAGGCCAGCCTTGGTTACCCAGTGAGACCCACTCTTAAATATATAGGAATATAACAACAAAATCCCTCCTTTGTATTACGTATAAAATTAGTGACATATAAGCACGTGAATGGCTGAGAAGGTGGCTTAGTGGTAGAGTGCTTGCCTTGCCTTGCATGAGGCCCTGGGTTCAATTTCTCAGCACCACATAAGCAGAAAAAGCCAGAAGTGGTGCTGTGGCTCAGGTGGTAGAGTGCTAGCCTTAAGCTGAAAAGCTGAGGGATAGAGGCCAGGCCCAGAATTCAGACCCTACTACTGACAAGAAAGAAAGAAAGAAAGAAAGAAAGAAAGAAAGAAAGAAAGAAAGAAAGGAAAGAAAGAAGAGAGAGAGAGAGAGAGAGAGAGAGAGAGAGAGAGAGAGAGAGAGAGAGAGAGAGAGAGACACCAGTGGCTCATGCCCGTAATCCTCGCAACTCAGAAGGCTAAGATATGAGGATTGTGGTTCAAAAGCCAGCCCTGGCAGGAAAGTCTGTGACTCCTATCTCCATATGACCACCAGAAAACTGAAAGTGGTGCTGTGGTTCAAGTGATAAGAGTGCTAGCCTGGAGTATAGAGAGGCTCAGGGCTAGAGCCCAGGCCCCAAGTTCAAGCCCCAGGACTGGCACACACACGCACACAAAATCAAACTTAATAACAAATTCAACTTTCTCTTGTAGATGTTATATACCCTAACAAATTTCAATTACCCTCTAAAAATACTGCATCAAGTAGCTGTATAGATACTGATTTCTACACTAAAATTGGCAGATTTTCTTAATAAAACCTTTTTCAATTACAGAACACAAATGTTTGTATTTGCAGTACTGAGAAAGAACACAGGACCTTGTGTGTGAGGCAAGTTCTCTACCAGTGGGCTATACCCCTAGCACAAATCTCAGATCTTATTTTTGTCCTAGTCCTGGTGCTTCAATTCAAGGCCTGAGCTCTGTCCCTGAACTTTTTTTCTTTCTCCTTTTCTCTTTTTGAGACCAGGACTCAAACTGGGTACCTGACCATTTTGCTTCATTGGCTACCAATTGAGCCATACCTCCATCCCCAGTGTCTGAGCTTTTTTGCCTAAGGCTAGCACTCTACTACTTGAACCACAGCTCCACTTCCCTCCTTTTGGTGGCTGGCTGTGAATTGGTATCCTCAGATATCAGCCTCTTGTGTAGTAGCTAATCTTACAGCTCTCAGTCATTGTGAACAGCTCTAATCTCAGATTTTTTCTTTTTTTGACACTGGTGATTGAATTAAGGATATTGTACTTGCTAGGCAAATGCTTTGCCACTACCAACATCCCAACCCTTAATCTCAGATTTTTTTTTCTTTTTGGGTCGGGTCGTGGGGCCTGAACTCTGGGCCTGGGCGTTGTCCCTCAGCTCTTCAGCTCAAGGCTAGCGCTCTACCTTTTGAGCCACAGCACCACTTCCAGCTTTTTTCTTTTGCTTATGTGGTGCTGAGGAATCGAACCCAGGGCCTCAGGCATGCAAGGCAAGCGCTCTACCACTGAGCCACCTTTCCAGCCCCTTAATCTCAGATTTTTAACATGCCTAACCATTAACATTTATATGCACAAAGCTTTTGACTGTATCCAAGGACAAATTCCATTAAGTACAATTCTTCCAGACCCAATGAACAAGAGTTCTACAACACAGATAGTACTTATACTAACTTTGTAACTGATTTAACATCTTCCACATATTAGATTGGAACTTTGTGATACTTCTAAATATCCACAAAACATCACTAAATGTTATTAAAATTTTAGTTTCTGTCACTGACTTGTAAAACATATTTGGCCTAAAAGTATCAGCAGTATGTTTAGACTCACTTAACATAAATGTTCACATGAAGACTGGTTAAATCCTTTCATATTAGTTGAAAATACTATATAAATGCTGTACATAAATAGTAGGGAAAGCATTTGATATGTTTCCTCTATGGGCACCTGTAAGAATTAGTGCTAAGAGGTTTAAAGAACTTCATCACAAAATCTTCAAGGGTAAATAAATGAACTTTTTCAATTCTTAATAATCAGCCAAAACAATCTTTATGTATTCAAAGTCGATGGCATCTAATTTAGTTTTCAAAAACAGCTTACTCCAGAGCAAAAGGAATTGTCAGAATATTTTTGCAACAAAATTGCTTCCTCCACTTTCTGACTTCTAAAGTAATGTTCGAAAATTATGTCCACAGCTGCGCATTGTGCTACCAGTCTGTAATTCTAGCAATGGGAATGCTGAGACAAGGAGTTCAAGGCCAAGTCTGGGATACATAGTAAGACGCTGTGAAATAAAATTTAAAAAAAAAAAAAGAAAAAGGAAAAAATAAGTAGACATGGCATACACTGACAAAACTGTTAGTAAAATAATAAGCTTTTAAAGGGATTTTTATTTTGAAAACTTGGGTGAATAGTCTAAAATTCTTTTGCCAGCAGAGTCAATTGTTCAAATTCACCTGGGAGAAAAACGTGTCATACCATTGTAAAATCTTAAACCAAGCTTTAATACAGAGAGCGGTATCAATACAAAAATCCCATGATCACCACCTACGAAATCAACGACTCACATTATTCCAAGAAATTATTCTAGAGAACAATTCTGAATATCGTAACTGTCCTAGAAATGTTTAGTTGAAAACATGTAACTGATCCAATAGGAATATTCCACAGAAGACGTTATTCCACAAGACCGAGCCATAAGGAAAGATCAACATTTCGGGGATAGTCATCCACCCTGAAAGTAAAATACAGAGCATGGCACAGAACTAGTAATGGAAAGAACGGTGCGGCTACTACATCATGGTACTCCAAACCCTTTGTCTGGAAACCGGAAGGTCCCACAAAACATGATCCTGTCCAGATGAACCTGGACTAACAGTATTTGTTCACAGAGAAAAGGAATGTGAGGCGACTGACCAAACATGGAACAAATCCGCCTCCCGGCGTGCAGGTTTTTTTATACACGACGCAATACGAAAAAACAAGCGTTAACGTCTCATTTTCGGCCATTTTTACGAGACTGGGGGGGGGGCGGGGGGTGTTGTTCCAGATGTCTGGCTAAAATCGCGCGGGCGTCTGGGCAGGGAAAACGAGTGTGTATGGGGGAGGGGGGGGTGCTACGAAGCCAAGGGCGAGGATGGGCTTGAAAGCTACACCAGAAAAAAAAAAAAAAACCCACGTAGCTCAAAACAGAAAAAGCTTTCCAGTGTTAGAAATCCTCCATTTTGGGGGGTCACATTTTCAGAGGAAAAAGGCAAACGCACTCTTTGGGGTTGGCGCTACCCAAGGCCTTTGCTAGCTTTAACTATCCGCCCCAAACGGCAGGTTCCCCAACGGACCGTAGGTCCCTCAGGCCTCAAGCGCTCCTCCCTCCCCCTCAGCGCGGCGGCCCGCGTGTAACGGACTTGTCCCGCCCCCGCCTACGGTTAGCCCAAGACGCGTGAGGCTCGGCCGATAAGCAAACCTCGGGAGCCCCGGCTTTCCCGCTGCACCCCGGGCCACTGGGTGGAAGCGAGTCTTCCTCAAGAACCGCTCACCTCCGTCACCTGAGGAGGCTGGTTGCGCTGCCACTGCGCTCCTAACATGGCGGCCGCCGATTAGGCGGCTCACATACGCAGCGCGAAGGGAGGCAGAGCGGGCGAGCGGGAGCGAGCAATAAAGGCGCGCCGCCGGTTCCCCGCGGCCCTAGTCGCCGTCGCTGCCCCCTCCCGGCGGACGCAGAGCGCCCCCGGACACCCACCCGACTCTTACCAGCTTCGCGCCTACCTGAGGGAAAGGGAGAGGGGAAAAGGAGAGGTACCTCTCTCCCTGAGAGCGGGACGCGGAGGCTCCCACAATCCCCCGCAGCAACGGCGCTGGCAAGAGGCGGCGGCAGCGGCTGCAGCACAAGAACTAACCCACTCTCGCGAGAGCGCTCGTCCCACCCCCCCCCCCTCGGGCCCCGGTTCGGCGCGCGCCAGGCTCCTCCCCCTTTGCGGTGCGCGCCTTATCTCGTTCTCGCTTTTCGCGGCGTTCCTCTCAGATCCCGAGATTTAACTCTTCTTCCTGGGGCTGAGGCGTGAAAATGGGCAAGTTATCTTCTGAGTTGGAGTCCCTTTCCCCAAAAGGCATCTATCTCCCACATCCCTAAACAGCAACGTGCGAAACTTAAGGTGCGTATTGGCAGGGCGGAGAGTCTCTAGCGTAAACCTAATTTCTACACTCTGTGCAGTTATCTGCTGACGGATGGTACTTCAGGGAATTGATACCATTTCGACTGGTTTTTAAATAAAAGGAATTTCCGTCCAGAAGAGTAAGTAGGAGCAAGAGACTTAGAGCCCCTTCCCTCGAAGACTGCCACCGAAGCCATTTGCGTCCCCATTTCAGACAAGCAAAGAATACAGCTCTCCCGAACCACAGAATTCAGCTGTCGAGGGCAAGGAATTTTCCAGCACAATTAATGATGATGAATAATTACGGAATGCTTACTATGGGTGAGCAACACAATTAACCTCTCAAAATCGGAAAGGTACTGTCCTACTTCAGATGCTATGAGACACTATAAACTTATAATGAAAAAAACGAATTGCTCCAGGGCGTTTCCTGAAGGAGTATAGCCATTAAAAAATAAAAAGTCTCAGCTGGGCAACGGTAACTTACTAGGTACTCCGGATTTTTTTTTAAAAATCGGATGTGGAACTTAACTCAGGGCCCGGGCAATGTCACTGAGCGTTTCCCCTCAAGGCTAGTGCTTTACCCACGTTGAACCACATCCTCACTTCCGACTTTCTGGTGGTTAGTTGGAGATAAGTCTCAGGAAACGTGATCTTCTGATCTCAGCCTCCTGAGTAAGCTAGGATTACAGGCATAAGCCACGAGTGCCCAGCCAGGAGTCCAAGTCTTGAGGATCAAAGTTTCAGGCTAGCCAGAGCAGGAAAAATCTGTGATAATCTTATCTTCAATTAACAACCAAAAAAAAAAAAAAATCGGTAGTGAAGCGGTGGCTTAAATGGTAGCCTTGGGCACAAAAGCTCAGGGACAGCACCCAGGACCTGCACACACACAAACACATTTTACCTCAGAACATGTGCAAGTCTATCTGGAGAACACAGCAAATTCCTGGTTGTTCTACAACAACAGGGTGTTACAAGCTGGGTTATTTTAAGATTTAAGAAGACACATCAGGAGCTGGGAAGGTGGCTCATTGGTAAGGCGCTTGACTTGCATGCATGAGGCCCTGGGTTCGATTCCCTAGCAACCATATAAGCAGAAAGAAAAAAAGCCAGAAGTGGCACTGTGGCTCAAGTGGTAGAGCGCTAGCCTTGAGCTGAAGAGCTGAGGGACAGCGTCCAGGCCCAGAGTTCAGGCCCCACAACAGGACCCCCCCCCCAAAAAAAAAAAGACACATCAGGGGCTGGGAAAGTAGCTCAGTGGTAGAGCACTTGCCTTGTCAGTGGTAGAGTCTTGCATGCATGAGGCCCTGGGTGCGATTCCTCAACACCACAAAAGAAAAAGCCAGAATTGGCACTGTGGCTCAAGTGGTAGAGTGCTAGCCTTGAGCTGAAGAGCTGAGGGATAGCGCCCAGGCCGAATTCAGGCCCATGAGGAGCAAAAAAAAAACCAAAAATCAAGACTATCAGTCTTGTCCTCTGGGGGCTTGTATTAAACACTGAACCAATAGTGTTATGAATTGGGGTAATCTGAGCTATGAGAATATTAAAAACTTAAGTTTAAGCTAATATTTGATAACCATGTGAAGAAAATGAGGCAGTACTTAGGCACAAATATGTTATGAAACCCAGTGCTTTCACAGGCAGCTTTTGAGAAACTAACCTTAAGTCTAAAGAGGTAGAGAAAAAAACGTCTTGAGGTTGTAAATGCAGTGGGACAAGCAGCCAAACACCTGAGATTCAAGACTTAGAGCTTACTGTCAGATTTTGAAAAAATTTTCTGCATCCATGGAGAACACAGTAGTCAACTGAAGATGGTTTAGATACTGAAGATAGTTTAGATATTAACCCATATAAAAATGCACACTCTGAAAACCATACTTAAGGACAATGTGATGAGTGAAGATGAAGACTAAATAAAGTATTTCAAGACATTGGTAACATTTCCAGTTTAGTGGGGAAGTGGGCTGAGTACCCAATGTAGTAGAAATGGGCTTTGTTATGCTATGAACCATTATTCCCAGGTCTCAGCCTTCTTTCTGCATAGCTAGGGTTTCAGGAATGTCCACAGTGATTAAGTTGAACTGCAACTCCAGTGTACATGATAAAGGCTTGAAGGCATTTAGGTTTCAAGAATTGCCCCAAAGTGAGATTTGAGCTGGCTTTAGGAGCTAAAAGTTTAAGAGGGGACCTTACTAATCTTAATCTAATTTCCATTTGAAATACCATGTGCTCCGTATTTCTATTGGCTAAATGTCTTCAACTCTAGGGTCTGTCAGTCAAATCTTCTCAAATGTTTCCAGAAGGCTATGCCATCTTCTGACTGAAAAGAAAAGTCACTTTTTCAGCAAATCATCACAGGAAAACTAAATGTGATGGGGCACTAAGAAACATAGCCGTTGGGGCTGGGAAGGTGGCTCAGTGGTAGAGCGCTTGCCTTGCATGCCTGAAGCCCTGGGTTTGATTCCTCAGCACCACATAAGCAAAAAGACAAAAACCGGAAAGTGGTGCTGTAGCTCAAGTGGTAGAGCACTAGCCTTGAGCTGAAGAGCTGAGGGACGACAGCACCCAAGCCGAGTCAGGCCCCATGACTGGACCCAAAAAAACCCACAAAAAACCTGGCTGTGAGATACATCAAGCACTTTATTGGCACTTGGGTTACTTGAGAGTAGATGAGATGCTCCTAAAAATCTTCAAAGCCAATTTCTGATGAGACTGTGAGAGGTTTAAAGTAAAGTTTAACTCACCTAAATGATGGATTTTTAATTACAAGGTATTAACTCTGGACCTGAGTTGAGTCCCTGGTTGAATATGGAGGACAAAATCCCTTAAAACCTTCAACTGGTGAATATGCTGTTAATACCAATAATACATATTTGTTTTTGTGGTGCCTGAGATCAAATACAGGGTATCACCCATGGATTGCAAGTGCTCTACCTTTGTTATATCCCTAGATTATTTTTGAAACTGCAATTCGTTAATGGTCTGAGTAACAGGCCTGAGACCAATAATTTTACATTTAGCAGTTAATATGTATGGAGATACTTTGTGCCACACTCCAAAAATCCCATAATCAAGAAAAGTTTGCCTATGATCTAGCAGCTAGTAACATTAAGGGAACCTTTTGCTTTTCAGTTTAAGTACATGTTTTAGTAAAGACAATTCAATAGCATGCCCATATTTTTGCTAAAATCCACAAGACCCACTTGTATGTAGCACCTCCCATTGAAGCAATGGTACGCCTTTTCCGTGTACAGTGGAATGTTTGGTTCTTTTATTTTTTAGGTCCGGTCTTGGGGCCTGGGCGCTATCCCTCAGCTCTTCAGCTCAAGGCTAGCACTTTACCACTTGTGCCACAGCACCACTTCCAGCCTTTTCTTCTTATGTAGTACTGAGGAATCGAACCCAGGGCCTCGTGCATGCAAGGCAAGTGCTCTACCACTGAGCCACCTTCCCAGACCTGGTTCTTTATCTTGCTCACATTATTTTCTTGAAGGTCACCGAGCTTGTTATTGTCTTAAATTACATTAGGCAATCAAAGCAGAGAAGGGATTCTTGCATGTATGCCATAGCTGGCCTCATGTCATTAGCCTTAGAAGTGGAGGTATAAACTAAGCAGTAGAGTACTAGTTCTGAGCTGAAAAATCCAAGAGGCTGAGTTACATTTCCCTAAATTGACACAACTATGATCCTTCCAAACAGATAGGATTACAAGGGTAAACTATTAGTTCCTGGCAGCACAAAACATTAACACCCCAAGGATCATTAACTAGAGATGATCAAGCAATAGATCAAACTTTGAACTAGTCTTTAGGCAACTTGATTAATATGACCGCACTTATGAGAAAGATGTTGTTAAGATTTTTTTGTGTGTATGTGCATGTGTGCCAATGCTAGGGTTTAAACTCAAGGCCTCGGTGTTGTCTTTTAGCTTTTTCATTCAACACTTGTCCCATTCCACTTGAACCAGACTTCCACTTATACCTTTTTGGTGACTAATTGGTTTCCTGGACTTTTCTGCAAAGGCTGGATTCAACCTGAAGCCATTAAATCTCAGCCTTCTGAGTAGCTAGGATTAGCGGTATGAGCCAAGGCTGCCTAGCTTTAAGCAGAGACTTAAAAGCATTACATTTGTTAGTTCACTGAAACTGCTTTCTAGCAATTTGATAGTTCCAGTAACTGGGGCTGGCCATAAAGCCCTAATTAAGCACAAGACTCACAGAAATAATTTTCACTACTTTAGGTCCTAATTAGTTCCTCTTGGCAGGTTGTTTTCCTTTGTGTGGATTCCTAGGCACTTAGTCTTGTTTTCTGTCCCTTTGGGTTTTGCAGAATTATCCCCCCTGGGCTTATTCTCCTTGATTGAAATTTGAGACCTGATCCAAAATTTCAATGTAATTTTTTGAATTAAAAAAAAAAACCAAAAACAAAACCTAGAGTAGGCATCGCTGGTGGCTCATGCCTATAATCCTAGCTATTCAGGAGGCTGAGATCTGAGGATCATGGTTCAAAAAGCCAGCCCATGCAGGAAGTCTGAGACTCTTATCCCCAATAAACCAATAGAAAAACAGAAATGGTGCTGTGATTCAAGCAGTAGAGTGCTTACCTTGAGCTGAAGAGTGCAGGGACAGTGCCCAGGCCCTGAGTTCAAGCCCCACAACCAACCAAAAAAACAAAAAAACCTACAGCAGCAGGATGGAATACTGGAACTGAAAAAGAGTAGAGCAAGTGGGGACCAGGAGGCTCAAGGCTTAAGACTCATCAGCACATGAGTACCAGGCAAACTTATTTATTTGGTTTAGTACAAGGAAGGTTACTATAGATCCAAACAGGCTATACATGTAGAAAATAAGGTCTTAACATATTTTGATATTACAGTCATCAACATAAAAAGACAGAGTTTGTGTACCCAGTGTTAATTGACACCAAGCAGGGCTGTGACTTAGACATTTATCTCAACTTTCATAGGGTCCAGTTGACAGCCTTCTGAGCACTGGTGAGGTAGCAGTCCAACCTCTTAACCCTTTCCTAGTCTTAATGCTCAGCTTCTGAGTTCCCTACATAACCAGTAACCAAAAAAGGGGGTGGGGGCACTGAGAATAGTACTTATTAATTAGTCCCCAACTTACCTTTAATATTTTCTCCCTCACAAAATGAGGGTTCTTTCGTTAACTTCTGTCTATGACAGCTCGGCAGCTTGTATATCCTGTCAATCTAATTGTTTCCATCACAGAACGGTATGGGAAAAGAATGATAAAGGGTAGTCATGACTTTAAAGCTACTTTGGGTGTTTTGTGTTAATATTTTTGCGGATATGGTTTTGTACTTGCTTGGCTTGCACTCTACCACCTGACCCATGTTTCCAGGCTGATCTTTGGTGGGTGTTTTGGAGATGAGAATCTTGAGGACTTCTGTTTGAGTTGGCTTCAAATGATTATCCTTTGGATGTGCTAGGATTACAGATGTGAACCACTTGACCCCAAATAAATGTCTTCTTACATTTCTTCTTAGACTCACCAGGGCATAAGTTCCTTTGCTTAAAAAAAAAAACAACCAAGTCAATTAAGAAATCCTATTAAATCTCATGATTATATTACTAAAACCAACACAGACAAGGACAGGGATACACTGCAAAGTAGCAACATAGGAGCCTCTATCATAGTAGTAGCCCTACTGTGGTCAAAAGGCAATCTGCTCACTTAATACAGTAGATTAAATGGTATAGAGGAGTTGTCAAGTGGAAAGTCATAGCCATGAGTTGAATCCCTAAACAAAAAAGGTACCACCAACAAAATTACCCTATAGGCTTTTTATGACAAAACCATTTCTAAGGACACTGTGATCAAAGGCTCTGTAGTAGCTAAAATTTGAAGACTGTTTTTTTCGTAAGTGGAAAAACCAGGTATGATAGCTCACACCTACCTGTTGTAATCCTAGTGACATAGCATTTGTTTTCTCATCTACCATAGGAAGCAGAAAAATAGCACTGAATTCCAGGCTAACCAGAGGAAAAAGGATGGAAGGCTCAAGGGTTGAATTTCACTCTATAAACAGGGGTTGGCAAAGGCCACGGGCAAATTCTAACATGCTACCCTGTTTCTAATGGCCCCTGAAAACAGAATTTTAAAAAGATTTTCATTTTTAAATTATAAAGATGACAGAAGGGTTTAGTTATGTAAGTTGGGATGTCATCCCTTTCCTTATGGTTTCCCTCCCATTATCCCCTTTAAGTTGTATAGTTCATTTTTAACAGTTTCTACTGAGTATCAGTGCTGTATTTGCTCACTCTTTGGCCCTCCGTTTCTGCCCCCATTGTCCTCCCAAAGGCAGGTAACTATACACACTAGACAAAAAAAACCTCTTGTTTCAGTTTTCTGGAGTTCATTTATATGATCAGATGCATATAGGCATTGTGCGTTGGTGGCAAACAGAATTTTGACACTGAAAATTGCATGCAATTCCAATTTTAGTGCCCATAGCCATGCTCATTTGTTAACACATTGTTCAATGGCAACAGAAGCAGAAAATATTTACTGTTTGAGCTAGGGCATTAAGCTTGCACCTGTGCTCTTCAACAGCAATGCTAATACTTAAAAAAATGAAGGTACTGTGTTAGGACCTTTGCACTGTCACCTAGACTTTTCAACTCACAGCTGGTACTCTACCACTTCAGCTATGTCTGGCCCTGTATTTTGCTGGTTAATTGGATGAGTCTCACGATATTTTTTGTCTAGGATGGCTTTGAACCTGGACCCGTAGATCGTAAGACTCCTGAGTAGCTAGGATTACAGATCTGAGCACTGGGCCTTAGTGTTATCTTGAATTAGTTGCACAGTAGGACTGTCTTAGCCAGACATTGTCAAAGACAGTAATGAAAACAGGTTTCTCATAATTCAAGAAAGTATTATAAATTATCTCTAAGGTGCTAGGGATTGAACACAGGGCCTTTCCCATGACATTCTACTACTGCTCTTTTCCTAACAATAAAAAATCTGTTTGCACCCAGACTAGGACCAACTCCATAGGAGAAGTCATTCCACTCTCAGAGGTGCAAAACACTGTCCAAAGGCACTTTGCCCCAACACCAAAACAGTGTATGGAGCAAACCTCAAAACAGTGTTTGTTCTTCCAACAGTGTAACACAATCACAGGCACCACAGTAGTCTGGATAGCTGACAACTGCTGGATTAATCCTCAAATAACTTAGCATTGTTTCAGACACACAGGTATTCCAAATACAAGTCACATATACTCGCATCACTAGTTGGGATGTTCTCATATATTTTCAGTATTTTTTTCTACCATAGAGTTCTTGCACAGAACACTGAGATCTAGCTGTGATCAAAGCAAGACAAATACAACTTGTTAGAGGGAAATAATTATTTCCTGATGGCTATTAACTAGTCAACAGGCCTGGCTTCAACGGGTAGCCAATGTTGGAAAAAACAGACATTTACCTGACAAGTCGACGTGCATTGTCCACCTGCCAGTGTTTCTCTTTAAAACGGTGAAGATGTGCTCTATTTTCAAGACACCCTAAGGAAGGGAAGCAAATATGGCTTAGTGATCTAGTGATAGTAACAGTCTGACAGTCCTTTTAAGGGAAGGCCATCTCATAACAATTGCTGAGGGTATTGGGTAATAGGGACCTATGTACTTTTTTTTACCTTTTAATGAATCCAAGCCAGAAAGACAATCTATCCTTAAGTTCCTTGACAGTGTACCAAACATGTTACAAGAAATTGAGGGCAGCTAAGTTTGTATCTAGCAAAAGAATTTAGGCTAGACAGGAAATTAGGGGTAAAAAGATAGCATGAGGGGCTGGGAAGGTGGCTCAGTGTTAGAGTGCTTGCCTTGCATGCATGAGGCCCTGGGTTGGATTCCTCAACACCACATAAGCAGAAAAAGCCAGAAGTGGCGCTGTAGCTCAAGTGGTAGAATTCTAGCCCTGAGCTGAAGAGCTGAGGGACAGCACCCATGCCCAGAGTTCAGGCCCCACAACAGGCAAAAAAAACAAAAACAAGAAAAAGATAGCATGTGCAGCGAACGCCTTCTCGGCCAGCGAGGAAGAACGACCACCACACCAGGAGTCTTCTCAGATCACACTTTATTGGAGAGCTTTTGAGTTGATAGGAGAGCTTGAGCGAGAGACCCCGTGTATGGAAATGTGGCCGCTTATATAGGGAGTAGGAACACGGGTCGTTCCATCATTGGTTGTCTGCCTTTCACCGTCACCAGGTGCCACGGGATTGGCTAAGGGCTCTAAATGGCTTGCACATGCGCGAAGCCCGGGACCCACAGTCCCGCCAAGCACTGCCTAATATGGAGTTGTTTACCTCAAAGCTGCAAGGAAGCGGGCGCCATCTTGTAATGGCGTTTACCCTGGCTCCCTGCAAGCATGAGTCCATCTCAGCCATCTTACCTAGTCTTCTTGGTCATGGGTTAAGTAGGAAAAATTAACCCCTTCAAGAGGGCTTTTTGATTGGTAGGTCTCCTTTAAGTTATAAAGTCCAGCAGTGAAGACTGAGTGCTGTCCTTATTTCCCATTTCTTTTCTAGCCCCATTTAGTTGTCACATTGGTTCTGGTTTACCACCTTATCCTGGTGTCTGCAAGTTACATAGGCCTCAATTTCCTGACTGCCTGTTTTCCAATAACTAATTATCACTTTTAATGAAAGCAAAATCCCATTAACTCCCTTTATCAGGCATCTTTTGTGCTATCTGTAGGCACTAAAAAAATTAAAGCTTGACTTCTATTAATATACCCCTGGCAGGCTTACTTTTCCTGTATCCAATGTGTAACTCAGGTAATTTTATACTGCCCACACCTGTTAGACCAGAGCAACTCAGGTGTGGATTTTACGTTTCCCACTCAAGCCATGCTCTTGCAGATTTAAACTTAGTGAATAATAAATTATGCTGACATCCTGGTATAGTTAACTACAGAGTTGGCATGAACCAGGCCCAGAATGCCAACCAGCTATTGGCTGCTGTTCTCCCAGCAGTGTAACACATGCCTAGGTACAATGTTCAACCTAGGCAGCTGCCTACAGCTGGGGCAAAAGAGATAATTAAGTTGTACTCACCTCACATGTGCCTGAATTCCACAGCTGGCTACTCTGAAACCAAAGCACTCTAGGTTAGTCTTGATATCAAAACACACATATGCAACTCACCTCATTCCCCAAGATCTCTTAACTTTGTGAGGCTGGAGACACAGAAACAATAGTGGACAATAGAACAGCTTATCCTTGGTTAGATTTGTTTTCTTATCTTTTTCATAACCTTTGTATCACAGCAGTTCAACAGTATATCTACAGTCTTGTCAACAATAGAAAAATCTAGCTCTAGCACATACCAGCTGACTCAGTAAGTAACTGTACCTGTCACCTAAGAGATTATGAATAATGCTTTGTACAGTCCTTGGGATATTTAAATAGAATATAAGATTAAGCCTCAGCATATGTGGTATCACGAGCTATATTCACAGAAATGCTATCAAGAATCAGGGTGAGACAAGGTACTGGCGGCTCACACCTGTAATCCTAGCTACTCAAGAGACAGATCTGAAAATTTAGGTTTGATGCCATTGTGGGCAGACAAACTCAAAAGACTTAAACTAACCTGCAAAAATCCAGAATTGGAGATGAAGTTTAGATGGTAAGAGCACTAGCTTTGATCAGAAAAAGCTAAGGAACAGCATCCATGCAGAGTTCAAGCCCCAATACTAGCATGAAAAAAAAAACCACCAATCAGAACGTGCAGTTACCCAGGGAAAGTAATGGATGAAGATTAACTAGAAAGGCCAAGGGCTAATAAAAACTGATATAGGGCCAGACACTGAAAATAAGTGTTACTTAGAGCAGAACTTGGCTCAAACCTGTATTATCTACTCATGAGGTGACGATCCAGTAGGCAGCCTGGGCAAGTTTCAAGGCCTAGGCCTCACTAATGGCTGGATGCAGTGGCATGCAAGTCATCCCTAGTGACACCAGGAAGCATAAAACGGTAGTCTAGAGTGGCCAGGACATTAATACCAGAACCTAACTCAAAAGTAGTCAATGGAGGGCTGGGAAGGTGGCTCAGTGGTCAGAGTGCTTGCCTTGCATGCAATAGGCCCTGGGTTTGATTCCTCAGCACCACATAATCAGAAAGGAGGTTGCACTGGCACTATGGCTCACATGGTAGAGCACTACCCTTGATTTGAAGAGCCGAGGGACAGTGCCCAGGCCCAGAGTTCAGGCCCCACAACCAAAAACAAAACAAAAAAAATCAATGGAAAAAGGGATCTAAGGCAGTATAGTATATGCCTAGGCAAGCAGGAAACCCCAAGTTAGATTGGATCTCCATTTACAGTCATGAGCAGATCCCACCATTCACAATGTTGAATGAATAGACCCCAAGACTGGTGCCACAATTCAACTACACTTCCAATTTCCCCCTCTTGCTGATTAACTGAACACTTAAAATACTGGACTTCTTTGTTGCAAATAGCTTGCTACTGGTTCCTGGAGAACTCAAAGGGACTAGTGGTAGTTATGTTTCCACGACCTCCACTACTGATTTAAAAGTAATAATCAACACGTTTTCAAAAATGTTCATGCCAGGCAATGGTGGCTCACGCCTGTAACCCTAACTACTCAGGAGGCTGGCTGAGGACTGTAGTTCAGAACTAGCTCTGGCACAAAAGCCGTCAGACTCCACATGGCCACCAGAAAACCGGAAGTGGCGCTGTGGCTCAAGTGGTAGGGCGCTTGCCTTTGAGCTGAAGAACTCAGGGACAGGGCCTGTAAATCCTAGCTACTTGGTAGGCTTAGAGTATTTTGGTTCAAGCCGGCCTGAGCAGTAAAGTATGTGACTACATTCAGTTAACTGCTAAAAAAGCAGTTGAAGCTGTGATTAAAGTGGTAGTTCACTATCCTTGAGAAAAAAAATTCAAGGACACCACCCAGGCCTGTTCAAAGACCAGGCCGGCACCAAGAAAAAACTATTTCTACACACTCACCATGATCAGTCCCGTTCATCTAAGCCATTACTTTTTTTTTTCTGGCCATTTTGCAACTAATCTCACCCAGATAACATTTTTTAAAAGTATTTTTGTGGTATGTGAGTTTTGAATGCAGGGCCAGAGCGCTGTCCCGGAGCTCTTCTGTTCAAGGTTAGTGCTCTACCATTTTGAGCCATAGCTACACTTCCAGTTTTCTGGTAGTTAACTGAAGAGTCTCACGAACTTTCCTGCCCGGGCTGGCTTTGAACCGTGATCCTTAGATCTCACCTCCTGAGTAGGATTACAGGCGCGAGCTACCAGTGCCTGCTACATCAAGTTAGTGTAAATGAATAGGAAAAAAAAATGAGTTGGGGTTAACCGGTCAGGCCTAAAAATCGAGTGTAAAACTGGCCTGCCCCTTTCAGGGCCAGTTCCGCCCAAACACGTGGATCTCACAAACCTTCCCAAATCTCTGCCCGCGGCGCCTGGAGAAGCTTTCGAGATTGGCTCGAGTCTCGCTGGGTGAATTTCCAGTAAGAACCCAGTAGAACCCAAGTGGCGACATTGGGATTTGTTTCCCAGCCTCTCTACAAGATGCCTTCCAAGCCTGGGGTCCCAAGGAAACTAACCCTAATTTCGCCCTGCAGAAGCCCTCCCACTCCTTTTCGACCGTAGCTGGTAAACCTCCTAGGCTTCTTCCTCACAACCTAGCCCACACTCACCCGCACATGAACGGAGCACCGCAAGACGCAACCACCACGTTACAGGCCAGAGGCGAAAGGGCAGCAGGAAGCTGATAGGAGCCCCACCCCGGAGCGCGGGGCAGGACTTTTGGGCGGGGTTTCTCGCCCAGGAGAGGCCGGGTTTAATGAAAAGCCAGGAAAGTGGTGGACTGGAGCTGTGGATCGGAGCTACGTCTTGGATATTGGGAAAGGACTGGAGTTTAAACAACTGCTACATTTGGTGGGCAGATTTACATTTCATTTCTTATGTAAAAGGGGCGCTGTTCTTGTTACTACTAAAAAGAGAACGTCCTTTGTGGTGGTAGGAACCAACCGAATGCCTGCTTTTAATGTGCCTGAGTGGCGGGTGTTTTTGCATACGTGTTGTGTCTTTTGGTAGCTTTAAGTCTAGCCCACGCTTTTGCAGATCCCACGCAGATCCTCCTGCTGCTGTTCTGCGACACTGTGCGCTCACTTGGACAATGCATCTCCCACCCACACAGGTACATACTACAGGTCACCTTGGTCCAGTCTCCAGAAGGCTTTCTGGCCAATCTGTCCTATCACTTACCCCTGCAGTATTCCTGATGTCCACTGTGGAATTCTTAGCTGACTTGCAGCGGCTAAAAAATAACTGATTTTGACAAGTTTTTGCTGCTCTTATGCCAATGAGGCCATATCCTTCGTCTAAACAGACACTGCTCCACATTATCAGGATTTCTTCTGAATGCTGACAGTTTTGTCACTGGTTGAGTCATGATTCTGTCCAGCTAAACGGATGGTATTGCTGGAGAACAACAGGCTAGTCTCACCAACAGTAATTTCTAAATCCATTTTGCAATTCCCTAAATTATAGAACTTCTCTCTTTCCAATATCCCTTGTTTAGAAGTTTAGAGGCCCTGCTGAGATGCTGTGCCTGGCACCATAGCCAGGCAAACCTTTGGAAAGCATCCACTGCCCTTGACATTTGCCAGTATCCTTTACTATCCACCTTCTCTGCTGTTTTATAATGGAAAAAAGAGTGGTGCTTCTTGTGCACCCAGACCCTATTATAACCTCCTTTAAAAAAAATAGCTCAGAGCCCCCAGTGGATTAATGGATTTCCAACAAGAGACCCTAGGCTATAGAGCCAAAGAACCACTGGAAAAATGGCAAGCCTCAGTCCTCCCCAGTTTTAATGGAGTTGGTCGGGCTAGGGCTTACATAAGTACAGTAATTTATAAAGTCACATGGTTAGTGTTGGCTTTGTAGGCAGGAGCTCTGTTTTGCAGTTAAATAAAATGTGGCTGAAGACTGCTGCCTTAATCAAAGCAGCATCCGCCTGTCACAGTGTATTCATAAAGGAGGGTTATGAGAACTATAAAACCAGCAGATTGGGTGGGTAATTGTCCTACAAAGCTCTGCCAAAGGAGAAATTACATTGACATCCCATATATTTTGCTATCTTGCCTTCCAAACCCACAAAGTGGAAAAAGCAGAGCAACCCTTAGATTCATGAAAAGATGAGAGGTGTGTGTGTGAGAGACAGAAAGAAAGACAGAAACAGAAGAAAGGAGAGGAGAAAGTGGCTGTGCACAGAGAGGAGTGTTTTTGGAGACAAAGGGATCTATAACCTTATGATGATTGGATTCACAAATTATTTGAGGTACAAGGCAATATTTATGTAGGGAACTAGGTGCTGCTGGCTAACGCCTGTAATCTAGCTTCCAGACTGAGTTCAAGCCCTAGGATCAGCACACACAAAAAAACTGGTCACTGGCTGCTGGTAGCTCACACCTGTACTCCTAGCTACTCAGGAGGCTGAGATCCGAGGATCACAGTTCAGAGCCAACCTGGGCAGGAAAGTCTGTGAGACTCTTATCTCTAATTCACCACCAGAAAAATGGAGGTGGCACTATGGCTCAAGTGGTAGAGCACTCGCTTTGAGCTGAAGAGCTCAAGGACAGGGCCCAGGACCAGTGTTCAAGCAACACGACCAATAAGGGAGGGTGAGGAATGGGGACTGTGGTCACCAATTTTAAGTATAGGCCAGTCAGTATCCCGTGGAGGAGATTCAGATGATAATTTCTTCTTTTGTGAGTTAAAAAATATTTTCTAAATACTTCTAAATTCTGAATTGATGGTAGTAGATTAATTTTTGTGTTCTTTTACCATTAATATCAACTTTTTTTCTATAGTTATGTTTCTACACCCACAAATACAAAATTGTGGAAGTAGCAACAAAAATAATAGTGGAGGGGGCTGGGAAGGTAGCTCAGCGGTAGAGCGCTTGCCTTGTAAGCATGAGGCCCTGGGTTCGATTCCTCAGCACCACATAAACAGAAAAAGCCGGAAGTGTCGCTGTGGCTCCAGTGGTAGAGCGCTAGCCTTGAGCTGAAGAGCTGAGGGACAGTGCCCAGACCCAGAGTTCAGGCCTCATGACCGGCAAAAAAAAAAAAAATAATAATAATAGTGGAGGTTGTAAAAAGAAAACAAAACAACCTGCAGATGGATGGAAGGCAAAGGATGAGGGGAAGCCCATTTGCTTGGAGTCTGACATCATAACCAGAAGTCTTGTCTCTCTTCCATCTGTCCTCTCCTCGCTTCTTTCCTTGATGTCTTTTGCCCTTGAGTCCAAAAAGAACACACACACACACCCCACCACCACCACCACCACCACCACCACCACCACCACCTAGGCCACTATTGTTTGATTCCATTTGTGTGTCCTGTGGCTTGAATGTAATTTATCGTTAAGATGCTCATGAGAGCACTGCCCTCTGAAGAAATTAATATAGTTCTCCTGGGACTGCAGTTCATTCCTTTGAGTAGGTTTTCAAAAAGAACAAGGCAGTCTGCTCCCTGTCTTCCTCTCTCACCATATGCTCTCTCTCTTACACGTTACCACCATGATAATGTTATTTACCATGTTGGGACACAGCCAAGGGATCATGTGAGTCAAATAAATCTCTTTTCTTTATAGTACCGGACACATATATTTTGGCATAGTGACAGAAAATGGACTAAGGATATGAAAGTTCAGATAGGGATATCTATAGAGACAAAAAGTATATTAGAGGGGGCTGGGAAGGTGGCTCAGTGGTAGAGCGCTTGCCTTGCATGCATGAGGCCCTGGGTTCGATTCCTCGGCACCACATAAAACAAAAAAAGAAAAAAAGCCAGAAGTGGTGCTGTGGCTCAAGTGGTAGAGCGCTAGCCTTGAGCTGAAGAGCTGAGGGACAGCACCCAGGCCCAGAGTTCAGGCCCCACGACCGGACCCCCAAAAAAAAAAAGTATATTAGAGGTTGCTTAGGGCTGAAAGGGGGACAAAATGATAGTTAAAGAGCTTAGAATTTCTTCTTGGAGAGATGAAAGTGTTCTAGAATATTTGTAAATATTTTAACAATCACTGAATTATATTCCTTTTTTTTTTTTTTTGATTCATTGTGGGGCTTGAACTCTGGGTCTGAGCACTGTCCCTTGGCTCTTCAGCTCAAGGCAAGCACTCTACCTTTGAGCCACAGCAGCACTTCTGGTTTTCTAGTGGTTTATTGGAGATTAGAGTCTCACAGACTTTCCTGCCCAGTCTGGCTTTGAACCGCGATTCTCAGATCTCAGCCTCCTGAGTAGCTAGTATTGCGCCCAGCTTGAATTATATTCTTTAACTGGGTAAACTGTATGGTGTATGGAGTATGCCTCAATAAAGCTGTTAAAACAACAGCATGAAAAGCATACCTGGAGACCTGAAAAATCAGTAGTTCTACCCATAATTGTGGGATATATAGTCATTTCAGGGCCAGAAAGAGCTTTTAATTTTTATTAATTTATTTTATTGTTATAGAAGTGATATACAGAAGTGTTACATTTACATATATCAGATAATAAGTACATTTCCTTTCATACACTGTCATCTTTTCCCTCATTCTCGTCCATTCCCTATTCCCTTCCTTTTTAAATTTTTTTTTCTTTTTTTTGGGTCCCGCTGTGGGGCCTGAGCTCTGGGCCTGGGCGCTGTCCCTCAGCTCTTCAGCTCAAGGGTAGCACTCTACCACTTGACCCACAGCACCACTTCCCACTTTTTTTTCTTTTTTGCTTATGTGGTGCTGGGGAATCGAACCCAGGGCCTCAGGCATGCAAGGCAAGCGCTCTACCACTGAGCCATCTTCCCAGCCCCTCCTTTTTAAAATTTTAAAATTTAGCTGGGCGCTGGTGGCTCACGCCTGTAATCCTAGCTACTCAGGAGGCTGAGGTCTGAGGATCGCGGTTCAAAGCCAGCCCGGGCAGGAGAGACCGTGAGACTCCTATCTCCAATAAACCACCAGAAAACCGGAAGTGGCGCTGTAGCTCAAGTGGTAGAGTGCTCAGCCTTGAGCTGAAGAGCTGAGGGACAGCGCCCAGGCCCAGAGTTCAAGTCCCATGACCGACAAGAAAAAAAAAAAATCTAAAATTTTTATTTCTTGCTAAGCCTGGAGCTTTAACTCAAGGCCTGGGTCCTGTCCCTAAACTTCTCTTTGCTCAAGACTAGAGTTCTACCACTTGAGCCCCAGCTTTACTTAGGATTTTGGTGATTAATTGGAGATAAGAGTCTCTTGGACTTTCATGCCTGGGGTGAATTTCAATGATGATTCTCAGAGAATTTTTGTTATTGCTTCTGGTGGGATAGCTGCCGTCTATTAAATTTGAGTAGTTAAATTTGTTAGATCTCACCCTCTTGCTAGGAATTCAGTCATGAGCTACCAGTGCCTGCCTAGAAAGGACTTTTTATACTAGATTCAGTGGCTTCTCAGAGCTCCTGCCTATCTGTGGAAAAACATAAGGACTTTTAGGGCCATCAGTTCAAACAGAAGCAAAGAGGTATGCTACATTCCCATGCTTCCTAATAAGGACTTAATCCAACATCTATAGTTACCTACAAGGCAGAAGGCATTTGGGCCCTGAAAGAACCAGAGTCTCTGTATTCCCTCTGTGTTAAAAATTAATTATGATAATAACCTCTGCATAAACAAATATAGCTCTTTAGATGAAAGACTATTAGATAAAAAGAATAGTCGCAAGGCAACCTGGGATTCTGAGCTCTCTCTATTGCATATAGGGAAACATAATGACGTCAGCAAAACAAGACCAATTCCTAGTCCTTGGAGTTGAGCAAGTTCCAGGACTTGGCTTCTTCCTCACATGCCTCCAATCACCCCTTCATTTGGTTGCTAGACTCAATTTGTTAGTCTATTTTCATACTCCTCATTTTCTCACTACCCTCACCCCCACAATGTCCAAATTGGCCCTCCAATACTGAAACCATTTGCCGGAAATTCATTAAACTGAACACATGGGAAATTACAGAGGAGATTTCACTTGTCACTTAGGCTCAAATTTAGAAAGTAATTTTAAAAGGACAGTGCTGGGAGACTATTTTTATCTTGCTTGTTTGTGCTGACTTTTCTTATCTTGCTGTCTTTCATTCTCTTCCTGCCTATCTCTCCTTTTCCTTGTTTCTTCTTAAACTAAACATTGGCCTTTAGAAATATTTGTCACAAGTTCTCCTATCTTGCTCTTTAGACTCTGTTTTCTTTTTACTTGTTCATTCATTCATTCACTTATTCACTCATTCAACATATCCCCAGGTATGAGGCTAATCTAGGCAACATAGTGAGATCCTATCTCTTTAAAAGAAAGAAATAGCCAGGGTAGCTCACACCTATAATTTATTTATTTTTTATTATTTTTTTAGCCAGTCCTGGGGCTTGAACTCAGAGCCTGGGCACTGTCCCTAAGCTTCTTTTACTTAAGGCTAGCACTCTACCACTTGAACAACAGCGCCACTTCCGGCTTTTTCTGTTTATGTGGTATTGAGGAACTCAGGGCTTCATGCATGCTAGGCAAGCACTCTACCACTAAGACCTAGAATTTTAGCCACACAGGAGGCTGATATTGGAAGATTACTTACTGTTCAAATCTAACCCCACACAAAGTCCAGAGACAGTTATCTCTAATTAACTAGCAAAAACCTGGAACTGGAGAGGTGACTCAAATGGTAGAACACCATCTGTGAGCAGAGTAAACCCAGCAAGAGAGACCCTGCATCCAGGCCTGAGTACTGGCACAAAAAAGAAAGGAAGAAAGGAAGGAAGGGAGGGAGAGAGGGATGGAGAGAGGGAAGGAAGGAAGAAGGAAGGAAGGAAAAAAAATTATTATTGGTAGAACTGGAGTTTGAACTCAAGTTAGTCCTTGGGCTTGCTAAGGAAGAACTCTACTACTGTTTGAGCTACACCCCCCCCACCCCAAAGAAAAGCACATCATTTTTGGCAGTACTAGGGTTCAAATCCTGCTTAGTAGGCAGGCTCTTCCAACGAGCCATGCCTACAGTCCCACCCGACTCCCATATTACTTTTTAAAATAAAAACTAAAACCACAAGTTGGGCACCAGTGGCTCATGCCTATAATCCTAGCTACTCGGAGGGCAGAGATCTGAGGATCATAGTTTGAATCCATCCCAGACAGGAAAGTATGTGAGACTCTTATCTCCAATTAACCACCAGAAAACCAGGAGGCCCTGTGGCTCAAAGTGGTAGAGCACTAGCTTGAACGGAAAAAGCTCAGGGACAACTCCCAGGCCCCGAGTTCAAACCCCACAACTGACCAAAGGAGAAAAAAAAACAAGTAAAAACACAAGGAAATGGATAGACTTAGAACAAATCATGCTAAGTGAGGTAAGCCAAGCTCAGAGAGACAAACGGTGAATGTTTTCTCTCATGTATGGGAGCTAGAGCCAAATACAACTGGACATGATAACCTATAGAGGACTCTAGGCATTCATTCACACACCGTCAGACTAAAGGAGGATACCCTTAGGAGAGAAACACAATGGTGTAACTTTTCTAAACATACTATTTTTGAAAATGAACTTCAGGAAGTGGAAAATTCTTTTTGTTGTTGTTGTTATTGGTGGTGGTGGTAGTTTTGTTGTTGTTTTTTTTCCCTCCTTTCTTGTGAAGTAAAGATGGGGCACAGAAAGGGAGGGAGGAAGAGTGAACAAATACAATTATGTTATTCAGTATACCCTATGTGGAAAATGACCTATGTAACTTGTGGGCAGGGCTGGGAGAGGGAAACTGGAGGAAAGTAAAGGAAGGATTGGCATTGTCCAAAAAAAAAAAAAGAAATATACTTATTATCTCTGTACAACACCTTAGTAAAAAAAAAAAAAATATATATATATATATATATATATATATTTTGGTGGGTCATGGGTCTTGAACTCTGGGCCTGAGTGCTGTCCCTCACCTCTTCAGCTCAAGGCTAGCTCTCTACCACTTGAGCCACAGCGCCATTTCCAGTTTTCTGAGTGGTTTATTGGAGATAAGAGTCTCATGGACTTTTCTTGCTGAGGCTGACTTTGAGCCATGATCTTCAGATCTCAGCCTCCTGAGTAGCTAGGATTACAGGCGTGAACTACCACCGGCATCCTTCCTTCTTTTTTGTTCCCTGATCCTTTTCCTTCCTCCCAATTTCCTTCTCTGGTATTGGATCTCATCACTCATCCATCCCACACAGATTTCGGTTCCAAAAACTTCAGTATTCCTGCTTGACTGAAAATAATATTACTGTTCTGATCATAAAGACAATGTTCTGTCTTTGTATATAGCAAGTTTTCTCAATGTGCAGTCAGGCATACTAAAGGAAGATCTTTAAGTGGGAAAAGTTCATTACCTTTCATATGTTAATGTGAATTATTAGTGTCCATGATGGGCTATAATATCGTAGCCCACATTTTCAACATTTGACAGCATCCTGCTGTAAAGCATAGCCTCTTTGGAACACATTTCAGAAAAATTTATAGTAACATTTTTGTTGATTGCTGACTAGCTATGTAACAAAGAATCAGGCATGGAAACTCTCTGCGCCTCAGTTTTACTCCTCTGCAAAATGGGACTAATATAAATTCCCTGTCCTATGATAGAACAAGGGCTTCAGTCAATCATCTAAAGATAACTTGACCAGGGCTAGAGGATCTGCTTCCAAGATAATTAATGTAATTGTTGGCTTGACTGATCACATGTCATGCTTCCCCCAGAGCAAGTGATCAGAAGGACCAGGAGAAAGTTACTAAGGAGGAAGACACAAAGTTTTTTATAATCTAATCTTGGATATTACATGTTATTCTTCTATATTTTATTAGCCACATAAGTTCTAGCACTATGTGTGAGGGGATTACAAATACAAGAATACTGGCAGAAGCCGGGCGCTGGTGGCTCACGCCTGTAATCCTAGCTACTCAGGAGGCTGAGATCTGAGGATCGCGGTTCAAAGCCAGCCCGGGCAGGAGAGACCGTGAGACTCCTATCTCCAATAAAACCACCAGAAAACCGGAAGTGGCGCTGTAGCTCAAGTGGTAGAGCGCTCCCCTTGAGCTGAAGAGCTAAGGGACAACGCCCAGGCCCAGAGTTCAAGCCCCACGACCGACAAAAAAAAAAAAAGAAAAAAAAATACTGGCAGATAGGGGATCATTGATTATTTCTAATAAAACTGGCTAGTATAACTCCTTTGCAAAAAGGTCGTCAAACTAACCATCTCTTCATAAAAATCAATAAACATGTGGCATGTTGCTGAGAACATGGGGAAAAGGAGCCCTCTCATGAGCTTGGCATAGAATATAAATTACTGCAACAATTCTGGAAGGTGGTTTGGAGATTCCTTGAAAACCTAAACATAGAACTACCCTGTGATACAGTGATACCACTCTGGGCATCTACACAGAACATTACAAGTCAAGATTTGGTAAGGACACTTGCACATCTATGTTCATTGCTCACTATTTCCGAGAGCCAACTTATGGAAATAGCCCAAATGTCTTACAGTGGATGAGTGGATCAAGAAAATATTATACATGCCCTGGTTCAGGCCTTCTACCTCGAGTTGTGCCCCAGCGGAGCGGAGCCGGTCAGGATGATCATGGACATGCGGCTTGCCATCTTCGCCAACATGCTGGGCGTATAGCTCTTCTTGCTTGTCATTCTCTATCACTACATGGTAGTCAACAATCCCAAGAAGCATGAAAGTGGTGTTTTCTCTGCCCCAGGGTTCCAGGATGTAGTCTGAGGCAAGATGGAGGGTGTGAGGGGCCTTCACACTTCACTTCATCTCTTCTACCATCACAACATACAAAGCAACTACATCTGGATTTTCCCAAACAACTTTTATTTCCTCAAAGTCTTCCTTAACCCTATGGAACAAGAAGCTGTCACTGGATAGGGCCCAGTATAGAGGCTGCTTTCTTTTCTATTCCCTCTCCCCAAATAAAAAAAATATAGATATAAAAAAGAAAACATTATACATACACAATGGAATTTTACCTATCAGAAGGAATAACATTATATTATTTTCAGGGAAATCGATGGACCTAGAAAAAGTTAAGTGAAGTAAGTCAGGCTCAGAGAGACAAATTGTGCATGTTTTCTCTCATATATGAAAGTTAGATCTAAAATACATGATAACATATATAAGGTTTATGCATATATACACAAACAAACTGACTAAAGGATGGTATACTTGAGTGAGGAGTCCAATGGCATAACTCCTCTGAACAACTAATGAACTATTTAACAAAATGAATACCAAGAAGTGGAAATATTTGGGTAGGGAGAAGAAAATGAGAAAGGGTCACAAATGGAGGGAGGAAGAGTAAGCAAATATACTCATTATAGCCAATGTACATTATGTAAAGGATGAACTATGTAGCTTGGGGAGAAACTGGAGGATAATGATGGAAAGGGTAACATTGATCAAGATGCATTGTACTTATAACCTGACTTATGGAATTGAAACCTCTTTGTATAACTACTTAATGATAAAAATAAACACGCGGCTTTTGTTAATGCAATAGACGGCTAGGCATGATGGCACATTCCTGCAGTTCCAATTATGTTAGGCAGAGATGAGAAGATCAAAGTTCAAGGTCAGCAAAAATTAGCAAGATTATCTCAAAAACAAACCAGCTGCTGGGTGCTGGTAGCTTATGCCTGTAATTCTAGCTACACAGGAAGCTGAGATCTGAGGATCTCAGTTTGAAGGCAGCTCAGGGAGGAAAGTCTATGAGACTCATCTTCAATTAACCAACAGAAAACTGTAAGTGGAGCTGTGGCTCAAAGGAGAAGAAAAGTTCAGGGATAGCATCCAGGCCCTGAGTTCAAGCCCCATGATCGACCAAAAAAAAAAAGAAAGAAAAAAAAAAGCATAGTCCAAGTACAGTACTTCATACCTATAATCCCAGCAATGTAGAAGGAAGAGGCAGGAGGATTTGCTCTGAGGCGGACCCAGGGCAAAATTGAGACCCTACTTGGAAAATAAACTAAAGCAAAGAAGGGCTGAAGCCCAAGTGGTAGAATGCTTCCCTAGCAAGTATAAGGTCATGAGTTCAACCTCCAAAACCCCCCTCCAAAAAACCATAAAACATTTGTGTTGGAAGCATTACTCAGATAGAGTGCCAGTTGACCAAGCAACTCAAGAATGAGGTCCCAAATTCAAACCCCAGTACAACCAAAAACAAAACAAAGATTTAAAAACAGCCCCAAAACCCAAACCACTGGAATTCATATCCCTTTCTCAGAAAAGAACAGGGGAGCTTCAGAAAATTGCTGCGAGGTCTGGGAATGTGGCTTAGTGCTTAGTGGTAGAGTGCTCACCTATGATGCATGAAGCTTTGATTCCTCAGTACCACATAAACAGATAAAGCCAGAAGTGGTGTTGTGGCTCAAGTGGTAGAGTGCTAACCTTGAACAAAAGAAGCTCAGGGACAGTGCCTAGACCCTGAATTCAAGCCCTAGAACCAGAAAAAAAAAAGTTGCTGTGAGTCTGGCTTCAGTTCTTGTGTCAACTATGTATGAGCATGCTTATTTCTTCAAAGCCTCAATTCCTCTATCTCGGGCCTCATTATTTCGTTCATCTAATTAACTCAACCTTGAATAATCTTAGTTAAACCTGCAAAGAAAAAAAATCTCTTTGAGGAAACCTATAGAACTTCAAAGCCAGGCTGAGACTCTGAGTAATTTAACCTTGAAATGACACTGACTTTTATGAAGGATGTCAGACTTACCCAGCCCTCCAGAAACCCTAAGTACTTTCTTGTGGAAGAGAGGCAGGCATCCTGCCTAGTCTAAGAAGAATGATTGACAGCCAGGATCAGAACATTTGCTTCTTGCTTCAACCCTGAGGGCCAGTTCTGTGTTTGACAGAACAAAGATATGGTTCTCAGAGGCCCAAAACAGGCCTCCTGCCCAGCCCCCATCAGCTGGGGCTCAGCTTTGCAGATCTTCATAGGTCAGTTTCCTCAGCTGAGCAGCAGATGGCATCACAGCCTCAGGAGCGAGCAGCTAAGGCTGCTGGCAAGAGAAGAGTTCCTTGTAAGGAGCTCAGCTGTTAGTTTGGTGTCTGGAAGCTCCTGGGGCAGGGCCCCTGCCTCTTAGTTCTCAGCTTGAGGAAGCTTCTGATCTGTGTCTACAAATGAAGATACTGTCAGGCCAGTATCTCAGACTTGAGTTCTCAATCGGGAAACAGAGGGTGAGAAGATAGTATGTTGTATGATATTTTCTGAGACTGTTTTTCCTTCCTTGGCAGAGAGAGATTCAACGGAATATATCCTGCTTTAGAAACTGACAGGTTCCAGGCAGAAGCATCTGGGATGGCCAGATAGAGCCATAGGTGACTTGAGGGACCTGCGGACTGTAGGGAATTCCAAGGATTCCAAAAATCAAATCCTCTTTTTTTCTGTGACCCAAATTGGTACTGTCTGAGCTGCCTGCCAGTGATGCAGATAGGACTCAGTCCTTCAGGCTTTCTATCTGTGCCTCCATCTCCTTCCCATTCTTCCACTTCCATCTTCCTTTCACTTCCTTTTCCTCTGTCATCCCTGCACATTTATGTCTTTTTCCTCTGTGGATTGATTTATTTCCTCTGCTCCAGTGCAGGGAAGAAAGCTGGTTACCAAACAGTCTCAGCAAAATGTTCCTGGGCACTGAGCCGCACCATTGCCTGCCTTTAAGGGACTCAGAGCCTCTGTATTCCTTACTTCACTTTCTCCCTTTCCCCCATTTCCTCCTGGCCTCTGCTGCTTAAAGGTAGTATCTGGGGGCTTGAATACAAAAGAATCTCCTCTCTTTCCCTAGAACCTATGTTACCTGTTTTGTAGCTCCAGTGAGGAAAGATTTAAGGGACTTCCCAGTAAGGCTGAGATCCCTTACACCTCATGTTCACTGGAAACCCATTATGTAGCATTAGAATGTCAATCTGAGAGCAGGGCCCTGCCTACCTGATTCATTTCTGCATTCTCAGTATGTAGCACATAAGATACTCAGTAAATAGTTATTAAAATTAAAGTGAGTGGATGCAGGCCTCCATCTCTATATTAGGCATTAGGGGTATAAGTATCAATGCTATACTCCGAGACCAGAAAGACCGGGAGAGGGCTCTCTCTCTCTCTCTCTCTCTCTCTCTCTCTCTCTCTCTCTCTCTCTCTCTCTCTCTCTCTCTCACACACACACACACACACACACACTCCAAATTAATCACCTGTAATCCAGAATAGTAACTGAGGTTGATGGTAGAAGACATAGGAGTAAATAAAAAGTCAGTAAAAAACAGAATCAGTGCTGTATTAGGGAAAACACAGGGCAATAGGAAAAGAGAGCAAAGGCAGCTTGTCTAGCTTGGGGTTTCTGGAAGGTGTTCTGATGGAGAGAATCTAAACTATGTTCACCCTGAAGTGTCAGTAGAAGTGAGCTGGGAAAAGATGATAGCTAGAGAGTTATAGTCCAAAGAAGTATCAATATGTGGTAAAAAGAGAATAGCCAAGTTTCAAGAAACTGAGCAAATGTGTCAGGAATTATGGCTGAAGTCCTAGTGGGTTAGGAAGTAGGGCAGAAGAACATTAAAGAGGTAAAAGAGTGATACCTTTAGGGCATGAAAAGCCATTTAAGATTTTTTTTTTGGTCATGGGGCCTGAACTCAGCTCTTCAGCTCAAGGCTAGCACTCTACCACTTGAGCCACAGCGCCACTTCCAGCTTTTTTCTTTTTGCTTATGTGGTGCTAGGGAATCGAACCCAGGGCCTCAGGCATGCAAGGCAAGCGCTCTACCACTGAGCCACCTTCCCAGCCCCCCCCCCCATTTAAGATTTTTAAGAAGGGAAGTCAGCTTTCATTTTAGAAAGCTGCTTCTGGGTTATTTATTGAAGGGGTAATGTCAAAGGGACATCTGAAGACCATTTGAGAAGCAGTCCAAGCAAGACAGCATGGTCTGGGTGATGATGTTATCAGTGGGAGCAGAGGTCATGGTTGAGTTGAGAGGATAGTTATTAATTTTCCTTGTCTCAGACCTGGGGTAATAGGGATACTAGCTTGCCAGAGAGAAAATATACATGCAAAGGTTTTAGGAGCTTGGTGTGTTCTGGGAGGCACATGCAATTGTGTATTTTTAGCCTGTGAAAGGGTACAGGAGAAGGTAGTAGAAGATGAGGGAAGGAGGAGCTAACCTTTGCTGAGAGCTTTAGATTCCCCAGGTGAGACTAAAGTCCTTCCGTTAGATCTGGGCATGGATAGAAGAGGTGTGACCATCCTTTGCAGTTACCCAATTATCTGAAGGGATTGGGGACTTTCAGAATAAATACATCACTCAATACTTAGGGGACAAGTGCAGTGCCCAAGGAAGTGAAGGAGAGAATGGAAACCGGAGTAAGCAGGTGGACCAAGAAAGGGATTAGGGAGAATGGGAAGAAACTGTCTGCAATGGGGCTGAGAAGGTGGCTCAGTGGCAGAGTGCTTGCCATGCATGCATGAGGCCCTGGGTTCCCTTCCTCAGTGCCACATAAACAGAAAAAGCCAAAAGTGGCACTATGGCTCAAGTGGTAGAGTGCTGGCCTTGAGCTGAAGAGCTGAGGGACAGTGTCTAGGTCCAGAGTTTAAGCCCTACGACCGACAAAAAAAAAAAAGAAAAGAAAAAAGAAAGAAAGAAAAGAAAAGGAAACCTGTCTGCCAAACACAGAGAGGTAAGAAAAGCTGGGTAAAATCCCATCAGAATCTGAAACTCCTGTTCTGGAATTGTCTGCTCTTGGATTGATCTCTCTTCTGTCTCCAGACTTCAAAGGCATAATACAGATATCTCTTATACCCCCACCCCACTGAAATAAGCAGGATTATTAAAGGATAAAGATGGTACAGTGCTTATCTGGCATTCATGAGAACCTGGCATTCATGAAGACCTGGATTCAATCCCTAACACTGCAAAAACAAGAAAGGGATCAGAGTAGAGAGCACGGATCAATTAATATAATGGTTAAAAAACTGGGCCCTGTTTTGTAACTTAAGGCAAATGACTTAATGGAGCCATTTTCCTTCCTTGTCAGTGCTGAAAGCTTAAATGAGGCCATGTGGATAGAAAACTCACATAGTGAAGGTTTCCAATAGATGTCTGGTGTTACTGGGGTTTTAGTATGAGCCAAATGGGATAGGAACATATAGTTCAAAGAGGTAGGAAGGGATGTAAGAGGAAGGCTGAGCGGAAGAAGGCAAGTTCCTACATGTCTTCAATGGCTTCTATAGCCTGAGGCAAAAACCTCTACTATGTAACAGTCCCCCAAAGCTCATGAGTTGGAAACTGAATCCCCAATGTAACAGTATTAATAAGTGATGTCTAATAAGAGGTGAGTAGTCATGAAGCAGAACCTGCATGAATGGATTAATGTCTTTATTGCCAGAGTGAGTTCATTAGAAAAGTGAGCACAGTCCCTTCTACTTTCTTTTTACTTTTTATTACTTAAAAATCATGCCAGTACTTGGGCTTGAATCCAGAGCCTGGGTACTATCCCTGAGCTTTTGTGCTCAAGGCTGTAATTCTACTACTTGAGCCATAGCTCTACTTCTAGCTTTTTAGTGGTTAATTGGAGGTAAGAGTCTCATAGACTTTTTTTGCCCAGGTTGGCTTTGAACTGTGATTTTCAGATCTCAGCCTCCTGAGTAGCTAGGATTGTAGGAGTGAGCCACTGGCATCCTTTTTCTTTCTCGCTCTCTCCCAATATTTTTCCCTCTTCTGCCCTGTCAAGACCCAGAGAAGGCCCAGGATAGACACCAACTCCTGTCCTAGCCTTCAAAATTGTAAGAACTACATTTATCTTCTTTGTAAATTACTCAGTCTCAGGCATTCTGTTACAGTAACACAAAATTGAAAAGACATTAACCAAGGATGGTGTCTTCCTACCTGTCCTGCCTTATCTCCCACTGTTTCCAAACTTTACAGGACTAAACACACCAACACAATTGTGTTCCACAAATACACTAGGGGTTCCAAGCTATTACACAAGTTATTCATTCTTTCTTTCTTTCCTTTCTTTCTTTCTTTCTTTCTTTCTTTCTTTCTTTCTTTCTTTCTTTCTTTCTTTCTTTCTTTCTTTCTTTCTTTCTTTCTTCCTTCCTTCTTTCCTTCCTTCCTTCCTTCCTTTCTTCCTTCCTTCCTTCCTTCCTTCCTTCCTCCCTCCCTCCCTTCCTTCCTTCCATCCTTTCTTTTTTTTGTTGGTTGTGGTGCTTGAACTTTGGGCCTGGGCGCTGTCCCTGAGCTCTTCTGCTCAAGGCTAGCACTCTACCACTTGAGCCACAGTGCCACTTCCGGCTTTTTCTGCATATGTGGTGCTGAGGAATCGAACCCAGGGCCTCATGCATGTGAGGCAAGGACTCTACCCCCGAGCTACCTTCCCAGCTCTACAAGTTATTCTTTTAGAGAAAAAGTAGTCTCTTAAACTTGTCTTTATGCCAAACATCAAGAAGCCTTCTGAGACCTGGCAGGTTGAGAATGGACTGAGTGTGTGTGTGTGTGTGTGTGTGTGTGTGTGTGTGTGTGTGTGTGTGTGTGTTGTGTTGTGTTGTAAGAGGAACCTTGTATTCTAAGGGTCAAGCAGGCTGATGAACATGCTTCTTTTAATCAGTGAGTCCAAGATTGGAGAAGAAAGTGGAAAGGCTTACAGGAGCCCCAGTATTATCCATGGCTCTCCATTTCCTCTACTGTTTTCTCTCTTTTCCTTTTTGGGGCTCAAGTTCCCTGGGAGGAATTGCAAGCCTAAGAGTGTTGGTCAAGGACTCACTTGTTCTAGTTGGGGGACTTAGTGAAGGGTCCAGGATGCATAGACCCACTTACATGGAAAAGTATCTTAGATGCATAGGATCATGGGAACCTGGAGGAGGTACAGGTAGTTCAACACAAAGGAGCTTTGGAAGGCTCCGTAGAAGAGGGGTACTGTGTCTAGGAAGACTTACTAGATGAGAAAGGGTTTCCTGGCAATGTGCACATACATGCACAGGCATGGCCTGCCTCCTCCTTCACTTTGCTTCTCCTTCTCCTAGTCCATCCTTTGAACCATTAAACATTAGAGCTGAAAGACATCAATGATCTTGTAGGCCATCCCTGGCTTTGAATTTTAGACTGGGGAAAATAGCCAGAAAAAGAGACACATCGAAGTCTTCTCAGGGGAAGAGGACCTAGATCCAGAACTTGGTGTTTCAAGTTCTGCTCAAACTTTCTAGCACCATACTGCCCCAACCATGTTGGCCTCATTTACCCCATCAGAGGGATGGCTGAATGCTTTTTCCCATGTGTGAACAGGGAAGAAAATTCTACTGACTGTTTTATCCAGTGTTAGTAACTATAACATCTACCTTCGTTGAACATTTGCACTGTGGAGCACAATTCTAGGTACTGGACACAGAAAACAAACTCTACTCTTATGTAGCTCACACTGTAGCATGGAGATGGAAAGTAAATAGACTTGTAACTGGTAAGGTGTTTACAATTCAGCTGGATTAGTTGTCTCTTCAGAAATGTATGAAAAAGAGAAATGTAGAAGCAGAGAAACAAAAGCGTAGGAAAAAGAGCAAAAAAAATTTAAAGAAAATATAAATAATGGATATAAATTAATCAAGGGAGAGCAATGGACAGAATATCTGAGAGAAGTTAAAAAAAAAAAAAACAACAAACAACCAAGGGGGGGAGGAGAGGAGTTGGGGAGGAAAGAGATGGTAGGAAAAACAAAGGAGGAGGTAACAATGCTCAATAGGAAATGTACTCATTACCTTACTTATGTAACTGTAACCCCTCTGTACACTATTTTTACAATAAAAAACATTAAAAAAGCCGGGTGCCAGTGGCTCATGCCTGTAATGCTAGCTACTTAGGAGGCTGAGATCTGAGGATCGCAGTTCAAAGCCAGCCCGGGCAGGAAAGTCCGGGAGACTCTTATCTCCAATAAAAACCACTAGAAAACCGGACGTGGCGCTGTGGCTCAAGCAGTAGAATGCTTTCCATGAGCTGAAGAGCCCAGGGACAGTGCCCAAGCCCAGAATTCAAGCCCCACAACCGACCTAAAAAAAGGAAAATAAAAAAAAAACAAACAACACCCCAAAACAGCTGAAGAGTAGAGAGAAAAAGATGCACCTTTCCCCCCCTAAATGTCAACTGCTTGTCCCTATTTATTTTTCTGGGAATGGAATAACATCTGCAGCACCTGCCTTCAGTTCACCCTCAGCACCCTACATGGGGAGGCAGGGTGGCCATTACTTTCCACCTATCTCCTTCCTCCTTTCTCCCTTCCTCCTTTCCTTTCCCTTCCTTCCCTTCCCTCCCTCCCTCTCTTCCTTCCTTCCTTCCTTCCTTTCCTCCTTCCTTCCTTCCTTCCATCCTTCCATCCATCCTTCCTTCCTTCCTTCCTTCCTTCCTTCCTTCCTTCCTTCCTTCCTTCCTTCCTTCCTTTCCTCCTTCCTTTCTTTCTTCCTGCCTTCCTTCCTTCCCTTTTTTAAATTATTTTTTGGCAGTCATGGGGTTTAGACTCAGGGCCTGGGCACTGTCCCTGAGTTCTTTTACTCAAGGCTAGTGCTCTAACACTTTAGCCACAGCTCTACTGAGTTAATACAAAGAAGCTGGGACAGTGCCTGGCACTGAGCAAGTTCCCATGAACATTATTCTAGTGTGGCAGGACCTGTGACTCTGCAGAAATGTGCTACTTTTATTAGATTGAGCACTCTATAGGAAAAAGATTATTGTCTGTCTTGTTTACTTCAGTACAGATAACCCTATAGCACAATATGTAGCATACAATATGTAAATATCTTTTGAAAAAAAAGTAGATTACCATTTCATCAATAAAGAAAACAAGGCAGAGAGTTTAGAAGACTAAAAACCATTCCAACAGAGACTGGGAAGGTGGCTCAGCAGTAGAGCACTTGCCTTCCGTGCATGAGGCCCTGGGTTTGATTCCTCAGCACTACATAAGCAAAAAGAAAAAAAGCCGGAAGTGGCACTGTGGCTCAAGTGGTAGAGCATTAGCTTTGAGCTGAAGAGCTGAGGGATAGCACCCAGGGCCAGAGTTCAGGCCCCACGACTGTACCCCCCCCCCCAAAAAAAAAACAACATTCCAGCTACATTAGTGGCAAAGACTGATTTTAGAGCTCAATTCTAATGCTCTGAGATCTGTCTTGACTGGTAGGGAGTGATGGCATGTGGTGGGATGAGATTCTGTGCAGTTTTTAACCTCAAAAGTAGGCTTAACCCCATTACAATGGCTCATACTTGTAATCCTAGCTACCCAGAAGACAGAGATAAGGGAGAGTTGTAATTCATAGTCACTCTGGGTAGAAAGTTCATGAGACATTCCCCCCCCCCCCACACACACACTCCACGCTGCTCAATCAAAAGCAGGGTGTGGTGGTGTGTAACTGTCATTCCAGCTGTGGAGAAAGTATAAATAAGAGGATCAAGATCTAGGCAGGGCCCAGGCTCCCTGTTTAAATTATAGCAAAAGCAAAAAGGGCTGGAGTCATGGCTCAAATGGTGGAATGCCTGCCTAACAAGCATAAGGTCCTGAGTTCAAACTCAGGGGGAAAAAAAAAGAGGGGCTTAAAAGGAAATAAAAGAGCCTTCATTTCCTGTCTTTCCTGATCAAAGTCAGACCTCTCAGTCTCTCTCACCCCTGCAACTATAGGCTGCTCTTCAGCACACTTCTCTTCGGATCACACTTCTGCAGACCCATCTATTCCTTACAACACTGAACCTTGGTTGCTGATAGTTTGCTTTCCTTTTTTCCATCCCTTTCTTTTGTCCACCTGACCTAAGATTTGCCCTTCCCCTATTCTCTCTTCCCCTCTACTCATTCATCTCTAGCTCTCTGATCTTTGTTACTCTCCTTCTTTCCCTTCTTTTCTCCTACCCTCCCTACTGCTATATAGCCTTGCTCTTTCCTCCCTAAATTGAAGGACAGTAGGGTAATAAAACAAATTGCTGTCAACAAAAGTACATTTCCAGTGTATTCATCTCTACGCTGGAAGATTTATCAGGGTCTCTTGCCCTGTACTGTTATGTAAATGCGGTAATCCAAAGGAAATATGATATCTAAGGAGTCTGGGGATAAAGTCACCATAAAACTATCAATTACCCACTGGTGCTTGAATTTTCTTAACTCACTGCCTTGCTAGCCTCTTGCTTCTCCCCCTTACTGGGGACAGGTTGGGATAGCTGATAAAAGATGTTTTCTGTCTCCTTGGGTCTTCAGAGGTCATCTGGAGGAACAAATGTTTGTAAAGTGCTCAAGAAATTACGAAGTGCTACATAATTCAAGGGTATTATTATTTCTACTGTCATGTGGGCCATCTCTGTGCCTCTCTGGTTTGACAGATAAAGGCTCTGTTTGCAAGCTTGACCAACCCTCCACCTAGATATCTGTAACTGTAACTTCCTTTTGGCTATAATTAATGTGTTCTTTCTTTATTCTTTCTAGGTAGCCCCAGAATCACATAAATGTTTGTTTGTTCTAGAAGTTAATAGAATGACAGCTTTGTGTGTGTATGTGTGTGTGTGTGTGTGCGCGCGCGCGTGCTGTTCCTGGGGCTTGAACTCAGGGTCTGAGTGCTGCTCCTGAGCTTTTTTTTTTTGGGGGGGAGGGGGTCCAGTCGTGGGGCCTGAACTCTTCAGCTCATCAGCTTAAGGCTAGCTAGCGTTCTACCACTTGAGCCACAGGGCCACTTCCAGCTTTTCTCTTTTTGCTTATGTGGTGCTGAGGAATCGAACCCAGAGCCTCATGCATGCAAGGCAAGTGCTCTACCACTAAGCCACCTTCCCAGCCCCATCCTGAGCTTTTTTGCTCAAGGCTAGTGCTCTACCACATGAGCCACAGCTTCACTTCTTGCTTTTCTGGGCAGTTAATTGGAGACAAAAGTCTCATGAACTTTCCTGCCTGGGCTTACTTTGAAACAAGATCCTCAGATCTCAGTTTATTGAGAAGCTAGGATGACAAATGTGAGCTACCCACAATGTGTAAATTACAGCTTTTGAGAAAGTCAAAGACAGCTTTTCTGAGACAGACAGCTTTCTGAGTCCCAGCCCCACTGGTGTAGGAGAGTAGAGCAGGTCTACAGGAGGGATGGATAGGAAACCAGAAGTCTAGCGTTAAAACCCTCACCCCAACAGCTCTCAAGCACCGTACCAAGGATTGAGGATTACATGAACTGCCTTGGATTCCCAATGGCTGTATTGACTTGAGCTTGAGTCCTAGCTTTGAGCCACTTTGCGACTTTTAAATTCGTTCCCTTTCACTTTTTCCATTTGCAAAATGCCAGTGGATAATTGAGTCTGCTTCATATTGTTGTTGTGAGGATAAAGGAGACAAGCCTGTGAAGAACTTAGTATGTAGTAAAACAATTTTCTTGTTGTTTTAAGTGTCAGAGTGCTTTCTAGTTCATGAGCCTTGCCTGTCAAAGACTTGGCTGTGGGGAGACAGAGCAAGCTTGGTCACCCTCCCCCCAAGAAAGGATTCCTAGGTTTGGATTGTGCCTGCTGCTTTTGTTGAGATTAAGCTGTTGGAAACTAGCAGCCCCTGAGGGATGGAGTTAAGGGACAGGAGGAGGCAACAGAAAAGCAAGAAAAATTTTGGGGGAGGTGGGTATCTGCTGTGTAGAAATGTCAAGAGTCAGAGCTACAAGTGAGGGAGGTGGCGGAGGTGGAGGGAGGAGGGAAGAGGATAGGATGTCTCTAAATTGCCACAATCCTGATGGGGCTATAGCTCTGGGACTCTGGCACTTCCTGCCACCCCCAGTCTTGGGAATGAGTCACTAGAGGGAGGAGTGATGGAGGCGTCATGTGCTTCCCACAGAGCACAGGGTTCTGTTCCCCAAAAGAGGACTGTGGGAGGGAGACAGAGATCCAGAGCTTAGGGGCTGGGGGTAGGGAAAGTTAAGCCCAAGAAAAGTGGGGAGGGGCTTCTAAGGCTCAGATCACCTCCTGTATATCAGGGAGCAGGCCCAGCAGCTCAATGTGGTCCTCAGCTAAAAACAACACTGCTTTTCTGACTTCTACCTCTACCTGACTGGTTAGAGGAGGATGCTTCTAATCACCCACAGTAGGATGGGCACTAAAGCTCACTCCTGCCTTTTTTTTTTTTTTTTTTTTTGTGGGGGCACAGTAACAAGGGCTTGAATTCAATGCTCTTGCTTCTTTCCATTCACTGGTATCACTGGTGTGATGCTACTTGAACCATGCCTCCATTTTCAGGTTTTTGATCATTAATTGGAGATAAGAATCTCTCGATTTGTCTTCTCTTGCTGGCTTTGAACCATGATCCTTAGATCTTTTTGAGTAGTTATATAGTAGGGGTGAGCTACCAGCCCCTAGTCCACATGGTCAATTTTTAAAGTCTTCCTTGCTCCAAAAACCTTTTCCTCTGCCCCTTAGCACCTGTCTATAACTCTTTTTTTTTTGGTTGGTTGTGGGGCTTGAACTCTGGGCTTGGGTGCTATCCTTGTGCTCTTCAGCTCAAGGTTGAGCACTCTACCACTTGAGCCACAATGCCACTTCCGGTTTTCTAGTGGTTTATGGGAGATGAGAGTCTCACAGACTTTCCTGCCTGGGCTGGCTTTGAACGGTGATCCTCAGATCTCAGCCTCCTGAGTAGCTAGGATTACAGGCGTGAGCCACCAGCACCCAGCTTTCATGACTCTTTTTTTTTTTTTTTAAGCACTTAGCTCCTTTAAGGTTTTGTAAAAAAAAAATATTTATTTATTTTTTATTATGAAAATACTGTACACAGGGGTTACAATTACATGGGCAAGATAATGAGTACATTTCTTATCAAGCATTGTAGCCTCCTCCTTTGTTTACCCTTCACATCCCTTCCCATCCCTCCCCCCGTACCCCCCCCTTTTAAGATTTTTTGTTTTTGTTTTTCACTTTTGCTCCTACTTACCCATTGGAATGCCTGGTCCTCAAAAATAAAGTTTCTTTCTTTCTTTCTTTCTTTCTTTCTTTCTTTCTTTCTTTCTTTCTTTCTTTCCTTCTCCTCTCTCTCTCTCTCTCTCTCTCTCTCTCTCTCTCTCTCTCTCTCTCTCTCTCTCTCTCTCTCTCTCTCGTGCTGGTAGTGGAGTTTGAACTCTGGATCTAGGCACTATCCTTTACCTTTTTCTGACCAAAGGCTCTAACTACCACTTGAGCCACAGCTTCACCTCTGGCTTTTTGGTGGTTCATTAGAGATAAGAGTCTCAAAGCCTGACTAATACTAGTAGTTCATACCTGTAATTTTAGCCACTCAAGAGGCTGAGATCTGAGGACTGCAGTTCAAAGCCAGCCTGGGTAGGACAGTCTGTGACTCTTATCTCCAGTGAGCCACCAAAACTCCAGAAGTAGAGCTGTGGATCAAGTGGTAGAGTACTAGCCTTAAGCAAAAAAGCTTAAAAACAGCATCCAGGCCCTGAGTTCAAGCCCCAGGGCTGGCATAAAAAAAGTCTCATGAACTTTTCCTCAAATCGCAGCTTCTGAATAGCTAGGGTTAAAGGCATTTGTCCCTGGTGCTGATCAAAATCATAGTCTTTCTCCTTCTCCATTTGAAACAGCGTCTTCCAATTTAGCATAGTCTGGCCTCAATCAGGTCATCCTCCTGTTTCAGCCTTCTACTTCCTCCTTCTATAATCATTGCTACTCACTGACTTTTTCAGTTTCCATTCACTGACCACTTATTATATGCTAGCTGTCATTACACATATTTGCAATTACTTCTCTTAATGACCTAATAATGCTCATATTTTTGTGTCAGTATGGGGGCTTGAACCCAGGGTCTCCCATTCTTGCTTAGCTTTTTCATTCCAGGCTGGTAATGTACCACTTGAGCCATAGTTCCACCACTGCTTTGGTGGTTAATTGTAGATAAAAGTCTTATGGAGGGGCTGGGAAGGTGGCTCAGTGGTAGAGCATTTGCCTTGCATGCATGAGGCCCTGGGTTCGATTCCTCAGCACCACATAAGCAAAAAGAAAAAAGCCAGAAGTGGCGCTGTGGCTCAAGTGGTAGAGAGCTAGCCTTGAGCTGAAGAGCTGAGGGACAGCGCCCAGGCCCAGAGTTCAGGCCCCATGACCGGACCCAAAAAAAAAAAGTCTCAGATCTCAGTCCTCAGATCTCAGCTTTATGAGTAGCTAGGATTATAGGCATGAGCCATAGGCACCTAATAGCTATTTTACAGATGAGGAAATTGAGCTCAGCAAGGTCGTATAATCAACAGATGACAGAACTGAGATTTGACAGTGAAACCTTTACCTTTTCTATTCAGATCTTTTGCTAATTTTTTTTTTTGGGGGGGTCCGGTCGTGGGGCCTGAACTCTGGGCCTGGGCACTGTCCCTCAGCTTTTCAGCTCAAGGCTAGCACTCTACCACTTGAGCCACAGCGCCACTTCTGGCTTTTTTCTTTTTGCTTATGTGGTGCTGAGGAATCGAACCCAGGGCCTCAGGCATGCAAGGCAAACACTATCACTGAGCCACCTTCCCAGCCCCTCTTTTGCTCATTTTTAAGTTGAGTTTTTTTTTCATTATCATTATTTTTGAATGCATGGTGCTAAAATTGAACCCATGGCTTCATACAGGCTAGATAAACATTCTACATTTTTTTTTTTGGATGTGTGGCTTGAACTCTGGGCCTGGGCAGTGTCCCTCAGCTCTTCAGCTCAAGGCAAGTGCTGTACCACTTGAGCCACAGTGTCACTTCCAGTTTTCTAGTGCTTAATTGGAGATAAGAGTCTCACAGACTTTCCTGCCCCCGCTGGCTTTGAATCTTAACCCTCAGATCTCACCCTCATAAGTAACTAGGATTTCAGGTGTGAGCCACCAGCACCAGGTAGCATTCTACTACTTTAGCATATCCCTGGCCTTATCTTCTTTAAATATGCTAGATTCATATCCATTATTAGATATGTGATTTGCAAATAATTTTTTCCATTCTGTGGGTTGTCCTTTGTTAAAAAAAATTTTTTTTCTTGCCATGTAGGATAGCAAGCCCAGGGCCTTGTGCATGTAGGGCAAGTGCTTTACTGTGCCACACCTCCAGCCCATTTTCACAGGGTCTCACTGTGCAGTCCAGGCTGGTTTCCAACTTACAATCTTCCTTTCTTAGCCTCCCAAATATTAGGATTATAGACATGTATCACCTTGCCTAGACTCAAAACACCTCTTTAACATACTACCTCCCCAGTACCATCATAGTGGCCATCAAATCTTTTTGTGTGTGTGTGCTAGTACGTAGGCTTGAATTCCAGGCCTTTTGCTATTGGTTGGCATTTTCATTCAAGGCTAGTGCTTCTACTTGAGCCACACCTCCAGTTCTGGTTTTTTTTTTTTTTTCTTTTTTAATTAACTGGAGGTAAGAATTTTGCAGATTTGGGGCTGGGAAGGTGGCTCAGTGGTAGAGCGCTTGCCTTGCATGCATGAGGACCTGGGTTCGATTCCTCAGCACCACATAAGCAAAAAGAAAAAAGCCGGAAGTGGCGCTGTGGCTCAAGTGGTAGAGCACTAGCCTTCAGCTGAAGAGCTGAGGGACAGCACCCAGGCCCAGAGTTCAGGCCCCACAACCGGATCCAAAAAAAAAAAAAAAAAGAATTTTGCAGATTTGTCTTCCTGGGATTTTCTCTGTACTGAGATCTCAGCCTTCTGAGAGCTAGGATTATAGGCATAAGCAGCTGGAACCTAGTTTATGGCAAATTTTAACACGAGTTTTAGAGGGGACAAATATTCAAACCTCACTTACTCTTAATCACTACAGGCTCTACCAATCCTAATGCAAAAGGAGAATGGATGTGCATGCCAAAGAAGAGTAGAGGAAGAGGGAGAGGAGGAAGACAATAGCTTTCTATATGGAACAAATAGAAGTGGATTCAGACATAGGAAAGAAAGATCCTTAGCCAGTCAAGAATCAGAATCTGGGGAAAACTGAATCTTTTTTGCCAGATACATCTTCAACACCAAATTTTCCAGTCCATATGTTAGTAGAAGGCCTATCTTGTTCCCACCTATAACTCTTCCCCTCTTTTCCCTAGTATCTCTTCCAAATAGCTGCTAGTTTCAAGTATATTTTAAATACCTTGACTTGTGGGATTTAATGAGAACTTTCTGTTGAAATGGAAAGGAGTTAAGTTCAGTTCTATCCAATTTCTGCTGTGGGAAATGTTACAGTATTTCTTGGTTTCAGAGAAGTTTTCCTGCCTATGGGTCTCTATTTTGGGGATGTTGGTGTATGATGGATGTGCATGAGTCCCCAAGGGTACCCAGATTGGAGAAACAGGGCCATGGCTTTTTTTTTTTTTTGGTCGGTCGTGGGGCTTGAACTCTGGGCCTGGGCGCTGTCCCTCAGCTCTTCAGCTCAAGGCCAGCGCTCTACTACTTGAGCCACAGCGCCCCCTCCGGTTTTCGAGTGGAGATAAGAGTCTCACTTTCCTGCCGGGACTGGCTTTGAATCATGATCCTCAGATCTCAGCCTCCTGAGTAGCTAGGATTATAGGTGTGAGCCACTGGCGCCTGGCTCAGCTATGGCTTTTTTTATATCCTGTGGTCTCATGAACTCAACTAGGTCCAATGTGTTGTTACAATGGCTACCTTCCGTATCTCAACTAGATCATTTTTTTAGCTAAAAGCTGGTGAGGGAATGGGACTGTGGGAATGGGAGTTCAGGCTAGAGAAATAAGCTTAACTCCCTGCTAGTGGATAGAGAAAGGATGATTGAAATTGCTCATTTAGCACATGATTTAGCCAGCTGTAGAAAATCCTATTAAATAACAATTCTTATCTCAGTTCCTTACTTCTGTGAAGAGTAGCTCTGGGCTTTGTAAAGACCAGGGCACAGTCTCCTCTGAATCAGGTCAAATCATTACCAATAAGAAGCTGAAAGTCAGAGAAAGACAAACTTTACCAGGTCTTCCTGCCTTTTTCTAACCCTTCATCCAGGTTCCAATATCATCTGTCAATTATCTGGTTAGTTGAGCCTTTTCTCTGCTCATTGTAATATAAATAGTAGGCATTTTATGAGTCCCCATTAAGTAATGTGATCAGCATCAATTACTTAATGAGACTCTGGAAAGTCATGATTTAAAATTCTATGTTCAGTTGTGACTGGGCTTTGTCTGGAGCTATTGTGATAATTTCAGTGACATCCAAACAAAGTGTGTTCCTGATGTGGGGCTTCTGCTCCCAGCAGAGTTTGGCCCTTGTGAAATTCACACTCTGCCAAGAGGCCCAATCTCTTCTCTTTGCACAGTATTCTCCAAGTACTATATATGCCCTCCGAACCTTCCCCATAGCCTCAGCACCTCTGGTCATGGAAAAATGAGTAGGACAGTGTGGAGATACTGGAGACTATCAGAATTTTGTCTGTTTTGTCTCCGCTGCTGTTTCTTTTCAGTTTTGTTTTTTTTTGTTTTTTTTTTTTTTTTTTTTTTTTGATACTGGGGTTTGAACTCAAGGCCTTGGCACTTGCTAGGAAGGAGCTCTCCACTTCAGGCATGCCTCCAGTCCTGTCCTCTGCTATTTTTACTGTGTCTTTAGACTATCTGGCACATAGTAGAGATTCCATAAATTCCTAATGAATAAATTAACAGAGAGCTAAGGATGGCCCCTTTAGTCTGCAACTTGAAAGTCCATTGCTTTGTTGTTCTCTGCCCAAGTGGCTGCTCTTACAGAGTACAAACTGATTTCAGCCACTCTCTGAGACTTCTATGACATACTGCTTGCAGATTTCCATGAAAACTGTTTCTTGGCACAGTTACCACTACTTTCTAGGGTCCCTGTTGTGGCTTTACCTTGAAAGCCCCTCCACTAGACATTACACCATGAGGCACTTTCTTCAGAAAGTACAAGGTAAATTTCTGCCTGACCGCCTTTGAAATCTTGGTGGAAGCTGCCAGGACCCTATCTATAACTCTTGTATTCTGTATGTCTGTAAAATCAGCATCACTTGGAGGATGCCAAAGTCTGCTACTTGCACAAACTGCATCTGGGCCCTTTTGAACCATGGCTTCAGCTGAGGAGTGCTTTGCTGGCAAGGCAGAATCCCCAGCTGGCCTTGGGGTTCTTTTCTAAAATAATTCTGCCCTGGAAAATTTCTGAGATACTTTTTCCAGGCACTTTATTGTCCTAATGCTTTAATTTCTTGAGCCAGCAGCTGTTCTGCCAAGCCTTCCTCAGTCATACCCTTACAATGAGGCAATGATCCTGGGGCTCAAACTCAGAATCTGGGCTCTGTCTCTCTGAGCTTTTTTGTTCAAGACTAGTGCTCTACCACCTTGAGCTACAGATCTACTTCTGGCTTTTTGGTGGTTAATTGGAGGTAAGAGTCTCAGGAACTTTCCTTCTAGCCAGGTCTGACTTTGAACCTCAATTTTCCAATCTCAGCTTCTTGAGTAGCTAGGATTAAAGTATGAGCCATTGGTTTCCAGCTTCTGATTCCGGTTTGATAATAAGTTTTATTTTTCAGATCATTCCTTTGACTGTAAGCAGTTAAAGTAGCTATGAAGCAGCCTGAATACTATATTGCTTTGAAATCTTTATCAGAAAAATTAGTCCATTATTAAGCTCAGCCTTCCACAAAATCTAAGGATAAGGGTGCAGGAAGCCAAACTCTGCCATAATATATCAAAGGTGGCCTTTACTTTAATTCCCAAGAGATTTCTCATTTTCATGGGAAACCTCAGCAGCTCATAGAATGAGTTGCCATAGTGTTCCTTCACTTCCTATTTTAGCGAAGAGTTGAGGAGTACTGGTGTTGGTTTTTCTTTAAAGGTCTGATAGAATTTGGCAGTATATCCATCCAGTTCTGGCTTCTTTTGTTGTGAGACTCTTGTTACTGTTTCAGTCTCATTGCTTGTTATTTATTCATTCAAGTGGTTTAGGTTCACTTTTGATAAACTGTATCTAGAATGATCATTTCTAGATTTTCCAGTTTTTTTTGAGTATAAGTTTTCAAACTATTTTCTCATAATCCTTTGGATTTCTTTGGTATTTGTTATGATATTCCCTTTTTTCTCTTCATGGTGCACATTTGGATTGTTTTCAGTTTGGGTCTATTGTGAATAAAGTTTCCAGAGTATTCTTTTCTTTTTGGCTTATTGTTATTGTTTTATGTTTGTTTTCTTTATGTGTGTGTGCGTGTGTGTTTTAGTTTGAGGCAGTGCCTTTCAATGAAGCGTAGGAGGGCCTAAAACTTGATTCTCTTGCCTCTACTTTCCAAGTGCTAAATTATAGGTATGTGAACATTTTTGTGTGTATGTGTGCTAGTCCTGGGGCTTGAACTCTCTGAGCTTTTTTTGTTCAAGACTAGTGCTCTACCATTTGAACCATAGCTCCACTTCTGACTTTTTGGTTAGTCAATTGGAGATAAGAATTTCATGGGGTTTTCTGCCTAAGCTGGCTTCACCATGATCCTCAAATCTTAGCCTCCTGAGTAGCTAGGATTACAGGCATGAGCCAGTGGTGCTTAGCCCAGCATGTGAACAATTTTAACACCTTTTTTTTCCCCTGGAGATATATGCACTCATTTATCTTGAATATTTACCTAGGAGTAGTAATGTTAGATAATAGGGAGAGGTACATGTTTACCTTTAGCAGCAAACTCTCAGTCCTTCGTCACCTCCTAAGTAGCTGTGTCCTATAATTTGGCTACCTAAAGAATAAACTTCCTGCCAGGCACACTGGTGGCTCACGCCTGTAATCCCAGCTGCTGAGGAGGCTGAGATCTGAGGATCATGGTTCAAAGCCAGCCCAGGCAATAAAGTCTGTGAGACTCTTATCTCCAATAAACCACTCAAAAACTGGAAGTGGCGCTGTGGCTCAAACGGTAGAGTGCTTGCCTTGAGCTGAAGACTGCAGGGACAGCACCCAAGCCCAGAGTTCAAGCCCCACGACTGACCAAAAAAAAAAAAAAAAACAAAAAAAACCCCAAACACACACACACACACAAAACCCAAAAGAATAAACTTTCTATATTAGTTTAAGATTTATAGAAGAGTTGAAAAGATAATGCAGAATTCCTACATACTGTATATCTGTTTCTCCCTTATTTTGTTTATATTTTTGATGATACTAATGTTTAGACTCAAGGCCTCATGCTTACTAGGCAGAAGTTCTACCACTTGAACCACACACTCCAGCTCTTTTTTTTTTTTTGTCAGTCCTGGGCTTGAACTCAGGGCCTGTGCACTGTCCCAGAGCTGCTTCTTTTTCTTTTTCTTTTTGTCGGTCATGAGGCTTGAACTCTGGGCTTGGGCGCGGTTCTTGCATTCTTCAGCTCAAGACAAGCGCTCTACCACTTGAGCCACGGCGCCAATTCCGGTTTTCTAGTGGTTTAATGGAGGTAAGAGTCTCATGGACTTTCCGGCCCATGCTGGCTTTGAACCAAGATCCTCACTCAGATCTAAGCCTCCTGAGTAGCGAGTATTACAGGCGTGAGCCACTGGCGCCCCACATCCCTGAACTTCTTGTGCTCAAGGCTAGCACTCTACTAACTTGAGCCACAGTGCCGCTTCTGGCTTTTTCTGTTTATGTGATACTGAGGAATAGAACCCAAGGCTTCATACATGCTAGGCAAGCACTCTTCCAATAAGCCACCTTCCCAGCCCTCCAGCCCTTTTATTATTATTATTTTTTGCCAGTCCTGGGCCTTGAACTCTGGGCCTAGGGCACTGTCTGAGAGCAGCTTTTTGCTCAAGGTGACAATCTACCCCTTGAGGCATAGTGCCATTTCTGGCTATTTTTTTTTTGTTTGTTTGTTTTGAGTAGTTTATTGGAGATAAGTGTTTCATGGAACTTCTTGCCTGGGCTGGCTTGGAACTGTTATTCTCAGATGTCAGCCTCTTGTCTCCAGCTCTTTTTGACATAACTATTTTTCAAATAGAGTGCTTGCTAACTTTTGCCCTGGCTGGCCTTATACCAAGATCTTCTCAATCTCTGCCACATAAGCAGCTGGGATTACAGCTATGAACCAGCTCTTCCTAACTGTTATTAACATCTTACATTAGTAGGTACATTTATCACCACTATTAAAAATATATTTTTGTTGAAAGCCCATACTTTATGAAGATTTTCTTAGTTTTAGCTTTGTGTCTTTTTTTGGTATGGGACACCAATGGAACATCTGCTAGGTATCAGCATTGGGCAGTTAGTCACCATTATCTCCTCAGGTGGTCTTCCTCCTCCTCCTCCTCCTCCTGTACCTCCTCCACCTCCACCTCCTCCATCTCCACCTCCTCCTCCCCCTCCTTCTTTGCAGTCATGGGGCTTGAACTCTGGTCCTGGGCACTGTCATTCAGCTCAAGGCCAGTGCTCTACCACTTGAACCACAGTGCACTTCTGGTTTTCTAGTGCTTTATTCCAGATAAGAGTTTCACGGGGGGGGGGGGGGGGGGGGCTGGCTGGGAAGGTGGCTCAGTGGTAGAGTGCTTGCCTTGCATGCATGAGGCCCTGGGTTCGATTCCTCAGCACCACATAAGCAAAAAGAAAAAAGCCGCCTTGAGCTGATGAGCTGAGGGACAGCACCCAGGCCCAGAGTTCAGGCCCCACAACCGGACCACCCCCCCCAAAAAAAAAAGTTTCACAGACTTTCCTGAGCAGGCTGGCTTTAAACTGTGACCCTCAGATCTCAGCCTCCTGAGTAGTAGCTAGGATTACAGGTATGAGCTACCAGTACCTGGCCTTTGTCTTCTTTTTTAATTGGTTGTGGGGCTTGAACTCAGGGCCTGGGCACTATCTCTGAGCATTTTTTTTTCCAGAGCTGAGGACTGAACTCAGGACCTTGCACTTAACAAGCAAGTGCTCTTCTACTGAGCTAAATACCCAACCCCCATCCTGAGCTCTTTTTGCTCAAGGTTAGTGCTCTACCATTTTGAGCCACAGCATCGCTTCTGGTTTTCTGGTGGTTAATTGGAGATCAGACTTTCATATACTTTACTGCCCAGGCTGGCTTTTAACTATGATCCTCAGATCTCAGCCTCTTGAGTAGCTAGGATTACAGGCATGAGCCACTAATGCTTGCCTCAGGCTCTTCTTGACTGACAGTTTCTTATACTTGTTTTTGATACTTTTTGGTTAGGTATTTTTTTTCTCAACTAGGATGTACATCGCTTTTTCTTTTTCTTTTTCTTTTTTTTTTTTTGCCAGTCCTAGGGCTTGTACTCAGGGCCTGGGCACTGTCCGTGAGCTTCATTTGCTAACGGCTAGCACTCTACCACTTGAGCCACAGTACTACTTCTGGCTTTTTTTGTTTATGTGGTACTGAGGAATTGAACCCAGGGCTTCATGCATGTTAGGCAAGTACTCTAACTCTACCACTAAGCCACATTCCTAGCCCTGTATATAGCTTTCCCATAATTAGACTAAGGTTATGAGTTTAAGAGAAAACCATAAAGTAAATTATCATTGTCATTGCATCATCTCAATTAACTTATGACTAAGTTTCAGTTTACCAACCTTCTTCCTTGGAAAATTATTCTTTTTTTCCCAATCATATAGTCTTTGGAATTGTCTGTATGTGTAGCCAACACTTAAGAGGGAGGACTTGTAATGTCAAGGTGGGCACTGGTGGCTCACACCTGTAATCCTAGCTACTAAGGAGGCTGAGATCTGAGGATCGCTGTTCAAAGCCAGCCCAGGAAGAAAAGTCAGTGAGACTCTTATCTCCAATTATCCACAAGAAAACTGGAAGTGGTACAGTGGCTCAAGTGGTTCAAGCACTTGCCTTGAGCTGGACCTTCCTGCAGTGGAGCCTTGGTTTGGTCTCTTAGTAGCTATTCGACATTTCCTTAACACCAACTCCACTTTCCTGATATTTAAATATGGGTATGATCTAGGAATAACAGGGTAGTTGGATGGATAATATTAAAGCCCTTAGCATAAGGGTAAGACACAAAGTACATTTTTGAGAAATGTTTGATTTCCCATATCCTTCCACTGAGCCTGCAGAGAGGAAGTAGAACTGGAGTTGTAATGGTACAGTCTCCGCCTCCACTCCTCTTCTTTCCTGGACTTCACTCCTTAGAAAGCCTCCTTCACAGCCTTACAAGATTCCAGGAGTCCCTTCTCCAGAGAGCAGATTGCAACCAGCTGTGACTGAGGGAGAAGGGCGATATTGGCACGTGTAAATCCAGCACCCAGCCTCCTGCCAAGTTAGCATGACACCTGCTTAGACAAAAATCTTCATTTTTTTTTCCTGCTGTCTAAAGCAGCCCAATTAATTTTTCAGGCTATCAGTTACCACAGTCTGGAAATGACAGCTCATACCTGCCGGGGAGCAGGATCATCCTTCTTGGTAGCTGTACCAATTTGGAATTTGCTCCTACCCTTTCTAGCACCCCCAGGTCTGCCATTAGCACTTTAGAGGCACCCTGCCCGGCCTTCTTTCAACACTTCCTGGAACCTCCTCTACTTTCTCTCCTTTAAGCCTTAGCCCCAGCATGCAAAGTGGAATCCTTGATTTCCTACTTGTGCATTGGAGGAGGAGGAGGCATAAAACATAGAAGCATAAAAGTGAGAGCCGGGCACTGGTGGCTCACGCCTGTAATCCTAGCTACTCAGAAGGCTGAGATCTGAGGGTTGTGGTTCAAAGCCAGCCCCAGCAGGAAAGTCTGAGAAACTCTTATCTCCAATAAACCACCAGAAAACTGGAAGTGGTGCTGTAGCTCAAGTGGTAGAGCGCTCGCCTTGAGCTGAAGAGCTGAGGGACAGCGCTCAGGCCCAGAGTTCAAGCCCCACGACCAACCAAAAAAAAAAAAAAGTGAAGAAGAGCTAAAGGAAAGCACTGGGTACTGATGTTTCAAAAGTTCTTTCAGCTAATAGGCACAGGAAGGAACTTCCTGAACAGAGTCCCAGGGTCACAACAAATTGGAGAGAGACTCGACAAATGGGACTACCTTAAAATAAAAAGCTTCTGCACAGCTAAATCTATCGCAACCAAGCTAGAAAGACAACCAACTAATTGGAAAAAAAATATTTACCAGCAATATATCAGACAAGGGGTTAACATCCTGTATATACAGGGAACTCAAGAAACTAATCCCTCCCAAACCTAACAAACCAATTACTAAATGGGCAAGGGAACTAAAGAGGGACTTCTCAGATGAAGAAATAAAAATGGCAAAGAAACACATGATGAAATGTTCATCATCCCTGGTGGTGAAGGAAATGCAAATAAAGACAACCCTGAGATACCACCTTACCCCAGTCAGAATGTCCCACATCCACAAATCAGCCAACGACAAATGCTGGAGGGGATGTGGAGAATTACACTGCTGGTGGGAATGTACACTTATACAACCACTTTGGAAAGCAGTCTGGAGGGTCCTCAGAAAGCTAAAGATTGACCTCCCTTATGACCCAGTCATACCACTTCTAGGCATCTACCCTGAACAACAGGAACCAATATACAAGGACACATGCACCTCCATGTTTATCGCAGCACTGTTCACAATAGCTAGGATATGGAAACAACCCAGATGTCCCACCACAGATGAATGGATCCAAAAATTGTGGTATCTATACACAATGGAATATTATGCAGCCATTAGAAATGACAAAATAATGGCATTTGCAGGGAAATGGATGGAGCTAGAAGGAATCATGTTGAGTGAGATAAGCCAAGAGCAAAGGAGACAAACGCTACATAGTCTCCCTGATAAGTGGATGTTAAATCCAAAATGTTAGGTGATACGACAAAATTAACAGGACTTAAGAAACAAAGAACTTCCACTCATCTGGTTGAACCACTACTAAATATCCCCATGCTGCTGATCACATGTATGGTGTATATGTGAACACCATTATATATTATAGACTGTGGTAGACAGTTTGCTCCAGGAAAGTTAGAATGAGCTTGTGACTTTAAATGAGCATTATTATTCCACAATACTGTGAAATTTGGGAAATTATGTAATCACTTAATCACAATAAAAAAAAAAAGGCACCAGAAAACTAGAAGTGGTGCGATGGCTCAAGTGGTAGAGCGTGAGCCTTGAGCTGAATTGTTCAGGGACAGCTCCCAGGCCTAGAGCTCAAGCCCCACGACTGACAAAAAAAAAAAAAAGAGAGAGAAAGAGAGAGATCTTTCATGCGATTGTTTCTAACATATTTATAAGATTATGTCTTTGTTGCCTTGTCCCTCCTCCATGGTACAATCCCTGCTTTCACTATATATGATGTTGGTATATGTGGAGGGGAAGGAAAAAAACAAATTGTTAAAACAGGGATACAGGAGGACCCATTGCAACAATGAGATGTACAAGTCGTTATGTCGAAAAACAAACTTTACAACTTTGGTGGGAGGGTAGGGGAGAGGCGGATACGAAGGGACAGGAAGGGGAAACAAAGCAGGAGGCTACAATGCTTGATAAGAAATGTGCTCATTATCTTATCCATGTAATTGTAACCCCTCTGTATACTATTTTCACAATAAAAATATATTTAAAAAATATATAATTAATCAGGGCTGGGAAGGTGGCTCAGTGGTAGAGCGCTTGCCTTGCATGCATGAGGCCCTGGGTTCAATTCCTCAGCACCACATAAGCAAAAAGAAAAAAGCCGGAAGTGGTGCTGTGGCTCAAGTGGTAGAGCACTAGCCTTGAGCTGAAGAGCGGAGGGACAGTGCCCAGGCCCAGAGTTCAGGCCCCACAACTGGAACAACAACAACAACAACAACAACAACAACAACAACAAATATATATATATATAATCAATGGATAAGAATTTAAGGATCAGGGAGAGAAAACTGTTGATTTTTTTAGCAATGAAAATTACCGTAAAAATAAACCAAGAATGAATGAAAAAAAAAGTTCTTTCAGATATGAATGTAAAAGAGGGATTGTTTAGAAAGGAGGGAGAGAGAGATAAGGAATACGGAGGGGTGAAGACTATCATGTATACATTTGTGTGTGTGGGTATACATACATACATACACACACACACACACACACACACACACACACACACACACACACACACACACACACACACATATATAATGAAGGAGGGAGAGGGAACAATAGGAAGATGGTGGAGAGGTAAATTTGTTCCAAGTATACTTCATGCATGTATGGAAATATTACAGTGAACCCTCCACATATTTCAAGGGTATCTTTTTTGGGGGGGAGAGGGGGTTGGTCATGGGGCTTGAACTCTGAGCCTGGGTGTTTCCCATTGAGCCTTTCAGGTCAAGGCAAGCAGGAGTCCCACTTGAGCCACACTTCTGGTTTTCTGTTGGTTTATTGGAGATAGAAGTCTCACGGACTTTTCTACCTGGGATGGCTTTGAACCGTGATCCTCAGATCTCCGTCTCCTGAGTAGCTAGGATTATAGGTGTGAGCCACTGGCACCTGGCTCAAGTGTATTTTAACTCAAAAAAAAGTTCTCTCAGTCACTTTACTTCTATCCCTAAATCTACCTCTAGTTTATATGACACTCTCTCAATTTGCTCTTTCCACACTAATTCTAGCTCTTAAAAGATTTTTTTCTCCTTCTGCTTCCAGGCAATTAGGGAAAACTTGGACTCTTTGTCATTGGTTCCAATATATAATTTCCTATTGTGAAGGGGCCTTTGAGGCCCTTGGTAATCCTTCTCAATCTCTTTCATTCTCTTGTTATGAGCATGGCAAGTGGCGCTGTAGCTCAAGTGGTAGAGCGCTCACCTTGAGCTGAAGAGCTGAGGGACAGTACTCAGGCCCAGAGTTCAAGCCCCACGACTGACAAAAAAAAAAAAAAGAATGAAATGAGCATGGCATGTAGAGTTGTTTCCAGTTTTAACTATTATGAGTAATATTGATATGAACATTCTCACACATGTATTTTTTAATATATACAACTTCTTGGACAAAATAGCAATAGATTTGCAGATTATAGAGTAAGTATACATTTAGCTTGATTAGAAAGTGCTAAAAAATTTCCAAATTATTGTACTAGTTGGGGTCCTCATTAAAAAAGATCCCCAAGCTCTGTTCGAGACTGATTAAATGAGAATATTCTAGGAACAAAGGACAGAAAGTTGTGTCTTTAAAAAGCTCCCTGTGTGATTTTTTCCCCGTTTTTTAAAATTTTTTATTTATTTTTATTTTTATTTTATTTTTGTCAGTTGTGGGGCCTGAACTCTGGGCCCGGGCGCTGTCACTGAGCTCTTCAGCTACAGGCTAGCGCTCTACCACTTGAGCCATAGTGCCACTTCAGGCTTTTTCTGATTATGTGGTACTGAAATTGAACCCAAGGCCTCATGCATGCAAGGCAAGCATTCTTCCACTGAGCCACCTTCCCAGCTCCCACCCTGTGTGATTTTAATGTAAGTTCTTATTGTCATGTGGGAAGTACTGGACAATACTTAGTACTTTATTTTCTTTTTCTATCCCGGCTCACTGTTATTCTGACCACCATGTGTAATGGTTGCAAAATTGGAATAGTTGACTAACAGTGACTTAAGCAATAAGAAAATGTATTTATCTCACAAAGAAACTCAGAGACAGATGGCTTCAGGCTTGGCTAATTAGGGCACTCAATATCATCAGATTCAAGTTTTTCTCATTTTCCTCTTTGTGATCTCAGAGTATTTGTTCTGTTCTTGAAATCTTAGCCCTGTGGTATTTGCCTGGCTGGACCAGCTATGGAATGCATGTGCTAACAAAACAATTTCCATGATAGAAAACAGGGATTGGTCTCTGAACATATCTCTTGTATTAGGGAGGAAATTTTTCTTTCCAGAAACTTCCAGAAAACTTCTTCCTAAGTTCCATTGTCCAAAACTGGGTCATGAAGCTAGCCCTAGGTTTAAAGGAGGTGGAGAAAGGGATGTTTTGTGTCCCTTTAGTGGGAAGTACTACCTGCCAGTGAGAAAGAAAAGGCAAAGTGGCTTTTGAATAGATAATCAACAGTGTCTCATAGGAATTGTTCTTAGATTACCTTTAATTGCTAGATGCAATAATTTGTCTTTGCTTTTCCTATACTGGACCTCTCCATGGTGCTTTATATTGCTGCCTTCTTTCTGGAAACTCTTTTTTCAGTTTCTGCTACTCATACTCTATCTCTCTGAACATTTCCTCTCTGAGTTCTTCACTACTTTGTGTGTGTGTGTGTGCGCGTGTACAGGCATGTGCACACACACTCACATTGGTATTGGGGCTTGAACTCAGGGCTTGGGCACTGTCACTGAGGTTAATGCTCTGTTACTTAAGCCACAGATCTACCTTCCTAAACTCTCAGCCTCCTGAATAGCTAGGATTATAGGCGTGAGCCACCAGTGCCTGGCATTCCACTACTCTTTATATGTTGCTATCACCCTGGGTTTTGAGCCAGATTATGACTGGGTACCTTTGAGCATCTAAACTAGGCAATTCATACTAACCATGTGACCAAGACATAATTAATGAAAGCTGTTTGCAATTCAGGTCTTGAAGCTATGGGGCTCCTTTTCCCTGAATTCCTAGTTTCTCTCTGTGTTTTGTCTCTGTCTCTTCTCTTCATTATAGGGCTATTGATCTTAATGATGTCCTCATCAACTTTTTAAGAACAGACTTTTTAAAAATAGGCTTTAAGAAAAAGGTTATTTTAATCTCTCATCAGGTAAATCTAGGTCTTGGAATTAATGGGCCTTTTGCTTTCCCACACATCCAGTCATTTTGGAATATGTACTGAATTGCTACACAAAATAAGCAGGTGATGAATTTAGTGTCCAAAAATTTAAAAAATCAAGGAAAAGAAACCAGAGTTGATTGAGAGCTGGGTGATGGAAAAGTTGAGAAGAACTTGTGACAAGAGAAATGGGATAGGCATGATCAAACTGAGTTTTCAAATGAAACAGTTGAGTTATAGCCTCCCCCATCACTTCCCTGTATGCATGGGACCATAGTTTTGTCAAGCTTATTATTTGTTTTAATTTCAGCATTAGTTTTTAGAGATAATAATGTAAACATAGATTGTAATAGTAGATAGCTTTATAACTCATAACTTTAAAGTTTTAGTGCCTTGGTTTGCACTTGTATTTATTGATTGGGTTGGTGCCAGATAATCTTTTGAAGTGACAGCATTTAGATTTAAATATTGTAATTTTTTATTTTATTATATACAGACATTCTCAGCACCTATAACAATAGTGTTTGGCACATTGGGTGCTGTCTATGAGTTTCTTTTGCTCAAGGTTAGTACTCTACCACTTTCAGCCACAGTGGCACTCTGGTTTTCTAGTGTTTAATTGGAGATAAGAGTCTCACAGTCTTTCCTGCTGGGACTGGCTTCAAACTGCAATCCTCAGATCTCAGCCTCCTGAGTAGCTAGGATTATAGTCATGAGCCATTGGCACCTGACTTTTTTTTTTTTTATTTTTTTTTGGGGGGGTCCAGTCATGGGCCTGAACTCTGGGCCTGCGTGCTGTCCCTCAGCTCTTCAGCTCAAGGCTAGCACTCTACCATTTGAGCCACAGCGCCACTTCCGGCTTTTTTCTTTTTTTTGCTTATGTGGTGCTGAGGAATTGAACCCAGGGCCTCATGCATGCAAGGCAAGCGCTCTACCACTGAGCCACCTTCCCAGCCCCCCTGACTATTTTTATTTATATATATATATATATATATATATAAAATATACACACATATATGTATACACACATATATGTATACACACACACACACACACACACACACACACCAACACACTAAGGCTTGAACTCAGGGCTTCACTGTGTGGCTTGCTTGATCTTGCTCCAATCTTGTAGAGTTGTTTCTTTTCTTTTCTTTTTTTTTTTGCTGGTTTTTTTGGGGATGGAGTCTCATGAACATTTTGGTGTGGGCTGGCTTCAAATTGAGATCCTTCAGATCTCAGCCTCTTGTGTATCTAAGATTTCAGGTATGAATCACTAGCACCCAATTATAAATGTTTAATAAGCATAATTTTGAATAAATGAGTGAAATTTCTCAAACTAGGTTCTAAGACCCTTAGGGATCTTCTATAGTTAGAAATCTTCAGAGTATAGCACTTGATCTTCACACACTAAGAATATCAACTAGTAATTTGATCAGACAGTCTGGACAGGATGTGGGGGTGTTGCCCTTTTTAGAAAATAAAGAGTGAAAGCATAAAGGATTTATGTACATTTTGAAAGGGTGGATGTGCTATGCAAATGAATTGCAAATGTAATGCAAATGACACACAACTGTTTATGCAAATGAGCATCATGTCTTAGAATCAACTGTGGGTTATTCACTTATTTGTCTTCAGAACTGGCTGCAAATATTTCAAAGGCTTGGGATGCATTAATGTGTGTGTATTATAAAGGAGAGGGGTGGGAAGGAGTCTGTGATGTTGTATTCTTGTATCTTGAAGTGGGCAGTATGAAGAAGATAGAAGTTTCATATGGTATACAGCTTAATATGAACTTATTTTGCTGTTGTACTCCAAGAGTTGGCCTTTTGGGAATACTTTGAGGATAGATGTAAGGAAATTTGATTTCTTAGAACCCTTCAAGTTTTTGGCTGCCTCACATTTTCTGTCTCCTCCACCACCCCATTTCATACCATCTGGGCTGTAGCCTATAGGAAAAGAGAAGGAGTCAGAGATCCTTGGTCCTAGGTCCTCACCATGAGGACCACAGAAGAGCTTGAGATAAGAGCTCTTGTAAATCATGTCTGGAGGAGGTTAAGAGCATGGTGTTGAGCTCTGCATTTGCCAACCTCAAGACAAGCAGAATTTTGTTGAATTTCTAGGTCTGTTAGGAAAGAGGGGTGATTATAGAAGAATGAAAGATTTCTGAGAAATATAGCTGTTTAGTCTCATTGCTAGTGATGCAGTACTTACAAAATTGAGTAGCTTACATGGAAATCTAAAGAAAAAAAAATCAATTTTTGTATTTTGGTCAGTCATGGGTCTTGAACTCTGGGCCTGGGTACTGTCCCTGAGCTCTTAACTCAAGGCAAGCACTCTACCACTTGAGCCACAGCGCCTTTTCTGGGTTTTGGTGATTAATTGGAGATAAGAGTCCCGCAAACTTTCCTTCCGGGCTGATTTTGAACTGCGATCCTCAGATCTCAACTTCCTGAGTAGCTAGGATTACAGGTGTAAGCCACTGGTGCCTGGCCAGTCAACTTTTTTTTTTTTTTTTCATGATAAAAATCTGTTCTTCTTTGCCCTTTGTGTGAAAGAAAATTTTTTTGGGGGGGCTGGGAAGGTGGCTCAGTGGTAGAGCACTTGCCTTGCATGCCAGAGGCCCTGGGTTCGATTCCTCAGCACCACATAAGCAAAAAGAAAAAAGCCAGAAGTGGCGCTGTGGCTCAAGTGGTAGAGTGCTAGCCTTGAGCTGAAGAACTGAAGGACAGCGCCCAGGCCAAGAGTTCAGGCTCCATGACCGGACCCCCATCCCCTGTAAAAAAAAAAAAGAAAGAAAATTTTTGGTTATAGACTCTCCTCTGTTGTCTACCTACAAAAATTATTGGAAAAATGAAATAAAAAGACCTCTCACAGATTTATTACTATTTTTTTTTCTGACACTTTTGCAATCAGAGGGTTCAAATATCACATCCTAGCTATATAAACTTGGGCAACTTTATTTTTCTGAAGATCAGTTTCCTCATCTGTAAAGTAGGAATAATAGAAACCTCATAAAGTTGCTATGGGGGGGTTAAGTGAGATAATGCACATAATTAATACAATTCCTGGTTTATGCATTCAATAAATATAATTATTTGAATTGCTAATCTGTGTATTTCCTCCAGAGTTTGCTCATCCTCCATTGGATTACCTCTCCCAGCAAACCATTAACAACTTTCTTTTTGGTTCATGTGGTTCCAGCAAAACTGACTGCATACTTAGCAGAAATAGTACATGTGATTTAGGTTTAAATCAATCAGACCATTCTATCCTCAGACCACAGTAACTGATTCAAGAAAAAAGACATACTAGAATTAGCATACAACCACCAATTCCCCTTGTAAGTATACATACAAGACAATTGAAAACCAGTGTTTAAGCAAAAACTTGTACATAAATGTTCATAGCAACATGATAGCTAAAATGTACAAACAGGGGTTGGGAAGGTGGCTCAATGGTAGACTGCTTGCCTTGCATGCATGAGGCCCTGGGTTCGATTCCTCAGCACCACATAAGCAGAAAAAGCATGAACTGGTGCTGTGGCTCAAGTGGTTGAGCATTAGCCTTGAGCTGAAGAGCTGAGGGACAAAGCCCAGGCCTAGAGTTCAGGCCCCACGACCGACAAAAAATAAAAATAAAGTAATATAAAATATAAAATGTATAAAGAATTCATACATGTTTGATGAATGGACTAAAAATGTGGTTTATCTACACAATAGAATATTTTTCAGCAGTAAGAAGAAATGTGCTACTCAAGAGGCTGAGTTCTGGGGATTGTGGTTTGAAGCCTGCTCAGACAAAAAGCCTATGAGGCTTTTATCTCCAATTAATCAGAGAAGAGCTAGCAGTGGAGGTGTGTCTCAAGTGGTCAAGCACCAGGCTTGAAGGAACAAGCTAGGGACTGCTATCAGGCCCTTAGTTCAAATGTAACACCAGCACAAAAAAAAGAAAAAGAAGAGGAGGCCATGAGCGAGCAGAATCAAGTGTCTTATGGGCTGCCGGCTGAACCCACATTCCTGGCCCTGCTTCAAGGAGTTGGGTGGGTTACAAGGAAGGGCGGTCGTGGAGGGGGGGGGAGAGGGGGAGAGGAGAGAGAGAGACAGACAGAGACAGACAGAGAGGGGGGGGGGAGAAAGAGAGAGAGAGAGAGAGAGAGAGAGAAAAAGCTTTGGCCAGAGAATCCCAGCCACAGATCCCAGATGAAGATGGTGATCACAGTGACAAAGATGACGAACAGCCCCAAGTGGTATTTTGAAAAAGGGAGACCTGACAGCTGAAGAAGTCATGAAAATTAAAGCAGAAATACAGGCTGCCAAAGCTGATGAATAACCAGCTCCAGCTGATGGGAGAATCATGTATCAAAAACCAGAGAAACACACCTCAGGTGAAAAATACTCAGGTTTAACGGCAAGCTCAAAAAGAAGAAAACAAATGAAAATGAAGTAAATATTCAGGACTCAGTTAAAAAGAACTCACAAAAACAAATAAAAAACAGTAGCCTAGGGCTGGGAAGGAGGCTCGGAGGTAGAGCGCTTGCCTTGCATGCCTGAGGCCCTGGGTTCAATTCCTCAGCACCACATAAGCAGAAAAAAAAAACCAGAAGTGGCGCTGAGGCTCAAGTGGTAGAGCGCTAGCCTTGAGCTGAAGAGCTGAGGAACAGCACCCAGGCCCAGAGTTCAGGCCCTACGACCGGACCCAAAAAAACAAAACAAAACAAAAAAAACAGTAGCCTCCTTTCTTTTGGCCATGAAGAAGAAAATGAGTAAGTGTAAATGTTTGGACTTAAAGTCTCCTTTGAAATTATATGAGATTATATGAGGTATTTTTTCAAATAACATTTTTTCTGTCACTTTTAAGATAGCATTTTTTCCTAGTATACTACAAATAGTTATAGAATATTTAGAAAAGACAGGAAAACTTGATAAAACTGATGTGTATTGATCAATACCCGAACTGGAAATTCCAATTTTGTAGATGCTAAATACTATTATTAGAGTGTTTTGTTAGTTCCCTCTCAAAAATAAGGTAAAATAAAAGAATTTACTGTTGATTCATGCTACAAAATGGATAAACCTTGAAAGTTTAATCCTTGCTAGTCAAGAAGCTGAGATCTGAGGATTAAGGTTCAAAGCCAGCCTGCGCAGGAAAGTCTGTAGAATTCTTGTCTCCAGTTAACCAAAAAGCCAACTATGGAGCTGTAGCTCAAGTGGTAAAGTGCATAGCGCTGAGGCCCTGAGTTCAAGCCCCAGGACCAGAACACACACACACACACACACACACACACACACACACACACACACACACACACACACACACACACACACACACACACACACACACACACACACACACACACACACACACACACACACACACACACACACACACACACACACACACACACACACACACACACACACACACACACACACACACACACACACACACACTTCAGGGGCTGGGAAGGTGGCTCAGTGGTAGAGCGCTTGCCTTGCATGCATGAGGCCCTGGGTTCGATTCCTCAGCACCACACAATCAGAAAAAAAAAGCCGGAAGTGGCGCTGTGGCTCAAGTGGTAGAGCGCTAGCCTTGAGCTGAAGAACTGAGGGACAGCACCCAGGCCCAGAGTTCAAGCCTCATGACTGGACCCAAAAACAAACAAACAAACAAAAAAGAACCAAAATCCATCACACAAAAAACTAAAAAAAAAGTCAAGAGAAAGAAGGCCATAAATAGGATTCCATTTATATGAAATATCCAGAATAGGCTAATCTATGGAGACAGAAAATGGATTAGTGGTTTCCAGGGACTAGAGTAACTATTACTAGGCAGAGGATTTCTCTTTGGGGTAATGAAAATGTTCTAAAATTAGATAGTAATGGTAATGTACAACATTGGAAGATACTATGGAAGATACTAAGAACACTGAATCACATACTTTTTTTTTGAGACAAGGTATTATGCTATAGCCCAGGCTTGTACTCTGCATCCTCCTACCTCAGTCTCCTGTGTACTGGATTATAGGTATGTACCACCATGTCCAGATTGAATTACATATTTTTAAAAGATGATGAATTTTATGATATAAATATATGTATTGACTAAAGAAAACCTGAGCAACAAAGAATGGACACCAAGCCAGATGCCAGTGGCTCACATCTACAATCCTAGCTACTCAAGTGGCTGAGATCTGAGGATTGCATTTCAAAGCTAGCTTGGGCAGAAAAGTCCATGAGACTCTTATTTCCAATTATCTAGCAAAAAGCCGGAAGTGGAGCAGTGGCTTAAGCGGTAAAAACTAAGGGATAGCATTGAGTAATAAAGCTAAGTGACAGTGTCTGGGCCCTTAGTTCAATCCTTAGTAGCTGCACTGGAAAAAACAAAGAAAAGTACCTGACTCAAGCAGATCAATAGGAACTAATAAAACCCAATCCCATCCCTTGCAGTCATTAGAGCAGCAAACTAGTTCTTTTTTTTTTTTTTATTGTGAAATACTGTACAGAGGGGTTACAATTACATGGGCAAGATAATGAGTATATTTCTTATCAAGCATTGTAGCCTCCTCCTTTGTTTCCCCTTCCCATCCCATCCTTCCCCTTACCCCCCCCCCCCCCCCCCGCAAACTAGTTCTTTTCTTGTATTATCTAACCTGAAAGAATATAAATATAGGACTAGGAAGGTGGCTTAGTGGTAGAGTGCTTGCCTTGCATACATGAGGCCCTGGGTTCGATTTCTCAGTACCACATAAACAGAAAAAGCCGAAGTGGTGCTGTGGCTCAAGTCCTTGAGCTGAAGAGCTGAGGGACAGTGTTCAGGCCCAGAGTTCAGGCCCCATGACCAAAAAAAAAAAAAAGAGTATGAATATAAGATAATGCCTGACTGGCCTTGCTATGTGTACAGTATGAGACTGAGTTACCCACCTCAGTTGAAAGCAGAGCTAAGAAATGGAGAAACACTGGTTATACACTGGAGCTCCAATGACTACATGTCCCAGTTTGCCTTGGGCTTTGCTGTTTCTTTTCTCTTTCTTTCTTTCTTTTTTTTTTTTTGTTGGTCATGGGTCTTGAATTCTGGACTTGGGTGCTGTCCCTGAGCTCTTCAGCTCAAGGTGAGTGAGCGCTCTACCACTTGAGCCACAGCAAGGCTTCTGGTTTTCTGGTGGTTTACTGAAGATAAAAATCTCACAGGCTTTCCTGTCCAGACTTGCTTTGAACTGTGATCCTCAAATCTCAGCCTCCTAAGTAGCTAGGATTACAGGCATGCGCCACTGGCGTTGGTGACTTTGCTGGTTTTAATGTTAAAAAAAAAAAATCTATGCATATTGTTGGTCTCCCTGGTTGACCTTTCAATCTATCTCTGCTCTACCACTTGAGCCACAGCACTATTTCTGGTTTTCTGAGCGGTTTATTGGAGATAGACACTATTCTGCTTAGCTATTGCTAGGTTATAGATTTTAGTGGTCTAAGACAGGGTTTAGCAAACATGTGCTAGATCCAGTTCGTACCCTTAGTTTTGTTGTTGAGATAGTCTTATTTATGTTGCCTAGCCTGGGCTTATACTTGTGATCCTCCTGCTGTGGCCTCCCTGGTGATGGATTACAGGTCTGTGGCATGTTATCACCACACCTGACCTTAAAAAAAAAAAATTTAGTGGGTTATAGAACAAAGCAAAAGAAAACAGAGCCAACTAGGGCTGGGAAGGTGGCTCAGTGGTAGAGTGCTTGTCTTGCATGCATGAGGCCCTGGGTTCGATTCCTCAGCACCACATAAGCAGAAAAAAGCCGGAAATGGCGCTGTGGCTCAAGTGGTAGAGCGCTAGCCTTGAGCTGAAGAGCTGAGGGACAGCGCCCAGGCCCAGAGTTCAGGCCCCACGACTGGGTCAAAAAAAAAAAAAAAAAGAAAAGAAAAGAAAAGAAAAGAAAACAGAGCCAACTAAATAAAAACAATAAATAAAAAGAAACAACACACAAGAACAATATGTGACAGAGATGGTGCATGGCCTCCAAAGCCCAAAATATTTACTACTTGGCTCATTATAGGAAAAGTTTGTTAACCATACTCTAAAATAAGCATTTTGTTATAGCACATAAGTCTGTGAGATAATAACTCAGAAGGATTGACTGGGCAATTCTTCTATCTATATAAGATGTTGTCTAGGCCCTCTAAGGGCATTTGCCTGGAGGACAATCTGGTCGGAAGGATCCAAGAAGCCTTCACTCATACGTTTGGAACTTTGATAGGAGACCTGAAGGCTGGGCTCAGGTGGACTCAGCAGGCCCTTCTTTCTCTTTATCTTGCCCCTTTACCAGTGTGGTTGCAGTTATTATAGAGGCTAAGGGCTCTAAGAGACCAAAGTAGAAACTCTTAAAGGCTAAGCTTATATTGAGATGACTTTTTTTTTTCTGTATTCTATTGGTCACAGGTCTGCCAAGCTTCAAAAGGAAAGGAAATATACACTGTCTCTTGATGACCTGTGAGGCAAGGAATTTGAGGTCATCTTTAATCTACCTCAGGACTGTCTCTTCATTCATGATTGTATCCCTAGCTTGTATCACAGCACCTGTCACATGAACTCAATACATTTGTTAATAGGACACACCATGATAGGTGGAGTCTGACCTATTTTAATGTAAAAGTGTTAAATTTGGAGCAAAATCAAAGCTGACGTCTTCTTGGACCCTTAGGGAGCTCTCCATGCCACGTGTTCCATTTTGAAGCTGCCATGTACCCAGCGCTATGTTGTATCAGCACATTTGAACATCAGTTTCCATTTTGGTTAATGAAAGGCTATAAATCTACACATCACAAAATTAAATGGCATAAAGGATATGAGAAAGCTTTATAAAGTATAATGTTCTTTTAAATGATAAGTTATTATTGTCAGTGTGGGGAGCAAACAAAGTCAGCGGCTCTGGATCACCCATTCTGGAGATGGCCCCTCAACCTTACTCCAGTTTCCAGCTCTCAACCCTGCCTGTTTCTGAAAAGCAGGTGTTAGGAGAATGAAGCAGAGGTCCTATGGCTCTAGTTCAAGCTACAGAAGATTTATTTCCCTATGGTGACTCTAATGATGGTTCCATGGGACTCATAATTCTTTAATGATCTTGTGCCAGTGCTTCCTACCCTGGGCTCTCTACAGAGGCTGTGAGGAAATAGGAAGCCACAATAGCTAAACAAGTAAGAATGATTAGTGGCATGTGGCCAGTCCCTTGTCACTTGATTCAGCCTATTGTATGCTCCAACATATGGAGTAATAAAGATGCTTCTGAAAAAAGTCATATTCAACTTGTCATCCTTACCTGGCTCAGGGAATGCAGTATTTTTCTTTTCCTAAAAAAGCCTCCAAAACCTTCTGTCCCAGTGACACTCATACTTCTGCTCTGAGTCTCCCTCCTTCTTTCTCTCTCGTGGGAGGATTTGCTAACCTGAGTGATAAACAAAAGCTCCTAGACAGCCTGGATGTAATATATGTGTGTGTGTGTGTGTGTGTGTGTGTGTGTGTGTGTGTGTGTGTTTGTGTATTGTGTGTATAGTTCTGGCAGTGAGATCATTACTTGGAATGTGAAGTAGCTATATAAAGTAGCTATATAAAGCATCTAAGTATACACATGTATATTTGTGTATAATTTAACTTTTCTCAGCCTCTAGTATGTAACATGGCCAATAGATATGGAAAAGTATTAATTCTAATTTATAGTATGTATTTAGCATTTTTACTGCACTTAGTTGAGTGCTTTTTCTCCCCTTCTTTTCTCTTTTTCTTGGTGATAGGGATTGAACTCAGGGCCATGTGTATGCTATAAAGTGCTCTACCACTTAAGCTATAATCCCAGACCTTTTAACTTTTTGATTTTGAGAAAGGGTCTCCCTGCTACTGTTTTTTTTTTTTTTATTTTTTTTATGCTGGTCCTGGGGCTTGAATTCAAGGCCTGGGCACTGTCCCTGAGCTGCTGTTGCTTAAGGTCAGCATTCTGCTACTTGAGCCACAGTGCCACTTCCAGCTTTTTCTGAGTAGTTTATTGGAGATAAGTGTCATGGACTTTTCTGCTTGGGCTAGCTTCAAACCATGATCCTCAGATCTTAGCTTCCTAAGTAGCTAAGATTTCAGGCATGAGCCACTAGTTCCTAGTGCTCTCTGAACTCTGGGCCTGGGTGCTGTCCCTCAGCTCTTCAGCTCAAGGCTAGCGCTCTAACACTTGAGCCACAGTGCTGGTTTTCTAGTGTTTTATTGGAGATCAGAGTCTCATGAACTTTCCTGCCTGGGATGGCTTTGAACTTCAATCCTCAGATCTCAGCCTCCTGAGTAGCTAGGATTATAGGTATGAGGCACCCGTGCCCAGCTTTTGCCACTCTTTTTTTTGTTTGTTTGTTTTTGGGTCTGGTCATGGGGCCTGAACTCTGGGCCTGGGCACTGTCCCTCCGCTCTTCAGCTCAAGGCTAGCGCTCTACCACTTGAGCCACAGCACCACTTCTGGCTTTTTTCTTTTTGCTTATGTGGTGCTGAGGAATTGAACCCACGGCCTCAGGCATGCAAGGCAAGCGCTCTACCACTGAGCCACCTTCCCAGCCCCTCTGCTACTTTTTTTTTAAAGCTGACCTTGAATTTGGGATTTTCCACCTTCCTCTTCCCCAGTAGCTAGGATTACAGATGTGAACCACCATACCTAGTGGGAGCCACTGGCACCAGGCTCCAACTCCACATTTTAATTTCAGACACTCTACTGACAATGGCTATTCTCCATAGAAGTTCTCCCAAAACTTTGTTGTTTAGGACTCTTTTTCTAGGACAAGGTTAGAGGTGGGAAAGGGTCTCCCCCACAAAGAGTTTAGTTAGTAAAAATCAAGTAAAGGCTACTCAGGAGAGTAAGCAGTGGAATCTAGAAACCTGTTGTTCTTCATGTGGTCAGGAATCAGCTGGTTTTTGTTGTTGTTGTTGTTTTGTTTTGTTTTTTATCAGTCATGGGGCTTGAACTCGGCCTGGGCGTTGTCCCTGAGCTCTTCAGCTCAAGGAAAGTGCTCTACCACTTGAGCCATAGCACCACTTCTGGCTTTTTCTGTTTATGTGGTGCTGAGGAATTGAACCTTGGGCCTCATGAATGAAAGGCAAGAACTCTACCACTGAGACACCTTCCCAGGCCCACATCAGCTGTTTTGTATTGTTCCTACTCACCTTTTTCTATTCCTGTTTGGCAGTTTGTCAGATGGTAATTGGTTTGTTTGAAACAAATCAGACCCTCAGAGAGTGGTGGCTTATAGGAGGGCTGGACTGGGTTATGGCAAGATCCCAGACTCTCCCCTGGGTTTTTCTATTCTTTTTTTTACAATTCTCATAATTAGTATTTATTAAGTGCACCCTGGTCTATGCTCCCCCCCACAGGAACATCCCAAAGATAAAGTCCTTGCATGGCCTCAGATAAGTGTAGTCTCTATAGCAGGTGTTCTTACCTTGAGGAAATCCATGAGAAAACCTCTGGAGGTTATGTTTGCAGTTTTATGTGTTGCTTTAAGCATTTCCAGAGGAAAGAAGTGCAACAGTGTCTTGAGAATCTCAAAAGGTCTAGAACTGAAAATGGGCCTCAGAACCCAGACATTCCAAAATCTATCCTCTCCCTTTCCCCCTTTCTCTTTTAGCAGTGCTGATGGGTTTTTCTATTCTTGACTGCTGTGCTGGCATGGTCAGTTTCTGGGCCCACCATGCCCGGTATCTCCTTGAAGCAGACACCACCAGCCTTTCTGTAGCTCTGTGGAAGTGGTCTTGGCTTTATGTGGGGGTAGGAAAAGTTTAGTTGAGGGAGTAGATCCACATGAGCTGTGTATGCTACAACAGCCCTTACAACATGGCCTGGTTTTTAGGGCTTTCTCAAGTGTAAGGGATGAAGAGATTACATTGAACTACCAAAATCAATCTGTCTTGTGCCAAATTTGGAATGTAGAGTTCCACAGTCTCAACCAGTCAGACATCTTGGTGTGATTGAGATGACAGGAATGAGAGAAGAGTCATCTGAGTAAGAGAGATAAGCAAGTGGACTGCCTTCAGTGGAGTGGTGGGATAAGAAAAAAAAATTTTTTTTTTGTCCGATCATGGGGCCTGAACTCTGGGCCTGGGCGCTGTCCCTCAGCCCTTCAGCTCAAGGCTAGCTCTCTACCACTTGAGCCACAGTGCCACTTCCGGCTTTTTTTTTCTGCTTATGTGGTGCTGAGGAATCGAATCCAGGACCTCATGCATGCAAGGCAAGCACTCTACCACTGAACCACCTTCCCAACCCAAGAAAAAAAAATCTTTTATTGCATGAAGGTAATGTATTTTTAATTTAGGCCTGGCATTTTATCTATTTATTCTTGGCCACTTCATCACATATGGAGCACATACATTTGATGTAATGAAGTTAAGATTGTTACTTTGCCATGATTATATAGTAGCTAGAAACCTGCTTATATGTGGAAAGTTTGATGAACTGTATTGATTAGATGGTAATTATAGTTGTAATTCCCACCCCCTGCAAGAAAGTAGCTTGTCTTTAGGCTACCTTTGTTCCAGCTCTAGTGCTCATCTTTGTGTTTTTACAAATCAGCCCTTTGTTAGGACAAGCCTGAACTGCTCTGTATGATAAAAAGGTGAAGAATTTGAAAGCCTTAAGGACAATGCAGAATAGGATGATGCAAACTATCTTACTGGATGTGTATAAGGAAAAGGACAGATAAAACCTTGACTTATGGTAGAGATAGAGGTGAGAGGACTTGGGAGAGACAATTCCCTTTTTTGCTGTGGGGTATGTGATGCTTCAGGAAGTTCTGCTTCTCACACTGATGATTTCATAGATATTAGTTTTTCATAGGAATTGGAGGGTGTGGTATCTCTCACCTAGGTTCTTCATCTGTCCTCAGTGTGGTTTCCTTATGGTCTCCCTCCCCTTCCCTTCCGTATCCTCCCTTACCCTCTCCTTCCCCTCCTTTTCCCTCTCCTTCTCTCTGCCTTGCCTTCCTGTTGGAGACCCGAAACCTGCCTGAGAATGCTCTGGCCTCTTTCAAACACTTAATTAACAAGTAGCCGTTCTCAGAAATTCCCAGGTGCACATTTAGATAACTTCCTATAACAAACTACATCTGGCCAGCCATAAAACTTATCTTATCTCCGGCCCTGAGCAAACGGCGCCTGGCTAACCATAAAAGAAATCACAGGAGATACCTTTAAGAGGAGCACAATGGCCAAAAGGATAAGCACGACGCATCCCTGACCCTGGGACTCCTCACCCTTGCTTCTGCAAAGTTTTTTTTTTCTTTTTTCTTTCCCTTCCCCTGTCCCTTCGGGTATTTAAACCCTGCCTCACTTTAATAAAGCAGACCTTGACGCGACTCAGAATGGCTCTGTCTTTCTTTATGCGCTTGGTCTCGATCCTCTCTCGCCCCCCTTGGTTCTTTTAGGAGGTGCCCCCTCGGATCCCCCACAAAATTACCTGGCCTGCTGGACGGGTCACCTTCCCATCCTCTTTCCGAACTGTCACTCTGCCACTTGAACCACACCCCCACTTACAGCTTTTTACTGGTTAATTCACAGATTTGTCTGCCTGGGCTGGTGTTGAACTAAGAGTCTCAATCTCAGCCACCCCTGTAACTAGGATCATAGGCATTAGCCACTATCATTCAGCTTCCTTTTTTTCTTTTCTCTTCCTTCCTTCCTTCCTTCCTTCCTTCCTTCCTTCCTTCCTTCCTTCCTTCCTTCCTTCCTTCTTTCTGACAAGGGTTTCACTATGTAGCCCAGGCTGACCTTGAATTGGTGATACTTCTGCCTCAGTCTCCCAAGTGCTGAGATTACAGGCATGATCCACTACATCTGGCTTTCAGATTGGCTTTAAAGACTACTCTTTATGTTTATGCTTGCATGTTCAACTCTATATGGCAAATTGTGTAATTCTGTAATTAACAGACCTATGGCAAAGTGTATATTGTTGGATGACAGTGTTCATGTATGTGAATATGGAATATTTTAAGAATTGTGTACTGTGTAGGCATATCTGTGTGCTATATGTGCCTGAATGTGTAAACTGTAGTCAGGAGTGTGGGTGTTTGTTTCAGAATATAGGGCTTGTGTCAGACTATATTTTCCATGAGAAGCTGCCATGATACAGCCCATCCATCATATTCTCTTTATAATGGGAAGTTGACATCCTCCCACAGAGAGGTGGGCCCTCTTTGCTCTCCTTGTGTGGGCAGACCTTGTGACTCCCTCAACCAAAAGAGTATGGCAGCAGTGATGCTACATGACTTCTGAGGCTACAGCATAAAGTGACATGCACTTTTATGACTTGTTCTCACAGAATGCTCATTCTTGGAAACCAGTCACCAAAATGTCTTATTTTGTTCCCTGTGAAACTCATGTTGAAATTCAAAAGGATTGAGAAGTGGGCCCTAAAGCTGGGCACTGGTAGCTTACTCCTGTAATCATAGTTACTCAGGAGGTTGAGATCTGAGGATCACTGTTTGAAGCCAGCCCAAGACAGGAAAGTCGGGGAGGCTCTTTTCTCCAATTAACTCCTCAAAAGCTGGAAGTGGATCTGTGGCTCAAATGGCACAATGTTGGACTTGAGCAAAATAGCTGAAGGATTGCATCCAGGATAAGTTGAAGTCATAATACCAACACACATATGCACACACATTCAAAGAGATGGGGCCTATAAGAAATGTTAGGTTCCACGGGCTGGGAAGGTGGCTCAGTGGTAAAGCGCTTGCCTTGCATGCCTGAGGCCCTGGGTTCAATTCCTCAGCACCACATAAGCAAAAGCAAAAGCCAGAAGTGGTACTGTGGCTCAAGTAGTAAAGCGCTAGCCTTGAGCTGAAGAGCTGAGGGACAGTGTCCAGGCCCAGAGTTCAGGCCCCACGACTGGACCCCCCCCCCCAAAAAAAAAGAAATGTTAGGTCCTGAGGCCTTCACCCTCATGAATAGATTAGTGTCATTACTGAGGGAATAGGTTAATTTTTTTTTTTGTTTTGTATTTTTGGGTCTGGTCGTGGGGCCTGAACTCTGGGACTGGGCACTGTGCCTCAGCTCTTCAGTTTAAGGCTAGCGCTCTACCACTTGAGCCACAGCGCCACTTCCGGCTTTTCTTTTTGCTTATGTGGTGCTGAGGAATCGAACCCAGGGCCTCAGGTCAGGCATACAAGGCAAGCGCTCTACCACTGAGCCACCCTCCCAGCCCCAGGTTAGTTTTTTTGAGAGTGAAAATCCATCATCTCTTGTTCTGCTCTTTCACACATTCTCAGTTGCCCTTCCACTGTGGAATAATACAGCCTGAAGGATATCACTAGATGTCTTTAATCTTGGACTTGTCAGCTTTCAATACCATAGCTGAATAAAATTTTGTCCATTAGAAATTAATCCAGCCTGCCAGGTGCCAGTGGCTCACGCTTGTAATCCTAGCTACCAGTGGCTGAGATCTGAGGGTCACGGTTCAAAGCCAGCCCGGGCAGGAAAGTCCGTGAGACTCTTATCTCCAGAAAATTGGAAGTGGCTCTGTGGCTTAAATGGCAGAGCACTTGTCTTGAACTGAAGAGCTCAGGGACAGCGCCCAGGCCCAGAGTTCAAGCCCCTTGACCACTACCAAAAAAAAAAGAAAGAAAGAAAGAAAGAAATTATCCAGTCTGTAGCATTCTGATATAGCAATACAAAATGGACTAAAAGTCCAAGCAGTTACATGGAGAGGCCACTTTTCAGTATCCTGGCTAACCATAGCAGCTGATATTCCAGGTGACAGCCAGCACCAACTGCCAGCCCATCCTTAAGCATGTTGAATTAGTCAAGCCATCCCAATTCTGATAGTGTATGAAACAGAGTAGTGGATTTTTCCCTGGAAAATCCTGCCCAAACTGCTAAATAAATTAATGTTTTTTTAAGGTACTAAATTTGAGGATGCTTTGTTATGCAATGATGGATAACTAGAACATGGATATAGCTGTGTCTTCCTTGAGTGTGTGTCTTCCTGTGGTTCCATGCCTTTGTGGGTACCTATAGCAGGTGCATAGTCTCAGACATCTGTGTACACAAATAGGTATGTGGTTGAAGTTGTTTCTGGAGACAGTCAGGGATCTTGAAGCTTTGCTTTGGCCTCATTGTGGTGGTGTTTGGTGAGAACACTTTGAAATCTTGTCTGTCTTCTGAATCTCTTCAGTGTTTTTCCTTTGAACCATAAAAAGTCTTTTTAGCTGAGAGCTGATACAACTTAAATTTACTGACTTTTCTCTGGTCCAAACCCTTTAGCACCGCCAAGGTCTTCTAGCAGTTGGGCTGCTGCCATCTAGAGCCATCACATCCCTTTCACAAGGACTGAAGTTGTTGAATCTCCCTCCCTCCTTCTCTGCCTTTGAGGTCTTCAGAAATCAAGCAGAGCAGAGAAATATGCAGTCATTGGAGTTGTTGAAGTCTGTTGAGGGGGAAAGACCTAGAATTCTTGACTTGTACCAGTGAAACGGCTGATACTGGCTTTTTGTGCCAAGGGGAAAGTCATCTAATCTCTACCATGCCTTGGATATTCCGTCTGAGTACTGGCCAGGCAGTGGAGGATCCCTGGTTCAGAAAATGAGCACTTCTTCTTTTTTTGCTGTTGTTTTTGTTGTTTTAAATGCCCCTTAGCTTTTTGCTTGATTTAGTTCTACTGGGACTGCTCTTGCCCTTGCTTTGCCTTCTAGGACCTCTAAAATATAATTGCCCATGACAACTTTCTTCAGTGACGGAAATGTTCTGTGATCTTCACTGTCCAATATGGTAGCTAATAGCCATACAGCAACAGCATAGTTCTAAATATCTCAGAAAAGAGAATTTTTGATAAATGTGAAAGTGGGGGACATAATCTGCCCATCTACCTCACAGAAGTATCTGGAACAAACACCACAATGTGAAAGTGTAGTGTGAACAGAGTGGGCTTATACTTAGAGTTTTTTGTTAATAGTTCTATAAAATGGCACTTGCTGGGCTGTTGTTATTTATATCTCTGTGTTGTTTTTTTAATTTGACCCTAAGCTCTTTGAGGTAAGTACCAAGCAGGACTGTTTCACAGCTGCATATCCATGGCCACACCACCATTCTTGAATTTTGGTTGTTAATTGGAGATAAGAGTTTCAGCAACTTTTTTGCCTAGACTAGCTTTGAACCATGAATCTTATATTTCAGTCCCTTGAATAGTTAATATTACAGGTGTGAGACACCTGTAGCTGGCTCAGACTGGTAATTTAAAAACAACATAAATTCACTGCTTACAGTTCTAGCAGATATAAAGTCCAAAATCAAGTTGTCAATAGGTTCAGCATCCAGTAATAGTCAGTTTTTCATTGCTGTATAAATGATGAAGAGAAACAATTTAAAGGAGGATGGATTAATTTTGGCTCACATTTTCAGAGGTTTAGTCCACAGTCAATTGGCTCTATTGCTATTAGGTCCATGGTAAGGCAGAACATCATGGAGGAAGGACATGGCAGAGGAAAGATGTTTAACTCATAGCAGCTAAGAAGCAAAGGGAGATGAAGAGGAGGGGACAGGAGACAAGAAGCCCCTTCAAAGGAAAATTTCCAGTGATCTACTAGCTTGAACCAGCCTCCCATTCTAATGCTCTACCAGCTTTCTTCCAAAATTGTTCTCACCTGGGGACCACACTGAACACATGAGCTTTTAGGGGATATGCTATACACAAAAAATAACAGGTCAATACTTGCTGTCTGCTTCAAAGATGGCCCCTTGTTTTTGTGATCTCACATATCAAAAGAGGCAAAGAAGATCCCTTCAACTTCTTTGATAAAAAGCACTAATCTGGGGCTTTTGATATGGCTAAAGGGCCCCAGCACTAATTTCATTCTCCAAAACCCCATCTCATAATATTAATACATTGGTTATTAGATTCCAATGTATTGATTTTTTTTTTTTTTTTTTTTTTGGTGGTGGTGGTGAAGGGATATCAACATTAGGCTATGGCAGGTTTTTTTTTTTTCTTTCTTTTTATTTCTTGCTTGGTATTAGGACTTGAACTGTGGGCCTGGGCACTGTCCCTGTGCTCTTCGGCTCAAGGCAAGTGCTCTACCACTTGAGCCACAGTGTCACTTCCGGTTTCTGGTGGTAAATTGGAGATAAAGAGTCTAATGGACTTTCTGCCTGGGCTGGCTTCGAACCACAATCCTCAGGTCTCAGCCTCCTGAGTAGCTAGGGTTATAGGCATGAGCCACCAGTGCCCAGCTGTGGCAAGGTTTTTTTAAGGATTGGGATTTGGATGCCCTCCAAATATCTGAGCTGGTTGTGTCTGTTGTAAAGAGGAAGCCAAGTCCTATGAGTGCTGGTGGCTCAGTGTTCAGTTGGACTTTTCTCTTTGCCCTTGCATTCATTTATTCACTCTAAGAAGTGAGCATATTCTACCAAGTGCTGGTGGCTCATGCTTGTAATTGTAGTTGGTTGGGAGGCTAATATCTGGGGATTTCAATTTTAAGCTATCTAAGGCAAAAAAGTCCATGAGACTCTTACCTCCAGTTAAGCGGTAAAAAAGCCAAAAGTGGAGTTGTGGCTTAAGTAGTAGAGTGCCAGTCTTGAGCAAAAAAGCTAAGGGAGAGTGCCCTGGCTCTAAGTTCAAGATATTATACTCTCTCTCTCTCTCTCTCTCTCTCTCTCTCTCTCATACACACACACACAGAGATTATATTAAATTCTCCTTTCTCTATCTCTCTGTTGCTGAATTTAGGGCCTTGTGCTTACTGGATAGGTGCTCTACCTCTTGAATCATGACTCCAGTTTGAGCATATCCTATTTTTAAGGATGTTACTCTTGTAGTACTTACTTATTAGTATCTGTTTTATAACTTGTGCCAGGCTCACAATTGTAATTAATGTGTTCATTCTGTAATTTATCATTCATGCACTAGATATTTATTCAACATTTTATTCTTCTCAAGATACACTCCCTGACTTGCAATAGTTTTATGATTTTTTACTTTATGATGATGCAAAAGTGATCCACATTTAATAGAATACTTCTTCAAATTTTGACTATTGATTGAGGTACTGGTGCAGTCACCAGTAATTCTAGTTTCTAGAATTGTAACTCTAGCTACTCTGTAATCCTAGCTACTCTGGAGATGGAGATCTAAGAATTGAAGTTCAGAGACAGTCTGGTAAGAAAAGTCTGTAAGACTCTCATCTCCAATTAAGTACCAAAAATCTGGAAATGGAGGTATGGCTTAAGTGGTAGAGTGCCAGACTTGAGTAGAAAAAGCGAAGGGATAGCAGCTAGGCATGGGTTCAAGCCCTAGTAGTAGCTACCATACACACACACACAAACACACACATTTTTGTTTTGAATTTTGATCTTTTTCTATCCTAGTTGTGTTAGACCTTTTATTGCTGTGACAAAATACCTGACAGAACAACTTAGAAGAACTTATCCTATGATGGATAAGAGAGAAGGGGGGGAGAAGAAGTGGGGAGAGGGCGAGGGAGGGAGGGAGGAGAGAGGAAGAGATGTGTCTTTTGTCCTTTAATATTAAAGGAAGTTGATAGATGAATATTTCCTGTATTCACTTTAAATTTAAGTTTTTGAATTCCTGGCAGCCATTAATCTAAACTATCTCATTTTCCCCTAAAATGACTTCTGTCCTTTAATCTTAAGGGAAGTAGATGAATAAATATCTCCTGTATTTGCTTTAAGCTTGAATTTTTGAATTCCTGGTAGCCATTTACCATGCCTCATTTTCCATAGTCTATCTTGCCTCAATTTCATTTTCAAATCATAACCTTAGGGGCTCGGAAGGTGGCTCAGTGGTAGAGCGCTTGACTTGCATGCTCGAGGCCCTGGGTTCGATTCCTCAGCACCACATAAGCAAAAAGAAAAAAGCCGGAAGTGGTGCTGTGGCTCAAGTGGTAGAGCGCTAGCCTTGAGCTGAAGAGCTGAGGGACAGTGCCCAGGCCCAGAGTTCAGGCCCCACGACCGGACCCCCCCCCCAAAAAAAAAAATCATAACCTTAGGAATAGGCAGTAAGACATTCCATTGAGGTATGAGCCACAGCTCCCAGGTGGCCATGGAATCTGTTAGGTTTTTAAAAAGAGGTAGCTGAGTAAGAACATCACTATGCACGTGGTATTCAGGTAAGGGGTAGGTTTATTCATCGTTCTGGCTGGCACCAGGCCATGTTGGCCCTCCACGCGGCTGGGAAAAGCCTCAGAGAGAGAGCTGGGAAAGAGAGAGCTGGGGAAAAGAGCTAAGAGAGCTAGAAAAGAGAGAAAATAGCTAGAAAAGAGAAGAGCTAGAAGAGAGCAGAGAGGGGCCGTCTGGGCCTGGGCTAGGCCTTATCTAGGGTATGGGCTGAGAAAGGTGTGGCCACATCAAATTCAGATGTGACCTCAGTGGATGCAGATGTGACCTCTTCCAGGTGTCCCAGTTGCCTAGGTTACGCAGGTAGTGGGTGGAGACTTTGCTGCGAGGAGGGTGGAGTCTGCTCGCCATCCAGGAGTGGACCTTACATCAAGAGATTAAACAGACAATACTCATAGTGTACTTTGTTGCTAGTGCACTTTGGTAGACTAAATGTATTTGTGTGTGTGTGTGTGTGTGTGTGTGTGTGTGTGTGTGTGTGTGTGTTGTACTAAGGCTTGAACTCAGGGCCTCAGATTTTTGTTGGCTTTTTCTTTCACAGCTATCACTCACTCTGCCACTTGAGCCAAACCTCTAGTACAGTGTTTTGCTGGATAGTTCTGCCCAGGTTGGCTTTAAACTGCAGTTCTCAAATCTTTAGCCTCCTGAGTAGCAGGTATAAGCTACTGGGATCCACCTTAAATCTTTAATTTTTTTTTTCTTTTGTTAGACATGGGGCTTTGAACTCAGGGCCTGAGTGCTGTCCTGAGCTCTTTTGCTCAAGGCTAGTGATCTACCATTTTGAGCTACAGCGCCACTTCCAATTTTTGAGTGGTTAAGTGGAGATAAGAATCTCATGGGGACTTTTCTGCCTGGGCTGGTTTTGAACCAACTTCTCTTACTGATCTCCTGGGTATGTCATAGGAAAGTGACCTGTTCCATGTCTCTTCCTGCTTAGTAACCAGGGAAAATATTTTATACTTTTCTTATAAACTGGCACAGCCTACTCAGCTATTGCAGTGGTTTGTTCTCCTTCTCCAGGCCTCTATAATTTGCTAAGAGGTTGTGAAATCATTTCCCACCTGCTTGAAGTAAATATAATCAAGAAGGTAAATTGAATGCTGAAACCCCACACAATATTCAGAGAAAGGAAAGAAACTCCTGAGGTTGATGGCTCTTGGAGAATACCTATTATTTGGGGACATAGTGTTTTTCGTTTATCTTTTCCCCCCCTCAACAATAAGTAGGAGTCTGTATCTGGGCTCTAGGGTAATAGTGAATTCTAGTCAGGTTTAGCATTTCGAGGTCTCGCAACCCTGAGCTAATTTAGCTTGAATTTCCAGTACTACCATTTCCTGGAAGTATGACCTAGCATAAATTCTTAGCTGCTCTTAGCTTCATTGTCATTATTTATAAAAAGTGAGTGGCAATTCCTATCTTGGGAAATTATGAGACATAAATGTACCTGTTTTATATTTGCAGCATCTGGCAAATAAAAAACATTCAGTGGTAGAGAAGAATTTGAACTGCAAGTTGATCGTTTTCTAAACTTACACAATGTATATTTACATAAAGCAAGTGAGTTACAGTAAAACTAGGCCGGTGAGTTCTCTCTCCGGTGACTTCTTCCTCTAGCGGAGGGACACCAGGCAAAGGAAGTTCAGTATTTGCGGAAGAAGACGCTAGCGGAGGAAGACGCTAGCCGATGAGGTTTAACAGAAGCTAGAGGAAGGCGGGGCTAGCAACTCTGGAGAGCGTGGCAGTCGCCGGGCGTTCTGGCAGGTTTCTATTGGGCGGTGGAGCGAGTGACGTAATAGCCGCGCGCTCACAGGTTCGTACAGTCGGCGCGGCGTTTGCGGAGGGGGAGCTGGTTGCCGTGGTGGCCGCCTGGAATTGTGGGGTTTGTGTCTGCCCCTCGGCTGCCGTGCCGAAAGCCGAAGGTAGGGGCGGAGAGGGCTTCTGGGCCCTGGAGTTGGGCGGAGGGCGCTGGCTGTCCGGGCCACCTGCCACCTGCCGTTTGGGCGCCATCGCAACTGTTCAGGGGTTCCAACACGACCCTGCTAGTATCTCTAAAGCGAGACGTCCCTGTAGGCTCCCAAGCTAAAGGCGTATTTTCTACCTTTCCCACTAAAAAACCTCTTAGTAACCCTTTCGACGCCAGGAGAGATGGCAGTGGCTTTTAGCTCAACATCTGTTTTTCTTCTCTAGCCCCTTCTTTTGGTGTCTGTTCTCCGTTCAAAGAAGAGGTGAAATAGGTTTTGATTTCTGAGAACTCCAGTATTGCATTTTGGTCTTGGCCAAGACTTTTGAGTCTTGGCATATGAAATCGTGCCCTGATTCCTTAAGTATCTCCACTCTCTCGTGGTGTGTTTTACTTAATATTGGCAGATAGAAGGCGACTTTAGAGGTTGCAGGGTTGCTTGTGTCTCAAATCGCGTAGGGAATTTATGCACAACCTTTAACCCCAGGAATTTAGGATGAAGTGTACATGCTTGCATTCTCCATCCATCCCAGGTGGTTCTCATTCAGGTGTCTCTGAATCCTTGTTTCGATGGAAAAGGACAGGAATCAGGAAATGCTTGTCAGCTGAGAAGCCAGTAGGTTTCCTAGGACTGTTAGATGCCTTTAAAAAATATTGACCAGTTTTCTAATAAATGCTTAATGTCTGCCTTTCCTACTTTAATAAAACACAACCAGCTTTGAGGAATGGTTTGCCGACCAAGACTACATATGCAGGAGAAACAAATCTTCCATATTTACTAAGAGCTGATGTGTTTACAAATACTGTTTGTTTTGACAATATGAACTTTGTATGTGCGTGGGTCTTTTTAGATATCACTGCATCCAAAGTTTTTTTTTTTCTTATAAAAGTGTAGTAGATTTGGGTAGCCAAGGTGTAAATGATATTAAGATTGATGTTTGTGTAATACGGGTAGGAACTTAAGTTGTTTGTGGCTTCAGTTGGGAACAAGACTTGGAATTTTAAGATGCTGTTGCTACTTTTTTTCTTTTAAATGTTTAGTGAATTTAACTAATATACATTGCTGATCAAACTGGCAATAGACAAAGACTGTCTTCACTTTGCTGATTATAGGAATCTGGAATATTTTAGTAGGCAGGAATGAAAAATTGCTCAAAGGGGCTGGGAAGGTGGCTCAGTGGTAGAGTGCTTGCCTTGCATGCATGAGGCCCTGGGTTTGATTCCTCTGCACCATATAAGCAGAAAAAGCCGGAAGTGGTACTGTGGCTCAAGTGGTACTAGCCTTGAGCTGAAGAACTGAGGGACAGTGCCCAAGCCCAGAGTTCAGGCCCCAGGACCAGCCAAAAAAAGAGAATTGCTCAGAACTTTGATACTGTTTTCTTTTTGAAGGTCTGGGGTTTGAATTTAGGGCCTGATCACTGTCCCTGATCCTCTTGTACTCAAAGTTAGTGATCTACCACTGGAGCCATAGCTCCTCTTCCAACTTTTTCTGAGTAGTTTACTAGAGATAAGAGTCTTACAGACTTTTCTGCCTGGGCTGATTTCAAACCATGAGTAGCTAGGGTTACAGGTGTGAGCCACTGGCACCTGGCCTTTGATATTGTTTTCTTCCTCTTCTCTGTTTTCTGAATGTCAATTTTACATAGCTACCCCAGGCTGACCTGGTAAGTTTCATAACTAAGAAAAGGGCTAATGAAGTGAAAATGAAGAGTAACAAAAATATTTTAGAGTAATAAACACACCAGAATCTAATTTTCCATTGTTTATATTTGTTAGAGTGGTGATATGGCTATTATTCAAAGCAGTTTTGAAGCCAGGTGCTGGTGACTCATGCCTGTAATCCTATTTACTCTGGAGGCTGAGATCTGAGGATCATGGTTCAAAGCCAGCCCTGACAGGAAGGTCCCGTGATACTCTTATCTCCAGTTAACCAACAGAAAACTGGAAGTGGTGATGTGGCTCAAGGGGTAAAATGCTTGCTTTGAGCTGAAGAGATGAGGGACAGTGCCCAGGCCCAGAGTTCAAGCTCTACAACCGACCAACAACAACAACAACAAAAAAGCAGTTTTGAAAATCTATATCAGAGACAGAACTATATAAAAGACCAGTCTCATTAATATACAATACTATTTAAAAAACACTCTATCATATGGTTAAGCACCCTTGTCACTTGACTTGTCTTCAGATAAACATGACCCTTTGATTTTTAAGATGATGTTGTCACATAGTATCTTAATAGTGGACACAACAGATTTTTGGAGTAGTGGACATAAGTTTTAATTCTGAATCTACCACTTGTTAGCCACATAATCTTGGGTAAGTTATTTCACCTGAGGCACTGTTTTCCTTGGTGTAAAATAGGAATAACCTTTGAAGAATAGTTAAGGTGATACGTGTGGAAACTCTTAGTATATAGGACTGCAAGAAATGTTTTTTTAATTTTCAAAATTTACTTTTTTCTCATCTTGTTTCCTTTGCAATTTATGGGATCAAATTTGGGGTCAACTTGGCACCGGTGGCTCATGCCTGTACTCCTAGCTACTCAGGAGGCAGAGATCTGAGGATTGCTGTTCAAAGCCAACCCGGGCAGGAAAGTCAGTGAAACTCTTATCTCCAGTAAACCACCAGAAAACCGGTGCTGTAGCTCAAGTGGTAGAGTGCTAGCCTTGAGCTGAAGAGCTGAGGGACAGTGCTTGGGCCCAGAGTTCAAGCCCCATGACCAATAAAAAATAAAAAAAAATTGGGGGTCTTGTATATGCTAAGCAAACGTTCTTCTACTAAGCTACATCCCCAGTCTGAATATTTGCTATTAAAGAGAAAATTCAGAAAAAAAATGACAGTTTCTGAAGGGAAGTTGCCTTTTTCTAAGAAGGTAGATGCTTTGCAGCTCTCTCCCCCCTCTGTTCCCCTCTCTCCCCCTTCTCTCCCCCTCTCTCCCCCTTCTCTCCCCCTCTCTCCCTCCTTCTCTCCCCTTCTCCCTCCCTCCCCCTACTCCTCTCTCCCTCTCTCTCCCTCTCTCTCTCTCTCTCTCTCTCTCTCTCTCTCTCTCTCTCTCTCTCTCTCTCTCTCTCTCTCCCTCCCTCTCTCTCTCCCTCCCCCCCTTCCAAGGAATGGCAGCTGCCATTCCTTGGAATAAACATGTTCAGGAGAGCAAATCTGAACATTCTGTTGCTTCTTATTTGTGTATTCGTGGGGATTTTTCTTATGTATTTATAGGTTCCTACTCTAACCTGATCATTCTGTTGTCTCCATTTTCTATCCTAAGTGATGCTGTGCTGCAGAAGGTAGCTGCCGGTCCTTGTAGTAAACATCTTCAGGAGAGCTAATCTGAACATTCTTTGGTTGTGTATTTCTGGGGATTTTCCTCAGCTGTGGCACCAGCTGGTACTTAGATCATGCTCTGTAGCACAGGCACATCTAACTTCTAGATTTGGTGTCAGTTTAGACACCTGTCCTTGTGGAGCTAATCTTTTTCTGAGCAAGAATGAATACTTTATCCATCTCTGAGTCAGCCTTAAGCTGCAGGCTTTAGTCTTCTACAGTGGAGAGCTTTGAATTTTGAATTTTAATTATATATGGTCTAAAGAGGGAATATCCTACCCCCACCCCTTCCTTCTTTCACTAGGGATTTCACTTCTGAGTAAGGGAAGTGGAGAATTGGTGTTATCCTAGTGAGGATTTGGGTAACCCCTGATTCCTAGTGCCAACAATAACTTGAGCTTGTTTTTGGTTAAAAAAACACCTTCCTGGGTGCTGGTGTCTCATGCCTATAATCCTAGCTACTCGGGAGGCTGACATCTGAGGATCGCTGTTCAAAGCCAGCCCAGAAAGGAAAGTCATGAGGCTCTTATTTCCAATTAACTACTAGAAAATTGGAAGTGGCACTATAGCATAAGTGGTAGAGTGCTTGCTTTGAGCTGAAGAGCTGAAGGATAGCACCTAGGCGCAGAGTTCAAGTCCCACGACTGACAAAAATAAAACAAAAACCTTATAAAATATTCAATCTGCTAGGGACTGGGAATGTGGCTTAGTAGTGGAGTGTTAGCTTTGAGCAAAAGAACATCAGGGACTGTACCTAGGCCCTGAGTTCAAGTTCTAAGACTGGCAAAACAACAAAAATTCAATGTGCTAGATACATACAGAGAGCCTCATGGAATATTCCATTTGACATTTTGATTTGTGTAGTTTTCTTCTGTATTGATAGGGAGAATCCAATGAAAACAGAAGTATGTTCAGCCCAGACTTATAGTTCCTTCAGGTTTCACCAGGCATTTCATAGACAAGAGTATGGTTGTGTTGGTTAGATAAGAGTCTAATCTTCCTAATCTCATCAGTAGTTTGGTGTTGAGAAAAAAGTGGTAGAGTCAATGTTTGAGTTACATTTTCTGCCAAGCCCTTGGAGTCAGGGTCTGAGAACTCTGAACATAGGGCTGAGCAAATGGAAAATGCCAGTCTCATCTCAGGAATGCTGCTGTTAATCCTCTATAACAACTACCATATTTCTTGGTTCATCTCATATGTGAAACAGAAATGCCTTCCTTGATTTCTATAAGAAAGGTCAACATTCAGTTTTTTTTTTTTTTTTTTTTTTTTTTATCAGGATAGAAGAACTTCCCAGACATGGGACTTTCAGTACATGAATGGAGAAACTCCATGGCAAATTGAGACAAATTAGTCATTCTATACATGAATATTAATCACATCCATGCCAATTAGCAAACATACTGTTCAGCTACTAAGCTCTTTTGGGGTCATCTAATCAAGTCCTCAACTTCCCCCAAATCAATTTTTATCCTCTTCATGATAGTATCTGATTTTTTTTTCTCTAATAGAGTTATCAAGCCCTGTTTTCTAGCTTGAAGATGTAACTGTTGCATATGCCCTTTCAGTGTACTGGACACTGAGGAATGTTATCTATCTTATACCAACTTTATAAGATAGTTGGTGAGGGCTGGGAAGATGGCTCAGTGGTAGAGCGCTTGCCTTGCATGCCTGAGGCCCTGGGTTCGATTCCTCAGCACCACGTAAGCAAAATGAAAAAAGCCAGAAGTGGAGCTGTGACTCAAGTGGTAGAGCTCTAGCCTTGAGCTGAAAAGCTGAAGGACAGCGCCCAGGCCCAGAGTTCAGGCCCCACAACCGGACCCCCAAAAAAAAATTAAAAAAAAAAAAAAAGATAGTTGGTGAAAGGTGTATTAAATAGGTAGGTAGCCGATGAAGAGACCACCACATGCTATTCAGACAGCAGAAGAAATTTATCTAAGGAACGCTGCCCCTGCCATGCATTATGGAGAGGCATGGCTGAAAAAGGGGCAATCCAGGGCTGGGAAGGTGGCTCAGTGGTAGAGCGCTTGCCTTGCATGCATGAGGCCCTGGGTTTGATTCCTCAGCACCACATAAGCAAAAAGAAAAAAGCCGGAAGTGGTGCTGTGGCTCAAGTGGTAGAGCGCTAGCCTTGAGCTGATAGAGCTGAGGGACAGCGCCCAGGCCCAGAGTTCAGGCCCCATGACCAGACCCAAAAGAAAAGAAAAGAAAAAAAAAGGGGGGGGCAATCCACCCCTGTGCCAGGACTTAATCTAGGCCAGGGACAGGCAGAGGTGGGGCCAGGTGGGGAAGAGGTGTGGCCACACTAGATCCGGATGTGACCTCAGGGTCTGGGACCCTCCTAAGGTCAGATGGGAGACTTGTGACCTGAGGTGGCCCAGAATGTGACCTAGCAGGAGGGGAAGGTGATTGCTTCCAGGTCTGCCAGTTACCTAGGTAACAGATACTGGGTGGAAACTTAGCCAAGAGGTAGGGAGGTGTCCCTGTGTAGACCTTACAGTTGGCATATAAATCCCACATTTTATAGATGACGAAACTGAGGCTTAGTGAGACTATGGCTAAAATGTCTGGTGTAAACCAGACACGGTAGTATAAGGTAGGTAAAGTAGTACATTCCTGAAGTCCCAGCTATAGGCTGAAACAAGAGGACTACTTCCTCTGAGTTTGAGACCAACCTAAAGAAAAAAGAAAAAAATGAGCTGGGTGCTGGTGGCTCACTCCTGTAATCCTAGCTACTCAGGAGGCTGAGATCTGAGGATCAAGGTTCAAAGCCAGCCTGGGCAGGAAAGTCCGTGAGACTCCTATCTCCAATAAACCACTACAAAAACCAGAAGTGGCACTGTGGCTTAAGTGGTAGAACACTAGCCTTGATCTGAAGAGCTGAGGGACAGTGCCCAGGCCCAGAGTTCAAGCCCCACAACCGACCAAAAAGAAAAGAAAAGAAAAGAAAAACAGGACTTAAACCTAAGGGTTTTTTTAAAAAAAATTTTTATTGTAAAGATACTATACAGAGGGTTACAGTTACATGAGTGAGGTAATGAGTACACTTCCTCTTGAACATTGTTACCCCCTCCATTGTTTTCCCCCAACCATCCCCCTCCCTCCCTCCCTTCCCCAAGGTTCTTTTTTTTTTTTTTTGATTGTGATTAAGTGATTACTTAATTTCCGGAAATTCACAGTATTGTGGAATAATGATGCTCATTTAAAGTCACAAGTTCATTCTAACTTTCCTGGAGCAAATTGTCTATCACAGTCTGTAATATATAACGGTGCTCACATGTTATATACCATATATGTGATCAGCAGCATGGGGATATTTGGTAAAACCTAAGGGTTTTTGTTTGTTTGTTTTTGTTGGTCAAGGGTCTTGAACTCTGGGTCTAGGTGCAGTCCCTGAGCTCTTCATCTCAGGGTGAGCATTCTACCACTTGACACAGTGCTACTTCTGGTTTTCTGGTGGTTAATTGGAGGTAAGAGTCTCAAAGGCTTTCCTGCCTGGGCTGGCTTTGAACTGAGCTCAACCCTCAGATCTCAGCCTCCTGAATAGCTAGGATTACAGTTGTGAACCACTGACACCCGGCTAAACCTGTTGTTTTTTTTTCCCCCACTTTCAAAAACTATTTATTAGAAGTAAATTTTTAAAAAAATGGACAATAGTTGATATCTATTTACCTTTGTGGTCCATTAGCTCTGTTTGTGACCTAGTGTGTGCCCTCCCTCCCTCTTCCTCCTTGTCTGTGGTTTTTGTAGTTATCTGGAGATGCTCTGATTTAAAACCTTCCCTTTGTTTCCTGTGACTGCAGTTCCTCTGTGCCTGCTGTTAACTGTTTATTTAAGCTGTTTTGATCAGGAGGGTTTTATTGCTGTTTATTTCCCCCAGAGGGGCTTTTTTCTGCCATCCCAGGTTCCTTCTCTTTGAATCCTGGTTGTTTGCTGGGCAGCTCTGGCGGCTGGTGGGTCTTTGCTTCCTGGCAAACCATTTTGACTCCCTTTATCAATGCTGGAAAGAGTCTGTTCCCTTGAAATGTGTAACTGTGTTAAGAAATATGCATGGGGCATTGACTGCAAGTTTTCCTGTGATGTACGGCATTCTTTTTTAAAATTTCTTTATTGAGATTAAGTGACTAAATAAATTTTACAATACTGTGGCATAGTTATGCTTAACTAAAGTCAAAAGCACATTTTAACTTCACAATGATAATCATCATTAATTTACAAAGCTTATGAACTCAACGAACGTTAACAATAAAACTATTTCTTACAAATTGTGTGATATGCACATTTCTTTCCTTTTGCTTAGTATCATCTGTTCTCTCTCTCTCATTCCCTCCTTCTCACCACCACCCTTGAATTACTTAGTTCACTTTCATCTAGAAGTAAAATTTCTTTGTAAATGCTATTACCTCATGAAAGCTTTTTTACCTTCACCCGATGAGTCTGCAATTAGCAGTTTTATTTGCTGTCTGCTTCCCTGGTGCCTCCTAGTCTTTTTTTTTTCCCTTGGCTGAGTTTGCTGTTTTGAGACTAAAGGTTCTGATGATGTTTGAGTCTTAGGACAGTCTGTTGTTTAGCTTACATTACATTGTACATCCACAGAGTAATTGGGAAGGATATGTTTCTGAAGTCTACTTACTGGCTCTGTAACTGAGAGATTTGTTTATACCTTTTGATTACCACTTCCTGTCATCGTATGCAGAAGAGCATGACAGTTTGTAGACTGATTTCTACAGCTAGCCACATCTTTCTCTGTTAAGTACTTTGTCCTCTAAAGCCTTGTGAAGAGTTCTAAAAACTGAGAGAAGAATCGAAGATGCATCCAAAAGCTTTGATGAGGAAGGCTGATTAGAGTGAACTTTTTAAGAGTTCCATGCTTCTACTGAGTTAGCTATCAGTTTTCAGGGAATTATTATTATTATTATTACTATTATTATTGTGGCATTGAGGTTTGAAGATGCTCAGCCCCCTTCTGTTTTTTATTTTTGCGCTGTAATTTGCTGCTGCTGCCATATTGTCTTCATTATTTTTATGCAGGTATTGGGCTTGAACTCAGGGCTTTGACTTCTTGCTCATCACCAGCGCTCTTCTGCTTGAGCCACACCTCCAGTTTCAGCTTTTTGCTGGTCAATTAAAGATGAGTCTTTTGTATTTGTCAGCTAGAACTGGCTCTAAACTGTGATCTTTGATCTTAGGCTCCTGAATACCTATGATTATAGGCAAGAGGCACAAATGCTTGGCTTGTTGTGATTATTTTTGAAATAGGGTCTCACTTCTTGTTGGGCCAACCTGGACTATGATCTTCCTACTAAACTTCCCACCTTAACTGGGCCTGAGTGTTGTCCCTCGGCTCTTCAGCTCAAGGCTAGTGTTCTACCACTTGAGCTATAGCACCACTTCCAGTTTCTGGTGGTTTAGTGGAGATAAAAGTTTCACAGACTTTCCTGCCCTGGCTGGCTTTGAACCACGATCCTCAGATCTCTGCCTCCTGATTAGCTAGGATTACATTGGTGCCCAGCTAAGAATTAAAATGTTTTTAGGGAAATGTCAGTCTTAAATTTTTTGGCAACCCTGATACTTTTTTGTCTAATTGCTTCTTTCATTTTCTCTTACTGTGTTTCTGAGTTACTGAAGACACTTCCTGCTATTTTCTGCTTTGCATTCTTCTAGGACATGTATGCCACTGCTGTTTTGGGTCTTCCTATATGTAGTTCTAATTAGTGAATACTTAGGTTTCAATGCCTTCAGTGGCACCCACTAAAACTGTCTTGGTGTTCCAAGCCTATGGCATGTATCCCTGTCCTATCACTTGAATAACATATTTTTAAATTATGTATTTCTGCTTACATGCCCTCTTTTCTCCTTATAAACTGGTGCATGTGGTCCTCTAAGCCTACCTCATGTTTGTGCTCTTGATATTAACACCTTGATTGTAGAATTCACACTTTATTCTGATAGTTACATCTCTTATATGAGGACCTAGGCCATACTTTATTGTGTGTCTCTTACTGTAATGCTGAAATACAGATTCCCTAAGTAGTAGTTGAATGAATATATGAAAACCCAAGAAATGGTAACAATACTATTGAAATCCCACTTCTTTCCTGAAGCATTCCTTGTTCCCAGTCACAGAATGCAGCATGCTCTGTTCCAAGAGTCCTTCATAACAGTCGATTCCTTAGAATATGTTTTAAGCTCCCAACTTAAGAGGTTCCTGGGAGCAGAGACTGCATCTTTCATTTCTCTGTGGATACTTATCCCTGAGCACAGTTCCTGGCATACAGATTTTGTTTGATAGGGTCTTGTGAATGCAAGAGTCCTGCTATTTGGTCAACTGAAGTACCTGTCAGTTCAGTTTCTCAGTGTCTTACTGTATGGGGATCTCCACTTCAGATATTTTCAGGAGTGCAGGAAGAGAACAGTCAGTGTGAGGCAACAGGGAATGGTGGGCTATGTCAAACTGGAGTGTTCAAGTGCTTCATGAAGGGCAGTTGCATCTGTCATTGTCTTGGGAGAGCAAGGCTCTATTTCCTTATAGCTCCCATTCCAAGAGAAACCAGAAACCCTTGCTGGGTGCCAGTGGCTCACACTTGTAATCCTAGCTACTCAGGAGGCTGAGATCTGAGGATTGCAGTTCAAAGCCAACCCGGGAAGGAAAGGCTATGAGACTATCTCCAGTAAATGACTAGAAAACTGGAAGTGGTGCTGCGGCTCATGCGGTAGAGCGCTCACCTTGAGCTGAAGAGCTAAGAAACAGTGCCCAAGCCCAGAGTTCAAGCCCCACAACTGACCCTCCCCCCCCCCCCCCAAAAAAAGAAGAAACCAGAAACCCAGATTTTCTTGTGTGAAAGCTCAAGGGACTCTCATGGCAATCTGTGGACCATATTTGATCTATAAGCTACTTATTTGTGACTTGTTGGTAGATAGTAAAATTTCTTGTATTTAAATTTCTGATGGAAGAATAGAGCAGATGACATAACTTGAAAGCTCTTAGAGGAGTTTGGGTGAAAGCCTAGCTCTGGTAGAGTATCTTAAAATTTTTTTTCCCTTCTTCTTTTCTCTTCCCCACTACCTCCTCCTTTTGTGCCAATACTGGGGCTTGACAAAAGCCAAGGTCTTGGGCTCTGGTTTGGCCTGTTCACTCACACTTGAGCCATGCCTCTATAGTGGTGAATTGGAGATAAGAATCTTGAGATTTTTGTCTGCCTAGATTGGCTTTGAAATATGATTCTCAGATTTCAGCCTTTGGTGTATCTAGGATTCCAGGCATAAGCCCAGGGGCCCAGCAAGTGTTCTATAATTTTATATAGGAAGTAACTTACATACTTGGGCTGGCTCCTTGGAACATATTCTGAGTTCTGTGCTTTATTCTTCATCATATTCTGATTTCACTAGGCTATAAAAAGATGCTTTTGTCTCTAGACTGCTGGTGACCCTAAGACTACTGTGAGTTTTGCCCTTTCTTTCCTGAGGCATGTTTTGGTTATTTGTACTTCTGGCTGCTTGAAAGGACCTGGTGATCAGGCTAGTATAACGTATGGTTATGGAGACCACTCTTGTTAATGACATCTCTGAGAAGGAGTTCTGGGTAGATAAATACATCTAGAAGGGAAATATATTGTATAAAATTGTTGCCTAACTGTGGCCAGCCAAAGGACAAAGCACTTTAATACCTAGAAGGTTATTTGTGTCTATGTAGAACCTTTTTCATGGTGATATTTTATCTTCTGGCTGTCTTGTCTTTTATAGTTTCTAAGTGTGTCCAACAGTATTCACTATCTTGTCTTTACCTACTAGGACTGAGAAATAAGTTGTTGCCATTGGGCTCCCCAACTGAAGCAGAAACTTGTCAGCTGGAATGTCTTTGGGAGGATATGTGGGAAACTGAAATTACAGGATGTCTTTGGTGAGGGGTCTGGGATAATTAAAAATATGGGAGGAGGAAAACTGAATTTTCATTGTACATTTCTATACCTTTCCAAATCAGAACCATGTACAATATTATTATTACCATTATTACTATTATATTTTCACTATTATTAGTTTGGCCAGTTTTGGGATTGAATTCAGAGCTTCAGTTGGGCGATCCCATTGGCTTAATTCTGACTGGTCTTGTTCTTTCTCTGTTGCTTCATATTATTTTTCATCAGAGAGGGCAATCTTTTCCCTAGAAAGAGGGACAGTGTTGTTTTGTGTTATATTGGTCACTTGCTGGCTTGCCTGTTTTTTTTTTTGGTCATAGGGCTTGTGAACTCTGGGCCTGGATGCTGTCCCTCAGCTCTTCAGCTCAAGGCTAGCATTATACCACTTGAGTCACAACGCCACTTCCAGTTTTCTGGTAGTTTATTGGAGATAAGCGTCTCATGAACTTTCCTGCTTGGGCTGGCTTTGAACTGTGATCCTCAGATCTCAGCCTCCTGAATAGCTAGGATTACAGGCATGAACCACTGGCACCTGGTGGGCTTGCCTGTTGTTAAGTGATGAGAGCAGAGTATTGAGGCTGAAGGAGAAAGCCCCAAGGGCCATTACTACCTCAGCCATTCATGTCCTAAGAGCCTGCTCATGCCAGTCATGAACATGATCCTTTTCTCTTTGTACACAGAGTTTAGTCTTCCCTGGTCATTTATATATTTATTTTTAATTATTATTGCTAGTATTTTTGCTAGTACTGGGGCTTGAACTCAGGGCTTAGGTGCTGTCCCTGAGCCTCTTTGTGCTCAAGGCTAGCACTGTACCAATTGAGCCACAGTGCCACTTCCAGCTTTTTCTGAGTAGTTTATTGGAGCTGAGAGACTCATGGACTTTTCTGCATGGGCTTGCTTCATACCACAATCCTCAGATCTCAGCCTCCAGAGACATGAATCATTGGTCATTTAAATTCACATAACCTTCTGTCCTCTCTCTGCCTTAAAAAATCCCTATATAGGGCTGGGAAGGTGGCTCAGTGGTAGAGCGCTTGCCTTGCATGCATGAGGCCCTGGGTTCGATTCCTCAGCACCACATAAGCAGAAAAAATAAAGCCAGAAGTGGCGTTGTAGCTCAAGTGGTAGAGTGCTAGCCTTGAGCTGAAGAGCTGAAGGACAGCGCCCAGGCCCAGAGTTCAGGCCCCATGACCGGACCCCTCCCCCAAAAAACCCTATCTAGGGGCTGGGAAGGTGGCTCAGTTGTAGAATGCTTGCCTCGCATGTATGAGGCCCTGGGTTTGATTCCGCAGTACCACATAAGCAAAAAAAGTCAGAAGTGGTGCTGTGGTTCAAGTGGTAGAGTGCTAGCCTTGAGCTGAAGAGCTGAGGGACAGCGCCCAGGCCCAGAGTTCAGATCCCACTATGACAAAAAAAAAAAAAAAAAAAAAAAATCCCTATATATTACAGGGAAGAGAACAAAGCAGTCCAGTCCTAGTCTTCTAGTGGATTTTGTATTTTTTATGGAGCCTCATTGGATTGCCTTTATTGTAATAGAATGAATGTGTAATTCAGGCATATTGATATTCTGCAGTCATAGAATCATTTCTAACCTTGTTTTTCATAAATAGTGTGACAGGTAGATTCAGGAGCTTTGCCTGGCAGGCTTTTTGACTTGCTCCTTAGCTTTGAGCTCCAGACTCCACCAGGCCCCTGGTGGTCCCTGCATAAAGAAAGCCCCACAGCTAGGATCATTATTTCTCAGCTTCAAAAGAGGAGCCTAAGTTAGCCTTCTGTTTGTCCCTCCTCTGCCTATGCCAATTTTGCTGGAAGTTGCCAAGAATTAGGGAAGCAGGCATAATGACTCTCCAGGAACCATTTATTTGAGATCCCTCAAAGGAGAAATAGATTTTCCTTTCCTCCTCCTCTAGTGGTGGTGTGTAACATTGTGATTTGGTACTGCTTGTCCTTCAGCATACTGAGATCTATATATGACTCCTCCAGCCCTGTTGGGGTTTCAACAATAAATTGTTTGCTGATTGGTGTTTCCTTTAAAATTTGTTACCTTCCTGGGATGGTGGAGGAGTGCGCTAACAATTAGGGACTGAGTTGAGCCTCTGTTTTTGGCACTGTGACCACCAAAGGCATAGTGGGTAAGCCCAGATTAATCACATTTCCCATTGATGATGGGGTTGGGCATTTGCTGCAGTTGGATTTAGTTTAAAAGTCACACTAGAGGCTTGGTTGGAAAGGAGAAAGTACTGCATAATTATTGCTTATGTACTAGTTAAATCTATCAGCCAACAGATGTCAAGTGCAGGAAAAAAGTACAGTAATGTTACTATAATGGCATAATAGTTATCATTATAATAATCAGCTGGCATAGCTTTTGGTAAGAGGCAGATTCTGAAAAATTTTCAGGAGGAAAGGTTAGCCTAGAGCTACAACACAATAGATGGATACTTTTCCTTGTAGGAGATGCTTTATAGAGGCTGATGATTCTGGTATAGAGTTAGTAATATCTTGTGTAGCTGAGAGAGGCCTTGAGACTTCAGCCAGGGTTGTATATTTTGCAGGTAATTTATGATAATATGATGGAGCACACCATCCTTGGTTTAAGGTGTTCTGGACTTCAAGATTGCCATCCCAGTGCCCATCAGTAGTGACTTCTGGGAAAGGCAGAGACTTCATCTTTTTTTTTTTTTTTTTTTGTGCCAGTCCTGGGGCTTGAACTCAAGTCTGGGCACTGTCCCTGAGTGTCCTCCTTTTGCTCAAGGCTAGCACTCTACCACTTGAGTCACAGCATCACTTCTGGCCTTTTCTGTTTATGTGGTACTGAGGAATTGACCCAGGGCTTCATGAATGAAAGGCAAGAACTCTACCACTAAGCCACATTCCCAGTTCACAGAAACTTGATCCTTAAGGAATCATTTGGGCAATTCAGTAAATCTGATTTGCCTCAATAGCTTCAGATGAACTCTTCTTTGTATGGTGAACTGTATTCTATACCTAGGAAGTGGGAACATATCTCAAGTTTTGTCCATACTAATTGTGGTGGGTTGTGCTCATAGAAAATAAGCTTTTCTCTCCCAGGAATTACATTCTTATTTCTGGTTAGGAAGGTCATATTGAAGGGATGAGGAACAGATACAGGACTCAAAGTCCTTGGGGTTTAAGCCTACCTGGGCTTATCTACCAACCTTGTCTTTTGATAGCTGTTGTTTAACCTTGAACAACATCAGTTACCTGTCCATGCGCTTATTTGTTTCTCATGAACAATTCTGTCTATAAGGTTCCTGTCACTAAGCCTGGAACTGTAGCACTCAGTAAACACTTCTGCTTCACCTTATCTTACCCCATCACCTACTTTAGAGATTAAAAGGGCTGGGAGAAGCTCCTCCTGCCCCTGTAGGGGGGAGTTTTGACTTAAATTAGAGCTTTTTGTGAGCTTCTTAAGTTGCTGATTGTTGCTTCTGTGAGCCAGGATCTATAGACATCCTCTGAAGCTGCTTCATCAGGAGAGACTTTGATATTTAATGTTTAGGTACATCTCTGCCTTATCCAAGGAGTAAAAGAGAGGGTTTAAAATCCCTCCAGGGAGTGATTATACCTATTTCTTTCTCAGACCCTTTGTAGCCTTTCCTCTTTCCATTTGTCCTTTAGGTGGGTCACCTGGGGGCACTTCCTGTCCTGGGGATCACTCATTTTTTGCATGATTTTTTTGGTTGTTTGGTTCTGTATCTTTACTGGGTAAGGGCTTTATGGTTCTGCCTGGGCTTTTGCTGTGGACTTTTATTTTGGAAGCCTGGCGCATTCAGACAAGGTGATACCTTTTTAGACTATTTTTGGCTGTAGGCCAGCTTGTCACTATGGCTACCACCAGGAGAAGAATGGCAGGCCATGGAAACTAACTTCTGTAAGAAATTTGGGAAAGAGGAAGGGGGAAAGAGAAAGAACAGTTTGGTTTCTAAGTCGTACAGGGAGAACATTTTAATTTGGACAGAGCTTTATTTCCTTTCTCTCTGAAAATTCTTTTTAATTGACAAATATTTATACATCTACTATATTTCAGGCACTAAGAGGCCCTGAGATATAGTCATGACCAAGTCAAGTTCTTGCTTAGAATGTGTTAATGAATGTAGACACTGAATAATAATCACACATACAAATACAAAATTACAGTTGCAATTATTGTACTGAGACAAAGGACTGTAGAACCATGAGAACAATTAATGGGGATTTGACTTGTCTTGGGACTAAGGTGTTTAGAAAGGCTTCCTTGAGGAAGTTATGTTTGACTTAAGTTGTGAAGAAACAAGTATTTACTAAGCAAAGTGACATAATTTTGAAGAGCTTTTCAGGCAGAGAGCTCAGCTTTTTGCAAAGGCTTCAGGGACTGGTGGGTAGTCACTTTTCCCATTGCTATGGCAAATATTTGAGAAAATAAGAACAATTATTTATTTTGGCTCATGGCTTCAGAGGTCTCAGTCCATCAAGTTTGTGCTCCATTGACAATCAGTACTAAATATCACAGTGGGGGAGTTCTTTGAGGAACTGGAAAGGAAACATAGCCAGAGAAAAGAGAATGAAAAGAAGTAGGTTACCAGATGAGGTTGGAGTGATTGTCCAGCCAGGTCAGGTCAGCTATGGCAAGGCATACCTGGAGAGTAGGGATGTTTTTGGAATATTATTGGTGGATGTAGAAGTGAGATGGATTTTTCAGTGTGAATAGATCATTCTCTTAATAAGTTGGGTGGATTTTTTTGGGTGGATTTTATGAGGGAGTAAGAATGAAGATCAGAACTAGAATATTATAATTTGATTTTTTCCCTTCAGTCATCTAAATGTTCTTGAGATTGACCCTTTGAAGGAAGCATGATGAAGGACCTGAGGGAAAAGGAAAGAATAAGAGATACTAGTTGGGATAGTGGGTATAATCAAAGCACACAATACACATCTTTGGAAATATCACTGTGAGAGCTATTAATATGTATTAATAATTGATAATAAATGACTAGCTAAAAGAAAATGCACCTTTTCTCTCCTAACTCAATTCCTTGTTCAGTGCTGATAGTTAATGTATTGTTAGGGTCATCTGGACGTTCAGAAGACAAAGCAGTCCTGTCTGCCAGCCTTTGGAATCATTCCACCTAACTAGAAAAAGGCCTGGAGCTTCCAGGCCTGTCACTTGTTAACATGTGACAGCTATGAAGCCCTCTTTAACCTGCTGTTGTGTCACCATTCCTCTGTTGGCTGTCATTACTGGGGGGTGGGGTAAGGTGGGGAGGTTCTTCCTCTTACCTTGGACACCTTAAGCTATTGACAACTGGCAGCTCCCTGGGATTTAACGTGCCAAGTTAGCAAAGCCAGCACCTGCAATTTGTGTAACATTTGATTCTGCCTAGTGTAGGTGTGCACATGTTCTCTCTTGGCAGCAACTAAAATCTAGGGAGCCAGAAATGAGCTGGAGTTGTTCATCCCACTGTGTAGGGAAGACTGGGGTATAGGAGGTGCCTATAGCATACTGAAAACTGGGACAGAATGTTAGGCTGCCAGGTAATTTATTAAGTGCATGGTGAGTGAGTGATTCTGGACCCTAGACTAATGCCCTTTCTTAGTGGTACTGACATTTCCTGTTGCCCCTTTCATTTATTCATTTTTGGAAGACACTGCTGCACAGTGGTTAAGATTATGTCTCTTGGATTTAGGTAGGGTTTAGGTAGAATCTCAGTTTCTAACTGAAGCTTGTAAGTGTGAACAGATCATTGTAAGTATAAGACTATTTACAAGCTTGGACAAGTTGGTAGAGTGTTAGATTTGAACAAAAAACCCTCAAGAACAGCACTCAGGCCCTAAGTTCAAACCCCAGTACTGCTACAAACAACAACTAAGAAATATAAGTTTGTTTTTTTTCTCCCTATTCTGTCATGTAAGGACATAGAAGGGGTCATTTCTGAAGCATCTATGAGCCCTCAGTTGACACTGACTCTGTTGGCACTTTGATCTTGGACTTCCTAACTTCTAGAAATTTGAGCAATACATTTCTGCTGTTTGTATATTACTCAATCTTGTTATAGCAGTCCAAACAAAGTAGAACAAAAATTGGTAGCAGAAAGTGCAGTTCTTAAAAAAAAAACAAAAAACCCTGAAAACATGGAAGCAATTTTTTTTAAGTCAATAGTGGAGTTTTGAGGTATATTGCCATGAAAAGAGCCTTAAGTATAATTCTGCTGGGGCATCAAAAGAAGAGGAGGCCTATAAAGACAAGCTCAGTTTTCATTGAGATTATGTAACTGGTAGTGATGTTGGTAGAAATCTGGATGGTAAAGGCCATTCTGTTGAGACATTTTGAACATGTTATTGGAAACTGGAACAAAGGCCATTCAGTAAGATAGCAAGGAACATTACTGAATTGTGTATAAGGTCTAGTCCTTTCTGGAAGCTATACTTTCTTTTTTTTGGGGGGGGGGTCCGGTCATGGGGCCTGAACTCTGGGCCTGGTCACTGTCCCTCAGCTCTTCAGCTCAAGGCTAGCGCTCTACCACTTGAGCCACAGTGCCTCAGGCATGCAAGGCAAGCGCTCTACCACTGAGCCACCTTCCCAGTCCTGGAAGCTATACTTTCTGAGCAATGAAAAAAAATTCCAAGTGGAAGTAATATTCAAGTATTGAGGTATAGCTGGGAAGTTGGCTCAGTGGTAGAGCACTTGCCTTGCATGCCTGAGGCCCTGGGTTCGATTCCTCAGCACCACATAAGCAAAAAAAAAGAAAAAAAAAGCTGGAAGTGGTGCAGTGGCTCAAGTGGTAGAGCGCTAGCCTTGAGCTGAAGAGCTGAGGGACAGTGCCCAGGCCCAGAGTTCAGGCCCCACGACTGGACCCCCCCCCCCCCGCAAAAAAAAAAAAAAAAAGTAAAGTATTGAGGTATAGCATGATTTGTCTGGATTGCTTATAGTAAAATATTAAAAAAAGAAACATCAGAATTTACAATCAAAAGAGAAGAACTTAAAGGTTTGATAAATTTTTAACCTACCCATGTTTTAGAATTGGAAAAAGTATGCTCAGGACAGAACATCAAGGATGTAGCTAAGTGAACCTTTAATAAGGAGATCAGTAGGAGTAGAAGAAAGATGATATACATCTGTGAAAGAATGACTGAAAACATTTTTTTTTTTTTTAGGGGTTTCCTTGCCCATCAAAGGCTCAGAAGCCAGGATATTGGAGGCAGAACAATTTCAAGGCACTGCTGCTTGTATTCTAGTGCAGATATTTTATTGCTTTTGAGGTTATTATGAATAAAATTATTTGCTTGGTTTCTCTCTCATTTTGTTCATTATTGTTATATGGAAAAGGTACTGATTTTGGAGTGTTGATTTTATATCCTGCTCCATTTCTGAAAGTGTTTATACAATCTAAAAGTTTTTTGGTGAAGTTTGTAGGGTCTGTTAAGTATAGGATCACCATCATCTGCGACTGGGGATAATTTGACTTCTTCTTTCCCTAACTGGATCCCTTTTATTTCTTTTTCCTGCCTTATTATTCTGGCTAGTAATTACAGAACCATATAAATAAGAGTGAAGAGAGTAGGTACTCTTGTTTTGTTTAGGGTTTAGGGGACGTGATATCATTTTACCCTTACTTATTATGATGTTGGCTGTAAATTTATCATATGTAGACTTTATAAAGTTCAGGTGCATTTCTTTGTTTCTAGTTTCTTCAGACCTGTTATCATAAAAGGAAATTAATTTTTTTTCCTGTTGTGGGACCTGAACTCTGGGCCTGGGTGCTGTCCTTCAGTTCTTCAGCTCAAGGCTAGCGCTCTACCACTTGAGCCACAGCACCACTTCCAGCTTTTTCTTTTTGCTTATGTGGTGCTGAGGAATGGAACCCAGGGCCTCAGACATGCAAGGCAAGCGCTCTACCACTGAGCCACCTTCCCAGCCCCAAGGATATTGAATTTTTATTAAAGACCATTTCTGGATCATTTGGTATGATCATGAGGTCTTTTTGTTCTTGACCCTATTTCTGTGATGTATTACATTTATCTTGATATGTTAAGCCATTTTTTCATCCCTGGGATGAAGCCAACTTCATCATGGTGTATGATGTTTATAATGTGTTGGTTTGGTTTGCAATTGTGTGTGTGTGCATGCGCATGTGTGCATGCACATGTCTGCGTGTGGCAGTACTGAGGATTGATCTCAACATTTCACACTTTCACTCTCATTTGGCATTTTTGCTTACAGTTAGAGTTATACATTTGAGCCATGCCTCCAGTTCTGGCTTTTTTTTCCTGGATTTGTCTGCCTGGCATAGTTGTGAACCAAGATCCTCTATGTCTCAGCCTCCTGAGTAGCAAGGATTGTAGGCTTGTGTCATAAGAGCCTGGCTTATTTTGATGTTCTTTTAATGTTGACTTATATTGCTAATGTATTCATCTAGAAGGATATATTCTTTTCTGTATTTTCCTGTTTTTGATTTTCTTCTTTTGTGGGTAGTATTTTGCAGTAGTAGTACCCTCCTCCCCCCTGGTGGTACTGTTTTTTGTTTTTGAATTGCTAGTGGGTCTTGAACTCAGGGCACCTGGGTGCTGTCCCTGAGCTTGTTTGCTTAAGGCTAGCTCCATTTCTTCTTCTTCTTTTTTTTTTTTTTTTTTTGTTTTTGGGTCCGGTCGTAGGGTCTGAACTCTGGGCACTGTCCCTCAGCTCTTTAGCTCAAGGCTAGCGCTCTACCACTTGAGTCACAGCACCACTTCCGGGTTTTTCCTTTTTTTTTTTTTTTTTTTTTGCTTATGTGGTGCTGAGGAATCAAACCCAGGGCCTCAGGCATGCAAGGCAAGCGCTCTACCACTGAGCCACCTTCCCAGCTCCATTTCTTCTAAGAAAAAATTTACTGTCTTTCAGTTTGATCAAGGTTTTGGCCAATAGGTTTTTTTTTTTGAGTCCTGAGGCTTGAACTCTGGGCCTGGGAGCTGTCCCTGAGCTCCTTTTGCACAAGGCTAGCACTCTACCACTTGAGCCATAGTGCCACTTCTGGCTTTTTCTGTGATTAGTTAGAGATGAGTCTGGAGACTGGGTGCTGGTGGCTTATGCCTGTAATCCTAGTTACTCAGGAGACTGTGATCCGAGGATTGAGGTTCAAAGTCAGTCTTGGCCGGGAAGTCTGTGAAACTCTTTTTTTTTTTTTTTTTTTTTTTGGGTCCGGTCGTGGGGCCTGAACTCTGGGCCTGGGTGCTGTCCCTCAGCTCTTCAGCTCAAGGCTAGCACTCTACCACTTGAGCCACAGCACCACTTCTGGCTTTTTTCTTTTTGCTTATGTGGTGCTGAGGAATCGAACCCAGGGCCTCAGGCATGCAAGGCAAGCGCTCTACCACTGAGCCATCTTCCCAGCCCAGTCTGTGAAACTCTTCAATAAACCACCAGAAAACTGGAAGAGACGCTGTAGCTCAAGTGGTAGAGCACTAGCCTTTAGTTGAAGAGCTGAGGGACAGTGCCCAGGCCTAGAGTTCAAGCCCCATGACTGACCAAAAAAAAAAAAAAAAAAAAAAAGTCTCATGGACTTTCCTACTCATGGACTTTCCTACCAGGCTGGCTTTGAACCATGCTCCTCAGATCTCAGACTTCTGAGTAGCTAGGATTACAGGTGTGAGCCACTAGCTTCCTCCATTTTCTCTTGTACTCTCATCCCTATATTAATCTACTTAGCTTCAAGTTTAAAATTTCCTTTTCTAGTTCTAGTTACATTGCTGATTTGTAGTCTTTTTCATTTTAATTATTATTATAACGGTGACATACAAGTCCCACAACCAAAAAAAATGTTAATTTCCACAAATTTGTAAATTTTTTAGTTTTCCTTCTTTATTGAATCCTGACTTCACCCATAGAAGATACTTGTATGAAATTTCCTTTAATATCTATTCAAACTTAAGTTTGTGGCCTAATGTTTTATAACCTGGAAAGTGTTCTGTATTCAGTAGAGAAAAACAGAATGATTTGTATTCATCCTAATTAGCTATAGTTGGTCTACTGTATTGCTCAAGTCCTTTTCTTTTTCTTTGTTATCTTTCTGATTTATCTTCTTTTTGGTCTTTCCATTGTTGAGAGTTGATGTTTAAATCTACAATTATTAAGCCAGGTACACTGGGTCTCCTCTATAATCCTAGTTACTCGATTTCAGGAGGCTGAAATCTAAGGATTGCTGTTCAAAGCCTGTTAGGGTCAGAAAGTTTGGAAAGTCCGTAAGTGCAACTAACAACAACAAAAAAACCAGAAGTGGAGTTGTGATTCAAGTGGTAGAGTGCTTCTTGAGCAAAAATGTTCAGGGATAGCACCCAGGCCCTGAGTTCAAGTCTTAGGTCAGGCACAGACATACACACACAAATAGAAACAGATGGACACATATGCCCCTCCCCCCACTATTGTAGAACTGTATTTCTCCTTTTGATGTTCTGCTTTGCAGAGATAAATAAATTTGGCAGTACTGGGATCTGAACTTAAGGCCTTGAACTTAGCTAGGCAGATGCTGTACTACCATTGAGTCATGTCTTTAGCTCTCTTTTTACATTGATTACTTATTTATTTTTGGTTGTGGGGCTTGACCTCTGGGCCTGGGTGCTGTCCCTGAGACTCTCTGTGTTCAAGGCTAGTGCTCTCCCACTTGACCCACAGCACCACTTCTGGTTTTAAGTAGTTATTTGAAGACTCTCACAGGGACTTTTCTGTCTGGACTGGCTTCAAACGATGATCCTCAGATCTCAGACTCTTGAGTAGCTAGGATTACAGGCATGAACCACTGGCGCCTGGCTTAGCTGATTTTTGTATTGAAACTTTCAAATTCCTCACTTCCTGTTCTTATGTTCTTCAGCTATTTTCTTTTTGGTTACCATGGGATTACATTTCACATCCTAAAGTTAAAATACTAATTTGAATTTATACTAGCTTAACTTAAATATTATTCAACAACTTTGCTCACTGAACAGCTCCATTTTCCATCCCCTTTACTTGTTAATGTCATAGTATTAAACATTGTATCAAAAAAGGTGAAGTGTTATTTCTAATGCATTAATTTCTTAATATATGTACAAAACAAATTATGGTGTTACAAACCTAAGTTATAATATTATGCATTTGTTTTTACTGAGATATTTGTTTCTATGGCATCAAGTTACTATGTAGCATCCTTTTATTTTACTTTATTTTATTACTTTTTTGCCAGTCTCTGGGGCTTGAACTCAGGGGTTGGGCACTGTCCCTGAGTTCCTTTTGCTCAAGGCTAACACCTACCAGTTGAGCCACAGCACTATTCCTGGCCTTTTCTGTTTATGTGGTACTCAGTAATGGAACCCAGGGTTTCATGCACCCTAGGCAAGCACTCTTCCACTAAGCCACATTACCAGGCCCATCCTTTTATTTTAAGCTACAGAACCCAACATTTCTTGAAGAGCATATCTACTGATAATAGACATGTTTTTGTGTATCTGGGAATACTTGGATTTCTCCTTTATTTTTGCTGGTACTAGAGTCTGAACTCAGGGCCTTGTGCTCTCATTTAGCTTTTTTTGTTCAAGGCTGGTATTCAACCACTTGAACCATAATTCTACTTCCTGATTTTTACTGGTTAATTGAAGGTAAACCTTTTGATTTGTCTTCCCAGGCTGGCTTTGAACTGAGATCCTCAGATCTAAGCCTCCTGAGTAGCTAGGATTATATATGTGAACCACTGACTAGCTAGCCTAGTCCATCTTTTTGCTGATTATTTTGGAGCTAGTCATTGTTATGCCTCTGCTAGCCTTGAATTGTTATCCGCTTCATAATAGCATTACTAGTCTTTTCTTTTGAAAGACAGTTTTGCTGGATATAGTATTATTAGTTGAAAGTTTTATTTTAGCAATTTGAATGTATCATCTCACTGTTTTTTGGCCTTCCACATTTCTGGTGAAATGTGGATTGAGGATTCCATATATAACTAGTCACTTCTACTTTCAAGATTCCGTCTTTCATTATAATGTATCTTTTTTTTTTTTGGTTGTGAGGCCTGAACTCTGGGCCTAGGCGTTGTCCCTCAGCTCTTCAGCTCAAGGCGAGCGCTCTACCACTTGAGCCACAGCGCCCTTCCGCTTTTTCTGCTTATGTGGTGCTGAGGAATTGAACCCAGGGCCTTGTACCTGCAAGGTAAGCACTCTACACTGAACCACCTTCCTAGCCAATGTGTCTTGATTTGTATCTGTTTGACTTCATCTTATTTGAAGTTCAACTTCTGGGATGTTAATGTTCATGTCTTTCATAAGATTTGTGAAGTTTTTTTTTTTTTTTTGGGTCCGGTCATGGGGCCTGAACTCTGGGCCTGGGCGCTGTCCCTCAGCTCTTCAGCTCAAGACTAGCGCTCTACCACTTGAGCCACAGCACCACTTCCAGCTTTTTTTCTTTTTGCTTATATGGTGCTGAGGAATCGAACCCAGGGCCTCAGGCATGCAAGGCAAGCGCTCTACCACTGAGTACCTTCCCAGCCCAAGATTTGTGAAGTTTTTGGCGATTCACTTTTTACATGTATTCTCTCTGATTTTTACATGTATTCTCTCTGTCCCTTGCTTTTTCTCTCTCTCTTAATGGAGTTCTCACAATGTCTTTGCTTGATGATTTGCTTGATGATTACCTGAAAACAGACCCAGATTTTCCTGCTCTATCTCAATGAAAATCACAATTAGGCCAAAGGTGCTTTCCTCAGTGTTGGTAGTTTTGAGCCACAGAGTGTCTAGGGCTCTTGGGCTGGAGTAACTAACCCAAAGGCTTGTTACTTTGGCTCCTGAGTAGAGGCTTATGAATTCAATTTCTAGAGGCCAGAGGCATAGCTCTAGCTGCTCAAGTCAGTCAGAGGCTTACTGCTTTGGACCTTAACTGTCTATGGTCCTAGACTGCACCCAGAAATTCATGGCTTACAGCAGCAGCATGTGGTTGATGCTAGTGTTATAGCTCTAAGCTTTGTGTGTCCGAAACCTTGGCTTCAAACAGAAGTTTATGTTTCAGTTCTGTGGCATTTGGTATTAGGGCCCTTAGTCCTTAGGGCTTTGAAGTTTACTGGAACTCTTCCAGTGACTGGGGTTTGTAGTCTCTCAACTTTGAATGTTCATAGCCATCTGTGGCTTTCTGTTTCCTCTTGACTTCCATCATCCTTTTTGTGTCTACTGTTCTTGTTTCTATCCTGACCACTCTCTGGAACTCTTCAGAGGCATTCTTGATGTTAATGCTGTTGCTACACCACTATTGCCACAACTGGCACTGAGGCTGCTAACAAGACTGACTCCTCTTCATGTTACCAGTTTAGCTTTCTGAAGCTATGATAAAGATCACAAGTAAGGAAGAAAAGCCCACTAGAGGAAAGCCCTTTTTTGTTGCAACACTGGGGGTGTGAGGTAGTACAGGAGTGTTTCCGGATGACTTAAGAATGAGCTAAACAACTTAATTATATAGCTAGGAGGGGTTGGTTGTAGCAGTTGATATGCAGATGAGGTGAATGTAACTTATACCATTCAAAGCACAACTTCAGCTTTATCAAAACCTTAATTTTAGCCAACATTAACACATCTATCACTGAATTTTGGCTTGGTCACTGGCAGAGTGATCTTCCTCCTTTGGACCTATTTAGGACCCACAAGGTCTGGAAAATCAAGGCAGAGGCCTGGCTCTCTGGAGTAGCTTCCAGTTGGATCCTCTAAAGTTCATCATGATTATCCTGCCTGGAGTGATAGCATTTGGTGTACTGGTGCAGTTTGTAACTAGAATAAGACTTCCTGACACAGGAGTCATGTGTTCAACAGCCATGGTTACAGTGTCCCTTGCAGGGAGAATGTGGTTCTTTCTGGGTAATTCCTCACTCAGGGCTGCAAGGTATACAGACTTCTTATGGTACAGGCTTCTTATGGTAGAGATATAGCTCTGTTTGATTATTCAAATAGCCTGCTTCTCATAGCTTCATGTTCACAGGAAAAAACATCAAAGGATTTCTGCAGAAGATGACTCAACAGAGCCTTAACTTACATTCTCAGTGATGTTTAGGTATCATTATACCTGTATCAATACCTAGGAAGAATTGGGTCCTTTTTATTTTTTATTTTTTGCTCTGAGACTGGGACTTGAACTTGCTATCTAATGCTTGCTTTTGCTCATTGGCTGTTATTCTACCACCTAAGCCAGCTCTCCAACCAGAGTTGTGTCCCTTTGATCTGTTTTAGTAGTGCCCTGCCAGCTCATTTAGTCTTTGTTTCCATCTTCCTTCAATATTTTTTCTTTCTTCCTTAGACTGGTAAATGTCCATTGTCCTACTATCCTATCCACTAATTCTTTCTTCTGCCAGCCACACCTGCCTTTGAATCCTTTCATTGAAATTTTTATCCTAATCATTGTACTTTTAAGCTCCCTGATTTTTTGTTGGTTTTCTATTTCTTTTTATTTACATGTCTTTCTTTAGTTCTTGGAGTATCTTTAAGATAGGTATTTAAATTTTTCTCCCCATGAGTACTAGAGTTTGAACTCTGGGCCTTGTACTTATTCAACTTATTTGCTTGAGCAATGCCTACAGCTCTACTTTTTGCTGGCTATTTTGGAGCTGGAATCTTGTGAACTTTTTTGCCTATGAACAATGGACATGGACCATGACTTTTTGGATCTCAGTCTCTTGAGTAGTGGAATTACAAGTGTGAACCACCAGTGCACACTTGTATGTGTGTTTGTGTTTGTGTGTATATGTGTGTATATTTGTATTTGTGCCTGCCTCCCTGCTTCCCTGCCTGCCTGCCTGCCTGTCTTGTCTTGTCTATCTGTCTGTCTGTCTGTACTGGTGCTTGAACTCCAAGCTTCTGGCTTTGTGTTCGTTTAGCTTTGCTTTCTCACTTGAGCTGTAGTCCCATCTCTGCTTTTTGTTGATTGTTTTGGAGAAGGAACCTTGCTGGACTGATTTCAAACCTTGATCCTTCATGTATCACCTTCCTGAGCAGTTAGGATAACCTATTCTAGTAGATAGTAGTCTTTGTTTAGTTGATCTTCCATCAGGTCGTGTGAGGGCCAGTGTCTTCTGGTTCTTTTTTCTCTGACTATGCCAGATTTTCCATTTCTTAGTATGAATTGTATTTTTTGTTAGAAACTGGGCATATGAAATCTAATGTAGTGACTCTAGAAATTAGGTTGTCTACTACATTTCCAGAGTCTATGAGAGTCTTTTAGGTCTTTTTTTTTTTTTTTTTTTTTTTTTTTATCATGCTGGGAATGGAATCCAGAGCTTCATACATGCTTTGGACAGGTTGTCTGTTTTCTGGAAATTAGACTCTGGTATATATTTTCAGGTATCTTTGGGTCTTTTCTAAGCCTGAACTTTTCCCTGCTAATGTATTTGATGTTCTAATTTTCCCCATTTTTTTGGTTGCTCTTTAATCAGAAGCATCAATCCATGATCGCGTAACCAGTATTTGGAAGGCAGATCTGTTTTTGTACATCCTAGCTGCTACTGTAGGAATACCTTTGGAGCTGTCTGCCATGAGTTTGAAGACTGGATAGCTGCTTCTGTGATAAAAGAGTTTGGAAGTTGCAACTCTTGAATGGTCTCAGAAAGATTCTGTCAGTGCAATTGTCTAAATGGGGAGATTAGTTTTGATATTTTCTACTCCATTTTCCCAGAATCTTTTCCCTTATGGCTTTCTGGTAGTTTCCTCATCTGAATAAGGATTTTCTTATGCTCACTTCTTTAGAGAAGTTAGGATGAAATAAGATAATGCATGTTGTGTGCTCACATAAGGCAGGGTACTCAGTGAGTAGGGAGGATCATAAAATCTTTAAAGAGCTCATTAAGAGAGAAGCTGTGGATATGGCTTTAGGTGTTGGGAGAAGCTAGCCAAGGACATGAGACAGTCTGGTTGTGTTTGCCTTGTTAAGGATGTTCTTGGCAAAGGTATTTAAAGTTAAGCTCAAATTTATGTCTTTTTCTGGGGAAGGTGAACAACTACTTGAAGTAGATAAAAGCAATAGGCAGGGGGCTGGGAAGATGGCTCAGTGGTAGAGCGCTTGCCTTGCATGCATGAGGCCCTGGGTTCGATTCCTCAGCACCACATAAGCAGGGAAAAAAAGCCGGAAGTGGTGCTATGGCTCAAGTGGTAGAGTGCTAGCCTTGAGCTGAAGAGCTGAGGGACAGCGCCCAGGCCCAGAGTTCAGGCCCCATGACCGGACCGCCCCCCCCCCCAAAAAAAAAAAAAAAAAGGCTGGAAAAAAGCAATAGGCAGAAGCATTGAGTGGCAGTCTGAAAAAACTGCTGTATCTTTTGAGGAGGGGTAGAGTCTAATATTAGAGGAAACTTCATGGGAACTCTGGCCCTTTTGAGTTAGATAGACCTGCCATGTGTATGTGATTTGACCTTGGTCAACTAACTTCTACTTCTCTCTGAGCTATGATGATCTAATCTTTAAAAGGGAAATGATAATGTTGATTTGTAGTATTAGATGAGAATTAATATATGTAAAACATTTAGTACAGTGTCTATCACACAGTATATCTTTAGTAACTGATAGATTAAAACAAAATATATCTCTTGAGAAGTTAAATTATTCTAAACTCCTCTGGGCAGTTAAAACTTTTGTGAAATGTTCATCTACATCTTGAGATCCATTGATCCTTTAGTCAGTTCTTACAGAGCATGTGCCACACTTCCCCCATCTGACTGCCCATTATACTTAGATAACTCCACAAACTTCTTTTGGTTAAATTACTTTTTATGTTCTGATCTTTGTCCATCTGTCTGGCAGCCTCATTTTCTCCTTTACCTTCTATATTTTGGCTATAGTAACCTTTCTGCTTCTTGAACAGAGGGCCTTTGATCCAATTGTACCCTCTGCCTTTAACACTCTTCTTCATCTGTACTTGATAGACAACTTAACTATTGGCAATTTGCATCCATTCTGTTATTTATGAGAAAGTCCTACTATAAAGTGACTGCTTAAAAAAAGTGACTATTTAAAGTATCATAATATAACTATCTGTCTTAGTCCATTTCTATAGCTGTAACAAAACTTCTGAGATTGGCCATTTGTAAAGAATAGAAGCTTACTGTGGTTCATGGTTTTGGAAGGTGGGAAGTCTGAATGTGATGCTAGCATCTACTTTGCTTCTGGTGAGGTCCTTACATCTTCACTTGTTAAGAAGAACACAGACAAAGGGAGCCAATCCAATTTATAGTAACTGCACTCAAGAGAACTACCTAGTTCTGAAAGAATCTGGTATTTCGTCATGAGAGCAGGGCCTCCATGACCTAATCACTGCTGCTGCTGCTACTACTACTACTACTACTTTTTAAGGCAGTACTAGGGCTTTAATCCCTGGCTTCATGTTCTCTCAACTTGCTTGATCATAACTGATGCAATGACATTTGAACCAAGCATCCAACCCAGATACTTTTCTGCCTGATCTGGCTTTGAACCTTGATCCTTCAGGTCTCAGCCTTTTTTTTTTTTTTTTGGTCAGTCATGGGGCTTGAACTCAGGACCTGGATGCTGTCCCTGAGCTCTCTTGTTCAAGGCTAGTACTTCTAGCACATATCCACTTCCGGTTTTCTGGTGGTCATGGTCTTCCCTGCCTGGGCTGGCTTTGAACCATGATCTTCAGATCTCATCCTCCTAAGTAGCTAGGATTACAGGTGTGAGGCACCGGTACCCAGCTAGGTCTCAGCCTTTTGAGTAGTGAATATTACAGGTGTGAGCCACCAACATCTGCTTCTTAGTCATTTTTTTTTAAAGGTCCTATCCTCAATACTAGATTTGAGAATCAGATTTCAGCATGAGTTTTTCCGGAGAAAAACCATACCAAAATGTGATATTTTTCTTTCTTGATTGCTTGTTAACTCTTTTTTCTTTTCACTCAAATGTAAGTTTCATAAATGTGGGGACCATATCTATCTTTCCTGTACACAGTTGTATTCTAATGTTAAGAACTACTTGGCATATAGATGATTAAACAACACTTGTTCAATGAATGAATTTGCAAATAAGAATGTGTTCTTTTATTACTCAGAACCTGGTACATAGGTGTTCATATTCATATTGCTTTATTACCTAAATAAATGTAATCAAAATGTTTTTCTTTTTAGTTCATTATTTAAGTGCTTTCCCTTCTCTTACCCCTCTAGTAATTAGAACATTCTGAGGAGAGACCAGTTTCCCCTCCCTTCAATTTATGTAGCTCTTTTTCTTCTTGACATTTTGTTATTGGAAAGGAGAATTTGTAGTTGCTGGGCTTTGAGCATTGATTTTTAGGTTTTCTGTTATAAGGAAGCAAGCTCTAATGCGTTTGTGTGGAATAAACACAAAAGCTCATGACATGGCAAATTTATCTCTTTATTTTCTCCTGACACTTTTTGCAGTACTACTGAAGTGCTTAGACATAGTCATGTGCCAAAATCTGCAAATTGACAATGGCCATATAGAAGCAAAATTTATACAATGTGAGTGGGTAGCAAGATGAATCATGAGAGGTTGGAGTAAAGGATGGTGCTTCTTTTTCTGGCAGTGGTCTGGTTTTACATGGCAAATACTGGCCATGTGAGTGAAACAGACTAATTTAATTCTCCACATTTTATAGGCCCTGTAGCCTTGGGAGCTGCAGAAACTGTAGGGGGCTACTCAGTGCTGTTGTGTGTACCTAGGACAATCCTTTTGGCTTTGCTAAAGAGGTATTCCAAAGTCCTTGAAATAAGAAGGTGTGGGGCTCTTGACACTTTTGAAGTATTTGAATTGTAAATGTTATTAGCACTGAAGACCTTGCCATTAGAGAATAAAACCCCAGGAATGGATATGAACAAAAGGTGGTATCTGGAGCAGGGCTAGCCAACAGAAAGATTGGTTGTGTTCCTATTGATAAATGTAGCAGTGCAGATATTGGTCACCACTCATTTGAGTTCCATTCTACTCTAGGCTACCTTTTACTTCCCTTTAAGTGTCTCAAGTGAATGACATTGGATAAACTTCAGTTTTATCATTCACTTATTTCCTTTTCTTAAAAGTTTAACCTTGTGGCTGAGTCCAAGAGTATTTGGCCACTTTTGCTCCTACTCTGCTGTGTTTGCTCTTGCTATGGTTAGTAACCATCTTTTTTTCCTTCTGGGAATTTTATATTAAAAATTCTTATGAAATTCACTTTTATTGAAGTTCTTTCCCCCTTTTTATGCAAGAATTTCAGCTACAAGGCAGAAAGACTGGTATTTGAGGATTTGGGAACCAGAAGGTGAGTTTTTGATAGAACAGTTGACTAGCTTTCTCAAGCAACTTTATCTGGGCTTAAAAATCATTACGTGGGGACTGGGAAGGTGGCTCAGTGGTAGAGCGCTTGCCTTGCATGCATGAGGCCCTGGGTTTGATTTCTCAGCACCACATAAGCAAAAAGAAAAAAGCCGGAAGTGGCGCTATGTCTCGAGTGGTAGAGCACTAGCCTTTTTTTTTTTTTTTTTTTTTTTTGTCGGTCGTGGGGCTTGAACTCTGGGCCTGGGCGCTGTCCCTCAGCTCTTCAGCTCAAGGCCAGCGCTCTACCACTTGAGCTACAGCGCCACTTCCGGTTTTCTGGTGATTTATTGGAGATAGGAGTCTCACGGTCTCTCCTGCCCGGGCTGGCTTTGAACCGCGATCCTCAGATCTCAGCCTCCTGAGTAGCTAGGATTACAGGCGTGAGCCACCAGCGCCCGGCTAGAGCGCTAGCCTTGAGCTGAAGAGCTGAGGGACAGCGCCCAGGCCCAGAGTTCAGGCCCCACGACAGGACCCACCACCCCCCCCCCCCCCCAAAAAAAAATCATTACATGTAACCGGGCGCCGGTGGCTCATACCTGTCATCCTAGCTACTCAGGAGGCTGAGATCTGAGGATCACAGTTCAAAGCCAGCCTGGGCAGGAAAGTTCGTGAGACTCTTATTTCCAATAAGCCACTAGAAGACCGGAAGTGGTGCTGTGGCTCAAGCAGTAGAGCGCTTGCCTTGAGCTGAAGAGCACAGGGACAGCACCCAGGCCCAGAGTTCAAGCCCCACGACCAACCAAAAAAAAAAAAATCATTACGTGTGTATGCGTGCAAATGTGTGCGGAGGGTGGAAGGGATAAGAAAGCTCAGTAGAGCTAGGTGCCAGTGGCTAATACCTACAATCCTAGCTACTCAGGAGGCCTAGATTTTGAGGCTCTTGGTTCAAGATCAGCCCAGGCAGAAAAGTTTACTAGACTCAATCTCTAAAATAAAGAGGGCTTGGAGGCAGAGGTCAAGTAGTAGAGTGAGGGGCCTGAGTTCGGAACCCAGTGCCAAAAAAGTGTGTGTAGGGGACATTGAACATGATCAAGGACTACTATCACCTGTGGAAATAACAGTGAAACTCCCCACCTTCCTTGTTCAGTTGATATACACTAATGAGAAATGTGGGGAAAAAAAAGAAAAAAAATACTCTGCATCCAATTCTGCCAAAAAAATTATTAGTAAGCTTTCTCTTTTTTTTTTTGTCTCTCTTCAGTCTTTTCTGTGATAAATCATAAACTCTACTTAATCTTTTTTCACTTAATCTATTTCTAGGTCCCCTGTGTTGTTTCTGCAATTCTTTTCAAAGAAGTGTTTTAAGAAATTTTCTCACAGCTATCTTTTGACTAGAGTTGAAGGTAATATGTTTTGATCCATCCCTTCCACTACTCCACTCCATACCCCAGGCTATAATTGTTTTTTTCCCATTTCTTCCCTTCTCTCCCTTCCGTCTTCCTTTCCTCCTTGATGTAGAATGGTGGTCAGGATAAATAAATTGTATTGTTACTGTCTCCTAACCTATTTTGATTACCTGTGATTCTGTGTCATATAAGGTGGATTGTCCAGTCCCCAAACTAGAGATTCTTCTGACCTTCAGAGTGATGATACTCTAAATTTCTGTCATCCCTAGTCAAGCTTTTCATTAAATAAAATTAGATGAAAGGTTATGTGTATTGTTAAAACTAAGCATGACTCTGTTTTCCTCTTATCTTACATCTTAAGTGAGAACTTTTTAAAACGAGCTACATCTTTGTGTTCACAATGATTTTGGTGTGTCATGCCTCTCAGTCCCTACTTCTCCTATTCTTCCCCTTCCTCCCTATTTTTCATTTCCTCCTCCTCCTCTTCCTCCTCCTCTTTTTCCTCCTCTTCCTCCTCCTCCTCCTCCTCCTCCTCCTCCTCTTCCTTCTCTTCCTCTTTTTCCTCTCTCTCTCTCTCTCTCTGTCTCTGTCTCTCTCTCTCTGTCTCTATCTTGCTCTCTCTCGTGAGGGTTCTGGGGCTTGAACTAAGGGCCTTGCACTCTCTTGGTTTTGTTGTTCTTGGAGGGCACACTACCACTTGAGTCATGCTTCTATTCCTCTCTTCCATATTCTTCACCTGTTTATCTAGTAGAATCAAGAGTCTGCTGTGGAACAGCTTTCAAATGTCTCTTATACCTCACACACATACACAGAAACACAGATAGTTCCAAGGAATAGACACTTCTCTAAGAGGAACTCACCCTGTTTCATGCAAGTGCTTCTATTGCAGCAAAATCCTGAGACTTTGAAAAAGAAAATTAGTTGCTTTTCTTTTTCCCTCCCCCAAGAGGCCTCAGAGCTCCTAAAATAAACCCTAAGAAATCTGGTACTTATAGCTTCAGCTCAGAAAGCAGACAAATTGCAAATCTGGTACAGTAAGCCTCTCCTCTCCTCTGATCTTTTTCTATTTTCTTTCTCAATTTATTTTAACATCCCCTTTCAGGTTTTGCCATTTAGAAACTTGATTCAGGCCTTTCTTGGCCAGCTCCTGGCAGGAGAAGCAGCAGGGCTTCCAGTCCTGATTTACAGTTTACATTTCTTCTCCATTTCCTTGCTTTGCTGCCCTAGTTCATCACCTCCCAGCATCCTACTGGTCCTTTTTCCATCAGAAAGGAAACTGTTGTGTAGTGACATGTAGGTTTGTAATTTTGATGGCAGGAGTACTAGTCTACTTATTTGGGCAAATTTGGGAGCTTGTTTTATTCATGTACGGATAAATGAAGTGGTCCCTGCACCCATTTTATTTTAATTAATTAATTAATTTGTTGGTGTGGGGCTTGAACTCTGGGCCTGGGTGCTGTCCCTCAGCTCTTCAGCTCAAGGCTAGCGCTCTACCGCTTGAGCAACAGCACCACTTCGGATTTTTTAGTGGTTTATTGGAGATAAGCTGCCCAGGCCGGCTTTGAACTGCGATTCTCAGATCTTAGCCTCCTGAGTAGCTAGGATTACAGGCATGAGCCACCAACGCCCGGCCCTGCACCTATTTTAGTACCATTTTTCTTTCTCTATGCTGTCCCTCTATCCTCCATGAACCCTGCTGCCAAGGGAAATGGGGAATTCTTTCCCAGGATTAATTCTGGAATATTATCCTATGAAGTTACAAAATATTGTTTCAGAACAAGATATCAGAGAGTCTCACTGTAGTACCCATGGAACAAGTTGACCTTTCAGTTCAATTTTTTTCAACATCTTTGTGGACCCATTTGAAGAGAGTTCAAGCAACAATTAGGACTAAGCAAAGAAAACTAACTTGAAGTTAGAATATTTTAATGAGAAGCTTAAAATATCAGAATCTACTGTGACATAATAAACAGGAGTTTGGGCTCTATTATTTTCCTACTTTGTCCTTCCCATTTTTTTTTTTTTTTTTGGCTTGGTCTTGGGGCTTGAACTCTAGGCCTGGGTATTGTCCCTCAGCTCTTCAACTCAAGGCTAGTGCTGTACCACTTGACCCACAGTACCACTTATGGTTTTTTCTGTTTATGTGGAGCTGAGGAATCAAATCCGGGTCCTCATCCATGTGAGGCAAGAACTCTACCACTGAGCCACCTTCCCAGCCCCCTTTTTGTATTTTTTTTCTCCCAGAAAAAACAAAAACAGAAACAAAAACTTGAGGACTTTTATTTCTTTGGTGATGGAATGAAGATCTTGCCTACTGAAAGGAAGGTGGAGGGAGCAAAGGTGGACCTGCTTTTAGGTACTGCTAAATCTGGAAACTGGTTTATTTCGGGAAGGGTTAAACTAGATCCATTTGCCTCCACCAAGGATTCTTAGGGACTAACTACATTTTCCAAGTTGTTTCTAGATTGCATTATTCAGCTCCTTGAATTCATTTGAGAAGCAGTTAGTTTGATATTTTATTTAAGGACTTGGGCTTTGGAATCACACTGCTTTCTAATTCTGTCTCTGCCATTTATTAGATTTGTGAACTTGAAAATGAGGTTTAATCTCTGAGTCTCAGTTTCCTTATCTGTAGTAGGATGATAATGATGACACCTATGATGCATGTTTGGTATGATCTTGGTAACTGGTTAGTAAATTCTCTTTAAATGTTAGCTATGATTGTTATTTTTGATAGTGATGAAAAATCACATTGGTTTGAATGTGTCTCCTGAAGTTGATGTGTTGAGAATAGTCCTCTGAGTGACAGTTTAGGAGGTGAGACCCTTAAGTAATGATCAAGTGCTGGACACAAGGATCATACCTGCAATCCTACATACTCAGGGGTGACATCTGAGGATTACAGTTCAAAGCCAACCTGGGCAGAAAAGTCTGTGAGACTCTTACCTCCAGTTAGCCACCCAAAATAGCCAGAAATAGAGCTGTGGCTCAAGTGGTAGAGTGCTGGCCCTAAGTAAAAAGGCTAAGGGATAGTGCCCGGTACTAAGTTCAGGCCCCAGAACTAGCACCAAAAAAATAGAGGTGATTAATGTCCTCATTAATAGATTAATGCTTTTATTACCAGAGTAGGCTTCTGATAAAGGGGTGAATTGGGTCTCTCATCCATATGATTCTTTTTGTTATGTTATAATACAGCAAGAAGGACCTTATCAGTTGCTGCTGGTTGGATCTTGGATTCTCAATCTCCATAACTGTAAGAAATCTTTGTTCTTCACAAACTACCTGGTCCTTAGGTATTTAAAAAAATTTTTTTTTTATTAAAAAGGTGATGTACAGAGGGGTTACAGTTACATAAACCAGGTAAAGAATATATTTCTTTTAAGACAATATCTACCTGGTCTTAAGTATTTTATTATAGTAATATAAAATGGACCAATATTAACCTTTTGGCAAGACAAAAGCTGGTAGAAAATAGCTAGAATAACCTTGAAGAAAATATAAGGGGTAGAGAAAAAGTATGTAGCAAAATGGACAAATAGGAAAACGGAACATTTTGATGTATTTTGAATACTGTTATTTCATTAGAAAACTGGAAGAAATCTCTTTTATTAGTCCACCAAACTAAATGTTCCCCCAGGAATTCCAAAGTGGTCTTGCTGGCTTTTCAACAGATTGAGAAGCCATAGCAGCCACAATATCCTCTATTACCAAGATATCATTATTTTTACAAAACATTCTGCTGTGTTTTGCCACCTGCGCTTTCAAGTGTTGTAAATAATTAAAGTTGAACTCTATTTGTCAGAATAGGTACAAAAAGTACATCTGGCGATGCTATACTTTTGTCCTGACAATGTGTTTATTAGCTTGCTTGATAATTCCAGGATTGGTTAATTTGAAACTGTACCAATACTGAACCTGGAAGTTTCTAGAGTGGATCACAGGATAGCTCTTCTTCCCAGTGTTTTTGCTGTGGTCCTTTTGGGTATGAGGGGAAGCTAAAGTACTTACTTGTGGGCTGATAATCCTCCCCAAGCATGTCTGTGTGGAAAAGAATAAGTTGTTAGATGGAACAGAGTGACAGAGGTTGGGAACTTCTCAATTTGTAAAACAGTTGGGTGCAAACAAGTAAATTAGATGAAAATCTTTCTTAGACAGTTGGATTTGGTTTCTCATGAAGATGTTAGATTTTGGGCTATTTCTCTCCAGACCTGCTCACTAGAACACTAAGAGGTTGGCTCAGCCTCTGATAAAGCTTTCATTATGATGATGGTGGAAGAAAGAAGAGGCTCATCTGAAGGTTCTGCAGTATAAATGCTGTCAATGCCCATTACTCTTAGTTCTTGGGGTCATTCATCACTCTGGCTGGTGAGGCTATGTATACATAAAGGAGCAAGGCACAGTGTTCCTGAATGCAAGCCTACTATTATAAGCACTCAGATTTAGAGCCTGATTTTGCTACTTGTAAGTGGGTAGTCCTAAAATCCTTTGGCTGCTGTAATAAATCAACACAAATTTGGTGGTTTATTCTCTCATAGCTGTAGAGGTCAGAGATCTGAAATGAATATTACTGAGTTGAGGTCCAGGTGTTGTGCTTCCTCCAGAGACTTGGGACACAATCTGTGCCTTTTCCCAGCTTTTAGTGGCTGGCCACAGTGTTCCTTGGCTTATGGTCACTTATGACCACATCATTCCAGTCTTCAAGGTAGCATCTTTAAACCTTTCCCTCCTTTGTTTATAGGGCTCCCTTTTTCTGTGTCTTTGAAATCTCACTTTGCTTTCTTACAAGGACCCTTGTGGTTATACTTAGTCTATTTGTATAATCTAGGATAATCATTAAGATTACATCTGTAAAGGACCTTTCTACTAGGCACTGGTGGTTCATAATCCTAACACTTCATGAAGCTAAAGATATGAGGATTACAGTTCAGAGCTAGCCTGAGCAGACAAATCTGAGGGACTCTTATCTTCCACTAACTATCAAGAAGCTGGAAGTGAAGGTATGGCTCTTAAGGTAGTGAAAAAGCTGAACTAGAACAAGAAACCTTGAGTTCAAGCTCCAGTACTGGCACAAATTGTGTAATAAAAACCCCTTTACAAGTTTCACAAATTAGGACCTGATTTTTTTTTTTTTTTTGTCAGTTGTGGGGCTTGAACTCTAGGCTGGGGCACTGTCCCTGAGCTCTTCAGCTTAAGGTGAGTGCTCTATCACTTGAGCCACAGTGCCCCTTCTGGTTTTCTGGTGATTTATTGGAGGCAAGAGTTTCACGGACTTTCCTGCCTGGGCTGGCTTTGAACTGCAATCCTCAGATCTCAGCCTCTTGAGTAGCTAGGATTATAGGTATGAGCAACTAGTGTCTGACTTCGTGGACGTGATATCTTTAGAGAGCCATTGTTCTTATTCTGCTTGTCATAGTGGGTGACTTTGGGTAATTGACTTTCTGCCATGTGAACTTATTTGTAAATATAAAAATGGTAAACACAGGGCTGGAAATGTGGCTTAGTGGTAGAGTGCTTGCCTAGCATGCATGAAGCCCTGAGTTTGATTCCTTAGTACCACAGAAACAGAAAAAGCCAGAAGTAGCACTGTGACTCAAGTGGTAGAGTGCTAGCCTTGAGCAAAAGCAGCTCAGGGACAGTGGCCAGACCCTGAATTAAAGTCCCAGGACTGGAAAAATTAAAAAAAATGATAAACAGATTCTGTATGGAATTGTCTGAAATGAAATAGTATTGTTACTTGGCTAACTTCTATGGAAGGGAAAGAAGTTACTCCTTAAGAGTTGTTGGAAGGGAAAGAAGTTACTCCTTAAGAGTTGTTGGTGGGGCTGGGAAGGTGGCTCAGTGGTAGAGCGCTTGCCTTGCATGCATGAGGCCCTGGGTTCGATTCCTCAGCACCACATAAGCAAAAAGAAAAAAGCCGGAAGTGGCACTGTGGCTCAAGTGGTAGAGCGCTCGTAGAGCTGAAGAGCTGAGGGACAGAGCCCAGGCCCAGAGTTCAGGCCCCACGACCGGGCCCACAAAAAAAAAAATGAAAAAGACTGAATGTATGGTTCAAGTGATAGAGCATCTGCCTAGCAAACTGAAGACTCTGAGTTCAAATCCCATTACTACTAAAAAAAAGTTTATTCATGGGGCTGGGAAGTTGGTTCAGTGGTAGAGCGCTTGCCTTGCATGCCTGAGGCCCTGGGTTCAATTACTCAGCACCACATAAACAAAAAGAAAAAAGCTGGAAGTGGCACTGTGGCTCAAGTGGTAGAGTGCTAGCCTTGAGCTGAAGAGCTGAGGAACAGCGCCCAGGCCCAGAGTTCAGGCCCCACGACCGGACCCAAAAACAAAAAAAAGTTTATTCATGCTGGACAGTTTCCCCTCAAGACTAAGTTGACCCCATTTTGCTCTGGGCTCTTTAGATATCACCACATAGTCAGCAGGTATCACTGAGGGCATCTTCTTGTTCATCCTTCTTTTCCCTTTCTTAGTTTTTTTTTCATTACTCAAAAATTGTTATAGACAATTTGTGTTTCCCAAAATGTATGTGTTTCAGTATTAACTACAAATGTAGAATAAGGTAATGATTAAGGTTAAATGAAGTAAAATGGTTAGTGTTCCTTTAAGAAGAGACACCAAAAACATGTGTATATGTATACATATGTATGTACATACATGTGTGCATGTGCCTACATTGGGGAGAGATCATTGTTAGAATATGACAATACTTCTTCTAGAAACCAGAATGAGAGGCCCAGCCAGAAGCCTCATTAACTAGAATTTTGATTTTGGATTTCTAGCCTTCAGAATTACAAGAAAGTAAATTTTTGTAGTTTAAACCACTAGTCTGTGGTAGTTTGTTATGGCAGCTCAAGACTCACACCAGGGATATAAGCTGGTTGTTATCTACTTGTGTCTAGACACTTAGGAATAAGCTTGGACTCAAGAGTTATTCCATATTATTTAAAATTGTTTTGGCTGTGTTCCTACTTTCCCATGGATAATTGTAACTCCATAATGAAGGAAGAATATTATTTTTATAGTACTATTTAGTATCTGATGTGTCCCAGAGAGGTACTGTAAATATGTTTTATCTGTTTTGTTACCTGCTGTTTCATGAACACATCCCTGAAGCATTTCAATCTTATTTTTTTTTTTTGTCTAAAATTTTATTTTATTTATTTATTTTTTTAATTGTATTTTATTTTATTTGAGAACATACTGTACAGGGGGGCTACAATTACATGGGCAGGATAATGCATACATTTCTTACCAAGCATTGCAGCCTCCTCCTTTGTTTACCCTTCACTTCCCTTCCCCGCCTCCCCCCTCCCCCCACCCAATTTTACCCCCCTCCCCCCACCCAATTATACCCCCCTCCCCCCCCCCCCCCACACCGACATTGTAAAGCTGGTTTTGACATGACATTTTGTACTTCTCATTGTTGCAACAGGTCCACCTGAATCCTTAAACGACTTTTTGTCCCCATCTCCTCCACATGTTATACTGACATCAAATATAGTGAAAGCGGGGGTTACACTGTGGGGGAGGGACATACAAAGCAACAAAGAAATAATCTTATAAATGCGTTAGAAACACATGCATGAAAGAAACGAAAACATTAAAATACATATTTAAGAATGCAAATCAAAACAACATTGAGATATCACCTCACTCCAGTTAGAACAGCAAAAATCAAGAACTCTAACAACAACAGATGCTGGAGGGGATGTGGACAGAAAGGAACCTTACTTCATTGTTGGTGGGAATGTAAACTTGTTCAACCACTTTGGAAAGCAGTATGGAGGTTCCTCAGAAGACTTCACATAGATCTCCCCTATGATCCAGCAATCCCACTTTTGGGCATTTACCCAAATGTTTACAAACAAGACCACACTAAAGCTACCAGCACAACTATGTTTATTGCAGCATTATTTACCATAGCTAAGATATGGAACCAACCCAGATACCCCTCAGTAGATGAATGGATCAAGAAAATGTGGTATATATACACAATGGAATTCTATGCCTCCATCAGAAAGAATGACATTTCCCCATTTGTTAGGAAATGGAAAGGTTTGGAAAAAATTATATTAAGTGAAGTAAGCCAGGCCCAAAGAAGCATAGGTCCCATGGTTTCCCTTATTTGCAATATCTAGTATAGGTATGAGTCAAGCGGAAAAGTTCAATCTTATTTTTTATACTTGTCTTAGTGAGGGATTTTTTTTTTGATTTGCAAATTTGGAGATAATTACTATGTTCCTTAATTTCTGTCTTCCTTTCCATTTATTTCTGGTTCCAGGAGACAAGTCATGTGATTAGAAGGGTGATTTACAATAATGGTTTCTCTGGCTTCCTTGGCACAGTAGTGGAGGGTTGTCACCATTTTCTTAGCTGGGAAAAGGTCTCCCTCGCCTGGGTTCAGATGAACTAAAAGGCATGGTGCTCTGACTTCATACTACATTGAAAAATATATTTTACACTGGAGAATTTCTGAGCATAGGGCAGAAGAGTCTTACATGGTTTCTTTATCATATGATTAAGGATGTTATGTATAGAACATTGCACACAGCATCATCACCTACATCTCTACAATTTCCCTATCCTGAGCCAACTTGTCCACAGGACTATCTTTCAATTTTCTCCCTCAACTGTTTTAGATAATTTGGTATTTATAAAACACCTGCATTTATATGCAGTATGTATGTATGTATATATATATATGTATATAAGGACCTCTGTGAGGTCCTTATTATATTTGGTTCAAATGAATGTAAGTGTATAGAGTAGCCTTAGCATTCAGAAGGGGCAGGACAGAGGGTCTGCCTGAATGCTATAAATCAAAGGCACTTTAAACTTCTATATATGTCACAGAACTGGGAACATCCTTCTGAGGTCCATGATGCTCTGGAACTTGAAACTGTAAGAGGAAGCAGTAGAGGAAGGGCTGTGTTGATAATGGTTTACTTTGTATTTAATTTTTCTTGGTATTTTTCCCCTGTGAGTCTCTTATTTCTTCCTCCTCTCCCTCTTCCTTCCTTCCTTCCTCTCTTCTTCTTCCTCCTCCTCTCCTTTCTCCTCCTCCTCTTTCTTCTTCCTCTTCTTCCTCCTCTTCCTCTTGTTCTCCTTTTTCTTCCTCTTCTTTCTTCTTCACTGGTCTTTGGGCCTGGACACTGTCCCTGAGCTTCTTTTGCTCAAGGCTAGCACTCTACCACTTGAGCCACAGTGGTACTGAGGAATCAAACCCAGGGCTTCATGCATGCTAGGAAAGCATTCTACCATTAAGCCACATTCTCTCTCTCTCTCTCTCTCTCTCTCTCTCTCTCTCTCTTTATATATATATATACATACATATACACACACACACATATATACATACATACATACATACTGCATATAAATGCAGGTGTTTTATAAATACCAAATTATCTAAAACAGTTGAGGGAGAAGATTGAAAGATAGTCCTGTGGACAAGTTGGCTCAGGATAGGGAAATTGTAGAGATGTAGGTGATGATGCCTGGAAAACAACTGAACACGGTAAGAAGGTAGAAAGGATTTGAATTAATGTAGAACAGCATGGGATCTCAGCTAGGAGGAGTCTGATCTGAGCAGGATATATAGAGAAAGATCACAGGGAGGATTTGTCTGTGAGAATGAGAAGAGACTGAGTGCAGTTAGATTTAGAATATTGGTAGCAGATTGGCTTCTCTGGGAAGACTGGCTTATCTTTGAGACCCCTTTTTTTCTACTGCCTCCACTTCATATGTCTCCCCATTATGATAGTCACATTTTAAATGTCTCCTAGAAGGCAGTAGAGGGGCCTCAGCCATCTCTGTATCTTAGCTATTATTGAATGCTGTGTCCATCACATAGGAAGTGCTACCCAGATAGCTGATGAATGTGTTTTAGGTAAGCCTGGGTCAGCTATGTAATAAGGATTGTGAAATGTCCAATAACAACTGTGAAATTCAAAGGTGTGGTGTAGGGCAATAGTGGCAACAAATATATAACTGGCTTAACTGAGAAGGAAACTTAACAGACTATAAATCATTCTTCAAGAATTTACTAAATATTTCAGGAGGGCCTTGACAACTCACATCTGTAATCCTAGCTTCTTGGGAAGCTGAGAACAGGAAGATGGAGGTTTGTGGACAGCTTGGACAGTTTGTAGGATCCCCATCTCAACTGCACCCATAGCTGGGTACATTTGTCACATGCATGTTATCCAATGCTATGTAGGAGGCTGAGTTAGGTAAGATGCCAGGCCAGTCCAGGCAGAGTAGTCTGAAAGATTCTGTCTCCACAGTGGGAAACAGTGGCATGTGTCTGTGACCCTAGCAATAATGAAAAGCCTAAACATAGGCAAATTGTGGCTCAGGTGCACCTGGGTGGGAAGTAAAATCCTATCCTGAAAATAACTAGTGGAAAATAGGACTGGAAGCATGGCTTAGGGGAATGTGCAAGTATAGCAACATGAGGCCTTGAATTCAAACCTAAGTACCACAAAAATTATTAAGCATTTCTTTTGTATCAAGTGTCAGACTAGTTGGGACTGTTAGGTATGTTCTGTGTACATGCAGGTGTGATATAGTCCCTATCCTTTATAGTCTAGCAAGAAGGGCAGCTATATATGACAGTGTGGTAGGTGCCATGATCAGGGAAGGACAGATTCTGTGGCGGCACCTAATTTTTCTGAGAGGGCTGGGAAAGCCCTCCTAGAAGGAAGTAGCTTTTGAACTGAATCCTCTAGGAATTTGTCAGATAAAAGAAAGAAAATGGTCTTCTAAGTAGAGGAAATGATTGTGCCAAAGTCTGGGGATGGGAAACAAAAGGTATTAGAGCAATGGAGAAAAACTTGTAGCCAGAATGAGGAAAGATGAAGTGTAAGACATTCTTTAGGAATAGGTGGTGAAGAGTTTGGGTATAGGGCTTGGCCTTTGTTCTGAGGGTCCTAGAAAAACATTGAATGGTTTCTAGCAGAGGAGGATAGGGTCAGATTTATGCTCTGGCTACAGCATAATCTCTCTAACATTTAATTACAGCGTGTACATGTAATTTGCCAATCTTGTATTCTGGGATCATTTGACATGGCAGACGAATTCCGCTGATTTGCTGCAAATTGTTTGCGGAGTATGGAGACTGTAGTGTGGGAGAGTATGGCCTGCCGCAGGCCAGAGTACCTGTGTTTGATCTCTGCACTGTAGCCCAAGGCACTGTTGCTGAGCACGAGGTATTGGGCTTTGAGACTACACTCCCACCTCTAGGCAGCTTTTCCTCCTCCCTCTCTCTCTCTCTCTCTCAGCTCTCATGGCAGAGCCTCTGCACAGCAGTTTAAAATTCCTCAGCCACTATACCTTCCACAGTTCCATGCTCTCTACAAATTGAAATTTTTTATGACAATGTCATATCAACAGGAAAAGTTTTGAAAAGTGGGGCTGAGAAATAAAGATCTCTGTGCTTTCTCTCCCTGCAAGGGAATTTTAAAAATATAGAAATTTCTAAGTTTTATGTTAAATATCCTTGGGGTTTCCTTTCCTTCCTTTCTAAAAGTTTTTCCATTAACCAAAAATCCGACAGAGACGCTTGTGGGAAGATAATTCCTTTTGGCTGGAGCTTAAGCTCCACGTTGTAAGCTTTTTAATTTTCTTTCATCTGCAGTGGGTTGGGACCCAACTGTGCAGTCGCCAGAGCTCATCACAGTCCTGTTGCTGGGTGAGTTATCTCTGTGAATCTCTGTTTCCCCTTGTACCTACCTAATGAAAGCCAAATTAAATCAATTTTTAATCAAGGGGATGAATGACAGCTTTTTCCTTACAAAAGCAACCACAAGGCCCCAAACTGCTGTAACAATAAAAAATGAAGTTTTTCCTTGCATGTGTGCTGTTAGGTATGGCCTTAATGTTAGGAAAAACAGGAGGCATTGGCATTTGGAAAGATGCCATGATAGGGAGATGAATGAGAGTGATTCCCTCCCTCTTCTTTTTTTTTTTCTTTCAGTCTGTGCATGTCTGTGTATTGCCAGCACTTTGCACAGGTACATAGTTTATGTCCAGAGGCATTTGAATAAATGATCATTTTGAACAAGGCTACCTTCTACTGTTTCCCCTCTCCCTGTCTCCTCAGTCTGCTATTTGTTTATTTATCCATTGTGCATTCATTCAACATAACATTCCTTCTGGGCTGGTATGAAGACCAATTGTAGGGGATAGGCTGAAGGAAAGAGTTCCCTTGAATTGGGCTGGGAAACATAGATCTTTCTTTCCTCTTTCAAACTATTTTGTTTTTTATTTTGGAAAATAAAATTCCAAGGTATTATCTAAAGCAGTATGATCCTCTTAAAAATTGCCTTCTGGCTGGACACTGGTAGCTCATGCCTGTCATCCTAGTTCCTTAGGAGGCTGTGATCTGGGAGTTATGGTTTAAAGCCAGCCCAGGCAGAAAAGTTTGTGAGACTCTTATTTCCAGTTATTCCAAAAAGCTGGGAGTAGGTGCTGGGAAGGTGGCTCAGTGGTAGAGTGCTTGCCTTGCATGCATGAGGCCCTGGGTTCGATTGCTCAGCACCACATAAGCAGAAAAAGCTGGAAGTGGCACTTTGGCTCAAGTGGTAGGGCACTAGCCTTGAGCTGAAGAGCTGAGGGACAGTGCTCAGGCCCAGAGTTCAGGCCCCATGACCAACCCCCCCCCCCAAAAAAAAAAAGCTGGAAGTGGAGCTGTGGCTCAAGTGGTAGACTCCTATCCTTAAACAAAAAGAAGCTCAAAGACAGCAACCATACCCTGAGTTCAAGCCCTGGGACTGGCACACACACAAAAAAATTCTTGTGTCTGTTTTAGTGGACACAAATGGCTCTACCAAATGTTATTTATTTATTTATTTATTTTTAGGCAAAGGAGAGAAGGAATAGGGCTGTTTTAGCTCAGTGATTACTCTTGTCTCCATGAGCAATGAAGGGTGAAACTATGTCCTTGCCTGATCCTTGATTCCCATAATCAGGCCTGGCTGTAGGTTCTGGGTTCCTAGTTCTAGGGAACTCATACAGGCTCTAAACCTTTGCAGCCTATTTTTTAGCATTTGCTGCTGTGTGTGTTTTCTGAGTGTTTCCCTTCATCTGAAGAAACAAATCTGAAGAAAAGAAGTGGCTTTTATTGAGAACTATTTAGAGAGACTTAAGAAATTGGATAGTGGATAATTCATAAACCCTGGATAGAGCAAGGAAGAGATTTATTAAAGTGGTATGGCTTCTTCCTCTGTGCTACCTGCTTAGATCAGGTTTTACTGAAAGCCTGTAGGGGCTATCCTCACCAGAGATGTGAGGGTGATTATAGTAATTTAGGCATGTGAGCAGGAACATTGGAGAAAGGAAGGAGAAAATTAATATATAAAATTGGATTGTGAAGAGAGGGAAAGGGAAGTGTCCAGAACCTGGATTTTTGGCTTGGGCAAGAGACCTAGGAGATCTAGAGGAGGATCAGGCTTATGGAGGGAAGAACATAGACTTAGCTTTGGATGATAGGTATATGAAACATATGAGAGAAGAATATAGCAGGCATATTCTCCAGGGAAAGAATTCTAAAGCTATGCTTAGGATCTCAAGCTGCTTTCCTGTTTAGGTTATCCATTAAGATGGGTCATTGTGTGTAGGTAATGCAGTTCAACTCTACATTCTGTTTACTCCTTATATATATATATATTTTTTTTTTAATTTTTTTATTTTTTATTGTGAAAATACTCTACAGAGGAGTTACAATTACATGGGCAAGATAATGAGCACATTTCTTATCAAGCATTGTAGCCTCCTCCTTTGTTTTCCCTTCCCATCCCTTCCCATCCTCCCCCCACCCCCGTCCCCCCACTCACTCCTTATATTAAGGGAAATAGATATTGGGAGTTTGCAAGAGCTAACTTCAAAGCGAGGAATGAGTTCGTAAGTTGAGTTTAAAAACTATTGTGGCACATTTATCCATGTAGAAGGCTTCCTTCAACTCTTCTCTTTTCTTCCCTTTCCATAAAACAGTTTTGAAAAGAGATTCCAGAGGCTTGCTAAGACAGCATAATGAACTATATGCCTGAGAACTGTCTAAATTGTCTGGGTAAGGTTCTTATATATCATATTACTGTATGTCAGCCCTTTACTCTAGGATATATTTGTTGAAAGAAATGCATGTTCTCAGTTTCAGCTCTCCAGCCCTTCAAAAAATAACCTGGTCTTATATCTAGGATTCCTTTCGAATTGTTTTTGGCAGCCCCCTTTTCCTCATCTATTCCAAGAAGTTCTTCCTGAACTCCATCCCCATCAGAATGTCTGCTTTCTCCTGCCTTAGGGTCATCTCTGAAAGACTCTTTAGCCCACTATTTACTGTGATTGCTGATTTGCTCATCTATCTCCATTACCTTTCTGGAAGCTCCTGGAGGATAAGACCCCTGTGTTTTTCTTTGTATGCCTATGTGGCACCTATTTGTGGATACTTAATGTATCCACAAGTAAGTATCCACAAATATGTATGGAAGGATGAATAATCTTTTGGTCAGACATGTTGGAATAGCACCTAAATATGTGCCTGAATAGATTTTTTAATCTTTTTCATAGTGTGCAAATTTATGCTCTTTGATAGCCTTCCCATTTGGAATGGTGAAAAAAAATCTTTGCAATTTTTTTTGATTGACATGACAGTTAACTACTTATCTGAGGTTGAAATGGCTTTGGTATGAGTGAACTTCAGACAATAACTGAACAGTGTGTCAGGCTGTGTGGACTAGTTTTCTCCTTTTTTTTGTTTTTTGTATTTTTTTTCTGGATGCTCTCCATGCTTTCCTGAATTACAACCCAAACATCTGGCTGCTTTAAGCCTGGACTGTGCCTGGTTGCTTATGGGAGTGGTTGCCTTTCAGAGTAAAAGCCTGCAGTATTAACCAAGGGACTACAGTGGCTGTTAGAGCCACCACGAGAGGAATCCTTGAGTGATGAGAGACAGAATGGAATAATTGGAAAAAGTTGTCTCTTATTTGGTGGGGGCAAGCCTTTTAGGCAAAATAAAGGAAGGCATTTTGAGAGACTAGACTGAGTGACAAAAATGGTAAGACCAGTCACAAGTGAAGTGGGTATTCTGTTAGGAACCTAGAATGAACTGATGTCTTTGTGTGAGGACAAGGAAAGGGAGGGCACTTGGCATCTCTTAAAAGGATGTTGTCTTGTTCATGCCCCGATGGGGTCGGGTCATACACTGCCCAAAATACAAATGCTTTTTGGCTGGATGTATTCTGCTTAGAGGCAGTGAGACAGACTATTTCTAGGAAATATTTACCTGGGTATCTGGCATGTCCTTCTTGTTAAGCAAGTCTGGTTCAGTGCGAAGACAAACTGGCAAGCCCATCCCCATGGATCCTACTGTGACAGGAGAAATTTCAGGGTCCTGCTGGCATCCCCATCACAAGCTCACTCACTGGAACCTAGAATCCCTTTGCAAGTTCCAGTCTAGTATGCTGCTGTGGGCAGAACTGAACCCCTGTCAGCTGCAGGCTGATCACTCCTGGCAGGCTGGGATTTGTCTGTTAGCATCTTGCAGGCCCCCCTGACCCTACCTGCTGTCATAAATCCTTTGTTTGCATGCATGAGTGTTTAGTGATACATCCTCTGAAGAACAGATGCCGAATGGGAAAAAGTAACACTCTTGGGCTTATATATCCCTCTTTTTGTTTCAGTTCACTTAAAATAAAATGTAGACTGATTTGGTGGTTTTCCATGTTCAGAATGTATTTGTCATATTCTTGCTACCCTATGGAGACCAGCAGAGCTGAGGAGAAACTACCTTATTAGGAGATACTAGAAGAAAACTGGCTTTCTCTTGGCACTTCTCCAGGAATGAGCCCTTTCCCCTTACACATCCAGACAAGGCTAGTTAGGAATGGTTTCCAGGACAGTGTATTCTGTACAATGTCCAAGGATCTTAAGGAATTTAGTTAAGCAACTAATTGATCGAGATGTTTAAAGTGTGATTTTGTTGACATTAAACATAGTTATTTAAATATCAGTTAATTAGTGCTTTTTTAATATTGCTTCTTGAACTCAAGTTTGGTTACTGCAGTTGACACAGATACTTGACAAATGCAAGTTCAGTGTGGAGGTGTGAGGCACAGTTGAACATGGACTTGGAAGAGAGGATGAGAGAACACATAATTTACAGTTGCTGAAATAATTCAGCTGTTTCCCATGCTGATTGCTGTCTGCTGTACTGCTGATGTAGTGAATTGTTAACGGGATAGGCTCTTGCTATGCCAATCAGGGTCAGGATAAGTCCATTTTAATTATCAGGAATACACTCTAGATTGGGAGGAACACTTAAGTTCGAAACTAATGTTCCATTCCTCCTCAATACTCAAAGCATAAGCATCTAAGCTTTAGGGTATATTGTTACTTGATGCATCCTGAATGCTGTTGATGTAATGAATGAAAATGAGAATCTAGAGGTTAGTAGGGTTTCAGCTTACAGAGCTTCTTGCAAGCTGAGTTGTCTGTAGTCAGAGCATATATCTCTATAAAATGGTTGGTGACCCCTTGGAATGTCTTTTGCTGCCAAAGAGCTGTTCTGTATGTCTACCAGGAAAAGTGTCTTAAGGATTAAGGTGTTTATCTGCTTGTTTGTTTCTCATGACCACCCATTAATTTGCTTATTTATTTGTTCATCAGCCCTGCTGTATTGAGTACTTATATGTTATTTCTGTGGGTGAGGTCCATTTCCTCAAGGGGTTTATATTTATAGTAAAGCTTTGATAGATCTCAGTATTGCTGCACAGAAAATTATGACAGTATAAAGAGACCAACAAACCATGGAAAATAAAATCCAGCTAGATATAAAAGTGATTATCTGACCAAGTGAGGCTTATCCTAAGAATTGAAAGGTGGCTTCATATTAGAAAATTTATAAATAAAATCGGGCATGTTAATAGGCACAGAGTAAAATTATGTGATCATGTTGGCAAAATATAGAGAACATATTTGGTAAAATTTATTACCCATTCATTGTAAAATATCTTAGCAGTTTAGGAAAAGAAAAGGATTTTTTACTTTGACAAAGTATATCTTCTGAAAAACTATAGAAAACGTATTTTTTTCAAAGAGAATAATACAGTGTGCTCATGAGCACAAGTCCAGTTTTAGCATTTACTAACTCATGGACAACCTTACTTTTTTTTGCCAATCCTGAGGCTTGAACTCTGGGCCAAGGCAGTGTCCCTGAGCTTCTTTTGCTTAAGGCTAGCACTCTACCACTTGAGCCACAGCACCACGTCCAGCCCTTTCTGTTTCTGTGGTACTGAGGAATCATACCCAAGGCCTCACGCATGCTAGGCTTCTACCACTAAGCCACATTCCCAGCCCAACCTTACTTTTTTTTTTTTTTTTTTTAAATTTAGCATGACAAATTAGCATCAAATTGATTTCTATAGCTGGGCACCATGACTCATGCTTGTCATCCTGGTTACTCAGGAGGCTGAGATATGAGAATCCCAATTACTCAGGAGGCTAAGATCTGAGGAATGATTGCAGTTTGTAGCTAGCCTTGGTGGAAAAGTCCATGAGACTCTTATCTCTGATAAACTATCTCCAAATCTAGCCGTGGAGCTGTGGTTCAAGTGGTAGAGCACTAGTCTTGAGCAAAAATACGCTCAGGGAGAGTCCCATGCCCAAGTTCAGGCCCCAGGATTGGCACCCCCACAAAAGTAATATAAATGGAATTACATTTGTCCTTTTTGTGTCTTGTTTATTATTTCACTTAGCATGCTTATCCAAGTTGTAGTATGTGTCAAAACTGTTTATTTATTTTTGGTTAGGTTAATGGGTTCCTGGGATTGAATTTAGGGTCTCAAACTTGCTAGGCAAGTTATACTTGAGCCATGCCTCCACTCCTTTGGTTTTTAGTTTGTTTTTCACATAGGGTCTTTGTGCTAACTTTGCCAGGACTAACCTTGTACCAGAGGTATATCACCATGTCTTGATTTTTATAGCAAATAATATTCTATTTAAGGCCAGGTGTGGTATCTACTAAGAGTAGAATTTCAGGATCATATGGTTATGTATGTATGTATGTATGTATGTATGTATGTATGTATGTATGTATGTATGTATGTATGTCAGCAGTGGGGCTTGAACTCAGGGCCTGGTCAACTCTAGCATGGTTTTTGAGTAGTTAATTGGAGATAAGAGTCTCACAGGGACTTCTCTGCATAGGCTGGCTTTGAACTGCCATCCTCACATCTCAGCCTCCTGATAAGTTTGGATTATGTTACATCTGGCACACATGTTTTTTTGTTTGTTTTAAAAATGCTTAGTTAGCTCTCTCTTAGCTTTTCTGCTCACAGCTGGTTCTTGACCACTTGAGCCACTCCTCTACTTCTGGCTTTTTGCTCCTTAATTGGAGATAAGAGTCTCTGGCTACACAATTAAAAAAAAAAAAAAAAGAGTCCGGCCAGGCACTGGTGGCTCACGCCTGTAATCCTAGATACTCAGGAGACTGAGATGTGAGGATCTCAGTTTGAAGCCAGCATGGGCAGGAAAGTCCTGAGAGACTTTTATCTTCAATAAACTACTCAGGACAAGCTGGGAGTGATGCTGTGGCTCAAGTGATAGAGTTATGCTAGCCTTGAGCACAAAGAGGCTTAGAGTCAGCGCCCAGTCCCTGAGTCCAAGCCAAAACTGGCAAAAAAAAAAAAAAAAAAAAAAAAAAAAAAAAAGTCTTGGATTTATCTTCTTTAGTTGTTTTGAACCTTCATCCTTAGATCTTGGGCTTCCGTATAGCTAGAATTATAGGCAAGAGCCATAGGGGACTGACCTGATCTGGTAATTATATATTTTGCTATGTAGAAACTTTTACTGTGTTGCAGTTCCACTTGTTAATTCTTGTTCTTAAAGTATGCCTATGACTTCTAAGGTGGTCTCTGGGTTTTCCTGTAGTAGATATAAGGTTTTAGGTTTCACTTTGAGTAATGATAAGAGATAGAGGGTCAAGTTTTAGTCTTTTCCAAGGAGATAACCCATTTTTCTAGCATCATTTGTTGAAAGACTATCTGTTCTTTAGTATATGATTTTTTGCTTCTTTGTCAAATATTAGATGGCTGTAGATGTATGATTTTACTACTGAGTCTTCTCTTCTGTTTCATCAGTCTTTTGTTTTTCAGTATCATGCTTAAAAATTTTTTTTTTTACTGTGGCTCTGTAATATGATTTGAAGTACACTATTGCTTTTGCTGTGCAAGGTGTTTTTTGCCTCCATATGAATTTTTGGATTGATATTTCTATTTGTGAAGAATGACAATGTGACTTTGATCAGGACTTTACAATGAGTCTGTAGATTGCTTTTGTCAGAATGGCTGTTTTTCTTTTAGTTATTTTGGTTAGTCCGCAAACTTGGGAATCCTTCTGTCTTCTGAAGTCTTTAGTTTTTTTCTTCAAGGTTTTCTAGTTTTCCTTATTAAAAGTCTTTCACTTCCTTGATTAATAACTAGATATTTTGTTGCTTTTGAGGCTGTTCTGAATGGAATTATTTTCCTAGTTTCTTCCTCAGCCTGTTCATTATTAGTATGTAGAAAAGCTACTGTTTTGTGAGCATTGATTTTATTTCTGAAGGTGTTTATCCAGGCTAGAAATTTTTTTGGGGGGTGGGGTAATCTCTTGGGTCTATTAAGTATAGGATCACATTGTCTGCAACTAGGGGTAATTTGACCTCTACCTTTCCTAATTGAATCCCTTTCATTTCTTTCTCCTGATATTATTATTCTGGCTAGGAATTCTAGAACCACATTGAATAAGAGGAGAATGAGTAACTTTGTTTCATTTGTGACTTCAGGGGAAATGATTTTATATTTTTCCCACTTATTATGATGTTGGCTATATGTTGGTCATCTAAAGCATTTATTAGGGCTGGGAAGGTGGCTCAGTGATAGAGCGCTTACCTTGCATACATGAAGTCCTGGGTTTGATTCCTCAGCACCACATAAGCAAAAAGAAAAAAGCCAGAAGTGGCGCTGTGGCTCAAGTGGTGGAGCACTAACCTTGAGCTGAAGAGCTGAGGGACAACGCCCAGGCCCAGAGTTCAGGCCCCATGACCGGACCCCCCCAGAAAAAAAAAACCATTAAAAATTTTTAAAAAGCATTTATTAAGTTCTGGTACACTCCTTCAATTTTTACTTTCTTCAGAACTGTTATTATAGAAGGATATTGAATCTACTTTGTCCATGTCAATTGAGATTGACTATAAAAACCTTAGTTTTATGATCCTGCTTATATATTGTGTTTATTAATTAATTTAGGTATGTTGAACCATCTTTGCACCCCTGGGAAGAAGTCAAGTTGATCATGGTGTATGATCTTTTTAATGTATTGTTGAATTTGGTTTGTAAGAATTTTATTGAGATTTTGTTTTACATAAATGTTCACTAGGGAACTTAAAATTCTCTTGTTTTGGTTGGGTCTTTATCTGGTTTTGGTATAACATGGCTGGTTTTGTTGTTTCTTCCTTTTCTACTTCAGGGAAGAGTTTGAGGAATATTGGTGTTAATTTTCCCTTAAAGATCTGATAGAATTGGGCAGTGAATTCATCCAGTTTGGGGGCTTTACTTTGTTGGGAGACCATTACTGCTTCTCATTGCTTGTCATATGTGTGTTTAAATGGATTATATCCTTTTGGTTCAATTTTGGTAGGTCAACTATATCTAGAGATGTATCCATTTCTTGTGGGTTTTCCAGTTTATTGGAGTATAGGTTTTCACAGTCCTTTGGATTTCATTTGGTATTTGTTGTGATATATTCTATCTTTTTGTGCTGATACCATGACTGGAACTCTGGTCCTTATGTTCTTTTTTTTTTTTTTTTTTTTTTTTGGGTCCAGTTGTGGGGCCTGAACTCTGGGCCTGGGCGCTGTCCCTCAGCTCTTCAGCTCAAGGCTAGCTCTTTACCACTTGAGCCACAGCGCCACTTCTGGCTTTTTTCTTTTTGCTTATGTGGTGCTGAGGAATCGAAACCAGGGCCTCAGGCATGTAAGGCAAGCGCTCTATTGCTGAGCCACCTTCCCAGCCCCTGGTCCTTATGTTCTTGCTTGGCTTGTATGCTTATAATTGAATAGCTAAGATTATAGGTGTGAGCCCATGGAAGCTGGCAATATTCTTGTTTTCATCTCTAATTTTATTGAAGTCTCTTCCCTTCTTCTTTTGGTCAGATTAGTTAAGGATTTGTCAATATTACTTTTTTTTTTTTTTCAAAAAACCGAACTTAAAATTAATTTTATTGTCAAGGTGATGTACAGAGGGGTTACAGTTGCATACATAAGGTATCTTATTGAACATTGTTCCTCCCCTTCCTTGTTTTTTCTCCCACTTTCCTTCCCACCCAACTCCCTCCTGCAAGTTGCAAAGTTCATTTCCAACATATTGTCTTGTGAGTATTGCTGTTGCATTGAAAACCCAACTTTTTGTTGCACTGAAACTTCGTAGAAGTCTCCCATTTTATTTTCTACCCTAACTAATCTTTATTATTTCTTTCCGTCTGTGGATTGGGAGTTTGGCTTTTGCTGTTTTTTTCCCTAGAAGTTTGATGTGCATAATTAGACTCTTCATTTGAGAACTGTTTTTGTTTTGTTTTGTTTTATTTGTTTGAATGGCCTGTTGTCATGCATAGGATATTGAAGGTTCCATTATTATTGTACTGGGGTCTATTAGTGCTTGCAAGTCTAAAGTGTTTAACTAATCTGGGTGTACTACTCTTCAGTATGTACATAGCAGCTATAATTACCTTTTCATGGATTGCCCCTTTTTAATATTTATTTATTTATTTATTTTGTCGGTCATGGGGCCTGAACTCTGGGCCTGGGTGCTCTTCAGCTCAAGGCTAGCGCTCTACCACTTGAGCCACAGAACCACTTCCAGCTTTTTCTGTTTATGTGGTGCTGAGGAATCGAACCCAGGGCCTCGAATACAAGGCAAGCACTCTACCACTGAGCCACCTTCCCAGCCCCTGTCCCTTTTTTAATATGAAGTATTCTTCTTTGTCTCTTCTTACTTATTTTAGCTTGAAGTCTGTTTTAGCAGTTGTAAGTTTTCCTGTTTTCAAAGTTATTTGCTTAGAAATCCTTTTTACCCTAAAGCCCATAGTTTTCTTTTTCAGTGAAATGTATTTCTTATAGGCAACAAATGATTGAGTCTCTCCTTGTCCTATTTTATTTTTTTGGTGCTGTTCCTGGGGCTTGACCTCAGGATCTGGCACTGCCCCGATCTCTTTTGTGCAAGGATAACACTCTATCACTTGTGCTTTAGCTCCATATCTGGCTTTTTGGTGGTTAATGGAAAATAAGAATCTCACTGACTTTTAAGCCTGGGCTGGCTTTCAACTGTAATCCGCAGATCTCAGTCTCCTGATAGCCTGGATTACAGGTATGAGCCACCATTACCAGTTTAGTCTTTTTTATCTAAGTTGCAGATTTGTGTTTTTTTTGACCATAGAATTGAGCTGATTAATGTTCAATGTTAATATTGAAAGCAATGTTCTGTTTACTGCCATTTTGCCATTTTGTTGTTTTTATGAAGCTTGCTTGTTTCTATTTTTCCTTTGTTAATCTATTCTAGTAGGGTTTATTCTTCCCTGTATTTTCCTATTTTTATTTTCTTTGGTGAGCAGAATTTCTTTATCTGATTTATGTTGACTTAGTAATTCTGAAGTCATTTAGCTTTTGTTTATGATAGGTTTTTTATTTCTCCTTTCATAATTAAGGATAGCTTCACTGACTATATGAATCAAATTTTATTTTTTTGGACTTGAATTATGTCCTCCCATTTCCTACTTGCATTTAGAGTTTTTGTGCATAAATCTACAGTTACTCTAATGGGTTTGAAATTGTTTGTAACTTGTCCTTTTATCTTTGCTATTTTAAATAGTCTATATTTAATGGGCTTTTGTGTTTTAAAAAAATGTTTAGTGTTCTAACCTAAATAACTCTAGGAATGTTTCTTCTCTGATCTTCTGAGTATGCTATTCTGTAAGCCTTTTCCACTTTGATGAACTTTTCTTTCACACGTTTGGTAAAGTTTTCTGCTATTATTTTACTGAATAGCTTTTTAAGCGACTTTTGATTTCATAGATCTGATCTTTTGATGGAACCTGAGAGGCCTTGTAAATTTCATTCATTTTTAAAAGTAAGTTTGTTTATTTTGTTGGTTGTGAGGCTTGAGCTCTGGGCTTGGGGGTTGTCCCTCAGCTCTTCAGTTCAAGGGTAGCACTCTACCATTTGAGCCACAGTGCCACTTCCAGTTTTCTGAGTGGTTATTGAAGATTAGAATCTCATGGACTTTCCTGCCCCGGCTAGCTTTGAACCTTGATCCTCAGATCTCAACCTCCTGAGTAACTAGGATTACAGGAGTGAGCCACAAGCACCGGCTTTTTAGTTTTTAAAAAATGTCTTTGAGGGCTGGGAAGGTGGCTCAATGGTAGAGTGCTTGCCTTGCATGCATGAGGCCCTGGCTTCGATTCCTCAGCACCATATAAGCAGAAAAAGCTGAAAGTGGCTCTGTGGTTCAAGTGGTAGAGCGCTAGCCTTGAACTGAAGAGCTGAGGGACAGCGCCCAGGCTCATATTCAGGCCCCACAACCGACCAAAAAAAAAAAAGTCTTTGAATGTTTGACCTAATTGCTCTGCTTTATTTTCAATTCTTATTCCCTTACATTTTGCTTGTTTTGTTAGCTAGGCTTTCAATTGATTTTTTGGGGGGATTGGGGGCTGGATCTTTTTCTCTCCAAGATTATACTTTGATATTTTTCAGGTTCTAGATTTTTATTGGATTCTTCTTTTGTTTTTATTTTATCTTTATGTTGTGATGGTCCTGGGGCTTGAACTCAGGGTCTGAGTATTGTGCCTAAGCTTTTGCTCAAGTGCTCTACCACTTGAATCACAGCTTCACTTTTGGCTTTTTGTTGGTTGATTGGAGATGCATCATACAGACTTTCCTGCTTGGAACTGAGAGCCTCAGATCTTAATCTTCTAAGTAGCTAGGAATATGTATATGAGCCACTGGTGCCCAGCTAAATTCTTTTCATTGTCTTCATTTTATTGTTTGTTTGAATTCTGTAGTTGTTTGTATGTTCTTTGAATTTGTTCAGCTGTTTACACATCACCTCATTTTCATTAATCTTACTTTTTTTTTTTTTTTTGGAGGGTCCGGTCATGGGGTCTGAACTCTGGGCCTGGGCGTTGTTCCTCAGCTTTTCAGCGCAAGGCTAGCGCTCTACCACTTGAGCCACAGCGCCACTTCCGGCTTTTTTCTTTTTTGCTTATGTGGTGCTAAGGAATCGAACCCAGGGCCTCATGCATGCGAGGCAAGCGCTCTACCACTGAGCCACCTTCCCAGCCCTAATCTTACTATTTTTATGAATTCATTATTTAAAAATTTCTTCTTTATGGGGCTAGGAAAGTGGCTTAGTGGTAGAGTGCTTGCCTAGCATGCATGGGGCCCTGGTTTCAATCCTTGGTACTACATAAATAAAAAATAAAAATTACAAATTTATTTTTCATTCTTATTTAAGACCTCCATTGTGGAATAATTGCTTTTTTTTTTTTTGCAGTATTGGGGTTTCAGATCAAGGTTTTATATTTCATCTGCTGTTCTACTACATGAGTTATACCTTCAACTTGCTCTTTTCTGTTTTTTTTTTTAAATTTAAATTTAATTTAATTTAATTTTCTGGTTATTTTTGATCTATAGTGTCATGGACGTTTCTGTTTGAGCTGGCTTCATATTGAGTTCTTCTTGATCTCAGCCTCCTGAATAGCAAGGAGTTACAGGTGTGAGACACTGAATTGTTGGCTTTTGAGGGAGACATCTCTTGCTTGTTCATGAATTTAGTGATTTCTTCTCCTCCCCCCCCCCCCCCCCCACTGGTATTTATGCTTCTGGGGCCAAGTTATGGTGGAGATTTTTTTTTTGGTCCGTTGTGGGCGCTGTCCCTCAGCTCTTCAGTTCAAGGTGAGCGCTCTACTACTTGAGCTACAGCGCCACTTCCGGTTTTCTAGTCCTTTATTGGAGATAGGAGTCTCACGGTCTCTCCTGCCCGGGCTGGCTTTGAACTATGATCCTCAGATCTCAGCCTTCTGAGTAGCTAGGATTACAGGTGTGAGCCACTGGCGCCTGGCTTGGTGGAGATTTGTAGTTGGGGATATTTGCTATTTAGGACTGGATAATGACTGGGTTATGACATTTTCCTGTTACTAGATTGGTGAAATGTAGCTCATTTGTCAAAAAAATTATTTTTGATGCTCAGACACTATGTATGGATCACTTTCCATTCTGGGTAAGGAATCTTGTAACAAAAGCTATTACAGATGATAAACTACAACCTTGTGTTTGTGGCAATCCCTAAAGAAAGCCACTAGTCATCACTATTGCTACAGAATCTTTAGATGAATATAGAATCAAAGATGTATTTTCATAACTTAGGAAGAACCTAGTTAACCAGGGTGATAATAGGAAAGATATAGGGAGAATAATAGCAGTGACTGGTATTTGGTTATAAAAGAAAGAAAGAATGGAAGCTAAGCTTGATAGGAGAAAGTGCAGTGAGATAAATAGAAAAGATCTAATTGACATTGTGTTGAGGTAGAGGGGAGGAGAAATGAAGAGGTTAAATAGATAAAACACAAAAAACAAAGACAAAATAAAAATAAACACTAGCACAAAAGAAAACACCAATTATTGGGCAATGTAGTTACCAGGTAAGAGTGTTTGTTGGTAATGAGGAAAAATTAGGGATAGAGGAAGAGGGATTGACAACTAGGGCTTGTGGCTCAGCCATGCTTTTGAGCCACAGCCATGCTTCCAGTTTTGGGATGGTCAATTGAAGGTGAGAGTATCATGGACTTTCTTCTCTGGGCTGGCTTTGAACTGTGATCCTTAGATCTCAGTCTTCTGAGTAGCTACGATTACAGGTGTGAGCCACCAGCACCTGACATTTGATGCCATTTTAAATGGAATCACATTCTTAATTTCTTTTCAATAGTTCCTTGCTGTTGTTTAGAAATACGGGTAATTTTTGAGTGTTGGTTTTTGTATCCTGTAACTTTGCTGATTTTATTTGCTTTAGCAGAGTTTTCTTTCTTTTTTTTCCCAGGAGATATGACTCAAGTTTATTATTCTTAACTTGACCCTGTCTTTCCCACTTTACACTCCAATCACTGCCCCAAAATTGTCACACCCACTCTCATTACAGTTGGGCCCTGGGAAGAAAGGAGTAAATCACAAAGGCAGAACGTTACAAAAAAGCCAAGGCTGCATACATCTCAAACAAGAAACACAGGAGAGGACTCTGACAGTACAATGCATGTGAAATGTGAAATGTTTTGTTGATAGTGACCAACATTGCATAGTCTCTAGCTTCTTGGGCTTGATCATGCTCCAAAGTTAGTAACTGGACCAATAATGATGTGAGTAAACAACCAATTTCTACAGGGTCATAGGGCACCATCCACCATGTGAGGGGCTCCAGTAGGTTGAAGATAATGTAATAATCACCCAGCTCAGGGTCCTGATGCCCCTGCAAGAGCTCCGGCAGCTTTGGCTTCATCTTCCAGTCCATCTAGGAAATGCTCCTGGGATAGAAGGTGTAACCATAAATAGCCAATACCAGGGCCCTGATGCCAAGCCCAGTCACGATGTTTCGGGTCTGCCTCTGTGACATCGTCTTCTGCCACTGGATAAGTTGCACCTGCCACATGAAATGCATTTGTGCTGATCTCAGTTTCTCCCGAGTTGGGTCAATGCGCTGAGCAAATGGGGCCATTTCATTTTTTTCATCCAGTGGCTCACCAGTTCCTGGTGCTGCCGTGTTGCTGCACCGCCCTTCTAGAGTTTTCTTAAATAATAGATTCTTTAGGGTTTTTTACACATAAGTAAGTTCATGTCATGCTGCAAACAGTTCTTACATTTTTTTTCTTGCCTGATCATGACCTGGCTAGCACGTTCAGTATTGTTGATAGAAATGGTAAAAGCAGCCTCTTTATCCTGTTCTTGATCTTAGAGGGAAAAACCTTTCAGACTTTTCCCATGGAACATATTTGCTGTGTATTTTTCACATATGTTTGTTATTAAACTGAAGATACACAGGCTGAGAACGTGGCTTAGTGGTAGAGTGCTTGCCTAGCATGCATGAAGCCCTGGTTCAATTCCTTAGTACCACATGAACAACAGAAAGCCCAGAGTGGTGCTGTGGCTCAAGTGGCAGAGTGCTAGCCTTGAGCAAAAGAAACTCAGGGATGATGCCCAGACCCTGAGTTCAAACCCCAGGACTGGCAAAACAACATCAGAAAACCCCTGAGATACTGTGTATGTGTTTGTGTGTGCATGCCATTCCTAGAGCTTGAACGGTCCCTGAGCTTTTATGCTCAAGGCTGGTGCTCTACCATTTAAGCTACAGTTCTGCTTCTGGCTTTTTGATGGTTAATTAGAGATAAGAGTCTCTAGGGCTTTCCTGCCTGGGCTGTTTTTGAACAGTGATCCTCAGATCTCAGTCTCCTGAGCAGGCATGAGCTGGTTGAAGATAGCTCTCTTTAATTTCTGGTTTATTTAATTTTTTTCTCCTTAAATTTTTCTCCTTTTTAAAAATTAAAATTATATTGGTTATTCATTAGGGAGGATATCATTGATACATTTCTATACATGTTTACAATATTTTACTTCCTTGGCTAATACCTATGTACTTAAAAATATTTGATGCTGTGTGAATTGTTTTTTTTCCTGATTTTTTTTTTTTTTTAGTCAGTCTTGGGGCTTGAACTCTGGGCTTGGGCGCTGTCCCTCAGCTCTTCAGCTCAAGGCTAGCACTCTACCACTTGAGCTACAGCACCACTTCCGGTTTTCGAGTGGCTTATTGGAGATAAGAGTCTCATGGACTTTCTGCCCGGGCTGGCTTTGAACCTCCGTCCTCAGATCTCAGCCTCCTGAGTAGCTAGGATTACAGGTGTGAGCCCCTGTTGCCTGACCTGATTTTTTTTTCTCAGCACATTTATTATTGGTTTGTAGAAAAGCTAATGATTTTTCTTTTTCTTTTTCTTTTTTCTCTTTCTTTCTTTCTTTCTTTCTTTCTTTCTTTCTTTCTTTCTTTCTTTCTTTCTTTCTTTTCTTTCTTTCTTTCTTTTCTTTCTTTCTTTCTTTCTTTTTTGATGCTGGTCCTGGGGTATTAGAACTTTTTTGTTCTGAACTTTTTTGTTCAAAGTTAGTGCTCTACTATGGGAGCCATATCTCCATTTCCTTATTTATTTATTTATTTATTTTTATTTTTGGTGTTTAATTGGAGAAAAGAGTCTCATGGAACCTGGAACTGGTGGTTTACACATGTAATCCTACTACTCAGGAGGCTGAGACCTGGGGATCTTGGTCCCTGAGCCTCTTTGTGCACAAGGCTAGTACTCTACCACTTGAGCCATAGTGCCACTTCTGGCTTTATCTAAGTAGTTTATTGGAGATAAGAGTCTCATGGACTTTTCTGCCTGGGCTAGCTTGGAACCGTGATCCTCAGATCTCAGCCTCCTGGATAGCTAGGATTATAGGTGTGAGCCACCAGTGCTTTGGATCACACACTTTTTTATTTTTTATTTGCCAGTCTTAGGGCTTGAGCTTGGGGACTGGGCACTGTCTCTGAGCTTCTTTAGCTCAAGGGTAGAACTCTATTACTTGAGCTACAGTGACACTTTGGCTCATTTTGTTTCTGTGGTACTAAGGATTGAACCCAGGGCTTCATGCATGCTAGGCAAGCATTCACCACTAAGCTCATTCCCAGCCCTCATATACATTTGTTTTTAAAGACGTAATTCATAGGCTTGTACTACTATGTATTACTTCTGCTTAATAACTTTTTTTCAGGTCTTTGGGCTCGAACTCTGTGCTTGGGCACTGTCCTGGAGCTCCATTTTGCTCAAGACTAGCATTTTGCCATTTGAGCCACAGTGCCACTTCCAGCTTTTTCTGTGATTAATTGGAGATAAGGGTATCATGGCTTCAAACGGTGATCCTCAGATCTCAGCCTCCTGAGTAGTACAATTGTACTTCACCCTTACAGAATTCCCAGTCATATGGATTCTAGTTGTTAGAGGTTGGTGAAATACAACTTTTTGGACTCTCTAAATCAGTCTGGGCAGGATGAAAAGTTAACTCCGTTTCCTTGTTCTGCCTTTTAAAACAGGACTTGCTACTAGAATTTCCTATGCTGCCCAGGCTTTTCTTGGCCTCTAAGTGCTGAGATTATAGGTATGTACCACACCCAGCCGTGTTGGTGCCTTCTGACATAAAAAGGAGGCATTGGTAGCATAGTGGTGGTTCTGCTTATGACTGAGCTCTCAGCAGGGCCTGGAATAGGGAACCCTAAGAGCATGGCAGATGTGGCTTTGAAATGGGACTGCAGCAGCAGGGAGGATTGCTGTTTCCTAGGCAATACTCTGCTTAATATATTTAGCACATGGTCACAGCAGAACTAAATGAGTTTTCGGATCCCAAATTGGTAATAAATGTAGACATATTTAGAGTCAGAAACAATGCATTTAAAATTTTCTACTCCTTAATTGTCCTGCCAAGTGCTGAGTTTAGGTTTCTTTGTTTCTTGGCTACCTACCCAGCCTCCCACCATCTCTTGGAGAAGGCGCCTGGATTTTCTTTGGGTGTTGGGTGGGACTGCGAAACCCATGAGTTATGGTTCTCCACGCTCTATTGAAAGGCATCTAATTTTTGTGTTTCTGCCCACGTATGTAAATGTGTACATTATAAAATTCATCTCCCTTTCAAGTTTTTAAGGCTCTGGTCCTATAAATAGGACTCTCAAGCATGTTAAAAATAAAATATAGCATTTCAGTTGCTGACTTACCTGGAAGACAGTCATTGCCAACATGGTAGTAATAAGTTTTATGCTTTGTGACCCATCTTCATTGCCACAAAGTGTTACTGTAAGCAAATGCTGTTTTTTTAGGGATTCTTCAGTTAAAGAGCACCCTAGTTTGTTGCCTCTCTTATCACTGCAAAGTTGTAATTTGTGTCTCAAGTTGCCCAGAATAGGGCATATAACTGAGGGGCGTGTATTCTTTTCAGTAATTGTACTGTGCCTCAGCTATGGAAGTCCCCTTGACCACTGATTTGAACTGGACTGCAAATCTGTTGTATTTGCCATGGCTTTCCTACCTTCTCTGACTCCATCTTACATGAAGAAGTACATCAGCAGGAATTTGGAGGATTAAGAAAGATGGGTTCTAAGTGTTTGCATCTGGTCAACTGGTACTGACACAGAGTCGGTTAACATCACTTGAATGTTTCAATGCAAATGAGTGTGGAGCAACCTAAAATACAGTGTAGGTGTGTGGAAAGACTTGCTGTTCAGGACACTTGGGTTCTAGGAAGAGCCTTTATTGGCATATCAGGAGACAATCCTCTATGTGGATGTGACACTGCTTTTGTTTATCCCATCTTTTGCCAGCGTTTTCTATAATAATTAATAGTAAGACTCGTAAGATTCTTGAACCCCCCCACTTTGTATCAGGCACTGTGCTATATGTTCTATATCATTTCAATCTGATTATATAGCATCATACTGAAATACTAAATAATTAATGTTAAGTTCTTTTATGGATGAAGGAATTGAGAATTGGCAAAGTTAAGTATGGTGCTCAAAGTCATGCAGCTAGTCTGAGGTGGGGGTTGAAATTTAGAGCCTGCATTCTTTCAATTGCACTGGAGTGGAGATAGAATGTAATGCAGTTTCTTTTAATATTGGTCATTTTCAGCCACAGGCTGATCACTCTCAGGACTATAGTCAGAGTCAAAGATTAAGTATAAGGTATAGGGTCCCCATTCCTGCTCAGATCCTACATTTTAGCCTATTAGGGCTTAGTAGAATGTAAGTGTACTTACTGGACCATGTCTAGAATAGTTATCTCATTTACCTGATCATCAACTGGCATGCTTAATCAAGCCTGTTTATTTTTCTGGGCTCCCTTTTCTTTGTTATATAAAACAATCATATGAGGAGTTGGGTATCAGGATCATAATTGTTTTTCACTATAAAGTTCTTCTCCCCTCAACTTGAGTTTGTCTGACAATTGGGTATATGTGATAGGAGTGTTTGGTTCTTGGACCTGTGAGAAGGAGCAGAGAGGCTTTGCTGAATGGATAATTAGGGAGCTTAAAGGATGGGAGGTTAAGAGATCAAGCCACATGGGGCTGGGAAGGTGGCTCAGTGGTAGAGCACTTGCCTTGTGTGCATGAGGTCCTGGGTTCGATTCTTCAGCACCATATAAGCAAAAAGAAAAAAGCCGGAAGTGGTGATGTGGCTCAAGTGGTAGAGCACTAGCCTTGAGCTGAAGAGCTGAGGGACAGCGCCCAGGCCCAGAGTTCAGGCCACACGACTGGACCCCCCCCCCCCCAAAAAAAAAAAGAGATCGAGCCACAGAGGACACTAGTAACCTGGCAGCATTATTTTGTTTTGTTTGAGACAGACTCTCACTATATATATATATATATACACATACTAGCTGGCCTCAAATTCATTATGTTTCTGCCTCTGCCTCCTTTGTGCTGGAATTACAGAAGTGCCCCATCATGCACTGAATCTTAGCTACTGTCCTCCTGAAGGTCTTGGACTAAGTTGTATCAAGGCATTCACCAATCTGTGCCCTGAGGATGTATGTGTTGAAGAGTAGCTGTACATCATCATAGGAACCTTTTTGCAGGACATTGGAAAACCACTGTATAGTACCACTGGAGTGTTTTTTCTCTTTTGTTACTATTAAGAATCTAGTAGAATGTTACAAGAATTAATATAATTCTAAATAATTCTAAATCTCTAAACTTCATTGATTCTGTTCAACTTTCAAAGTTTCCTGCCTCTTGCCTCTATTTCTTTACATGTGAACTCTCCTTTTAAGAGCCTGCTGGTTACATTATTTGCCAAATCCAAATGGATCACTTCTTCATTCTGAGTGATCTCTTGACATTACATTTTTCTTCATTATTCTTTCCTTTCTTGGCCTGTGTAATATCTGTGCTAATCTTGTTGCTGCTCCTCTGCTTTCTTTGCTTGCTTCCTTTCTTTTTTGGATTGTTTTCTCTATCTTGGTGAAGAAAGTCTTTTTTTTAAAGTCCAATGTTTTCACTATAATGTGTCTAGTTTTATTTCTTCTCTGCTCCTGTCTGCTAGGAATTGTGTGTGCCTCTCTTAGGTGGGTGAGATTCTCTTTCTTGAGATTGGGAAGTTTTCTGTTATTATTTTGTTAAACAGGTTTTCAGTATCTTTGGATTTGAATTCTTCTCCCTTGTCTATCCTAACTTTGTGTAGATTTGATTTTTTGGCTCGGTCTGCCAATTCTTGAATGTTCCTTTTGTGTGCTTAGGGTGTTTTTTCCCTAGTCTTTGATTTTTTAGTTCTAATTCCTCTGCTTTATCCTTATCTGATACTTTGTTTTCTACTTTGTTCTATTGCCTGTGCTTTCAACTGTGATTTTCATGGTTTTGTTTCCAAGCTCTTTGTTTATGTCGATTGTCATGTTCTTTATTGAAGTTTTTATATTGTCCATCTCTTTGTTAATTTGGTCTTTCATTTCCTTCTTTGAGGTGTGTAAAGTTTCTGTCTTATCAAAGTCACATTGGATGTTCTGCATTTTCTTCATTTCCTTTGTGTATTCTTTGAATTAATTGTGGATGCACCCTTTTATTTCATTCAACAGCCTTACATTGCTTTAATTTTGTTCTTTCTCCATCTTCACTCTCACTAAATTCCTCCCAAGTTGTTTTTTAAGGGTGGCATATTGTTTTGCTTGTTTTTGAATTTTGTGATCTTTTGTTGTAATTTCTGCATTTATGTTAAGGGTTAGTAGAGGCTGTTCAGTTTAGGTATTAGGTTCAGTCATGGTGGGATGTGGTTAGCTGGAACCCTGCTGGACGTTGTACCTAGTGGCAGTTTAATGAGTCCCTATTGGGAGTTATGTCTGGCTGCGGAGTCTCTTGTGGAGTGGCAGGGGCAGTCTGATGGGTCTCCACTAGGGGGTTGGGCCTGGTTGCAGGGTCTCATGGAGAGGCTCAGGCAGTCTAATGGGTTTCTGGTAGGATTGGGTCCCATGCAGAAAGGCATAGGCAGTCTAATGCATTTCTGTCCAGGGTTGAGCCCAGCTGCCAGGTCCTGTGGTGAGACTTGTGCAGTTCAATGGGTACCCAATGGGACAGCTGGAGTTTTTAAGACTGCAGGACCTTGTAGTTCTCTGGCACAGGCAGGGCTGTTTGTTGATCTTTCGTGGGTAGCTGCAGAAGGAGTGGGAAAAAGGTTCCGGCTTCTTTGTGCTCTTTCAATATGGTATCCCTTCTGGGGTTAGGGGGTCCAAGCCAAGAGCTCTAGGTCACCACTGGTACTGGTTTCCCAGGGGATGGGTTCCCAGGTGGGAACCCATCCTCGTGTTGGTTCTGAGCCATCCAGCATCATAATGAAATGTCTGTGTGTTGGATGAAGGTCTTGCATTCCTGTACCTGCTTTTTTCCAGTTCTGGACCTTCATTTCCAGAGTTGCAAGTGTGTTGCTGTCTGTGCTAGACGGATTGCATGCAGTTGCGCTGGAAGAGGGGAGGGGAGCACCTTCTGTGCCCCTTCCTCCCAGATTTATGTCCTAGTGTGTAGGCAGTATAAATTCTTCTTTGTTGGTGTGTATCTCTGTTTATAGTTTGCTTGGTGTCACTCTCTTGAGGTGAAGTGAGTGCAAGGCTCTGTTTGGTTAGAGAGCTAGTGTGGTTCCCTGACATTGCTCTACAAACTTTCAGAAATCCTTTTACTTCTCTCTTGACTTTTGTATATAGCCACCACTGTCCTTTATCTCTGAGATTGTAATTTTTTTAAATTACCTTCTTGATCATCTATCCCATTGGATGGAGATGGTTTGAGGCTTGTTTTCCCACCTCTTACAATGCAAAGTGTTGTGAAAGTATTAGGAATGTACTTTCACTGCCATTCCACTGTTATTCCACTTGTTTTCCTCTTCTAGGTCTCTAGTTCCAGTTAGGCCTGTAGAACTCTTGCAGAACTTCCTATACTCTAACAGGACCCAGTACCTGCCCTGTACCGCTATTGGAAAGGCTTCTTGAATGCAGGTTGCAAAAATACCTTTTGGCTTCATAGTTCTCTGGCCAGGCAGAGGCTTGAGTTCATTGTGAACCTTCTATCCTCCAACAGCCTCCAGTCATCAATTTATTTCTTGAGCATTTTGGATTTGAGAGCAGGCTGTGTTACTTGGTCTTAGGCGTGACCTCAATTCTTGGGGCAAATACTTGTTTCCATTGTACAAATGGCCAGTCCTGAATCCAGTCCAGCCAGTAAGGGTTAGGTTAGTAGCCACAGTTCTTTTGCTTTCCAAAGGATTTTTCTGTTTTGTTTTTTTCTTGACTTTCTGTTGATCTCTTATGCAAAAAAAACTTATTTGCCTGAATGCTCCAAACTTATTTCTCTTGTTCTTCAAATTATTCTTTAAAATTCCATTTCTTTTCTTAAAACTTTGCACATTGTTCTTCCTTGTCAGGACTGAGTTCTCAGTGTCCTCTTTGCATTTTTTTAGCTTCATATTTGTTTGCTTAAATTAAGCAGTGAGCTTCTGTTTGTGAGTGGCTGTGTGTGTGCATCAGTTTGTGCAGCCCATAAATAGTAATAGATGTGTGTCTGTGGAAGAGCTTATCCTCTAACCTCCAGTTTATAAAGCAGGGGATTGTCTGCCAGCTGTTCCTACAGTTGACAGTTCTACATAGTTAGGGTCTGGCTCTTTGGATGCCATGTTGGAGCCTAGCTCTTCAGATGCCAGGATATTGACATTTTAGCTCAAAGACTGTCTTAAAGTAACTCCATTTCCAGGTATGGCGGGCCCTTTTTAAAATATCTATTTTATTTACTTTCTGGGAATAGCTACTCTACAACAGTCTGTACTCTTAATTTGAGGTATGGGGAAGTTGGAAAGTATGGAGACTCACAAGAAGGGGAACTCTGGGGTCATAATTTCAGGATGTCTGTCCTGTCCTTGTTGGCTGTGACTCCATGACTTACAGTCAGCATCTTTGTTTTAGTGATAGAGGCTAATTAGGTAATAAGTAGTATCATAAGCACATTCTTGCCCTGCCCCCCTTTTTTGCTGGTAATTGTGTAGTGCTCTACCATTTGAGTCATGCCTCTACTTCCAACTTTTTGATAGTTGACAATAAGAGTCTTTTGGATTTGTCTTTCCTGGCAGGCTTTGAACCACTGTCCTCAGATCTCAGCCTCCTGAGTATCTAGAATCATAGGTGTGAATCATCAATGACAGGCCCATGTATTATTTAATCTTTCTTACCATTGTTTGAAATAGGAACTCTAGTAATGTTCGTTTGGTCATTTTTAAATTATTTTTGGAGGTTAAACCACTTTATTAAGACTTAAATGTTGGGGAGGTGATGGACAAGCACTGATGAAAGTGAGCTCTGATATACTTGAAATTGGGGCCTCGTGATGTTATGTCCAGGATCTCTGTAGCTAGGAATTGGTAGAACCGAGAACTGACCATAGGTATGTTTGATTCTAAATCCACACACTTGCCTTTGTTCCATATCACTCCAATACTTACATCATGCCTCCAGCCCTATATTTTGTTATTTTTGAGATAGGGTCTTGCTTCCCACCTGGCCATGCACTTGAGCAGTGATCCACCTACTTAGTTTTCCTTTCATATCTGGGGTCACAGGTCCATCCACACGACTGCATCTAGCTTCCATCTATGGAGATGGAATTCTGTGGATTTTTCTGTGCAGGTGGGCCTAAAACCACAATTCTCCTAATTTCAGTCTCCCAAGTAGCTAGAATTGTGGATGTGAGCCACTGTTACTGGGCTTTCTATCCAACATTTTTACCTCTTCAGTTTCTTGCTTATAAAACTGAAAGTAAGCCGGGCGCTGGTGGCTCACGCCTGTAATCCTAGCTACTCAGGAGGCTGAGATCTGAGGATCGCGGTTCAAAGCCAGCCCGAGCAGGAGAGACCGTGAGATTCCCATCTCCAATAAACCACCAGAAAACCGGAAGTGGCGCTGTAGCTCAAGTGGTAGAGCGCTTGCCTTGAGCTGAAGAGCTGAGGGACAGCGCCCAGGCCCAGAGTTCAAGCCCCACGGCCGACAAAAAAAAAAAAAAAAAAAAAAAAAAACTGAAAGTAAGAATTCATGTCCTTTCACCTTTTCCAGAAGATTAGGAAATGCAAATATTTGGTTCTTCATTTTTTGTAACATGGAGCTCCCAAGGCTTTAAGGCAAGCCATTGTATAGGACACTTAAAATCTTTTCCTGTTCTATCTATTCTTTGTTCCTGAGACTTAGAGCAGCCAGTCTCCATGGGGCTGGCTATATCAGAAGCTGGCAATAGCCCCCCTTTACCTCCCTATGTTGGCTTCTTGCCATCCTATTCCATTATTTTGTTTTTTTTTTTTCAGAGAAGACATAAATTTACTGGAGGCTGTCTTGTTTAAACAGGGCTAAGTCTCCTCCCCATGTCTTGTCTGAATGAGTGGAGGATAAGAGGTAATAGGAATGCTAGGGCTAGCTGGCCTTCTAGGAATTGTTTCTCTAGCTTCTGCTATGGGCTGCAGTAAGCTGGTAATATGGATTGCTGAGAGTACCCAGGTTCTATATAAGAACAGGCACACCCTACAAATGACCAGTTTTGATAGAAAAATATGCATTTCAAGTATCATATTACATTTTTTTTTTTTGTCCCAAAGCCCAAGGATACTTAAGGAAAGAGTTATTGGTAGAACACTGAAAAAGGGCTGGGAAGGTAGCTCAGTGGTAGAGTGCTTGCCTTGCATGCATGAGGCCCTAGGTTCGATTCCTCAGCACCAGATAAGCAGAAAACACAAAAGTGATGCTTTGGCTCACGTGGTAGAACGCTAGCCTTAAGCTGAAGAGCTGAGGGACAGTACCCAGGCCCAGGATTCAGGCCCCATGACTGACCCAAAAAACCCAACAAAACACTGAAATAAGTTCCCCTTTCCTGAACTGAGTGATGTTAAGTTGGACCAGGGTAATAAATGTAAAGCTATTGATCTGCTCTTCATAAGAATGAAAGATGTTGGGAGGTTTATTTCTGCAAGTGGTTTCGGGAGGATGCCCTTTTCAGTCCAAATGTGCTAAACTGTGCCTCAGTGGGATGGCACTACTTTTGACTCTGTTAGGGACTGAAGTTTTCCTTTGTGGTTCCTTCTGCCTGGATCACTGCTTTTTTTTTTTTTTTTTTTTTTTTGGGTCTGGTCATGGGGCCTGAACTCTGGGCCTGGGCGCTGTCCCTCAGCTCTTCAGCTCAAGGCTAGCACTCTACCATTTGAGCCACAGCGCCACTTCTGGCTTTTTTCTTTTTGCTTATGTGGTGCTGAGGAATCGAACCCAGGACCTCGGGCATGCAAGGCATGCGCTCTACCACTGAGCCACCTTCCCAGCCCCTGGATCACTGCTTTTGACGGTGGTCCATTCCAGCAGAATGTAGCAGTTTACTACTTCCTTCCTCCTCCTTCTCCTTCCCCTTCAGCTTCAGTATAAAGCCCAGGGCAAACTTTAAACTTTGCCTGTGTATTCTTCATCTGTCACTTCCTGAGTAAAGACTAAGAACAGGTAACATGGCTGCAGGCCAGGCCTTAAAGGATAGGACAGTGTTAGTTGTCCCTGCGTGAAGCAGTTTGCACTTGCTCTCCAAGTGCCCTGTAAACTTGAGAAACTATATCATACCTTTCTTATGACCTCACTTTGTCTAGTTCTCCTCAGTCTTCTCAACCACTGCTCCATGTGGCCCTCCTCCCACCTTTGTGGAAAAGCATATAGAAGCAATAAATAGGTCAGGTGTGTAGTCCATGTGGAATTACTGAGGAGATGAAGTATGTAGTTGTGATCAATCTCTCATACTTGGTATTGTCAGAGAATACTTCTGCTGGGACGTTAGTGTATGTGCAGAAGGTAGAGATTGCTGGGAGCCCTGTGGGAACTATTGTTTCTCTACCCTCTACTCCCTTTCCCATTTCAGGAGATGATGAAGTTGATGTTTGTGCATCAGCAGTCCCTGAAATCATCTTCCTCAGTCCTGCTGGGCCTTATCTTCCTGCTTATTTTTCTTTTTTGCTCTTGATTTCTTCTCATTTATCTTTCCCCTAGTCTCAGTCTCAGTGTTTATGCCTGGTTATCAGAGGGGAACTTGTATGTGTGTGGTGGGGGGAAGGGGCGTATGTAAGCACCATCACGTAAAGGAGCAAAATCTGTGGCTTTTGGGTTAATGTTTTTCATTATATGTTCTAACAATGCTGTGAACCCCTTAAATTTATACCCACTTTTCCATAGCCAAGACAGGAGTAAGGCAGGCATAGGACGTTGGGGAGGCTCTAGGCCTGTCTCATCTTAAGGCCTATCTTACTGGGCTGCCTTAAGCTTTCTCCTTCCTGATGTTGTAGCCACTGTTTCTTGTTCCATACACACACAACTGGGCACCTCTCCCTAACTCCCAGGCAAGACCAGGCACCTTCCAGAAACTTGTGTGGTGATGTGACCTTCCTCCCTTTCTTTTAGTGTGGTTAGTGCTCCCAGGGAGCCAGGCCACTGGGGGAAGCTTAGGTGGCACTTAGCATTTCCATTTGTCCCAGAAAAACGGTGAGGTGGGCTGGGAATGTGGCTTAGTGGTAGAGTGCTTGCCTAGCATGCATGAATCCCTGGGTTCGATTCCTCAGTACCATATAAACAGAAAAAGCCAGAAATAGAGCACTAGCCTTCAACACAGAGAGGCTCAGGGACAGAGCCCAGACCCTGAGTTCTGAAAGGATCCATCATGTCCCTCCCATGGGACCATGAGGCAGGCAGGAGGCACAGGAGTAAGATTATTACAAGGTTTATTAGAGGAGCCATACTTGCCCCAGAGAGAGAGTGCGTGTCAGCCCCCACTATCTAGGTAGCAGCAGGGTCTGGGGTAGGAAGTGAGGTAGATGGGAGTTCAGGTGGGTCTGGGTGGAGAGAGGGAGGGGCCAGCTGTACTGTAGGAACTCCAGGGCAGGGAGGAGCTCAGGACCAAAGGTGGACATAATGCTTACAAGTTCAAGCCCTAGGACTGCCAAAAAAAAGAAAAAAAGAAAAAAAGGGGGGGGGGGGAGAGGTACTGGCAGGAAGCAAAGGCTTTTGCTGCTGGATGAGTTAGCAGCTATTTTTAGCACCCAAGGCTTTCCATTTGGCTATGCTTTTTTTTTTTTTTTTTTTTTTTTTTTTAAAGCACAGTGCCAGTCCAGCAGGACTGTTTTCTTTCATGGTGCAGATGTCTTTAGGGAACGTTTCTCTGATGCTGATGGTGTGGGTTGGGCAGAGGGGTAGTAACTTCTGAGACTAAGTCCATACAGGGCTTAGGCTCCAATGTAATAATGTTATGGGACCAATTGTTGAGGAAGTAGGTAGGAGTGTGACAAGAGGAGAAACGCCACACTTCTCAGATGGCTCCTGTAATTCACTTAAACCACTACTGAATGAACTGCCCAAGGAGATGGATTAGGGCTGAGGACTATATAGGAAAATGTCGAATAAGGGTTTGGGCTAGTTTTGAATTTTTCTAAAGTTTTTTTGTTATGCTTATTTAATTGTTTTGAGACAGACTCTTGCTTTGTATCCCAGACTGGCCTTGAACTCTCTCTCCTGCATATGATGATCACTTCTCATGACTTGTTTTATTTGACAATTTGGATTAAATTTTGTTGATTTCAGTTCTCTAAGTAGTTGACTTCTGAATTGAAAGGGGTTTCAATTCAACATGTTAGTTTGTGAGTATAATGTATCTTGATCAATGTTACCCCTTTCATCATTCTCCTTCATCTCTCCCAACCCCACCTGTCCCTCAATTTTTAAAAACTATACCAAATAGAAAACTCTATTAACAATAACTCCTCACTTCCCGTTTCCTAAACCATGGAAACTTTTTACTATTTCAATGAATTTGCTTAGATATTTCATTTAAGTGGTTTCATACAATATTTGTCGTGGTCATTGTCCTCCTCCTCTACATCCTCCTCCTTTTTTTGTGGTTTTGGTAGACAAGCCTCTACCACTAGATCCAGTCCCTCAGTCCCTTTGTTTGTGTTTTTCTTAGACAGGGCTGCCTCTACTTCCTGAGTGGTTGGAATTTACAGGTATGAGCTACTATGCACAGCAACCAAAATCTGTTTTTTTTATTTTTTGCTTTTTGTTTTTTGGTGTTTGGGTTATTTCACATAACAATATTTTAAGGTTTTTTGCTTTTGTTTTTGTTTGTTGTTGTTCATGGGGCCTGAACTCTGGGCCTGGCCACTGTCCCTTAGCTCTTCAGCTCAAGGCTAGTGCTCTACCACTTGAGCCACAGCACCACTTCCCGCTTTTTCTGCTTATGTGGTGCTGAGGAATCAAACCCAGGGCCTCATGCATGCAAGGCAAGCAATCTACCACTGAGCCACCTTCACAGCCCTTAAGGGTTTTTTTTTTAATGTTTCAATTCATATCATAATTTTATTTTTTAATAATAGTACTGGGATTTGAACTCCAGATCTTTGTTGGTTGTCAGGCATTCTGCCACTTGAACCATGCTTCTAGTCTACATTCATTTTTGTTTTATTTATTGTTATTATACAGGTGATGTACAGAGGAGTTACAGTTACATAAGTCAGGCAAATAAATGATTAGTACATTTCTTTTTGGACAATGTCCCCTCTTCTTTCCCAGTTTTTCCCTTCCATCCCTACCCACAAGTTCATTTTCAATGTAGTGTCTAGTGAGTACCACTGCTGCATTTGTTCACCCTTTGTCCACATTCTTTTTTTGTTGTTGTTGTTGTTGGTCATGGGGCTTAAACTTTGGGCCGGGATGCTGCCCCTGAGCTCTTTAGCTGAAGGCAAGTGCTTTACCACTTGAGCCACAATGCCATTTCCAGTTTTCTGGTCGTGAAGTGGAGATAAGAATCTCATGGACTTTCCTGCCCAGGCTGTATTTGAACTGTGACCCTCAGATCTTAGCCTCCTGAATTGCTGGGACGTGAGCTACTGGCGCCCATCCCACATTCATTTCTATATGACTAATGTTCTCCTGTATATATATACTATATTCATTTACTTTTTGGTCTAGACATACTAAATTTTAAAATCTATTTGTTGAACAATTCAGTTATTTTTACCTTTTGTAAATTGCAAAATTGAATACTTAAAAGTAGCTGTTTCAAGTCCTATTTTCAGTTCTTTTGAGAAAATGCCTAGGAGCAGAGTTTCTGGGATATTTGTCAATTACATATGTAGTTTTCTGAAGGTCATCAAACCATATTCCAGAGTAGCTGTCCTATTTTACATTCTTAGAAATAATACATAATTATTCCATTTACACATAGCCACACCAATACCTGTAATTTTACTTTAATTATTATTGATAGATTATTACACTTTGCCAGAGAACCATGTAGACATCCAGGTACAGAGGACAAAAGAAGGTTTATTGCCTGGAAAGGGCCTGGCAGGACCCCTTCTCACAGGGAGAAGTGAGAAGAAGCACCAGCTATTGTCTGAGGTGACCTATATAACCTAGGAGGTTTAGGAGGGGCTAGAAGGGGCTAGGAGGCAGAGACCCTGGTGTGGATGAGTGGGCCAGGGGCTTCATCATGATGGTGGACTAGGATTTATGGCTGCTGTCCAAATAGTAGATAAGGGGTCCTGCAACCTCCCAGACCTGAAGGTCACTCTAAGGGGGCTCCTGTTGTCTTATATGGTGGTAGCTGTCCCAGAGAAGTGCTATCCCAAGGTAAAGGGTGTTGGTGGCTGATTATTTACTGCCTTTACTAATTGGCCTAGGAAGGGAGCATGCTAAGCCATAGAGAGGGAAAGGAGTGTACTAAGCTATGGGAAAGGGAGCTCATTTCGCTAACAATTATAACCATTGTAGTGGCTGAATAGTGTTTTTTTTTTTTAACATACATCTTCCTAATGATTTATGATATTCAGACTTTTTGTGTCTATATTTGCCATTTGTAGATCTGTTTTGGAAAAGTCTATTGAAGTCCTTTGCCCACTTTTTTTTTTTTTTTTTTTTTTTTTTGGTGGGTCTTGGGGCTTGAACTCTGGGCTTGGGCGCTGTCCCTGCGCTCTTCAGCTCAAGGTGAGCTCTCTACCCCTTGAGCCACAGCGCCACTTCTGGTTTATTGGAGATAAGAGTCTCATGGACTTTCTTGCCCGGATTGGCTTTGAACCATGATCCTCAGATCTCAGTCTCCTGAGTAGCTAAGATTACAGGCTGAGCCACCAGCGCCTGGCTTTTGCCCACTTTTAAATTGAGTTGTTTGTCCTTTTTTGGTTGAGATTTAGAATTTCTTTAGTGGTGGCGGGGGGTGGGGGTAGGGGGTAGGGTAGGGATTGGGGGGGAGAGTAGTACAGAGGTTTGAACTCAAGGCCTTGCCCTTACTAGGCAGGCACTCTAACCACTTGAACCATGTCCTCAGCCCTTTATGCTTTAGTTATTTTTCATGTACATTGACAATGATTTTTGCCCAAGCTGTCCTGGACTGTGATCCTCTTCATATATGTAACTGGATATATACCAGGTATATACCACCATGCTGAGGTTTTTTTTTTTTTTTAAGATACAGTCTTACCTTTTTTTTTTTTTTTTTTTTTGCTTAGGCTGGCCTTTTACTATCTCTGCCTCTCAAATAGCTGAGAGCTACCATACCAGCCAGAAATTCTTTATATAATTTTTTTGGTTGTGCTAGGGATTGAATCCAGGGCTTCATGCATGCTAGCATATGCATGTAAGCATCTTAAAAAAAAAAAAAAAGGTCTTTTGAGACATAAAAGCTCTTTAATTTTGTTCTTTTTTTTTTTTTTTAAACTACTGGATTTCCTGGTTATAAGGCAGGCCCTTTACTACTTGAGCTCTGTTTATTTTCTTTTGTTGCCTGTGTTTTTGCTTCTTCATAATGCCATTGCTAAATCAAAGCTATGAAGATTATATCTCTATTTTCTTTTAAGAGTTTTAT